>NC_092714.1:210896002-212096002 GCF_047496885.1 Scyliorhinus torazame
TCTTCGGCTGGAAAAGATCAAATACTAAGTTGAGGAGTTCAGCGGAGGCTTTTGAAGCAAGGTGGGGAATGTTTGAGACCGTGCCCGAGGAGTTGTTCGTCACGGGGCGGGGAGAGGGGGGGAAGAGAGATTTGTACAAACTTTAAAGCTGTGTTGGGAAGTTTGTTTCCCAAAATGTTTATGTGCTGTAACATTTGGAATAAAATACATTTTTTAAAAATTATACTGTGAAAAGCTGCTGAAGCTGCACTTTGAAAATTAATTTCAAGCCACAACTGGAAGTATATTAAACGTCTACAAGTACTGTAACATTCCACGCTACCTCGTGTCACTTGATCAACTTTCCCAGTTGCTATACAAGGGTAACCGAGTACTGTTTAACCCAGAGTTCATCTTCCTTGCAAGTGAACCATGATCTTTTGTTTAAACAGGTCTGCCTGCTGGATTTTTAGTTGCCACAGTAAACTCCCAGACACCAATATGGGGCTAGCAGTTGGAATATACTTCCAGTGGCAGAAGATGCAGCAGAGCAGGTGACCATGGTGACCCCATTCACAGCTCACATTCATGCTTCACTTTACCTGTGGTAATGATCGCTAATATGATTGGAGTAATATCTGTTGCCATGTGCCAAGTGTTGTTTTATCAAGTGTGGATACTGATTCTGTTGAAGTATTTTACTGGATATAGGAAAAGACTGTCCACACGCTCAAATGGATCCAGTGGCCAACAAATTATAACTAAAATCCTTGCTCTTTAATTTGTCAATTTGTTACATCTTATCAGTAGCCTTCAAAAGATCTTTCATACAAGGCACTCAAAATATCTCAAAAGTCTAGAAGTAAAAAGGTGGATGGCATCTGTACACTAAATATTGTCTGAGATGAACTATAGCAGAAAAGAAACTACATCCCAACAACCACCTTAAAACATTCATTCCCTCCAACACCAGCACACAGTTTCAGCAGTATGTAGAATTCCAAAGCATTAGAAAAATTAAACCTGATTATCCCTTGAAGTGTCAGCAGATTTCACCCAAATGTGTTCGGCGCAAGTTCAGTTAGACCTTAAAGGGAGAGTGTGAAAACTCTCTTTAATGGGAAACTTCAACTGCTTTTATTTAAATTGGGGAAATGGTTTGCATTCAAAATTGGTATACATCACGATTGATTTTGACCAAGCGTGTCAAGGAAATAATGACAAGTGATTCTGAACTCAGATGGTATTTGTTAATTAGCTGGAATATGTGCTAGATGTGGAAGTATCAGCATCCCAGGTCAACTACAGAGTGATGAACTTCAATATGATGTGAGAGTCAGAAATACACAAGACTAGAACAAGATCTAGAACTTCAAAGGACTTGAATTGATTATATGAAAGATGAACAAATCAAAAGTGTGTTATTCAACAGTTCAATAGAAACGAAGTGGAACAATGTTAAATATGTAATATTGAGCATACATTGCCAAAACCAGTTAAGCTCAGGCAAAGTAAATGTGATTCCAAATAAATCAAAACTGACAGAAAAAAATGTCCTGTATAAATTCTGCAGAGTAAAAGGCAGTCAGTTGGATAGTTAGAAGAAAATGCATAATCACGTTAGGGATTATCAGAAAAGCATGAGTTGGAAAAGTTACAGCATCTCATGTGAGCATAGCAATAAAACTCAGAGCAAGTATTTTTAAGGAATATTTCCTCTGGGTTTTCTCAAGGTCAGCAACATGTCCTCTCCAGTTGGGGATATTAAAATCAATGACTTCATTATAAATGAGATAGAAGTTTTAAACAGGTCAAATTAGCTCAAAACAAAGAAATCCCATGAGAAGATTAGTATTTATCTCATCACATGGAGATATATTCAGGAGGACATTATTCCTATGATGGCATCAATGGCCACTGAACAGATGGATTCCAAAAAGGACTGGTGGCACATTCAAAAATGGTGATAATTACTGATCCATTAAATTTCCTTCCATTCCAGAAAAATAATCAATCATGGAATAAAATTGATTAATGTGCAATAATAGTTAAAAGCAGCCAACATGAACTTGGAAGGAAAAGATACTGTTTCTCCACTAACTTTTTTTTAAAAAAAAAGTCAACCTAAATGGACTGCAGTAAATAATATGCGATACCATGACTTCCAAAGGCTGCTGATAAAGTTCCACGTGAAAGGCTATTAAGTAAACAAAAAGCTTTAGTGATTCTGGGCAAACTCTAGGAACGTCTACAAGTACTGTAGTAAACAAAGGAGTACAAATTGGAGAAACGTTGAAATTACAGTGGGACGTTCTAAATGGGGTTCTTCCGAGCTTGGCACGGAGACTACTACAATAATTTACAAAAGCGACCCAACCTCAAAGTAATCATCAAATTAGACAGGCTGGAGCAGGAATTGGCAATCTGCGGTTCTTCAGCATCTCATTTGTGCCTCCTTTCAGTTGGATCATATTAACATGAAAGAAAGTCCAACCCAAAAAACAGGGGAAAAATTGTAGTATTATTCTGGGGATAAAAGGTTAGTCATGATGATGGTGCAGTTTCAAATTATTTTAATAAAATCATTCTCTATACAAACCTGTTTGAGGTGGTATAACTACACCATCATTGTAGATAATGCCTTTGGTTCAAGAAACAGATTTTATAGTTACGACCATTATTATTTGTAATAAGAGTTGATAAAATATGCCATTAAAAGCTTTTTTTTTTTAAAAAGCGAGGGAATAGCCAGAAAGTCTTAATTCCCACAAGTTTATCCTCCCCTCCTCTTACCCCCCCCAACCCCAAAGCTGACTTGAAACTTATTAGAAATCAAAAACATAATTCTGAGCAAGGTCTATTAATCCAAACTATTTTCAAATACAGGCACAATGTCTCAAAGTCCAAAACACCCAGACGGAATTTGCCGGATTTCAAGGTCGGCACAGGAACAGACAGGTGTGTAATGGCAAAGAGGACAACTAGTCAGGCGCTACATTGCACCAATGCAGTGCCTAACTGAATTGCCCAGGTGAGAGTTTTTTACTCATTTAAAAAGTGACCAGTTTTTAGGTAGGTTTGAGACACTATTGTAATACATTAATTCAATACATTCATTTTAGTGCAACTGCAAATTATGCATTCTACCAAAGATATTTAGCAACATTCAATATTTTGCTTCACAATGCCAAATTTTCAGCTGGCAGTTTCCAATAGCTTTTATCTTATGCAAACTTTTTTTTTTTAAAAAAAAAAAGGTTTCTCAGGTAAAAAACAAAAGATTGCCGACCCTTGGTCCTAACCAGAGGAAGCTGGTTCAGAAATTACAAGAGTGAGCAGAACAATGGCAGATGACTTAATGCAGAAAACTGCTTCCAATTGGGACGGTAAAATAGATGAACCACACTGTTCACAACCTCACTGCCTCATTTGGCCCAGGAATATGTCCCTGACTCCATATCCTCTCCGTTACCAAGGTTGCTTACTTTCACCTCCATAATATCGCCCATCTCCAGTCACCTCCCACCACTCCCCACCTGTTCATTTGTTGTTGAAACCAACCTCCAGGCTTTTGTTATATGGACACAAGAAGATAGGAGCCGGAGGAGGCCTTTTGGTCCTTTGAGCCTGCTCCGCCATTGATCACGATCATGTCTGATCATCCAACTCAATAGCCTAATCCTGCTTTCTCCCCATAACCTTTGATCCCATTCACCCCACGTGCTATATCTAGCCACCTCTTGAATATATTCAATGTTTTAGCATCAACTACCGCCTGTGGTAATGAATTCCACAGGCTCACCACTCTTTTGGTGAAGAAATGCGCCTCATCTCTGTCCAAAATGGCTTATCCTGAATCCTCAGACTGTGATCCCCTGTTCTGGACACACCCACCATCGGGAATATCTTCCTTGCATCTACCCTGTCTAGGCCTGTTAGAATTTTATAAGTCTCTGAGATCCCCCCTTATTCTCCTAAACTCCAGCGAGAACAATCCCAACCTAGTCAATCTCCCCTCATATGACAGTCTCGCCATCCCTAGAATCAGTCTAGAGAACAAGAACATCCTTCCTCAGAAAAGGAGACCAAAACTGCACAAAATATCCGAGCTGTGGCCTCACCAAGGCCCTGTATAATTGGAACAACACATCCCTACTCCTGTACTCAAAACCTCTCGCAATGAAGGCCGATATACCATTGGCCTTCTTTACCGCCTGTTGCACCTGCATGCTTACTTTCAGCGACTGGTACACAAGGACACCCAGATCCCGCTGCACTCTCCCCTCTCTCAATTTACAACCATTCAGGTAATAATCTTCCTGTTTTTGTTTCCAAAGTGAATAACCTTACGCTTATCCAAATTGTACTGCATCTACCATTGATTTACCCACTCGCCCAACCTGTCCAGATCATGCTGTAGGATCTCTGCATCCTCACAGTTCACCCTCCCACCTAACTTGGTATCATCTGCAAACTATGAGATGTTACATTTGTTCCCTCATCCAAATCATTAATATATATTGTGAATAGGTGGGGTCCCTGTGGCCCTACTAGTTACTGCCTGCCAATTTGAAAAGGACCAATTAATTCCTACTCTTGGTTTCATCTCCGCCAACAGGCTTCTATCCACCTCAATACACTTCCCCCAATCCCCGTGCTTTAATCTTGCATAATAATCTCTTATGCAGGACTTTGTCAAATGCCTTCTGAAAGTCCAAATATACCACATCGACTGGCTCCCCCTTGTCAACTATACTAGTTACATCTTCAAAGAATTCCAACAGATTTGTCAAGCATGATCTTCCCTTCACAAATCCATGCTGACTGACTGATCTTGCCACTGCTTTCTAAATGTTCCACAATAAAGTCCTTGATAATGGATTCAAGCATTTTCCCCACTACCGATGTTAGTCTTACTGGTCTATAATTTCCTGTTTTCGCTCTACCTCCTTTTTTGAATATTGGAGTGATATTAACTACCCTCCAATCTGCAGGGACTGTTTCAGAGTCTATAGAATCCCAGAAGATGACCACCAATGCATCCACTATTTTCAGAGCCACCTCCTTAAAGCACTCTGGGATGCAGATTATCAGGTACTGGGGATTTATCCGCCTTCAATCCCATTAATTTTCCAAGCATCATTTTTCTACTAATATTGATCTCCCTCAGTTCATCCCTCTCACTAAACCTTTCATTCTCCAACATTTCTGGTATCTGATTTGTGCCCTCTTTTGTGAAGACAGAACCAAAGTATGTATTCAATTGCTCAGCAATTTCATTATGCCTTATTATACATTCCCCTGTTTCTGTCTGTAGAGGGCCTACATTTGTCTTTATCAATCTCTTCCTCTTCACATATCTATAGAATTCCTTCAGAGTAGACTAGTCCAATACTGTGGCTTCGCACCTTCCACCCCAAATCTCAGTGGCAACATTGGCTCTGCAATGCTTCAAATGTACAATGCTCATCTTTGTGTTCAAATCCCTCTATAGTCTCATCCCTCTCCAACTTCATTCTTTTCCCTGTTCAGAACACTCAGAAAACCATGTTCCTCCAATTCTGAACTTATGCATCCCACCTTCCTTCACCCCACCACAGGTGGCTGGGCATTCATCTGCCTAGGCCTCGATATTCCCTCTGAAAACCTGACCACCTTTTTAAAAAATGTTCCTTAAAATCTACCACTTTGGCCAAGCTTATGGTCACCTGCCCTAATGTCCCCTTTAAGCTTGGCTAATTACATTGCTGTGAAGCATCTTGGAATTTTTAAAAACACCCAGATGCTAATAGAATATTCAACTACATAGCTGAATTAAGAGAATACAAGGCAGAAGCATGAGCAAACTTTATAGCACTCTGGTTAGACTTATTAATTCTGGGCATATCCCTGGAGGTTTGGTCTTGTGAACTTTTCTTGTCATTTGCAAACATTACTGCATTTATTAGATGAAAGCTGACTCAGCAATGTGATTAGTAGCATTTTGAAGGAAAAAGTAAAAAAAATTTCTGGATATCCATCTTATGCAAAAGGATCATTTTTATGTGATCAAAAATTTACAAGAGGTTCAAGGCAGCTTGCTAAACTCAATTAATATACCAGATTTTACAGCAATCTAAAACAAACAACAGACTTTCATCTCCTGCATGATTTTTGCAGTTTTTGATATTTACTATTTCAATAGCATTACATGGACTGAATAGTTAAAAAGCTTGTTCAAACTGAGATTCCTAGTTTCATCTTAATTTTGGAAAACAAGAAACTATTTTAAAATGCATGCATTATTTGTACAACACATCTATGTTAAGAAACATGATACAAAACGTATTCCATTTTAAAATGTGTTTGAACCAGTGCTTCATCCATGCCTGAACATATTTTGTGAATCTCGATCTGGATGTCTTAGCTAGATGGCAAAATTACATTGCTCATCAGTGATCTTTTTTGAAATGGAATTCTCCACTTCGGGAACCACCTTTGTAGTTAGCAGGAAATTATTCCAATGATGCTGACTTGACTAAATTTACTGCAATTAACAAGAATAAACTCAAACCAGTGAGCCTGTTTGTCTCTGTTTAAATACACTACTATCACAAAATTGGTTTGCTACACATCCCAAAAAAATTTATGAGCTACTTCTCGCACTACCCCATTATCCCAAGCATACAAATAATCAATGAGACTGATCAATGCAATGATTCTAGGGTCAACTATGATAAATTAACAACATGCGATCAAAAAACCAGACCTACAATACAGGAATAAATAAATTTGTTTCAATTACATGGTTACAATCTGAAAGCAGCCAAGCTTATATGGTTACAATCTGAAAGCAGCCAAGCTTTGGTGGTTTGGGGGATCTAAAAACATTAATTTTTGGTCATTAAAACCTCTGGCTAAGACCAGAGACACAGATACGGTATACAGTTACAATAGTGTAAGCAATTAAAATGAGGCACAAGTTGCCAACTTTCTTCTCAATCAAATGGCTACATGCATCACACTTGAACATCACCAAAAGAGGTGCCTGCAGCTAGCACGACTGTAAGTGCCAAGATGTTTCAAGTAACTTGCTATAACCGACCTATGAATGAGACTTTTATCAAAAAGTGGCTCTTCAATGCACTTAACGATAAGTTGGAACATGACTTAAGTCAATGCAGTTCTGGACAAGCTCACTCGTTAAATTCTGTTCAGACAAGTACACACTATAAGCATGTTGGCGAAGCATTGTTATTGACATCAGCTCCACAGAGGAGGCATTACTTCACAGAGGGGGTTATGTCTCTGGAATTCTCTATCCCAGAGGGCTGGGAAGGCTCAGTCATTGAGTGTGCTTAAGGCAGAGATCAACTGATATCTTTACCACCTGGAAATTTTAACAATATGGGAATAGTGCAGGAAATTGGCATTGAAGTCAAAGATCATCCATCATCTAAATGAATTGCTGAGTGGACTCTTGGGGCTGGATGGCCGACTTCCGTTCCTACGCCAGTCATATCACAGATATCATTCAGGGCATTCTACCTGCAGTCTGAATGATGACAATGCTGGCTGACAGTTGCCCTCATTCATTGCACACTGAATGCTTAGAAACACCATTGAAATGAAATGAAAATCGCTTATTGTCACAAGTAGGCTTCAAATGAAGTTACTGTGAAAAGCCCCTAGTCGCCACATTCCGGCACCCGTTCGTGGAGGCTGTTACGGGAATTGAACAGTGCTGCTGGCCTGCCTTGGTGTGCTTTCAAAGCCAGCAATTTAGCCCTGTGCTAAACAGCCACTGCGTGTACGTTACTCTAGATCTGACAAGCAGAGCACAACAGCTCAGATCTTGCAGCAGCAGGACATCTAATGTCTGTCAGTTAAACTTAACCTTGCACATTAATATTTTGAGCAAATTGCCTCACATTCAGATTTGAATGTACAAGCTGATAATGGCTAGTTATAGGTGGCAACACTAATAAAAGTCAAGTCATATTTAGAGACTTTTGGGTCTTTTAAGATAATGGCAAACAGTATCCAATGTAGATAAGAGTAATATAACAAAGCAAGGAACAAAACCAGGATAAGTAAGTTTGGAGCACATAGAACATACAGTGCAGAAGATGATCATTCGGCCCATCGAGTCTGCACCGACCGACTTAAGCCCTCACTTCCACCCTATCTCCGTAATCTAATAACCCCTCCTAAACTTTTTGGCCATTAAGGGCAATTTATCATGGCCAATCCACCTAACCTGCACGTTTTTG
Source organism: Scyliorhinus torazame (assembly GCF_047496885.1). Taxonomy (NCBI): domain Eukaryota; kingdom Metazoa; phylum Chordata; class Chondrichthyes; order Carcharhiniformes; family Scyliorhinidae; genus Scyliorhinus; species Scyliorhinus torazame. The sequence continues at coordinate 210,904,234 of NC_092714.1, forward strand.
GACTGTGGGGGGAAATCGGAGCACCCGGAGGAAACCCACGCAGACATGGGGAGAACGTGCAGACTCCGCACAGACAGTGACCTAGCAGGGATTCGAACTGGGACCCTGGCTCTGTGAAGCCACAGTACTATCTACTTGTGCTACCGTGATGCCCAGCAGTTAGTTCTGGCCTTCATTAACAGAGGATTTACTAAATGGTCTGCTGGACTCTAGTAAGAAAAAAAACAAATATGCCAAGTGGTGTACCAAACACACAAAATCAAGATGCTGGATTGTTACATCAACCACTGCGGCAGACACCAACAACTTTGTTCCTTGAGCACTGTCAGCATCTAATCCTGAAGATATTAGACAATTATACAACTATTATTGACAAAAAGTGAACAAAATATAACTTCTGACATCCAAATCCAAAACTATGGGGAAAATTTAATTGGGGGTTTTTGTAACAAAGGAATCATGATTCATTTGAAGTTTAAGATCCTGCAGTAGATTAATATTCTTAAATCGAGACAAATTGTTTACTGTGGTAAAGGCTTCAAGCACTAAGGAATGCAAATTTAGAAGCTGGAAGTAAAAATGGAAGTTTGACACAACTTTTACATGACAATTTCCATGGATGCAGTCCTGGAATTGCAGTGAACAGCAGAAGTGGTCCAAGAGTCAAAAAAATCCAGTCTGGGTAAGGGGTGGAATTGAGTGATGGCAAAGTGGGGAGGTTGAAACTGGGACAGGTATGTTAGATACTGTGGTTTTACCATTGCCAGACTAAAACTTTTTCACAGCTCAACAACCTCCCAAGCTGCACCTAATAAACTCAAATTACTGCCCTCACTACATGCCATATTCATTCTTGGTCAACTATTACTTCTGTCCTCCTTCACCAACCTTCACTGGCACTCCAATCCATCTTTTTCCCACATCCCCTTACCTCAGCATTTGGCTGGTCAGGTATTTTCACTCACCCAACTGCAAAGCAGTGGGATATATTAAATGCACTAAACAAATTAGAACTGTTGTAAATCGCTCAAAGTTGCCTCACATTGTCCCCTACAACAAATTCATAGTCTGATCATATCGGTTAATACTTTTTATGGTGAAAATTCCAAACCTCAAATCGTTCCTAAACACATTTCCCAAAATTATCCCTCAAAAGCTTATCAGACCCACTTCAGTCTCCACAGCCAAATGAGCTGGTTCCACAATGAAAAGTTTCATATATTGGATTTGGTGAGCCAAATGGCCTCCTACTGCACTGTAAATTCTATGATTCTAGGAAAGGTCCATTTGCTACAGGGAAGTGAACTGCTCTAAGGCCCTGCATATTTTACTAGGAGCAAACTTTTTTTTTATAAAAACAAAGATACCCATGTTTACAGAAGTTAGTAAAAAAAAAAAATCAACAAGTCGTTAGATACATCTTACGAAGTAAATTTTACATCCCTACACAAGCATCAACATTTGCGGGTCATCCTTTTGAATTTGCCACATTACCCTCACGAATAAAGAGTCAACCTCATGTACAGGAAAACGTATCGTCAACCGAGCATGTGGGAGACGACCATTAATGTTGTAGGGTTGCTCTGATGATTTCAAAACGCAGTATTACTTTATGCACCAGTAACCACCTTTGGTGGAAAAAGAATAGAACCCGGGTATTATTTAATAACAACTGAAGTTTGATAGTGAAGTCATGACCATGTTTGCCCGGCATTAAAGTGTAAAATAATCAAAGAAACTAGACAAATAGCTCCGTCCAGGACGCTTGGTTTACGCAACTCAAAAGGACGGTGAGGGACAATATGCCACCAAGGTAGACCAGCGACAGTTTGGTTTTAATGCACATTAATTTGTCGAAGCGGCTGTTGACAGCACTAATTAATTGGACAACCACGCCACAATCCGCAAGCGGCTTCCACGACGACTGGTGATGCTCAGAACCCGGCCCCAGACACTGGCGCTGCCGGTACACAGACCCAAGGTGCATTCTTATCACCCCCACCCCGGCCTGCACTTCCTTCCAGCCAGCAAACCGACCCCCGGGGAGGGGAGGAGGGCTGCCCGGACACTTCGCACCGCCCTCACCTGGTACAGCGTCGCCCAGCTCCCGTTTTTGTCGATCTCCGCAAACTCCTGCTCCATGACTGTTGTCAGTGCCGTTGCGCCTTCTTCGTCGCCACCCACCCCGCCCCCGGTGGGCCTTTCCCTGACGCTGTAAATCCCCGTCTCGCTTCGCTCCTACCACTTCATCTCAGCTACCTCACATCAAGAAGGCTCCAACTACACACCGGAAATACACCCCCCTCCTTCCTCCTCCTCTCGGCATGACTGACGCAGACTTCCACCAATCAGAAGGTGAAAGGGGTGGGAACTGGTGGTGCATGTTGTCTGTCGGGACTTGTAGTTCCCTCCTCGGGAAGTGACGTCACCGACAGGTCCCCTAGGAGGCATTTCGGTATAGCCACCCACCAAAAAACACATGTTCAGGTCTGTAAAGCCAGAATTCCCTTCGCTGAAATTAAAATGGATGGTTTTTTTTTTTGGGGGGGGGGGGAGTTTAGTTTCTCTGCGGTTACATTTCATCATGAGTTTCGCAATGCCTGCAGGGGGGTGTAGTTCTTCCCCCCCACCCCCCACCATTTCCGAGCCCAGGGGCCTTGCAGCTGCTGATTGATGTTTCTGAAAGGTGCGGGGGGTGGAGACACTTGGCGTCTTGCAATGGGTAAGGCTCGCTCCTACATTCAGAACCTGTTCCAGATCCAACAAGTTAACTGCACAAACGCACAATAAGTTAAGCTCACAAGGTTGAGGTTATTGTCCCCGATTTTCGCACTTTAATTTGACGGATATTTGATAAGTCTTTGCTCCTTTTTGGGCTGTGCTCCACCCGCTGTTTTGGGGCACTCCCCACATTTGCTTTTTCCATCAGTTACTTTTTGTTCTTTTGCTTAGTTAATTTACACCCAGCATCACGCCAATATCAGTGGCGGATGCTGGCCCAATCCTGCACGCGTAAATAAGCGTGCAGGTCATAAAATCCAAAAAAAAGAAGTAACATCAAATAGCAGTGGTGCGACCTTCTAAAAGGACAAGGCTGAGGTGGGTCAGAGATAGTAACCAACACAACCGAGTTAACCTGCTAAAAGAAAGGCATCACTTTCCTAATGGTATATTCAAGTTCTTTAATCTCTACTTTAGGAATTGTCCTCACATCCAAGAGGGGGAAGAAACAGTTCGGACCAGTATTCATAGATGCTAGCTCTACTGTTTTTCCCCCCACTTGATTTGAAATTGTTGATGAATATTCCTCAACTTTTCATTATAAAGGAATCATTGCTTTTTGGCTAAGATGAGGTCAGGTCAGGTGTAATGCATGGATCTGGCATGTCTCTCTTTTGGGGACCATGAATTGAATTCAATTTGAATTGGTTTTTGGAGCAGGCAAGGAGCTGGATTCGTGGTTTCCTCGGTCCACACTCTGACCTCTGGCTTTGTAACTCTGAAAAGTAAAAAAAAAGGAATCATGAAACCGTTTGCCTGTTGGCAGGGTTTCCAGTCGACACTGCTGATGAAGACGGGAATAACAACTTACCCTTTGCAAAGAGCCGCCTTATTTGATAGAGAACTAGTAACTGACATCTATGACCTTGGCCTGCTGCACTGTTCCAGCTCTTGATTAAGGAGAGATGTGGTATGATGTTTGGCTTTTTCAACAAGGTATATTTTGATATTGAGGTGTGTTTTAACCCTTTTGAATGCAGCAAATTTTAAAAAGAGACACATAAAGCAGGCTTTCTGGTCACTTCAAATCAAACTAAAGGATAAACATTTATCTGACGACACCCAACAATGTACACAACAATTACCCACCTTCATTCGTGCACACAATTACACAAAAAATGATTCGAAAACCATACATGCATTGATATCTCTAAATAGTAATATTTTAGTCCTTCAAGATTGTGGTTGGAAACATTGCAGGATGAAATTACTTTTCAGTTCACTTGTCATGAGAATGTCGCTTTAAAAAATGTTTGGCTGCTCATGTTACTGCAGTGATGTCAGAGTGTGGGTGGAGCTGAGCTCTGGTTCTGCTTTTTAGTTTCACTTTGAGCTCTCTGCCATGAAGGACTATCTCTTGATCATTTGGTGAATTCAGAAATTTAAATGTTTTCAGCATTGAATGTAAACCCTGATGTGCTTCTGTTTAAAGGTTGTTAAGTCTTTTGGATGTTAAAAGGACAGCTTAAAGGATTACTTAGTGTTGTATTCTTTGGAGGTTATCTTTGAATTAATGGTTGCTAAGATATTCACTTTGTTTTAAAAATGTTAACTTGAGTTCAAAGAATAAACATTGTTTTGCTTTTAAATATGCTTTTCATTTCTGCTGTACCACACCTGTAGAGTGGGCTGTGTGCTCCCCATACCACAATCTAGTAAAAGTTGTGGGTCAGGTGAACTCCGTGATACACCTTGGGGTTCTCTAAACCCTGGCCCATAACAATTGGGGGCTCGAGGGGGATAAAAGTCTTATCTATTGGATTGGCTTAGTGAACTTAAAGACAGTGAGGGGTGAGCATATTGTGGTTGCTTTTCAGGTGTGGTATTTTAGTTTAAGTGGGGAGTGTGTTGTGGACAATGGCTCTTTCAGAGGCTCAGATGTTTTTGGGGGTGGAGACGGTCACACACAGTACTTACAGACAGAGACTAAAAGCAGACTTAGATTTGGCAAAAACGTTGCAGTTAACATTACCTGACAAAATGCGTAAAGATGAGGTAAGTATGGCGGTGGTTAAGCATTTAAAGTGGCCTGAGATACAGTTTGATTCATTGGAAATGGCAAAAATTCAGATACAGATTAAACAAATGGAACATGAGAAAGAATTAAAGCAGCTTGAATACGAAAGAGAGGAAAAAGAAAAAGAAAGAGAGAGAGAGAGGACAGAGAAAAGGAGAGAGAAGAAAGGAGAAAAGAAAGAATAGCCCTAGCAGAACAAAAAGAAAGGGAGATACAGATCAGGGAAAAAGATAAAGAGAGAGAGTTTGAACTTCAGAAAATGGCCATGAAACATGACAAGTCAGTTAAAATTGGCAGACGTAAAGGGAAACGTACAGTTCGATGATAGTGATGAGGATAGTGAGAAAGAGCATCATAGTCAAAGGCGTGGTGGGGATCTATTTAAATATGTCCAAGCATTGCCAAGGTTTGACGAGATTGAGGTAGAAGCCTTTTTCATTTTATTTGATAAGGTAGCTAAACAAATGAAATGGCCACAGGACATGTGGGTATTACTGATTCAAACAAAGCTGGTAGATAGGGCTAGTGAAGTGTTTGCATCACTACCGGAGGTGTCTGGGACATATGAGGAGGTGAAAGAAATCTATCTCGGGTGCATATGACCAAGTGCCTGAAGCCTACAGATGAAGATTTAGAAATTTAAGGAAAGAATTTGGTCAAACATACATGGAGTTTGAAAGGCTCAAACAGAGTAATTTTGACAGGTGGATAAGGGCTTTGAAAATAGACCAAACTTATGAAGCTCTCAGAGAAATTATACTTTTGGAGGAGTTTAAAAATTCAATTCCTGATGTAGTGAGAGCTCATGTGTAAGAGCAGAGGGTTAAAACTGTAAGATTAGCAGCAGAAATGGCAGATGATTATGAATTAGTTCATAAATCAAAGCTTGGTTTCCGACATCAGTTTCAGCCTGTGAGGGATAGAAACTGGGGATATGAGAAACACTCAAGTGCTAAAGGTAAAGGTGGTCTGATGGGAGATAATAAGGAGAGTGTACCTCAGATTAAAAAATAAATCCAGGAGGGTGGAAGAGACATGAAAAGTTTCAAATGTTTTCACTGTAATAAACTAGGCCATGTAAAGTGAAAAGCACTGGGAAGGCTGATGTGGTGAAACAGGATAAGACAGTGGGGTTTGTTAAAGTGGAAAAGGAAAGCCCAAGTGAAGCGAAGTAAGTGCAAAATATTGTACAGAATGTTCAAGAGGTGATTGATAAGAAGGTGCCAGATGTCTTTAAAGAGTTTACTTGTGTGGATAAAGTTTACTCATGTGTATCAGGAGGAGTAGATAAAGAAGTCACAATTTTAAGAGATACGGGAGCTAGTCAATCTTTAATGGTAAGAGATGAGGAGTTATGTAGTTTGGGAAGAATGTTGCCAGAAAAGGTGGTAATATGTGGAATTCAGGGTGAGAGGAGTAGTGTTCCATTATACAAGGTAAGGTTGGAAAGTCCAGTGAAGAGTGGTGAAGTGGTAGTAGGAGTAATAGAGGAACTATCTTGTCCAGGAATATAGTTTATCTTGGGTAATGATATAGCTGGATCTCAAGTGGGAGTGATGCCTACTGTGGTTGATAAGCCAGTGGAAAATCAGACAACTGAAGTGTTGAAGGACGAATATCCTGGGATTTTTCCAGATTGTGTAGTAACAAGGTTGCAAATTCACAGGTTAAGACAAGAGGAGAAATCAAAGAGTGAAGATGAAGTTGAAGTGCAATTGTCAGAAACGATTTTTGATCAGATGGTTGAAAAAAACCAAGAACAGGTGGAGGATGAGACGGATATTTTTAGTTCAGGAAAATTGGCGGAGTTACAACAGAATGATATAGAAATAAAACGGATGTATCAGAAAGCATACACGGAAGAGGAATCTGCGTGTATACCAGAGCGTTGTTACCGTAAAAGTAATGTCTTGATGAGAAAATGGAGACCTTTACATATGCAGGCGGATGAAAAGTGGGCAGAAGTTCATCAAATAGTATTGCCAGTAGGGTATCGAAAGGAGCTGTTGCGAGTTGCAAATGAGGTACCAGTGGGAGGTCATTTGGGAATAAGGAAAACTCAAGCTAACATCCAGAAACATTTTTATTGGCCTGGACTACTTAAAGATGTAGTTAAATTTTGTCAATCATGTCACACATGTCAAGTGATAGGGAAACCTCAAGCAGTGATAAAACCAGGACCCTTAATACCCATTCCAGCATTTAAGGAACCTTTTACAAGGGTCCTAATTGATTGCGTAGGACTGCTTCCTAAAACAAAAAGTGGGAATCATTATCTTTTGACTATACTGGATGTGTCTACTAGGTTTCCAGAGGCCATTCCAGTACGTAATATTACAGCTAAAACGATTGTGGAGGAGTTACTTAAATTCTTTACTAGATATGGACTACCCACAGAAATACAATCGGATCAAGGATCAAGTTTTATCTCGAGGTTATTCAAAGAAGTAATGGATAGCTTACGAATAAAACAATTTAAATCAACTGCGTACCATCCAGAATCGCAGGGAGCTTTAGAAAAGTGGCATCAGACATTAAAGACAATGTTGAGGGCTTATTGTCAAGATTATCCAGAGGATTGAGATAAAGGAATTCCACTCGTACTGTTTGCAATTAGGGATGCACCTAATGAGTCAAACAAATTTAGTCCTTTTGAACTAATTTTTGGTCATAAGGTAAGAGGACCATGTAAATTGATTAAGGGAAAATTGATGAGTGAGAAATCAGAACTTGCGTTATTGGATTACGTGTCAAATTTTAGAGAACAATTAAATAGAGCAGAATTGGCTAGACAACATTTGAAAGTTGCACAAAATGTGATGAAACGGGTAGTGGACAAGAAATCCAAAGTTCGTAGTTTTGCCTGTGGAGATAAAGTTTTAGTGTTGTTACCAGTGGTAGGTGAACCTTTAAAAGCTAGGTTTAGTGGACCTTATCAGATTGGAAGGAAATTAAATGAGGTGAATTATGTGGTAAAAACACCAGATAGAAGGAAGACTCACCGAGTGTGTCATGTGAATATGCTTAAAAGGTACTTTGAAAGGGAAGGAGAGAAAGAGGAGGAGGTTTTAATGATTCTAACTCAAAGTGATGAACCAAATCCAGATGACTGTGAATTTGACATACCTCAAATTAAATTGGAAAATGAGAATGTTCTTAAAAATTGGGATAAATTGTTGAGTTATCTTCCAGAGGTACCTTTATACAAAAGGGCAAAGGAGATTTCAGCTTTTGTGACTCCAGATGGTATATACCAATTCAAAGTTATGCCATTTGGCATGAAAAACGCCCCAGCCACATTTCAACAGTTAACTAACAAAGTTGTTTCAGGATTACCCAATTGTGCGGTATACATCGACGATCTGGTAATTTTCAGCCATACATGGAAAGAACATTTAAAACATCTGATGGAGTTATTCGATCGACTTCAGGAGGCAGGTTTGGTGATAAACCTAGCCAAAAGTGAATGTGGAAAAGCCCAAGTCACTTTCCTTGGTAAGTTTTCGATACCCTCGAGACAAAGGGAAATAATGCGATTTCTTGGCATGAGTGGATTTGATCAAACATTTGTGCAAAAGTTTTGTAGCGTGATTGCTCCACTGATGGACTTGCTGAAGAAACGTCGAAAATGTAAATGGACAGCGGACTTTCAGCAGGCATTTGACAGCCTGAAAGCTGTGATAACCAATGCCCCTGTGTTGGAGAATTGCAAGGGACTCTGTGATCAGATTGAACTAAAGTATCTGACTTTAAAGAGAAATGCTGAGGCGTAGAGCAATGGAAGGATCATGCAGAGACCTTCTTTTTCAAAGAGACTGTCAATCATGAAGGATTTCAGTTGGAGGAAGAAGAATGAAAAAAAATGGACTATATTATTACACCTGTTTGTGTGTGTTGTTTCTTTTGAAATGATAAAGTATATTTACTGTGTGCATTTCTTAAAGGATGTTGAAAATGTGAAAAATGAAACCATCTTGAAGTTGATGGTTTATTTTTATTTCTTGGGGGGAGGTGTCATGAGAATGTCGCTTTAAGAAATGTTTGGCTGCTCATGTTACTGCAGTGATGTCAGAGTGTGGGTGGAGCTGAGCTCTGGTTCTGCTTTTTAGTTTCACTTTGAGAAAAGCTTGGGTGTGTCTCTGTCTTTTTGGTTTTGTTTTTCAGTGTGTTGCAGCTGAAGTCAGCCAAAGCAGCTGTAGTGTTGAGCTCTCTGCCATGAAGGACGATCTCTTGATCATTTGGTGAATTCAGAAATTTAAATGTTTTCAGCATTGAATGTAAACCCTGCTTCTGTTTAAAGGTTGTTAAGTCTTTTGGATGTTAAAAGGACAGCTTAAAGGATTACTTAGTGTTGTATTCTTTGGGGGTTATCTTTGAATTAATGGTTGCTAAGATATTCACTGTTTGTTTTACATAGGTTTACTTGAGTTCATAAATAAACATTGTTTTGCTTTTAAAAATATTTTTCATTTCTGCTGTACCCTACCTGTAGAGTGGGCTGTGTGCTCCCCATACCAAAATCTAGTAAAAGCTGTGGGTCAGGTGAACTCCGTGATACAATTTTGGGTTCTCTAAACCCGGACCCATAACACACTGAAGAAGACAAAATGAAGGTCAGAGATCTTTGTTGGTTTTTTTCAGTCAAAGCTGTGGTTGAACTTCTGTAGCGAAGAAATATAATTTTGTAGGTGAAATGAATTGGCCCCACGTTTCTGCCAATGAAGGATTTTTCAGGAAGGATCTTCTCTTGTGTTGAACAAAATGGCTTCACTCTGGATGCCGTATCCCAGACTGACTTGTCCTGTCCTCATGGATGTCTGACTTTTCCTATCACAGGCCAGTTTCGATCATGTGGCAATAGTATCAATGTATTACATTGTGCACACAATGGAGGCTATTTGCTATACAGTAGTCTAGCTATGATTAGCTTTCAAAACATCTTTAAATTTCATTATAGAATCATAGAATTTACAGTGCAAAATGAGGCCATCCGGCCCATCGAGTCCGCACCAGCCTTTGGAAAGAACATCCCACCCAAGCCCACATCTTTACCCGATCGCCATAACCCAGTAACCCCACTTAACACTTTTGGACACTAACGGCAATTTAGCATGGCCAATCCACCTAACCTGCACATCTTTGGGCTGTGGGAGGAAACCGGAGCACCCGGAGAAAGCCCATGCAAACACTGGGAGAACATGCAGACTCCGCACAGACAGTGACCCAAGCTGAAATGAACTGGGACCCTGGAACTGCGAAGCACAGTGCTAACCATTGTGCTACCGTGCCATTGCCAGCATGGGGCTGTGGTGTTGGGTGCTCTGGTGCACAGATGAGCCAACACAGTTGTATGTGGTACAACTCTATTTTATTTTAACTCTTATAATACAGTTCGTTCTGGATACTCTGCACGTGCTGTCTCCCTGAGTGTGTTTGGTGGCATATGTGTCCTGGTCCTCCTCTGCAGCTAATACTGACCACCGGGGGTCGTGTCTGTGCTTTTATATCTTTCTGTCATTGGTTGAGGTGTTGTGTGTTCTGATTTGTCTGTTGGTGTGTCTATCATGATGTGTGTGTTTGAATATCATGACATCCCCCCTTTTTACAAAGATATGTGCCTACGTGGTTATAAATATAATTGTGTCGTGAGTGCATCTAAGAGTGTGTGTGTGTGTTGTGTACAGCGTGTGTATATGACGTAACTATTTACATGGGGCGATGTCGGGTGCGTCACACTAACAAGGTTGTACCATAACAAAACTTGGATACGAGAGAAAAACAAAACTTGAACATTGGTCGGGTCAGACGATATCTGGAACAATAAACAACAACAGGTTATAATACAGAAGTGTTTGACTTTTTGGACGTATGAACAGCGTTATAAGTCCAGTCTAATGGGTGACCGCCTCAAGAATGGGCTGGTCCTCAAGCCGGTTCAGCTGTGGAGATTTGGGGTCACACTGGTTCACCTTGGACTGTTGGAGGTGATGCTGTTGCCGAAGTCTCTACTTTACCATTTGTTGTACTTCGTGCAGTGCTTGGTTTTTTCATTCATGCAAATATAACATTCAACATCTTTGTTAGTGGTGCCTTGGCTGTGGTTTGGTTCTGGTGGCGATGGAAGGGGCATGATCCGTGGCATCTCCACGAAGTCATCCTTGGGAACCAGTGGAGGATCCGGCGTGTGCGTACGGTTCAGTTGCGAGCGTGGAAGGCGGCGCAAAGCTCGCTGATTGCGCCTACGCACCAATCCATCCGCCCTGCATGCCAGGAACAAGGTGGAGTCTTTTTTCTTTTTATGTTTGTGGTGGACGGCATCTTGTAGCCGATGGGTCGTTGCCATCGAAGTAGCACCATCACTAATATCATGCAAGGCGATGACTGTGCCAGATGTGGAAGTTGGCCGAGACCGTGCACGCTGGTTCCGGCCACCTGCTGTGCCGGAAGGGCGACTCCGCAGAGAAACGTCGAAGCATGTCGCCTTGGAGAGAGAATTGTTGCTCGCATCAACGTCTGGCGATGGCGCGAATTGGTGTGTCCATCTTGGACCGCCGGTGCTGGTTGCCACTGCCGACCCAGTGGGACTGCCACGCGATCCATTCCCTGTCGCCGTGGCATCCGCCGTCACCCTGAGCGTGCCATCACCGAGGCCGCGACACCGCCCGTCCGGAGCAAGGTCTGGCGTGCGCAAATCAGAGTCGGCGCTTGGCTGCTCCCCATCTGGAGTCCGGTCTGCCTTCCGTCGATGCCCCCCGTCCGGAGTCCCAACAGGTTCACTGGAGGCAGCCGAGATTCCCTGAAGCTGCACTTCTGGAGTCGGAACATGCAGGAATGCACCAACCAGTGGAGAGGCTCGAGCCATCGAGGGTGGAAGCGGTGCGCCGCCACCGCAGTCGTCAGTGGTCCCACCGTGATCGTCGAGTGCCTCGGTACGCACTAGGCGAGGTCTACAAAGAACAAAGAACAAAGAAATGTACAGCACAGGAACAGGCCCTTCGGCCCTCCAAGCCCGTGCCGACCATACTGCCCGACTAAACTACAATCTTCTACACTTCCTGGGTCCGTATCCTTCTATTCCCATCCTATTCATATATTTGTCAAGATGCCCCTTAAATGTCCCTATCGTCCCTGCCTCCACTACCTCCTCCGGTAGTGAGTTCCAGGCACCCACTACCCTCTGCGTAAAAAACTTGCCTCGTACATCTACTCTAAACTTTGCCCCTCTCACCTTAAACCTATGCCCCCTAGTAATTGACCCCTCTACCCTGGGGAAAAGCCTCTGACTATCCACTCTGTCTATGCCCCTCATAATTTTGTATACCTCTATCAGGTCGCCCCTCAACCTCCTTCGTTCCAGTGAGAACAAACCGAGTTTATTCAATCGCTCCTCATAGCTTATGCCCTCCATACCAGGCAACATTCTGGTAAATCTCTTCTGCACCCTCTCTAAAGCCTCCACATCCTTCTGGTAGTGTGGCGACCAGAATTGAACACTATACTCCAAGTGTGGCCTAACTAAGGTTCTATACAGCTGCAACATGACTTGCCAATTCTTATACTCAATGCCCCGGCCAATGAAGGCAAGCATGCCGTATGCCTTCTTGACTACCTTCTCCACCTGTGTAGCCCCTTTCAGTGATCTGTGGACCTGTACTCCTAGATCTCTTTGACTTTCAATACTCTTGAGGGTTCTACCATTCACTGTATATTCCCTACCTGCATTAGCCCTTCCAAAATGCATTACCTCACATTTGTCCAGGTTAAACTCCATCTGCCATCTCTCCGCCCAAGTCTCCAGACAATCTAAATCCTGCTGTATCCTCAGACAGTCCTCATCGCTATCCGCAATTCCACCAACCTTTGTGTCGTCTGCAAACTTACTAATCAGACCAGTTACATTTTCCTCCAAATCATTTATATATACTACAAAGAGCAAAGGTCCCAGCACTGATCCCTGTGGAACACCACTGGTCACAGCCCTCCAATTAGAAAAGCATCCCTCCATTGCTACCCTCTGCCTTCTATGGCCTAGCCAGTTCTGTATCCACCTTGCCAGTTCACCCCTGATCCCGTGTGACTTCACCTTTTGTACTAGTCTACCATGAGGGACCTTGTCAAAGGCCTTACTGAAGTCCATATAGACAACATCTACTGCCCTACCTGCATCAATCATCTTAGTGACCTCCTCGAAAAACTCTATCAAGTTAGTGAGACACGACCTCCCCTTCACAAAACCGTGCTGCCTCTCACTAATACGTCCATTTGCTTCCAAATGGGAGTAGATCCTGTCTCGAAGAATTCTCTCCAGTAATTTCCCTACCACTGAAGTAAGGCTCACCGGCCTGTAGTTCCCGGGATTATCCCTGCCACACTTCTTAAACAGAGGAACAACATTGGCTATTCTCCAGTCCTCCGGGACATCCCCTGAAGACAGCGAGGATCCAAAGATTTCTGTCAAGGCCTCAGCAATTTCCTCTCCAGCCTCCTTCAGTATTCTGGGGTAGATCCCATCCGGCCCTGGGGACTTATCTACCTTAATATTTTTTAAGACACCCAACACCTCGTCTTTTTGGATCACAATGTGACCCAGGCTATCTACACCCCCTTCTCCAGACTCAACATCTACCAATTCCTTCTCTTTGGTGAATACTGATGCAAAGTATTCATTTAGTACCTCGCCCATTTCCTCTGGCTCCACACATAGATTCCCTTGCCTATCCTTCAGTGGGCCAACCCTTTCCCTGGCTACCCTCTTGCTTTTTATGTAAGTGTAAAAAGCCTTGGGATTTTCCTTAACCCTATTTGCCAATGACTTTTCATGACCCCTTCTAGCCCTCCGACTCCTTGCTTAAGTTCCTTCCTACTTTCCTTATATGCCACACAGGCTTCGTCTGTTCCCAGCCTTTTAGCCCTGACAAATGCCTCCTTTTTCTTTTTGACGAGGCCTACAATATCACTCGTCATCCAAGGTTCCCGAAAATTGCCGTATTTATCTTTCTTCCTCACAGGAACATGCCTGTCCTGTATTCCTTTCAACTGACACTTGAAAGCCTCCCACATGTCAGATGTTGATTTGCCCTCAAACATCCGCCCCCAATCTATGTTCTTCAGTTCCCGCCTAATATTGTTATAATTAGCCTTCCCCCAATTTAGCACATTCATCCTCGGACCACTCTTATCCTTGTCCACCAGTACTTTAAAACTTACTGAATTGTGGTCACTGTTCCCGAAATGCTCCCCTACTGAAACATCTACCACCTGGCCGGGCTCATTCCCCAATACCAGGTCCAGTACCGCCCCTTCCCTAGTTGGACTGTTTACATATTGTTTTAAGAAGCCCTCCTGGATGCTCCTTACAAACTCTGCCCCGTCTAAGCCCCTGGCACTAAGTGAGTCCCAGTCAATATTGGGGAAGTTGAAGTCTCCCATCACCACAACCCTGTTGTTTTTACTCTTTTCCAAAATCTGTCTACCTATCTGCTCCTCTATCTCCCGCTGGCTGTTGGGAGGCCTGTAGTATACCCCCAACATTGTGACTGCACCCTTCTTATTCCTGATCTCTACCCATATAGCCTCACTGCCCTCTGAGGTGTCCTCTCGCTGTATAGCTGTGATACTCTCCTGAACAAGTAACGCAACTCCGCCTCCCCTTTTACATCCCCCTCTATCCCGCCTGAAACATCTAAATCCTGGAACGTTTAGCTGCCAATCCTGCCCTTCCCTCAACCAGGTCTCTGTAATGGCAACAACATCATAGTTCCAAGTAGTAATCCAAGCTCTAAGTTCATCTGCCTTACCCGTAATGCTCCTTGCATTAAAACATATGCACTTCAGGCCACCAGACCCGCTGTGTTCAGCAACTTCTCCCCGTCTGCTCTGCCTCAGAGCCACACTGTCCCTATTCCCTAGTTCTCCCTCAATGCTCTCACCTTCTGACCTATTGCTCCCGTGCCCACCCCCCTGCCATACTAGTTTAAACCCTCCCGTGTGACACTAGCAAATCTCGCGGCCAGGATATTTATGCCTCTCCGGTTTAGATGCAACCCGTCCATCTTATACAGGTCACACCTGCCCCGGAAGAGCTCCCAGTGGTCCAGATAACAGAAACCCTCCCTCCTACACCAGCTGTTTAGCCACGTGTTTGTCTGCTCTATCTTCCTATTTCTAGCCTCACTGGCACGTGGCACAGGGAGTAATCCCGAGATTACAACCCTCGAGGTCCTGTCTTTTAACTTTCTGCCTAGCTCCCTGAACTCCTGCTGCAGGACCTCATGCCCCTTCCTGCCTATGTCGTTAGTACCAATATGTACAACGACCTCTGCCTGTTTGCCCTCCCCCTTCAGGATTCCCTCTACCCGTTCGGAGACATCCTGGACCCTGGCACCAGGGAGGCAACATACCATCCTGGAGTCTCTTTCACGTCCACAGAAGCGCCTATCTGTGCCCCTGACTATAGAGTCCCCTATAACTATTACTCTTCTGCGCTTTGACCCTCCCTTCTGAACATCAGAGCCAGCCGTGGTGCCACTGCTCTGGCTGCTGCTGTTTTCCCCTGCGCTCTGGAGTCTGTCACCTTGCACCTTTTGCATGGGAAGTGGGATGCTGTCGTCACTCGTCTCACATCCCGTGGATAGATCCTCATTAGCAGCTTGCTGTTCACTAGGGTTGGATAAATTGTCAGAGTTTTCATCTGGTGGTGCACACCATGTCGGTGGACTGTCATTGTCTTGCCGTTGTCCTTCATTTGGGCTTTTCTTCTTTGGAATTTTAAATCTTCCCCCAGACATTGCAGAACCTTGTTTATTACCCCCAAATTCTCCCATATGTATGGTCTCGAATATAGGATCCAATGTTTCTATCGACATTGTACTATTTTCCAAGGAACATTCCGTTTCACTTTTCTTCTCAGGTACCTCATATGTATCTTTGTCTAATGTACATGCCTTCATGGTCTCTGGGTCTGATTTTGCTGGGACTGGCATGGTCACAGTCTCTCTTTTACTGTTCTCAATTGCCCACATTATACTCCCCATACATAACTGCTTAATCACTGGGGTTAGTGTGGTACAATGGATAATCGGGTCGACCTTATCTGCATCTTCACCATTAGTGGAAAGCACACTTGGTTCACTTGAAACTGCTGTGGGTTTTAAATTCGTTATCTGGCTACTCGATGTCGGTGTCCTCAGGATTCTTGCTCCAATGTTCTGCTCATTTATCAGTGGAGTGTGTATAGGTTCAATGCAATTAATGTTCCCCTCAAGGTTTGAAGAGTCATTACTGACTAACTGCTGGTCTCCGAAGTTGGGATTTTGCGGCGTTGTGTTGAAGGGAGACATTTGTCCCTGCTGTAGATATGATTCAGGTTGTGTTATTTCCATTACCTGAGGATCAATGTCTTGTCCATTTTTTCGATCCGTACTAAAACACTGGCAATTCTCAGTCTGCTCCTTGCAAGTTAAACATTCAATAAATTTCTTTAGCAAATCCTCAGCATCCTTCTGTGGCCGTGCAGCATTATTAATCTCTGTTCGGCTATAATGATCCTGAAGGTCAGCGCATAAACCTTTTTTCTTCGGGCTTGGACGAGGCGATTCCTTTGGCTTGTCTTCAGTTGGGCTTGAACAGTCATCAGCGCTGTGCCCTTCATTGTAGCATGAGAGACCTTCATGGTCATGCTGCTGTGTAGTGGAGCATGGTAGGCTGTTATAGCCTTCTTGCTGTTCACGTGAGCATGGCAGACTTGCATCATCTACCGCTGGTTGGTCAGGAGAGGTTGCTAGACCCTCATGGTCTTGTTCCTGCAAGGACTGCACATTGGAGTCTTGCGTTGCTTCTATCGTGGAGGCTGTCCACGAGCTCTCTGTGGAGGCTTGTGACACTGGAGTCACTTCTTGTTCGTGCAAGGACTGCGCTCTGGAGTCTTGCGTTGCTTCTATCGTGGAGGCTGTCCACGAGCTCTCTGTGGAGGCTTGTGACACTGGAGTCACTTCTTGTCCGTGCAAGGACTGCGCTCTGGAGTCTTGCATTTCTGCAATTGTGGAGTCTGTCCACGAGCTTGCTGTGGAGGCTTGTGACACTGGAGTCACTTCTGGTTCATGCGAGGACTGCGCTCTGGAGTCTTGCATGTCTTCTTTCATAGAGTCGGGAACGTTGAGCGGGACGTGGACCACGCTCTGTGTGGCAGCAGGGCGCTCTCCGTGTGCTTGCACCGCTCCCTGTCTGTTAATGTCAGGCTGCAGCATCATCCGGTACTGATAAGTTGGAACGTGATATCTGCTGGATTGAAGATCCTCAAATCCGAAAAATGAATCCGCATCTGCGTCGGATTCAATGTGGGGGCCGCCAATGTGCAACACGAAAGGTTCGTCCGAGTCATAGTCGTATAGGACCACGGAGCTATCATTGGGCTCGCGAGGTCCGGAAACACTGTAAAGATCGTCATCAAAGTATTCGAGGTCGGAATCATCGGCTTGTGCGTAGGTAACTGCTTGTCGGAGGGTTCTTCGGAGGTCAAATTCATCTCCTGGGTCAATTTGCGGCACTGTGCTGTCATTCCAGGTGAGGGAAGGATGTTTTACAGCTTTAACAGATTTTTGTTTTTTTGATTTGGGACGTTTCCCTTTTAAATTGGATTTGGGACGTTTCCCCTTTAAATTGGTGCAGTCTGGGGCCTCTGACATCCTGACGCTCGGTATGTAGCACGTAGGAAGCGACTGCGCATGCTCAAATCGCTGTTCCTTTACCGATGGCCGTTTTCTTGACTGCGCATGCGCAGCATCTCGCGCATGCGCAAACGATACTTCCGGTTCTGCGCACTGCTCGCGCAACTGTGCTAGCGTGATACCTTTAGCAAGATGGCCGCCGACCTCGACCCAGCCCTCTCTCAGGCCCGGGATTTCGGCCTCTGGGAATTCGGGCTCCGGGATCCCAGCTACGAGGTGAGTACTGCAGCTTTTCTTACCTTTATTTGCCGATTGGATTGCGTTTTCTTCACAGTACTTGGAGAATTTGTCCAGGACTGCCTGGTAATCGTACCTTTGCTGCCTCCTGAAGAACCTGAACCTTGTGAATATTTCTCTTGCCCTTGCACCGGCGATGGTGAGGAGAAATTCAATTTTTTCGCTATCATCCAGGTCTTGGAGTTCAGCTGCCACCAGGAACAATTCGAACCATTGCCGGAATCGCCGCCAGTTTTCGCGGAGGTCGCCGTGGCACTGGAGCGGCTGCGGAACCGGGAGCTCTATCATTTTGCCTGGGCACTGCTGGTTGTCTGTGTACACTGAGGTATGCCGGCAGGTATCGATCCACACCTGTACCATGTGGTGTTGGGTGCTCTGGTGCACAGATGAGCCAACACAGTTGTATGTGGTACAACTCTATTTTATTTTAACTCTTATAATACAGTTCGTTCTGGATACTCTGCACGTGCTGTCTCCCTGAGTGTGTTTGGTGGCATATGTGTCCTGGTTCTCCTCTGCAGCTAATACTGACCACCGGGGGTCGTGTCTGTGCTTTTATATCTTTCTGTCATTGGTTGTGGTGTTGTGTGTTCTGATTTGTCTGTTGGTGTGTCTATCATGATGTGTGTGTTTGAATATCATGACAGGGGCCAGCAGGTTTAGTTCTAGCAATGAAGAGGAGTAGTCAATCAGAACCTGGGAAGGCAACTTGCATTTTAAGTAGCTACAGGGAAATGTTCAGATATGTACACAGAAACCAAAAAATAAGTCACCTGACCCTCAAGTCAATTTAAAAAAATATATTTTTATTCTCCTTTTTCCCATTTTCTCCCAAATTTGCACACACCAACAATAAGCAGTAACGAATATAGTGTCAATCCCCATATCAACAACAATCCCATCCTCCCACCAACCGCCAAACAACTGCCCGCATGTTAAAATAAACAAATAACAAAAAGTAATCAGGAATCACCCATAGTCACTATTAACACAAACAATCCCCCTCCCCCTAACCCTCCCAACACCCCTCACTAATGTTCGATGTTATCAAATTCTTGAAAGTGTATAATGAATAACGCCCAATAATTGTAGAACCCCGCCATTCTTCCCTCAGTTCAAACTTAACCTTCTCAAGAGTCAAGAATTCCAACAGGTGCTGCCCTCTGATGAGGGATCATAGACGTCCATCGGGTGATCAACGAGGCGAAGGCTACAACATCTGCCTTCGCACCCGTTCCCAACCCCGTTTGGTCCGACACCCCGAATATGGTCTCCCGAGGGCCCGGGTCCAGTTTCATGTGCACCACTTTAGAGATTATCCTAAAAACCTCCTTCCAGTAATCCTCCAGCTTTGGGCAGGACCAAAACATATGAACGTGATTTGCACCCCCCCTCCCGGGCAACGTTCACACACATCTTCTATCCCCTCAAAGGGCCGGCTCATCCGGTGTGAGGTGTGCTCTATATACCACCTTCAGCTGCATCAGCCCCAACCTAGCGCACATGGTGGCGGCGTTCACTCTCCGGAGCACCTCACACCAGAACCCCTCCTCCATGCCCTCTCCCAACTCTTCCTCCCTCCCATTTTACTTTCATCTCTTCCAGTGGTGCCTTCTCCTCTTCCAAAATAGCCCCGTAAACCGCCTACACAACCCCCTTCGCTAGTCCCCCTGCTGTCAGCACCTCTTCCAGCAATGTGGAGGCCGGCTCCACCGGAAGCTCTGTGTCTCCTTCCTGGCAAAATCTCAAACCTGCATGTATCTAAACATTTCCCCCTGCTCCAGCCCATACTTTGCTCCCAGCTCCTTCAATCCTGCAAACCGACCCCCAAAAACAAATCTTTTAGTGTCTTAATCCCCTTCTCCTCCCATTTCCGAAAATTTCAAGTCAATTTTGTAAAGGTAAATTATTCAGTTTATGGTTCGTTTAAAAACAAAATCTACATCTTCCTAATAGGTTTTAAGGTCATATGACATGTCTTTAAAAAAAAAGAAATTCCAATTAAGGGGCAATTTAGCGTGGTCAATCCACTTATCTGGCACAGCTTTGAGTTGTGGGGGTGAGACCCACACAGACGTAGGGCAAATGTGCAAACTCCATATATGACATGTCTGTGACACAATGTCAGGTGGAGGAACAGTACTTTATCTTTCAATTAGGCACTTTACAGTTTCTTGATCATCATTTCAGACCATAAACTCTTTCCCTCCCTCATTCTATTTTTTTTTGTGAGTTTTGCTTTCGGATAGCAACACGCCTGCTCTAGGCACATCCTTTGGTTCATTATTTATTTTCCTGCCCCATCACCATTTCCCTTGGCCCTTTAAGACTAACACTTCCGTCATTCGATCTCTACCCTATCACAGACCTCCCTTTTGTCCTTCTCCCACATACCCCTTGCTCAAAACCTATTGCATCTCTAACTTTTCCCAGTTCTGATGAAAGATATATATTTTTTAAATTTAGAATACCCAATTATTTTTTTCCAATTAAGGGGCAATTTAGCATGGCCAGTCCACCTACCCTGCACATCTTTTTGGGTTGTGAGGGTGGGATCCACATAGACACGGGGAGAATGTACAAACTCCACACAGACAGTGACCCGGGGCTGTGATCGAACCCAGGTCCTCGGCGCCATGAGGCAGCAGTGCTAACCACTGTGCCAACGTGCTGCCCTCTGATGAGGGATCATAGACCTATAATGTTAATTTTGTTTATCAGCCCCTCCACAGATGCTTCCTGTGCTGCTGAGTATTTCCCGCATTTTCTGTTTTTAATTCCTGAGTTTAAAAAAATGTTTTGATCTCCATGGTGAAACAATTGTGAAAAAACAAAACAAAATTTTGGCATTGAGTGCAAGTCCAGAAAGTGCAAAGAGTCCATCTTACCCAAATAGTGGTTTTTCCTAAGAATAATTAAGATAAACTTGACAAATCATGAAGATTTCAACAATAGATTCTCCATGAGATTCTTACAATCTATTGTAAAACATTAAAGAAATTATCAAAACTGCACAACTAAATAAGAAATCCTGAAAGTTTTTGGGTATAATTTTGCAGTAATATTCAAACCTGCATCGCAATTTAGAACATTATTCAATGTCTCTAATCTTTGTTGACTTCATCGCTCACAGTTCAAGCTTTCACCCAGCACTGCTTATCCCAGAGGGGCAATTTTCATAAGCAGATTGAGTCTCCCATGAACTGAAAACTGCAGCTCGATGTGGTTGGTGAGTGGGATCAAGTTCTCTTGTTTTCAAAAATTTAGAGTATCCAATTCATTTTTTCCAATTAAGGGGCAACTTCGCGTGGTCAATCCACCTACCCTGCACATCTTTGGGTTGTGGGGGTCAAAACCCACGCAAACACGGGGAGAATGTGCAACCTCCACATGGACAGTGACCTAGATCCAGGATCGAACCTGGGACCTCGGCGCCGTGAGGCAGCAGTGCCAACCACTGCACCACCGTGCTGCCCGAGTGGGATCAAGTTCGAATGGAATAACTCATTGCCTCTTAATACATTGAATCAGAGGCCACATAAAGTGACCACCATGTTTTCCTGCCGACAGAAAAGCCCAAAATATGGCACTTTCAAACTATTATAATCAAGTTGAACTATAGACTTAGATTAAAAATAAATAGAAAATTCAGTAAATTAATGAAGGTGCAGACATTTAGCAAAGATAGAACCAGATTACAAGCGATTGCAACAATTGTTATAAAACTATTTCTTACAATCTATAGTTTGTAAGACTAATGAATAAAACAGCACACGCAGTACAATGCAATACTCGGGTGCTGAGGTTTGTTGATAAAGCATTTCAATTTCACCAGTGAACATTTAGAAGCGAATGCAGGTCAAAACAAGCCTTTCATATCACAGCTGTTAAAGTGAGACATTAGCAGTCTTTCCAAGCTGGAATTCTGGGTGGCTTCCAATTGGTCTATTTACCTCTGAGTGCAGTTTTGTGTCCAATACCATTTCAAACAGAGACACCGTCCTGCCACAAAGGAAACTTTCATCCAAATAGTTTCTGAGTACAGACCATGACAGCAACACAATGGCTAGCCAAATCGCGTTGATCTGGTCTGTTTTGGTTACTGGCCACTCTATAGAGATGAAGGCAATAGGAATCTGAAATTCCTAGGACTTTTTAGTGCAAAGAAAATTTGTTTTAATACATTTTGCTTTTGTTTGTACACCCAGATTCTGTGTGTAATGTTTTTGGCTTTTCAGATCCACGTACAACATAGAATACTACAGTAATATGAGCATGCAGTGAAATCTCAGTAAAATAAGGTCATTCTTAACCCTAGAACATACAACCCAGCACTTGATCGTAAGGAGCACTTCCTGAGTTAAGTGTAGAGTAACCAGTGAGAGAGAAATAGTATTTAGAATTCCTAAATTGTAACACCTTACAGTTACACCCAGACCACATTCCCCAAGAGCCACCCCTCAAAATATTGTTAGCTCTCACACCCCCCCTTCTCAACTAAATGGTACCTGCCTCTATTTTTCAAGTTTCAGTGCTCCACTGAGTGCTTCCAAGCTATAATTCTTAGTCTTCCACATATCCCAATGTCAGAGAGCCCCGACCTCCTCCAGTTAATACCTCGCATGCCCCAAAACAAAGGCCCGTGCTCCCCCTCTTTGCGGGGGCCCCATGTCACACCCTGCCCCCTAGTGACATGGCGGCCTGCTCCCATGACATTGAGCACAGTTGCTTCACAGCTCCAGGGTCCCAGGTTTGATTCCGCGCTTGGGTCACTGTCTGTGCGGAGTCTGCACATTCTCCCTGTGTCTGCATGGGTTTCCTCCGGCTGCTCCGGTTTCCTCCCACAGTCCAAAGATGTGCAGGTTAGGTGGATTGGCCATGCTAAGTTGCCCTTAGTGTCCAAAAAGGTTGGGTGGGATTACTAGGTTACAGAGACAAGGTGGAGTTGTGTGTTTGGGTAGGGTGCTCTTTAAAAGGGCCGGTGCAGACTCGATGGGCCGAATGGCCTCCTGCACTGTAAATTCTATGATTCTATGATGTCGAACCCGACCCCAAACAATGTCAACGTCCTCCTGACTCTGACTACTCTCATGTTATACATTGTAAGGCACAGAAACCCAAATTATTGCTTGACAGACTGCTGTAGTGCTCTTTTACCTATGACAGCAACAGGCCTACAATATTGATAAATTATTTGAAATGCACAATAGTCAAGGCACAGAATCCCAAAATCACTGCTTGACAGAATGCTGTAGTTCTCTTTAACTTATGACAACAACAGGCGGCACGGTGGCATAGTGGTTAGCACTGCTGCCTCACAGCACCAGGGACCCAGCTTCCATTCCGGCCTTGGGTCACTGTCTGTATGAAGTTTGTACTTTCTTCCCGTATCTGCGTGGGTTTCCTCCCATCGTCCAAAGATGTACGGGTTAGGTGGATTGACCATGATAACATTTCCCCTTGGTGCCCAGGGATGTGCGGGTTCAGTAATGAGGTTACGGGGTTTGGGCTGGGTGGACGGGTGTGTGGGCATGGGTAGAATACTCTTTCAAAGGGTCAGTGCAGACTCATTGGGCCTAATGGCCTCCTTCTGTAATGTAGGGATTCTGTGGAAAAAAACCAGGCCTACAGTATTGATAATCTATTTGAAATGCACAATATTTAAGTCACAGAATCCCAAAATCACTGCTTGACAGATTCCTGTAGTGCTCTTTATATAACTTATGAAAGCAATAAGCCTGCATTAATTGATAAATGGAATCCAAGCTTACCTGTTGTCAGCATGACAGTAGAGATGGTCAGTATTGTGATCTCTTTGGCTTGAGGTGAGCAAACATGAACAGGCTGATGAACAATTTGATGGAGAAATCAGCCAATGATATGACTGCAGCACAGCAGGTCGGTGCAGGACAGAATGAGACAGAAAAAGTCCAGTGCAGGAGCAACTATCCCAATGAAGTGCAATGTCCAGTCCAAGTGGTGGCACGGTGGTTAGCACTGCTGCCTCAAAGCACCAGGGACCCGGGTTCAATACCGACCTTGGGTCACTGACCTTCAATTGTATCAACCCCAGCCTCACGCATGAGGTTGAATCATCACACTTCGCAGCACCTCATAGCTAGACTCTCTTCCATCGCCTTCCCCAGCTCTTCCTCCCACTTCGCCTTAATCCCCTCCATGGACACCCTGGCCGGGAATCTCCGAGCCCGCGCCGGGTCGGAGAATTGCCAATGATGCCGGAAATTCCCGCCACGCCGCACCGACCGGAGAATCAGCGCCAGTCGCGCGCGCGCAGTCGACTGGCCGAGTTCCCGCTGAGTTCCGCCGGCGTGGTTCCAACTTTGTTCCACTGGGCGGGAGCTCGGACACGCAGCTGCTGGGGGGGGGGGGGGGGGAGCTACCTTCCTCCCTGCCAGGCCACTGTGTCGCTACGCCATGTTGCGCGGCGCCGGCGTAGAAAGGGCCACCATGCGCTGACGCGGACATGGCCGCCAAGCCCATGCGCAGAGTCACGCCGGCAGTGCAGGGCCGCGTATCGCCGGTGGAACTGCGTGCAGCACTCCACCGCCGTGCTGGCCCCCTGTGGGCCACAATCGCTGGGCCAAGAGACCCGTTGACGCCGGCGTGAAACACTCTGGTGTTTATGCCGGCGTCAACACTTAGCTGAGATTTTGTAGAATTCCGGTCCCTATCCTCCTCCAGAATCCTACCATAGATCACCGATACCACTCCTCTCTCCAATCCCCTCGCCGACAGTACCGCCTTCAACAGCGAGAGGGCCGGTGCTATCAGGAAGGTCGGGAACTCCTTCCTCGCAAAATCCCGGACTTGTAGGTACCTAAACACTTCCTCCTGCTCCAATCCGTTCTTCTCTACCAGCTCCTCCAAACTCGCAAATTGTCGCCCCAGGAACATATCTGCACTGCCCTAATGCCCCTCTGCTTCCGCCTATGAAACCTCACATCCAGCCTCCCCGGCTTGAATGTACAAGATAAAGGGGAGGAGGTTAAGACCATGGATTGGGAATATGAAGTACAAAATTAGAGAGCACAGAAACATCATGTCTGTTTGGACAGTAGATCTGACAGTGAACATGCCCATAGGAAGAGATCAAAGAATGTTGCCAGAACATCTCACAACAGGAGGGGAGGTCAAGCAGTAGCAGTTTGGAATGAGATATAAGGCAAGATAGAGGGTGCAGTTGTCAAAAAACAAATGCTACAGACTAGGAATTCTACAAGGAGCCGAAGCCCATGTGAGCGAGAGGTCTTCATAGCTTCCAACTGTTGCTAACTTTTGCCTTAGTTTAATTGCTCTGTTTTATCACCTTTGCTCTTGAGTCGCCAGGTATCTTTCTGATACCGCCACGTGGTTCAAGTCCGAGTAATGATCAATAATTCAATACACTGCTTAGTAAGATTTAAATCAAAGCACATTTATTATGCACAGTAATTACTACTCATGCATAAATTCTACGTCTAAGCTACTTCTACGACTAACAGGCCAATACTTAACTCGGAACTGGCCCACCAGGTCAGGGAAACGAATGGCCTTTCGTTCGGGTTCTGAGCCTGCGGGATTAGAAGTTGGTACAGATTGGTAGCTAGGAGTGCCTATCTCGTAGCGAGCGTTGAAGTAAGACTTACTCTATTTCAGCGATGGCTGGACCGGTCACTCTCAAGGGTTGGTTCGCGTTGCTGAGTGACCCGGTCAAGAAGAGAAGCAGAGGGCCGATTTGAACTTGGGCTTGATTCTTATAGTCCCCAGGGGCTTCCCGCCTTTCGGGGCGGACACTGTACCTGGTTCCAAGTGATTGGACTTTGTCCCAATCACTTGGTTCGATTTTCTCCAATGCTGGAGCGATTCCTTGATCGATGGGCGGTCTTGAGGTGGTCGTTCACCTCCCTTTGTGTAGGTTTCTGCTGGCGCCGACGAGTCTGGGTTGGCTTTATGTATCTAAATGTTGCTCATTGTTCCCGGGGATTGCTCATTAATATGCAGATGGCTGGTGTTTTGTTGTGCTGATGGTTGCCGGTATCGATCTTGTTTGGCCTTTCCAGAGATAAATACACACTCAACCCGCAGCTGCTTGTTTGTGTCCTGTTGGCTGACTTTCCCATCAGCCTTTGCCGTTCGCCATTTTAAATCAGGAGTTAGCCATTCTAAATCGGGAGTTAGCCATTTTAACTGGCTACATTCCCTCCTTGTGATCCTAATGCGAAGCGTGAAGGATCACATAACTATGTTGCTTTCCATTCCCTGACCTGGGGGGGGGGGGGGGGGGGGGGACACGCCCTTCATGGCCTCTGCACTGACCATAGCTATGCAAAAAAATTTTAACTAACAATTGTAAGGGCGCTATGTCAAACAGGGACATGCATTGCAAAACAATAAACTGGGAACCTCTAACTATTCTCAATACACTACACTCACTTAAACATTTCATTATCCTACCTTCCTCAATCATACAACAAAATCATAGCCATTCATACACAGTCTTTCCTGGTTTGGCAGTCAAGCTCAGGATCATACAATTTGCTTATGAAAAGTTCTTTACATTTCTTTATTTGCAGTAAACGCAAGTGAATGCACTTTATTATAGATCGCGGGGGTCGGGCGTCTGGTCGTATCCGAACATAGGGGATCTGATCCTATATACCGGGGTTCAAGCGTGGTAGGCTCTCCTTCTCCATTTCCGTAGACGCATAGTCTGCACAATGCAGCAGAGTATCGCTAATGCTAGTAATGTTTCGATTACATAGGATAGGGAGTACCAGGTTATAAACTTGGCACACCAAGATGCTGTAGTGTCGCTGGTGACTGGGCTCTGGGTACTGCGGGGAAGTGAAACATTAGCGGCTGGGGGGCTTGAAGTCATGGGCTTCGCGTTCACGTGCAACCAAATATCCAAAATCATGGGGGTGATCCACGTGAAGGAAGTCCTCATGGCTCTTCTCTTTCCTTTTCTTTCTTCTCTTCTCCGGTCCTGGAGCTTCTGGTGTTCTGTGGAAACAAGCATAGTGTCTGTAACTATCTTTGTTTAATATCTCGTACGATAGTGTGTCTTTCCTGTAGTGCCAATCACTCCCTTTATAATTGGTCACTATGTGTGACTCCCGCATTTTTTTTTTCAAAAATCGAATTTTCGGACAAGACACACTTCCCAATAATGAACCAGTGCGAGCCGTCTCGCAGACTGTGCAATTTACCATCCAAATGTTTCAGGATGTAAATAGCATGTGGTTGGCAACCTAAAGATCACCTAAACAAAACAAAACTTTTTGAACTGGAAGTGCCAAAATGAGGTGCGTATGGGCTGCGACGGGTAAGAGTTGGATGGAGTCCCCGGGTAGGATGGCTACCAATGCCGTATCTCTCCTACCCGAGCGTAGTTGACCAGAGGGGGGTTCCCAGGCAGGGCGGGTCCCAAGCCGTTTCTCCACTACCTGAGTAACTGACAAGAACGGGCAAAAAATGTAGTCATCGTGGTGGGGCTGCCGTAGTGGTTCGTTCCTTCGAACCAGAAGGGCAGTTACGAACGGGCGCCTGGTTCCTTAACCAGTCTCTGCAGACAAGCTCTCAGAGGTTTCTGCTGAACCGGTGTCTGGCAATGGTGAGTCTCTAGGCAAGTCCTCAGAGGTTTTGGCCGAATAGGCGTGAGGCAGTGAGAAAAACTCTCCTGTCGGACATACAACATTTAACAAACAACATAAAACATTCTGCAGGTTCCATCAGAAAGGACAACACTTCTCCCAAGTGGTTCCTTTTAAAACATCATCTGGACACCTCAGTTCTCGGTTGCGAACAGGGTCGCAAAGGGGTTCTCGGTTTGGGAGTCAGACCCAAGGTCATCCTCTTCTCCCGGGTGCCAAACTCTTGAGTGTATGAGGGCTGAAAGGGCTGCGTGGTGTGAGGTGGGGTCGCACTCGTCGTTGTAGACGAGTCGGAACGAGGTGTCTCGGTGCCAATAATTGGTGTCTAGTTGTGGGGACAAAATCGGAGTCGTCAGTGTGGTTCGGTGGTGGGGTTTATTTAGGAAAGTGATCGTGAAGGGATCACTTGGATCGTAGTCGGATTCATTGGGTGTGGGTCCGGTTGCATGGGGATAGTACGGAGGCGTGCTGTGGCTATCGTCCGAGTCACAGTCGCTGTCTCTGCTGCTGCTGTCTGTGGGCAATCTGGGGCGGAGTGTATATTTCGGGGGTGGAGTCGAGGTCGAGTCCGTGGCTGGGCTGGACGTGGTGGGGGTTGGTAGGGTTACACTGGCTGTGGGCGGGGTGTGGTGTGCTGCGTCAAGCATGACGTGGTGTGCGTGGTTCGACTGTGTTCCATATGCCTTCAGCTGGTTTATATGAAACTACGCAGTCTTACCATTGGGGTACTTTATTTTATAAACGGAAGGGCTTACTTTATCCGCAATGGATTACGGACCCGAGTATTTTGGTGACAGGAATGTGCTGGGGTTATATACAGAGAGCATAACTTGCTGTCCTATACTATATTCAGTCGCATGCACTGACTTGTCGAAACAAGCCTTGCTCTGTTTCCTTCTGGGGCCCAATTTTGCTGCGGCTGCTAGCTGAGCCGTTTTAACATTTTCCACTAATTGTTCGACTGCTTTCTCGTGTGTGAGGGCCGTCACTTCGGGGCTGGTCAAGTTCAAACCTAATAAAAATTCTGCGCCTTTCATGGGGCGTCCGGTCATGAGGGTGTGTGGGGTGTAACCTGTGGAAGTAGAAATTGTGTTACACAAAAACATCAGCGCAAAAGGGAGGACTGAGTCCCAAGTGGTGTTGTTCTGCTGGACCATTTGTCTGAGGGTGGATTTCAGGGTCCGATTCATGCGCTCCATGATACCACTCGACTGTGGGTGGTATGCTCTGTGGAATTTTTGGGTGATGCCAAATATCGTGAGGACGTTCTGCATGACACGTCCCGTAAAATGGGAACCTTGGTCTGAGTCAATGCTGCGGGGGAGTCCCCATCTTGTAAAGATGTGGTGGGTCAAAATCTTGGCTGTGGTTTTTGCAGTGTTTGTGTGGGCTGGAATGCTTCCACCCATTTTGTAAATGTGTCAATTACCACAAATACATATTTATAGCCATTCCTGCAAGGGGGCAATGGTCCTATAAAATCGATCTGGAGGTTAGTCCAGGGGCCATTAACAGGTCGGGTGTGGCTGAGTTGGGCCTTTTTGGCATATCTGTCCGGATTATTCTGGGCACAGATAAGACAATTTTCTATGTAATGGTTTACATCCTCCTTTAAATTCGGCCACCAACAAAGCTGCTTGAGATGGGCTGTAGTGGGATCGATTCCCTGATGTCCATGACCGTCATGGAACAAGCAAATCAATTGATTCCTGTCCTGTTCAGGAACCACATAAAGGGTGTATTTTAACACCACACCGTCATGTGTGGTCAGTGCATTTCTAAATCTCTCAGAGGGAGCTGGATATTTTCCTTTTACAATCTCCCTGAGATTGTTGTCCTGCTTCTGGGCCTCCACTAGATCCTCGATCTTTGTCTGTGAGACCTGAACTGCACTCACTGGTGTGCTTTCGGGGGGTGTCCAAAGGTATCCGTGTCTGGAACCTGCTTTGACCAGGGCGTCGGCTTTCACATTTCCAGGGGGGGGAGGAACGATGGTGACTGCGGACTCTGATTATCCCATAAGTCCTGTTCTGGGCTCTTTCTAAAATGTGCCGGAGCGATGGGGCTGAGGGGAGGGGTTTTCCGTCTGCGGAAACAAATCCTCTTGCTTTCCACAGGGGCAGAAATTCCGTGAGGCTGTTGCAGACATAGAGGCTGTCCGAGTATATGTCTGCTGGGCTGGGGAAGGAATTTGGGTGTTCAACTATATATGAAATGGCCGCGAGCTCTGCTGCCTGTGTGCCTAAGTGTCTGGGTAGTTTTAACGATATTTCCTCGAGGGCTCATCCCTGCGCGTCCTCGACATAGATACCGCAACCTGTTATGCGCTTCCCATCCAAGACTGTGGAAGATCCATCCACATAGAACCTTATGGGCTCACACGTGTCCATGTGCTGTGGGTTCTGGTTTGAACTACCTATCTTTCTGGGGGGGTGTTTTAGCGATAAAGGGGCCTGTGTTGTGGTGTGGAGAGATAATTTCGCATTCATGGGGGGTTCCGGGGTACTGTAAGTTGTCGGCTAAATAGGTGTGTGTCTTTGTCCTTTTAACAGTGATGTCCCATCCCTGCAAGAGAAGGGTCCATCTAGCTGCTCTTATTTGACTGACGGTACCGTCTTTGAGTCGTCCATCCAGTAAAAGTTGGGTGGGGGTGTGTTCGGTGAGAATTGTGATGGTGTTCAGTCCAATAATGTACGAAAAATACTGGACTGCCCAGAATACTGCGAGCAGGTGTCTCTCACAAGCTTAAAATCCCTGCTCCACAGCATCTAAAAGTCTGGAGGCGTAAGCTACGGGCCTTAACTGGTGGTGCCGTTCCTGGAGGAGCACGGCCGAAAGGGTGCGGCCTGTGGTTGCTACCGCTTTGGCGTAAGGGGAAAGCGGGTCTGGAACTTGTAGAGCGGGGGCTGCTATGAGTGTCTGTTTTAAAGAGTCCACAGCATCCGTGTGCTGCGGAAGCCATTCCCAGGGGGCTCCTTACTTTAGGAGGTCTGAGAGGGGTGCTGCCTTGCTGGCGAAACCGTCAATGTGGTTTCGGCAATAGCCAACCAGTCCTAAAAACGACCGGAGGGCTGAAACGTTCTGGGGAAGGGGCAATTTAGCAATCGAGTCAATCCTTTTATGCTCGATCTCGTGTTTACCGTGTGTGATAATTGTTCCCAAATATATCACCTTTTCTTCCAAAATCTGGGCCTTTTTGGGGTTGACTTTACAACCAGTTGAGTGTAATTGTTCCAGGAGTTCGGACAGAAGCTCAATGTGCTCTTCCTTGGTGTCTGCCTGCAGTAGTAGGTCGTCTACATAATCTACCAGACATTCGGGGCAAGAGAACTTGGCTAAACCATTTGCCAGCCGTCGGTGGAAAATGGAGGGGGAGTTGTGGAAGCCTTGTGGCAGGCATGTCCACGTGTACTGCTGTGCTTTAAAGGTGAAGGCAAATTTGTACTGGCACGCCTTTGCCAATGGATGGACCAGAATCCATTATTGATGTCCAAAACCGTGAAGTATCGGGAATTGAGTCCCTGCTTGAGCATGGTCTCGGGACTTGTTGCTACAGTGGGGGCTGCTGCGGGGGTGACTTTGTTGAGTTCCCGGTAATCGATAGTCAGTCGCCATGATCCATCGGGCTTTCTCACTGGCCAAATCGGGGCATTATTAGTGGCGGCTACTGATCTAAGTACGCCCTGCTCTAATAAGCTTTCTATTACCTTGGAGATTTCTCCCTCTGCCTCTTTGGGAAATCCGTATTGTTTTTGGGGTCTAGGGTCAGGTCCTGTTACTTGTACGGAGCCAGTCATCCGTCCACAGTCGTGCTTGTGGGTCGCGAATGCTGCCCTGTTCTTTTGCAGAACTGCCCTAACCTGCTTGTCCGTACTAAGCGTGGTCGAGTTGAACCAAAATTCGCCTATTGCGCTAATTTTGTTCATGTACTCTCCTATGTTGAGCGTTGCGGGGGGTTTTGCGGATTTTGCCATCTTCCAGACACACTGGTTGACTGGATCGAATGAAAGGTGGTGGGAATTCATGAAATCGATTCCCAGAATGTGTTCTGCTGTGTGGGGCAGGTCAACTAAAACTACGGGGTGCTTGTTGGTGATGGTACCGATTTGAATGGGTACAGGGGCTGTGATGTGTCCCTGCTGTGAGTGGCCTGTAAAGCCGCTGAGGGTGATAGTGGCTGTAGTGGGCCACGTGTCTTTTTGAAACATGGTGGAGGAATTTATTGTGGTGCGGGACCCTCCTGTGTCCCAGAGAAATTCGATGGGCTGTCCCCGAATTTTCGCTGCAACTACCGGTCGTCCGGACCTATCCCAAAGGGTGTCACAGACCCAACTGGGGGAGCCCGCACATCGTCAGTCCGTTCCTGTCAAGTCCGTCTGATCTGAACGGGCGCTAACGCTATGAATGGGCTCTGACTTTTTCTTAATCAGAGTGCCCGTCTGATGGGCTCTCTGTGGCCTTTTAGGGGCATTGCACTCTCTTGCGAAGTGTCCCAACTGTCCGCAGTTGTAACACTCCTGTGACTTGGGTGGGGGGCTGTTCTTTCCCTCATTCACCCATGCGGGGTTCTGGTGGGTTTTTACTGCCTGCATATCTGCGCCGGCCTGCTTTTCCTCTGTATTCTGGACTGAGGGGTTACTTTGAACAGATTGCTCCCAAGCGCGGGACAATCATTTCACTACCCACTTCTCGTTATGGGCCTCCTCTGAGGGATCATAACTCGCGCAGGCTTTCTGTCCTGTTTCTGTGGCATGGGAGATAAGGGTGCGGGTCCATTTGGCCATGTTGTCTGGGGACAAATGGGTACGGTCTAAGTCTCCAAAGACTGCTGCAAAGTGAATCCACAGGCGTCCAGCGAACGCTGTGGGGTGCTCGGATTTCTTTTGCCTACATTTGTTGAGGCCATCTACGGGGTCACCCCGGT
Organism: Scyliorhinus torazame; assembly: GCF_047496885.1. NCBI lineage: Eukaryota > Metazoa > Chordata > Chondrichthyes > Carcharhiniformes > Scyliorhinidae > Scyliorhinus > Scyliorhinus torazame. Next base: position 210,936,571 of record NC_092714.1, read on the forward strand.
TATACCTGATCGCATCCAGGATCGATGCATTTCTGCAAGGGTGCCTCCTCCTACATTCTGTGAGTCGGGAAGGGCTGCTGCTACTGACGGGTCTAAACTTAAAACAGTGAGCTTTACATGCTCTCGCTCATCCAGGCCGTACATGGTCGCCTGATGTTTAACTGTGGCAAAGAAATGGTGGGGGTCTGAGGTGGGGAGGAACGCGTCCCGTAATTGGGTCACTGTTAGGAGGGTGTAGTATAGAAATTCCGCATCGTCCACTATGGCTGTGCGGTGGGTGGTTACAGGGTTCATTGGAGCGTGAACTATCTGCTCTGTGGGGGGTTGGGGCGCTTTTCTCTTTTGTGGCTTTCCCTGCGCACATGTTCCCTGAACATATCTCTGCGCTGTTTCATTCAATTCTTCCCAATCCGGGCCGTCTTCCTGATCTAATCTTTCTCCAAAGGTTTCCTGAAAACCTTTTTGAACAGAAAGCAGTGATTGCAGCTCTGCAATCTGCTTCCGGCACTTTGCGTGGTCTAATGTGCTTAGTCTTTGTTTTGTGGTGGCAGCATGGAGTGCTCTTAATGCTGCCTTGAGGTCACTACACTGTTTTTGTAATGCCTCTACCTGTTTTTCCGTTTCTTCTCGTAGCAGGACTGCACGTTGCGTGTCCTGATATGCCGTTTCATATTGAGACTGGAAGCTGCTTAAGTGCGCCAGACAAGACTGGTGAGCCCTTTTGGCGTCATCCACCTCTCCAACTTTTGCTGCCAACTTCCTTCTCAAATCTAAATTCTCCTTTTCTACCTCTCTTACATCGACCGTACTCATTCGATGTATTTCTTCTACTTCTTTCCGGAGCGTCCTAACGACCTCCGTGCCTCGCAATTGTGCCAAGCAGGACACGATTGCCATCGGTTTGCGAGCTTTCCCTAAGCTCTTTTTGTGGATCTCGCTCAGGGTCTCCCACCAAGTATGTCCTATACTTCCGGGACCTGATTCCTCGTTATCACAGAATTCATTCCAAAGGGGCCATCCTTTCCCTTTGCGATATTTCCTGATCTCTTCCTCCCAAATGGGACATTGTCCCACTCTACTGCTGCTGGTCGCTGTGACCGCAATTTCCTCAGGGTTCATGAGGCGCTGCATTGCCTGCATTGCCATCTTTCCTATCCGAATGCTTCTTTTAATTTGGGACAGATGAGCTAAGGCGGTGCTGTAAATACGGGTACGGCTTTCGCTACTTTCCGAAATACAAACGTCCGACAGTTTTGACGCAACAAAAATCTATCAGTTTTACCTTATAGCCCTGTTAGTTACGCACACTTCTGAATTATGACTATTGATCAGAACTGCTTGAACACTTGTGGTTTTCTGTTTCCAATTGGACTTCTAATTCAAATGCTGGGTTCTCCCGGAGTGGTTTTCCACTTCTAGATCGGGTCCCACCAGAGTCGCCAAATAAATGTTGCTAACTTTTGCCTTAATTTAATTGCTCTGTTTTATCACCTTTGCTCTTGAGTCGCCAGGTATCTTTCTGATACCGCCACGTGGTTCAAGTCCGAGTAATGATCAATAATCCAATACACAGCTTAGTAAGATTTAAATCAAAGCACATTGATTATACACAGTAATCACTACTCATGCATAAATTCTACGTCTAAGCTACTTCTACGACTAACAGGCCAATACTTAACTTGGAACTGGCCCACCAGGTCAGGGAAATGAATGGCCTTTCGTTCGGGTTCTGAGCCTGCGGGATTCGAAGTTCGTACAGATTGGTAGCTAGGAGCGCCTATCTCGTAGCAAGCGTTGAAGTAAGACTTACTCTATTTCAGCGATGGCTGGACCGGTCACTCTCAAGGGTTGATTCGTGTTGCTGAGTGACCCGGTCAAGAAGAGAAGCAGAGGGTCGATTTGAACTTGGGTGATTCTTATAGTCCCCAGGGGCTTCCCGCCTTTCGGGGCGGACCCTGTACCTGGTTCCAAGTGATTGGACTTTGTCCCAATCACTTGGTTCGGTTTTCTCCAAAGCTGGAGCGATTCCTTGATCGATGGGCGGTCTTGAGCTGGTCGTTCACCTCCCTTTGTGTAGGTTTCTGCTGGCGCCGACGAGTCTGGGTTGGCTTTATGTATCTAAATGTTGCTCATTGTTCCCGGGGATTGCTCATTAGTATGCAGATGGCTGGTGTTTTGTTATGCTGATAGTTGCCGGTATCGATCTTGTCTGGCCTTTCCAGAGGTAAATACACACTCAACCCGCAGCTGCTTGTTTGTGTCCTGTTGGCTGACTTTCCCATCAGCCTTTGCCGTTCGCCATTTTAAATCTGGAGTTAGCCATTCTAAATCGGGAGTTAGCCATTTTAACTGGCTACACAACAAATTAGGTGATAAATTAATAAAAGATGCAAAACGGCAAGAACTGCAAAGTTTGAAAGAATTTCGGGTATACACAGAGGCCCCAGATGGAGGACAACGTGTTTTGTTTCATGAATGGATATGCACGAGAGGGCGGCATGTGGCACAGTGGTTAGCACTGGGATTGCGGCGCTGAGGACCCGGGTTCAAATCCCAGCCCTGGGTCACTGTCCGTGAGGAGTTTGCTCATTCTCCCCATGTCTGCATGGGTTTCACCCCACAACCCAAAGATGTGCAGGTTAGGTGGATTGGCCATGCGAAATTGGTCCTTAATTGGAAAACTCTAAAAAAAATTTAGAGTACTCTAAATTTATTTTAAAAAGAAAAAAATGAATGGATATGCAAGGAAAAAGTGCTTCCCGTTGAAACTTTTATGGCCAAAGCCAGACTAATAGCACAAGTTTTGAAGAAAATTTGCGTGACGAAGATGTAAGAGTAGATTCACCTCCGGCAGACGAAGTTATTTTGAAGATCTTCTTGGTTCTGTTAGCAACAAATGCTTGGGATTGCAAGTCGATAGATATTAAAGCTGCTTTCTTACAGGGGTTGAATGACGACTCCAGAGTTTGGTATTATTCAGCAAGGTTGATTTTGTTAAAGTTGGGTTGTTTTTAGTTGAAAGCAGACCCTGCAATGTTTTATTGGCACCATAGAGGGAAACATTCAGGCATTTTCATGGTGCATGTAGAAGATGTTTTGTGGTGATTGGAGTGAATTTGAGACAAATGTTATGAACGGACTTAGAACACAGTTTAAGATTGGAAGTCAGGCCTCTGGTGCATTCAAATTCATTGGGTTAGAAATCAGGCAGAGTGGTTTGCATGTCACTCTGTATCAGCACCCTTACTTGGAGAATATTAACTCCACAACAATCACTCGTGGTGGGGCCTCACAAAAAGATACAGCGGCTTCTGAAATAGAGGAACTCCGGAGTTTAATTGGGCAGCTGAATTGGCGAGCCAGACAAATCAGACCGATCGCCAGTTTTGATGTTTTAGAACTAAGTACTAAAATGAACGGTCCCAAAGTTGAAGAAATTGTTCGAGCAGACGAAACATTGGTGAAATTAAAATTGGAGAATTGATTTGAAATTCACATCTTTAGGTGACATTAGGTGGGTAGCGGAATGATTAAAAAAGGGTCACCAAAAGGTCTCCAAAAATGATCCCCAAGGATCGCCTGACCGTTTTTCCCATTTTCTTCCCCAGGTGACTTCTGGTTACACTGCAGTGTGTGGCCACATGAGGCTGATGCAGAGACGGTGCCATGGACTTTCTGCCTCACTGGGTCACTGTTATCGTCACCGCCACCGACACAGCCTCCAGCAGCCACTCCGGTTTCTTCAGCAGCTGATCAGACAGGTTAGTCAGCACCTGCACCTACAACTGAAGAGTTTAAAAGAAAGAAAAATGACTTCCGGGTGCGGCGATGACCAGCTAAGTTGCACGTTTCGGCACCTCCCGTTTTAACGGACTTTTGGGCTCTTATCGGGAGCCCCAACGGCAATTTTTGAAAGCTAAACCCACTGTGAGGCGACATAGAAGGGAGTCCCCCCAGATGTGAATGGACAGAAGAGATAATAGTGGCCAGATTACGGAGGATCCTCTGGAGCAGCGGCAAAGAAGGGAAGTGAGAAGCAAGATGGCGGCGGAGGGAGGCCAGTTGGTATGGGGCCTGGAACAGCAGGAGTTCCTCCGGCGATGTGTGGAGGAGCTCAAGAAGGAGGTGCTGGCGCCGATGCTGTAGGCGATTGAGGGGTTAAAGGAGGCGCAGAAGACCCAAGAGATGGAGCTCCGTGGAGCGAAGGCAAAAGCTGCCGAAAATGAGGATGAGATACAGGGCTTGGTGGTGAAGACGGAGACGCACGAGGCACTGCATAAGAGGTGTATGGAGAGACTGGAAGCCCTGGAAAATAGCTCGAGGAGGAAGATCTTAAGAATCTTGGGTCTTCCCGAAGGGGCAGAGGGAGCGGACGTTGGGGCGTATGTGAGCACGATGCTCCATACCTTAATGGGAGCTGAGGCCCCGACGGGCCCCCTGGAAGTGGAGGGAGCGTATCGAGTCCTCGTGAGAAGACCAAAGGCAGGAGAAATACCTCGAGCAATAGTGGTGAGGTTCCACCGCTACAAGGACAGGGAGATGGTCCTGAGATGGGCGAAAAAGACACGGAGCAGCAGGTGGGAGAACGCGGTGATCCGCGTGTATCAGGATTGGAGTGCGGAGGTGGCGAGAAGGAGGGCGAGTTTCAATCGGGCCAAGGCGGTGCTCCACAAGAGGAAAGTGAAGTTCGGAATGTTGCAGCCGGCAAGACTGTGGGCTACACACCAGGGTAAACACCACTACTTTGAGACGACAGAAGAGGCGTGGACATTTATCGAAGAGGAGAAGTTGGACTAGATTGGAGAAAGAGTGTTTGAAATGAAGTAGTGAGGTGGTGGCAAGGGACTGTGAATCAGATGGGGGGGGGGGGCAATTTCTTTCCCCTCGAAGGGGGGGGACACGAAGAAATGTGGGCGCCGGTGGGGAAGGAGAGAGGGAGCTGTGCCATCAGGGGCGGGGCCGAGAGGGAAGCGCGGGCTTTGTCCCCGCGCTATGGAAATTGTGGCGGGAAAAGGGGGCGCAGGAAGGAGGGGGCCTCACATGATGGGAGGCTAAGGATAAACTGGGAAGCCGAGGTCAGCCAGAGTTTGCTGACTTCCGGAAGCAATATGGGGGTAGCAACTAAGCTAGAGAGGGATTTAGCGGGGGGAGGGGGAGGTTAACTGGGTTGCTGCAGCTAAGGGGAAGGGCGGGCTGTTACGGGATGGGATGGGAGGGCGCCGTCGGGGGGAAAAGCGGGTGCGTGGGAACCGGGTGAGGAGCTGGTCTAAAAAAGGGGATGGCTAGTCGACGAGGGGGGGGGGGTAAAGAGCCCCCCAACCCGGTTGATCACGTGGAACGTGAGAGGGTTGAACGGGCCGATTAAGAGGGCAAGGGTACTTGCGCACCTAAAGAAGCTAAAGGCAGACGCGGTCATGCTTCAGGAGACGCACCTGAAACTGGTGGATCAGGTCAGATTAAGGAAAGGATGGGTGGGACAGGTATTCCACTCTGGCTTGGATGCGAAAAATAGAGGGGTGGCTACACTGGTGGGGAAACGGGTATTGTTTGAGGCGAAGAACATAGTGGCGGACAGTGGGGGTAGATACGTGATGGTGAGTGGCAGACTGCAAGGTGAGGCGGTGGTGCTGGTGAATGTATATGCCCCGAACTGGGATGACGCGAACTTTATGAAGCGTATGTTGGGGCGCATCCCGGACCTGGAGATGGGAAAGTTGGTAATGGGGGGGGACTTCAACACGGTGCTGGACCCAGGGCTGGACCGGTCCAGATCTAGGACCGGGAGGAGGCCGGCAGCGGCCAAGGTGCTTAAGGGCTTTATGGAGCAGATGGGAGGAGTGGATCCCTGGAGATTTACTAGGCCAAGGAGTAAAGAGTTTTCCTTCTTCTCCCATGTCCACAAAGTGTACTCCCGGATAGACTTCTTTGTCCTGGGAAGGGCGCTGATCCCGAAGGTGGCAGGAACGGAGTATTCGGCTATAGCCATTTCAGATCATGTCCCACATTGGGTAGATCTGGAAGTAGGAGAGGAAAAGGAACAGCGCCCACTCTGGAGATTAGATATGGGACTGTTGGCAGACGAGGGGGTATGTGTAAGGGTGAGGGGATGTATTGAAAGGCACCTAGAGATTAATGATGACGGAGAGGTCCAGGTGGGAGTGGTCTGGGAGGCGCTGAAGGCGGTGGTTAGAGGGGAGCTGATCTCCATAAGGGCCCATAAGGGTAAACAAGAGGGTAAAGAAAGGGAGAGATTGTTGAGGGAGATTTTGAGGGTGGACAGGCAATATGCGGAGGCTCCAGATGAAGGGCTATACAGGGAAAGACGGAGATTGCACACGGACTTTGACTTGTTGACCACGGGTAAGGCAGAGGCACAATGGAGGAAGGCACAGGGAGTGCAGTATGAATATGGAGAGAAGGCGAGCCGGCTGCTGGCCCAACAACTTAGGAAGAGGGGGGCGGCGAGAGAGATCGGAGGGGTTAGAGACGAGGAGGGAAAGATGGAACGGGGAGCGGAGAGGGTGAACGGGGTGTTTAAGGTATTTTACGAGAGGCTATATAAGGCTCAACCCCCGGAAGGGAAAGAGGGAATGATGCGTTTCCTAGACCAGCTGGAGTTCCCGAAGGTTGAGGAACATGAGATGACAGGACTGGGAGCGCAGATTGAGGCGGAGGAGGTGGTAAAAGGAATTGGGAACATGCAGGCAGGGAAGGCCCCGGGACCGGATGGGTTCCCGGTGGAGTTCTATAGGAAATACGTGGACCTGCTGGCCCCACTTCTGACGAGAACCTTTAATGAGGCTAGGGAAAGGGGGACACTACCCCCGACGATGTTGGAGGTGACGATATCGCTGATCCTGAAAAGAGACAAAGACCCGCTGTAGTGCGGGTCATACAGGCCTATCTCCCGCTTGAACGTAGATGCCAAGCTTTTGGCCAAGGTGATGGCGACGAGGATAGAGGACTGTGTCCCTGGGGTGGTGCATGATGATCAAACGGGGTTTGTTAAAGGGAGGCAATTGAATGCTAATATACGGAGGCTGCTGGGGGTGATGATGATGCCCCCACCGGAGGGGGAGGCGGAGATAGTGGTGGCGATGGATGCAGAGAAAGCATTTGATAGAGTGGAGTGAGACTACCTGTGGGAAGTACTGAGGAGATTTGGATTTGGAGAGGGGTTCATTCGATGGGTTCAGCTCCTGTACAGGGCCCCGGTGGCAAGTGTGATTACAAATAGGCAACGATCTGACCACTTCCGACTATATTGGGGTACAAGACAGGGATGTCCCCTGTCCCCGTTACTGTTTGCGTTGGCAATTGAGCCACTGGCCATAGCGCTGAGGGGCTCCAGGAAGTGGAGGGGGGTACTTAGAGGAGGAGAAGAGCATCGGGTGTCATTCTACGCGGATGATTTGTTGTTGTATGTCGTGCACCCAGTGGAGGGGATGCCTGAGATAATGCAGACACTCAGGGAGTTTGGAGAATTTTCAGGATATAAATTGAATATGGGGAAGAGTAAACTGTTTGTGATGCACCCCGGGGAACAGGGCACGGGAATAGACGATTTACCGTTGAGGAGGGTAACAAGGCATTTCCGGTATTTGGGGATCCAGGTGGCCAGGAACTGGGGAACCTTATTAACTTGCCAATTAACTTGGCACGACTGGTAGAGCAGATGGAAGAGGACTTTAGGAGGTGGGACATGGTGCCCCTGTCATTGGAGGGCAGGGTGCAGGCGGTTAAAATGGTGGTTCTTCCAAGGTTTCTTTTTGTGTTCCAGTGCCTCCCTGTACTGATTACAAAGGCCTTTTTTAAAAAGGTGGACAAGAGTATTATGAGCTTTGTGTGGGCTGGAAAGACCCCAAGAGTAAAGAGGGGGTTCCTGCAGCGCAGTAGGGACAGAGGGGGACTGGCACTGCCGAGTCTAAGTGATTATTATTGGGCCGCCAACGTGTCAATGATATGTAAGTGGATGAGGGAAGGGGAAGGAGCGGCGTGGAAAAGACTGGAGATGGCGTCCTGTAGGAGAACTAGCCTAAAAGCACTGGCGACGGCGCCGTTGCCGTTCTCCCCGAAAAAATACACCACAAACCCAGTGGTGGTGGCAACTCTGAAAATTTGGAGGCAGTGGAGACGACATAAGGGAGTGACGGGTGCCTCAGTGTGGTCCCCGATAAGGAACAATCATAGGTTCGCCCCGGGAAGGATAGATGGGGGATTTAAATCTTGGCAGCGAGCAGGAATTGTGAAATTGAAGGACTTGTTCTTAGACGGGACGTTCGCGAGTCTGGGAGCACTGACAGAAAAATGTGGGCTGCCACCTGGGAATGCATTTCGCTATATGCAAGTGAGGGCCTTTGTGAGGCAACAGGTGAGGGAATTTCCGCAGCTCCCGGCGCAAGAGATCCAGGACAGAGTGATTTCGGGGGCATGGGTGGTTGATGGCAAGGTGTCAGATACATATAGGGAAATGAGAGACGAGGGGGAGACGATGTTGGAGGAGCTGAAGGGAAAATGGGAGGAGGGGCTGGGGGAAGAGATAGAGCAGGGGCTGTGGGCAGATGCCCTAAGTAGGGTAAACTCTTTGTCCTCGTGTGCCAGGCTCAGCCTGATACAATTCAAGGTTCTACACAGGGCGCATATGACTGGAGCAAGGCTGAGTAGATTTTTTGGAGTGGAGGATAGGTGCGGGAGATGCGCGGGAAGCCCGGCGAACCACACCCACATGTTCTGGTCATGTCCGGTATTGCATGGGTTCTGGGTGGGTGTGGCAAAAGTGATTTCAAAGGTGGTGGGGGTCCGGGTCGAACCAGGCTGAGGGTTGGCTATATTTGGGGTTGCAGATGAGCCGGGAGTGCAGGAGGCGAGAGAGGCCGATGTTTTGGCCTTTGCGTCCCTAGTAGCCCGGCGAAGGATTCTACTTATGTGGAAAGAAGCTAAACCCCCGGGCGTGGAGGCCTGGATAAACGACATGGCAGGGTTCATAAAATTGGAGCGGATAAAGTACGCACTAAGAGGTTCGGCTCAAGGGTTCACCAGGCGGTGGCAATCGTTCCTCGACTATCTCGCAGAGCGATAAGGGAAAATAGGAAAGGTAGCAGCAGCAACCCAGGGGGGAGGGGGGGGGGGGGAGGACTCATTTGGGTCGTCAGGGGTTCTATGTGTGTGTTTATATATTAGTTATTTATATTAGATTTTACGAAGTTACTATTTTAGTTACCATTTCTGTTGTTTCTTATTTTGTTGTTGGCAGTTGCCGTTAGTTAGCATATTATTTATTTAAAAAACGATCAATGTATATAGTATTACAAAGTTGTAAAATGGGAATTTTTTGTTTGATCGAAAAACTTTAATAAAATATATTTTTTTAAAAAGAAAGAAAAATAATTATCTTTAAATGTAGTTCCTGCAGATTCTCCTTCTGCACAAAGTTAGTTTCCAGTAGTGCTTCGTCCTCTTCTTTTTTTCCAGGCCTGCATCTCCCATCCAAAACCAAGTGACTTCAACAAGTATCCCAGTCAGTGACTCATAGCCCAAATATTCCCTTATGCATGATTTAGATAAGTCGATAATTCATGTGTGTCCTGTGGGGGTCTCCTCCCGTTTTAATTGATTGTTATTGAAAATATGGAAAGGTGTGTCATTTGAAACATGGAAGTCTGGCAATATCTGGTCTGAGAGAAACATGAGAGGATACAGGGCAAGATCCCACAAAGGGTTAACTGCCAGGGAAGGATTGTAAAATGCAGATATCCTTGGTCAAGCAGGCTTAGCAAACAAGACAAACAGGATTTTGAATAAAGCCAAAAACAATGGCTCACCCCTTCATTGAAAGTAACTATCTTAGTAAACATCTGGAAAAGCATGGATGAGGTTCAGTTGAATTTGATGAGAATTCTAGGTGTGAAAATTTGCTAATACCAGGTAAATTAAAGAAAACTGGAGAGTATCAGTCGACGAGAATCATAATTTAAAGCCAAAATCAAAGTCAAAATTATGAGCTGAGGACACAATTGGAAAATAAAAGTATGGAAATGACAGGAATTAAAAGTAACACCTCTATTGAAGTCAAAGCATCTTTGAATATCACAAAGGACACAATGTAATCTGATCTATGAGGTGAAGTCAAGTCAAAATGAGTACTTAGTTGGATTAGAATGTTTAGAACAAAGATACTTTTTACAATCAAAGAGAATCAAGAGTTACTTTACAATAAAGTCATCAAAACTAGATAACTGTTAGAAAAATATATAAACCCGAAGAAAGGGGACAGCCAGCAGAGCCAGCTCTCATAGCTCGGTACATTGGAAAGATAGAACACAGCAACCGAGCTCATCAGCAAATACATCTAAAGAAGACCAGATTTTAAAAAGAAGATTGATTGTCAAGTTGGGTCTGAAGGTCCCTTCAACCAACCACAAGGATCCAGAAGCAAGATCTTTTTACTTTTCTGTAAAGACAGTGATTGCATCTTTTAAAAAAAATATATATATAATAATAAAATAACTTAAAGGTTTTAACCTGAAACAGTGGTTATTAGCCTACTTTACTTACTTAGCAACGCATGACCCAGGATATCAATGCTACTGAGGGGTAAGTAGGTAAAATTCTTCGGTGAGACTTCCGGGTGCGGCGATGACCAGCTGAGTCGCACGTTTCGGCAGCTCCCTGTGAAACGGACTTTTGGGCTCTTGATAGGAGCCCCAACGGCAATTTTAACGGCTGAAAACACCGTGCGGTAAACCAGAAGGGTGTTCCCCCTGGACACGGATGGAAAAAGGAGAGGAAAGTGGCCGGATTGCAGCGGATCCTTTGGAACAACGGCAAGGAAGACAAGCAGAAACCAAGATGGCGTCGGAAGGTGGCAGTTTCATATGGGGCCCTGAACAACAAGAGTTTTTGAAACGCTGCGTGGAGGAGATAAAAAAGGAAATGAAGAAAGAGTTGTTGGCCCCGATATTACAGGCGATTGAAGGGCTGAAAGAGGAACAAAAGACCCAGGAGCAGGAGCTTCGGGTCGTGAAGGCGAAAGCAGCAGAGAATGAAAACGACATACAGGGCCTGGTGGTGAAGTCGGAGATACAGGAGGCACACCAGAAACGATCTGTGGAGAGGTTGGAGGCACTGGAAAATAACGCAAGGAGGAACAACTTGAGGATTCTTGGCCTTCCTGAAGGTGTGGAGGGGGCGGACGTCGGGGCATATGTGAGCACGATGCTGCACTCATTAATGGGAGTGGAGGCCCCGACGGGTCCGTTGGAGGTGGAGGGAGCATACCGAGTTATGGTGCGAGGACCGAGAGCAGGAGAAGCTCCCAGAGCCATAGTGGTGAGATTTCTCCGTTTTAAGGATAGAGAAATGGTCCTTAGATGGGCGAAGAAAACTCGGTGTAGCAAATGGGAGAACGCGGTGATCTGCGTCTATCAAGATTGGAGTGCGGAGGTGGCGAGAAGGAGGGCGAGCTTTAATCGGGCCAAAGCGGGACTTCACAAAAAAAAGATAAAGTTTGGAATGCTGCAACCGGCAAGACTGTGGGTCACATATCAAGGGAGGCACCACTACTTTGAGACGGCGGATGAAGCGTGGACTTTTATTGTAGAAGAAAAATTGGAATGATTGGACTACGAAAATGAACGCTTGGACAAAGTGGTGGGACGAGTGGGGGGGGGGGCGAAGAGGGATTGTATGATTAATCCTGCGGTATGGTAACTTTTCTTTCTCCCACAGGTGGTGATGGGGGGAGGTGGGGAGGGAGAGGAGATGGGGCGTTGGCCATGGGAGGCGGGGCCGAGGGAGAGGCGCGGGCTTGGTTCCCGCGCTATGATAATTATGGCGGGAATAGAGAAGCAGGAAGGAGGGGGCGCTGCACGGGGCGAGCCGTGATCACGGGGGGAAGCCGAGGTCAGCCAGAGTTTGCTGACTTCTGGGAGCAACATGGGGGGAGTAATTACGCTAGCGGGGGGTCTAGCGGGGGGGGGGGGGGAGGGGGGAATTACTGGGTTGCTGCTGCTGGGGAAAGGGGGAGTGGGTGCGTGAAAGGATGGGCGGGGGGGGCACCGTCTGGGAGAAATACAGCCGCGTGGGAACTGGGCGAGAAGCTGGAAAAAGATGATGGCTAACCGGCAAGGGGGGGGGGGGGGGTGGGAAGCCCCCCAACCCGGCTGATCACGTGGAACGTGAGGGGGCTTAACGGGCCGATAAAGAGGGCACGAGTACTCGCACACCTTAAGAAACGTAAAGCAGATGTGGTCATGTTACAGGAAACGCACCTGAAACTGATAGATCAGGTTAGGCTGCGCAAAGGATGGGTAGGGGAGGTGTTCCATTCGGGGCTGGATGCGAAAAACAGGGGGGTGGCTATATTAGTGGGGAAGCGGGTAATGTTCGAGGCAAAGACTATAGTGGCGGATAACGGGGGCAAATACGTGATGGTGAGTGGCAAATTACAGGGAGAGATGGTGGTGTTGGTAAACGTGTATGCCCCGAATTGGGACGATGCCAATTTTATGAGGCGAATGCTAGGACGCATCCCAGACCTAGAGACCGGAAAGCTGATAATGGGGGGAGACTTTAACACGGTGTTGGAACCAAGGCTGGATAGGTCGAAGTCCAGGACTGGTAGGAGGCCGGCAGCAGCCAAGGTGCTTAAGGATTTTATGGAGCAGATGGGAGGGGTGGACCCGTGGAGATTCAGTAGACCTAGGAGTAAGGAGTTCTCGTTTTTCTCCTATGTCCATAAAGTCTATTCACGCATAGACTTTTTTGTGTTGGGTAGGGCATTGATCCCGAGGGTGAGGGGAACGGAATATACGGCTATAGCCATTTCGGATCATGCCCCACACTGGGTAGACTTGGAGATAGGGGAGGAAACAAGAGGGCGTCCACCGTGGAGAATGGATATGGGACTAATGGCGGATGAGGGGGTGTGCTTAAGGGTGAGGGGATGCATTGAAAAGTACTTGGAACTCAGTGACAATGGGGAGGTTCAGGTGGGAGTGGTCTGGGAGGCGTTGAAGGCGGTGGTTAGGGGGGAGCTGATATCAATAAGGACACATAAAGGGAAGCAGGAGAGTAAGGAACGGGAGCGGTTGTTGCAAGAACTTTTGAGGGTGGACAGACAGTATGCGGAAGCACCGGAGGAGGGACTGTATAGGGAAAGGCAAAGGCTGCATGTGGAATTTGACTTGCTGACCACAGGCACTGCAGAGGCACAATGGAGGAAGGCGCAGGGTGTACAGTATGAATATGGGGAGAAGGCGAGCAGATTGCTGGCACACCAATTGAGGAAAAGGGGAGCAGCGAGGGAAATAGGGGGGGTGAGAGACGAAGATGGAGAGACGGAGCGGGGAGCGGAGAGAGTGAATGAAGTGTTTAAGACATTTTATAAAAAATTGTATGAAGCTGGGAGGGAGAGAATGATGGAGTTTTTGGATCGGCTGGAAATTCCCAAGGTGGAAGAGCAGGAAAGGATGGGATTGGGAGCACAGATCACGGTAGAAGAAGTGGTGAAAGGAATTAGGAACATGCAGACGGGAAAGGCCCCGGGACCGGACGGATTCCCAGTTGAATTTTACAGAAAATATTTGGACTTGCTCGCCCCGCTACTGACGAGGACCTTCAACGAGGCAAAGGAAAGGGGACAACTGCCCCCGACTATGTCAGAAGCAACGATATCGCTTCTTTTAAAGAAGGAAAAGGATCCGCTACAATGCGGGTCCTACAGACCAATCTCCCTCCTCAATGTAGATGCCAAGGTCTTGGCCAAGGTAATGGCAATGAGAATAGAGGAATGTGTCCCGGGGGTGGTTCATGAGGACCAAACTGGGTTTGTGAAGGGGAGACAGCTGAACACGAACATACGGAGGTTGTTAGGGGTAATGATGATGGCCCCACCAGAGGGTGAAACGGAGATAGTAGTGGCGATGGATGCCGAGAAAGCATTTGATAGAGTGGAGTGGGATTATCTGTGGGAGGTGTTGAGGAGATTTGGGTTCGGAGAGGGGTATGTTAGATGGGTGCAGCTGTTGTATAGGGCCCCAGTGGCGAGTGTGGTCACGAATGGACGGGGATCGGCATATTTTCGGCTCCATAGAGGGACAAGGCAGGGATGTCCTCTGTCCCCATTACTGTTTGCACTGGCGATTGAGCCCCTGGCGATAGCGCTGAGAGGTTCCAAGGGATGGAGGGGAATACTTAGGGGAGGAGAAGAACACCGGGTATCTTTATATGCGGATGATCTGCTACTATATGTGGCGGATCCAGCGGAGGGGATGCCAGAAATAATGCGGATACTTGGGGAGTTTGGGGATTTTTCAGGGTATAAATTGAACATGGGAAAGAGTGAGCTGTTTGTGGTGCATCCAGGGGAGCAGAGTAGAGAAATAGAAGACCTACCGTTGAGGAAGGTAACAAGAGACTTTCGTTACCTGGGGATCCAGATAGCTAAGAATTGGGGCACATTGCACAGGCTAAATTTGACGCGGTTGGTGGAACAGATGGAGGAAGATTTCAAGAGATGGGATATGGTAGCATTGTCAATGGCAGGGAGGGTGCAGGCAGTTAAGATGGTGGTCCTCCCGAGATTCCTTTTTGTGTTTCAGTGTCTCCCGGTGGTGATCACGAAGGCTTTTTTCAAAAGGATAGAAAAGAGTATCATGGGTTTTGTTTGGGCCGGGAAAACTCCGAGAGAGAGGAAGGGATTCTTACAGCGTAGTTGGGATAGGGGGGGGCTGGCACTACCGAGCCTAAGTGAGTATTATTGGGCCGCTAATATTTCAATGGTGAGTAAGTGGATGGGAGAGGAGGAAGGAGCGGCGTGGAAGAGATTAGAGAGGGCGTCCTGTAGGGGGACCAGCCTGCAGGCTATGGTGACAGCCCCATTGCCGTTCTCACCAAGGAACTATACCACGAGTCCGGTGGTGGTAGCTACACTGAAGATTTGGGGACAGTGGAGACGACATAGGGGAAAGACCGGAGCACTGGGGGGGTCCCCGATAAGAAACAACCATAGGTTTGCCCCGGGGGGAATGGATGGGGGATATGGAATGTGGCAAAGAGCAGGTATAACGCAATTGAAAGATCTATTTGTGGATGGGAAGTTTGCGAGTCTGGGAGTGCTGACCGAGAAATATGGGTTGCCCCAAGGGAATGCATTCAGGTACATGCAATTGAGGGCTTTTGCGAGGCAGCAGGTGAGGGAATTCCCGCAGCTCCCGACACAAGAGGTGCAGGACAGAGTCATCTCAAAGAAATGGGTGGGGGACGGTAAGGTGTCGGATATATATAGGGAAATGAGAGACGAAGGGGAGACTATGATGGACGAACTAAAAGGGAAATGG
This sequence comes from Scyliorhinus torazame, assembly GCF_047496885.1. Taxonomy (NCBI): domain Eukaryota; kingdom Metazoa; phylum Chordata; class Chondrichthyes; order Carcharhiniformes; family Scyliorhinidae; genus Scyliorhinus; species Scyliorhinus torazame. The sequence goes on from NC_092714.1 coordinate 210,951,909, forward strand.
GAAGAAGAGCTAGGGGAGGAGATTGAGGAGGGGATGTGGGCAGATGCCCTAAACAGGGTAAACTCGTCGTCCTCGTGTGCCAGGCTAAGCCTGATTCAGTTTAAGGTATTACACAGGGCACATATGACTGGAACACGGCTCAGTAAATTTTTTGGGGTGGAGGATAGGTGTGCGAGGTGCTCGAGAAGCCCAGCGAATCATACCCATATGTTTTGGTCATGCCCGGCACTACAGGGGTTTTGGATGGGGGTGACAAAGGTGCTTTCGAAAGTAGTAGGAGTCCAGGTCGAACCAAGCTGGGGGTTGGCTATATTTGGGGTTGCACAAGAGCCGGGAGTGCAGGAGGCGAAAGAGGCTGATGTTTTGGCCTTTGCGTCCCTAGTAGCCCGGCGCAGAATATTGCTAATGTGGAAAGAAGCCAAGCCCCCGGGGGTGGAGACCTGGATAAATGATATGGCGGGGTTCATAAAGTTAGAGCGGATTAAGTTCGTCCTAAGGGGGTCGGCTCAAGGGTTTACTAGGCGGTGGCAACCGTTCGTCGAATATCTTGCGGAAAGATAGATAGGGGAGAACAAAGAAGGCAGCAGCAGCGGCCCAGGACTTGGGGGGGGGGGGGGGGGGGATGGGGGGGGGGGTGTGGCCTGAGACAAGGCAGTTGCCAATTAGGGCTAGTTTTTATTTTTTGTTATTTAATATTTATTTATTTGTTGTTGTTTTTGTTTAAATTTTAAAAAGGTCATTATTATCTGTATTGTTACAATGTTGTGTAAAGGATGCACAATGTACTGTGTTGGTTGACCAAAAATTTTCAATAAAATATTATTTAAAAAAAAAAAAAAAATTCTTCGGTGAAGGTATGGGTTATACCGGGGGATAACTTGAAAATATAGTTTGACCTGAATAGCACCCACTGAAGCCTGTATCGGAGTCGGGGAGTGAGAATTCCTGTTCACCATTTCGAATATCGACCCTTTTTTTGGTATAGGGGGAATTCAAAGAATAGTGGTGAGTTTTTAACTTCATGGTCCATTGTCACAAAGCTGATTTGTATTTGCTCCATTCTGAACTCGGCTCTGGTGCGATAGTCTGGGTTTGGGAATTCCATCCATCCCAGTCAGGGGGAAATACATCTGTTTAAGTACAGCTCATAAGAAGCACAGAGTCAATGATCACACAAAGTGACCAACTTCATGGTTAATGTTGTCAATCCGATGCATGTCTAATGTCTGTCATTGTCAATTAGTCTTGAATTTCTGTTACAATTCACGTCGTCAGTGTTGGTTCAATTTCTGTGACAATTAATCTTGTTGAGTTTCAGTTACTGTTAACCTTGTCAATCAGATCTATGTTTAAAGTTGTGCTGTGTGTGCATAAGGGGGTGGTGTATGTTTAAAATGGGGAGCTGCTCTCCGCTCACTTTATGAGATCAGTCGCTCTCTCAGTGAGACTGACTTTGCGATCAATGGTGAGTCTGCTTCCTTCCCTAACAGCCCAAAATCCAGACGTGTTTCCAAGAATTTCCTCATTTCCCCCTTCAAACACCTCAGGATCAAAACTCTCGCACACTGATCAGTGCAGAGATTATTATTACAAGTTATTTAGATCTACAAACAACAACAAAACATAGAAAATATGTTTTCATTTACATTTTTTTACATTTAATAATACAGAAGTGATAACAATGAACGTTATGTTTTAAAAATTAACTCTGCGGAATTTATTGTGAACGTGGCGTGGGTCGCGAGAGGTGGCCTTTTTGTAAAAATAGGTCGCTGGGCAAAAAGTTTGAAAAGCACTGTATTAGACAACTGAAACTAATTGTTTATCGTGACGCACCTTATGCAAATCACTGTGATGGCTTTTCGAGTATGGGAGGATTTATAATTTTTCTCCTAGGCGAGAAAGGGAAATGTTGCCCTTTGGCATGAGAAACTAAAAAGATATGGGGTGGGATTCTCTGACCCTCCGTGCCGAAATTGCACTCGGCGCGGGGGCAGAGAATGGGGTCCCAGACCTACGGTTGGATCACACACCGGTACACGATTTTCCACGGACCAGAGAATCGCCACCAGCCGCGAGTGCGCGGTCGACGCGGCGCCGGTCGGGGCCATTGAAAGAGGCCCCCGTGCCGATTCTCCGCGATCGACCGGCCGAGTTCCGCCGGCGTGGTTCCAACCTGGTTCCACCCGGCCGGAGCTGACTCGCAGCCGCGCTGGCCGTCTTGGTGGGGGTGGCGGGGGGGATCAGACTCCGGGGGGAGGCCTCCACGACGGCCAGGCCTGCGATCGGGGGCTACCGTTCGACGGGGGCATGCAATCCGGGGGGGTCCTATCTTCTTCCACGCCGGCCCGCTGTGTGACTCCGCCATGTTGCGCGGGGGCCGGCATGGAAACGGCTGCCACACGCATGAGCTGATCCGTGGCCGGCCGCCGCATGCATGCGCGGCCCCGCGGCCGGTAGTCCAGGGCCCTGTATCGGCAGCAGGAGCTGCGGGTCGCACGGTGGGGCCCTGCTATTCCTCTTGAAATCAAAGAATCACTCCGGACTTTTTGAAAAAATTCTGGAGAGATTCGCGCCCGTTTTCCGGCGGGCGTGGAGACATAGCCCCATTTTCGGAGAATCCCGTCCCTGAAGAGTGATAAAAAGTACATTGGAGACACTTGCCCTAGTGAAGGCAGTAGAGATGGCATTTTTAAATTTCCAGGATTAAGTGGAATAGGGCATCCAGGAACGGTACCTATAGAGTGTCACATAGACAATAGGCGGGATTCTCCAAAATCGGCGCAATGACCCGACGGCGGCGTCAGAAAGTAACCGACCGGAAGTAGCGAAATCCTCCGCCTTGGAAGGGGCCAGCACCGGCGTGACGCCAAGCGCAACGGCGTGACCCCAGAACAGGGTGACAGATGCGCGCGCCGTAATTGACGCCACGCGGCGTCGCTACTCAAAAGACATCACCGGCAGAGAGACGGCAACGCTGGAACATGGCCGCCCGCCGCGCAGCACCGAGGTTCCAGGAGCGGGCATCGAGGCGCTCCTGGGCGCAATGGAGCAGAGGAGGGAGGCCCCTACCCCGGGCACGACCGCAAGGTCGCGCCAAACATCAGCCGGCGCCTGTGGAGGGAGGTGGCAGAGGCCGTCAGCGCCGTGGTCGTAACAGCGAGGACAGGCAGCCAGTGCCACAAGAAGGTCAATAACTTAGTCAGGCCAGCCAGGGTGAGTACCCCCTGCCCCCCATCTCCCCCCCCCCCCCCCCCCCCTGCCCCCAGGATGGGCGGCACAGCCCTAGCTGAAACCGACATGGCTGGGTGGGCTGCGAACCTATGCCAACATACACACAACCACTGGACTGCAATGTCTGCCTAACACTGTTGACCTTTATCTCTGTCACCCCTCTTCCCCAACCCCCAGAGAAGCGCGCCCATAACAACTGGGAGCGTGACAGGACCGGAGGGGTCCACCTGAATTGTGCCCCCCTACCGTTCTGAAGAGAGGGCCCTGGATCTCGCAGGCGGACCTGAGGACCGGGAGGTTGCGGATGCAGAGATCCGGGGCCCAGCACCAAGTGAGACCCTCCACTTCCCCTCCCCCCCCCTCCAATCTTCCTCCCCCCCTCCAATCTTCCTCCCCCCCCTCCAATCTCCCCCCCCCCCCCCCGGTCTTCCCCCCCCAACCCATCTTCCGCCCCCGTCTGCGTGACTAACCATGCATGCTGTATTGTGTATTGCCGAACCTAAAGTCAACCCACCCGTCCCTGCAGATGCCAGCCACCCCCAGGACGTGCCAGGGCGACCATACGGCAGGGACCGACGCGGACCATCAGGCGTACGACACCCACATCCAGTGCCGGAGCGCCCATAAGACAGGGACTGACCCGGATCATCAGGCATACGATGTCCCCACCCGGTTCCTTGGCGACCACGAGCCAGGGATAAACCCAGACCACCAGGCATACGCCACCCTCATCTAGTGCCAGTGCGGTGATGCCGTAGGGCCACATCCTGCAACGGGGAGGGCAGCCACACAACAGGCTCCCACCCCAGTCGACTCAGGACACTGACACACAAGACACACCCACCCAGGACACCTGACACACAGGACACACCCACCCAGGACACTGACACACAGGACACACCTACCCAGAACACTGACGCACAGGACACCGACACACAGGACACGCACCCACCCTGGACACCGACACACAGGACACCGACACACAGCACACACCCACCCAGGACACTGAGGCGCAGGAAACACCCACCCAGGACACCCAAAGACGGGACGTTTGGACAGGATACACCACCCCAGGGGACCACTGACTTCGGGTCCGATGAGGACCTCGACATAACGCCACTGCTATCTCCTCCACCCTCCACCATCGCAGAGACACTCACCTCAGTTGGTCACTTTAGCGATGAGGCTTCTGGTACATTCACTGGTGCGCACCACAAAGCCGTTACGGTACTGCAGGTGGAGGTAGGAGCAGACGAGGGGCCGGACGGGTCGACACTTCGGACCCCCCCCCCCCCTCCCGCCTTGGGGCCAGATGCCCCAAGTGCACCTGGTGGGCAACAGTCTGGCAGCACACCATCCCACTCGCCCGAGGCGCAGCCTGGCCCATCCAGGCTGGGCCACCCCGGGAAATGGCCGCCAAAGGAGACCCTAGTCACAGGGCAGGAATCACAGGAGTGCGCCTCCAGTTCTGCTGCACCGTCGGGGAAACCACCAGGATGTAGTCATGGGGCCCGTAAGGCCAGAAAATTAGACACTGGGTAAGTTGGCACGGGTGCAGGGCACTGATTAGTCATAGGGGCTAGGGCACATGTATGAATTGTTTGTAGTTAAAATCACTTCCACACGTACAGAAGCTGCTTCTGTGCTCTGTCCGATGCGTGCAGGGCGGGGTGTGAGGTGAGTGCAGGAGCTAGGTGTGTGTGTGAGGGGTGATAGGACGTCGAGCTCAGGTGAGTGTCCACCCCCCCTCCCTCCCCGGGGCAGACGACGGGTCGGTGCGTTGCAGTGTCCAGGCCGCCATGCAGGGACCTCCCAGATGGAGGGTGTTACTGTGGCCATGAGTCTGACATTGTCTAACGATATAAAGCCCGGAGCTCATCACCGAGCGGGTTGTCATCATCCTCCATGGCATGCAATAGACCCGCTTCCACTGACGACCGTGTGAGCCTTGCCCGTTGTGCTGCAGGTGGATGCGCAATGGAGGGGTGGTGTGCATGTGGGTGATGCGGTGGTGGGCGGGGTGTGGGTGTGGGCGAGGTGTGGGTGGTGGGGTGGTGCCGTACTGTGCTGTCCGTGCCCATGCTAAGTGAATCCCGCCTCTTCCCCCCCCCCCTAGTCTGTGCATGTGGCTATCAACTCCTCCCGTGCCCGCTGGCCCAGACGGTATCGGTTGGCAGCCTCCCAGCCCGTATGTCCCGTACTTTGCCGCCCCCTCCACATTCTCCTCATCTGGGAGGCCTGCCCCTTGTCATGTTGCTCCTCCCCCTCCTCTGCCTCCAGCACATCGCCCCTCTGCTGGGCTATATTGTGCAGGACGCAGCAGACCACAATGATGTGGCCGACCCTATCCGACGGGTACTGGAGGACCCCTCCAGAGCGGTCCAGGCACCTGAAGTGCATCTTCAGCAGCCCAAAGCACCTCTTAACCACACCACTGGTTGCATAATGGGCATCGTTGTAGCGGTTCTCCCCGTTGGCCCGTGGCTTCCGTATAGGCGTCATCAGCCAAGACCTCAGCGGGTAACCCTTATCGCCCAGCAACCAGCCCCACAGCCGGGGAGGGTGACCCTCGAACATGCCGGGGATGAACGATTGTGCCAATATGAACGGGTCATGCACACTGCCCGGGTAATGGATGCAGTTGTGCAGGACCTTCATGCGGTGGTCACAGACCACCTGTATGTTCATGGAGTAGTACACCTTCCTGTTTATGAACATGGCCCTGTTATCCGCTGGTGGCCGCATGGCGACGTGCACCCCATTGATCGCCCGCTGGACCATGGGTATCCTGGCCACGGCAGCGAAGCCCGCTGCCCGGGCATCCTGGTTGGTGCGGTCCACAGGGAACTGGATGTAGCGGGCCACGATATCATACAGGGCGTCAGACACTGCACGGATGCACCTGTGCACCGATGCCTGAGAGATGCCGTCAGGTCCCCACTCGGCGACTGGAACGATCCCGTCACGTAGAAGTTCAGGGCGACCGTCACCTTGACGTCCACAGGGAGAGGGTGTCCTCCCCCAGTACCACACGGTGCCAGGTGTGCCATCAGGTGACAGATATGGGCGACAGTTTCCCGGTTCATCCTGAGTCTCCTCCTCCATGCCCTGTCCGTGAGGTCCTGGTACAATGAGCGGCGCCAGTACACACGGGGCCTCATCGGGCGCCTCCGTCGCCGTGGCACCACCACCACCACCTCCTCATCCTCCTGTCGGGCGGGCAGCCCTCCAGCCTGGGCGACTGCCACCTGCCCCTCTGCGGCACGCTCCTCTGCGGCAGCCTCTGCCGCCTCCCTGGCATGCTCCTGCTCCAGCTCCCATAGGGCAACATGTAGAAGGGTGGCTCCCGCCACGGTGGCCAACATCGCTGGGTGATGCCCAAGCATATCGGTCTGCAGGGGGTGGGGGTAGACGACATATCATCATTGTACATAACCCCCTCCGCAACCAGGTGCCATGGGCTACATGGTCGCCACTGTTGCCAGCTGCCACCAAGCCAGGCAAAGCTCCCCTCCCCACACCCTGCAATCCCATCCCCGGCACCCCCGATCCCCTACCCGGCACCCCCGATCCCCTCCCCGGTACCCCCGATCCCCTCCCCGGCACTCCCCGATCCCCTCCCCGGCACTCCCCGATCCCCTCCCCGGTACCCCCGATCCCCTCCCCGGTACCCCCGATCCCCTCCCCGGTACCCCCAATCCCCTCCCCGGTACCCCGATCCCCTCCCCGGTACCCCCGATCCCCTCCCCGGCACTCCCCGATTCCCCTCCCCGGCACTCCCCGATCCCCTCCCAGTCACCCCCGTCCCCTCCCCGGCATTCCCCTCCCTGGCAATCCCCTCCCCGACACCCCCGATCCTATCCCTGGCACTCCCGATCCCCTCCCCGGCAATCCCCTCCCCGGCACTCCCGATCTCCTGCCCGGCACTCCTGATCTCCTCCCCGGCACCCCATCCTCTCCTGGGCACCCCCCGATCCCCTCCCCGGCACCCCCGATCCTCACCCCGGCACATCCGATCCCCTCCTGGGCACCCCCGATCCCCTCCCCGATACTACCCTCCCCGGCACTCCCCTCCCCGACATTCCCCACCCCGGCACCCCCGATCCCCTCCCCGGTACTCCCCTCCCCGGCACTCCCCTCCCCGGAACTCCCCTCCTCGGCACCCTCGATCCCCTCCCCGACACCCCCGATCCTATCTCTGGCACTCCCAATCCCCTCCCCGGCAATCCCCTCCCCGGCAATCCCCTCCCCGGCACTCCCGATCTCCTCCCCGGCACTCCCGATCCCCTCCCGGGCACCAACGATCCCCTCCCCGGCACCCCCGATCCCCTCCCGGGCACCCCCAATCCTCTCCCCGGCACCCCCGAACCCCCCCCCCCCCCAGCACCCCCAAACCCCCCCCCCCCCAGCACCCCCAAACCCCCCCCCCCAGCATCCCCGATCCCCTCCCCGGCACCCTCGATCCCCTCCCCGGCACCCCCGATCCCCTCCCCGGCACCCCCGGTCCCCTCCCACCCCCGCCCCTGGCACTGACCCCACCACGCACCCTGTGCGGCATCCGACACCCGCAAACCCCCCAGCCACGGCCTTGCCGTCTCTTATGTGACGGCACCCCCACACCCACCCCTACCTCCTCGTTCACCGGCGTCAGCCAGCACGACTGGCTGACGGCGTTTAAAACATACTTTGATTTACGCCGCACGTTGACAGGACTTAGGCCCATCCGGGCCGGAGATTTGCAGAAGGTCCGGCGACCATCACGTCGCGCCGATTCTTGCCATTTTGCGAGGCACGCGGCGCAATTCCTGTCGGCGGGCTTTTTCGCGGGCCGGAGAATACGGCAGCCGGCGTTGGAGTGGCGGGGTGGGATTCGCACCACCCCCCGGGGGTTCTCCGACCCGGCGGGGAGTCGGAGAAACCCGCCTGATAGGCCCCTTTGTGTGAATGTGCACTCACAAAATGCATCAATGATAAGAGACTGCAGATTGACATAGCAAACTTACAACAGATGCTAGAAAACAGGGAGATTGACGAGGCAAGTGGGTTGATGGCAGTCACCAATTGTATGACTGGTTGTACAAAAGAGGGCTCGCTCAAAGAAATTAATGGAGATTCTTAGAGGGGAGGCTTTTCCTATCAGGAAAAGATATGTGAGAAAAAAAATTATTGAGAAAGGGGAATAAGGTGCATTGAAGGCAGGAAATAAAATTTATACTTTTGGAGTTTTATACTGTAATCTATGATAAACTCTTCTTTCCTTTAAAAAAGGGTAATCTGTTAGAAAATAATTAAGTTCCCTAGCATTTGAGTTAGAATTTGTGTTTTAATTGTTTTATTGTTTCATAGTTTTTACTGAACACCATGTAAATAAAGGGCATACAGTACAGGTGACACTGGCTGAATTGATGAAGTACTGATTACTGCAAAGAATAAACCTGGATTTGAAGAAGTCCAGATTTCCTTTCCAGTCTTATTGGCAGTTAACATTGGGGCTTAACAAACGGTATTGTTAAAAAGATCTTCAGAATGGTTTACACATTTGGAAAGGTTGCCTGCAAACCACCACGTACAGGTTAGCTGGTGATCTTGAAGCAAGGAGCTCATCATTATTGATGAAATAAATGGATTATTTCAAAAAGATTTGTAGTTCTGTCCTCCCGATAGAATTCAATTAACTTCTGGATTCAATTAGCGGTTCTGAGCATTCTCATCCAAACTTTTGTCGAAAAGCACACAAAATCTTTCAAGTCTCCTTCAGAGATTCTCTTTTGCTCTGCGATTGCACCATTATTGTGTCACAGATAACATTGATAGTCTCAATGATGATCTTCTTTTTCCCTTTTAAAGTGATTTCATTGTCTCTAGTTTCATCAAAAAATAACTTCCTGTGTCTTGTAAGCTTCTCATCATCCGAGGGACCTGTATTCTTTGTCAATGTTAGTGCTTATTTTTCCACTGAGGTATAATCATTTCGAGCTTCCATGACAAAACTTCTAACATGCAAACAATTGTGAAGCATTCAATATAGTTCGATCAATGTTTTGCAGCCATTTTGTGACAGCATAAATTCTTTGAAGTAAACCGTTCCACAAAAAATTCCAACAGCAATTTTGTACTTTTCAAACTTCTATGCTAAGGATTTTGCTTCAGCTTTCACACTTGATTTCCCTGAATTTGATGTGGTTATGTCTGATAAGCATTCTTTTATATCTTATTTTTGTAAATTTACAGTCCCAAAAATGTTTTCCAATTAAGAGGCAATTTAACATGCCCAGTCCACCTACACTGCACATCTTTGGGTTGTGGGGGTGAGACTCACGCAGCCATGGGGAGAATGTGCAAACTCCACATGGACAGTACCCTGGGGCTGGGATCAAACCTGGGTCCTTGGCAACATGAGGCAGCAGTGCTAACCACTGCACCACAGTGCCGCCTGTAGCATTCCTTTATATCAACAAAGTTCAGTCTCAAAGCTAAAACAGCATCTGCATGAGCGGACCACCTGGTGTCACAAATTTCTTTGACTGTCAAATGTTTTCCATTTGCCTGCTTCAAGTGTGATTGCAGCATATTCCACCAGTGCATGGAAACCAAAAAGAAGGCATAAAAGTTCTAAAAAATTGAACGTCTGACTCACACAATTAAGCTGCTGCATTGAAGATTAAATTCAAGGAATGTCTGGAACATGGGATGAATAATGCAAAGGGGCTTGCATTGTTCAATCCTGCTTGTGGACCTGAATATTTTCCTGCCAGATTGACAGCATTGTTGAAGATCTACCCAAGACAATTTTTGATGTCCAAACTTGCATTTGAAATGATATCCGAAACCGTTGTCTCCAGGCACACAGAATTGTGTGGTTGTAGCTGGACAAAATGGAGAAATCCCTTGACAACTTCACCACCTCTAGTCACATATCTTAAAATTAATGTTAATTGGTCCACATGACTCGCATCTGGTGTTGAGGCATTCATTAGTGAATCGGTTTCTGAGCTTCTCAACCATTATAGTCATCAATGTTTCTGTGTGTTAAAAAGTTGGCCTTCCCTGAGCCACTGTATTAACTTTTCAAATTCTCTTTGAGAAGCTCATCAATATCATTGAGATATTCAAGGCAGGCTAAAAGATTACGGGGGAGATTCTCCGAGCCCCACGCTGGGCCGGCGAATCACCTCAACCGCGCCCCGGCGCACGATTCTCCGAGGGGGGGGCGAATCGGTGCCATTTGCGCCGGTGTGTTTGGCGCGGCGCAGGCCGCTAGAATCGGCGGGCCGCCGATTATCCGGCCCGTAAGGGCCGAGCGGCCGCCCCAATACGACAGAGCCCCTCCGGCTCTGTTCACCCTTGTCGCTGCCAGCGGGATCGCTCGGGGAGTGGCCTGTGGGGGGGGGGGTGCTCCTTCACCAGGGGGGTGCCTCCGATGGGGTCTGGCCCGCGATCGAGGCCCACCGATCAGCCCCCCCCCCCCCGGGCCTACTTTCCGGCGCGGCCGGCCCCTGAACACCGACCCCATGTTGGGTCGGGGCTGGCGCGTGTAAGATGTTCCCCGCGCATGTGCAGGATGGCGCGGCCCAACTGCGCATGCGCAGGTTTGAACTGGCCCAACTGCGCATGCACGGTTTGCCGGTCGGAGCCCATTTGGCGCCGCGTAAGGAGGCTGGAGTGGGGTGAACCGCTCCAGCGTGTGCGCCAGAATAGGTCGTGCCCGGGCCCTGTTCGCGCCGTCGTGAAATGCGACGGCGTTCACGATGGCGCGAACACTTGGCCTCAGTATCGGAGAATCGCTCCCTACCTCTTCGACTTGACACTAATTACTCATCATATCTTCTCGGAGGTAGTCCCAAGGGAGACAGCAGTTTGACTGTGGCAACAACACGTCTCAGCACTTTCTTCCAATAAGAACACCTCTTTTCAAACTGAGCTGAAATTGCAGAATCAATTCTTCCAGATAATTTACACCTTTGAATGAATGCACACATAGCCTTAATATGGCTTTTGGAAGTTTCGTGATCAGCAATACCTCTTCCAACATTTCTCCAGTTAGAGTTCCCATTGATTGTTTCCCTTTACTAGGGTCAGGTAGACTGCCTTTGAGGATTCCGGAAAAATCAATCAATTTCTCCTCTCCGTCATGCCATTTCTCTTCACGCTCAGAAAATGGGACTCGTAAAGACTTCTAAACTGCATTCGGCCTCAAAAATTCTTCTCAAACTTTCCATGTTATCTATGTTCAATGGTCTATTTATTACAAAATATTCAATCATACCCAGTGGAACAGATTTGCCCACATTCTCCACTTTGATTTTGGGCAGCACGGTAGCATAGTAGCTAGCACTATGGCTTCACAGCACCAGGGTCCCAGGTTCGATTCCCGCTTGGGTCACTGTCTGTGCGGAGTCTGCCTGTGTCTGCGTGGGTTTCTTCCGGGTGCTCCGGTTTCCTCCCACAGTCCAAAGTTGTGCAGGTTAGGCGGATTGGCCTTGCTAAATTGCCCTTAGGTTAGATGGGGTTGCAGGGTTACGGGGATAGGGTGGAGGATGGGGTTAAGTAGGGTGCTCGTTCCATAAATTCTATAAAATTTTGGCCAGGCAATAATTTCAGGGTAGGTTTCTTCCCTCTCTTCAGCAGCAGAAGAACAATGAGCATGAGCAGTATCTTATAGTTCCATTCCCATTTCAGGGTCCATTGCTTCTTGTTCCAGCTTTTCAGATGTGGGGCTGGATCATCCGATTTTGAGGCTGCGCCCGAAAAAATGGCATAAAACGGCCACCGTACTCCGTTTGGCTGGGGGCTAGCATGCCGGCAGCGTAGAACACTCGGCTCTAGCTGCTGATACGGCCTGGAGAATTGCCAGGTCCGTGGCTGCGCACGGCAGCGGCTGTGCCATGCTACTTGGCGGCGGCCGCTCGCCCCCGACCACTTCCCCGACAGTGCCCCCAGCTCCTGCGAAAGCCCCCTCTGCCCACGGATCGGCACTTCCCCGACTGTGGCGGCGCTGGACTGAGTCCGCAGCCGTCACGCCAAGTTCCCGACGGATGGGACCACACGCGACCCACGCCGTTGGGAACGCGGCCGATTGGGGGCGGAGCATCGGGGGCACGCCGCTTTGGAGGGGGCAGAGCATCGCAAAAGCGGCGCCACCTCCAATTTGGTCGGGAACTGCGATTCTCCAGCCGATCGCCGAACGCGATTTCGGCATCGGCGACCGGAGAGTCCTGCCCACGTTGTCTCTGGAAATCAGGTCGAAGATGTCAGGCAAGTCAGCAAAACATTTTGTGGATGTTGAGGATGAATGTGTAGTTTGGTGGGCACTGCTCACTACTTAAAACATTTTAAAGTAAAGTGTCAAACTGTCTTTTTTTCCAGCTTTTACCTCTTGCCTCAACTCTTCCTGTGTTTTTGACTTCTAGATTCATATTGTCTCTTCATATTTACTGGGAATGATCTGTCTTAATTTCAATGATTAACAAATATGTTTTCAGAATCTTCTGTCAAGTGAAGCCTCCTTAAGCAAATGCTGCTGACTGTCTAAGCAGCTCAAAAGCAGTGACGAATTAAGCAAAACTGAGTAGGTATGGGGGTAGTCTTGGGAAATTGTGAAACAATTGCCGGAGTTCACTGCCAAAATCATACCAGAGTAACTGGCTGTTGGCAATAATATTTGGGAAAGCTGTGATGCCGATGGATGGGCAAGACAAGTCAAGTATCATAAACGACACCGTAATGATCAGAGAGAGAAATGACTGGGACCAAAAAAGGCAGTAAATTCAACATGCAAAAACCACAAGAAGAGAGAAGATGTTGGTTGCTGCCCAGCCCTCTCACTCCCAGCCCTGCCTGTCTGCCCTCTGACTCTGGTTAAGTCGCCCTGCTCCAGCGGTGGCGCAGTGGTTAGCACTGCTGCCTCACAGCGCTGAGGATCCGAGTTTGATCCCAGCCCCGGGTCGCTGTCCGTGTGGAGTTTGCACCTTCTCCCAGTGTCTGCGTGGGTCTCAGCCCCACAACCCAAAGATGTAAGGGTTGGTGGATTGGCCATGCTAAATTGCCCCTTAATTGGAAATCTTTTTTTTCAATTTTAAAATTAAAAAGTCACCCTGTTCCCACTAGCCACTGCTCTCTGGTTCCCAGAGGCACGATGCTGGCACTTGGCTGGCCTTCTTCGCACCTCCCAACTGCTTCTCTGCTCACGTCCCGGCCCTCACTCTGGTGGCTGGGCTTCGAGCTTCTTGCTGGCTGCTGCTGCTGGCTATCTGACCAAGTGGGCTTCTCTTCTTTTTGGTTGGTTGCTTTTACGCGGCGCCAAGGCCCGGCAGGGGCCGGGAGAATAGGGAGCTGGGAGCGGCCTCCGACGCCGGAGTGAAACACTCCGGCGCCCCCTGTGTTTCATTGAAAGCCCTCCTCTGGGCCCAGTAATCTATTGCATCACAGTCTAAGTTCACTGTTGAAGAATGGACACCTGGAGTGACATGAGTGTAGGTAAAATTTTACTCCTATCTTTAGCAAAGAGGGAAGGGAGGTAAATCATTGGGTGAGGAAAAAAATCTTCCGAGTCTTCCTCGGAAAAAACGCTTAGAATGGGTGGATCAGTGTGGTTATGTACTGCAGGTGTCTTCAGTTACTGAAGGTGACATTTGAGGAGCATCCTGGAAATGTTCCTGTTTTATGTTTTTGAAATACCAGATAGGCAGCATTTAAAGTTTAAAATTAATCTGTAAGTGCATTGCAGTTGGCCTTAAGTGCAGTCTACTCTGTTTTTTCGAGCCAATGTCATCTGTAGTATGCAGATGCTGTGACTCCCAAATATATTCTTTCAAATTTGCACGCTATTGAACTGAAGGCTTTTCCATAGGATGTTGCTGAGCCTCAAGTAGAATGTTTAAAAAAAAAAAAATTCCTACGGATCAAGCCTTTTCAAACTTGACACTTGAATCCAAGGCCTTAAATATTACACTGTGCATGAAAACGTTCTCAGCAAGTAGCTGTTTCCGTGAAGTAATATTTAAGATATGCCAGTTTCCCATAACAGAGTGATGTTTTTATGTCATTATAAGTTTTTTTACTTAAGTCTTCTGCACTAGTTATACCTGGCAAGTTTCTGCAGAAAAATGCAACTTGCTTACAAGTTTAAGTAATTTTTTTGCCACCTGACAGCATTTCATAGATGCTTACATCACAGAAGGAGAGCATTCAGCCTATTGTGCCAATCAACAAAGATCTGACTACACTAACCCCATTTTCCAGTGCTTGGCCCATAGCGCTGGAGGTTATGGCAGTGCAAATGAATCTCTAAATACTTAGAACATAAGAACTATGTTAAATACTTTTTAAATTGTTTGTGTGATTTATTCATTGGGGCAAGGTACAATTTCAGCTCCAATAGTGTAATGTTCTGCTTCATATATGAGGATTGGTGAAATAATTATGTGGGTTCTTTATTTGAAGATAAGCCTGTATACAGATAGATTTACTCGGAGAATATAATACATCTAATCTCCACTCTGCTGCTTGCAGACTGACTACATGTCATAGGACTAATATGTCACATCCTGTCAATGTTTGTAATGATTGGCAGTAATTTAAGATACAGTCCTTAAAGGTATATGCACATCATATATATGATCTGGAAGAAGGAACTGAAGGCACTGTTGATAAGTTTGCAGATGATGCAAAGATCTGTAGAGGGACAGGTAGTATTGAGGAAGCAAGGGGGCTGCAGAAAGACTCGGACAAGCTAGGAGAGTGGGCAATGAAGTGGCAAATATGAAATACAATGTGGAAAAATGTGAGGTTATGCACTTTGGAAGGAGGAATTTAGGCATAGGCTATTTTCTAGTTGGGGAAATGCTTCGGAAAGCGGAAGCACAAAGGGACTTGGGAGCCTTGTTCACGATTCTCTTAAGGTTAATGTGCAGGTTCAGTCGGCAGTTAAGAAGGCAAATGCAATGTTAGCATTCATGTCAAGAGGGCTGGACTGCAAAACCAGGGATGTACTTCTGAGGCTGTATAAGGCTCTGGTCAGACCCCATTTGGAGTATTGTGAGCAGTGTTGCGCCTCGTATCTTAAGGAAGGATGTGCTGGCCTTGGAAAGGGTCCAGAGGAGGTTCACAAGAATGATCCCTGGAATGAAGAACTTGTCGTATGAGGAACATTTGAGGACTCTGGGTCTGTACTCGTTGGAGTTTAGAAGGATGAGAGGGGATCTTATTGAAACTTACAAGATACTGCGAGGCCTGGATAGAGTGGACGTGGAGAGGATGTTTCCACTTGTAGGAAAGACTAGAACCAGAGTGTCATGATATTCAGGTAAACATAGTACAAACATACATACATACTGATGGACTGATCAACGGACCAATCAACACACACACAACACCACAGGCAAGAGCATACACAGTACAAAACAGGGAACACGACACTTCCTGGGCATTCCAGCAGGAGACAGCTCAGGGCACAGAGCTCTTAGCAAGCCACTCAGACATCCACCATGTGCTGAGTGCCACTACAAGATAGTATTACGAATAGGTCCACAGATTCTAGGGTTATGATCGAACCTCAGTAACCAGTTTACCACTGTAAATAAATGTGAGTAATAAAACTGAGTTGTACCATTCGCAACCGTGTTGGTTCGTCTGTGTAGCAGAGTACCCAACACATCACAGAGGACACCACCTCAGACTAAAGGGACGATCCTTTAAAACAGAGATGAGGAGGAATATCTTCAGCCAGAGAGTGGTGAATCTGTGGAACTCTTTGCCGCAGAAGGCTGTGGAGGCCAATTCACTGAGTGTCTTTAAGACAGAGATAGATAGGTTCTTGGGGGATCAGGGGTTATGGGGAGAAGGCAGGAGAATGGGGATGAGAAAATATCAGCCATGATTGAATGGCGGAGCAGACTTGATGGACCAAGTGGCCTAATTCTGCTCCTATGTCTTATGGTCTTCTATCACAACAAATAGTATACAGTGACTGATTATGTGACCTTTTTTTAATATGGGATTTTCTGAAATCTTTACTGATGTTCTGAGATCGCATACTGTATTTTTGTCCATTTTACATAAAATACGCCAACCAGGGACATTAACCATTGTTTATGGTATTTGAGAGTTGCCAAATATTGAATTAAAGAGAGAATTTCACAGTCCATTTAGACAAAATTACAGTGAAAATAACTCAAATAGAGCTAGCAATGAATAATGTATCCAAGCTATTGATACCACTACTCTATTTTCATGAAAGAGTGCTCCCAGGTTATATATGAAATTAATTTCCTACTTTATTTATGAACACAAAGTTCATAAATAAAGGGCAGCACGGTAGCACAAGTGGATAACACTGTGGCTTCATAGCGCCAGGGTCCCACGTTCGATTCCCCGCTGGGTCACTGTCTGTGCGGAGTCTGTACATTCTCCCCGTGTCTGCGTGGGTTTCCTCCATGTGCTCCGGTTTCCTCCCACAGTTCAAAGACTTGCAGGTTAGGTGGATTGGGCATGCAAAATTGCCCTTAGTCTCCAAAAAGGTTAGGAGGGGTTATTGGGTTTACACCAGGTCGTGCAATTCAGTCAACTAAGCTCTTCATCCAACCACAAGTTCCAAATGGTGGACCAGGGGTTTGTCTGGAACACATTTGGCTGCATTTCCATGTTTTCTCTACCCTCAATCGAAGGGTAGAAGGGTAGAGTTTTAATCCTTCCAATTTACTCCTGTCATCCCCTACAGTGGCTCAGTCAGGCTGAGCCAATTTCCACAAGCAGCAATTGTCCTCTGGCATTTCACCATTTGTCATATCGTCAAATGTTTACCGTGAAAGCATTGTTGATGTTTGTCGTATGAAGTGAAATTGAGCAGTTTAGGCCTATACTCTCTCGGGTTTAAAAGAATGAGAGGAGATATAATTGAGGGAGATAAGATGATAAAAGTTATTGACAAAGCAGACGTAGATGCTTCCTCTGCCGGTTAATCTAGAACAAAAGATCGTGGGCTGGATTCTCCGCCGTCGGTATTCTCCTTTTGCCGGCAGCCCGGGGGTTTCCTGACGGCATGGGGCTACCCCACAATGGGAAACCCTATTGACCAGCTGGCGAAACGGACAATCCCAACGGCGCGCTGCACCAGAAATCTGGTGTTGCGGGGCGGAGAAACCCACCCCATACTTTTAGGATAAGGGAAAGCAGATTTAATACAGAGATGAGGAAATATTACTTCCCTGAAAGGGTCATTAATATTTAGAATTCACTACCCTATATTGCGGAGGATGCCAGGACATTGAGTAAATTTAAGGAGCTGATAGACATATTTCTGATCAGTAATGGGTAGAAGGGTTATGGAGAACTACCAGAAAAGTGGCGTTTAGGTCAAGATGAGATCAGCTATGATTGTATTGAATGGTAGAGCGGGCTCGAGGGACTGAATTGCCTACTCCTCCTAGTTTTTATGTTCACCTCGGGTCTATACAGGCAACCTTTCTAGCAGTAATCACTAGACAGCATTCAAAACAAGAAAACCTATCAGACTTTACCCTTTCCCTTTTGCAAGGATGGTGTGACCAACTTTGGTGCCCAGCTGTTTCACCTGAGGTGGCTTTTGTGCTGTCTTTCGCACTGTGCTATGCCACCAGCATTTGATGCAAGAGTTTCTGATGCAGACTCGATGGGCTGAATGGTCTCCTTCTGCACTGTAAATTCTATGATTCTTGCACAGCCAGTGGTCAATACCAAATAAGTGTTGTCAGATACACTGAAACTAGGTCTTCTGCAAGGCCTTACCTATTAAAAAATAAATTTTGAGTACCTAATTATTATTTTTTCCAATTAAGGGGCAATTTACCACGGTCAAACCACCTAGCCTGCACATCTTTGAGTTGTGGAGGTGAGACCCAGGCAGACACAGGGAGAATGTGCAAACTCCACACGGACAGTGACCTGGGGCCGGGATCAAACCTCGGATCCTCGGCGCCATGAGGCAGAAGTGCTAACCACTGCGCCATTGTGCCACCCATGTGCATGGCCTTACTAAACATGCCAATTTTATTTTGATAATGCCATTGCCTTCATGAGCTTGCACATTAGGTGTAAGTGGCATTTAAACAGCACTTCTTGCAATCTACAAGTGACACAGCGCAAACAGAATCAAACCTTGGAACTTCAGGTTCTCATGGCTCAGCTTTATGCTAGGCTACAAATTTACCAAATAAATATTGGGAGAGATAATACAAAGACAACCTGTGGTGGCAATTGAGATTGAATTTTATATTCGGTTTGTGAGAGAGAAGAGTGGATCCAGGACTATTCATTTAAACTTCAATGAGAAGAATTATGAGAACATGAAAGTAGACCTCGCTAAAGTAAATGGGCAAATGAGGTTAAGGGATAGGTCTGATGTGGAGATGCCGGCGTTGGACTGGGGTGAGCACAGTAAGAAGTCTTACAACACCAGGTTAAAGTCCAACAGGTTTGTTTCAGACACTAGCTTTCGGAGCACTGCTCCTTCCTCGGGTGAATTCCTCATTCACCTGAGGAAGGAGCAGTGCTCCGAAAGCTAGTGTTTGAAACAAACCTGTTGGACTTTAACCTGGTGTTGTAAGACTTCTTACAAGGGATAGGTCAACAGAGATCCAGCGGCAGACTTTTAATGAGATATTTCAGAATGCACAGAGTAGATAATTTCAATGAGAAAGAAAACTTCCAAGGAGTGAACCCACCATCCGTGGTTAACTGAAAAAGTTAAAGACAGCGTCAACTTAAAGAAAAAGCGGAGAATTGTTTAAAGACGGGTGACAGGTCAGAAGATTGGACAGAGTGAAAAGAACAGCAAAGAATGACAAAATTGTTAATAAATAGAGGAAAATTAGAGTACATGAGGAAGCTAGCTAGAAATATAAAATCTGGTAGTAAGTATGTCTATGGATATTTAAATAAGAAAATAGTTTAATAAGTGATTGCTGGACCTATAGAAAGGGGATCTGGGGAATTAATAATGGATAGTATGGAGATGGCAGATGAATTGAACAGATATATCTTCACTATAGAGGATGCAAGTAGCATCCCTGAAATAGCTGTAAATTAGGAAATGGAAGGGAGAGAGGAACTCATGACAATTACAATCACCAGAGCAGTGATATTGAGCAAATTGTTGGGAGTTACAGGCTACCAAATCCCCAGGTCCAGATGGGCTTCACCCTGAAGTTTTGAAAACAAGTTGCTAGTGAGATAGTTGATTTAATTTTCCCAAACTGTATATTCGGGGAAGGTTCCACCCGATTGGAAAATAGCAAATGTAACTCCTTTATTCAAAAAGATGGGGAGACAGAAAGCAGGAAACTACAGGCCAGATAGCTTAACATCTATCATAAGGAAAATATTAGAAGCAAATATTAAAGATGTTATAGTAAAGCACTGGAAAAATCCAAGGCAATCGGGCAGAGTCAACATGGTTTTGTGAAAGGGCAATCATGTTTAACCAATTTATTGGAGTTCTTTGAAGAATCACATGTGCTGTGGATGTACTGTACATAGATTTCCATGAGGCATCTGATAAGGTGCCACTTCAAAGGTTATTTGCGGAAAATAAAAGCTCATGGTGTAGGGGAGATATATTGACATGTATAGAAGATTGGCTAGTTAATAAGAAACAGAGGGTAGCCATAAATGGATCTTTTTCTGGTTGGTGGGATGTAACAAGTGGTGTGCCACATGGATAGGTGCTGGAGCCTCAACTCTTTACAATTTATGTAAATTACTTGAATGAAGAGACTGAAGGTACAGTTGCAAAATTTGCCTACGACATAAAGATAGGTAGGAAAGTAAGTTGTGAAGAGGATGTAAGGTGGCTACAAAGTGACTTAGATAGGTTAAATGAGTGACAAAAATATGGAAAATGAGCATAATGTGTGCAAATGTGAAATTGTCCATTTTGGCAGGAAGAATCAAAAAGATGCATACTATCTAGATGGTGAGAGATTCAGAGTTCTGAGATTCATTCTGGGTGTTGTTATGACACTTTAGGCTAGGGCACGGTTAATTCCAGCTCCCCTTGACCCAGAGTTGCAACACAATTGAATTAACAAATCATTCGGAGAAAAATACCCGAGGTCCTTGGCCTTTGGCTGCCCAATAACTTTAGTCATCAGGTTTGTAAATTTGAACTTGATTACTTTTTATTTATAACAAGAACTATAATGAAATATGGAGCAAATACAATTGGTTAATTATTATCTAATTCCTAAACCTCCCACTTTAACTTACCCTCCCTCTATATATACACACACACAAGACAAACAAACACAAGGGAGAAGAGAGGGGTGAAATTAATAAGTAAAAGGATAAAGAGTCTTTGTTTCAGATAGTTTCCTTTACACACTTTCCTTCAAACTAGACTTTCAGTCACGGTCTCTGTTTTCAGTCTGTAATGGTTTTCACTGTAGATTCATTCATTCACGTTCCCTATAGGTTCAGAAATACAGCAGCTCACAGCATTTCTGGAGAGAGAGAGAGAGAGAGAAGAAAAAAGAAAAAAGAGAGGAAGAGCACAGCTCCTTCTTTCTTGAGTGTCCAGAACCCAACCCTGCTTTCCTTGGTTCTCTGGAAATCATCCCACTCCGGTAAAATCCAATCACCACCTGTATGGGCAGAATACAGCCTTTTGGCTAATTAATTGGCCACCAGCCAACCAATCGAACTCCCATCTCCCGGGTGTGACAAAGTCATCTGCTCGGAAATTGACACCATATACTATGTTGCAACTTTTTGAGTTCCTCATTCTCTCTGCTGCTTGACTTAAAGACACATGTCCATTAAGCACCCATGAATCCAAATAATAACAGCAAAACAAGAAAGAAAGGGGAATTAATCATAGAATCTGTGGTGCAGAAGAAGGCCATTTGGCCCATCAATTCTGCACCGACCCTTCAGAAAGAGCACTCTACCTAAGCCCACACCTCCACCCTATCCGTACACCTCCACCGTATCCCCGTAACCCCACCTAACCTTTTTGGACACTGGGCAATTTAGCATGGCCAACCGACCTAACCTTCACATCTTTGGGCTGTGGGGGGAAACCGGAGCACCCGGGGGAAACCCAGGCAGACACTGGGAAAACGTGCAGACTCCGCACAGATAGTGACCCAAGCCGGGAATCGAACCTGGGACCCTCGAACTGTGAAGCAACTGTGCTAACCACTGTGCTACCGTGCTGCCCATCAGGAAGGATCTTTACAGTCTCCTAGAGTTTAAGTCACTGGTATACTGGTACAGCAAGTAGTTAGAAAAGCTAATTAAATGTTAATGTTTATTGTGAGGGGAATTGATTGCAAAAGTAAGGAGGTTTTGCTTCAATTATACAAGGCACTGGTGGGATCACATCTGGAGTACTATGTACAGCAGTGGTTTTTCAAAGTGGGGGTCGTAACCTGTGGGTGGGTCGCAGGATGATGTAAAATGGGTCACCAAAAGGGCCCCAAAAGTTATCCCCGAGAATCGCCTTTCCTTTTTTCCCATTTTCTCCCTGGGTGAATTCTGGCTAGAGTGCAGTGTATGACTACATGAGGCTCATGTAGAGGCCAGTGCCATGTACTTTCTGCCTCCGTGAGTCACTGTTACAGTCACCGCCACCTACACAGCCTCCACCAGCCACTCCTGTTCCTGCAGCAGCTGATCAACCAGGTTAGTCAGCACCTGCTCCTACAACTGAAGAGTTTAAAAGAAAAAAAACAATTATCTTTACATTTATTTCCTGCAGATACTCCTGCACAACGTTAGTTTCCGCAGAGCTTCGCAATCTTTTTTTTCCAGACCTGCATCTCCCACCCAAAACCAAGTGACTCCCGACTGGAATATGTATCCACAAGTATCCTAGTTAGTAACTCATAGCCGGAGTACTCTCTTATATAGGACCTCGCTCTAGCAGATAATTCCTGTGTATCCTGTGGGGATCTTCCAACCTTTCAATTGGTGCATTGACACAAAGCTGATTTATGTTTACCTCATTCTGAATTTGGCTCTGGGTTGATGGGTGTGGGTTTGGGAACTCCATCCATCCCAGTCAGGGAGGAAATACAAATGTTTAATTGCAGCTCGTATGAAGCAGGGTCTCAATGATCACACAAAGAGACTGACTTCAGGGTTAACATTCTGAATCGGATGCATGTTTAATGTCTGCCACTGTTACAATCGTCAATTAATCTTGAATTTCTGTTACCATTAACGTTGTCAGTGTTGGTTCAATTTATGCGACAGTTAATCTTGTCGATGTCTGTTGAGTTTCAGTTACTATTAACCTTGTCAATCAGATCTATGTTAAAGGATGTGCTGTGTGTGCATAAGGGGTTTGATGTATATTTAAAATGGGGAGCCACTCCCCTTGCTTTCTGAGATCAGTCGCTCTGAGTGAGACTGAATTTGCGATCAATGGTGAGTCTCTTTCCTTTTCCATCAGCCCAAAATCTAGGCGTGTTTACAAGAATTTCCTCAGGAGTCTGTGATCAAAAGTCTCGCACACTCATCTGTGCAGAGATTTTTATTACAAGTTAATTTGATATCCAAATAACAACAGAAAATAGAGAACATATTTTCATTTACAATTTTTTACACTTAATAATACAGAAGTGGCAACAATGAACGTGATGTTTTAAAAAGTAACTATGGAGAATCTATTGTGAACTTGGCGTGGGTCGTGAGAGGCAGCCATTTTGTAAAAATGGGTCACCGAAATAAAAGTTTGAAAAACACTGGTGTACAGTATTGGTCACCTTATTTAACAAAATATGTAAATGCAGTTCAGAGAAGGTTTATTGGACTAATATCTGAAATGGGTAGGTTGTCTGATGAGGAAAGATTGGACAGGTTCAGCTTGTTAAGCAGATTGACACCTTTAAGATCCTGAGGGGTCTTGATAGAATGGGTGGAGAGGATGTTTCCTCTTGTGGGAGAATATAGAGCGAGGCATCATGGTTTAAATATAAAGGATCACCCATTTAAAACCGAGATAAGGAGATTTTTTTTCTCCCAAAGGATTGTGAGTTTTCGCAACTCTCTTCCTCAAGAGGCAGTGGAAAAGTGTTTGAATATTTTTAAGACAGTGCTAGCAGATTCTTGATTAACAAGGGGGTGGAAGATTATTGGTGATGTAGAGTTGAGCTTATAGTTTAAAAAAGATATATATTTTATTACCAACATCTATCAATACAGGTTACAACACATAAACACCCCGGGAAACATACTTCCCAACAATCAACTATTCAGTCTGTACAAATTTTGTCCCCTTTATCACCCCCCTCTGCGACGAACAGCTCCTCAAACACAGTCACACACATCCCCCACCTTTTCTCATTGAGGTTATAGTTAGAACAACCATGATCTCATTGAATAACGGAGCAGGCTCGATGGGCCGAGTGGCCAACTCCTGTTTCCAATTCATATGCTTGTAAGTGGCTGATACCATTATAGGAGAAGGAAAAATTGACTTGCTCTATCTTTCAGATGAAAAGTTAAATTATGGCTTGTCTCCCTTTCAGGTGGAAGTAAAAGAATCCACAGCAGCATTTGAAGAAGAGCAGAGGCATTCTTCCTCATGTCTTGTCCAATATTTATTGTTTATCCCACACCTAAAACAAATTATTTGGCTATTAAAGTAAGTTAAATCGCCATAGTCCCAGATGGCATTAGGCTGCTTTCCCCTTTGAGGGGGGAGAGCTGAATGGTAGTGATTTAACCTGATAATCATCATACCTCAGGTGAGGGGTAAGGCTGAGAAGGTGGCGCCTTCATGAATAACCTCAACTGGTACAAATTATCTGTCTATTATTACATTGTTGTTTGTGGAACCTTGCTTGTGTGTGTGTGTAAATTAGATGTCGTATTTCCTACATTATACCTGTAACAGCACTTCAAAAGTAGCTTGTTGTCTCTAATGTTTGTTGGGTGTCCTGAAATTGCACTATAAAAATATAAGTCCTTCTTTATCATAGCTCCTGTTGGCAGTATCGATGATTATTATGCAGATATTCACAGTCCAAACAGTTGAAGATGATTTGATAGGGATTAATTGTTTTGTCATGGAAACCAGTATGTTTCTAGATTGGAAATGTAATTAACTTTGTTTCTTGATGTAGAGACCATCAAATTTGCTTTGAACATATTCTGCCATCAAGTGGCTGTTGTACAATTCTCACTTCTGTACACAGAAATAAAGTCAATTTGGCAAGTTTGACATTAAATCCATTGTGCTCTCTCACAGGTACAGTTTATTAGCATGCCAATGCACTGCAAAGTAGAGGAGTTAGATGGAGTAATTGTTTCTGGGATAAACAAGTTCTGGTTGGATAAGGGAAGACAATGAAAACAAAAGCAGTATCAATAGAAGCATCATGGTCACAAGGGAGCAAAATGGTCAAATAGATCATTAAAGCTCTCCATGAATAAAGAATAAGAAATTTGTTTATAAAAAATTCTGTACTCTGCAGTAAGTTGTAGTTTTTTTCAAGACGCAGGCAGAATCTGGGGCAGGATTCTCTCAGCCCACGCCTGGCCGGAGAATCGCTGGGCCGGGCGCGAATCGTGCGACGCCACCCCGACGGTGATTCTCCACCCGGGATGGGCCAAGTGGGCACAAAAAAATCCGAGTCCCGCTGGCGGCGCCCTCGTGTGGTCTTACCTGGCAGGACCTTGGCGTGCATCCTTTCAGTGCCGGCCTGGGGGGTGGGGGGGGGGGGGGGGGGGGGAGGTCCTACCCCAGGGGGGGCCTCCGCTGTGGCCTGGCCTACCAATCGGCGGACCGGCCTCTCGTGCTGGGGACCTCTTTTGCTCCGCGCCGGCTCCTGTAGCCCTACGCCATATTGCGTCGGGGCCGGCGGGGAGAAGGAAGCCACCGTGCATGCGCGCATTCGCGCCGGTTGCAGCGCGCATGCACAGACCTGCGGCGCCCATTTGAGGCCGGTATCGGCAGCTGGAGTGGCTTGGGTCGCTCCAGTGCCGTGCTGGCCTCCTGTAGGGCTCGGAATAGCTGATCCTGGGGGCCTGTTGATGCCGTCGTAAAACACGATGGCGTTCACGACGGCGTCAACACTTAGCCTCAGGATCAGAGAATCCCGCCCCTGATGTCTTTCTCCTGATCTCTCATAAAATCATTCTGACACAAAAGACAGAAGATCGTTTCCTGCATTATTCTATGGCAACACACTGTCCACTTTTATTTTTGTCAAAATGACAATGAATGGTTGAGGGGTGGTGCTGGTTTCTAATTTATGTACTCCCAGAACTGATGCTCATTGCAGGATCTTCTTCGGAATGAACTGAGCTTTGGAGAACAGTGTGAACAGGCAGTGCATTTTCTTGTGATCTTTCTCTGGTCTGTTATACAGTTTTATCTTGGGCCTCTGTGAAGTCTCTAGGTTTGAAGTCCTATGTTAAAGGTGCCACAAGAATACAAGTTGTTGTCAAAACTTTGGAAGTGGAATTAGCAAAATAAATTTCTGATTTTTAAAACTTTTGATGAAATTGCACCTAAGTTGACAAGGGCCAATTGTGCTTGTTATTTGCATAGTTTGAAAGAGATGTGATTAACTAGTGAGGGACGACATGGATTAATTTACTTCAACATATTCTTTTTCATCCTTTCTTGTTTTTTCAGCATTAATTAACAAATCCATCTCTCCTTCCAAACAAAAATGCAGGGGGCAGACTTTATCATCTCACCAACATTCCACAGTAAATAAATCACAAAGCCTCCATCTTCGTTTCTATTATTTACTACCCTTCCATTTGCATCCTGTCTGCATATTTTATTATATCTGTTGTTCCTTTGTTAATGTTATTGTTTCCTGGTGTCCCTTTTCAATTTTCCTATACGTTTAAGTAAGGGTTTGTCTCAGTGCATCCTTTTAATAGTTTTATCTATATCTTGCTTACAGCTTAACCCCCCCCCCCCACAGTGGTAGCAATTTATATTTTAGCAATTGTTTAAAATTCATTAATGCCTGATTACCGAACAACAACTACCTCCCTTAAAATACTGCTGGCCCCTATGATCTTAACCCAGTGATATCAAACCCCAAGCCTTCTTCCCGACAGAAAGGTGGGTTGAAGTGTGTCTACTTCAATGCAAGGAGCATCCGGAATAAGGTAGGTGAACTTGGAGCGTGGATTGGTACTTGGGACTAAGATGTTGTGGCCATTACGGAGACATGGTTAGAACAGGGACAGGAATGGTTGTTGGAAGTTCCGGGGTATAGATGTTTCAGTAAGAGTAGGGAAGGTGGTAAAAGAGGTGGAGTAGCAGCATTGTTAATCAAGGATAGTTTAACGGCTGCAAAAAGGCAGTTTGAAGGGGATCTGCCTACTGCCTATTGATTCACCTGAGGAAGGAGCAGCGCTCCGAAAGCTAGTGACATCGAAACAAACCTGTTGGACTTTAACCTGGTGTTGTAAGACTTCGTACTGTGCCTACTGAGGTAATATGGGCCGAAGTTAGAAATAGGAAAGGAACGGTCATATTGTTAGGAGTTTTCTATAGGCCCCCAAATAGCAATAGAGATGTGGAGGAAGAAATTGCAAAACAGATTATGGATAGGTGTGGAGGTCTCAGGGTAGTTGTCATGGGTGACTTTAACTTTCCAAATATTGATTGGAACCTCTCAAGGTCGATCAGTTCGGATGGGGCAGTTTTGGTAGTCTGTGTAGGAGGGTTTCCTGACACAATATGTGGATAGGCCGACAAGAGGGGGGGCCACATTGGATTTGGTACTGGGTAATGAACCGGGCCAAGTGTTAGATTTGTTTGTGGGAGAGCACTTTGGAGATAGTGACCACAATTCGGTGTCTTTCACTATTGCAATGGAGAGGGATAGGGCCATACGACAGGGCAAGGTTTATAATTGGGGGAGGGGTAATTATGATGCGCTTAGGCAAGAATTAGGGAGCATAAGATGGGAACAGAAACTGTCAGGGAAAGGCACAAATGAAAAGTGGAGCTTGTTCAAGGAACAAATACTGCGTGTCCTTGATAGGCATGTCCCTGTCAGGCAGGGAGGAAATGGCCATGTGAGGGCACCATGGTTCACAAAAGAGGTTGAATGTCTTGTCAAGAGGAAAAAGGAAGAGCATGTAAGGATGAGAAAACAAGGTTCAGTAGGGTCGCTTGAGGGTTACAAGGTAGCAAGGCATGTGCTGAAAAAAGCGCTTAGGAGAGCCAGGAGGGGGCATGAAAAAGTCCTTGGCGGGTCGGATCAAGGAAAACCTTTTTACTCTTATGTGAGAAATAAAAGAATGACCAGGGTGAGGGTAAGGCCAGTCAAGGACAGTAGTGGGAACTTGTGCATGGAGTCAGAAGAAATAGGAGAGGCGTTGAATGAATACTTTTCTTCAGTGTTCACAAAGGAGAGGGGCCATGTTTTTGAGGATGAGAGTGTGATTCAGGCGGGTAGGCTGGAGGAAGTAGATGTTCTGAGGAAGGATGTATTTGCAATTTTGAAAAACCTGAGGGTCGACAAGTCCCCTGGGCCAGATGGGATATACCCAAGGATTCTTTGGGAGGAAAGGGATGAAATTGCAGAGCCTTTGGCTTTGATCTTTGGGTCCTCGCTGTCCATGGGGATAGTGCCAGAGGACTGGAGAGTGGCGAATGTTGTTCCTCTGTTCAAGAAAGGGAATAGGAATGACCCTGGAATTATAGGCCAGTTAGTCTTACTTCGATGATCGGGAAGATCATGGAAAAGGTCCTGAAGGATAGGATTTATGACCATTTGGAAAGATGCAGCTTAATCTGGGATTGTCAACACGGATTCGTGAAGGGTAGGTCTTGCCTCACAAATTTGATTGAATTCTTTGAGGAGGTAACTAAGTGTGTAGATGAAGGTAGAGCAGTTGATGTCGTATACATGGATTTTAGTAAGGCGTTTGATAAGGTTCCCCATGGTCGGCTCATGAAGAAAGTAAGGAGGTGTGGGATAGAGGGAAATTTGGCCAATTGGATAAGTAACTGGCTATCACATAGAAGACAGAGGGTGGTGGTGGATGGAACATTTTCAGACTGGAGCTCAGTTACCAGCGGTGTACTACAGGGATCAGTGCTGGGTCCTCTGCTATTTGTGATTTTTATCAATGACTTGGAGGAGGGGGCTGAAGGGTGGGTCAGTAAATTTGCTGATGACACCAAGATTGGTGGAGTACTGGATGAGGTGGAGGGCTGTTGTAGGCTGCCAAGAGACATTGATAGGATGCAGAGCTGGGCTGAAAAATGGCAGATGGAGTTTAACCCTGATAAGTGCGAGGTGATTAATTTTGGTAGAAAAAATTTGAATGCGGATTACAGGGTCAACGGCAGGGTTCTGAGGAACATGGAGGAACAGAGAGATCTTGGGGTTCATGTCCACAGATCTCTGAACGTTGCAACACAATTGGATAGAGCCATGAAGAAGGCTTATAGTGTGTTAGCGTTTATTAACAGGGGGCTTGAGTTTAAGAGGGTTATGCTGCAACTATACATGACCCTGGTGAGACCACATTTGGAGTATTGTGTACAGTTTTGGTCACCTCATTATAGGAAGGATGTGGAAGCATTGGAAAGGGTGCAAAGGAGATTTACCAGGATGCTGCCTGGTTTGCAGGATAGGTCTTATGAGGAAAAGTTGAGGGAGCTAGGGCTTTTCCCTTTGGAGCGGAGGAGGTTGAGAGGCGACTTAATAGAAGTTTATAAGATAATGAGAGGGATAGATAGAGTGGACGTTCAGAGACTATTTCCTCGGGTGGATGTAGCTGTTAAAAGAGGGCATAACTATAAGATTCAGGGTGGGAGATATTGGAGGGATGTCCGAGGTAGGTTCTTTATTCAGCGAGTGGTTAGGGTGTGGACTGCCTGCTGTGATAGTGGAGTCGGACACTTTAGGAACTTTCAAGCGGTTATTGGATAGGCACATGGAGCACACCAGAGTGACAGGGAGTGGGATAGCTTGATCTTGGTTTCGGACAATGCTCGGCACAACACCAAGGGCCAAAGGGCCTGTTCTGTGCTGTAATGTTCTATGTTCCCAATGCTTCCATATCCCAGGGCCACTCCTGATAAACCTAGAAATACTACTTGGTAAAACACACCAATTCTTATAAAACCTCCAAATTCCAGTGAGTAATATAGCACGAGCTCTGTGTATGGTACTTTCTAGTCCGCAAACTCTTCTTCATGTAACACTTTTATTATCACTACAAAGTAAACATATGCAAACATTTTGAATGGGATTCTGCATGTACATAATTTTAAATGAAGAAATATATACAAATATTTTATCACCATGGTTTACCGATAAACCAATTGAATTACTCAAAACATCTGATCAGAAATGGCACCAATGCATCCAACGCAGATCACAGAATATTGCCCACTTAGTTGCATACATTGATAAGGTTCTGAATTCTGCATCTCCATGATGCAGAAGAACTCCATCAGCACAGGAATCCTCACAGAGCAGCAAAGAGAATCACCGCATTAAGCCATGCCTCCTTTTACGGCGCTAGCCGCCCTAAGGTAAATTTAAATGTCCAGTGTGAATGCCAGTGAGTGGGTGAAGTGGCTGCCGGGTTAGGTGGCAAGCAGGTGAGATGGCAAGTGGGTGAGGTGAATGCAGGGAGTTGGGTCAAGGGGTAGTCAGGTTGTGTTGGGAGGGGTTGTCAGTTTGGGGGCTCGTTAAATCAGTTTGGGGGTCGGTGTGCAGGAGGTGGGGTCTAATCAGGTCGGGTTGGTGGGGGGACTTTGGGTCAGGTTGGTGTCGGATGGTTGGGAGTGGAGTTAGGTTGTGGAGGCTAGTCAGATTGGGTTTGGGGGAGTCTGATGGTTGGGGAGTTGTTAAGGCATGTGGTGGTCATATAGTGAGGACTAGTCTTGACTGATTGTGGGGGAGTGGGTCAGAGGGTATAGATGGGGGTTTGGTGGGTAATTGGGTACATAGAACATACAGTGCAGAAGGAGGCCATTCAGCCTATCAAGTCTGCACCGACCCACTTAAGCCCTCACTTCCACCCTATCCCCGTAACCCAATAACCCATCCTACCCTTTTTGGCTACTAAGGGCAATATATCATGGCCAATCCACCTAACCTGCACATCTTTGGACTGTGGGAGGAAACCGGAGCACCCGAAGGAAACTCACACATACACTGGGAGAACGTGCAGACGCCGCACAATCGGTGACCCAGCGGGAAATCGAACCTGGGACCTTGGCGCTGTGAAGCCACAATGCTAACCACTGTGCTACTGTGCTGCCCGGGTAGTTGATGTTGGGGAGAGGAATCGAGTTGTATAGTTACCCGGGAGTTGTACTAAGATTTTTCTGTCTTACATTTTCTGCATAACTATCCAGGTTAGTATGTCACAACTGTCCGTAATTGTTGAACGCGGAGGCTGAAACTTTTGGGGAGGATTCCAGCAAGCAGGGAAATTGACCATTAGAATTTCAAACTCCCCATGCTATTCCTGTCACTGTGTTAGGACTTCCGTGGAGTATCGATATGCATCTTGAGTTATACATCAGCTTGCCGATAATATGGAGATCGGAAGATTTGGGCCATTTAATGTTTTCTGGAAAACAAATTTTGTCCACAGTAATTGAATTTTCTAATGTCAAAACAAGGTTGTAATCAGAATAGAAATTAATATTTTACATAGTTCATACCAAGATGATTAAATAGCACGAACGAGGCAGCTGAAGACAGCGCTTAAATTTGTGAATTTGGCAAGGGAGAGAATTCAGTACCGTGAGGGAGATGGTGCTGTTATAGCTGTCACCAAAAATGTAGTCCAGAAGAGGGAGCCAGAGACAGCAAGACCTGAGAGACAAAGGCTGAAGACATTAATTCGATATGCAGGTAGATGATTTATGTTTTTTATCCTCCTCTAAACTGGGACAGTTGTTTATAGCAGTATTGGGGAAATATATATTTTTAAAATTTAAAGTACCCAATTCTTCTTTTACAATTAAGGGGCAATTTAGCATGGCCAATCCACCCATGTTGCACATCTTTGGTTTGGAAGGGTGAGACCCACGCAGTCACAGGGAGAATGTGCAAACTCCACACGGACAGTGACCTGGGGCCGGGATTGAACCTGGGGCCTCAGCGCCGTGAAGCAACAGTGCTAACCGCTGCACCACCCTGCCCCCCAGTATCAGGGAAACATAAGTATCATATTAAATTTATATCATAAATAGTTAAACTCTACAACATAACTGAATAATTGTTTAATAATATTCTAAACTTGAAATCTAATGAAGTTAAATAACAAAGGGGAGGCAGAGACATCTTGGCAATGTTACTCGACTAGTAATTCAGAGGCCCAGGCTAATCTCACCATGGCAGCTGGTGGAATTTAAATTCAATTAATTAATAAACCTGGAATTAAAAGCTGGCTATGAAACTATTGTTGATTGTCGCAAAAACCTATCTGATTCATTAGTGCCCAAAGAGAAGGTAATGTGCTATCCTTATGCATTCTGGCCTATATGTGACTCCATACCCACAGACAAAAAGGGCTGACACTTAAATGCCCTCTCAGATGGCCTAGCAAACCACTCAGTTGTACCAAACCACTACAAAGTCAAAATGGAATGAATCCAAATGGACCACCCAGCATTGACCTCGGCACTAAAAACGAAAACAGCAACCCAGCCCTATCAACCATGCAAAGTTGCAAAGTACTCCTTTCTAACATCTGGGGGCATGTGCTAAAATTCTGAGAGCTGTCCCGTAGGCTAGTCAAGCAACAGGATGACATAGCCATGCTCACCAAATATTACCTTATAGAATCACAGACAAAGTCGCATGCCCTGTCTCACTGGATAGAAGCACCAAAGGTGGGCCCCACAGTGGTATACAGTCAGGAGGGAGTTGCTCTGGGAGTCCAAAATATTGACTCTGGACCTCATGAAGTCTCATGGCATCAAGTAAAACAGGGACAAGAAAAACCTCTTGGTGCTTATTATCTACTGGCACCCCCCCCCCCCCCCAACTCCCCCCACCCCCCCAACTCCCCCCACACGCCTCTCAGGTGTGTAATAAGTACTCACCCATGTTGAACATCATTTGGAAGAAGCACTGAGGATGGCAAGTGCATTGATACAGGGACTTCAATGTCCATTACCATGAATGGCTCAGTAGTACCACTACTGACTGAGCCAGGTGAGTCCTAAAGGACAGTGCTGCTAGACTGGGTCTGCAGCAGGTGGTGAGGGAACCAACAAGAGGGAAAACATGGGACACAAAGATAGGTAGGAAAGTAAATTGTGGAGAGACATAAGGAGGCTACAAACGGACATAGGTTAAGTGAGTGGGGGAAAACAGGCAAATGGAGTTGTTACGATCCCAGTTGATGTTAAAACTAGATGGGAAGATTCCAGAATGAAACCCTGGCTAATGTTTACTTTTTCTTATAAAACGTAGAGGAGCAAAGTCACAAGACCGTTAATTATTTTTAACAACAAGAAAAAATATTTATTAGACATGAAAAATTGGATTATGATACAAAGCTCCTTTACTCCCCCCTTAGCTGAACAAATATGGACAAATTTTAAGATTAACATGGATTCTAAAGTACATCTTAAGATGCAATGGTCTCAGTAACACAAAGTCCCTTTAAACACAGGTTGGCTGTGGTAAAATACATACATTCCGCTCTGAACCCAAGTGAATGCTTGTGGAGTTTTTCTTAGAATCCCCCCCAGGTGGTTGGTACATGAGAGTTTCCAAACTCCACTCCCAAATATATGGGCCGGGATTCTCTGACCCCGCGCCGGGTCAGAGAATCGTTGGGGGGACGCGGGAATCGCGCCACGCCGCCCCGACGCCGGCTCGCCAATTCTCCGGCACCGATTTTCGGGAGCCCTGCATGTTCATCGCTGCGCAATTCGGGGGCCGTTGAATGCGCTCCCCCGGCGATTCGACGGGCTGAGTGCCCGCCGAGTTCGGCCGTGTCCCACCGCCGTGGGTTACATATGGTCCCACCTGGCCGGACCTCGGAGTTCTGTCTGCGGGGGCCGTCCTGGTGGGGGGGGGGGGGGTGATCCGACCCTGGGGGGGGGGGGGCCTCCACGGTGGCCTGGCCCGTGATCAGGGCCTACTGATCGGCGGGTGGGCTAGTTCCATGGGAGCCTATGTTCCGACGCGGAGACGGGAACACATGTGCATGCGCGGACTCACGCCGGCCGTGGCGCACCGGCCTTCGGGCGCCGGAGCTGCAGACACTACTCCAGCGCCATACTAGCTCCTTAGGAAGGGGTGGATAGTTGCCAGTTGAGGCCCGTTGACGCTCGCGCCACTTTTCACGCTGGAGGCAAAACCTGGCCGCAGGATTGGAGAATCCCGCAATGCTTTAAAATCTTCTTTCCATTAGCTGTTTACATTCCAAAATCCAGTCCAAGTTTCCCAAATGACTTTTTTAAACAAAGCTCCACTTTTAACAAAGGATCCAGTATCCATGTTTTACACCACCCCCTTTAGATTTCTTTGTCTTTATTGCTGTAAAAACGGTTCACAATTGCTTTAACTCTTGATTCCCAGACTCTAGTAATATGGCATTAAACCTTTGATTCATCCTTAAAGTCTGTTGTCCCACTTCAAATTGGATAATTGCCATTGTTTCTTTAATGCAGAACACATTGTTTACTCTTCCTTGAATTCTTCTGAAAAATACCCTTGTCTCTGTTCTCTTAACATCTGTTGTCTTAAGACCTTCTTTCTGTCCCAATTCCCATGGTTATCTGCACTGTAACTTGTTCTTTGGGAAGTCTGCCTCTTTGCAGCTTCTGTCTTGTCCAACCTATCTTCTGGTAGGGTTAAGAGATGTTCACCCCCAGTCTCTTGTCTTCAACTGCCCGAACAGTCAGCTCAGACTAAAACTTATAAGCTTTTCTATCTTAAAAGGCCTCCAGTTGCTAAGCAGCTGAATTACATCTTTAGCTATTTCAACACCATTTTAATTTAAAGTTATTTCTTGAAAAGGAATATCCAAATTAACAAGTGTTTTGAATTAAATAAATGGAATAAAATAGTTTTGGATGTTCTTTATGGTCTAAGTCAAATTTGAATGATCCAGGAATTATTCACTGCTTGTCCATGTTCAGACAGGAACCAGGTCAGTTCCTCAACCTTGCTGCTAGCCTCGAGCAGTTGCTGCTGCTGCTGTGTCAGGAGCTGGTACTTTGCTGCACAATGTTGGTGACAATTCCTGCCCGTGGCAAATAGCTCAAATTCATCCACGTGGGCGTTTTGGACGGGGCGGAGCATCCGCCGTAAAAACGGATTCTCCAGCCAATCGGCGAATGCAATTTTGGTGTTGGCAATTGGAGAATCCCGCCCCATGAATCTATGAGAAGAGTGCAAGATTGCCGATATGAACACAGGAGGAGGGTGTAGGATCCCTTTGAAGTGGGAAATAGAAGAGTGCCTCCTTGTCACTGACAATGAGGTAACAGTATATATGAAAAAAGAAAGACTTGTATTTATATAGTGCCTTTCACCCTCTCAGGAAACACCCATGCACCTGACAGCCAAGAAAGTGCTGTTGAAGTGTAGTCACGGTTATAATGCAAGAAATGCAGACAGCAAGGTCCCTGAGCAGCATTGCGATAATAACTAGATTATCTTTTGTTACTGATGTTTATTGAGGGACACACATTTGGTCAGGACACTAGGGAGAACTTCCCTGCTCTTCGAAATAGCGCTAAGCGCTTATTCACATTCAACTGAGAGGGCGGCAGGGCCTTGGTTTAACATGTCATCTGAGAGACAACACTCCTAAAGTGCCAACCTCCCTCATACGACACTGGAGTGTCAGCTTGAATTTTGTTCTCAAGTCTAGAGTAGGATAACTTTCTGACACAATTTCTCCTCAAGAAATCAGCAAAAATTCTCTTTGCGGGTGATGGATTGTTGAGTATAGCTTCAACTTTATGAAAACACACACCTCACTCTGTTTAATTTGTCAGTTTTTTTGAGTCAGTTGGTCAGCTTTTATTAGGTTCTAAGTTGAAATGTGTGTACCTAACATCTGGGATAGTTAACATAACTTTCTTAATTTCTACACATGGGTGCTCCTGTCAATGATTTCAATTATTCTTAATTATTTTCATTTTCAACACAATGTTTTGCTCACTGGAATTAAATGCAGCACTCTCTCTGATATGTGAAGCCACAACAATTTGTTTTCTAATTCTTCAGTTGTAACATTATTTTCTTTTTAAAATTTAAGGTATTTTCAGATAAACAAACAAAAGCATGAAAACTACCAAACAACTTTATAAACAACCAACACCCACTCCCCCCCCCAGTTCCCCTAATACCACCCCCTTCTCAAATCCCGCCACCCCCACTTTAACCCCCTTACCCCCCGCCACCGCTGACCCCTCAAACCTCCTTAAAAAAATCAATAAACGGCTCCCACATCCAGGTGAACTCATCCACCGACCCCCTCAAGTCAAACTTAACTTTCTCCAGCCTCAGGAATTCCACCAGGTCACTCACCCCCCCCCCCCCGCCCGCTTTCTTTGCCTCCGAGCAAACTCCGAGGCAAAGGGCAAGACATTGGCCTCTCTCGCCCCCTGGACTCCCGGGTCTTCTGACGCCCGGAATGTCGCCACCTCTGGACTTGGGACCACCTCCACGCCCAGCACCTCGAACATCGTCCGCGAACCCCTGCCAGAATCCCCTCAAACTTGGACACACCCAGAACATGTGGACGTGATTTGCGGGCCTCCCCGCACACCGCCCACATCTATTTTCCATCCCCTCAAAGAACCTACTTATCCTTACTGCCGTCATATGAGCCCTATGCATTACTTTAAACTGGATGAGCACATGACGAGGTTGCATTCACCCTCAGTTGTAACATTATTC
Organism: Scyliorhinus torazame; assembly: GCF_047496885.1. Taxonomy (NCBI): domain Eukaryota; kingdom Metazoa; phylum Chordata; class Chondrichthyes; order Carcharhiniformes; family Scyliorhinidae; genus Scyliorhinus; species Scyliorhinus torazame. The sequence continues at coordinate 210,988,004 of NC_092714.1, forward strand.
AACAAATATTAACAGGCTTGCTTTGGAAATCTCTGCAAGGTGTTTGTTTTCCTCAACTTCCTTTCCCTTTTCTTTTCAGGTGATTTGTGCTGCAGTGTTTTTCCACAGGTATCAACAACCCTGCTGTACCATGCCTGAGTGGTCATTCTTCATGTGTGATTGCTGACAAGTGATTTTCAGAAAGCTATTCACCTGTAGAGGACATTGTAGCTGAGCTCGGATTCTGTTCTTACCTGACATCCATCACACACGCACGCACACACACAAACACTTTATTACTTGTATGAGTCCCAGTTAATTTTCTTCTTTCTCCAACCAAAAGTGTCGAGGCCAGTTGTGGCTCACCTTCGACCATCCTGGCACACCAATCAAAGGAACCGTTGCAAGAAAATGTATTTGATCACTGACACAAATCCTTTAGGTGGTGCTGTGGACCAGAAAATATGGTATGTGAGTGATATTTATCTGGTGTGCGGCTTGCTATCCTGTGTGATGCTTTGTTGGTTTTGTACGTAACATTAGTACCCTTTGCGGTGCAACATTGCAGAATGTGGAGCAAGTGCCTTTCTTAAACATTTCCAACAAAATCTGTTTTTGCAAAAATGCGTTGTTAGATCTTACAATTCCAAGATAGTTTTATTACCACTGTTTCTATTTGCCTTTTAATTTTTGGAAATTGATTTCAAATAGAATGTTTGAATATATATGGGGCGGGATTCTCTCAGCCCACGCTGGGTCAGAGAATCGCTGGTCTGGGTGCGAATCGCGCGCCGCCGGCCCAACGCCTGTCCACGGAGAATTAGCTGCATTGGCGTCAGCGCGGCGCCGGTCGGGGGCGCTCTACGCGGCCCCCCCCCTGCCGATTCTCCACCCGGGATGGGCTGAGTGGCCGCCCAAAAAAGCCCGAGTTCCGCCAGAGCCGTTCACATCTGGTCTTACCCTGCGGGATCTTGGCATCCATCCTGTCTGGGGCGGCCTGGTTGGGGGGGGGGCCTCCACCGTCGCCTGGCCCGCGATCGGGGCCTACCGATCGGCAGGCTGGCCACTCGTGGTGGGGGCCTCTTTTGCCCCGCGCCGGATGAGTATGGTAGTTCTATGCCATGTTGTGTCGGGGCCGGCGCGGAGAAGGAGGCTACCACGCATACGTGCACTCGCAGTGTGCATGCGCAGACCTGTGGCGCCCATTTAACGCTGGTATCGGCAGCTGGAGCGGTGCGGGTCGCTCCAGTGCCGTGCTGGCCTCCTGTAGGGCAGAGCATCGCTGCACAGAGCGGTCCGATGATGCCGTCGTTAAACTCTCCAGTTTTTACGAAGGCGTCAACACTCTGCCTTCAGATGGCAGAATCCCGCCCATGGTACCCAAACCCTCCATGATATTTGCTTTTAAATGTTGCTCTTGCACCCCTCTAACCTAATTTTCATCAGATCACGCAGCGTGACAGATATAACAGGTTCACTATTATGTCAGTGTGTCACTGTTATACATCATTGGAACAAAGGCAGACCATTCAGCCTCTTTGAGGTTGTTCCACTATTCATGTAGATTCTGGATAATCTATTTTAATTCCATGAATTTACCTTTGTTCCATGTCTTTACCTAATTCAACATCCTCAGCTTTTTAAGGGAGAAAAGTCAAAATTGCTGCCACAATTTTGCAAAAAACTGCTTCCTGGTTTCACTCCTTAATGGCTTATCTCTAATTTTTAGATTGTCTTCTGCCACCACGTCATCAGTTTTTAACTTTACTGGATCCTTATTTGTTTTAAACAATTTGATTAAATCATTCCTCAACCTTCTAAACGTAAGCAAAGACAAACCAAGTTTATGCAACCAGTTCTCATACTTATGTAAACCTTAGTATAGAGACTGGTTTAGCACAGGGCTAAATCACTGGCTTTGAAAGCAGACCCAGGCAGGCCAGCAGCATGGTTCAATTCCCGTACCAGCCTCCCCGAACAGGCGCCGGAATGTGGAGACTAGGGGTTTTTCACAGTAACTTCATTTGAAGCCTACTTGTGACAAGTGATTTTCATAATTCTGGTAAATCTGCATTGCTTACCCCCACCCCAGATAATTTCCAAATTGTAACACGTTTAAAATAAAAATATACATTCTCTGATTTGTGATGCCCAAATCTGAACATTGTGGGCAGAATCTTGTGATGGTGGTGCAGGCCTCAACTGTCGGCTGGAGAGTCAGCAAGGGACCCAAGATTGCCTCCTTTGGGAAAAGCCTGACAATTCATCAGCCAATCAAACAACAAAGAGGTCAGTGGCAGGGATCAGACCGCGGGGGAAGAGGTCCCAGCTGCTGAGAGCCAGTATCTCTTTTGTTCAGTGGCGCCTTAGTGCTGGAGGAAAGACACTGACCAGAGGCCCAGGATCATGGAGTGATCCAGGCCACAGGTAAGTATTGACAGGATGAGTTTCGTGGGGAGGAGGTCTCAGATAGGGGGGTTTGGCAGCAAAGGCAGAGTTGGATCTCAGTGGATCCCACCTTCCCGATGGAGGTTCCTCAATCAGGCACTGAGTCTACCCCTGGAAGATTAAACAGCCTGCAAAGGTTTACTTGTTGTGCACACCGCTTTTTGACAGGTCCACCCGCAGTGAGGTAAATACCAGTAGCAGCAGGATGAGGCCCTCAATTTGAGGGACGACCTTCCCACACTGGACTTTATCGGGTTGAAGGTAGGAAGGTGACAGTGGGCTGCTCACCCTCAGCCATCTTGCCAAATTAAATATCTTCCCCACGTCCAAACATGCCACTAGAGAGGGCAGAAGGTTCCACTGTATTACGGATGGGATCTTACCAAAGCTCTGTCCAATGGAAGCATCACTTCTTCACTTTTCTCTTCCAACCCCTTTGAGATAAAGGTTCACATTCCAACCTCACACTTCCTCACATTGGACTCCATCTGCTATCATTTTACCCACTCATTTGTTTCTTTATAGTTTCCCATTCCCAGCTTTTGACGAATAAATACCTCTTAAGAGTCATTTGCAAACTTCATCACACAGCTCTCTATTCCTTCCTTCAAGTAATTTTATATATATGGTTGCAGATTCATGGGGAATACCTCTCGTCACATACTGTCCGTCAGATGTTCCCAATGCTTCTCTTCTTTTCCTCTTTACCTCCCAACCAATATATTTCACAAGATATCGGCTGGAATTTCCCGACTGTTGGGATTCTCTTTCCCCCCCTCGCAGTGCATCCCCCGCCCGCAGGTTTCCCGGTAGCATGGGGTGGCTTCAATGGGAAATCCCATTGACAAATGGTGAGAAGAGGAAATCCTGCCACCAGGAAACGGTGCGCCGCCGAGTAACATGTGGCTGGGGGACCGGAGATCCCTGCCCATTATCTGTAATTTCAGACAGCCTGAAGTGAGTAGCTGGGAACCATTCTAAAAATGGTGGCTTTAGCAGGGTAGAGCCAATGTGCATGATTTTTAATTGCCATCTGGTTGTAGATGATTCGCAATATTAATGATTTCATAATTCTTTTAAATACATTATCCAGAGGCCCTGATTTCATCTGTACTTTATTTGACTTCATGATCGATACTGAAACTCTTTACTGTCCTACTCCTTCTCAGTTCTGACCCTGAACGGTGGAGTGTTTTGAGATATTTTGTTGTATCAATGATGCTATGCAAATAAGAACTAGGAGCAGGAGTAGGCCACCTGGCCCCTCGAGCCTGCTCCACCATTCAATGAGATCATGGCTGATCTTTTGTGGACTCAGCTTCACTTTCCGGCCCGAACACCATAACCCTTAATCCCTTTATTCTTCAAAAAACTATATATCTTTATCTTAAAAACATTTAATGAAGGAGCCTCTACTGCTTCACTGGGCAAGGAATTCCATAGATTCACAACCCTTTGGGTGAAGAAGTTTCTCCTAAACTCAGTCGTAAATCTACTTCCCCTTATTTTGAGGCTATGCCCCCTAGTTCTGCTTTCACCCGCCAGTGGAAACAACCTGCCCGCATCTATCCTGTCTATTCCCTTCATAATCTTATATGTTTCTATAAGATCCCCCCTCATCCTTCTAAATTCCAGCGAATACAGTCCCAGTCTACTCAACCTCTCCTCATAATCCAACTCCTTCAGCTCTGGGATTAACCTAGTGAATCTCCTCTGCACACCCTCCAGTGCCAGTATGTCCTTTCTCAAGTAAGGAGACCAAAACTGAACACAATACTCCAGGTGTGGCCTCACTAACACCTTATACAATTGCAGCAGAACCTCCCTAGTCTTAAACTCCATCCCTCTAGCAATGAAGGACAAAATTCTATTTGCCTTCTTAATCACCTGTTGCACCTGTAAACCAACTTTTTGCGACTCATGCACTAGCACACCCAGGTCTCTCTGCACAGCAGCATGTTTTAATATTTTATCATTTAAATAATAATCCCTTTTGCTGTTATTCCTACCAAAATGGATAACCTCACATTTGTCAACATTGTATTCCATCTGCCAGACCCTAGCCCATTCACTTAGCCTATCCAAATCCCTCTGCAGACTTCCAGTATCCTCTGCACTTTTTGCTTTACCACTTATCTTAGTGTCGTCTGCAAACTTGGACACATTGCCCTTGGTCCCCAACTCCAAATCATCTATGTAAATTGTGAACAGTTGTGGGCCCAACACTGATGCCTGAGGGACACCACTAGCTACTGATTGCCAACCAGAGAAACACCCATTAATCCCCACTCTTTGCTTTCTATTAATTAACCAATCCTCTATCCATGCTACTACTTTCCCCTTAATGCCATGCATCTTTATCTTATGCAGCAACCTTTTGTGTGGCACCTTGTCAAAGGCTTTCTGGAAATCCAGATTTCCCACATCCATTGACTCCCCGTTATCTACCGCACTGTTAATGTCCTCAAAAAATTCCACTTAAATTAGTTAGGCATGACCTGCCCTTTATGAACCCATGCTGCGTCTACCCAATGGGACAATTTCCATCCAGATGCCTCGCTATTTCTTCCTGATGATAGATTCCAGCATCTTCCCTACTACCGAAGTTAAGCTCACTGGCCTATAATTACCCGCTTTCTGCCTACCTCCTTTTTTAAACAGTGGTGTCACGTTTGCTAATTTCCAATCTGCTGGGACCACCCCAGAGTCGAGTGAATTTTGGTAAATTATCACTAGTGAATTTGCAATTTCCCTAGCCATCTCTTTTAGCCCTCTGGGATGCATTCCATCAGGTCCAGGAGACTTGTCTACCTTTAGCCCCATTAGTTTGCCCATCACTACCTCCTTGGAGATAACAATCCTCTCAAGGTCCTCACCTGTCAGAGCCTCATTTCCATCAGTCACTGGCATGTTATTTGTTTCTTCCACTGTGAAGACCGACCCAAAAAACCTGTTCAGTTCCTCAGCCATTTCCTCATCTCCCATTATTAAATCTCCCCTCTCATCCTCTAAAGGACCAATATTTACCTTAGCCACTCTTTTTTGTTTTATGTATTCGTAGAAACTTTTACTCCCTGTTTTTATATTCTGAGCAAGTTTACTCTCATAATCTATCTTACTCTTCTTTATAGCTTTTTTAGTAGCTTTCTGTTGCCCCCTAAAGATTTCCCAGTCCTCTAGTCTCCCACTGATCTTTGCTACTTTGTATGTTTTTTCCTTCAATTTGATACTCTCCATTATTTCCTTAGATATCCACGGTCGATTTTCCCTCTTTTTATCGTCCTTCCTTTTTGTTGGTATAAACCTTTGCTGAACACTGTGAAAAATCACTTGGAAGGTTCTCCACTGTTCCTCAACTGTTTCACCATAATGTCTTTGCTCCCAGTCTACCTTAGCTAGTTCTTCTCTCATCCCATTGTAATCTCCTTTGTTTAAGCACGAAACACTAGTGCTTAATTTTACCTTCTCACCCTCCATCTGTATTTTAAATTCCACCATATTGTGATCGCTCCTTCCGAAAGGATCCCTAACTATGAGATCCTGAATCAATCCTGTCTCATTACACAGGACCAGATCTAGGACCGCTTGTTCCCTTGTAGGTTCCATTACATACTGTTCTAGGAAACTATCGCGGATACATTCTATAAACTGCTCCTCAAGGCTGCCTTGACCGACCTGGTTAAACCAATCGACATGTAGATTAAAATCCCCCATGATAACTGCTGTACCATTTCTACATGCATCAATTATTTCTTTGTTTATTGCCTGCCCCACCATAATGTTACTATTTGGTGGCCTATAGACTACTCCTATCAGTGACTTTTTCGCCTTACTATTCCTAATTTCTACCCAAATGGATTCAACCATATTCTCCATAGCACCGATGTCATCCCTTACTGTTGCCCGGATGTCATCCTTAAATAACAGAGCTACACCACCTCCCTTACCATCCACTCTGTCCTTCCGAATAGTTTGATACCCTTGGATATTTAACTCCCAGTCGTGACCATCCTTTAACCATGTTTCAGTAATGGCCACTAAATCATAGTCATTCACGATGATTTGCGCCATCAACTCATTTACCTTATTCCGAATACTACGAGCATTCAGGTAAAGTACACTTATGTTGGCTTTTTTTACCTCTGTTCTGAATCTTAACACCTCGATCAGTAACCTCTCCTACGTTATATTTCCTCTTAACCTTTCTCCTAATTTTCCTTGTCGTTGAACCCATATCTTCATGTAACAACCTGCCGCGTCGCGTACCATTAATGTTTTCACTTCCCGTTTTATTTCTTTTAGTATTCCTGGTCCTATTCACTGAGCTCCCCTCAGTCACTGTACCTTGTACTGTCGCCCTTTTTGATTTTTGACTATGGCTTCTGTAAGGTAAGTGCCATATTATATTATTATATTATTAGCATTGTGCAGGTCAAGGATCGGAGGTGGAGGAGCAGTCTCTGTCAGCGAGAGAACCTGAGAACATCTCAGACACTTATAAGTAAGTTATTTTTACTTTTATACCTTTTTTCAAATTGTGTGTGTCGGGGGGGAACTAAAGTGACATCACAGAAAAGCTGTGGCCAGAGTGGCTGGTTGGGATTCTAACCTAAATTTTAAAAAAATTTGAGTATTTGGGAACTAATTAAACATAATAACTTAATTATAATTTAGAGGATATCTAAGCCAGAGATCGGAGCGTATTATAGTTAGCTATCGCATTTCTATTAGAAATCTAGTGCTAGGAAACAGATAGTTGACAGTAACTTTGAAATTTTAAAAAAAGTATTTTAAAAAGTTTTTATTAATTGATGCAATGTCAGTTAGAGGGGTGCTGTGCTCTGACTGTGAGATGTGGCAGGTCCGGGAGGCTTCCAGCGTCCCGGATGGCTTCATCTGCAGAAAGTGCACCCAACTGGAGCTCCTCACAGACCACATGGTTCGGTTGGAGCGGCAATTGGATGCACTTAGGAGCATGCAGGTGGCGGAAAGCGTCATAGATCGCAGTTATGTAAATGTGGTCACACCCAAGGTGCAGGCAGAGAAATGGGTGACCACCAGAAAGGGCAGGCAGTCAGTGCAGGAATCCCCTGTGGTTGTCCCCCTCTCAAACAGGTATACCCCTTTGGATACTGTCGGGGGGGAGAGCCTATCAGGGGAAAACAGCAGCAGCCAGAGCAGTGGCACCACGGCTGGCTCTGATGTTCAGAAGGGAGGGTCAAAGCGCAGAAGAGTAATAGTAATAGGGGACTCTATAGTCAGGGGCACAGATAGGCGCTTCTGTGGACGTGAAAGAGACTCCAGGATGGTATGTTGCCTCCCTGGTGCCAGGGTCCAGGATGTCTCCGAACGGGTAGAGGGAATCCTCAAGGGGGAGGGCAAACAGGCAGAGGTCGTTGTACATATTGGTACTAACGACATAGGCAGGAAGGGGCATGAGGTCCTGCAGCAGGAGTTCAGGGAGCTAGGCAGAAAGATAAAAGACAGGACCTCGAGGGTTGTAATCTCGGGATTACTCCCTGTGCCACGTGCCAGTGAGGCTAGAAATAGGAAGATAGAGCAGATAAACACGTGGCTAAACAGCTGGTGTAGGAGGGAGGGTTTCCATTATCTGGACCACTGGGAGCTCTTCCGGGGCAGGTGTGACCTGTATAAGAAGGACGGGTTGCATCTAAACCGGAGAGGCATAAATATCCTGGCCGCGAGGTTTGCTAGTGTCACACGGCAGGGTTTAAACTAGTATGGTAGGGGGGCGGGCATGGGAGCAAAAGGTCAGTAGGTGAGAGCATTGAGGGAGAACTAGGGAATAGGGACAGTGTGGCTCTGAGGCAGAGCAGACGGGGAGAAGTTGCTGAACACAGCGGGTCTGGTGGCCTGAAGTGCATATGTTTTAATGCAAGGAGCATTACGGGTAAGGCAGATGAACTTAGAGCTTGGATTAGTACTTGGAACTATGATGTTGTTGCCATTACAGAGACCTGGTTGAGGGAAGGGCAGGATTGGCAGCTAAACGTTCCAGGATTTAGATGTTTCAGGCGGGATAGAGGGGGATGAAAAAGGGGAGGTGGAGTTGCGCTACTTGTTCGGGAGAATATCACAGCTATACTGCGAGAGGACACCTCAGAGGGCAGTGAGGCTATATGGGTAGAGATCAGGAATAAGAAGGGTGCAGTCACAATGTTGGGGGTATACTACAGGCCTCCCAACAGCCAGCGGGAGATAGAGGAGCAGATAGGTAGACAGATTTTGGAAAAGAGTAAAAACAACAGGGTTGTGGTGATGGGAGACTTCAACTTCCCCAATATTGACTGGGACTCACTTAGTGCCAGGGGCTTAGACGGGGCGGAGTTTGTAAGGAGCATCCAGGAGGGCTTCTTAAAACAATATGTAAACAGTCCAACTAGGGAAGGGGCGGTACTGGACCAGGTATTGGGGAATGAGCCCGGCCAGGTGGTAGATGTTTCAGTAGGGGAGCATTTCGGTAACAGTGACCACAATTCAGTAAGTTTTAAAGTACTGGTGGACAAGGATAAGAGTGGTCCGAGGATGAATGTGCTAAATTGGGGGAAGGCTAATTATAACAATATTAGGCGGGAACTGAAGAACATAGATTGGGGGCGGATGTTTGAGGGCAAATCAACATCTGACATGTGGGAGGCTTTCAAGCGTCAGTTGAAAGGAATACAGGACCGGCATGTTCCTGTGAGGAAGAAAGATAAATACGGCAATTTTCGGGAACCTTGGATGACGAGTGATATTGTAGGCCTCGTCAAAAAGAAAAAGGAGGCATTTGTCAGGGCTAAAAGGCTGGGAACAGACGAAGCCTGTGTGGCATATAAGGAAAGTAGGAAGGAACTGAAGCAAGGAGTCAGGAGGGCTAGAAGGGGTCACGAAAAGTCATTAGCAAATAGGGTTAAGGAAAATCCCAAGGCTTTTTACACGTACATAAAAAGCAAGAGGGTAGCCAGGGAAAGGGTTGGCCCACTGAAGGATAGGCAAGGGAATCTATGTGTGGAGCCAGAGGAAATGGGCGAGGTACTAAATGAATACTTTGCATCAGTATTCACCAAAGAGAAGGAATTGGTAGATGTTGAGTCTGGAGAAGGGGGTGTAGATAGCCTGGGTCACATTGTGATCCAAAAAGACGAGGTGTTGGGTGTCTTAAAAAATATTAAGGTAGATAAGTCCCCAGGGCCTGATGGGATCTACCCCAGAATACTGAAGGAGGCTGGAGAGGAAATTGCTGAGGCCGTGACAGAAATCTTTGGATCCTCGCTGTCTTCAGGGGATGTCCCGGAGGACTGGAGAATAGCCAATGTTGTTCCTCTGTTTAAGAAGGGTAGCAAGGATAATCCCGGGAACTACAGGCCGGTGAGCCTTACGTCAGTGGTAGGGAAATTACTGGAGAGAATTCTTAGAGACAGGATCTACTCCCATTTGGAAGCAAATGGACGTATTAGTGAGAGGCAGCACGGTTTTGTGAAGGGGAGGTCGTGTCTCACTAACTTGATAGAGTTTTTCGAGGAGGTCACTAAGATGATTGATGCAGGTAGGGCAGTAGATGTTGTCTATATGGACTTCAGTAAGGCCTTTGACAAGGTCCCTCATGGTAGACTAGTACAAAAGGTGAAGTCACACGGGATCAGGGGTGAACTGGCAAGGTGGATACAGAACTGGCAAGGCCATAGAAGGCAGAGGGTAGCAATGGAGGGATGCTTTTCTAATTGGAGGGCTGTGACCAGTGGTGTTCCACAGGGATCAGTGCTGGGACCTTTGCTCTTTGTAGTATATATAAATGATTTGGAAGAAAATGTAACTGGTCTGATTAGTAAGTTTGCAGACGACACAAAGGTTGGTGGAATTGCGGATAGCGATGAGGACTGTCTGAGGATACAGCAGGATTTAGATTGTCTGGAGACTTGGGCGGAGAGATGGCAGATGGAGTTTAATCCGGACAAATGTGAGGTAATGCATTTTGGAAGGTCTAATGCAGGTAGGGAATATACAGTGAATGGTAGAACCCTCAAGAGTATTGAAAGTCAAAGAGATCTAGGAGTACAGGTCCACAGGTCATTGAAAGGGGCAACACAGGTGGAGAAGGTAGTCAAGAAGGCATACGGCATGCTTGCCTTCATTGGCCGGGGCATTGAGTATAAGGATTGGCAAGTCATGTTGCAGCTGTATAGAACCTTAGTTAGGCCACACTTGGAGTATAGTGTTCAATTCTGGTCGCCACACTACCAGAAGGATGTGGAGGCTTTAGAGAGGGTGCAGAAGAGATTTACCAGAATGTTGCCTGGTATGGAGGGCATAAGCTATGAGGAGCGGTTGAATAAACTCGGTTTGTTCTCACTGGAACGAAGGAGGTTGAGGGGCGACCTGATAGAGGTATACAAAATTATGAGGGGCATAGACAGAGTGGATAGTCAGAGGCTTTTCCCCAGGGTAGAGGGGTCAATTACTAGGGGGCATAGGTTTAAGGTGAGAGGGGCAAGGTTTAGAGTAGATGTACGAGGCAAGTTTTTTACGCAGAGGGTAGTGGGTACCTGGAACTCGCTACCGGAGGAGGTAGTGGAAGCAGGGACGATAGGGACATTTAAGGGGCATCTTGACAAATATATGAATAGGATGGGAATAGAAGGATACGGACCCAGGAAGTGTAGAAGATTGTAGTTTAGTCGGGCAGTATGGTCGGCACGGGCTTGGAGGGCCGAAGGGCCTGTTCCTGTGCTGTACATTTCTTTGTTCTTTGTTCTCTGCCTTACACTTTCCCCCTTACTGCCTTTTATTTCTATCCCTGTTTTACTACCTTCCAACTTCCTGCATCGGTTCCCATCCCCCTGCCACATTAGTTTAAACTCTCCCCAACAGCTCTAGCAAACACCCTAGGACATCGGTTCCAGTCCTGCCCAGGTGCAGACGTTCCGGTTTGTACTGGTCCCACCTCCCCCAGAACCGGTTACAATGTCCCAGGAATTTGAATCCCTCCCTCTTGCACCATCTCTTGAGCCACGCATTCATCCTCTCTATCCTGACATTCCTACTCTGACTAGCTCGTGGCACTGGTAGCAATCATGAGATTACTACCTTTGAGGTCCTACTTTTTAGTTTAACTCCTAGCTCCCTAAATTCAGCTTGTAGGACCTCGTCCCGTTTTTTACCTATATCGTTGGTGCCTATGTGCACCACGACAGCTGGCTGTTCACCCCCCCCCCCCCCCCCCCCCAGAATGTCCTGCAGCTGCTCCGAGACATCCTTGACCCTTCCACCAGGGAGGCAACATACCATCCTGGAGTCTCGATTGCGTCCGCAGAACCGCCTGTCTATTCCCCTTACAATTGAGTCCCCTATCACTATAGCCCTGCCATTCTTCTTCCTGCCCAGCTGCACAGCAGAGCCAGCCATGAACCTGGCTGCTGCTGCCTTCCCCTGGTGAGCCATCTCCCTCAACAGTGTCCAAAGCGGTATATCTGTTTTGCAGGGAGATGACCGCAGAGGACACCTGCACTGCCTTCCTACTCTTGCTCTGTCTTTTGGTCACCCATTTTCTATCTCCCTCAGTACCTTTCACCTGCGGTGTGACCAACTCGCTAAACGTGCTATCCACGACGTCCTCAGCATCGCGGATGCTCCAAAGTGTGTCCATCCGCAGCTCCAGAGCCATCAAGCGGTCTAACAGGAGCTGCAACTGGACACACTTGCACGTGAAGGAGCCAGGGACAGTGAACGTGTCCCTGAGCTCCCACATCACACACGAGGAGCATGACACGTGTCTGAGATCTCCTGCCATGTCTTAAACCTTCGGTTAACTTCAACAACTACAATTTCAGCAAAAAAAACAACAAAGAAAAAATAAATAAATATACCAATGAAAAGAAACAGAAAAACAGAAACACTACTTACCAGTCACTTACCAGGGATAAAAAGCACTTCCTCCCCACCCAGCTTCCAATTCCCACCTAGATTCAAATTCTCAAACTCCCTCTTAGCTGTGTCTCACTCCTGGCTCTGTCTTCTCTGGCTCACTGTGAGTTGTTATTGCAATTGGAAAGTTTACTTAAACTGGATCATCCATTAACATAAAATGAGGGGCAACAAATGGGAGTCCAAATAGATCACTTAAGAATATTGGTCATTGCATCCAACGTAAGTCTATATTACACTTTCTATAAACATTTACCTTTGAAGCTTTGCTATTGCTAAAATGATGACAGGTTTAGGGTGACAGCTCTCATTTCCAATGTCTCTGAATTTCCCTTTGCATACAGAAAAGGAGAAAAGGATCAACAACGTAAAAACACCTCAGCCTATTCCTTTAAGGTTTTCTTCACTAAAGCGTCTTTATTGAAATGTCAACTTACAATGATGAAACTGATGAGTTTAATATCAAACTTCAAATTGAGCATCATCCCCTGCTTCCGAAGTAATGAAAGGAAAGATGGTGACCTGGCGCAATTGTGAATTTGCCTCACTTACTGACTCGGCTTTGGTATGGTTATTCGTCTAGTTTGACTTTCTTTAAGTAAATGAACATATAATGGAGCTACGTTCATCTGCTTTATGTTCCCATGAAATATATGATTAATTCCTTGTACCTGTTGCACTTTCCAGCCAGAGGCAGCCCTAGGAGGAAGAGCATATCATGACAAAAGCCAGGTGAAATGATTTAAGACTATTTAACTAGCTCCGCCACTGAGTATACATTTTCTGGACATGCTTTTGCTTGTTCTTTACCAGAGTGAATTTTTGTATCTCTGCCAGCACATTGTGTTCCTAGTGTGCAGCGTGACGTCAGCTGAAAACTGGCACTAGGCCCAGAAATAGTCTTCAGTATGAATGAATGGATCTCAATATAAATACTGCTGCTTACTCGTGATGGCAGAAAGGACATAAACATAGCATTTGGAATTTTACTGCTTCTGGGTCTGAGGATCACACCCCCGTTTACAACATGATTCTGCCAAGTTATTCTCCAAGTTCCATTCAATATTTAACGAAACAGATTGCAATTGACAATGAAATGACAGTTCACATTTTAAATGTCCAAAGTATGCTTTTAATAGGGGCAGCACAGTGGCGCAGTGGTTCGCACTGTTGCCTCAGGCGGCGAGGACCCAGGTTCGATCCTGGCCCCGGGTCACTTTCCGTGTGGAGTTTGCACATTCTCCCCGTGTCAGCGTGGTCTCATCCCCACATCCCAAAGATGTGCAGAGTAGGTGGATTGGCCATGCTAAATTGCCCCTTAATTGGAAAAAAATAATCAAATAATGATATGTTTTTAATATGGGAAATTACTGAACCATGACCTACAATACCTAAAATATGGTGAAACGTTATAGCAAACCTATCCTAACATTTGTGTTCCCTGATCCCAGTACAGAGTAGTTAGAAGATGAGCTGAAATTAACACTAGATAACAAAAATTGAACTTTACCAGTGCCCATGACCTTGTAATAATAAAACATGACTATTTTAGCAACTGAAGAAAGTTAGCTAATTAAAATATACAGATCTTAATTTTGTTATGAGTGTTAATTTGGGAGAAAAACATTATTACTGCACCATATGCATATAATTCTCAGACTATATGAATGTTAGGAGAAAAATTGATAACTGGAAGAGTTTTAATTTGGAATATTATTAATTATTTCTATACTTGTAAACTGAAGGTGGTTAAACTTGAATTCAATCACATGATTAGAGTGAGCTTAGGTGTGCCTTTCCACATAATGTGGGTCGAGACGTGGTTTTTGTTAATTGTTAATTTTACATATGTGGGTGTTCTCAAGCATCTGTAATAATGAGTTTAATGCAGAAAAGTATGAGGTGATTCATTTTGGAAGGAATAACAGGAAGACAGAGTACTGGGCTAATGGTAAGATTCTTGGTAGTGTGGATGAGCAGAGAGATCTCGATGTCCATGCACCTAGATCCCGGGGAGCAGAAACTGCACGTCCTGCACTCCAGGGTAAGCCCAGAGATCTACACCCTCATCGAGGAGGCGGAAGATTTTGATGCAGCAATCGAACTTTTAAAAGGACACTATATTCGCCCAGTAAATCAGGTCTATGCTCGTCACCTGCTTGCAACAAGACGCCAAAACCCCGGGGAATCGTTGGAGGAATTCTGCCGCGCGCTATTGGTGCTGGGCAGAAGCTGTGGCTGCCCGCATGTTTCGGCGAGCGCACGGAACTCCTCGTCCGGGGCGCCTTTGTAGCAGGCATGAGCTCTTCAGAAATCCACCAGCGTCTTTTAGAGAAAGACACCCTGGGACTTAGGGAGGCACGGGCCCTTGCAGGGTCCATGGACGTTGCCTCCAAGAACGCCCGATCCTACGTGCCCGACCGTGCGGCGGCCCCCTGGGCAGTGTGGAATCCCGCAGCGGCCGCCCCAGGACCTTCCCCGCAGGCCTGCGCTGTAAGGCAGCCCGCGAACCCCGATGGACCCCGCTGCTTCTTTTGCGGGGAGGAAAAACAACCCCGCCAGCGCTGCCCAGTCCGCACATCCATCTGCAGGGGCTGCGGCAAAAAGGGCCATTTCATGGGGGTCTGCCAGGCACGAGCGGTGGCCGCGGTCTCCAGCGGCGACTCCGGACTACCACAGCGAACTTCTTCAGGGGCCCCGGGTGGCCAGCGGTCGCCGCCACCCCCGTATCCCAGGCCCACGTGCGGACCCCGGGCGCCGCCATTCTGTCCCTCGGACACCACGCTGGACGGATGGGCCATTTTGTCCACCCCCGACCACCATGTGCGACCAATGGGAGATGCCATCCTGGATGCCCCAGGACCCCAGCTCGGCCGACCACGCACTGCCTGAACGAAATCCACAACTACTGCATCTGGCCTCGGTGACCCTGGACCAAACTTGACCTTGAATACTCTCAACAGCAACGCCGACCGTCTTCATCAACGGCCACGAGACGTCCTGCCTGATCGACTCTGGGAGCACGGAGAGCTTTATACACCCCGACATGGTAAGGCGCTGTTCCCTCTTTATCCACCCGGTTAATCAAAGAATCTCCCTCGCTTCCGTTTCTCACTCTGTAGAGATAAAGGGGTTCTGTTTAGCAAACTGCACAGTCCAGGGAAGGGAATTCAAAAATGTCCTCCTTTATGTTCTTCCAAACCTCTGCGCAGCTACACCCCTTGGTTTAGACTTCCAGTGTAACCTGCAATTTGGCGGCCCTATACCCCCCCCTTACTGTCTGCGGCCTCGCGACCCTTAAGTTCGACCCGCCTTCCCTGTTTGCGAACCTCACCCTGGATTGCAAACCCGTCGCCACCAGGAGCAGACGGTACAGTGCCCAGGATCCGATCTTTATTAGGTCAGAGGTCCAAAGGTTACTGAGGGAAGGGGTCATTGAAGCCAGCAACAGTCCCTGGAGAGCTCAAGTAGTGGTGATAAAGACCGGGCAGAAGCACAGGATGGTCATCGACTACAGTCAGACCAGCAACAGGTTTACGCAGCTGGACGTGTACCCTCTCCCCCGCATATCCGACCTCGTAAACAGGATCGCGCATTATAAGGTCTTCTCCACGGTGGACCTCAAGTCCGCCTACCACCAGCTACCCCTCCGTACTAGTGACCGCAAATACACTGCTTTTGAGGCAGACGGGCGGCTCTATCACTTCTTAAGGGTTCCCTTCGGTGTCACCAACGGGGTCTCGGTCTTCCAGCACGAGATGGACCGAATGGTTGACCGGTACGGTCTACGGGCAACTTTCCCATATCTCGATAATGTCACCATCTGCGGCCACGACCAGCAGGACCACGACACCAACCTCCGAAAATTTCTCCAGACCGCTAAAATCCTTAACCTAACATACAATAAGGATAAATGCGTGTTTAGCACCGACCGCCTAGCCATCCTCGGCTACGTAGTGCGAAATGGAGTTATAGGCCCCGACCCTGAATGCATGCGCCCCCTTATGGAGTTCCCCCTCCCTCACTGCCCCAAGGCCCTGAAGCGCTGCCTAGGGTTTTTCAGTTACTACGCCCAGTGGGTCCCCAACTATGCAGACAAAGCCCGTCCCCTGATCCAATCCACAACTTTCCCCCTGTCGACAGAGGCCCGCCAGGCCTTCAGCCGCATCAAAGCAGACATTGCAAAGGCACGATGCACGCCATCGACGAGTCCCTCCCCTTCCAGGTCGAGAGCGCTGCGTCCGACATAGCTCTGGCAGTGACCCTCAACCAAGCTGGGCAGACCCGTGGTCTTCTTCTCCCGTACGGGTGACGGTGAGAGGGGCTGGGAGGAAGCAGTCAGGACAGGGATCCCCTGTGGTCGTTCCCCTTAGTAACAAGTATGCCGCTTTAGATACTGTTGCGGGGGGGGGACTTACCAGGGGTAAGCCATGGGGTACAGATCTCTGGCACAGAGTCTGTCCCTGTTGCTCAGAAGGGAAGGGGGGAGAGGAGTAGAGCATTAGTCATTGGAGACTCCATAGTTAGAGGGATAGATAGAAGATTCTGTGGGAGCGAGAGAGACTCGTGGTTGGTGTGTTGCCTCCCAGGTGCCAGGTTGCGTGATGTCTCGGCTCGTGTTTTCGGGATCCTTGAGGGGGAGCAGCCCCAAGTCGTGGTCCACATAGGTACCAACAACATAGGTAGGAAAAGGGGTAGGGATGTAAGGCAGGAATTCAGGGAACTAGGGTGGAAACTTAGATCTAGGACAAACAGAGTTATTATCTCTGGGTTGTTACCCGTGCCAAGTGATAGCGAGACGAGGAATAGGGAGAGTGAGGAGTTGAACACGTGGCTACAGGAATGGTGCAGGAGGGAGGGTTTCAGATTTCTGGATAATTGGGGCTCATTCTGGGGTCGGTTGGACCTCTACAAACGGGATGGTCTACACCTGGACCAGAGGGGTACCAATATCCTGGGGGGGAAATTTGCTAATACTCTTCGGGAGGGTTTAAACTAGTTCAGCAGGGGCTTGGGAACCTGAATTGTAGCTCCAGTATACAGGAGGTTGAGCGTAGTGAGGTCATTAGTAAGGTTTCAAAGTTGCAGGAGTGTACCGGCAGGCAGGAAGGTGGTTTAAAGTGTGTCTTCTTCAATGCCAGGAGCATCCGGAATAAGGTGGGTGAACCTACGGCACGGGTTGGTACCTGGGACTTCGATGTTGTGGTCATTTTGGAGACATGGATTGAGCAGGCACAGGAATGGTTGTTGCAGGTGCCGGGGTTTAGATATTTCAGTAAGCGCAGGGAAGGTGGTAAAAGAGGGGGAGGGGTGGCATTGTTAGCCAAGGACAGTATTATGGTGGCAGAAAGGACGTTTGATGAGGACTCGTCTTTTGAGGTAGTATGGGCTGAGGCTAGAAACAGGAAAGGGGAGGTCACCCTGTTAGGGGTTTTCTATAGGCCTCTGAAAAGTTCCAGAGATGTAGAGGAAAGGATTGCAAAGATGATTCTGGATAGGAGCGAAAGCAACAGGGTAGTTATTATGGGGGACTTTAACTTTCCAAATATTGACTGGAAACGCTATAGTTCGAGTACTTTAGATGGGTCCGTTTTTGTCCAATGTGTGCAGGAGGGTTTCCTGACACAGTATGTAGATAGGCCAATGAGAGGCGAGGCCATATTGGATTTGGTACTGGGTAATGAACCAGGACAGGTGTTAGATTTGGAGGTAGGTGAGCACTTTGGTGATAGTGACCACAATTCGATTAAGTTTACTTCAGTGATGGAAAGGGATAGGTATATACCGCAGGGCAAGAGTTATATCTGGGGGAAAGGCAATTATGATGCGATGAGGCAAGACTTAGGATGCATCAGATGGAGAGGAAAACTGCAGGGGATGGGCACAATGGAAATGTGGAGCTTGTTCAAGGAACAGCTACTGCGTGTCCTTGATAAGTATGTACCTGTCAGGCAGGGAGGAAGTGGTCGAGCAAGGGAACCGTGGTTTACTAAAGCAGTCGAAAGACTTGTCAAGAGGAAGAAGGAGGCTTATGTAAAGATGAGCCATCAAGGTTCAGTTAGGGCGCTCGAGAGTTACAAGTTAGCTAGGAAGGACCTAAAGAGAGAGCTAAGAAGAGCCAGGAGGGGACATGAGAAGTCTTTGGCAGGTAGGATCAAGGATAACCCTAAAGCTTTCTATAGATATGTCAGGAATAAACGAATGACTGGGTAAGAGTAGGGCCAGTCAAGGACAGTAGTGGGAAGTTGTGCTTGGAGTCCGAGGAGATAGGAGGGGTGCTAAATGAATATTTTTCGTCAGTATTCACACAGGAAAAAGACAATGTTGTCGAGGAGAATACTCAGATTCAGGCTACTAGACTAGAAGGGCTTGAGGTTCATAAGGAGGAGGTGTTAGCAACTCTGGAAAGTGTGAAAATAGATAAGTCCCCTGGGCCGGACGGGATTTATCCTAGGATTCTCTGGGAAGCTGGGGAGGAGATTGCTGAGCCTTTGGCTTTGATCTTTAAGTCATCTTTGTCAACAGGAATAGTGCCAGAAGACTGGAGGATAGCAAATGTTGCCCCCTTGTTCAAGAAGGGGAGTAGAGATGACCCCGGTAACTATAGACCAGTGAGCCTTACTTCTGTTGTGGGCAAAATCTTGGAAAGGTTTATAAGAGATAGGATGTATAATCATCTGGAAAGGAATAATTTGATTAGAGATAGTCAACACGGTTTTGTGAAGGGTAGGTCGTGCCTCACAAACCTTATTGAGTTCTTTGAGAAGGTGACCAAACAGGTGGATGAGGGTAAAGCAGTTGATGTGGTGTATATGGATTTCAGTAAAGCGTTTGATAAGGTTCCCCACGGTAAGCTACTGCAGAAAATACGGTGGCATGGGATTCAGGGTGATTTAGAAGTTTGGATCAGAAATTGGCTAGCTGGAAGAAGACAAAGGGCGGTGGTTGATGGGAAATGTTCAGACTGGAGTCCAGTTACTAGTGGTGTACCACAAGGAGCTGTTTTGGGGCCACTGCTGTTTGTCATTTTTCTAAATGACCTGGACGAGGGCGGAGAAGGATGGGTGAGTAAGTTTGCAGATGACACTAAAGACGGTGGAGTTATGGACAGTGCGGACGGATGTTACGAGTTACAGAGGGACATAGATAAGCTGCAGCACTGGGCTGAGAGGTGGCAAATGGAGTTTAATGCAGAAAAGTGTGAGGTGATTCATTTTGGAAGGAATAACAGGAAGACAGAGTACTGGGCTAATGGTAAGATTCTTGGCAGTGTAGATGAGCAGAGAGATCTCGGTGTCCATGTACATAGATCCCTGAAAGTTGCCACCCAGGTTGAGAGGGTTGTGAAGAAGGCGTACGGTGTGTTAGCTTTTATTGGTAGAGGGATTGAGTTTTGGAGCCATGAGGTCATGTTGCAGCGGTACAAAACCCTGGTGCGGCCGCATTTGGAGTATTGCGTGCAATTCTGGTCGCCGCATTATAGGAAGGATGTGGAAGCATTGGAAAGGGTGCAGAGGAGAATTACCAGAATGTTGCCTGGTATGGAGGGAAGATCTTATGAGGAAAGGCTGAGGGACTTGAGGCTGTTTTCGTTAGAGAGAAGACGGTTAAGAGGTGACTTAATTGAGGCATACAAGATGATCAGAGGATTGGATAGGGTGGACAGTGATAGCCTTCTTCCTCGGATGGTGATGTCTAGCACGAGGGGACATAGCTTTAAATTGAGGGGAGATAGGTATAAGACAGATGTCAGAGGTAGGATCTTTACTCAGAGAGTAGTAAGGGCATGGAATGCCCTGCCTGCAACAATAGTGGACTCGCCAACTCTAAGGGCATTCAAATGGTCATTGGATAGACATATGGACGATAAGGGAATAGTGTAGATGGGCTTTAGAGTGGTTTCACAGGTCGGCGCAACATCGAGGGCCTAAGGGCCTGTACTGCACTGTATTGTTCTATGTTCTATGTTCTATGTACCCTCCATGCTTCCGAAATGCGCCACCCCTCAGTCGAGAAGGAGGCCCAGGCCATAGTAGAACCTGGCCGGCAGGAGATTCACTCTGGCATTCATGTTCGATAATGCACAGCGGGGCAAGATAAAAAACGACAAGATCTTGAGGTGGAGGATCGAACTCTCCACCTACAACTACGAGAACTTGTACCGTCTCAGGAAGCTAAATGAGCCTCCTGACTCCCTGTCCCACGGCACTTGTCCCACGGCACAAGTGGACCGCCTCCGAGCCCTCCACGAGGACCTCTGCCACCTGGGGGTCACTCGCTTTTTCCATTTCGTTAAGACCCGCAACCTGCCCTACTCCATTGAGGAGGTCAGGACGGCCACCAGGGACTGCCAAATCTGCGTGGAATGCAAACCGCACTTCTACCGGCCATAGAGAGCGCACCTGATTAAGGTTTCCCGTCCCTTTGAACGCCTCAGCATGGACTTCTAAGGCCCCCTCCCCTCCACCGACCGGAACACATATTTCCTGAACGTGGTGGACGAGTACTCCCGGTTCCCATTCGCCATCCCCTGCCCCGACATGACAGCAACCACCGTCATCAAGGCCCTCCATAGTATCTTTGCACTGTTCGGTTTCCCCGCTTCCATACACAGTGATGGGGGGTCCTCCTTTATGAGCGACGAACTGCGTCAATTCCTGCTCAGCAAGGGCATCGCCTCGAGCAGGACGACCAGTTACAACCCCCAGGGGAAACGGACAGGTCAAGAGGGAGAACGGAACGGTCTGGAAGACCGTCCTACTGGCCCTACGGTCCAGGAACCTCCCAGTCTCCCGCTGGCAAGAAGTCCTCCAGGAGGCCCTCCACTCCATCCGGTCACTGCTTTGTACAACCACCAATCAGACACCTCACGAACATCTCCTTGTCTTTCCCAGGAAGTCCTCCTCCGGGACCTCGCTCCCGACTTGGCTGGCAACACCCGGACCCACCCTGCTCCGAAAACACGTGCGGACGCACAATTCAGACCCGTTGGTCGAGAGAGTCCATCTGCTACACGCTAACCCCCGATACGCCTAGGTGGCGTTCCCTGACGGCCAATAAGATACGATCTCCCTACGGGACCTGGCGCCCGCCGGAACTCCACGTACATCCCAGCCACCAGTCCCACCCCCCCCTCCACCGCAGCACCTTACAGGAGGATCAGTCCTCCCGCCACCCTTGCCTAGGCCCCCCCAGCCACCGACGCCCCCTACAGGCGCCGCCTTCCCGTTTTTCCCACCAGCGCCGCCTAGGGCTGACGAAGCTGCCATGGAGATCGAAGCCATGCTCCCGGAGTTGCAGACGCCCGAGCCCCCACCGGAGTCACCACCGAGGCTCAGACGATCATAGAGGACGACCAGGGCACCCGACCGACTGATTGCAACATTTTAACTGATCTATAAATATTAAACACTGAATGTGCATGTCTGACATGCTTGTAAATAATCACTAAACACTGTAAGGAGGTATCACGGTACCTCCATAACTGATTATACCATGTTGTTACATTTTGTAGTTGCTGACCACCACCCCCGCCGGACTCTTTTTTAACAGGGGGTGAATGTGGTATTATCAGGTATTACGGTACCCGAGAGGCTGAAGTGCCATTGGTTAAACCTAGGGGTTTTACCATTGGCTGTAGAGTATGGTAGCTCCGCCCCGATAGGCGGGGTATAAGAACCCGTGCCGTCCCAGCAGCCCTCATTCTGTACCTGAGCTGCTGGGGAACACTTCTAGCTTATTGAAGCTTTCAGTTGTACTACAACCTCGTTTTAGTAGTTATTGATCGTGCATCAGCGGCCATTTCCGGTCGGCCTTGGGTCTACGCACTCTCTGGCAGGCAAAGAGCTTGATAATCCCTTTCAGTAGAAATGACTGACTCCGGGCTGAGGGATGTGGGAGGCCCCCGATTCCGTTGATCACCTGGAATGTGAGGGGGTTGAGTGGCTCAGTGAACAGATCAAGAGTATTTGCTTATCTAAAGAATCTGAGGGCTAACGTGATATTTTTGCAGGAGACCCATTTGTGGATGAGGGATCAGATGAGATTGCAGAAGGGGTGGGTGAGTCAGGTACTCCATTCAATGCAGGGCCCGGAAGGCTGTAATTTTGATAAGCAAACGGGTTCTTTTTTTCGGCTACCAGGTCCGTGACAGATCCTTACAGGAGATATGTGATGGTCACCAGGTCTTTGGTGGGCACGTTGGTGATGTTGGTCAATGTTTATGCACCGAATTAGGGCGATATGGCATTTATCAGGGAACTGTTGGCATCCATTCCTGATCTGGACACGCACAACTGATTTTTGGAGGGGATTTAAACCATGTACTTGATCCTAATCTGGATTGCTCTAGGCCAAATTCGTTGGTTCCATCGAGGGTAGCAAAGGGGTTGTTAGCTTTCACGGAGCAGATGGCGGGGGGGGATCAGATCCGTGGCGTTACTAACACTCGGAAGATAAGGAATTCTCATTCTTTTCCGAGGTCCACAGGAGTATTCTCAGATCAACTTTTTTCTAGTGGGTAGGTCTTTTTTCCCCTGGTTGAGGAAGGTGGAGTATTCGGCCATTGTAATTTCAGACCATGCTTCATATCTAATAGATATGGTTTTGGAGTTGGGTTCCGCTCAGCGCCCACCGTGGAGGTTGGATGCAGCTCTAATAGCAGATAAAGGTTTTTAAAAAATATTTTTATTAAGGCTTTTGGAAATCTTTATAATAATAACATTCACAATGACATCAACATGGTATAATCAGCATTTCCCCCCCATCCCAATCTTCACACACCCCAACCATAAAACAAAAATCTGGCCCTCTCCCCTCCCCTTTGGAATTCTGCCTCTGCTGACATTTTAATTTTCCCCGAGAAAGTCGACGAACGGCCTCCACCTCTGAACCTGACCATTGACCCTCTCAAGGCGAACTTTATCTTCTCGAGACTGAGAAACCCAGCCATGTCACTAACCCAGGTCTCTACACTCGGGGGCTTCGAGTCCCTCCACATTAACAAGATCCGTCTCCGGGCTACCAGGAAGGCAAAGGCCAGGATGTCAGCCTCTTTCACCCCTGAACTCCCGGCTCTTCCGACACTCCAAAGATCGCTACATCCGGACTCTGCACCACCCGTGTTTTTAGTACCGTGGACATTGCCTTAGCAAAACCCTGCCAAAACCCTCTAAGCTTCGGGCATGCCCAAAACATGTGGATATGATTTGCTGGGCCTCCCGCGCACTTCGCAAACCCCGAAAAACGTACTCATCCTAGCCACTGTCATGTGTGCCCAGTGGACTACCTTGAACTGTATCCGGCTAAGCCTGGCACATGATGAGGGTGTATTAACAGATAAGGGTTTTTATGGGCATATGTCTAAGGCCATTGAGGAGTACGTCAGGTTCAATTAAGAATGAGCCTGTCTCAGCCTCCACACTTTGGGAAGCCCTGAAGGTGGTTATTAGGGGGGAAAAAATATAACGTGCAAACGGATAGGGAGGTAAGGGTGGAGCAACAGAGGCTGGTTGATGCTATCCTTGAGGTGGACCTCAGATACCCTTGTGATCCTACCCCGGAGCTTCTGGCAAACTGGAAGAAGCTGTAGACACAGTTTTATCTGCTATCCAGGGGCAAGGCAGTGAGCTACCTGCAGAGCTTGGAGGGGGTCTTTTACGAGTATGAGGAGAAGGTCAGCCATCTTTTAGCCTATCAGCTGAGGCGGCAGGTGGCTTCCGGGAGATCATTCAGATTAGGGATTTGAGTGGCAGCTAGGTCTTCACCGTGAGTAAAGTTAATGCAGCTTATAAGGAATTTTATAAGCGTCTCTACATGCCAAAGTCCCCGGAGGGTAGTTCGGACATGTCAGTATTCTTAGTTGGATTGATCTTTGCGGTGGTGGAGAAAGACAGGGTGAGCTAGAGGCCCCGTTAAACCCGGAGGAGATACTAAAGGGTATCTGGTTGATGCAAACAGGTAAAGCTCCTGGCCCTGATGTTTTATTTTTTTAAAATAGTTTTATTCTCCTTTTTCACATTTTCATCCAAATTTACACCCACCAACAAACAATCAATGGTAACAAATACAATGTCAATCCCCTGGTCAACAATTCCTCCCTCCCACCAACCCCCCAACAACCCTCAACATTTTAAATACAAACATCAAAGAAAAGGATTCAGGAATCCACCATCCACCCATACAAAGTCCAATCAGTGGTGTCGATCCTGGTTGACAAAGTGAAAGCGAAGTGGGAGGGGAAATTGGGACCCATTTTGGATGAAGAGGTGTGGAGTGAGGCCCTTCATAGGGTGAACCGAACGTCTTCATGTGCACGGCTCAGCCTGATCCAGCTTAAGTTTGTATAGGTAGGATGAGTGCTTTCTTTCCGGAGGTAGAAGACAGGTGTGAGCAGGTGTTCCCGGGGGGCAGCCAACCACACCTATGTGTTCTGGGCGAATCCCAAACTGGGGTCTCCTTCTTTAGCACCATGTCAGCGATTCTTAGCTGAGCCTTGTCCTTTGGTGACCTTTTTCGGGTGTCGGACTTGGGTTGCAAATGGGGGTAAAGGCAAACGTCCTTGCCTTTGCCTCGTTGATAGCCCGGAGACGGGTTGCTGGGGTGCAGGTCTCATACTCTGCCTCGCACCTCGGTCTGGTTGGGTGACCTAATAGAATTTTTGCATTTGGAGAAGGTGAAGTACACTGTTAGGGGGTCAGTTGAAGGATTCTACCTGAGATGGCAGCTATTAATTTTTGTTTTTAAGGATTTAAGGAGTTAGTCACTGTCGGATGTTAGCGGGGTGGGGGGGTTAGCCTTTAGTTTTATATGGTTGATTATGCTTTTGTGACATTTTGTGTTTGATCCATTGTATGTGATGTTAGTTTTGTTACAAATTTATTATAAACTAAAGCTATTCAATAAAAGTATGTTTTAAAAAAGAATAAGTGACAGATGGTCCAGTGGGGGAGGTTGGAGGCACGGTTTGCATTGAGGCAACAATGTTTTGGAATTTAAAAAAGGGTCAAGATGGAGGAGAAAGGTCATGGTTTAAAATTGTTGAACTCAATGTTGAGCCCAGAAAGCTGTAATGTGTCTAATCAGAAGATGAGATGCTGTTCATCCAATTTGCGTTGGGCTTCACTGGAGCATTGCAGCATGCCAAGGACAGACATGTCTGTAGGAGAGCCAGATGCGAAGTGAAATGGCAAGTGGTCGGAAGGTTGGGGTCATGCTTGAGGAGTGAGCGAAGGCATTCCGCAAAACGGTCACCCACATTGGGAGCAACAACAACAGAGACCACATTGGGAGCAGTGAATACAAATTGAAGGAGTACAAGTGAAATGTTGCTTCACCTGAAAAGAGTGTTTGGGTCGTTGAACAATAAGGAGGTAAAGGGACAGGTGTTGCACCTTCGGCGATTGCAGGGGAAGGTGCCCTAGGAAAGGAATGAGGATTTGTGGATGATGGAAGAGTGTTTACAGATGTCACAGAGGGAGTGCTACCTATGGAATGCTGATGGGTGGGGTGAAGGGAAGATGTGTTTTATGGTGGCATCACACTGTAGTTGGTGGAGATGGTAGAGGATGATTCTTTGAAGTGGAAAGTGAAAACAAGAGAGACCCTATCATGGTTCTGGAAGGGGTGAGGACAGAGGTGTGGGAAATGCGTTGACTGCCATGTCAACCACAAGGCGGGAGAAACTTTGGTTAAGGAGAAAGGTATATGTGGGAGAAAGGTAGACATGTCAGAAACACCATTTTTGAAGGTGGCAGCATCAGAACAGGTGTGAGGAGGCAGAAAAACTGAAAGAATGGATGGAGACCGGACAGGAAGCGGGTGTGGGGAGCTGGAGCCGAGGGAGCTGCGGAATTCGGTGGGATTGTAACGAATATTGATAGCCAGTCTATCGCCAAAAGATTGAGACAGAGACATCAAGGAAGGGAAGGGGAATGTCAAAGATGGACCATGTGAAAGTTAGAGAGAAGTGGTAATTGGAAGCAAAATCGTAAAAGTTTCCTAGGTCCAGACAAGAACATGAACACATGGCACCAACACAATCACCAATGTAATAGAGAAAGGGTTGTGGGAGTGGGCCTGAGTAGGACTGAAACAAGGAATGTTCTGTATTCCCCACAAAAAGACAGGCATAACTGGGGTTCATGCAGGTCCCCATGGCAACACCAGATTATTAATTTCAATGGCTCACCTATTCTCTCATAGCTGGAATACACTGCAAAGCTCCAGATACAAACTAAATTGCATGCAAGGTAAGCTAGGAGTCATCAAAGACATTTTATTGTTGTAGTCCAACATTATCCACCCTAGCCATTACTCATAATTAGAAACAGGAAATACTGGAAACTCTGAGCAGATCAGACAGCATTTATGCAAAGAGAAAAAGAGCTAACGTTTAAGGCCAATAATTTTTCATCAGCAGGTCCTGATTGTTTCAGGGATCAATCTACTGTTCCCTCACCCTTTCTTGTAACTCCCAGAATACAGATGTCTAGCATGGGTATGTATGTGTATATAAAGTGCACGATGGCAAGACTTCTCATACAAATTTCCACCATTGTCAAAATTCATCTGGGTTTGGCAAAAATTAAAAATTGTGGATCTAAATCTGTGTGTCTAACATATGGCATGGAGCATATTTACAATGGATGATTAGTAAGCACTTCATCCTAGGGTGATAAATGTCATTGACCACATATAATATTAATTTTTTCATCCAGCTAATTGTAGGGCTATCATTCTCAAAAAATATTGATTGTGAGACCATGTATGTATATTTTGAATGATTCCTCTCACTTGTAGATATACAGTTTTGTATAATTGGCAGATACTAAGAAAACATGTTCTGCAGTTTATAATCTATTCCTCCACCTGACTATAGAGTGGGATTGTACACGATGGAAGTGAAGTTAATTTTTCAGTGCAATTTATTTACCGCGGGCGCATTTCAGCTGATTCAAGTTAAAGTCTGCTGAATGGCATGTTTAGTGGGGTGATTCTCGGTGGCTGCAACGTCGAGAAACACCCAGCTACCCAACGGCACTTTGCCTTTCTTTGACCTTGGGGAAGATGCTCTCTGCTGGAGATGCTCTCTGCTGAAGCCGCACTTAGAGAGATTTCCTGCTGGTGAGCTGAAACCCTCATCCCTGTCTACTTGGCAAGGCTCCCCTGGGCCTGACCCGTGGCAGTGCCATCTTGGCACTGCCTGACTGTCATCCTGGCAGTGTCAAGGTGCCCAGGTGCCAGAGGTAGTGCCAGGATGCCACCCTGCCTTGTCCATAACCTCTCCAATGTCCTGGGTAAAACCACTCCCCCCTCACGTGCTGTTACGACTAATCCATGTTTGTGAGGACCAATACTAAATGGCGCCAAGGTGAGGTCTCCTGGATGTGGCCGGTGAGTCCCAGGCGGCGGGTGAATCAGGCCTCTGGATATCAGCTCATTTAAATACTCAGATCTGGGGCGAAATTCTCCTACCCGCCCCGCCACATTTCTGCGCCGACCGGCCGGCGGGAGTCTCCGTAACACCGGCCGGTCAATGGGGTTTCCCATTGTGGGGCACCCCCACGCCGTCGGGAAACCCCCGAGCGCCGGCAGAACGGAGACTCCCGCCGGCGGAGAATGACGCCCCTGGATCATGCCCAGATCTGGCTAGATCCAGATGCTGCGGCAGAGTGAGTCGGGTGACTTGCAGTCGGCCCGGCACCTGGTGGGGAGCCCGATTTGGGTCTGGCACGCGATTTACCCATTACGTCGGGAACCATGGCGGGCTCAATGGGGTCGCTGAATCGCGCCCTCTATGTTTGATCAGCCAATGTCGCTGCTGGCTGATCGCAATCAAAAGAATTGCCAAGTTGACTGGCTCCATAATTTCTGGAATCAAACTGAAAGGAAGAGAACATCAAAGTGAGCAGAGGATTCCTGACAGTGCTCTGACCCTCAGCCCTCCCAGGATCCGGGATATCCACCAGTGTGCATCCCTCTCTGTGAGCCCCTCTCCATTAAGCCTCAGTCCCCCTCTTTCACACAATAGCCACTTCCCCACAGTTGTACCTCTGAACTCCACCTGAATGAAAAGTTTGTGGCAGGTGAGGCACAGCTGATTTGAGTGAATACTGCAATTAGTATGTCAACTTCATCCTCAGAAGACACCCTCATTCCCCCAGCTCACATGGGCTGCGGATTACATGAGCCTGCCAACTGGAACAGCCAGCCACCCAGACACTAATCCCAGACAGACTGACCTCCATAATCAGTGACTTGAAATTCCATATGGCTCATGCTTTCTGACTTCACAGTGCTGCCTGAGTCTGCCAGTTCCTTCTCACTGCAGTTGTCCTGCACCCCCCCTGTAAGGATCCTCAGGCCTCATTAGGTTGGACAACAGTCCTTCTCAGAATCCCCCACTCTGCCCATGCAGCCTGGCCTCTCATGGGACCCCAGCCAAGAACCTCACAGCCACTCCAGTGCTGACCCGATGGATTCACCTGCTCCCATGCATTTTCCAGCTCCCACTCTGGAAGGGCAATCCCTCAGTGGTTATATATCCACAAGCCCAGCAAGGAGGACATGGGAATCGTTGCCTGCATACCAGCCACCAGACCACTAATGGCTCACAACCATAAAGTCTGTTAACGCCTTGAGCGACTCCCCCCACCCCTGTCCCGAGTTGAATTTATGTGGGTCCCTGCGTTTTCTCTGCTGCCCTCTCTGTGACTGGCATGCTGGATGGTAATGACGACCTGAGCGCTCACCTCTGATTCGGTTGTTATAAATCATGCTGGCGTGATGTCACACTGGTGACTGATGAATATTTAGTGAGTGAGGAAGGGAAGGCTGGCTAATGAAATTATAATGTATTAAAGCGAGGTTCCCGACCTTCTGCAGCGGATTTCGCATTATGCCGCTGTTGAGGGGCCTGGAAAATTGGAAATCATGATCTCGCTGGAAAGAATCGTGTTTTATGATTCTCACTGAATTTTCCACCTGCTTTGTCATTCTCACTCACAGCTAACCCGGGCTCAAAATCACCCCAACATATCTTTCTGGTCACCATAGTTCATAAAATAACTAAGCAAGCTACAATTGCTTATAGAGTTCTTCGGAAGTGAAAGAACAAAGCCTTGAAGGGAAGATGGAGAAATGTTTTTCTCTCAGATAATCGCGTAAGCCCCAATTGTAACCCCCTGTTTCCAGTGGGAATGGTGCATGTTAGGGAGGGGAGTGGGTTTAAATTGGGGCCGGGTAGCATCTCCCCTTCTTACCACACTCCCTCCATCTGATGTGTAAATTCCTTGGTTTCAGGAGATGTGTGAGGTGCTTGTTAAGGATGGGCGACCAAATAAAAACTTAAACTTTTGTGACCAATTACATCATTCAGTTCTCAGTAGGATTGTCATCCCTACCCACAAAACATCTTCTGAATGCCAAGCATATCAGTAAAGCTGGAAGCGGATGCCAGTGTGGACCCCCAAAAATAAGGTATCTTAAACAACTTTCCAGTGGGCCAGAGAAGTATGGACATTTTTCTATTTTACATTAAAATCTAATATGTTGACCAAAGTACAGCCTAGGCAGAGTGTTAGGGAATGTGTAACTGGAGTAAGAGTCTGACTTTTCGAGAGGTGAGCCTAGCTTTTTTTAATCAGCATTTGCTGGAAGTAAGGGAAAACCGCCTAAGCAGAAGATTTTCAAGTAAAGGCCTTCCTTTTGAGTTGTGGAGGGACACCATTGGAGGGCTGGCTGTCCTCCAAGTACAACTAATTTTCATACATTAGAGGATTGTGGAGGCTAGAAAGGAAAATTACAGCAGTAAAAATGCCAACCAAAAACAAATGCATTCTTCGATTGATTTTTCAAGCACATATGAAATGAAAATCGCTTATTGTCACAAGTAGGCTTCAAATGAAGTTACTGTGAAAAGTCCCTAGTCGCCACATTCCGGCGCCTGTTCGGGGAGGCTGTTACGGGAATTGAACCGTGTTGCTGGCCTGCCTTGGTCTGCTTTCAAAGCCAGCAATTTAGCCCTGTGCTAATAATTAATATTACTATTGAAAACCTGCTTAATAGCTTTACATTGTAAACTAATATTTAACCAAAGCATAAAAAGCACAGTGACTGACAATTGATAGAAAGATTTCAATTTTTGGTTTTGCTATTTCTGCTGGGATTGCATGATGACATTCAATGGACTTAGTAAAGTCAATACCCAATTTAACTTGTCAAACATCATTCTGTAAGCATAGGCAGCAGTAAAAGTGTGCTTGACAGCAGCTAGCTGAACTGTCAAACATGCCTGATTATAGAATATAAACCCGTCCCTTTAATTTCGCCTTCAGATTACAAATGTACTGCCTTAACTCTTGCTGAATGTGATGTGAAGATGCCGCCTTTGGACTGCGGTGGGTACATTCAGAAGTCTTACAACACCAGGTTAAAGTCCAACATGTTTATTTGGAATCACTAGCTCTCTAGATCAGGTGATGAAGGAGTTATGCTCTGAAAACTAGTGATTCCAAATAAACCTGTTGGACTTTAACCTGGTGTTGCAAGACCTCTTGCTGAATGTGACAGACAACCATAAACCAAAAACTCCAAGTATTGCAGGAGGTGCACCAGTTATTAACCAGATTAATGCTCATTGAAAACTTTTTCAGGCATTCACAGATGCTTTTTGTAAAGCAGTACTGCGCAGTGGCAGCTAATATATTTAGAGTACGAACATATGCAATAAAAGAACGGATGACAAACTTTAAAAAAACTTGTTAGCAGGTTTACATCAGCTTTATATCCTCTTCTGTGAAAGAGCTATGCACATTTATTTTTTTAAAATATTTCTCTCAGAAAGTGCCTCAAAAATGCTATTGATATGTGAACACATACAATAATGTGGTCACATCCTATGCTATACTCTGATGTTAACTGCTACCTCAGACAATCAGTCGCATGATAAATTCTGGACTTAGTTGGTCAGAGAAGCATGTATAGGTTTTAACTGCTGCCACCTAAATTTGACTTGAAGATTATAGATGCTGCTGCGCAAGCCAGTCTCTGTTAAAGCATAGATACATGCTGTATAGATGGAGGCCATGGAGCAAAGTGGTACAGTCTCCCAGGTTTGGGAACATATGTAAAACATATTCAACAGCATCAGCAAGCACCAGGGTAAATAAACCCATAAATATATTATTGAATTACTGTATGCTTACAATGTTTTGAGAGAATCTTTTCTCCACACTCTTTAGTGAATGTGAGGAAAAGCTTTTTCACCCAGAGGATGGTGGGTGTCTGGAACTCACTGCCTGAAAGGGTGGTGGAGGCAGAGACCATTATAACATTTAAGAAGTATTTATATGTACACTTGCAATGCCAAGGCATACAAGGCAATGGGCCAAGTGCTGGAAAATGGGCTTAGAATACTTAGGTGGCTGTTTTTGACTGGCGCAGACGTGATGAGCCGAAGGGCCTTTTCTGTGTTGTAGACCGCTTTGACTCTGTGACATAGTTCCAGTATTGAACTGTTTAAATTTGTATTTGAAGAGGCATCGCCACCACAATCATGCCTTTCAATGTCAACATACAGGAACAGAGCTGGACTGGACACCGGAGTAGTGGTTACGGTATGTCGGTATTTTCTAAAACTTCATAAATTGTGCTTTCATAAATTGATCAGAACTACAGAGGCAGAAACAGGACCAGGCATTTGACCTTGTTTAGCCAGTCTCTATGGGTGGAACAGACCAAAATAATTTTGGAGGGACAATAAGCTCCAGCTTCCCTTCCCTTGGACGTGCCTCAGCCTTGTACTGTTCGTCGTCTTCATTTACATCCTTGTTCTCTGCCTGCCATTATGAGCCCTCGCAGATCCCCACCCTTCACAACTCTCCATCTACATTACCCCATTTATCCTCGTCCCAGGTCATCCACCCACCCCTGGCCTCCAACCCCATTGAAGTCTGGACCTTTGTTGCGGTGGCTGCATGAATCCCGCAGATCAGTGCTATCCAGATAGACACAGGTATGTTTTACCAGGAGGAAGGAATCCCCTGTACTCACGAACCCCAGGTGCTGTACGACCTGCCTTGGTGATACAGGAGGGTCCAACAGCATGGTACTGCCCATGAAGTCCAACTCGGCATGGAGATGGAGGGCAGGCACAGGACTGGTGTGGCAGAATAGTGAACAGTGCATCAGGAGCAGCGCAGCACTATGACAGAATGGCTTTATTGTACTTACCTCAAAGTCTCTTGTGAACTAAGGACTGCCTTGTGCACACCACTCTTGACAATCGGGTTTTAGACTGACATAATTTCACACTGGCACGGTGCAAGATTGGAAGGACTGACATGCAGCTGTTTTAATTAACATTCATGAGATGCAAATGAATGCAAATGGCATTTACACCACCAGCCAGCGAGAAGACCAACCTGCCATTACCCCACCATTGGGAGAATTGTAATGTGATTTTACGTCGGTAGGTTTCTGACCTTTTGGTCTCAAGATGGTGCCAGAGCGTGGCGACTCTCTGCGAGCTCGTCCCTTACAGTTGTGTATTTATTGTGTATCCTATTTTAAATGTATGGAACGATCTACCTGCACTGTACGGAGAACAATACTTTTCACTGTACCTCGGTACATGTGACAATAAATCTAAATGTTTTGGCTCCTCTACTTTGTCCTCTTCTACCATCCACCAAACACGCCGCGGGCAAGATGAGAGAATTTCGCCCACAGTTTTACTGCTGCTGTTAACTGCAGACCTAGTTTTAAAAAATATATCAGATTAAAATTACAACAAATTAAAATCGTTTGTTGGTCTATTGAGTCCACAAATGTTCAGTGAGTGTTAGGTTTCCTTCCCTTTTCCCTCTGAAGCTGATGCCCAAACTGCTGTAAATGATCTTACAGAGATTTAATAATTTAAAACATAGAAAGGATAGAGGTATTTTAACCTTTGCCATGGTGGGTGGGAGAGGGTCAGGCGGTTAAATTGTAAATATTTGAAACACAACACAACTCCATCGTGAATGCTTGTACTTTTGTTTTAACTGCAGTGGGTTTCAGGCATCCTAGTAACTGATTTCAGAGAGGTCATTCAGGATACACCTTTCTTTTTTGAAGAAGGTTTAAAGACATTGCATTCAAAAAAAAATGACTTTTGACCTTTAACATTTGTTGCAAGTTTTTCATGTCAAATAAAATTCAGAATTTCAGAAAGGATCTAAAGAATTATTTTGCAAAACAAAATAGATGTGCAGATTTTCAGCACAAAGCTGGAAGGAGATGGGCATGGCATGGTTTAAAGGCTGTCTGGTGGAATGCCAAACCTGCCAGAAACTCCAGGCTCAAGCTCATTGTAAGAAAGTGAGCCCGAAGCGTGAATAACACCTTTGATTGTGATCCCATTGTTTTGTGACAACCAAGAATAAGATGGTGCTACGAGGTATAGACACAGTGCAGAATCATACTAAGTTAAAGGTCATGTTTCAAAAGGCCATCTACTTGAAACTTTCAGCAGAATTTATGCTGCTAAACAAAATGTCAACTTCCAGAGCAGCTGTACCATAAACAGCCAGGCCTTTGAATGCTTCAATTGAAGTATTGATTAAGCAAGTGCCCAGAAGAGGGTGGCACTCTTCAGCATTCAGGTTACTGGATACAGTAATGAACATTGAAAAGTGCATAAAAGGTGTGATGAACGGTTACTGCCTTATCATCATGTAAGGTGATGTCCCCTTTAAGACCGGGCTTGTAACCCTGGGGACTCTGCCTCTGGCTCCGCCCATCTGGGAGCCATACATAAGGGCTGCCTCATGGTCTGTAACAGTCCGCTCTCGTCTCTAGCTCTAGCATAGTTATTAGTCTAATAAAGCCTTCTTTACAGTTTAATCTCTAAGTGTCATTATTGAGGGTACCTCAATTTATTGGACTAAACTAGATTCAGGATGGACGCAGGCCTAAAACCAGAGAAGCTCAATCTGGAAGCACGAACGCCTGAGGCGAAGGAAATTTTTAAATACTGGCTGCGGTGCTTTGAGGCCTACCTGTACTCCGCAGAGACTCCCATCATAGGGCCACGCAAGCTGCGTCTACTCCACGCCCGGGTGAGTCACAGAATCTCCGCCACGCTCAAAAAGGCGACGACTTATGAGGAAGCGATCGAGTTGCTCCGCAAGCGGTTTGTCAAACCCATCAATGAGGTGCACGCCCGGCATCTGCTCTCTACCTGCCGGCAGCACTCGGGGGAATCGCTCAACGAGTTTGTTGAGAAACCCACCGCGCTTGCCAGGGACTGTGACCATCAGGATGTGACAGAGGAAGTCCATATGAACCTGCTCATCAGGGACGCTTTCGTGTCCGGCATCCGCTCGACCTACATCCGGCAGCGGCTGCTCGAAAACGGGGCAAAAGACCTGCAGGAGACGCTAACGCTTGCCTCCTCGCTGGAGGTGGCCCGACATAACTTGGGTACGTACCCCGCGGACTCTGCCAGCCCCCCCGGACTTCCTCAGGCTCAACCGTATTACAGGCCTGCGCCACGCGGTGACCTGCTCACCATGGGGGCACACCATGCTACTTCTGCGGGCAGAGCCAGCACCCACGCCCATGCTGCCCAGCCCGCTCCGCGATCTGCAGTGACTGCGGGAAGAAAGGGCACTTTGCGAGGGTCTGCCTGGCCAGACCCAGGGGCCAGAAAAACAAAGAACAGCCGGCCCGAAAATCAGGCTCTCAGGCCCGCAGGCCTTGCAATGCTGCTGCGCACCGACCCGACACGCCCTCTTCTGACACGTCATCAGCCTTGTGCGAATCATGGGAGTGGCCATCTTGTCGGCGGCCATCCTCTCGACCTGACACATGCAGCCGGCGGCGGCGGCCATTTTACGAGTCCGACTCGGCTGACGACTCCGACTACCCGCGACTGGGTGCGATCACCCTCGATCAAAATCGGCCAAAACACCTGTAGAACTCCATGATGCAGGTCCAGGTCAACGGCCACGACACTGCATGCCTCTTCGACTCCGGGAGCACGGTGAGCTTTATCCACCCTGAAACGGTAAGGCGCTGCTCCCTACGCACCCATCCCGTATCCCAAACCATAGCCCTCGCATCTGGGTCCCACTCAGTGCAAATCACGGGGTACTGTATTGCGGATCTCTCGATCCAGGGTGCCAAATACACCCATTTCAAATTTTATATCCTCCCTCACCTCTGTGCCCCTCCTGCTGCTCGGACTGGATTTCCAGTGCAGCCACCGAAGCCTGACACTGACGTTCGGCGGACCCTTGCCCCCCTCACGGTGTGCTGCCATGCAACACTGAAAGTCGCACCCCCCTCGCTATTCGCTAACCTCAGCTTGATGCGTACCCCCTTCCTCGCATCGTGGAAATTATAAATCGGATCGCCCAATACCGAGTCTTTTCCACGGTTGACCTCAAATCTGCCTACCACCAGCTCCCCATCCAACCAAAAGACCGCCCGTATACTGCCTTCGAAGCAGCTGGCCGGCTCTTCCACTTCCTCAGGGTCCCCTTTGGTGTCACAAATGGGGTCTCCGCCTTTCAAAGGGCGATGGACCAAATGGTGGACCAGTACGGTTTGCGGGCTACATACCCGTACTTGGACAATGTCACCATCTGCGGCCATGATCAGCAGGACCATGACGCTAACCTCAAAAGGTTCCTCCAGACCGCCCGAGCCCTTAACCTGACCTATAACAAGGGCAAATGCGTTTTCCACACCACCCGGCTGGCCATCCTCGGCTATGTCGTTGAAGACGGGGTCCTAGGTACCGACCCCGACCGCATGCGCCCCCTTAAGGAACTCCCCCCCCGCAGCCTCAAAGCCCTCAAACGGTGCTTGGGGATTTTCTCCTATTACGCCCAGTGGTCTCCAAGTATGCGGACAAAGCCCGCCCACTTCTAAAGACCACCACTTTTCCCCTCTCGGCTGAGGCTCAATTGGCCTTCAACCGCATCAAGGCCGCCATGCACGCGGTGGACGAAACCATCCCTTTCCAGGTAGAGAGCGATGCATCAGACATTGCCCTGGCTGCTACCCTCAATCAGGCAGGCAGACCAGTAGCGTTCTTCTCCCGAACCCTCACCGCCTCCGAGGTTCGACACTCTGCAGTCGAAAAGGAGACACAAGCCATTGTGGAGCCTGTGCGGTGCTGGAGACACTACCTAGCCTGTAGGAGGTTTACCCTCGTCACCGACCAACGGTCGGTCGCCTATATGTTCGATAACACGCAACGGGGCAAAATAAAAAAACAATAAAATTTTGAGGTGGAGGATCGAACTCTCCACCTACTCGTACGATATCAAATATCGTCCAGGGGAGCTCAACGAGCCCCCAGATGCCCTGTCCCGCGGCACATGTGCCAACGCGCAGGAGGACCGCCTGCAAGCCATCCACAATGACCTCTGCCACCCGGGCATTACCTGGCTCGTCCATTTCATCAAGTCCCGCAACCTACCTTACTCAACCAAGGAGGTCAAGGCCATGGTCAGGGCCTGCGAAGTCTGTGCAGAGTGCAAACCGCACTTCTACCGGCCAGACAAGGTTCGGCTCGTGAAGGCCTCGGGCCCCTTTGAGCGACTGAGCATGGACTTCAAGGGGCCCCTCCCGTCCACCAACCGTTATGCCTATTTCCTCACCGTGATCGATGAGTTCTCCCGTTTCCCATTCGCCATTCCCTGCCCCGACATGACCTCAGCCACGGTGATTAAGGCACTGCACAGCATCTTCACCCTGTTCGGTTTCCCCGCTTATATCCACAGCGACCGGGGTACATCGTTCATGAGCGATGAACTGCGTCAGTATCTGCTCAGCAAAGGCATTGCCTCGAGCAGAACGGCCAGTTATAACCCGCGGGGAAACGGGCAGGTGCAGAGGGAGAACGCGACAGTGTGGAAGGCTGTCCTTCTGGCCCTGCGGTTGAGAAATCTCCCAACCACCCGCTGGCAGGAGGTCCTACCCGATGCCCTACACTCCATTAGGTCACTCCTCTGCACGACCACGAATGAGACCCCTCACAACCGATTGTTTCTCTTCCCCAGGAAGTCTACCTCTGGGGTCTCGCTTCCACCTTGGCTGATGGCTCCGGGACCTGTTCTTCTCCGGAGGCACGCGAGGAGCCATAAAACGGACCCCCTAGTTGAAAAGGTCCGACTGCTCCACGCCAACCCCAGTTACGCCTACGTGGAGTACTCCGACGGCAGGCAAGATACGGTTTCCTTCCGGGATCTGGCACCCGCTGGATCCTCCACCACAGACAACCCTTCCCGCGCCACTCCCCTGCAGGACCCGTCGTCCCCTACAACACACCCCCTTCCGGCCCTACCACCCGTTGGTGAGCCCCTACCGTGCCCCTTTTACACTCCCCGCCGGCGCCGGCTCCGCTACCCCCGGCCCTGCCTAGTTCCCCTGCCCCGACCCGGACCAAAGCTCCGACCGCTGTGCTCCCTGATGTGCCCTCAACCGGGACGTCCGTGCCCGCCGCACCACCGCTCGAATTTAGGAGTTTGAGGAGGACGATCCGGCCACCGAGACGGATGGACCTATGATGGCACTTCACCCCCGCCGGACTCCTTTTTAAACAGGGGGTGAATGTGATGAACGGTTACTGCCTTATCATCATCTAAGGTGATGTCCCCTTTAAGACCGGGCTTGTAACCCTGGGGACTCCGCCTCTGGTTCCACCCATCTGGGAGCCATACATAAGGGCTGCCTCATGGTCTGTAACAGTCAGCTCTCGTCTCTAGCTCTAGCATAGTTATTAGTCTAATAAAGCCTTCTTTACAGTTTAATCTCTAAGTGTCATTATTGAAGTTACCTCAAAAGGCAATGGTGATACATATGATTGCGAAGTAGTGCAGCCAGTGAATCTGTACTGGATTCCAGAACAAGTTTACAGATCTCACCAGACCAGCTAAGCTGCAAAATACCGTCATAATTATTTGTTCAGTGGTATGGCACATATCTTTATTTCTTTCCACTCACACGATCTTGCAATATTTATCCTCATTCATTGTATATACGTTATCACAGCTAATTTGCATTATAGCACTTGTGTGCATGCTTCTGATAATTTCAACTAGCCACCCCAGTTTTTTTTATTTGCAGACAAAAGATACATAAAATGGAAGGCAATAGATTCAAACTGAAGAAGGTATTCTAATTTGACTGATATTGAGAAGATTTCCCTCAAGCTATGGTCCTGAGTAAATGGTGGAACAGTTGAAACCCCCATCTCAATACTACTTTCCATCCTACTCTTCTCAGTTGTTGCCCACAAACCAGTGGTGGGATTCTCCGACCCCACGGCGGGTCGGAGAATCGCTGGGGCTGGCGTCAATCCCGTCCCGAAGGTAATTTGTGATACCTTCTCGTCGACAGAGGCGCCTCACCCTCTAGCCAGCATCAGCCAACACCTCAAACGCCGGTGTCAATGACCCCCAGGTGAGTGACACCCCACCATGGGGTTGGCAAATGTCCCCCTTCATGGCCCCATCACTTGGCAGTGTCAACCTGGCACCCTGTCTATGCCAACATGACAGTGTCAGGCTGGCATTGCCAGGGTGCCACACTACGCTGCCATGCTCCCCACTACTCGGAGGGTTCAGTGGCCTCCGAACCCCCTGACATGGTCATCACGTCTGGTCTCCAGTGGTGTAGACGAATAGTGATTCCTGCCAGCCTCACTCTGCTGGCGGCAGTGGATGGGGGTGGAGGGTGGAGAATACCGGGAGCTTGGAGGATCCGGCTTATAGTTGATCAAGCATATTTAAATGCCTGTTCAAATAAACTAATCTGGTTCACACCTAATGAGAGGGTGAACCAGATTACGTCTGCTGCAGCCGGCCGAGAGCATCACGCACTGTTCAGTGCGTGGTGTGAACCCTGTTTAGCGGCTCTCCTGCATTTTCCCCGCACAGCAGATATATGCGCCGCGTGCAAAGTGGCCAGAGAATCGCCCCCTGAGTATTTCTGCTTTGATTGTACGGAACTTCAATGTTTTGGTGAAATAGAAGAATAACCTGATTGAAGGCAGGGTAATTAAAGTCAAGTAAAGATAATTGTGATAAATCCAACCCAGAAGGCTCTTAATACCCAACATATATACATGGCGCGATTCAACTAATTGGAACGAGGTTCCATAGCTTGCAGCGCCGCGAAACACATGGCTATAAGTGGCAGTGGGGAACGCACGGCTAAGGCCGCACACAGTTCCGTTTTATACACTGGGGAGTTCTGCTCGCTGGAACTCCCCAGTGTATTGAGAGATCCGGATGCCATTTTTAAATGGCATCCCAATCTCCGAGGCTCTTGAAGCAATCCCCCCCCCCAACCCAAACACAATGTGGGAGGGTCTCCTGCCCCCCAACACCCCTGACCCAATCACGCACACACATAAAATGCCAGCTTGGCACCACCAACCTGGCAGTGTCTATGCCAGCTGGCAGTGCCACCTGGGCACCATGGCAATGCCAGTCTGGCACCCAGTAGCAGTGCTAGAATGCTTGGCTGGCACTGCCAGTGTGCTCAGGTGGCACAAGCAGCACCAGGCCACCACCCTGCCCAAAGGGCATGCAACTGGGAACCTCCATACCCCTGGGAGACCCCCACAAGTGCCGTTCCATCTGGCCCCCATTTGTGCGGACCAGTTCTGATCAGCACTTGCCCAAGATCTCCAAGGCAAAGGGGATGAATCCCAAAGTCTCAGTCACCTCGCCAATCTGCACATTAGAGTGAGACTAGCTGTCGCGCTCTAATATGCAGATTTGCCAAAATGTGATCCCGCCCAAAATGAGAGGGATTTGCATCACAATGACTTGCGAAATCGCATTGGATCTCGTGAGGCGTTGTGAGCCGGGCAGATCCCGGGGACGGGGTCTCCCGCCTTTTATTGGCCATGCTGCGCCGCGGCGAGCTGCTTTTCAGGCACAGCTTGGCCATTGGATTGCACCGCATATTTTAACTGGTGTGTTGTGTTTAAAAATTAAGTCTAACCATATGATCCTCTTGATTTTTCAGATGGCAGGCAATGAAGATTGCACAGCCTCTTGCATGAAACAAAGGCTTGATTATCCGTTCCTGAGGTTAAATGCCGATGTCAACGGAGGAACCGTAGTGTTTCCCAACGGGAAAATCCTCACCGATTCCACTACTGGTGAGGGGCTAGCACTGGCACCGAATGAAATACCCCCGGAATGCGTGGAAAATGGTTGTAAAATCGCCGGGTCCATGCTGCACATGTGCTGGGCTGACAGGCTGCAGCCACGTGAACGCCTACACCCCCGTGCACCTCGCCCACCTCCTGGTCACACCCACCATTTCCCCAGCCCTGACAGAAGCCCCCGGCCAGTGGCACGTATCTCGGCCAAGTGTGGCGGTGCTGGACACTGTCCGCATGCCTTCTCTCTCCCTCCGCAGGTGCCATGCCAGGCTCACAACTGCTGAGACCACACGTGGCCTGTGCCGCCGAGAACCCGGCCCATCGGAGGCGGAGCATCACTGCTGGGCCCGCTAATGACATTCCAACAGGGTAGCTACTGCGCGCGCCGCACGTCTCAATGCCGCCCGTTTGGAGGGGGCGGAGCATCGCGACCCGGCGTCAAATCGGCGGCTGTTGTGATTTTGGTGTCGGGAGCCATTCTCCCCCAATCGCCTTTTCCGAATCCCGCCCTATGCATTTATCTTCCACCTATTTTTTTTACCTCAGGAAGCGCCACTGTGTTTAATAGCTAATGAACTACCAGTTGGATTTTTATAATTACAGAGAAACATGACAGCTAATTTGCACACAGCAAGGCCCTTCAATGAGGTAAGTAACTAGTTAAGCTGTTTTGAGGATGTTAGTTGTGTGATAAATGCTGCTGCTGCACCAAAAGAATCACTTCACTGAAGTGCCAGCCTGAATTATGTGGTACTTGAACTCACAATTTTCTGACTCAGAAGTGAGAGAGCTACCACTGAGCTTGTCGTTGTTACTTTTCTCCTGTATTTACACTGTGCTTGTAGTACATTTTATACAAACAATATGCCTGGCTGGAAATATTTGTAACCTAGATAAGTGGCACTGAAAAATACTTGAAGAAACATTAGCCATGTTCAGAAATTTTTATGCAAGTAAAGATGTACACCAATTAAAATATCATTTAAAAATTGTGGGGAACTATAGCGGGGTTCTTTTAAAAATAGCAAACAGGAATCAGTAACACAAATCTTTGGGCTGAAAGCATAGAGTGAAATGGATTATTAGCAGTAAACCACAAACAGCATATGCTAATGAGCCATCTTGCTGTGATGCTGTTGTGCATGTATCAAATATACTTACCTTGTCAGCATTAATGGCTTTTCTGGATGTGGATGTTTTGAAGGTGGTTAGATCTGCTGAAGATGTTGTTCTGATGACATCAGTTGGAGATTGGTACGTCACATATCTCACTGCTGCCGAAAGCTTGAGAGATGAATTTAGTACAGAGGGAGGAAGTACTAATTTCCTCTGTATACATGAAAT
Organism: Scyliorhinus torazame; assembly: GCF_047496885.1. Taxonomy (NCBI): domain Eukaryota; kingdom Metazoa; phylum Chordata; class Chondrichthyes; order Carcharhiniformes; family Scyliorhinidae; genus Scyliorhinus; species Scyliorhinus torazame. The sequence goes on from NC_092714.1 coordinate 211,029,873, forward strand.
GCGTAGTTGTTGAGAAGGACTGATGTGGTTTCACGTGAACCTGTCTGTAACTGCATGGCACTTTTATGTTCAAAATTATTACATGCGTAATTAGCATTTGCTCTCTGAAACAAAATAACATGATGGATTATTTCATTACGTGCAAAGCATTGGAACAAGTTTTATTTGCTGATTACTTTCCCTACTTTATGTATATCTTACATGCATAATGGCAAAAAGATTTACAGGCTGTAAATACTTTGCTCATTGTGCATTGAATTTTCTTTGACAATTTGTTGTGCATCAACATTTTCCAACACAATGTCAGTTAAGTGTTGTTGCTGACTGTTATTTTAGAGTACATAACATACCCAATAGGGAATTATACCTCATGCAAACATTAATCTTCCAGTATCAATGGAACAAGAGCCTCACATATGATGCTGGTGCAATTTGAATAAGTTATAGATGAACTCATTAAGAAATAAAATTCCCGTAAATTGATAACACAAGCTAAGCCTAACCCAGCAATTAAATTTGAGTTAATTACAGCTCCTTTTGATTTTGCTGTTCTGGTTTTGCCAAGAGCAGCTCCTAAAGGTTGCTCTGATGGCAGCATTGGACTGTTGAACAGGATAAGGAGTAGCCTTGGTCCATATAGAGAAGGGACCAGTTATTTTGAATGTGAAACTCATTCAAGACTTCTCAAATGTATTTCATGCAGATTTTAATATGATTGATTACTGATATATGCAAATTCATATAAGGAGATTTGCAAAGTCACTTCCTGTGTTGACTGAGCGATGGTGTCATGTGCTGGGGTGCCTGCTCTAGAGTGCTGTGCCTTGTAATATGTGAGAACAAACTAATGGTGATAATCATGTATGTAATATTAAACAGATCAAAGTACAGTAAATGTTCCTGACTAATTCTATATATATTAGCGAGCTTATCTGCCTTATAAATAGTTGATTTTATTCAAAAACAAAGTAATTTTCTGTCAACTTCTATTAAACACAAGAACACTTGGTTAGAATTTAGGATGCATAAAACCATTTATTTTTATTATATTTTTCACCGCTTTATTTGGCGAAGAGGTAAAGCAGGAGAGGTGGCTCAGTGACCTACAGAGGATCTTTCCTGAAATTGCATTTTAGTTGATCATGTGGAGTGTGCAAGGTTTGCATGAACTGGTTTATACTCTAGCCTCTCTCTCACCCTGTTTCTCTCATGTCTATTTGTTCCTCTTTCTCAGAAGTACATGAATTATGTTAGGGATCTTGGTTGATGGTAAGCCTGAAATGGTGAAATTCCCAAACCACTGAACCAGGATTAGAAACAGTACCCTTCTCACCCAGATCAGGAAAATATGAGAACAAAAAAAGAGAAAAACACTCCAAGGAAGGAATGCTTGAACTGACCCAGAAACATCCACTACCACCCCACATCATCCGCCAACACAGAGAGCCAAGAATAATTCCTCTCAGCAAACCAACCATAGACTTACCAACCTCATCACAGCGACGCCATTACTAAATCTTCCCATTCCAATAGGTCCAAAAGAGGAATAAAAAGAGAGATCCAAAGTAGAAACTCAACCTCAAGGAAGAGTCACATGGACCCAGTCCGCTCCAGGATACAAAATCTGCCCGGGTCATTGAAGTAGAAAGGCACAAATTCTTAAATTGAAGTAACATTAAAAAAACAACAAAAATCACTCCGACTCCGATTAGCTCTAACGGGGTGGGGGGGGGGGGGGGCTATCCTCAATCTCAGTGAGAACTGAACTAACCCTACCAACCCCAACCATTCATCCGCTACCCTGCCCCAGCTCCACTCATCTTCTTTATAAATGAGACGAGAGGTGACAAAAAAGCACAGGAATAAACTAGCCTAACATTTTTCTGTGAATTTAGTGAGCATCCACCATGTAAGTACAGTAATTTCACACCTTTCCATGTGTTTAATGAGATAGTGGTACTTCTGGATATATCAGGTGGAGCAGAATAACAAACAGCAACTTCCTGATCTCTGCACAGATATGGATATTGGAAGTCATTGCCTTATTAATGCTGTAATAATGCTGGGCACTAATAGCCTCACATAATTTCTACCACAAACTCTGTTATGATGAGCAGTTGGGCCTAGAAGCAACCTTTGGAATGTCACTGCAGTCAAGTTATCTGGCAAGGGCTTAATCATACTGCAGGGAAAACAGTGAAATAATTATTGGAAATTGTGCCAAAAGTTGGCCGAGTCACAGCAACTTTGATCATGTTGACCATTAGGATACTAAACTTTTATTGGCTGTCGTAGATTTCAATAAAAAAACACCAAACTTTATATTATGTTCCACCTTCCAGAATAGACGATGAATTCCATGTATTTAGGAAAACAAGTGAGTAAGGTATTTAAATTTAAAAAGAGGCCAGAATAAGGAAAGTTAGGTAGAACCAATGTTAAGTGAATAATTAAAATAGTAAGAATTAACGAGAGGGACAATGGCGAAGGAAACTGAAGGTGGATGGAGGCAAGTGTTCAAATGTTCTGTTTCTCTCTAAATTTGTCAGTGTTCATATTAGTTCTGCCCACAGTCCATTTTCAGCACCTGTAGAGCCAACAACAACAGGAAGGTGGTGGCTGTCATTGGCAATGCACTGAGCCGAGGTCCAGGATCACTGAGGGACCTACCTCACAGGTGAGTAATATTGGGAGGGACCTCCTGTGATGGAGACTGCAGGGAAGCAGGGGGAAGTTGGTAGGTAGCAAGGGAAAAGGGATGGCTCTCAGCAGGTGCCCTCCCCCTCCCCATACTCCTCCCCCCACCTTCCCGATGCTGGGTCCCACAATGAAGCAATGAGGCCCCCCCCCCCACCCCCGGTTTTCTTTTTGGGGCTTTCTGCATGGCGAATCCTCTGCCTACAGCTGGGAGACTACAGGAATGCAGCAGCAGTAGGATGAGGCCCTTAATTGGGCATTAATTGTCCACACAAGGGCCTCAATTGTTGGCAGAGTTGGAAAGCCGTCCACAGGCCTTCCCACTCCGGACTTAATTGGAGCAGAGGAGAGAAGGTGACAAGATTCTCATCTGCCACTTCCACACCGGGAAAATCCAGCTAAGGTGGTTGTGCCGTGCTGGTCCAAGGAAACAGAAGAGCTCTTACTTGACTGCTTAGAGACAGTGGACTGGTCCATATTTAAGAACTCAGCGACCAACTTAAATGAGTATGCCACCACCGTCACAGACTTCATCAGCAAATGTGTGGATAACTGCGTGCCAAAGAGAGCAGTACGTATGTTCCCCAACCGAAAACCATGGCTCAATCGCGAGATTGACTCCCTACTGAAGCACAGATCTGAGGCGTTCAAGTCAGACGACCCTGACCTATTTTAGAAATCCAGGTACGACCTCCACAAAGCCATCCGAGATGCCAAGAGAGAATATCAAACCAAGCTAGAGTCTCAGACAGACTCTCGGCGGTTGTAGCAAGGACTAAACAACATAACGGGCTACAAAGCGAAGCCGAGCAGTATCGCTGGCAGCAGCGCACCCCTCCCCGATGAACTCATGCTGTAAATTTACTCATGCTGTAAATTTTTTAAGTATTACTGACGTTGAGATACCCCATTGGTTGCCAGCCAATCTTTGAGACATTAAGACAGCTCATGTGTCAGGTAAAGTTTCCCTACAGAAAACTTTGGTCTTGTTTATTTACATACTTAATTTCAATTGCGTTTAACAGGATGACCAACAAGAGAGCAAGTGGTCAGTGACAAAATGTAAGCACTGTTGTTTAAAATTCAGCTGTATTTAAGCATAGTACCATAGCGAAGGGGTTAAACAGCCGCTGTAGCCACAAAAATGGCATCTTACTTAATTTTGATACAAATGTTACCATTTTAGTCACTAATTTAACAGAAGGCTGATTTCATTTTTTTCTGGTCATCTTCAGAAAAGTATTTGTCGCTGATTTGAGAATTTGTTTAAAGCTTGAAAAAGTGATAGTCAGATCACATGATGGTTAAAAAAAACCCTAACGATGTGAGAATACATAGTGGGCAGGATTCTCTGTTGTGAGTCCGCCTCACTACCGCTGCCAGGGAGGATGGAGAATTTGGCGCTCAACCAAATCTCTATTCACTGCCGTGGGAATGGAGAATCTCGCCGGTGTGAAGGAATGGAGAATCAAAGTCAGTATAACATAGTCATCAAGCCTATTTTTACTTAACCGGCGATAGTCAAAGTTTAACAATTACTGTAGCATTTCTGTTGTGCCATTGTTAATATTTTATTACAATGTTACCTCTCGAGTCAATAAATCTGTTGTTCGGAAACACCAGGGTCGGGATTCTCCAATCCCATGGCCAAGTTCTGACGCTGGCGTGAAAAGCGGTGCGAGCCACTCTGGCGTCAACGGGCCTCAAGTGGCATGTATCCACCCCTTCCTAGGGGGCTAGTATGGCGCCTGAGTGGTGTCCACAGCTCTGGTGCCCGAAAGCCGGCGCACCATGGCCGGCACGAGTCCGCGCATGCGCACCACGGATGGTGCGAGTCCGCGCATGCGCGCCACGGCCGGCATGTGCGTGGGTTCCCGCCTCCGCACCGGCCCCCGGGAAATATGGCGGAGCCCTACACGGGCCCGGCACGGAGGAACATAGGCCCCACACGTAAATAGCCCGCCGGCCAATCGGTAGGCCCCGATCACGGGCCAGGCCACCGTGGAGGCTCCCCCGGGGTTGGATCCCCTCGCCCCCCAACCAGGACGGTCCCCGCAGCCAGGACTTCGAGGTCCCGCTGGGTACGACCATATGTAACCTACGCCGGCGGGACTCGGCGGGCACTTGGTCTGTCGAGGCCTGGGGAATTGTTTGGAGGGGGCGCTTTCAATGGCCCTTGACCGGCGCGGTGGCGATTCCGCGGGCGTCCGAGAATCGGGGCCGGAGAATCGGCGAGCCTGCATCGGGGCGGCGTGGCGCGATTCATGTGCCCCCCCCCGGTGATTCTCCGACCCGGCGTGGGGTCGGAGAATCCCAGCCCAGTTGTCCGGAAATAATTTGAGCAGACCCTTAGCATTATTAGCATCATTTTACAGGAGTACTTTTGGAAGCGGAAATGGAAGATACTATATTTGGATAAATAAGACAATTTTTATTACTGTGTTGTTGTGTCTCATCACTGTTTAATGTATCAGTTTATTTATATCCATCGTGTTTTCCAGTTCAAACACTTATGGTTTGACATTCTAACGTCATTTTATAATCCAGAAACTCCCCAAATCAAGAAATGACTTGGTCCCAAACATTTCACACTGTGTATTGTTAAATTTGAGAGTTAGCCCCCAAGTTGAAATGTTTGTTACTGAAGTCAAGGCAAATCTTGTTTAGGGTGGCAATACTATTATGCCAAAATCCAGTGGAGAGTGTTGTCTGCTCGTGATTACTCAGCAATCTTAACTCAAAATCTGTATATCTGAAACCCATTCGACCATAGGGAATTCAGAAGCCACAGTATTTATGTGTTTATATTTACATTTATTATTGATGACCCTCAGGATGTGAAAGGTTTGGAGGTTTGGGATGTGCTGATGGTAATGGCATTGAATGTCAGGTAGAGATGGTTAGACTTTCTCTTGTTGGATTTTGATTGCACTGCCTGATAGGCTGGTGGAAACAGATTGAATAGGACTGTTCAAAAGTTGGACTTGAAGGAGATAATAATTGCAGTTACATGGTGAAAGGATGGGGATTAATTCTTCAAAAGAGCCAATGCAGACTCAATGGGCCAAATAGCTTTCTGGGCTGTGCTAATGGCTCAACGTTCAGTTGCAAAATAATACGTTGCTGGATTTAGATTGCCATTGCTCAGATACCAATTTCCGGTTTGGCAGCACATTACCTGAGAAAGAGGCCTACACAGGTCAAACATTTCCCTACAGCAAAGGAAGAAAAATTGCCAAGTCATCTCTTTGCACAGCTTCACGCAGTTGGCCTAGGAGGAGAACCCATTTCAATGTAATTGTTAGCGAACGATGTATGTTTAGCGAATCATTAAACATTTAAAATTGGGAGTGAGGAAATGGAAAGAAAGATGGATTTTGCATAGCTGTGGTAACCATGTTAACTTCTTTACATTGCTGTTTGTGATTGTAATGTAGTGTGTTGTATTATGTGCCTGCATGCCATTGTAATGTAAAGGTGCTCAGTAGAGCAAGGATTAATGTGGGATTGGAGAATAACATTGCCCAAGGTATGATGTATGGAGTCACATGGTAATACTTATAGATAGATAGATAGAATTTACAGTGCAGAAGAAGGCCATTCGGCCCATCGAGTCTGCACCGGCTCTTGGAAAGAGCACCCTACCCAAGGTCCACACCTCCACCCTATCCCCATAACCCAGTAACCCCACCCATCACTAAGGGCAATTTTGGACACTATGGGCAATTTAGCATGGCCAATTCACCTAACCCGAACATCTTTGTACTGTGGGAGGAAACCGGAGCACCCGGAGGAAACCAACGCACACACGGGGAGAATGTGCAGACTCCGCACAGACAGTTACCCAAGCCGGGAATCGAACCTGGGACCCTGGAGCTGTGAAGCAATTGTGCTATCCACAATGCTACCATGCTGCCCATACTTATAGAATACTCTAGATGCTGCCTGCATTGGAGATGCAGCACTATGCATGACATTAACTGAGATCTATATATAGTTAAAGATTAACAATAAATGGTTCATGTTTAAACATAGCGGTCTCCAGATCTCATAATTGAGACATTATAGCCAAATGCATAATACAACATGGTGCATAATAATATAACATGGTGTAAGTAATGAGTGGTCACAGATAATTTTAGAATCCCTTTATCTCTGATTCAGCATTTGCCAGGACAAAATGGTGGGCAAAATTTTACGGCCCTGTATCTGTGCGGGTGGGGCCATAAAATGCAGCGAGATATTGAAAAGTCCATTGACTTCGGCAGCACTGCAAAATCCTGCTGGCAGGAGGGGGTCATAAAATTCCACGCAGTGTTTATTTCACTCATGATGGGAAGCTAGATCAAAGGCATGTGCTTTGACCCATGCTCACTGTGGTTCCCTGCCTCTTCTGTAAGGGAGAAAATCATTTTGAAGGTTGCTTGAAATGAAGTAATGAAAGAACAAGCAAAGACAGAGGAAGCCAGAAAACTCAGCGTGTCTGGCAGCCTCCATAGGGAGAGAAAATAGGCCTAATATTTCAAGGTGCATGACCCTTCTTCAGAGCTAAAGAGCGGGAAAATGAGTTGCTACTCCTATGGTTTGCACTGGGTTTCACTCGAGCATTACAGCAGGCCAAGGATGGACATGTGGGCATGAGAGCAAGTGTTGAGTTAAAATTGCAAGCAGTGGGAAGGTTGGGGTCAAGCTTCCGTGCTGAGTTAAGGTGTTCCACAAAGTGGCCACTCATTAGTCTCCCCAATGTAGAGGAGACCTCATTTGGAGCTGTGAATACAATAGTCCAAATTGAAGGAAATGCAAATAAAATGTTGCTTCACGTGAAAGAGTGCTTGGGGCTCCTAAATAATGATGAGGGTGGAAATAACTGGGCAGGTGTTGCACCTTCTATGATTACAAGGGAAGGAACTGTGGGAAGGGAATGAGGAGTTGGGCATGATGGAGGAGTGGGCCAGGTTGTCAAGGAGGGAGTGGTTATATATAATCACATTTTTCCCTCTTTAGTTCTGAAGAAGGTTCATGCGGACTCAAAACGTTAACCCTGTTTTCTCCAAGACTTGAGTTTTTTCAACTTTCCATTTTTGCTTTGGATTTCAACATCAGCATTCTTTTGTTCTTTTAATGAAAGAACAGAGCTGGCTATTAATCTTTTTATCCACTTATTTCGCTATTTATCATCATTACAACCATTGGATTGAAGGTAATTACTCTTTCATTTGATGTCTGAAAATTCTTGACAAACAGCACTTTGTCTTAAATTTAATCCAGACTTTAGCTTATCAGCTCTGTAGTGAATTAATTGTTCTATGGTGGCTGATTATGATTGATCAAACGCTATAAGTGACTTAACCTTTCAAAACCTGTTAAATACCTCGAAGTTCAACAAAGCAGAAACTAATGTGGATACAAGTGAATAATTGGTGATCAATGTAAATAAAACAAATTATTTAAGTAGAAGCTTAAGCAATTCTTTCTAGACGCTCACGACAGATGAAAGAAAAGTGTCAGTTTTACATTTGTTTTTCTTCTTTCCTTGATTTTTCAATTAACTTTTTAATGGTTTCTTAGCTTTTCCCTACTCCTTCACCCAACTATCTCATCCCCGTTTCCAGACCATTTATTCATAGGGCTTGCTCGGGTGGAACTCTGCTTAGCAGTTGGAATGGGAGTACAGTTTTCTTTGTTATCAGCTGATTTTTCTATTCAGGACATTTGTACAGCCTTGCTACTTTTCCCTGGTGCTGTTTCATCTCAGCAAGTCTGGAATCAAATGGGACATTTAAGAGATATGGACACACCATTGGATTTGGTACCAGAAATTTTACTTCATTGTAGCTAGTTTTTGTACTATTGCTATGGGGAAATATTTTGCCCACCACCTGCTTGAATAGAAAATACTATTAACAATTCATTTGATGACCTGAATTCCCATACTACAATATTTCCGTTATGAGTTCTTTGATTAAAATCACCAACTTTAGCATTTTGCAATGTTATTTTGGATTTTACTGGTTCAGATTTTTCAATCGTCCAAATCTAAATTTAAATTCACCCACTCCCACTAGCATTGAAGATGAAAGCACTGAAGACATTAATAGCCTGGTATTTCTAAGATATCAATAAGACTGCTAAATATTGTCCAGCCAACTGCTTACTGGGAAGATTTTGTTGTATTTGGCATCCATTTGCATTATTTTAATGTTTCAGAGAAGAAGTTCAATTACTATAAGACTCCCATGTGACTGAAACATATTGAACTACTTGGGTGTTGTTCCAGATTTTAGAAGTGTAGTACTTGCAACAAATGGACTGAATTGCCTCCAAAAAACAGAATATTGCAGATGCTGGAAATCTGAAATTAAAAACAGAAAATGTTGGAAATACTCTGCAGGTCAAGACAGCATCTATGGTGTAATGACAACGGACCATAGCCCCAAATTACATATGGACATATTGAACATTTATTTTAAAACAGGACATACAAGACAAAAATGGCTGAGAATGTAAATTCTGACAAAGTAATTCAGTGACTGTCTGGAATGTTCTTGTATGGATTATACTCAACCCTGAGACCATGGAATGTCGTACTTGGAGGGTGCCAAAGAATTTAAGACAGAGACACGTCAAAGGAAGAGTTGCATATTCAAAATCTGAACAGTAATCTCCTGCGGAGATAATGGAAGCTGATTACCATCTCATCATAAATCATCTTCTGAGAGTTATATCCAAAACGGTGGACATGATGTGAGTTGAAAGAAATCAGTTTCTGGGCAAAAGGCATGTTTGTTTTTCCCCTTCCATGGATACATGAAAAAACAGGATTAAAAGAAGTGTCTGCAACCCTGATCTGTGTGTGGTAGTATGATGGTCTGGTTCTATTGTGCTAGTGTTTGCTGTGAAGATCACAGCTGAAGAACATCCACTCAGCATCCCTGCACTTGCAGGTAAAAAGGTCTCTCTATCTCTGATTGCTGCAATCAAGTCACAAGTCAGCAAAGCCAAAGTCGAAAAGGAAACAGGAAAACTCTTTTCAGCTAACCAGCAGAACCAAGGACACCCAAACTAACTGCTCAACTGCCAAATTCAACGCTTCCAAACTCATCCAACTTATCGGCCACAACGTTTCACCATTGACTCCTGGACAAGCCAAAGACTGATTCGTATATTGTTTTAACTTATATTTTTGGACTCAATTTTTATTTCTAATGTGTGAGTTTGTGGGTGTGTTTTTATTGTTTTTCTTATTATTATGTTTACAAAACTAATAAAATCACTCTTTTACTCATAAAAGCCTGGTTAAATTGGCTCCTTTTAAAACATGAAATACATTTGGACTGGGCTACGGTACCCATGGGTGAAGGGATCCTTTTTAAATTAACTTTGTTGAAACCAACTGAAGGAGTTGAATAAAGAAGGGGAGCCAGTTCATCTCTCTTCGGCCGGGATCATAACAATTTGAGGGTATCTCATCCAGAATCATAACAAATTAGGGACCTTGTCCAGGGACCAGTCATAACAGTGAAGAGAAACAAAGCTAACTGGGGTGGGGGGGGGGGGCGGCATGTTTCCTGGCTGTGGGCGACAGCCCGCTATTTGCCAGCGACGGGATATTCTGTTCCCCTGCCGCTGTCAATAGGATTTCCCATTGAATCCATCCCTTCATCCAAACACACACTACTTGTGCCCAATCCATGTCAACTCATAGCTCTCAACCCATCCCTAATGGTCCTTCATACCTTCTATACCAAACAATGCCCCTCCATCCAACCCCAAAGACCTCTAAAAACCCACCATGCCAACCTATGGAACTTCCATTGCCATCCACCCAGTATACACTCTATACAGAATCCTATAGTACAATGCCATCTGTGGACAAGTTTAAAAACAAATGTCATTCATCTTAACTGGTTTAAAAAGACTACCTTTACTACAGCCTTATAAAAGTATCAATGATCCAAACCTTCAATGTACCAACAGCAGAGACTGCAGACACTTGACACCTCTTTATCATGTGTAAATAAACATTGTGGAAATGGCAAATAGATCTAAGAGAAAGAGCTGTCAATGAAACAAAGTTTTCCCTTGGATGTAGCTGTTTTAGAAGATTAATGGATGTCTGGGCTCTCAGCCAATAATCCATAATGGGACTTGCCTTGAGATCCTGGATCCTGGACTTTATAGATAGGGGCATAGAGTACAAAGGCAAGAAGGTTCTAATAAACCTATATAAAACATTGATTTGCCCTCACCTGGAATATCGTGTTCAATTCTAGGCACCACACTTTAGGAAGGATGTGACAGCATTAGAAAGATTGACAATAATGGTTCCAGGATGAGAAGCTTCAGCTTTGTGGAGAGGTTGGAGAATCTTTGGCTGTTCTCCTTTGAGAAGAGTAAGAGAGATGTGATAGAGGTGTTCAAAATTATGAAAGGAAGAGCAAATAGGGAGAAACAGTCATGTTGGCAGAAGGGCCCAGAGCCAGAGGACATTGATTTAAGGTAATTGGCAAAAGAACCAACAATGACAGGAGGAACCACCTTTTTAATTAAGATCTGGAATCTCTGCCTGACAGTGTGGTGGAAAGCTTTGATCATGGTCTTCAAAAGAAAATTAGATAATTATCTGAAGTGAAAGTCTTTGCAGGGCTATGTGAAATAATCAGGGGAGTGGGACTAGGTCAATTGTTGTTGCAGAGACACCAAGGACACAACAAGTTCAATGTCCTCTGTCCTCTAACCATTCTATGATTATGTGATCTGGTTGAATATATTTCTGTGTATACAGTGAACAGAAATTTCTGTTTTCAGCCTCTTTTGTGACATTTACTTTTCATTTTATTCCTTTATGTATCATGGGCTGGACATTTCCTCGTTTTTTGCCAATGCCATATTCTCTGTGGACACTTGGGAATGCAATGGAACAGATCAGAGTGACATTCTGATCTCCAGTTTGCCCTTTCTTTGTGTGGGAAACAGCTTTGACCACACTAAGTTTTCTTGTAACAATCAAGTTGAAATAGAATATTCATCATATGAGGAATCCTGGCTATGAAACTATGTTCCACCACTCCTTGGCATGAGAAACCAATGTGGTTTGCCACTTCAAGCCACAATGGACATATTTTAGAAATAAATACTTTTGCTTTGTGATGGGAAGCTGACAAAGCAAAGCTGTTGTTTACTGCTTAAATTGCACCTCTTTTTATAGACTGTTTGCAGTAATCTTTAAATACGCTCGCGTTTCTCTCACAGTAAGTTCATATATCCATTTTTGGAGCTAAGTGGTTCAGACAGAGCCTGAATTGAGTATAGATGAGTAGGTGTCACTTGGTAGCACTATTGATGACTCCTTCCATCATGTATTGTGTGAATGTAAGGAGTCTATAAGGACATTAAAACAGAAAGTGCTGGAAAAACCCAGCAGGTCTGGCAGCATCTGTAGAGAGAGAAATGAGCTAATGCGCGCAGCTTTTCGGGTCGCGAATGTCCCAAGACTGGAAATTCTTACCCAAGGTGGACAGGCCTTTAAATGGTTCGCCAGATTTTCCATCCTGACAGTGACAATTCCCGTGGTGGGCAAGACCAGAAAATTTATCCCAATGTTTCAAGCCTGTATGACTCTTCTTCAGAGATAAAGTTAGAGCTCCACAGATGCTGCCAGACCTTCTGCGTTTTTCCAGCATTTTCTGTCTTTATTTCAGTTTTCCAGCATCCACAGTACACAGTATATTGCTTTTATGTTAGGGCATTGACCGATTGGGTTAGATGTATCCCTTTTTTGTGGATAGAACATACCTATGCAATCTTCCATATTATCAGGTCAATGCCAGTTGTACCAAACCAGCTTGGTCAAGGGTGCAGCTAGTTCTGTGTGCAGGTCCTCAGTACTGCAGCTGCAATGGTGCTGGTGTGTCCTTAACCTCTTAATGTTAACATGGAATGAATCAAGTTGGCAATGCACTGCTTCTTATGCTTCAATTGGCAGTTGAGGTTCCCAGTATTTCTTCCCTTCCCAACCCCTTGTTCTTTGTCCCTATCAATGTTAATCTCCATGAATGTTGCAACAAAATAAATCAGATACCAAGTCCAATTTATTAACTTCACAGGGTGGCTGTAGAGATTCTACAATTGGCTTACACTTCCTAGGGTTAGGAAAGGGAAAATCAATTTAGTTTCTTTGCTTCTGACCACAATCCAGTGACTTTAGCTAGAAATGTGGATGATCAGGTGAAAACGGGATTGCATTTCTACAGCTACTTGCTTTTTATACACAAACCATGACTCAGCATTATGACACAAAAGAAGAAAATGTATATTTGGAGACATACAAACATAGGAAAAATAGAAGCCCCTTGTTCAAATAAATAATGGTTAATCTATATCTTAACTCTATTCACCTGACTTGTCTCCAGATTCTCTTATACGTTTGACTGACAAAAATCTATCCGCACCAAATTTGAAATTATTAATTTTGTTAGTTTCAACTACTTTCTGTGTATGAAGAAATGTTTCTTGACCTAACTTATACCCTGAGCTTTAGGACCCTAACATTGGCATGAAAAAGCGGGTCCAGAAGCCCGCATTTGCTGGGACCAGCTCTGCAATCTTACCACAGGCAGCCTTGTAGTCCAATTGTCCAATTAAGGATGGCAGGCAGGCTCCAAGGAGCTCTGAGGTAAGATTTTGAAAAACAATTCAGGGCCAGGGTAAGTCTGGGAGTTAAATGCCATCGGAACTGCTTCCCTGTAAAGTGGCCCTTAATAAGGCCTCTAATTATGCAAATCAGTTGCCCACTTCCTTGAAAAAGACAGCTGCTCTGCATGTGGTCCTTTCGCTGGATAAATGTCCTGGTGGCAAGACCACATCAGGGAGTCATCCCGTGTGGTTCCCCACTATTGTACCATGTCGGCCATTACCACCCAGGTGTCCATTAAAATTTGTCTCTAAGTTCTCTCCTGATTGGCCTATCTCTCCTCTTGTGGTTACGTCCATTTGTCCGAGAGTCATCCACTAGACATGAGAAAAGCAAAATACATTGGAGTCACATTTTAAAGATAGAAATACTTAGCAATATTTTTCTACCAATGAATAAATGTTTTGTGGAAAAACAACTTGTTCCTAACATTGCGCCTGGTAAGACTGAGCAAGAAAGGCATCTTTCAAATGTCAACTCTGCTCTGCCAAAATAGTGTAAAGTTTTTGAACTTTTCTCATTTTCCCCGACTCCTTTGTGGCAAACTCACACATACAACTCCCTGCAAAAAAAAATGATTTCCTTCTTTGTGGTGATTTTTTAAAAAAAATGTTGTGCTGTGTAGAACGTCATTTGTGGCTTTTACTGACCCTTTAAATAAATAGGCCATTACAAAGTTATTTATCTGTCTTTGATAAACATTATTACTTGGCTTGACGCTGCCCGTTTTTGGGTTGCGGCTTGTATTTCCTGTCAAACCACAGTTCACTACTGACATCATTCAACTGCTTGTTTGTGTTTATTTTTGACTGAAACAACCAAACTGCAATGTAGTGGGAAGTCTACCCTGAAATTTTAAATTCCCTGTCAGTGATGTTTTGTATGTTATCAAAGGTAGCTTTCTAATTGATTTTATTCCGATTTCTGTAGTTTTGCTTCAACGAAATGCCTCAATGCCAATGTTAAGCATTGGATTTATGCTAGAATAGATGACAGGAAAGCAAACCACATAGTGAGTGAGGTACTTAATACGAGCACACAAACCTCAGTTGATAGCATTCTTGCATTTGAATTCAAGGTTTCGAGTCTTACTCTGCAACTGGAGCACGAAACACAAATGTGACACTGTAATGTAGTACTGTCAGAGGTGCTGTCTTTCAGATGAATATTAAACCAAGGCAACATCTGCCTTCTCAAGTGGATTGATAAGATTCCATGGTACTTATTTTGAAGAAAGAAAATAAATTATCCCTCGCTGTTTTGCCCAATATTCATTCCTCAACTAACATCACAAAAACAGATGATCTGGAGCAGGATTCTCTGTTTGGGAGAGGTTGCCGTTGGGACTGAATTGTGTTCACGTTCCGGTTGGCGGCGCTATTCAGGGAGTGAGTGAGGACATGCTAATGGGCCAGCACACTGCCCACGTGAATCTGGAGCAATTCCCACTCCCGCTGGCATCTGATTCGCTGGGGCCAGAATTGGTGCAGGACAGCCTGACAAGCTGGAGCTGCTTATAAGCACTCCACTCCCCACACATTCTCATTCCAGCAAAGAAAGTGGCTGCACGGAGACCTGTCCCCCGATTCACGGAGTCAGAGCTTGTACAGAATTTTGGACGCGGTGGAGGAGAGGTGATTAATAAGAGGATCAGGGGTTATGGGGGGAGAATGCAGGAGAATGGGGATGAGAAAAATATCAGCCATGATCACCATCAGACCATGCCAGACCGGGCTGGGCCGTCCGAGCTACCTTATCCCAGCGAGATCCCTAATAACCCCCGGAGCACCAGTCCGAGGAAGATACAGACTTTTCACAACTGCTGCCACCTGCACCCTCCACCATCACAGAGATTATCGCCGCGGTGAGGCATTTTAATGAAGAGACTCCTGGGTCACCTTCTGGTGCGCACTTCACACATACTGCAGCATATCTAGTAGGGGAAGGCAGTGAATGGGCAGTTGTGATCCCAGGAAACAGTTGCAGTGCGGGCAGGTATTACGCTTCTGGAAAGTATGATCCCATCACTGGTACAGGTGCAGACACAGAGTCAGGAATTACAGGAGGGAATGTCAGCAACTTTCCAGCACCTGCAGGTGCAGCTGGAGGAGTCCAACCACCTTCAGGCACAGGAGATTGAGCCTACAATGTGTGTTACCCAGGCTAACGCTGAACAGGTGGCATCCATGGTGGAAGCCTTGGAGTAAGAAGTCAGAGTCATGGGTCAAGATGTCCAAGGATTGAGGCACTCTGTGGTGTCCCGACGGCATGGGGCTTCCCCATAATGGAAGACCCCATTGACCAGCTGGCGTAACGGAGCATCCCGTCGGCGTGTTGAAATAGAAATGTGGCGCGGTGGGGCGAGACTCCAGTCCCTTGTTCACGATTCTCTTAAGGTTAATGTGCAGGCTCAGCCAGCAGTTAGGAATGCAAATGCAATGTTAGCATTTGTGTCGAGAGGGCTGGAATAGAAGACCAGGGATGTACTTCTCAGGCTGTATAAGGTTCTGATCAGACCCCATTTGGAGTATTGTGAGCTGTTTTGGGCCTCGTATCTAAGGAAGGATGTGCTGGAAAGGGTCCAGAGGAGGTTCACAAGAATGATTCCTGGAATGAAGAGCTTGTTGTATGAGGAACGGTTTAGGACTCTGGGTCTGTACTCGTTGGAATTTAGAAGGATCGGGATGATCTTATTGAAACTTACAGGATACTGTGAGGCCTGGATGGATAGAGTGGATGTGGAGAGGATGTAGGGTAAACTAGAACCAGGGGACACAATCTCAGACTAAATGGACGATCCTTTAACACAGAGAAGAGGAGGAATTTCTTCAGCCAGAGGGTGACAAATCTATGGAACTCTTTGCCGCAGAAGGCTGTGGAGGCCAATTCACTGAGTGTCTTTAAGACAGAGATAGATAGGTTCTTGATTAATAAGGGGATCAGGGGTTATGCGGAGAAGACAGGAGAATTGGGATGAGAAAAATATCATCCATGATTGAATGGCGGAGCAGACTCGATGGGCTGAATGGCCTAATTCTGTTCGTATGTCATATGGTCTTATGGAATAGTTTGTTTGCTTGTTCACTAGAAGGTGTGGTTGCAGATGAGTTCGCTGCAGAGGATTCAGATGAGGACTTTCATAGGGCGACCTGTAGGAGAACACTAAACGAGCATGCACAAAGAGATGCTGGGTGCACCGGCTGCTTGCTGTCACGATCGTAGAGCACAAAGGAGTGTGGCCCCCAAGACATTGTGCAGATATTGCCCTCTGTTGCTAACTTTTGCCTTAGTTTAATTGCTCTGTTCTATCACCTTTGCTCTTGTGTCACCAGGTATCTTTCTGATACCGCCACGTGGTTCAAGTCCGAGTAATGATCAATAATCCAATACACCGCTTAGTAAGAGTTAAATCAAAGCACATTTATTATATACAGTAATCAATACTCATGCATAAATTCTACGTCTAAGCTACTTCCTACAACTAACAGGCCAATACTTAATTTGGAAATGGCCCACCAGGTCAGGTCAGGGAAACAAATGGCCTTTCGTTCGGGTTCTGAGCCTGCGGGATTCAAAGCTGGTACAGATTGATAGCTAGGAGCGCCTATCTCGTTGCGAGTGTTGAAGTAAGACTTACTGGATGTTTCGCGATGGCTGGGTCACTTTCAAGGGTTGGTCTGCGTTGCGGAGTGACCCGGTCAGAAGAAGAAGCAGAAGGGTTCAGGAGGATGCAGAAGGGTCGATTTGAACTTGGACTCTATTCTTATAGTCCCCAGGGGCTTCCCTGTACCTGGTTCCAAGTGATTGGACTTTGTCACAATCACTTGGTTCGATATTCTCCAATGCTGGAGCGATTCCTTGATCGATGGGCGGTCTTGAGGTGGTCGTTCACCTCCTTTTGTGTAGGCTTTTGCTGGCGCCGCCGAGTCTGGGTTGGCTTTGTGTGTTAAAATGTTGCACGTTGTTCCCGGGGATTTCTCATTAGTATGCAGATGGCTGGTGTTTTGTTGTGCTGATGGTTACTGGTATTGATCTTGTCTGGCCTACCCAGAGGTGAATACACAGTCTACCTGTAGCTGCTTGTCTTAGTCCTTTTGGCTGATTTTCCCATCAGCCTTTGCCGTTCTCCATTTTAAATCAGGGTTAGCCATTCTAAATCGGGAGTTAGCCATTTTAACTGGCTACACCTCTCAATACCCTCTGCTGCATCTCCTTATCATGCTGCACACTCAGAGGCATGTTGTTTCAGGCTTTATGTGGACAGGCCATCTACATCCCTGCCCTCAAAGTGAGGATTCAGCAACACTCACTGGCAAATCCAGCACATCACCACAACACCTTCAGAAACAATCCAGTGTTCTTCCAGAAACCTTGCATGGACAAAGTTCCAAAAACGTAACTTACTTGCAATCAGCGTGCTTGACCTTTTCAATAACGCTCCTGCAGGGCCCATCTTGCAACTTCATGCTTGTCTTCTTGAGTAAATAATGGAGATGCTGCCTGGATATTGTTGCCCACATTTGGGATCCTGCTTCACATCAACTAAAGAGCTAAGTGAAGTTGGAATATTGCTATATCAGTGCCTTCTGACGTACAAAACGTCACACAATCACACAGTGAGCGGCTGTTGGTGTGAGGAACACTGGTAAATTGGCATGAGGTCTCCATAGTGTCACTACAAGCAGTGCTACCTGAGGCAAATTCTCACCCTAAATCTTAATGTTGCAGAATTTTTGCAAATCCTGACCTAAGTACCTTGGACTTACTTCTAATGCACTCAGAAATAAATGAGACTATAGCCATCCATCTCTTTCAACGGGCCATAAAATAGATGAAGCTTGTTGAGGTTACCATTGCCAGATGCATGATTTGGACAGGAATGCTTTCCTAAGAAAAGAAAAGCCTTTTGGGAACTAGTTTATTATATCCGTGTATTTCTGACATTTTCATCCATGTGTCAGGCTTTGTATACTGAATCTTATCTAGCTACAGATTCTTGAGTTGAGTAAGAAGCAAATATGAAAATGCAATTGGCACGTTTTACTCTTTTCAGGGTTGCTCAGTAGTTCTTTTAGTACTGGATTACTCTCAATGCTTACTTTTATCCAGCACTGACTAGCTCTACTGAACATGGAAGACATCATTTAGCCTATTGGCCGCCATTTATTCTACATCTATGCAAACTGACTGGTATATCCTTCAAGCATGAGGGCTTGGTGTATGATAAGGTAACTGCCAGTCCAGACAAGTATCAAGTCAGACTTCTTCATGCATAGCTGGTGATACAGAGTGCCAGATTCTACCCACATGCCCGTGCATTGACTACTAGCTCAACCTGAATAAATAAATGTTCTGTGGTATTTTATTGACTTCTCAAAAATTCCTTCATACATTTCTTCTGAAGGCATTGTACATTTCAATATTTCTGTACTAAAATTTTAGGAAACTATTTTATGTTTAAGCATAAACTTACACATCCTGTCATGGATGAGTTAGATGAAGAAACCTCATCACTTGAACTCAATTGACTACTTAGCAAAAAAAAAGACAGCCGTCAAGGATGGAATCCCAGCAGAACTGCTCAAGCAAGGAAAGTTCCATCTATTGTCAAAACTTTATGATTTTCTCCTCTGCTGAAAAGTAGGCACTATTCCACATGAGATGCATGATGCAAAAATCATCATGCTATACAAAAACAAAGGCAGCAGAAGACTACAACTACAGGGGCATCTCACTTCTTAATGTTACGGGGAACGCCTCAATTGCTATGGTCAAACTTTAAAAACTTGGTTTACTTGCAGACCGAGCGGACCCGGAAACACAGTGAAGTTTCCACGGTGGCAGATCTAGTGTGGACATGATCATGGAATGGCAGCATAATGGTTAAGTTACTGGGCTAGTAATCCAGAGACCTGGACCAATGATCCTGAGGCATGAGTTCAAATCACCACCGCAGTGGGGAGTTTCATTCATTAATTTATGGTTAGGACCTGAAATCTGAGAGTGTGGGGAAGTTAGGTTCAATCATGGCATTCAAGATTATTATCTGAAAAGGAAGAATTTGCAGGGCCATGGAGAGGAAATGGGGGAATGACACTAGTAAATTGTTCCTTTGGGTGTGTCCGCTACAAAAGAAATGTAGGGAATATAGAACATAGAGAATCTTTACATAGATCTCACGAAGGCATTCGGCAGAGCAGGGCTCTAAAGGATTTGGAGAGAAATTGCCTGTCCATCAAAGCTCCTCACCTTAATCTGCTCCTTGCATGACAACATACACTGGTTTGATGGCTCCAATTCTGACAGTTTCAGAGGGAAGAATGGAGTGAAACAGGAATTGTCCAGGACCTAACTCTGTTTGACATTTGTTTCAGGCTTCTGGGGCGAAATTCTCCGGTATCGGCGCGATGTCCGCCGACTGGCGCCCAAAATGGCGCAAATCAGTCGGGCATCGCGCCGCCCCAAAGGTGCGGAATGCTCCGCATCTTGGGGGGCCGAGCCCCAACCTTAAGGGGCTAGGCCTGCGCCGGACCAATTTCCGCCCCGCCAGCTGGCGGGAAAGGCCTTTGGTGCCCCGCCAGCTGGCGCGGAAATGACATCTCCGGGCGGCACATGCGTGTGAGTGTTAGCGGCCGCTGACGGCATTCCCGCGCATGCGCAGTGGAGGGAGTCTCTTCCACCTCTGCCATGGTGGAGACCGTGGCGAAGACGGAAGGGAAAAGAGTGCCCCCACGGCACAGGCCCGCCCACGGATCGGTGGGCCCCGATCGCTGGCCAGGCTACCGTGGGGGCACCCCCCGGGGCCAGATCGCCCCGCGCCCCCACCAGGACCCCGGAGCCCGCCCGCGCCGCCTTGTCCCGCCGGTAAGGTAGGTGGTTTAATCTACACCGGCGGGACAGGCATTTTAGCGGCTGGACTTCGGCCCATCCGGGCTGGAGAATTGCGGGGGGGGCCCCGCCAACCGGCGCGGCGCGATTCCCGCCCCGCCGAATATCCGGCGCCGGAGATTCTCGCCCCTGACCTTTGTCTTCCCAACATATTTGGAAGGCGTCTACTCACATAGATGACATGCTCTACAATCTATCAAGACTGAAAGCAAAGTCAAAAATGCATTGCATCCTGATCAGAGAACTCCTTTATGCTGATGATACTGTGTTAGTCACCCACCTGGAAACTCGGCTACAAAGACTCATGGACTCTCTCTCACATGCCTGTAGCTTGTACTTCCTGACTTTAAATGTCAACAAAACTGGTTATAGGACAAAGTGTTGCATCTCTGTCTTTGATCAGATTAAGTAGGACTGCTGTGGACTGCCCACCCCAGTCCAATGCCGGCATCTCCACATTTTGATCAGATTAACACCTCACTGGAAAAGGTTAACAAATTCTGTTACCTTGGATCCACACTGACAGGCAATGATCAGAGCTTCATACATACATAGGGAAAGCAGCCACCAGCTTTGGCCAACTCACAAAATATGCATCGAAGAATGCCAAACTGACCCTTCAACACCTTGCTGTGTATGGCTGTGAAATGTTGGCGGCTTACAACTATCAAGAAAAGAAATTCAACAATTTCCATCTTCACTGCCTACAGAGCGTTTTGAGTATATCCTGGCAGGACAGAATCACAAATAAGATAGAATAGAATAGAATCCCTTCAGTGCAGAAGGAGGCCATTTGACCTATCGAGTGCAAACTCCACATAGACAGTGTGAACAAATATGCCACTTCTCTCAAATGCATTCTTCCTCTCGGTTGCATTCTTGGGCACACTCATCTCCATCAAGGATGGTCACCTCAGCACTTCGCTTTACCGCAAGCCCACGGATGACCTCACGATGCTCCACTTCTCCAGCTTCCACCCTAAACACATTAAAGAAGCCATCTCCTATGGACAACCCTCCGTATACACAGGATCTGCTCAGACGAGGAGGAACGTAACAGACATCTACAGACGCTGAAAGATGCCCTCGTATGAACGGGGTATGGCGCTCGACTCATCGATCGACAGTTTCAATGTGCCACAGCAAAAAAACCACACCGACCTCCTCAGAAGGCAAAAAGAAGGGACACAACCGACAGAGTACCCTTTGTCGTCCAGTACTTCCCTGGAGCGGAGAAACTATGACATCTTCTTTGCAGCCTTCAACACGTCATCGATGAAGACGAACATCTTGCCAAGGCCATCCACACAACCCCACTACTTGCCTTCAAGCAACCTCGCAACCTCAAACAGACCATTGTTTGCAGCAAACTACCCAGCCTTCAGGAGAACAGCGACTCCGACACCACACAACCCTGCCATGGCAACCTCTGCAAGACATGCCAGATCATCAACATGGGTACCACCATTACACATGAGAACACCACCCACCAGGTATGCGGTACATACTCGTGCAACTCGGCCAAAGCTGTCTACCTCATACACTGCAGGAAAGGGTGTCCCGAAGCGTGGTACATTGGCGAGACCATGCAGAAGCTGCAACAACGGATGAACGGACATCGTGCGACAATCGCCAGGCAGGAATGTTCCCTTCCAGTCGGGGAACACTTCAACAGTCAAGGGCATTCAGACTCTGATCTTCAGGTAAGTGTTCTCCACGGCAGCCTTCAGGACGTGTGACAATGCAGAATCGCCGAGCAGAAACTGATAGCCAAGTTCCACACACATGAGTACGGCCTCAACCGGCACCGTGGATTCATGTCGCATTACATTCATCCCCCACCATCTGGCCTGGACTTGCGAAATCCTACCAACTGTCCTGGCTTGAGACAATTCACACCTCCTTAACCTGTGATTATCCCTCTCTTCAGTCGCTCCATCTGGACCTGTAAAGACTTAATTACCTGCAAAGACTCGCATTCATAGTATCGTGTTGCATCATTAACTTTGTCTATATATGTGTTTCTGGAACCCACCTCTTCATTCACCTGAGGAAGGAGCTGTGCTCCGAAAGCTAGTGATTCGAAACAAACCTGTTGGACTTTAATCTGGTGTTGTAAGACTTCTTACTCCTCTCAAAGGCAGAGCTTCCAAGTTCGTTAGCACTCGCCAAATTGGCTTTGTTGGCTTGGACACATTAGCAGGACAGAAGGTGGTTGCATATCCAAGGACTTTTACGACCAGTAGGATGCCGGACTTAGCCTGTGGAGGCAGGTCCAGGCAGTGGCAAGTCATGAACCAGTGGGAAATCATAAACCAGTCATGTCCAAAGCTCTGCTTCAAGGGTGCTTGCAGGCATGACATGAAGAACCTAAATGCCAATTATTGGAATCATAGCTGACATCAGAGGAAAATGGTAACACCTCCTGTGGACTGGCATGCACCAGCATGAAGATTAATGGCTACAGCAGCTTGGCTATCGATGCCAACACCAAAAACAACAACACACAATGACACTTGGTAGCTTCATGTGCGGTACTTAAGGCAGAACCTGCCTCTCAAGGATTGGCATCTTCAGCCATCAGCAACATTGTGTCATATGAAGACACCTCACTTAAAATGAATTTGCTTGCAGCCTGTCCTTTTTTAAAATATTTGTTTATGGGATGTGGGTGTTGCAGGCTGGGCCAGCATTTATTGTCAATCCCTAATTACCCTTGAGGGGCACTTAAGAGTTAACCTAGTTGCTGTGGATCTGAAGTCACATGTAGGCCAGAGCAGATAATGATGACAGATTCCCTTCCCTAAAGGACATTACTGAAGCAGATGGTTTTTACGAGAATCGACAATGGTTTCATGGTCATCATCAGACCTTTAATTCCAGATTTTTATTGAATTCAAATATCATAATCTGCAGTGGAGGGATTTGAACCTGGGTCTCTGGTATTACTAGTCCAGTGAAAACACCACTATGCCACCGCTTTCACCTTTCATAGATGGAAGGATGACAAAACGTTTAAGTGGTCATTTACATATCTATATAATCAAGCCATTGTACATTTTGATTCTGGGGTGCTTGTAGGAGCATAGCAGGAGAGTTGAATGAATCACAGAATCACACAGTGCGGAAAATGACCTTCAGCCCATCGAATCTGCACCGACATGTGAAAAACACCGGACCTTCCTACCTAAACCCATTTACCAGGCCGATAGCCTTGAATGTTATGACATGCTCCTCCAGGTACTTTTTAAAGGATGTGAGGCAACCCACCTCTACCTCCCTCCCAGACAGTGCATTCCAGACCATCGCCACTCTCTGGGTAACAAGGTTTTTTCTCACATACCCCTAAACCTCCTGTTCCTCACCGTGAACTTGAGTCTCTGCCTGTCTTACCTTTCAACTAAGGGGAACAGCTGCTTCCTATCCACCCTGAACATGCCCCTCATAATTTTGTACAACTCGATCAGGTTGCCCTTCAATTTTCTCTGCTCCAGCAAAAACAACCCAAACCTACCCAACCTCCCTTCATAACTCAAATGTTCCATCCCAGGCAACATCCTGGTGAATCTCCTGTTCACCTCCTCCAGTGCAATCACAGCCTTCCTATAATGTGGCAACCAGAATTGCACACAGCGTCACCAAAGTTCTATACAACTCCAACATGATCTCGCTGCTTTTGTAATTTATGCCTTGGTTGATAAAGGCAAGTGTCCCATTTGCCTTTTTCACCACCCATGTCATGCCTTTTATTGAATATTTCCTTGTCAAATACTCCTTCCAAAGTATATCACCTCATACTTTTCAGGGTTAAATTCTACCTGCCACTTATCTACCCATTTGACCATCCCGTCAATATCTTCCTGTAACCCAAGACACTCAACCTCACTGGTAATCACACGGCCAATCTTTGTGTCATCAGCAAACTTACTGATCCTACCCACCCCCCCACATCATCATCTGTGTTGTTTAGACAAACAATAGGGGACCCAGCACAGATCCCTGTGGTACACCAGTAGACACTGGCTTCCAGTCACGAAAGCAGCCATCTGTCATCACCTTCTGTCTCCTACAGATAAGCCAATGTTGAATCCACCTTATCAAATTACCTTGAATCCTTTAAGCATTTGCCTTCTTTATATGTCTCCCATGTGGGACCTTGTCAAAGGCTTTGCTGAAATCCATATAAACTGCATCAGCTGCACTACCCTCATTTATACACCTGGTCACCTCCTCAAAAATTCAATCAAATTTGTGAGGTATGCCTTCCTTCTGACAAAGCCACGCTGACTATCCCTGATCAAACTGTGCCTCTCCGATTGGAAATAGATTCTCTCCTTCAGAATTTTCTCCAATAGTTTCCCTACCATTGACGTGAACCTCACTGGTCTGTAGTTCCCTGGCTTATCACGACAAGCCTTCTTATAAAGTGGGAGCACGTTAACTATTCTTCAGTCCTCTGGTACCTCCCTCATGGCCAGGAAGGAATTAATAATTTGGGTCAGAGCCCCTGCAATCTCCCACAGCAGCCTGGGACACAATTAATCGGACCTGGAGATTTGTCCACTTTTAAGCCTGCCAACACCTCCAATACCTTGTCATTCGCTATGTCAATTTTCTCAAGAACCTCACAGTCTCTCTCCCTGAGTTTCATACCTACATCCTCATTCTCTTGGGTGAAGATGGATGGGAAGTATTCATTCAACATCCTACCAATGTCCTCTAGCTCCAGCCACAGATTGCCCCTTGGTCCCAAATGGGCCTTACTCTTTACCTGGTTATCCTCTTCCCATTGATATACATCAAACATCTTGGGATCTTCCCTATTTTTACCAGCCAGAGCTTTCTCATTTTTCCTATTTGCTCTCCTAATTGCTTTCTTAAGCTCCACTCTGTACTTTCTGTACCCCACTAATGCATCCGCTGATTTGCTCCCCTTATACCTACTAAAAGCCTCTCCTTTCCTTCTCATCGTATCTCTGATCAT
Organism: Scyliorhinus torazame; assembly: GCF_047496885.1. Lineage (NCBI taxonomy): Eukaryota > Metazoa > Chordata > Chondrichthyes > Carcharhiniformes > Scyliorhinidae > Scyliorhinus > Scyliorhinus torazame. The sequence goes on from NC_092714.1 coordinate 211,055,135, forward strand.
CCATGGTTCTCTGGGCTTGTTACTCCTTTCTGCCACCCTAGAGGGAACATTTTGGGCCAGTACCCTCCCCATTTCCTTGCTGAACACCCCCCACTGCCTTTCTGTAGACTTCCCTATATGTAGATGTAGTTGTGCTGTCTCTCTCACTTCTGCGTGGGTGAGATTAGCCCATTGAGTCTAACCTTTCCATTGATCCTCTTGTGAGGAATGACAGTGTTGGTAACCCCAAATACGGAAATATCGGATTGAATTTAATAATCATGACAATGGTTCCATCCACTAGCCAGAGAGCCAATGCCAACCCCGCCACAGCCATCTCTGGGAGCTCCAATGAGATTAATCCAATCAGGCTTGTCTGCTTTTAGGGGCCTTCAGGACGAAGATCCTGCTCCCAAGAGCTGCAAGCCAAGCAATTTTTTTCTGATCCAGCAATAGTGGATACCCAGAAGGTACTGCAGGAGGCCCGGGCGAGGGACAATGGTGGAGGCTCTGGAAGTACTGTATGAGGCTTGGAAGAGAGATGGTGGTGGAGACCCTGGAGGCACTGCAGGAAGCCTGGAGAGGGACAATGTTGGAGGCCCAGGAGGTACTACATGAGACCCAGGAGAGAGACAGTGGTGGGGGCCCTGGAGGCATTGCAGGAGGCTTGGAAGAGGGATGCGGTGGAGACCCTGGAGGCACTGCAGGGAGCCTGGAGAGGGACAATGGTGGAAGTCCAAGAGGTATTGCAGGAGGCCCAGTAGAGGCCTGGCAGGTACTGCAGGAAACTCAGGAGATAGATAGTAGTGGAGGCGCTGGACATATTACAAAGAACAAAGAACAAAGAAATGTACAGCACAGGAACAGGCCCTTCGGCCCTCCAAGCCCGTGCCGACCATACTGCCCGACTAAACTACAATCTTCTACACTTCCTGGGTCCGTATCCTTCTATTCCCATCCTATTCATATATTTGTCAAGATGCCCCTTAAATGTCCCTATCGTCCCTGCTTCCACTACCTCCTCCGGTAGTGAGTTCCAGGCACCCACTACCCTCAGGAGGGTAGTTGCAGGAGGCCTAGGAGAGGGACAGTGGTGGATGCCCTGGAGGTATTGCAAAAGGCCCAGGAGAGGGATAGTGGTGGAGGCCCCAGAGGCCTGCATGAGGCTCAGGAGAAGGACAATGGTGGAGGCTCTGGAGGTATTGCAGGAAGCCCAGGAGAGGGATAGTGGTGAATGCTCTGGAGGTACTGCTGGAGACCCAGGAGAGGGATAGTGGTGGATGCTTCAAAAGTATTTCAGGAGACACATACCCCAGAGAGAGGGACATTCTGCTGAGATCCTCAGCCATGGCCGTCACCGACCGTGCGACATCTTGGACACCTTCACTCATGGTGCCGATGTCGTGCACCAGACCTTCCACTGCAGTCGCCACTCTAGCAGGGTTGGCCTCAGTGCCACGCATTGCCGGCGACATCTCCTGCGCCCGTAGCCTCTGGGACTCCTCCAAGTGGCTATGGATCTGCTGGAGTGACGCTGACATCCCCCTCTGAATGTCCCGGCTGCTCCCTATCATCTCCATCAGCTCTGGGTAACTCTGTTCCAGAGGCTCAGCATCAGGCTGGGACCCAGCTGGTTCCTGGGATCCAGCAGCCCTCTGACAGTGTCCCCGAATCTTGGGGCTTGTCTCCTCATCGGCATTTTTGCGAGCTGGCTGGGGTTAGCTGAGCAAGTGCAGCTTTAGTGTTAGTGGGGGGCTAGCGAGCGCAGTACCGGCGAATCAGCTGGCGAGCCTTCATTTGCAGTGAGAAGCCCATGAGGCTTCGTTAAGTGGATAAATTAATGTTGAATTGCGTTGTCGGCCTCACTGTGCCGAGCATCTGGAAGCTTGCGGCACTTCCCGCTCGCTACAGCACTTAGAAAGGTGCTGGTTTAGCACAGTGGGCTAAACAGCATGCATGTAATGCAGAATAAAACCAGCAGCGCGGGTTCAATTTCCGTACTGGCCTCCCCGAACAGGCGCTGGTATGTGGCGACTAGGAGCTTTTCACAGTAACTTCATTGAAGCCCACTTGTGACAATAAGTGATTATTATTGTCATTATAAATATTTCCGGAGAACCACGCCCTAAATTTTGACGCCGATGCAGAATTCATGGAGTTCCACGACAGCAAAACTGGCGCCGCACCTGGACCATTTCTGCTACTGTTAAAGGTCTAGCACCGCAGTGCGCCACGTGGAGCACAATCGATTCCAATTAGAAAGGTTTTGTGATTGCCACTCAGGAGGCTGACAAGGTGCAGCTGCAAATACACACTTCACTCCCCACACAAACCATTCCAGTTAAGAAGATGGCAGTAAGACGCGCGACCCAAGATTCATTGATGCTGAGCTAGAGACCCTCCTGGATGCAGTGCAGGAGAGACGGATGACCCTGTACCCTTGTCCTGGGAGGAGGTTGCCAGCTGCCACCATTCGCTGTGCCTGGGCGCAGGTGGCAGAGGCAGTCGGCGCCATGGGCAACATTATCTGGTCCGGCCAGCAGTGTCGGAAAAACTGCACAAACTCTTCAGGGCGGCCAGGGGGAGTAGACAGCAGTGTGCCCTGGCCCTAACCCCCATCCCACACACCCGTAATCTGACCCCCCCCCCCCCCCCCACACCCAGAGGATGACAGAGCCCCTCACATGCACCACATGCTGGCACCCATACTGGCCGCCATGCGTGCCTCGATCTCTAAGTGAGCTTGTGGGTCCCCCTCACCCCAACCCATGGGCAATGTCACCCCCCATACACATGGACACTGCCCCACACCCCCCAAGTGTGAACACGCCGCTATGGGGTCCCTGGGGGTCCCCCTTTTTCAGGCCCCCCCAGCCTCCTTACAGCAACCTTTCCCTTCCAGGACCCCCACCCATCAACCCCCAACTTCTCAGAGACCCCTACTTACCTGCCCTGCACTTTCCCACCCTTCAAAACCCCCCTCCACCCTCATTTTATGGGCAAGGCCCTCCTTGCCCCCTGGCCCTTGGCAGTGCCACGCTGGCATTTGGGCTCCGTTGTAGTACCACCCTGGAACCCAGGCAGTCCTCCTGCCGGATTGGCAGTGCCATCCGGGCACCTTGACAGTGCCAGGATGGCACTGCCAAGGTGCCAGTTGGGCAGTGCCAGGGTGCTGACGTTCCAGGAGGAGGGCCTGGGAGCCACCCTGCACTGACCTGACCATCCTGGGGTCTCCAGTAGCCCGGGAGACCCCGGGTGCCGTTCCACCAGGTCCACGTTTGTCTGAACCAGCACTGATTGGCGCCCAGCTGCCACCTCCCGAAGGCCGGTGGATACTGCGCAGGTAGGTTGTAAGTAGGTTCACGACCTACTTCCACAAACGTCATTCGGTTACGCCCATTTGGGGCAGGTTTCCGGCGTCTCGTGCGGCGTCAGAGAATCCTGGGAGGCGCGGAGGCTGTCAGGTGACTCACTGCAAGCCTCTCTTGGCATTCACCGGCCACGTTACGCTCAAGCGAGAGCCCAACCCAGCGGAGATTTACGCCCCAAATATCATTGAATAATGGTAGGGAACTCAACGGCAGAGCTGGCAGGAAACTCCCTGAAAAACCCGCCACAAATGAACTTAGAAAGTTTTCCATTGAATTCCACCCGAAGTGTGATGGTGGGCAGAAAAGTTGGTGTGATTCCTGTTGGGCGGCAGGATGGAATTTTGCACCCTGTTTTTCACTTTTCAGTTAATTAATTATACATCAATGAGGAGTTAATCAATCTTGTGGCGGTGTGGGCAAAAATTCAGCAGTTCGTCCACTACCTCATGGGGTTGGAGGTCCTCCGTCATATTTAAACAGCAACTGCTCAGACATTTAGTCACTACATACCAGGAAATTGTGATCTTCTGCATTATCATGGCACTCTAAGGAAACAAACAGTCGGCTATATGGTTCAGTGAAGCCTCCCTGGAGATTTTCCTCTGAGCTGTCCAGAAAGGCGGAGATGTTCTTTCCTCCGCATGGGAGCAGGAAGCCCTTCCAAGTAACCACACTGGCTCGGGAGGAGATCACCTGGGAGACTAACGCCTGTGACACACAAAGAATAATCACCCTGTATATCTTTCCTTAGATAAGGGGACCAAAATTATTCACCGTATTCAGGTGTGGTCTAACTAGTGCCTTGTATAGTTTTAGCAGGACTTCCCTATTTTTGTACTCCATTCCCTTTGAAATAAAGGCAAATGTTCCATTTACCTTCCCAATCACCTGATGACCTTGCATGCTAACGTTTTGTGATTTATGCACAAGGACTCCCAAATCCCTTTGTGCTGCAGTTTTTTGCAGTCTTTTTCCATTTAAATGATATTCAGCTCCTATATTCTTCCTACCATAGTGCACAATTTCACCATTATATTCCATCTAACAGTTTTTGCCCACACATCTAACCTGTCTATATCCCTCTGTAGACTCGTTGTATCATCCTCACCACTTGCCTTCCCACCAGTTTTTGTGTCATCCACAAACTTGGCAATAGTGCTTACTCATCTAAGTCACTAATATATATTATAAATAATTGTGGCCCCAGCATGGATCTCTTTGTCGTTCCACCAGTTACAGGTTGCCGTCCTGAAAATGACCATTTTATCCCAACTCTTTGTCTTCTATCAGTTATCCAATCCTCTATCCATGTTAATATACTACCCCCAACACCATGGGCTCTTATCTTATTAAGTAGCCTTTTGTGTGCCACCTTACTGAATGCTTTTTGGAAATCAAATTGTATTGTATCTACTGGTTCCCCCTCATCTAAACTGCTCGCTACCACTTCAAAGAATTTGAATAAATTTGTCAGGCATGATTTCCCCTTCATGAAGCCATGCTGACTTTGCTTGATTATATTATTTATCTCTAAATGCTCAGCTATTATATCCTTTATAATGGACTCCATTTCTCCATGACAGAAGTTAAGCTAACTGGCTTAGTTACATGGCTTATGTCTTCCTCCTTTTTTGAATAAAGGTATCACATTGTCAGTTTTCCAATCCTCTGGAATTTTTCCAGGATTTAAGGATTCTTGGAGAATTACTATCAACGCATCCACTATTTCTGTAGCTACTTCCTTTAATATTCTGGGATGCAACCCATCAGGTCCAGGTGACTTATTGGCGTTAAGTGCCAATAGTTTTCCTCGTTCTTTTTTCCTTGTGATAGTTGTTGTATTTATTTCCTCCCTCCCCACTTCTACCACTTGATTATTTAGTATTTTTGGAATGGTATTAGTGTCTTACACCATGAAGATTGACATAAAGTATTTGTTTAACTCTTCTGTAATTCCTGGTTCCCATTATTATTTTCCTTGTCTCATTCTCTTGGGGGCCTACGTTCACTTTGGTCTCTCTCTTCCTTTTTATATATTTAAAGAAGCTCTTACTGTCTATATGTTGTTTGCTAGTTTATCCTCATAATTTATCTTCTCCCTCTTGATTATTCTTTGGTCATCTTTTATTAGTTTTAAAACTATCCCAATCCTCTGGCTTACCACTAATCTTTGCCACATTGTGGACGGAATTCTCCGCCCCCAGGCCGGGTCGGAGAATCACGGGGGAGGGGGGGATTCACGCGACGCCACTCCAACTCCGGTCCACCGATTCTCCGGTCACTGGAGAATCGTCGCCATTGGCGCAGGCGCAGTCGGCGCGGGGCCGGTCTACGTGGCGTCCCTGCCGATTTTCTGCGTGTGATGGGTGAAGTGACCGCCGAGATAGGCCGAGTCCCACTGGCGGTGTTCACATGTGGTCCTACCCGGCAGGACCTCGCCCTTCATCATGTGGGGGAGCGGCCTGGTGGGGGTGAGGGGGGATCTGACCCTGGGGTCTCCACGGTGGCCTGGCTAGTGATCACGGCCTACCGATCGGCGGGCTGGCTTGTCCTGGTGGGGGCCTATGTTCCTCCGCGCCAGGCCCTGTAGTTCTTCGCCATGTTGTGTCGGGGCTTGCGCAGAGAAGGAAACCCATGCGCATGCGTGAATTTGCGCCGGCCGCAGCGTGCATGCGCAAACTCGCGCCGGCCATCGCGCGCATGCACAGAGCCACGGCGCCCATTCTGATGCCGGTATCGGCAGCTGGAGCTGGGTGAGTCGCTCCAGTGTCGTGCTGACCCCCTGTGTGGCGCAGGATCGCTGCTCCTAGGGGCCTGTTGATGCTGTCGTAAAACACAATGGCGTTTATGACGTCGTCAACACTTAGCCTCAAGATCAGAGAATCCCGCCCTATATGTTTTTTCTTTATGTTTAACACTATCCTTCACTTTGTTGGTTAACCATGGTTGAGTTATCCCTTTCCTAGAATCCTTCTTCCTCACTAGCATATATCTTGGTTGTGAGTCATGAACTATTTTCAGAAACTGCTGCCATTGGTGATCAACTGCCTTTCCTGCTACAATCCTTTCCCATTCCACTTCAGCCAACTCTGCCCTTATTCCTTTATAATTACCCTTATTTAAGTGTAGCACAGTTGTTTCTGACTGAAGTTTCTTTACTCTCAAATTTAATACTATGGTCATTACTTCTAGGCAATCTTTTACTCTGAGACTGTTTATTAAACCTGCCTCATTATACATTACCAAATCCAAAATAGCTTGATCCCCCGTTGGATCCAAAACATTTTGTTCTAGGAAGTTGTCCCGAATATACTCTCCGAATTCGTCCTTATGGCTATCTCGGCCAATTTGATTTTCTCAATCTATATGAAGATTAAAGCCACCCATGATTAAAGTACTGCCATTTTTACATTCCTTTATTATCTCCTGACGTATTCGCCATCCTACAGTATATTATTGTTCGGAGGCCGACAGACTACTCCCACCAGTGTCTTCTTCCCCTTGTTACTTATTACCTCCACCCTCTATCTTCCGATCCAAGATCATTTCTTGCTGTTGTACTTATTTCATCTCGTACTAACTAAACTACCCCACCACCCTTTACTTCCTCCCTGTCCTTATGAAAAGTCACATATCCCTGAATATTTAGTTCCCAGTTCCGATCTCTTTGTAACCATGGGCGTCATTCTCCGACCCCCCGCCCGGTCGGAGAATGGCCGTTGGCCGCCGTGAATCCCTCCCCGGCCGAAGTCTCCGGTACCGGAGATTGGGCGGGGGCGGGAATCGGGCCGCGCCGGTTGGCGGGACCCCCCGCTGGATTATCCGGCCCGGATGGGCCGAAGTCCCGCCCAGAAATTGCCTGTCCCGCCGGCGTAAATCAAACCTAGTATTTACCGGCGGGACCAGGCGGCGTGGGCGGGCTCCGGGGTCCTGGGGGGGGGGGCGCGGGGCGATCTGACCCCGGGGGGTGCCTCCATGGTGGCCTGGCCCGCGATCGGGGCCCACCGATCCGCGGGCGGGCCTGTGCCGTGGGGGCACTCTTTCCCTTCCGCCTCCGCCACGGCCTCCACCATGGCGGAGGCGGAAGAGACTCTCCCCACTGCGCATGCGCGGGAAACTGTCAGCGGCCGCTGACGCTCCCGCACATGCGCCGCATTTCCGCGCCAGCTGGCGGGGCAACAAACGCCATTTCCGCCAGCTGGCGGGGCGGAAATCCCTCCGGCGTCGGCCTAGCCCCTCAATATTGGGGCTAGGCCGCCAAAGATGCGGAGCATTCCGCACCTTTGAGCCGGCGCGATGCCCGTCTGATTGGCGCCGTCTTTGGCGCCAGTCGGCGGACATCCCGCCGTTGGGGGAGAATTTCGCCCCATGTCTCTGGCATGGCTATAAGATCAGACCCATTAACCTCAGTTTGTGCCGTTAAGTCATTTATTTTGTGCCAAATGCTACGTGCATTTAAGTAAAGAGTCCTTAATGTTGCTTTGTTACCATTCCCCCTCCCCCCTTTTGACCCTATTTATTGCTGTTTATTTCACCCTGTCTCTTTCTGTCACGCTTTGGGTATCATTACCTAAATAGCTGCCTTCTAATACTGTCATATCCTTTTGTTTTGTAAGCCTTCTACAGAACCAACCGCCCCCTCTCCCATTTATTTGAAACAAAGTATTCTGAGTTAAAGAGACAATTGCAGTAACCACATTTAAAGTGGGACAGCATACTTCAGAGGTAAATCAAAGGTTTGAAGCCATTTTACTCGGATCTGGGAATCAAAATTTAAAGCAATTGTGAACAGTTTGTACTGCAGGATAAATAAATCCTAAAGGGGGAGTTGAATATCCTGGACTGGAATTACTGTTAAATGTGGAACAGAACTTTGTTTATAATTGTCATTTGGAAAACATGGACTGGAGTTTGGAATGCAAACTGCTAAGGAAAGGCATTATTGTGAGAGAAGTATTTTTTTAAAATTTTGTTTTAAAATTTAGAGTACCCAATTCATTTTTCCAATTAAGGGGCAATTTGGTTTGGCCACTCCACCTAGTCTGCACATTTTTAGATTGTAGGGGCAAAGCACAAGGAAACACGGGGAGAATGTGCAAACTCCACATGGACAGTGACCCAGAGCCGGGATCGAACCTGGGACCTCGGCGCCGTGAGGCAACAGGGCTAACTCACTGCGCCACCGTGCTGCCCGTGAGAGAAGAATTTAAAGTATGTTTCCAGGAGTGAAGTTTGCAAACTCTCATGTGACAATCGTCTGGGGGAATTCAGAAGAGAAATCCATAGACAGTAACTTATGTTCAGAACAGAGTGTATGACCCAGTCAATCCATGTGCTTACAGGGACCATTGTAGCTTAATATGTACTTTGTAATCCATGTTAATCGTAAAATCTGTGTGTATTTGTTTAGTTAAGGGGAAGTAAAGGAGTATTGCATCATGATCCAATTGTTTTCACGTTCAATAAATGTTTTTTTCCTTGTTGTTTGAACTAATTAATGTTCCTGTGACTTTGTTCCTCCATGTTTTATAAAGAAAAGTTACGGGGTGCGATTCTCCACTCCCACGCCGGTTGGGAGAATCGCCTGGGCCGCCAAAATTTCCTGGGCTGCCGGTCCGACGCCCTCCCGCGATTCTCCCAAGCGGCGGGGACGGCCCGGTCGAGTTTCGCGGGCCGCAGGCCGGAGAATCGGCGGAGACACCGAAAATGGCGATTCTCCGGCACCCCCGCTATTCTCAGGCCCGGATGGGCCGAGCGGCCAGGCCTAAACGGCGGGTTCCCCCTGGCACCATCCACATCTGCTCGCTGCAGTCGTGAACGGTGCGTGAACACTGGGGGGGGGGGGGGGCCTGCGGGGGGGGGCGAGGGGGGATCTTGCACCGGGGGGTACCTCAAATGTGGGGTGGTCCGCGATCGGTGCCCACTGATCGTCGGGCCGCCCTCTCTGAAGGAGGACCTCCTTCCTTCCGCGGTCCCGCAAGATCCGTCAGACATCTTCTTGCGGGGCGGGCTTAGAGAGGAGCAACTTCCCTGCCCTATCCTTTACCTGAAGAATTTCCCTTGGCGCTGCCTCCCTCCGGAGCTGACCTGCTAACATGCCTTATCTCCATGTTCATAAACTGCACCCCCTGCTCGTCTCAGTTGGCGCACCGCCTTCCTGGTGGACAGTCGGTCGAAGCTCGCCTGTAGTTCCTTCCTCTTTTCCAGCTTTGCCGGGTCCCCATCTTCTGCATACCTCCTATCTACCTCCAACATCTCATCTATTACCCTCTGCCGCTCCAACCTCTCCTCCTTATCCACCCTAGCCTTAAACAAAATTATCTCACCTCTCACCACCGCCTTTAGAGCCTCCCAGACGACTGCCTTCGACACCTCACCCATACAATTGAAACCTACATATTCCTTAATTACCTTTTCAATTTTCTCACAGAATACTTGGTTCCCCAAAAGCCCCACTCCAGTTTCCACCCCGGTCTCTGCGCTGCCCCCTTCTCTAGCACCATATCCACCCAATGTGGAGCGTGATCTGACACTGCAATTGCAGAGTATTCCGACCCCTTGACTCCAGGCAGCAAAGCCTTCCCCACCACAAAAAGTCGATCCGCGAGTATACCTTATGGACCGCTGAGAAAAACGAATACTCCCGTTCCCTTGGGTGCAGGAACCTCCAAGGGTCCACCCCTCCCATTTCCACCATTAGCCTAGCCAGCGCCTTCACCCCCCCTGATGGGACCATCGAGCGCGGCCGTGATCTGTCCAACCTTGCCTCCTGCACCAGGTTCCAGTCCCCCCCACAATCAGCTCATGCATGTCTAAGTCGGGAATAGCCCCAACCACCTTCCTCGCGAATCCCACATCGTCCCAATTGGGACCGTATACACTTAACAGCGCCACTAATCTCCCCTCCAATGCCCCTGTCACAATCACATATCTACCCCCCTGATCTGCCACCACCTTCTCCATCTGGAAGCATACCCTTTTGCTGACCAGCACCGCTACCCCTCGAGCCCTTCCATCAAATCCGGAGTGAAACACTTGGCTAACCCAGCCCATTTTAAGTCTCACCTGGTCCTTCACCCTCAAGTGAGTCTCCTGCAGCATTGCTACATCGGCTTTCAAACTTTTAAGATGTGCAAGCACCCTTGACCTCTTGACCGGACCTCCTAGCCCTCTCACGTTCCACGTGATTATCCTTACTGGAGGTCTCTCACCCCCCCCACCTTTCTTATCCACCATCACCATACCACTGGGCCCTGCCCCATAAGCCTGACCCGCCCCTGTCCATTGTAAACATCGAACCCCTTCCCACCCCTCCCAAGAACCCCCCCTACAAAAACATCCCCCAACATCCCTCCCTCCACCCCCTCTTGCTCGCCTCGTAGTCCCATTGAAGCCTGCTATCTAGGCTCCAACGTCCGCAGTCCTCACCTCACCCCCGTTCACTAACTGACTCTAGTTAGCTAGTGCGGGTGGCTCCCCCCCGCCAATACCCCTCGCCCCCTTCCGCCCACTCCCAGAGAAAGAAACACCAAAACAAACCCAACAATCCAATCCCTACAATTCACTAACATAACATTTAACCGTCGCCACACAGAACGCCATTAACTTGAACTCTGCAACAATGCAAAGAGAAGTAAATTTCAAATTTCAATACAAATCAGTAAAAAGAAAGTTGTAACATTTGTACATTCTCCAGCCGCTCAAACACAGTCCACAGTCTTTCTTCCAGTTCCGCTCTTCACGTCTGTCCCAAGCCTTCTGCCCTCACGAACGCCTCAGCCGCCTCCGCTGTCTCAAAATAAAAGTCTTTGGCTTTATATGTTACTCTCAACTTCGCCGGGTACACCACACCAAATCGCACCCCCTTGTACAAAGCCGCCTTCACTCGCCCAAACGCCGCTCGTCTTTTTGCCAACTCCACCGTCCAGTCCTGGTAGATCCGAACCGCAGTACCATCCCACAGCACCTCACGCTTCTGCTTCGGCCAGCTTAATACTTTCTCCTTTATGCAAAACTTATGGAAGCAGATAATTTCTGCCCTTGGCGGCTCGTTCACTTTGGGCTTCGGCCTTAATGACCGATGAGCTCGGTCTAGCTCGTACAGGGTGGGGTTCTCACCCTCCCCCATCAGCTCCGCCAACTTCTAAGCAAAGTATTGCGTTGGCCTTGGGCCCTCTGTCCCTTCGGGCAAGCCCACAATTCTCAAATTGTGCCGCCTTGAGCGGTTTTCCAAGTCTTCCAGCTTTGCTCTGACCCCTCTGTTAACCTCCACCACCCTCCGCAGCCCGTCCCCCATCGAGGTGACCTGGTCGCTGTGTCGTGTCGCGGCCTCCTCCACCTCCTTCATCTTCTCGCCCTGCTCTCTCACCTCGGCCAATGCCTTTGCCACCTCCACCCTGATCGGGCCGATTGCCTCCTCCAACAATGACCTCCCCACGACCACCATCTCTTTCCTCAGGATCTCTATGTGCCTCACCAAACGTTTTTCCAGCTCCATCACCATCACCTCGGTCATCTTCTCCACCGTAGGTAGTGCGGTCCCGCCTTGCAGTTCGGCTTCCGCCATCCTGTCAACACTTTTGCTTTTGTTCGTCTTCTCCTTCGGCGGCGAACCCGCGTTTCCTCCTTTCTTTGACGCTGCTTTTCGCATCTTTTAGCGGCTTATTGTTTTTTATCTTCTTTCCTTTCTCCTCTCTCCCCCTTCACCCTCCTGCCCTTCATCAATCTGACATTCTGTTTTGAGAAAAAACAACTTTTACCAAACTTCCATAAATCTTCTTTCTTTCTCCTCTACATTCACCTGAGACCAGGCTTCAACCTTCTTCTTCCTAGGTGGGAGCCATCCGACGTGGAGCACCCTCCCTACATGGCGCTCGGGCCTGCTGCCTCGACCTCTTTGTAGCCTCTATGATTATATTCTGTTAATATTTTTATGCAACCAATGTGATCAGCATCCTGGGGGTTACCATTTACTAAAAATTGAACTCATTAGCCATATAAACACTGTGGCTGCAAGAGCAAGTCAAAGGCTGGGAAACCTGTGGTGAGTAACTCAACTTGTGATGCCCCAAAGCCTGTCCCAACCTACAAGGTGCAAGTCAGGAGTGTAATGTAATACTCTCCATTTGCCTTGATGAGTGCAGCTCATTTGCCTTGATGAGACTCAACATACAGGTCAAAACAGCCCATTTGATTGCTACCCTGTCCACAAACATTCAGTCCCTCCTCCACCAATGAACAGGGTGTATCACCTACTCATTGAGGTTCCTTAGGCAGCACCTTCCAAACCCATGACCCCTACCATCTAGAAGGACAAGGGGAGTTCATATCTGAAAACACAGCCACCTGGAGGTCCCCCTCCAAGTCACTCACCACCCAGACTTGGAAATATATGGAACCATCGAATTCCTACAGTGCAGAAGGAGGCCATTTAACCTATCGAGTCCGCACCAACCCTCTGAAACCGTACCTACCTAGGCCCACTCCCCTGCCCTATCCCCGTAACTCCATAGCCCCACCTAACCTTTGAACACTAAGGGGAAGTTTAGCGTGGTCAATCCACCTAAGCACATCTTTGGACTGTGGGAAGATACCCGAACACCCGGAGGAAACCCACGCACACACAGGGAGAAAGTGCAAACTCCACACATTCACCCAAAGCCATTCCTTCACTGTTGCTGGGTCAAAAGCAACAGGGTTGTGGTGATGGGAGACTTCAACTTCCCCAATATTGACTGGGACTCACTTAGTGCCAGGGGCTTAGACGGGGCAGAGTTTGTAAGGAGCATCCAGGAGGGCTTCTTAAAACAATATGTAGACAGTCCAACTAGGGAAGGGGCGGTACTGGACCTGGTATTGGGGAATGAGCCCGGCCAGGTGGTAGAAGTTTCAGTAGGGGAGCATTTCGGGAACAGTGACGACAATTCAGTAAGTTTTAAAGTGCTGGTGGACAAGGATAAGAGTGGTCCTAGGGTGAATGTGCTAAATTGGGGGAAGGCTAATTATAACAATATTAGGCGGGAACTGAAGAACATAGATTGGGGGCGGATGTTTGAGGGCAAATCAACATCTGACATGTGGGAGGCTTTCAAGTGTCAGTTGAAAGGAATTCAGGACCGGCATGTTCCTGCGAGGAAGAAGGATAAATACGGCAATTTTCGGGAACCTTGGATAACGAGAGATATTGTAGGCCTCGTCAAAAAGAAAAAGGAGGCATTTGTCAGGCTAGGAACAGACGAAGCCTGTGTGGAATATAAGGAAAGTAGGAAGGAACTTAAGCAAGAAGTCAGGAGGGCTAGAAGGGGTCACGAAAAGTCATTGGCAAATAGGGTTAAGGAAAATCCCAAGGCTTTTTACACGTACATAAAAAGCAAGAGGGTAGCCAGGGAAAGGGTTGGCCAACTGAAGGATAGGCAAGGGAATCTATGTGTGGAGCCAGAGGAAATGGACGAGGTACTAAATGAATACTTTGCATGAGTATTCACCAAAGAGAAGGAATTGGTAGATGTTGAGTCTGGAGAAGGGTGTGTAGATAGCCTGGGTCACATTGAGATCCAAAAAGATGAGGTGTTGGGCGTCTTAAAAAATATTGAGGTAGATAAGTCCCCAGGGCCTGATGAGATCTACCCCAGAATACTGGAGGAGGCTGGAGAGGAAATTGCTGAGGCCTTGACAGAAATCTTTGGATCCTCACTGTCTTCAGGTGATGTCCCGGAGGACTGGAGAATAGCCAATGTTGTTCCTCTGTTTAAGAAGGGTAGCAAGGATAATCCAGGGAACTACAGGCCGGTGAGCCTTACTTCAGTGGTAGGGAAATTACTGGAGAGAATTCTTCGAGACAGGATCTACTCCCATTTGAAAGCAAATGGACGTATCAGTGAGAGGCAGCATTGTTTTGTGAAGGGGAGGTCGTGTCTCACTAACTTGATAGAGTTTTTCGAGGAGGTCACTAAGATGATTGATGCAGGTAGGGCAGTGAATGTTGTCTATATGGACTTCAGTAAGGCCTTTGACAAGGTCCCTCATGGTAGACTAGTACAAAAGGTGAAGTCACACGGGATCAGGGGTGAGCTGGCAAGGTGGATACAGAACTGGCTAGGTCATAGAAGGCAGAGAGTAGCAATGGAAGGATGCTTGTCTAATTGGAGGGCTGTGACCAGTGCTGTTCCGCAGGGATCAGTGCTGGGACCTTTGCTGTTTGTGGTATATATAAATGATTGGGAGGAAAATGTAACTGGTCTGATTAGTAAGTTTGCAGATGAAACAAAGGTTAGTGAAATTGCGGTTAGCGATGAGGACTGTCAGAGGATACAGCAGGATTTAGATTGTTTGGAGACTTGGGCGGAGAGATGGCAGATGGAGTTTAATCCGGACAAATGTGAGGTAATGCATTTTGGAAGGTCTAATGCAGGTAGGGAATATACAGTGAATGGTAGAACCCTCAAGAGTATTGAAAGTCAGAGAGATCTAGGAGTACAGGTCCACAGGTCACTGAAAGGGGCAACACAGGTGGAGAAGGTAGTCAAGAAGGCATACGGCATGCTTGCCTTCATTGGCCGGGGCATTGAGTATAAGAATTGGCAAGTCATGTTGCAGCTGTATAGAACCTTAGTTAGGCCACACTTGGAGTATAGTGTTCAATTCTGGTTGCCACACTACCAGAAGGATGTGGAGGCTTTAGAGAGGGTGCAGAAGAGATTTACCAGAATGTTGCCTGGTATGGAGGGCATTAGCTATGAGGAGCGGTTGAATAAACTCGGTTTGTTCTCACTGGAACGACGGAGGTTGAGGGGCGACCTGATAGAGGTCTACAAAATTATGAGGGGCATAGACGGAGTGGATAGTTTTTCCCCAGGGCACAGGGGTCAATTGCTAGGGGGCATAGGTTTAAGGTGAGAGGGGCAAGGTTTAGAGTAGATGTACGAAGCAAGTTTTTTACACAGAGGGTAGTGGGTGCCTGGAACTCGCTACCGGAGGAGGTGGTGGAAGCAGGGACGATAGTGGCATTTAAGGGGCATCTTGACAAATACATGAATAGGATGGGAATAGAGGGATACGGACCCAGGAAGTGTAGAAGATTGTAGTTTAGTCGGGCAGTATGGTCGGCACGGGCTTGGAGGGCCGAAGGGCCTGTTCCTGTGCTGTACATTTCTTTGTTCTTTGTTCTAAAAGTCTGGAATTTCCTCCCTAACATCACTGTGGGCGGAGCTACAGCTCAGTGACTGCAATGGTTTTAGAAGGCAGCTCACCACCACCTTCTCAAGGCCAACGAGGGATGGGCAATAAATACTGGCCTAACCAGTAATGCCCACATCCCGTAAATGAATTTTTAAAAATCTGTCTTGTAATGAACAAAAGTCACCTAGCATTGCAGTTCCTTGGTATGAACTTGATAATTTCTTTATTTAGACTTCTGTCAAAATTATATAGCAGGTGGAAAACTTAATACAAATACTTGTTCTCAGTATGTGGGTATCATTGGCAGGGCTGCATTTATGGTCAATCCCTAGTTGCCCTGATGGTGGGCTTTTTTCTTGAATCTGTGCCATCCTTGTGCTGAAATTCTGTCAGACAAAGAATTCTAGGATTTTGATTCAGTGACCATAAAGGAATGGTGCTAAATGTCAAGTCAGGTTGGTGTCTGATTGGGATGGAACCTTGGAGCTAATGATCTTGCTGTTGAATTACTTTAATAGTATTCCACTATTAACGGTAAAACAGAAAATAAACAATACCACAAATTGCAGACAATGTGAACATCAACATTAACATATAAAAGCAATTTATGCATATGGACATATTCAGCTATATGGTATACGTTTATATCACAAATAGTGGAAAAGAAAATCAGCCCAAGAAAATCAGCCCATTGACGATTTACCATTCATTGATTTCTGCAAATATGTGCCATATAAGACGGAGTTTAGAATTAATGGAATCTCCGAGAAATAAAAGTCTGGTGGTTATTTTATGAATGTGTATTTTTTTTTTAGAAGTATGTATTTTCTAGTTTAAAATACAGTTGCTGTATATGGTATTTATACATGCCTAATGATTAAATGTATCTTGGCTGCATTATTTTGAAGAACAATATCCAGACTAGTCCCGTCAAGCACTTGAATGCCATGCCAAAACATCTGTTTTTCTTTCCATAGATACTCCTTGGGAAAACATGCAATAGCGTCATTAGCCGTTGCCTGCCTATGAGTGCTTGTTAAATATTATTGCTTGTGGTTTTGATGAGTAATATGTTACAGTAACTATTGTTTGAACTGCTTCTGCACTTACTGGTATCCATACATAGTTGATATCACGAGTATAAGTTTTACATCAGTGAATTCCTAATACTTAATCTCAAGTGGGAAAATGGAGTCAGCAAGCAATTACTTCCCTAGCAGAGTCTTATTTTGTTAACTTGTGAGTTAAGTGGAATTGGCACTTCATTGAAAGAGAAAGCATGGAATAAATAACCAGATCATTTGATTTAATTGTTAGTTAAGGGATAAATGTAGACACAATCAATGCAAAAATTCCATTTCTCTTTAAATATCATTGTCTGCACTCTTATTTTTATCTGGCAGGTTTAATGCCTTATCTGAAAGATAACACCTGTGATAATGTAACTCACACTCATTGGCAGACTAAGCTATGAGCTCAAGTCTTGCGCATGCAGTTTGAACTCACATCTTCTTGATTGATAGGCTAGAATTTTGTGCTCTGCCCCCGGTGAGTTCTGAGGTGGGTGGGGGGCTTGGAGCAGGAGTGTAAATTTGCATGGATAGGGTTCCCTCCGGGATTGTGTCCCCCTAATCCTGACATGGTTTACAGTGGGGCAGGTAGGGCATCGGACAGGAAGCCTGCCTATGCACCTAATAAGGTTCTTGAGTGCCCACTTAAAGGCCACTTAAGGACATTTCCCCATCCGGCCTTAATTTGTATGCTGGTGGGTACCCAATGACCGAGGGTGGGAAAATCTTTTCACCCTCGATCACATGTGGGAAGAGTGGAGCTACTTCTCATTTGGAAGGTCCCTTCAGAGTGGGGGAACCCTCCCCTCAGGGACCTGGGAACTACAGCCCTCCCTCCCACCCCTGGCCAACTCCCCAGACACCGATATCACCACCCCTCCCTCTCCAAGACCCCATGTACTTATCTGAAGCACGGTCCTGGGATTTAGGCTCAGGCCCGGCACTACAGTATCTCTTTCGGCATGGTGACTGGAGAGCTGTCGGCCAATCTGTTTGGCCAACAGCTCTCCAAGGCGAGACTTCCATCATATGCGGCCAGAGCTCCTGCCTGCTGCCAATTGAGTGTAAAAGGGCGGCGGGTCTGTCACAATTGCTGGGGATGCATTCCCCGTCGATTCTCAGGAATGCGGGCACCGAGCCATGAGAACCACGAGTGATCACTCATTGATCTCCCCATGGGGCTCATGGAATATGAGTTCCATGGTAATGGGCGGGGCCCATCCAGTTGGGATTCATTATCAAGCCTTTTAAATACCGTCCCAGTCCCAGAATGGGAGATACTGTTAGTCCCTGGCTGGGACACTTGTGTTGTATGCTGTAGGTACGGCTTTATTTTTGAGTCAAAATAAATTTGCCTTAACCTTAATCTTCGTGTCTCCTGGATTACTACACTGGCAATGAGGAGCAAGAACAGGATTCTGCTTAAAAAAATGTTTCTGGCAAGAAGTGTACGAAAGGAAACTGGAAATGCCTTTATTTGGAAAGCTGGAGCTGTATGATACGGGCATGGAGAATTGGCTCCTGTACAGTGAAAAAGTGCGCTATTTCTTTCATGCAAATGCATAGAAGGTGACAACTGACAGAAGGTAATCCTTTTGGCTGCCTGTGGAGCCGAAAAGTTCGGCATTGTTAAGAGCTTGACTTATCCGACAGCCCTGGACTCAAAGACTTTTACTGAGCTGATAGACTTAGTGGCGAACCACTGTGACCAAGGCCATTGATTATCCTCCAGAGCTACAGGTTTAATACAGCCAGGAGAATCTGTAACAGAGTTCCTGACCAGGCTCATGAAATTGACTGAGCACTGTGAGTATGGAAATGCTACGGGACTATTATGCGGGATAAACAGCATCGCGACTCAGAGAAAGCTGCTTACAAAACCCGCTCTTGATCTTAAAAGATTCATAGAACTGGCGCTGTTCCTGGAAAATGCCAAAAAAAAGGGGCCCAGGAACTCCAAGGTTCAATGGATTACAGTGTGTTCAATGTCGGATGCCCCCCCATATCGGAAAACCGCAGCACTTCCACGCCTCACCCACCACCTGTTCACTACTCAGTAATGGCACACAAGGACAAGAGCTGCCAACTGCAAAACTCCCAGACTGTGAGAGAAGCTTCCCAGAAGTATTAGGAGGCAGTCTGGATTACTACACTGGCAACAAGGGTTGTACCTGCAGCTGAAGGATACACCCAAGGCAAGGCTACCAGAATCGTCAGTATGCGTACTGCCCATGCCGGAAGCCAAAGCCACCTCAGGCCCGGGACCTGTAAATAAATCCATCAGCCAGAACAGGATGCGCTAATGTAGTTGTACCACCCCCAAATTTGCCCCTATCAAAATTAAGCTCCGGGTGAACGATCACCCCTTGGAAATGAAAGTGGACATGGGGACCGATGTCTCCATTGTGGGGGAACCCTCAGGCGCTTTTGATCCAGCATCATGCCCCTGTGCCTGCGGTACAACAGGGCCAGTTTGGTCATGTACTCAGGACAGCCTCTATGAGGTATCACTGTGACTCCGCTCGCACCAAGATCCAGTCTTCTGGGCAGGAACAGGCTGCAAAAAATCTAATTGGACTGGCAGCAGATGTTCAGAATGCAAACTGGAGGCCTATATGAAGTTGTCAGGAAATTGTCGGGCAATATCCCGAGGTGCTTCAGGACAGCCTTGGCAAGGTCAAAGAAGCAAGAGCAAAGGTCCACGTAGATCCTGCCTAAATATTTCAGGGCATGATCGGTCCTCTATGCCTTGATCACCAAGGTAGAGGCCAAACTTGGGTGTCAGGAGCGCCTTAGCATATTACGGCCGGTACCGTTTGCGGAACGAGCTGCGCCGGTAATTCTTGTACTGAAACCTGACAAGTTGGTCCTTCTTCACGGACACTATAAATGACTGTCAACAGAGCCTCCCACCTTGACTGGTACCCCATGCCACGTATCGAAGATCTCTACGCAAAGCTAGCTGGAGGCCACACGTTTACCAAGCTGGACATGAGCCATGCGTACCTCCAGCTGGAGCTTGATACGGCATCTAGGAAGGGGTTGTATGGATACATCCGTCTGCCTTTTGCAGTCCCATCGGCGTGTGCCATTTTTCAGCGCGTAATGGAAAATGTCCTTCGAGGGCTGTCTAGGGTGACAGTGTACTGAGATGATGTGTTAATCACAGGAGCCACCAGCAAAGGACACCTGGCACACTTGTAGGAAGTTCTGCAATGATTCTCAGATGCAGGCGTTCACCTCAAGCAGGAAAAGTGTGTGTTTCAGTTGGGCAACGTGACATACTTTGGTTACCGCGTTGACAGAGACGGCCTGCACCCTGTAGAGAACAAAGTGGAGGCCATAAATGAGGCACCGACCCCGTGGAACACAAAGTTGTTTCTAGGCCTCATCAATTATTATGGGAAATGTATCCCCAACCTGGCCACCTCACTGGTCTCCCGGTAGAGCATGTGGAGTATGAGTTCCCATGGTAATGGACTCATTATCAAGCATTTTAAATACCGTCTCACATCTGGAAGGGGAGTTCCTGTTAGTCCTGAGCTGGAACACTTGCATTGTATGCCGTGGGTGTGGTTTTACTTTTGAGTTAAAATAAATTTGGTTTAATCTTTATCCTCGTGTCTGCTGGATTTTTTAAGTAAATACTTAAATGTAAGGAAATAATAGGTTTCACTAGAGTACTTGGAAGGGAAAAACAATGTAATTGACTGACTTATTTTTACCACACAGTTCATTGAGAGCCAAAATTTGGTTCCATTCAAAACTCTATCCACATGGGACTAAATTTTATGCTGTGGGCAGGGTCCTTACACCCCCCCCCCCCCCCCCCGTCCCCCCCCCCCCCCCCCCCCGTCCCCACTCCGCACCCCCAGCATAAAAGTCAAGTGAGCATGCCCCTGCTTTGGTGGCTTCCCCTCAAGCCATTTATTGGCTCTTCTGCTAGCCCAGCCTGGCAGTCCCCGGTGAGGTGAGGTGGGGTGAGGGGAGATGGGCCGGTGAGCAGGGCAGAAGGTGAGGGAAAATTCACAGGTGGGAAGATACTGGGGTGGGGCCTCCAATGAGCATAGAGGGGCCCAAAAAGAAGCTACACCCTTTCCCGTTACGAGTCTGGGCCATGGAAGCTGCTGGGTTGTACACTTGGTGTGGTGTTACAACTGCAGGTAAAATCTCAGCGGCAGGGAGAGGAGTCCCTTCAGGGCCGGACTAGCAGGTATGCACTTCAATTGGTGCCTAATTTAATGGACCCCAAATATCATCTGCAATCTGCCCCCATAAGGTTGTAAAATCCCAGCCATGGTGATTATTTTGTAGAAATATTTTTAAATTATTATTCTCTGTTTACCCTAAGACACACTTGCTAGAAAAAACCTCCAAAATGTTGATGACAATATTTCTTCCTGACTAATAGGTTGAAATATCATGACCCTCTGACTTCCTCTCCGTTTCTCCCTGGTGTCCTGGATAATAGTTATCCCACAACCAATGTAACTCGAGCAGGTTATCTAGTTATTATCACAATACTGTTTTGGGGAGCTTGCTGTGTATGAGTTTGCTGTTGCAATTTCCACATTGCAACACTGACTACACTTCAAAAGCACTTCATTGTCTGTAAGATGCTTTGGGATGCCCTGCTGTGGTCAAACGCACTACATAAATGCCAATTTTTGTTTTTATTTCTTTTCTTGACTGAGTGCCTCAAGGTTTTACATGAGGCAACCAGCCAATGACTTACAAAAGATTTTATGTGTGTGAGTGCTTGCAGTCCCTGGAGCTACACAGGGAATTGATTGTGCCAGGATGTTGTCATGCCAATGTTTCAATGAAGAGCTCATGCAAATTCTGAGGATAAATTTCCTGAGCTTGAACTGGCAGTAAGGTACCTTGCACATTGCTGGCATGTAGTAAAACACTACGGGGTAGTGTTCACTATTTTCCAGACACAATAGTGAAACTTAAATTTTGTGAAAGATTGAGAAGCATGATCCAAATCTTTAAAATACTGAGACCAAGTTGATGTCTGTTTAAGATAAAGTGTTCAGATCTGGGTTGGCAAAACAGAACATACGGCTGGGATATCATTACAAATCTGGAATTTTTACACTTGGCAGCTCACCAGTTGTGTTCCCCCAGCACAACCTACATTCCTGTTTTCCTGCAGGTAGCATGTTAAGTACAAAACAAACTGGAAAATGGAGAATTTAGTGTCTTGGGTGAGAGGGTCAGAAAACCTGTTTAATACTTTTTTTAAAAAGTTTTAAAGTAAATGTTCCCAACCTAAACGTGACTGGCACGTTCAAATCCTATGGTAGTGAGGAAATCACCTTGAAGGCAGTGCTTCCTGAATTAACCCAGCTCAAATGTTGGATTTTGTGGCCACTGGGTCCTGGATACAAGTATTGCAAGGAGCTTTGGGATTTCAATTTAAGGAGGAACCTGTGCAAAAACTCTGAGCCATTGGAAAACAGTGCTACCAATATAGAAAGTAGCTCTCGGCTGATTCTCTTTCTTCATTGGCGAAAGCTCCCAAGGCCTGTTGCAGCAAGTTTCTGCCTGAGTCTGGTGTAACTCCCCAGCAGAGACCGAGGAGCTCACCTTCCTTCTACAAATTGCCTCAGGGAGAAAAATATGGTTAGTGTTGGGGGGTAGGCAGAAGTCCTCCCCAATTGACAAGTTAATACCTCTGTTAAAACAGCAGATAAAACCATGACATAAAAATGGATTATAGCTTCTGTGCCAATATTTACAGGTTGTAATTGTAAAACCTATGTATTTGGTTTAATGTTTGTACCAATAATTAACTCTTGGTTTTCGACAGCATGTAATTTAAGATCATTTCACATTGTAAATGTGTTAGGTTCTCGAATCACAGACAACAAAGACGAATAACGAAGAGTAGTTTATTCACTAACTCAGCAACTAATTCATGCTTGTATTCTACCCGCGCACTCGGGGATTACTCTTGCAGTCCCGATATGTGATCTCTTTTGTAGCCGTGTCATCACATTCTGTTTTTGAAAAAAAATATTTTATTTTATATAAACAACAAGCACACAAATAAGAGCAAAATCAAACATGTACAGCATAATAAATAACCAAACCTCCCGTGCCCCGTCCGCTCCTCCCATCCTGCCACCCCCATTTTAACCCTCTGATACCCCCCCCCCCCCCCACCTCTGCTGACACCTCAATCCTCCTTAAAGAAGTCAATGAACGACTTCCACCTCTGGGCGAACCCATCATTCGACCCGTTCAAGATAAACTTAACCTCGTCCAACCTCAGGAACTCCGCCAGATCGCCCATCCACACCCTTGCTTTTGGTGGCTCCGAGTCCTTCCACCCAAGCAAAATGCAACTCCGGGTTATCAGGGGGCCAAAGGCCAAGCCATCTGCCTCTTTCACCCACTGGGCTCCTGGGTCTTCTGACACCCCAAATATTGCTACCTCTGGGCTCGGGCCCACCTTTACCCCCAACACCTCAGACATTACATCCGCCAGAACCCCTTCAGTTTCAGACACGCCCAAGACATGTGGACATGGTTCGCAGGCCTCACCGCACACCGCCCACACAATCCTCTACTCCCTCAAAGAACCTACTCATCCTCGCCACCATCATATGCACCCTGTGAACTATTTTGAACTGAATAAGGCTGAGCCTTGTACACCACGAGGACCCATTCACCCTCAGCAGGGCCTCTTCCCACATCCCAGCCTCCACCTCGCTCCATCTCCCTCCCAGCTCCTCCTCCCATTTCCACTTAACATCTCCTTTCAGGAATCCCTCCCAGTCCATCAGCTCCTTATAAACCTCGGACACCTTCCCCTCCCCTACCCCCTCCCTTGACCGCACCTTGTCCTATAGCCCCAGTGGCGGCAATCCGAGAAAAGCAGGCACCTGCCTCCTCACAAATTCCCGGACCTGTAAGTATCTAAACCCATTCCGGCTAGGCAGTTCATATTGCTCCTCCAGATCCTCTAAGCTCGCAAAGCTGCCCCCTACGAACAGGTCCACAAACCGCCTGCCGCCAACCCCAAAACCTCGCATCCAGTATCCCCGGTGCAAACTATGGTTGTGACAAATCGGTGCCCACACCAAGGCACCCACCAATCTCAGTTGCTGCCTTCACTGCCCCTATACTCTCAGGCTGACACCAGCACTGGGCTCACGGAGTACCTAACCGGGGAGAACGGCAGAGGCGCCGTCAACAATTCCCCTAAACTCGCTCCCCTCCAAGAAGCCGCCTCCATCCGCCCCCATACCGACCCCTCCACCACTACCCATTTCCTAACCATAGTGATTTTACCCCCCAGTAAATTATCTTCGGCAACGTCCATTCCCCTTTGCTCCTCGCCACCATTCCAAAAACTCTTGAGCCGTGGGTCCTTTCCCGCCCACACAAACCCCAAAATCAACACATTGACCTTTTTTAAAAATAACTTTGGTACGAAGATCGGGAGGTTCTGAAATACAAACAAGGGCCTTGGCAGCACTGTCATCATCACTGTCTGCACCCATCCTGCCAACGACAATGGAAGCACATCCCACCTCTTAAAATCCCCCTTCATCTGCTCCACCATCTGCTCCATCTGCTGGTTTAGCACAGGGCTAAATCGCTGGCTTTGAAAGCAGACCAAGGCAGGTCAGTAGCACGGTTCAATTCCCGTACCAGCCTCCCTGAACAGGCGCAGGCATGTGGCGACTACGGGCTTTTCACAGTAACTTCATTTGAAGCCTACTTGTGACAATAGGCAATTTTCATTTTTCATTTCACCAACTGAGCCAAATTCAACTTGTGCAGCTGCGCCCAACCCCACCTCACCTGGATGCCCAAGTATCTGAAACTTGCCCCCACCACCTTGAACGGCAGCTCTTCCAACCTCCACTCCTGCCCCCTGGTCTCAATCGGGAACACCTCGATCTTTCCCATGTTCAACTTGTATGTGGAAAACCGGCCAAGGTCCTCCAAAATCCCCATTATTCTGCCGATGCCCCCCTGTGGGTCCGAAATATATAGCACTATGTCATCCGCGTACAACAATACCCTGTGCCCGCCCCCCGCACATTCCCTTTCCAACTCCTCAGCGCTCGATCACCAAGGCAAAGAGCAATGGGGAGAGCGGGCATCCCTGCCTTGTCCCAAGGTGCAACCCAAAATATCCCGAGCTCACCCAGTTTGTCCGCACGCTTGCTACTGCACCTTATACAGCAACGGGACCCAATCCACAAACCCCAGCCCAAACACAAACCATCCCAACATGTCCCACAGATACTCCCGCTCCACCCGGTCGAAAGCCTTCTCTGCATTCATTGCCACTTCCACCTCCACTTCCTGCTCCTCTGGGGGCATCACAATCGCGTTAGGTAGCCTCCTTACATTGCCGACAATTGCCTCCCCTACACAAACCCCGTCTGATCCTCACCTATCACCCCCGGGACACAGTCCTCGATTCGCGAGGCCAGGACTTTCGCCAGCAGCTTGGCGTCCACATTTAGCAATGATGTCGGAGAGTAGGATCCGCACTGCTCCAGCTCCTTATCTTTCTTCAGTGTCAGGGAAATAGATACCTGCAATAGTGTAGTGGGAGTTCCCACTCTCCCTACCCTCATTATATGTCCTCACCAGCAGAGGCCCCAAATCCCTCCCAAACATCCGGGCCGGGGGTCTTCCCATCCAGCATCGCCCCCATACTCTCCATCATCTCTGTCAACCCCCCCCCCATCCACCCGACTCATATAGCTTCCTATAAAACTCCTCAAAGACTCCATTCATTCCCACCGGATCCAGTACCATCCTTCCCGTCCATCCTTCATCTTCCAATCTCCCTCGCTGCCTCCTGCTTCCCAGGTTGGTGTGCCAGCATCCTACTCATCTTCTCCCTGTACTTGTATATTGCCTCCTAGTCCTCTGCAACAGCCCTACTGTCTTCCCCGTGGGCATCAGCACAAACTCCATCTGGAGCCTATGCCTCTCCTTCAACAACCCTGCCTCTGGGGCTACCAAGTACCTCCTATCGACCCTCAAAACCTCTTTCACCAATCTTGCCATCTCGGCTCATTCCTCCTTTTCCCTGTGCACCAGAATTGAAATAAACTCCCCCTGACCACTGCCTTGACTGCCTCCCACAGCGCGGCGGCCATAACCTGCCCGTACTGTTGCCCCCCCCCCCCTCCCCCCCCCGTCCACTCGCAAATCCACCCAATGCAGCATTTTGTCCTAAACCACAATCGCCGAATACCCTGAATCAACCACACCCGCCAGCTACGCCTTGTCCACCACAAATAAATCAATCTGGGAGCACATGGAAAAGTACAAAAACACCTTCACTCTCGGCCTCCCAAATCTCCATGGCTCCACCATCCCCTCATGTGCTCCATAAACCCCGTCAGCCTCTTTGCCATCGCCAACACCATCCCCGATCTCAGGCTTGACTCGTCCAAGCTTGGCTCAATGACCGTGTTAAAATCCCCCCTCCCCCCATGATCAACTGGTGCGATTCCAGATCAAGAATCTTCTCCAGCACCTGTCTCATAAACTCCACATTGTCCCAATTTGGGGCATAATCATTTACCAAACCCACTAGCATACCCTCTGCCATCTTGACCTGGGGTGCACAAAGATTCTCTTGCTCCACCAGCTCCTTTCCTCTCGCCCCACGTCCATGATCCATCCACCAATCACACCAGTGGAATCTCACTCTCTCCTGTCACTCCTGCACCTTTTTCCATCCAAACCTCCACCCTATGAATGGGGAAAAGGTCCAGAAAATCCGCCTTGAGCGGCTGCTAAATGTGCGACCATCACTCCATGGCCGCCACTGGATGTTGTGTCATCATATTCTCACGTGACTACTTGATCTACATCTTCCCCGTTTGAAAATGAAAATGAAAGTGTTTAGCTGGAACACTGGGTAACATGAGATATAACAATGTGCGCAATAGGAAACTATGTACAGACCATTTTATAACATACAAGTTAAACAGGCATAACTATTTCCATGTAGAGTGACGTGCAGGTTAAGCTGTTGGAGCTGGTGCATAGCTCAATGCGTCTCCTTTCCCCCCGCCACTTTTTGTTGCAGAAAGATGAGATTCAAAAGCCAGTTCTAGACTAGGTGGTAATATAGTCCTTGAACCTTGCGTTTGGTTTGTTCAGGCACCCTCAGCATGTGGTTATGCTGGTTGGTGGTATTGTAGTCTTTTTCTGGCCAGTGTGCTCATTGTGAATGACTTGGAGCATTTCGTCAGTGCATTCTTTGTCTTTCTCAAGCTGGCATCCTCAGTGTGGGCATCCTGGGGTGTTCCATCAGTGTGTGGGGCTTG
Organism: Scyliorhinus torazame; assembly: GCF_047496885.1. NCBI lineage: Eukaryota > Metazoa > Chordata > Chondrichthyes > Carcharhiniformes > Scyliorhinidae > Scyliorhinus > Scyliorhinus torazame. The sequence continues at coordinate 211,082,054 of NC_092714.1, forward strand.
CTGCACTGGCCTCTGGAGGAGTCTGCATGTCCACGGGTGCAGGGGCCTTTGTCATAGGTCGGATGACTGAAGTGCTGTGTTAACTGTTGGTGCTGGTTCTGATACCTGTTGGTGGTGATGTGATTGTGTACTCAGTGGGCACCATCTGAGGCTACTACGTAACTGTTCAGTTGCAGATATGGCTGATCATGCCACGTGAGGTCTGAATCCTGACTGTTTGACCAGGTATTAGAGGGCCGACTCTAGGCATTTTGATAATAGTGTGTTTGCTTCTCAGTCTGCATTGCATGAAGGCATCATTCACATTGGTTTCAGCAGAGCCTTAGCAGTTGGAATCCTGGTCCTGGTGTGCTTGGAAAAGAGTCGTGTTGGCGACGGTAGGCCCTGTTAAGGTAGATTTCACAGGCTGAGGAGTGCAGCATAGCAACCTGTTTGATCCCCTGCACATTTCTCTGGAAGATGTTTGGCTGAATATACCGCCCGCTCCACCATAGGGGGCTGTTCACCATATGCTCAAAGTTCCATGTCTATGCAAAATTCTAGAATAGAATAGAATAGAATTCCTACGTGCAGCAGGAGGCCATTCAGCCCATCGAGTCTGCACTGACCCTTTCAAATGAGTTACCTATTTACACTCCCCCATCCACCCCGCCCTATCCCTGTAACCTGATAATCTAGCCTGCACACCCCTGGACACTAGGGGGCAATCCACCTAACCCGCATGTCTTTGGACTGCGGGAGGAAACTGGAGCAACCGTAGGAAACCCACGCAGACATGAGGAGAACATAGAAACTCCACACAGACAATGACCCAATGCCAGAATTGAACCCTGTGGTACTGTGAGACAGCACTGTGCCACCGTGCGACCCACAAAATTCTATGGATATGAATTGGTGAGTGTTGTCTGTCATGAGTCTCTGAGGGATGCTGTGTGGGGTGAAATGTCTCTTGAGCGTGATGATGATTGCGATACTCGTCATGTTTGGCAGGTAGTCGAATTCAAACCTAGAATATGAATCAGCGAAGACTAAATGTGGATTACCATTCCATTCAAAGGGGTCAACTGCTATGAATGACCTCGGGAGGTGGGACCTCATGTAAATGCAACAGTTCAGTTGCTTGATTTGGCTTGTGCATTGCATGTGCACAACTGGAAACTTCCCTTTCTATGTCTGCATATGTGGAGGGCCAGTACCCTGGTTTCTTTGCCCTGTAACTGGTTGCTTGGTGAAGTTGTTGGGTGCAGTACCTATGAAGAGAAATATGGATGATGAATCACCTAGTATTAGTCCATCCTGTTCGGTTAGTTAATTTCTGATGGCGAAGTATGTGCAGAACCCGTGGGGAAGCTCCCTTGAGGACTTTGACTAGCCCCTCAAGATGTTGTGCAATTGTCTCCATGTGATGCCTGCCTCTATGGCATCTTTGAGTTCCTGAGATGACAGTACCTCTATTGTCCTAATGTCTGTTCTTCCTCACAGTTTTCCAGGTCTGCAGTAGGGAATAAGGCTCTGGAGAGGGTATCAGCCTAGTACAGCCCCTTACCACATTTGTAGGCAACCCTGTGATGTTGCAGCTTTAGCATCATGCATCGCAGCTGTGCAGACGCAGTGTGGAGAAGTTTTTTTTATGATAGTTATCAGTGGCTGATGATCTGTTTCAACAGTTGCAGGTTGACAAAGTCATGAAACTTTGACAGGTGAAAACTAAAGCAAGGAGATCCTTTTCAATTTGTGCATAAGTGTCAGTGAGGGTCCTTGAAGCAAAGATGATTGGTTTGCCATTCTGGATGCAGATTGCACCAAATCCTTGTTGAGTGATGTCTGCTGATATAAGTACGGATGTTCAAACGTCAAAGTACTGTAGCACTAGTGGGTCTGAGAGTGCTTGTTTTAGTCTGTTAAAGACCGCTGTCTGGGTCCTTGCCAGCGCCATTCAACATTCTGGTGGAGGAGCTGACAAAGAGGTTCTGTGACCTCACTATAACACAGGATAAAGTTAGAAAGTTAATTCAACAGACCAAGGAGGACAGCAGAGTGTGCTAATCCATAGGAATGGCCATCTGTCGTATAGCCATTGTCTTGTCTAGGTTGAGATTTACACCATTGGCTGTGACTAGGTGATTCACGTAAGGAACCTGATCGATCCTGAATCTGCACTTTGCAGGATTAAGCTTGAGCTGGATGGTTCTGACTCTGTTGAGGACGAGCCAAAAACTTGCATCGTTTCTCATCTAACGGGGTCTGCCAGAACCTGCATTTCACATCGAGCATGTCTGCTATCACTTGTTCCACTGTCTTCAATAGGGGATGAGGGCGGAACAGCACCCTGTTTAGGTGGACTGTGTCAATACATATCGTGACCACGCCACCTTTCTTTACTGCGGCCACCATTGCTGAAACCCATCCTGTGGCCTCGTCTGTAGGAGTTATGACACCCAGTACTGTCATCCGATGTAGCTCATTGACTACTTACTGTTTCACGGCTACCAGTACTCTTCTTGGAGGACAGACTGTTGGTGGTGCTGAATCAACTCGTCTCATGTGGTATACAATTGGTAGCTTACCAATGATATCACAGGGGAAAAGTCTTTATATGTTATTATTTCTAAGTTTTTTTTATGATAGTTATCAGTGGCTGATGATCTGTTTCAACAGTTGCAGGTTGACAAAGTCATGAAACTTTGACAGGTGAAAACTAAAGCAAGGAGATCCTTTTCAATTTGTTATAAAACATGCACTTCTGGACCAAGTTGAATGAGCCCCAATGTAATGTTGTCCCAAGGTGGCCTTACATTCTGGTGAACTATATTCATAGAATTCCTACAGTGCAGATGGAGGCCATTTTGCCCATCGGGTCTGCACCGCTCCTCTGAAAGAGAACCCTACCTAGGCCCACTCCCCTGCCCTAGCCCCGTAACCCTATCTAACCGCCACGTCCTTGGACACTAAAAGGCAATTTAGCATGGCCAATCCACCTAACTTGCACATCCATGAAACTTGAAGCTACCCTGTGTGCCTTTGGTGTGGATGGTTTGTCCACTGTAAGCCATGAGGTCCATCTGGGTGCACGGATCTGGTGCTGCATATGAGTCTAATTTCTGTAACATTTTGCTGGACAATAGGTTACACTTTGCTCCAGTGTTGATCTTTTCCTTCAGTTTTACGCTACTGCAAATCATGTTGAGAGTGGTGAAGGTCTCACCCTTTTCTGTGACTGTGTCGACGCTCTTACAATAGAACCATAGAATCATAGAATCCTCACAATAGAGTGTTTCTGGAGGCTCTGTACCTTTGCTGCTTTGGTTGAGCTCCAGTTCAATCACCTTACTGACACTCTTACTCCTGGAGGACATACCAGCTACCAATTTTCTGATGGCAGAGGAGGGCTGTTGTGGTTTTGATCTGCAGCGAAGCGATTCCATTTCCAACATTTGTTGTATCTTTTAAAATCTGCAAAACAATCAGTTCTGAGGCCATGGCAGTTGGAGCAGGGTGTGCCCTGTACAGTGAATATTTCTGTTTCGTGCATAAAATCTCTGCTCTTTTCTGATTGTTGGTTTAACCTGCAGATACTAATAGCTGATTGTAACCTTAGACCTTTCTCACATAACCTGGACCTGATGGAATGCATCCCAGAGTGCTAAAAGAGATGGCTAGGGAAATTGCAAATGCACTAGTGATAATTTACCAAAATTCACTAGACTCTGGGGTGGTCCCGGCGGATTGGAAATTAGCAAACGTGACACCACTGTTTAAAAAAGGAGGTAGGCAGAAAGCGGGTAATTATAGGCCAGTGAGCTTAACTTCGGTAGTAGGGAAGATGCTGGAATCTATCATCAAGGAAGAAATAGCGAGGCATCTGGATGGAAATTGTCCCATTGGACGGATGCAGCATGGGTTCATAAAGGGCAGGTCGTGCCTAACTAATTTAGTGGAACTTTTTGAGGACATTAACAGTGCGGTAGATAACGGGGAGCCAATGGATGTGGTATATCTGGATTTCCAGAAAGCCTTTGACAAGGTGCCACACAAAAGGTTGTTGCATAAGATAAAGATGCATGGCATTAAGGGGAAAGTAGTAGCATGGATAGAGGATTAGTTAATTAATAGAAAGCAAAGAGTGGGGATTAATGGGTGTTTCTCTGGTTGGCAATCAGTAGCTAGTGGTGTCCCTCAGGGATCAGTGTTGGGCCCACAACTGTTCACAATTTTCATAGATGATTTGGAGTTGGGGACCAAGGGCAATGTGTCCAAGTTTGCAGACGACACTAAGATAAGTGGTAAAGCAAAAAGTGCAGAGGATACTGGAAGTCTGCAGAGGGATTTGGATCAGCTAAGTGAATGGGCTAGGGTCTGGCAGATGGAATACAATGTTGACAAATGTGAGGTTATCCATTTTGGTAGGAATAACAGCAAAAGGGATTATTATTTAAATGATAAAATATTAAAACATTCTGCTGTGCAGAGAGACCTGGGTGTGCTAGTGCATGAGTCACAAAAAGTTGGTTTGCAGGTGCAACAGGTGATTAAAAAGGCAAATGGAATTTTGTCCTTCATTGCTAGAGGGATGGAGTTTAAGACTAGGGAGGTTCTGCTGCATTTGTATAAGGTGTTAGTGAGGCCACACCTGGAGTATTGTGTTCAGGTTTGGTCTCCTTACTTGAGAAAGGACATACTGGCACTGGAGGGTGCGCAGAGGAGATTCACTAGGTTAATCCCAGAGCTGAAGGGGTTGGATTATGAGGAGAGGTTGAGTAGACTGGGACTGTACTCATTGGAATTTAGAAGGATGAGGGGGGATCTTATAGAAACATATAAGATTATGAAGGGAATAGACAGGATAGATGTGGGCAGGTTGTTTCCACTTGCGGGTGAAAGCAGAACTAGGGGGCATAGCCTCAAAATAAGGGGAAGTAGATTTAGGACTGAGTTTAGGAGGAACTTCTTCACCCAAAGGGTTGTGAATCTATGGAATTCCTTGCCCAGTGAAGCAGTAGAGGCTCCTTCATTAAATGTTTTTAAGATAAAGATAGATAGCTTTTTGAAGAATAAAGGGATTAAGGGTTATGGTGTTCGGGCCGGAACGTGGAGCTGAGTCCACAAAAGATCAGCCATGATCTCATTGAATGGTGGAGCAGGCTCGAGGGGCCAGATGGCCTACTCCTGCTCCTAGTTCTTATAACAGCTGCTTGCAGACTAAATCGCTGTGAATTCCACAAACTACTCAATCCCGGATTAGGTCGTCAGTGAGAGTCCCAAACGCACATTTCTTTGCCAATATTTTCAGGGTAACTGTGTAAGATTGTATTGATTCATCTGCTTTTTGATTTGTTGAATAGATGTCTGTTGAGGATTATATTTTTTACCGGAAGACAGATATTCTCAAACTTTTGTAGAATGATTTTTTTCCTCCTCCATTTGGAAAACAAACAACTCGAATTTCTCAAGGGCCTCGGGGCCACTACATTTAACAAGGTATAAACCTAAACATTTTTTGATTTATAGGACAATGCAGTGCTGCAGTAAATATGGCACTCCTCAAACTTTTCCCAACGATCTGCAATTTTTTCATCAAAGACAAGCGGGTCCCTGCGGCAAAGACCTTGTGCCATACTGCCAACATTTCACTATGTAAATGTGCTGGGTTCCAAAATCACAGACAACAAGGACTTATAACAAAGAGTAGTTTATTCACTAGCTTAGCAGCAATTTCATGCCTGTACTCTGCCTGTGTTGGGGACAACTCCCATGATCCCGGCGCTTATGTAGCTGTGCCATCACTTTCTCACATGACCACTCGGTTTACACATATTGGGCGGGATTTACTGGCTATTCACGGCGGCGGGACATTCCGGTCCCACGCCAGTGCATGGGTTTCCTGGCGATGGGGGGTGCTGCCAACAATAAATCCGGTAGATGCCGCTGGCGGGCCATCTCCCCACCGAGAAACACGCGGCGAGTGAATGGTAAATTCCGGCCCCTATTTATAAATTCTGGAGGATTTTGAAAAATATTGACACATTTATCCATTCTGCAAATGTAAATAGCAGGATTAATAATTTCCCCTTTCACCTTGAGGTTTCCCACCAATGGTGCCCAATGAACAGTCCTGGTCACTCCAAAAGGTGAAAAACAGCACACTCTCAGTCTACATCTCTCAGGCTGAAAATAATACATTTACTTATGTCATATTCAATCACAAGATTAAGAAGCAACCTAATAGTGTCGATATAGAAAAGACATTTCCACTTGGTGGGGGTGACCAATACTAGGGACCATAAATATAAGATAGTCATCAATAAATACAATCGGAAATTCAAGACTCTTTTCAGAGTGGTTAGAATGTGAAACTCAGTATCACATTGAATAGTTGAGGTGTACATGACATTGGCACATTTAAGGGAAAGCTACACAAGTACATGAAGGAGAAAGAAATAGGAGGGTATGCTGATAGCGTTAGATAAAAGAGGATGGGGACTTCCAGTGGCAGCCATGGAGTGAATGGTCGCACATTTGGTGGCTCCTGCTCAAGGTGGATTTTTTCGGTCCTTCCCCACCAGAATGTTGTGGTGTTTGAGAGCAAAAACTGCCCTCCCATCTGCCTTCCCGTACCAGCCTCCCTGAACAGGTGCAGGAATGTGGCGACTAGGGGCTTTTCACAGTAACTTAATTGAAGCCTACTCGTGACAATAAGCGATTTTCATTTTTTCATTCATTTCAAAAGTGTATGAGTGCCCAGGGAAGGTAATACTCCTCTGGTGAGGTTGGTGTATGGATCAGCGGACGAGGAGCACCACGAGAAAGAGAGAGCAGTTGGAGTAGGAAGGTTTCCGTGGTGTGACACAGGTGAAGATAGCAGAGGGCAAGGGGGCAGCGCTGCCCTCACAGTGGTCAACGGAGCTGCTGGTGGAGTTTTTAAATGGCAAATTCCAGCAACAGCGGAAAGAGGCCTTAGAAGATTTGAAGAAAGTTGTGGAGCTGCTTAATGCAGTGACTGAGCGGGTGGAGCAGAGGCAGGAGGCTCAGGGCCTGGCGATTCAGAAGGTGGAGGAATCGGTGGTGGAGCATGAGGATTGGCTGACCTCAGTGGAGGCGGAGATGGGGATGGTGATGAGCAGCCAGAAGAGGCTGAGAGAGAAATTGGAGGACCTCGAGAACCACTCCAGGGGACAGAATTTGAGGATTGTTGTGATGCCTGAAGGAATCAAAGGTGCAGAGGCCACCAAGTTTGTGGCAAGTATGCTGGAGAAGCTGATAGGGGAAAGGATCTTTGGCCGTCCCCTCGAGGTGGGTAGGGTGCACAAGGAGCTGGTGGGGGAAATGCCGAGGACGATGGTGATGAGGCTGCATTGGTTTCTGGATAAAGAAAAGATCCTGAGGTAGGCGAGGCAGACCAAGAAATGCACCTGGGAAGGGAGTGAGCTGCGGATTTATCAAGACCTGGGTGCAGAGCTTGCTAAGCAGAGGGCCGGGTATAATCGGATCAAGGCCACTCTCTAAAAGAAGGGGGTGAAGTTCGGGGTTTTGTACCCTGCCCGCTTGTGATGCATCAAAAACAGGAATTTTATTTTGACTCGCCAGAGGAGGCAATGGACTTTATGAGGAACCATGGACAGGGAGTAGTTTTGTGTAAATTGTGGGGTACATTAGGTGATTGAATTAGGGTAGATCCAACAGGGGAGTGGTGATGGTGAGTGTGCCTTTTGTTTCTCTTTGTTTGTTGGTGGTTGGGAGGGTTGAGAGGGCAGGTGTGGACTGGAGGGGTGAGGCGAAGACAGAGGCCTTGGCAGGGGGCCACTATGCTAGTTGGTGGGCTAGTTACGGGAGTGAAGTGGAGGGTTGTGGGAGGGGGATTGTGTTGGTTCTTTGTTTGATTGTGGGGGTGGAGGGTTTATGACATGATGTGCGCAGTTGGGAAGGGAGAGATGGTGGCAGACATTTGGGGCGGGCCTGGATATAGGCGGGGGCTGGCTTACAAACAGGTATAGCTTATAGGCAGGAGAGGGGGGGCGAAATGTGCGAGGGTTGAATGGGCCGGTTAAACGGTCGCGTGTTTTCACACATCTGAGAAGCTTGACGGCGGACGTACATAAGATTCTGAGAGAGGATCGGAGGGACTCGGCCTCAGAGGAGGGGTTGTTAAAAGAGAGGCAGAGGCTCCAGATGGCATTTGGTTTAGTGTGCACGGGGAAGATGGGGGGGGCAGTTTACAAGTATGGGGAAAAGACAAGTAGGATGCTGGTGCACCAGCTAGGAAAGCAGGCAGCAGCAAGCGAGATTGGCAGGGTGAGGGATGAGAATGGTAAGGTGGTCGCGGACCCAGAGGGGGTAAATGGGGTATTTGAGGCCTTTACAGGAAATTGTACGTGTTGGAGCTCCCGCCTGGGGAGGAGGGGATGAGACGGTTCATGGGTAGGTTGGAATTCCTCAAGGTGAAGGAAGAGAGGCTGCAAGGACTGGAGCCCCAACTGGGTTGATGGAAGTGATGGAAGCATGGGTGGGATACAGGCAGGGAAGGCCCCGGGTCCAGACGGGTTCCCAGTAGAGTTTTCTAAGAAGTTTGGTGCGGAGCTGGGGCCATTGTTAGTGAGGGCGTACAATGAGGAGAGGGACTGGGGAGAGCTCCCATCCACATTGTCGCAGGCTTCCATCTCCCTGATCTTAAAGAAAGATAAAAAGAAAGATAAGGACCCGGAGCAGTGTGGGTCGTAAAGCCCGATATTGCCGCTGAATGTTGAAGCAAAGTTGTTGCCGAAGGTTTTGGCATCACGAATAGAGGTCTGTGTGCCGGGTGATAGGGGAGGACCAGGCGGGATTTGTGCAGGGGAGTCGGTTGTCGGCGAATGTGCGTAATGTAATTATGATGCCCTCGGAGGGGCAGGAGGTAGAAATAGCAGTGGCTATGTATGTGGAGAAGGCCTTTGATCAGGTGGAGTGGGCGTGTTTGTTGGAGGTGCTGGGTCGGTTCGGGTTTAGGCAGATTATCATGGAGTGGGTTCGGCTGTTGTATAGGGTGCCAGTGGCAAGCGTTCGGATGAACGGAACAAGTTCCGGGTACTTTGGGTTATATCGTAGGGTGAGACAGGGGTGCCCTCTCTCCCCATTGCTTTTCACTTTGGTAGTAGAGCCGTTGGCAATGGTGCTTAGGGCGTCGAGGGTCTGGAAAGGAATTGAGCAGGGGAGGTGCTAAGCATAGAGTTTGGCTCTGTGTGGACAATTTGTTATTATATATTTCGGACCCGGTGGGCAGCATTGGCGGGATTATGGAGATTTTGAGGGAATTCGCTGGTTTTCGGTACAAATTGAACTTGGGAAAGAGCAAGATGTGCCCAGTTGACCTTGCAACATCCTTTTTACTAACATCAGGGGATTGTGCCAAAACTAGGAGAGTTGTGCCATATACTAGTCAGGCATCAACCTGACATAGTCATACACACTGAGTAAAATCTTACAACCATACAAATCTTACGACCTTACAAGGAGCGGCACAGTGGTTAGCACTGCTGTCTCACAGCATCAGGCACCGGGGTTCAATTCCAGCCTTCAGTGACCGTCTGTGTGGAATTTGCTTGCTCTGGTGGGGGAGGGGGAGTGGACCTCGGTAGAATGCCCTTTCAGAGGGTCAGTGCAGACTCCATGGGCCAAATGGCCCCCTTCGGCGCTGGAGGGATTTCATTTAAAAAATGACCCACTCCTCCATCACCATTCCTGAGTATGTCCTGTGGTCGGTCCTTCAGCAAGAACGCATTCAACTTAAAATAAGCCAACATTTAAAAAGAAAAAGAATGTACTCCAAAAAAAAGGCTGTTTGTTACGGACAATTTTCAGAATTTGGCAAATCTCTGTCTCCCAGCATTCCACAGGACATTGAGTGACACTTTTAATGTACTAGTCCAAAGCAACTAACAAAACCTCAGACCACACAATGGGCATGTGTACAGACTGTAGAACTGTAAAAAGAACTATAGATTTTGAGCCACTGCATCTGAACATACCCCAACATTCCTTGCAAATGTTAATCTCAGAAAATATTTCAATTATAGTGAAACCTACTGGATATCATAACCAGGATCTTCCCTATCAAAACCACCATCACATGGAGTTAATGGGCCATTAAATTGTAAGAAGACGCAGATCTAGGGAAGGGTTTTTACGGCCACCTTTTCATGGGTGTGCTTTTTGGGAGTTTAAGAAATGTGTTATTTAGTAGTGTTGCTACCACAGTATGTCTTAACCCATATACGGTGGACAAATAACTGCAAGTCCATTTTGTTTAAATCAAACAGTATTTATTCGCGTTCATACAATATTAGAGTTACAAAATCACACCATCAATATAAGTTACACTACAGAGTACGACAAGTTCATACCAGACCTTTACTTCACTTCAGAGTAATTAGCAAGTACCATACAGATATTGGCCTTTCTCTGTATTAGCGAGAGGCAGCATGGTTTTGTGAAGGGGAGGTCGTGTCTCACTAACTTGATAGAGTTTTTCAAAGAGGTCACAAAGATGATTGATGCAGGTAGGGCAGTGGATGTTGTCTATATGGACTTCAGTAAGGCCTTTGACAAGGTCCCTCATGGCAGACTGGTACACAAGGTGAAGTCACATGGGATCAGGGGTGAGCTGGCAAGATGGATACAGAACTGGCTAGGTCATAGAAGGCAGAGAATATCGATGGAAGGGTGCTTTTCTGATTGGAGGGCTGTGACTAGTGTCACAGGGATCACTGCTGGGACCTTTGCTGTTCGTACTATATATAAATGATTTGGAGGAAAATGTAACTGGTCTGATTAGTTAGTTTGCAGATGACACAAAGGTTGGTGGAATTGCGGATAGCGATGAGGACTGTCAGAGGATACAGCAGGATTTAGATTGTTTGGAGACTTGGGCGGAGAGATGGCAGATGGAGTTTAATCCGGACAAATGTGAGGTAATGCATTTTGGAAGGTCTAATGCAGGTTGGGAATATACAGTGAATGGTAGGACCCTCAAGACAATTGACAGTCAGAGAGATCTAGATGTACAGGTCCACAGGTCACTGAAAGGGGCAACACAGGTGGAGAAGGTAGTCAAGAAGGCATACGGCATGCTTGCCTTCATTGGCCGGGGCATTGAGTATAAGAATTGGCAAGTCATATTGCAGCTGTATAGAACCTTAGTTAGGCCATACTTGGAGTATAATGTTCAATTCTGATCGCCACACTACCAGAAGGATGTGGAGGCTTTAGAGAGGGTGCAAAAGAGATTTACCAGGATGTTGCCTGGTATAGAGGGCATTAGCTCTGAGGAGCGGTTGAATAAACTCGGTTTGTTCTCACTGGAATGACGGAGGTTGAGGGGCGACCTGATAGAGGTCTACAAAATTATGAGGGGCACAGATAGAGTGGATAGTCAGAGGCTTTTCCCCAGGGTAGAGGGGTCAATTACTAGGGGGCATAGGTTTAAGGTGATGTTTAGAGGTTTAGAGGAGATGTACGAGGCAAGTATTTTTACACAGAGGGTAGTGGGTGCCTGGAACTCGCTGCCGGAGGAGGTGGTGGAAGCAGGGACAATGGTGACATTTAAGGGGCATCTTGACAAATACATGTATAGGATGGGAATATAGGGACACGGACCCAGGAAGTGTAGAAGATTTTAGTTTAGATGGACACCATGGTTGGCACAGGCTTGGAGAGCCAAAGGGCCTGTTCCTATGCTGTACTTTTCTTTGTTCTTTGTTGTTTCTTTGTGTGCTGAATCCTGTAGTCCTCCGTGTCCGGTCCTTGGTCTGGTCAGTTCCTGGCTCTGGTCTTCCTTCGGTTAGTAGGGTGATGGTCTTCCTGGTGCTCGCTGGTGAAGGCCACCGTTATTTTGTTGCTGCTGCAGAGAGAGAGATTCTATCGTGATGCAGCACCTTTTAACCTGCTTAATTTCATGCCCCTTTTGGGCGGACTCCGGGTCATTGCCAATCAATTGATCAGGGCTCGATCACTCTGATATAAGTCCAAACAAGGGCTGCCACATCGATTTCAGGGTGGGCACTCAGTGGCCATGCTTACAAATGTTAGGGGCAGATAGGCCTTTCCAAATAAGGAGTTCAGGTGCTGCTGTGTCTGGCAAACAAGATGATTGACAAGATAGTTCTATTGTCCCTGGGATGGCCTGGAAATGGCCTTTTTCCTGTGTATTGGAGAGTCTGGGCTGCAGTTTATTCATCAGTGCTTATTTGAGCTGCAGCGTGCTTGTCCTTAAACGTGACCAATTCTCCCAGCATCCTATGCAGGACACCATCTTAGGTGGCCATTAGGCCACAGTAGTAAGAGCATTAGTGGTAGCTGCAGATAGCAGTAACTGCCAAAGTGGTCAAGAAGGAAAGCAGTAGCTGAATGCAGTGGGAGCACTGCACACCGTAGAGCTCTCAGAAAATAAGATCAATAAGGGAATTGGATGGACTAATAGAGGACAAGTAATTTGAAGGAACAGAGAGAACAGGGGCACGAATAATATGGAAAAAAAATCAGAGTCCACTTTTGGGTGCATTTGGGCTGCAGCGCCAAGAAACACTCCGCTCTTCAACAGCACCTACATAATTTCCTGCACTGATGAGCTCAACTTGACAGTGCAGGAAGAGTACTCGCAGATCGGGCCGTCATTAAAGGCAGCCCCGATCTTTCGCCCCCCTCTGCATCTTCACCGTGGCCTCCCACGCTCCCCCCCCCCCCTCCCCGGCACCCAACTTAGCTCTTCCGGGGTCCTCGAGCACCGCCCTCTCACCCCACCTCTTAAGGGCACAGCACCCCTGGCACAGGCAACCTGGCATCCAGGAACCTTGGCACTGCCGATCTGGCATTCTGGCGCAACGAGGCCGGTAAATCCCACCCCAAAGCAGCAACTTTTCAGTAGCAACAATCCAATGCTTATCAATGTGGGTGCAGCTCCGAAGTGGCAGGAAGGGTGTTGTGACACTGATTTAACTTAAAGAAGAGAGCATGGTACCTGAATTTTTGGATGGCGGGGTGGAGAAAACGATCAAACGGGGCCACTGATGGAGGCGCAGCCACCTCCCACCCTGGATGAGCAGCCCCATTTTAACATTGGGCCCCTCCTTGGGCCCAGTAACCACAGGACCTCCCTCCCCCAAGCCTCTTCACCAACACACCAATCCTCCACTGTCCTTCCCTCTCTCCCCCCCCCCCCCTCCCCCCCCCAGGCCTCCCCAACTCTCCCTGCCTTGAGTCCCCAAAACATTCCTCTTCCTCGAATCCCGGGACTGAGGCTCACTGCATGCTGTCCCAGCTCTGTCCACTGCAGCTTCCAGCACTGCAGGGACTAGAGATCTGTTGGCTAATCAGAGGCAGAACATTCACCCGAGTGAGTGGCTGAGGTCCCGCCTCCAACCAATTAATGCTCGTTGGAGCATGAAATCATTGAGGTGCAGACAGTGTCGGTGGGGTATGCTCCTCACTGACTCTTCAGATAGCGGGAAGGGAAACTCTGCATCCTAAAAATCTTGGCCATTGTTACAATCAACATTAAAAAGAAGAATTGCGAGCATTGATCATTTTCTCTACCCAGTTGGATCCAGATCGAACCTGAGAGATGGGAGTATGAGACGGGAGGTGTGAGTTCACTGATCTACAGTCCACCGGTGGGGCAAGATGCACCACAGGTCACAGCACAGTGGCAGGAGTGTGTCACATCTACTAGATGTACTACAGGAACTCACCAATGCTCCTTAGATAGCACCTTCCAAACCCACGACTGCTACCATCTAGAAGCGCGATGGCAGCATATGCATCACCAGTTCTGCAGCAGGAGGTGAGTGTAGTGATCTGCATATCTGTATATATATATCAGGGGTCAATGTAGATGCACTACAACTAAGCAATCACTAGAGCGAGCACGGGAGATGTATAAATACAGACAGACAGGAAGTCAGGGCACTCTTCACAGGAACAGCAGCTGGTGAGCAGGGCACAGACAGGCAGCGCAGATGTAACATAGTATAAGCGCTGGAGAGAGAACAAACTCAAAATAAAGCATCTATTTCAACTGTAAGACTGAGCTTTATTCAGACACAAGGAATAACACGGTACCAGGAGACTTCAGAATGTTTACTAGAAGATTACAAAAGATGCAGACAAAGAAAGATCAAAATGACAAGAAAATTCGTACCGGACATTCAACGTGGGACGACTTCGCTGATTTAATGAAATTTGTTGGAACTCCACAGCAGTTGAACACAACTGGTAATTTAAGTCGTAGCTGGAAAAGTTTTAAACAAGTGTCCGGCATGTATATCATAGCTAATGATTTGAAAGCAGCCTCAGAAGAAATGAAAATAGCACTCCTCGCAGGACATGAAGCTAGAGAAATATATAACAGCTTTAAGTACTTGAAAGGTGAAGACAACACCAAATTAGAAGTAATACTGAAAAAAATTGAAGATTACTGTAACACCAGTAACAATGCTGCTTTAAGACATACAATGCTTGGAGACCAAATTGCACAGGGAATGAGTGATGTGAAACTCAACCAATCATTACCAGAACAGAAAGGTTTAATGCTGGAAATCGCGATTGAAAAGTGCAGATTGCAAGAAAATTATAACTTTAAGTGCTTACCTCGAAAAAACGGTGATAAAGTTATTTTCCACGGGTCTAAAGCAGTTAAAATGGCATCTGAGCACATTTTAAACTGCCCGGGGAACAAAAGCCGCAAATCTGGGTCTGCACATGCGCAGGAAACTGCAACCGCGCATGTGCAATTGAAAAAAGAAGTTTTGGGCGCAGATCGTTCTGCGCATGTGCAAGCCGTGCATGTGCAGTTTACAAAAGAGCGCACAATAAAGGAACATTGATTTGTGCATAGCAATTGATTCCTACGCTTTACGTCACGAGCGTCATGACGTCAAATGACCCAGACCACGCCCACTAAAAGGAGAAATGCCCGAAAATCACAAACAAGACGTTTAAAGGCACAAAATCAACACATTTAACCTCAAAAGGCAGAACAATGCCTGAACTTCTTCCAGCAGTTGAAAATAACTTTCGCAGCACCCTGGAACAAGCAGATTGCACCACCCAAAGTGAAAAGCACAATGACAAATCCAAAACCAAAGAAGATGATCTGTTCATTGAAAATTAAGAGAACGATAACAACTCCGAAACAAAAAGAGATGATTTGTTTATCGAAAAATACTACTCAGCCATGGCTGAGTTATTCGGATATGCCGATCACAGCATCAGCAACACGGTTGCAAAGCTCAACACGACTCTACTCATGGTAGATGAATCCAATAGCATGACACA
Organism: Scyliorhinus torazame; assembly: GCF_047496885.1. NCBI lineage: Eukaryota > Metazoa > Chordata > Chondrichthyes > Carcharhiniformes > Scyliorhinidae > Scyliorhinus > Scyliorhinus torazame. The sequence continues at coordinate 211,097,354 of NC_092714.1, forward strand.
ATGGCAGATCGTCGATACATTGGATGACAGCAACCTGTTAAATACCCAAGAAGAACACAACGGCACACAGCGAGTACTGACCGACTCCGTTGAAAGAACACGGATCGACTCCATGGAGAGAACACTGCACGACTGCACACAGAGAGCGATGAAAGACTCCACAGAGAGAGTGACGCAAGCCTCCACAGAGAGCTCGTTCACAGACTCCAAAATGGAAGCAATTAAACACTCCATAGCGAACGCCATGCATGATCAAGACCATGAAGGTCTACCCACCGTATCTGAGCAACCAGAAGCAGACTATGAAAGTCTACCAAGCTCACATAATCAACAAGAAGACAATGTAAGTCTACCCACTGTATGTGAAAACAGTGACAATGTGATCACAATCAACATACAGGATGTGCAGGATCACAGCGAAACTGACAGATCTCAGCTCATCTGTATAGAAGCACTCAACAATGAGAATAGGGCTACTCATGAATCTAGAGAGACCACGTCAATTGAAATCTCATCCACTCTAAACTACCCACAAGAAAATGAAATCTTGAAGATTTTGACTCCAGAAGAGGAGCACCAAGAAACCAAAGATGATTCAAATGTACCAGAAATGACACCAGAAGAGGAGCACCAAGGAAGCAAAGAAGAGGAGTCAAATCCACCACAGATGACTGATGTCACCAAGATCAATGCAACCTCAGATCATTCTCACAATCCTCAAGAAGAAACGCTCAATGAAACAGCAGATACCACAGAGGACACGGAGACCAATAACTTGGAGAATGACTCAAATTATCCACACGGAACAGTCATTGAGCGCAACAAGAACAATAAAAACCACAAGAAGCATAACAGAAACAAGGACAACAACAGCAACAAGAAGCACAACAAGATCAACAACAAAAACTACAAGCACAACTACAAGAACAACAACAAAAACAATGACAACAAGCATAACAAAGACAACAACAACAACAAGGACGACAATGAAAACAACAAAGACAGAAACAACAACAATGAAACAACGAGCTGTACAACATGGTACAACTCTGCACATGAAGGACAATGCAACATTATACTCAAAAACAATGACAAGAGTACAAACTTACCATGGCATGACAACGAATCTCACAAATTCACATTTGCTCCAGAACGAGCACACCAGCTTTCAAGGCAGATGACACACTAAATCGATACCACAAGCACACAAAAAAAAGTCCACGTCAGTCAACATCAGTGCTTCAACCATGCAAACACCTCGTGATGACTTGTTGGTTACTAAAAACACAAGAACACTGATGACATTCACTAAGAAGTTACAATATCAATATCCCCACATCAGAACAGAAAGATAACTCAACCGAACAAATTCATAAAGTTTGGACTCATACATTTTTTATTAAGATTGGACTCATAAATATTAATTGGCTTTGTAGAATAACCAATATCATCACCACTTGTACAGATATACATATCATAATTAATCTCACTGTTTTGTACAATTTTCTTTGACACTGTACAGAAAATATGGAAAATAAAAAGGGGGGATGTAGTGATCTGCATATCTGTGTGTATATATATATATATATATATATCAGGGGTCAATGTAGATGCTCTACAACTAAGCAATCACTAGAGCAAGCACGGGAGATGTATAAATACAGACAGACAGGAAGTCAGGGCACTCTTCACAGGATCGGCAGCTGGGGAGCAGGACACAGACAGGCAGCTCAGATGTAACATAGTATAAGCGCTGGAGAGAGAACAAATTCAAAATAAAGCATCTATTTCAACTGTAAGACTACGAGCTTTATTCAGACACAAGGAATAACTCTACTAGATGTACTACAGGAACTCACCAAGGCTCCTTAGATAGCACCTTTCAAACCCGTGACTGCTACCATCTAGAAGGGTGATGGCAGCATATGCATCACCAGTTCTTCAGCAGGAGGTGAGAGAACCAACAAGACGGAAAACCTACTTGACCTCACCCTCACTAATGTACTTGTCGAAGATGCATTTGTCTTTGGCAGTATTGGTAGCAGCGACCATCACACAGTCCTTGTGGAAACAAAGTCACGTCTTAGCATTGAGGATACTGTCCATATTATGTGCCCCCCCCAGCCCCCAACGTGCTAAATGTGACAGACTCAAAACAGATCTAATAGCTCAAAACTAGACATTCATGAGGTACTGTGTGCTATAACTATAAGCAATGACAGAATTGGATTTCCAACCCAATTTATAACCTCATGGACAGGCATATCCCTCACTCTACCATTGTCATCAAGGCAGGAGATCAATCTTTGTCCAATGAGGAATGCCAGAGCAGCATTAGCATACCTAAAGATGAGGTGGCGAGCGAGAGAAACTACAACACAGGGCTGCATGCCAAGCAGCATGTGATAGACAGAGTTAAATAATCCCATAGCCAACAATCAGACACAAGCTCTGCAATTCTGCTACGTCTAGTTGTGAATGGTGTTGGTAAACTAACCAACTAATTGCAGGAGGAGCTACTATGGACATTCACATCCTCAATGGGCCCAGCGCTTAATTGCAAAAGGCAAGGTGGAAGCATCTTCAGCCAGAAGCGCTGAGTGGATGATCCATTGCAGCCTATGTCTGAAGTCCCCAGCATCACTGATGCCTGTCTTCAGCCGATTCAATTCACTCCATGTGATATCAAAGAAAGGCTAAAGTCACTGGACACAACAAAGGCTATGGGCCCTGACAATATTTCTGCTGTAGTACTGAGCACTTGTGCCCCAGAACTAGCCGCACCGCTGGCCAAGCTGATGAATGGAACGCCACTACCTGCAAGTTATCTTAAAGATATGCACCACCCTGACTTGTAATTATATCACCATTCCTTCCCTATCCCTGGGTCAAATTCCTGGAATGCCCCCACTAACAGCACTGTAGGTGTACCTACACTAGATGGATTACAGTGGTTTAAGTAATCAGTTTATCATCATCTTCGCTGGAGATTAGGGATAGGCAACAAATGCTGACCTTGCTTTTGCTTGTGCATTGCTTGTGTTGGTCACATCCCACAAAGTTTTAATTTGATTTAAATTACTATTTTTAAGTTGATTTGAATTACAATTTTTAAAATTTGACTTAAATTACTATTTTAAAGTTGATTTGAATTACTATTTTTTAATTTTTTAATCTCGCTTAAATAACTATTTTGGGTTGATTTAAATTACTATTTTAAAGTTGATTTAAATAACTTTTAAAATTTTAATTAAATAACTTTTTAATTTCAGTTAAATAACTATTTAATTTGTTGTCAGATCAAGCAAGATAAATACTCAGGCATAAAGCTAGTTGAATAGTATACAGGAGATTGGATATAATCTGACACAAAAACATCTTTCTAAAGTTTAATTTCAAAAGTTTAATTTAAAGGAATAAATCATAGCAGGACAGCTCCAAGGCATGGTCTGCTCCTCTTGCTCCATGTGGCAGGTTGGGAAAAGTTCCAGTCCCCAGGGCCAGCATGTGTGCAGGAAGTGTCTCCGGTTACAGCTCCTGGAAGCTCGAGTTTCAGAGCTGGAGCGGCGGCTGGAGACACTGTGGAGCACCCGCGGATCGGATAGCATCGTGGGTAGCACATAGAGAGAGGTGATCACACCACAGGCTCAGACTCCGCAGGCAGGAAGGGAATGGGTGACCACCAGACAGAACAAGAGAGTGAGGCAGGTAGTGCAGGAATCTCCTGTGACCATTCCCCTGCAGAAGACATATACCGCTTTGGATACTGTTAAGGGGAATGGCCTCTCAGGGGAAAACAGCAACAGGCAAACTCGTGGCACCACTGTTTGTTCTGCTGTAGAGGGAGGGGTGATAAGTGTGACAGTGCAATAGTTATAGGGGATTCAATTGTAAGGGGAATAGACAGGCGTTTCTGTGGCCGCAAACGAGACTCCAGGGTGGTATATTGCCTCCCTGGTGCGAGGGTCAAGGATGTCTCGGAGCAGGTACAGGACATTCTGGAGGGGGAGGGTGAACAGCCAGTGGCCATGGTACAAATCAGTACAAACGACATAGGTAAAAAAAGGAATGAGGTCCTAAAAGCAGAATACAGGGAGCTAGGAAGGAAGTTAAGAAATCAGATCTCAAAGGTAATGATCTCAGTTTTACTACCGGTACCACGTGCTAGTCAGAGTAGAAATGGCAGGATATATAGGATGAATATGTGGCTGAAGTGATGGTGTCAGAGGGAGGGTTTCATATTCCTGGGGCATTGGGACCGGTTCTGGGGGAGGTGGGACCTGTACAAACTGGACGGGTTTCACCTGGGTAGGACTGGAACTGATGTCTTAGGGGGGCTATTTGCTAGAGCGGTTGGGGAGTGTTTGAACTAATGTAGCAGGGGGATGGGAACCGATGCAGGAAGTCGGAAGGTAGTAAAACAGGGACAGAAACAAAAGGTAGTAAGGGGGAAAGTGTAAGGCAGAGAAGCCATAGTCAAAAATCAAAAAGGGCGACAGTACAAGGTACAGTGACTGAGGGGAGCTCAGTGAATAGGCCCAGTAATACTAAAAGGAATAAAACAGGAAGTAAAAACATAAATAGAACGCAACGCGGCAGGTTGTTACATGAAGATATGGGCTCAACAACAAGGAAAATTAGGAGAAAAGTTAAGAGGAAAAATAACTTAGGAGAGGTTACTGATCAAGGTGTTAAGATTCAAAACAGGTATAAAAGCCAACATATGTGTACTTTACCTTAATGCTCGTAGTATTCGGAACAAGGTAAATGAGTTGATGGCACAAATCATCGTGAATGACTATGATTTTGTGGCCATTACTGAAACATGGTTAAAGGATGGTCACGACTGGGAGTTAAATATCCAAGTGTATCAAACTATATGGAAGGACAGAGTGGATGGTAAGGGAGGTGGTGTAGCTCTGTTATTTAAAGATGACATCCGGGCAATAGTAAGGGATGACATTGGTGCCATGGAGGATAAGGTTGAATCCATTGGGTGGAAATCAGGAATAGTAAGGCAAAAAAGTCACTGATAGGAGTAGTCTATCGGCCACCAAATAGTAACATTATGATGGGGCAGGCTATAAACAAAGAAATAACGGATGCATTTAGAAATGGTACAGCAGTTATCATGGGGGATTTTAATCTACATATCGATTGGTTTAACCAGGTCAGTCAAGGCAGCCTTGAGGAGGAGTTTATAGAATGGATCCGCGCTAGTTTCCTAGAACAGTATGTAATGGAACCTACAAGGCAACAAGCGGTCCTAGATCTGGTCCTGTGTAATGAGACAGGATTGATTAATGATATCATAGTTAGGGATCCTCTCGGAAGGAGCGATCACAATATGGTGGAATTTAAAATACAGATGGAGGGTGAGAAGGTAAAATTAAGCACTGGTGTTTTGTGCTTAAACAAAGGAGATTACAATGGGATGAGAGAAGAGCTAGCTAAGGTTGACTGGGAGCAAAGACTTTATGATGAAACAGTTGAGGAACAGTGGAGAACCTTCCAAGCGATTTTTCGCAGTGCTCAGCAAAGGTTTATACCAACAAAAAGGAAGGACGGTAGAAAGATGGAAAATTGACCGTGGATATCTAAGGAAATAAGGAAGAGTATCAAATTGAAGGAAAAAGCATACAAAGTGGCAAAGATTAGTGGGAGACTAGAGGACTGGGAAATCTTTAGGGGGCAACAGAAAGCGACTAAAAAAGCTATAAAGAAGTTTAAGATAGATTATGAGAGTAAACTTGCTCAGAATATAAAAACAGATAGTAAAAGTTTCAACAAATATATATAACAAAAAAGAGTGGCTAAGGTAAATATTGGTCCTTTAGAGGATGAGAAGGGAGATTTAATAATGGGAGATGAGGAAATGGTTGAGGAACTGAACAGGTTTTTGGGTCGGTCTTCACAGTGGAAGACACAAATAACATGCCAGTGACTGATGGAAATGAGGCTATGACAGGTGAGGACCTTGAGAGGATTGTTATCACCAAGGAGGTAGTGATGGGCAAGCTAATGGGGCTAAAGATAGACAAGTCTCCTGGCCCTGATGGAATGCATCCCAGAGTGCTAAAAGAGATGGCTAGGGAAATTGCAAATGCACTAGTGATAACTTACCAAAATTCACTGGACTCTGGGGTCGTCCCAGCAGATTGGAAATTAGCAAACGTGACACCACTGTTTAAAAAAGGAGGGAGGCAGAAAGCAGGTAATTATAGGCCAGTTAGCTTAACTTTAGTAGTAAGGAAGATGCTGGAATCTATCGTCAAGGAAGAAGCATCTGGATGGAAATTGTCCCATTGGGCAGGCGCAGCATGGGTTCATAAAGGGCAGGTCGTGCCTAACTAATTTAGTGGAATTTTTTGAGGACATTACCAGTGCGGTAGATAATGGGGAGCCAATGGATGTGGTATATCTGGATTTCCAGAAAGTTCTTGACAAGATGCCACACAAAAGGTTGTTGCATAAGATAAAGATGCATGGCATTAAGGGTAAAGTAGTAGCATGGATAGAGGATTGGTTAATTAATAGAAAGCAAAGAGTGGGGATTAAGGGTTTCTCTGGTTGGCAATCAGTAGCTAGCGGTGTCCCTCAGGGATCAGTGTTGGGCCCACAATTGTTCACAATTTACATAGATGATATGGAATTGGGGACCAAGTGCAATGTGTCCAAGTTTGCAGACGATACTAAGATGATGGTAAAGCAAAAGGTACAGAGGATACCGGAAGTCTGCAGAGGGATTTGGATAGGTTAAGTGAATGGGTTAGGATCTGGCAGATGGAATAGAATGTTGACAAATGTGAAGTTATCCACTTTGGTCGGAATAACAGCAAAAGGGATTATTATTTAAATGACAAAATATTAAAACATGCTGCTGCGCAGAGAGACCTGGGTGTGCTAGTCCATGAGTCACAAAAAGTTGGTTTACAGGTGCAACAGGTGATTAAGAAGGCAAATGGAGTTTTGTCCTTCATTGCTAGGGAGATAGAGTTTGAGACTAGGGAGGTTATGCTGCAATTGTGTAAGGTGTTAGTGAGGCCACACTTGGAGTATTGTGTTCAGTTTTGGTCTCCTTACCTGAGAAAGGACGCACTGGCGCTGGAGGGTGTGCAGAGGAGATTCACTAGGTTAATCCCAGAGCTGAAGGGGTTGGATTACGAGGAGAGGTTGAGTAGGCTGGGACTGTACTCGTTGGAATTTAGAAGGATGCGAGGGGATCTTATAAAAACATAAAATTATGAAGGGAATAGATAGGATAGATGCGGGCAGGTTGTTTCCACTGGCGAGTGAAAGCAGTACTAGGGGGCATAGCCTCAAAATGAGGGGAAGTAGATTTAGGACTGAGCTTAGGAGGGACATCTTCATCCAAAGGGTTGTGAATCTATGGAATTCCTTGCCCAGTGAAGCAGTAGAGGCTCCTTCATTAAATGTTTTTAAGATAAAGATAAATAGTTTTTTGAAGAATAAAGGGATTAAGGGTTATGGTGTTCAGGCAGAAAGTGGAGCTGAGTCCACAAAAGATCAGCCATGATCTCATTGAATGGCGGAGCAGGCTCGAGGGGCCAGATGGCCTACTCCTGCTCCTAGTTCTTATATTCTTAAATGATTGAAATATAAACTTTGTCCCTGGGGTATGGGATATGATCTCTGGTTTGGGGCTGTGGTGAAGTAGAAGTATTGCATTTGTGGTTGGGCCCCCAGAACTTTCAGGGCTGCAGGTTACCACACCCTCCTTCAACAAAGTAATAAGATATGTGGAGACCAAATTCAAAGTTAAGTGAGTTGACGTAATCAAGAGCTGTTAAATATTAGGAAATACAATTGAGGTTTTAATACTGCCCAAACTGATGAAATATACAATGGTTATTGTGCCACTGGGGTTTGGGGGTTTTATCATCTGCAGGGACCAGTTGGATTGGGTTGAACATAGAATTGGTAAGTTTCTCTCGGGTTCAGTTAATTATAAAGGAATAAGGGATATTTCAGGAAATGAAATAGCTGTAATAGAATCCACAATATAGCATTTTGGATTTGGATTTGGATTTTGTTTATCGTCACGTGTATCGAGGTACAGTGAAAAGTATTTTTCTGCGAGCAGCTCAACAGATCATTAAATTACTGAAAAGAAAAGGAAATAAAAGATAATACGTAATAGGGAAATACAATGTAACTACAGAACACCGGCATCGGGTGAAGCATACAGGTGTGTCGTGTTAATGAGGTCAGTCCATAAGAGGGTTCTTTAGGAGTCTGGTAGCAGCAGGGAAGAAGCTGTTTTTGAGTCTGTTCGTGCATGTTCTCAGAATTTTGTATCTCCTGCCCAATGGAAGAAGTTGGAAGAGTGAGTATGCCGGGTGGAATGGGTCTTTGATTATGCTGCGCGCTTTCCCCAGGCAGTGGGAGGTGTAGATGCAGTCAATGTATGGGAGGCAGGTTTGTGTGATGGACTGGGCTGTGTTCACGACTCTCTAAAGTTTCTTGCGGTCCTGGGCCAAGCAGTTGCCATACCAGGTTGTGATGCAGCCAGATAGGATGCTTTCTATGGTGCATCTGTAAAAGTTAGTCAGAATTAATGTGGACATGCTGAATTTCCTTAGTTTCCTGAGGAAGTATAGGTGCTGTTGTGCTTTTTTGGTGGTAGCGTCGACGTGGGTGGACCAGGTCAGAGTTTCTAGGAATTAGAAACTGCTAACCATCTCAACCTCGACCGTGTTGATGGTGAAAGGGGTGTGTACAGTACTTTGCTTCCTGAAATCAATGACCAGCTCTTTAGTTTTGCTGGCATTGAGGGAGAGATTGTTGTCGCTGCACCATTCCACTAGGTTCTCTATCTCCCTCCTGTATTCTGACTCGTGGTTATTCGAGATTGTGTTTGCTTTGTGAAAGTTTGAATGGATCAAAAGGCCTTTCAACTAAATATGAAGGTAATTATGATTTGAAATGATCAAGAGCAGAATCAGTAAATCTCTAATTGAGTTTCCTGGGTGTAATTAATGTTGTTACTTCTCAATTTTTGGTGATTATAAAATGGCTTGAATGTCAATATGCACCTGAGCGATTTTCTGTACTAAAAACAATGGGTGCGATTCAGCGGACCTGAGACAAAGTCCGGATTCGGGCGTGCTTGGCAGGGTGTTTATCGACGGTTGCAGTGCCAAGATTGACCCCACTATTCACTGGCATATTGCCATTGTTTTGCGCCTCGGGGAATTTTTTCCTGCCGAGGCCTCACTTTAGTCAATTTCCTGCACTGGTGAGCTGAGCTCGTCAGCAGGCCTCTTGCAGATCAGGGTGCCATTTTGACTGGCAACCCAGATCTCTGCAGCCCCCCTTTCAGGCCCCACCTCCCAAATGGCACCCTGTCGAGGTCGTCGACTCCTGGGAGCCAGGTGAAAGCGGTGTCCACATATTTAAGTTAGACTAATGGCTCATTATCTGGATCAGGCCCAGTGAGGGCGTGATCCAAATCGCGGCGAGTGGAGCGAGTCGGATGACTCCTGACCGAGCTGGCGCCTGATGCGGAGCCCAATTTCGGGCTCCCACAGGACTCACCTGTTGCGTCCAGCTCCATGCCAGATGCAACACGATGGCTGAAGTGTGCCCAATATTTTGTTTGGTCATATCAAGGAAGCTCTTTAAAACAGAGCAGGTGGTTGGGTGCAGATGGAATGGGGCTCAGACACCGGTCTGATTCTAACACTTTTTGAATTAATTGCAGGTAGTGGTACTTGGGGATGGGATGAAGTCTGAGTCCAACTCCCTCCTGCCTGATTAAATGCCCCTCGCTGCCAAACTTACCACGAGAGTGGGTATTAAATTCCGCCCAATTTGTTAATTTGTTGTAAATATAACACACCATAAATTCCACATACAAACAGCAACCTGGGTGGAACATTTGTTGCTCTCAATTGATTGATTGATATTTATTGTCACGAAGTACAGTGAAAAGTATTTTTCTGCGGTCAAGGGCGCGTACACACTACGTAGATAGTAGACAAAAGAATAATCGACAGAGTACATTGACAAACATCAACAAATAGCGATTGGTTACAGTGCGGAACAAGGGCCAAGCAAGAGCAGCATTGGGCGTTGTGAATAGTGTTTTTACAGGGAACAGATCAGTCCAAGAGAGTCATTGAGGAGTCTAGCAGCTGTGAGGAAGAAGCTGTTCCTATGTCTGGATGTGCAGGTCTTCAGACTTCTGTATCTTCTGCCTGATGGAAGGGTCTGGAAGAGGGCAAAGCCTGGGTGTGAGGAGTCTCTGACAGTGCTGCCTGCCTCCCTGAGGCAGCGTGAGGTGTAGATGGCAAATATCCAGGTAAATCTCCAGGTTAATATTCACATGGTAGTGCTGCTGCCACAATGCAAGATAACAGACTTTGTCCCATTGAAGACAGGCTCTCTGCTGGTACCTATTGGTTGGCTAAACATTGTATTTTTACATCCAATTAAACAAACAGATTCAAATTACCCATGGGCAGCTCCGACTGATATGGCTCCCTCTGCATGGGAAAATTTGAGTTGAATGATTTAACTGGCTTCAAAGAACAAGCAATCTGCCAACAAGAAGCAACTCAGCTGGGGAAAAACTAATTCGCGTCAGCTCAGTTCTGGAAAAGGGACAAAACAAGATTTGTATTTATATAGCACCTTTCACCACCTTAGGATGTCTCAAAGTGCTTTGCAGCCGATTAAGTAATTTTTTATTTTTATTTTTTAAAAAATATATAATTTATTAAAGTTTTTCGATCAACCAAGAATTTTTCCATTTTTACAACTTTGTAACAATATATACATTGATCGTTTTTAAAATAATATATTAACTAACGGCAAGTGCCAACACAAATAAAAAGAAAAACGAAAAGAAATAGTACCATTGAGAAGATAACTATGAACAACAAATATGTAACAACACACAAAAAAACCCCAAAGACCCGAATGCACACTCCCCCCTCCCCCCCCCCGCCAAGCCCCCCACCCCCGCCTCCCCCCTGGGTTGCTGCTGTTGTCTTTCCTATTTTCCCTTATCGCTCTGCGAGATAGTCGAGGAACGGTTGCCACCGCCTGGTGAACCCCTGAGCCGAACCTCTTAGTGCGTACTTTATCCGCTCCAATTTTATAAACCCTGCCATATCGTTTATCCAGGCCTCCACGCCCGTGGGTTTAGCTTCTTTCCACATAAGTAGAATCCTTCGCCGGGCTACTAGGGACGCAAAGGCCAGAACATCGGCCTCTCTCGCCTCCTGCACTCCCGGCTCATCTGCAACCCCGAATATAGCCAACCCCCAGTTTGGTTCGACCCGGACCCCCACCACCTTTGAAATCACTTTTGCCACACCCACCCAAAACCCGTGCAATACCGGGCATGACCAAAACATGTGGGTGTGGTTCGCAGGGCTTCCCACGCACCTCCCGCACCTATCCTCCACCCCAAAAAACCTGCTCAATCTTGCTCCCGTCATATGCGCCCTGTGTAGTACCTTGAATTGGATCAGGCTGAGCCTGGCACACGAGGACGAGGAATTTACCCTACTTAGGGCATCTGCCCACAGCCCTTCCTCAATCTCTTCCCCCAGCTCCTCCTCCCATTTTCCTTTCAGTTCCTCTATCATCGTCCCCCCCTCGTCTCTCATTTCCCTGTATATATCGGACACTTTACCATCACCCACCCTTGCCCCCAAAATCACTCTGTCCCGGATCCCTTGCGCCGGGAGCTGCGGAAATTCCCTCATCTGTTGCCTCACAAATGCCCTCACTTGCATATAACGAAATGCATTCCCAGGTGGCAACCCGTATTTTTCTGTCAGTGCTCCCAGACTCGCGAACGTCCGTCCAAGAACAAGTCCTTCAGTTGCGCAATTCCTGCTCGCTGCCAAGATTGAAATCCCCCGTCTATCCTTCCCGGGACGAACCTGTGGCTGTTCCTTATCGGGGACCACACTGAGGCCCCCATCACTCCCCTATGTCGTCTCCACTGCCCCCAAATCTTCAGAGTCGCCACCACCACTGGGTTTGTGGTGTACCTTTTCGGGGAGAACGGCAGCGGCGCCATTGCCAGTGCATTTAAGCTAGTTCCCCTACAGGACGCCATCTCCAGCCTTTTCCACGCCGCTCCTTCTTCTTCCCTCATCCACTTACATATCATAGACACGTTAGCGGCCCAATAATAATCACTCAGACTCGGCAGTGCCAATCCCCCTCGATCTCTACTGCGCTGCAGGAACCCCCTCTTTACCCTTGGGGTCTTTCCGGCCCACACAAAGCTCATGATGCTCCTGTCCACCTTCTTAAAAAAGGTCTTTGTAATCAGTATGGGGAGGCACTGAAACACAAAAAGAAACCTCGGGAGGACCACCATTTTAATCGCCTGCACCCTGCCCGCCAATGACAGGGCACCATATCCCACCTCTTAAAGTCCTCCTCCATCTGCTCTACCAGTCGTGTCAAGTTAAGCTTATGCAAGGTTCCCCAGTCCCTGGCCACCTGGATCCCTAAATACCGGAAATCTCTTGTTGCCCTCCTCAGCGGCAGCTCATCTATTCCCCTGCCCTGTTCCTCGGGGTGCATCACAATCAGTTCACTCTTCCCCATATTCAGATTGTATCCCGAAAACTCTCCAAACTCCCTGAGTGTCTGCATTATCTCAGGCATCCCTTCCACTGGGTCCGCGACATATAACAGATGTTCTTCTCCTCCTCTAAGTACCCCTCTCCACTTCCTAGAGCCCCTCAGCGCTATGGCCAATGGCTCAATTGCCAACACAAACAGTAACGGGGACAGGGGGCACCCCTGTCTTGTGCCCCTATATAGTCGGATCGTTGCCTGTTCGTAATCACACTTGCCACCGGGGCCCCGTATAGGAGCCGAACCCATCTAATGAACCCCTCTCCAAATCCAAATCTCTTCAGTACCTCCCACAAATAGTCCCACTCCACTCTATCAAATGCCTTCTCTGCATCCATAGCCACCACTATCTCCGCCTCCCCCTCCGGTGGGGGCATCATCATCACCCCCAACAACCTCCGTATATTGGTATTCAATTGCCTCCCTTTAACAAATCCTGTTTGGTCACCATGCACCACCCCAGGGACACAGTCCTCTATCCTTGTCGCCATCACTTTGGCCAATAACTTGGCATCTACGTTCAGGAGGGAGATGGACCTGTATGACCCGCACTGCAGCGGGTCTTTGTCTCTTTTCAGGATCAGCGATATCGTCGCCTCCGACATCGTCGGGGGTAGTGTCCCCCTTTCCTTAGCCTCATTGAAGGTTCTCGTCAAGAGTGGGGCCAGCAGGTCCACATATTTCCTATAGAATTCCACCGGGAACCCATCTGGTCCTGGGGCCTTCCCTGCCTGCATGTTCCCGATTCCTTTTACCACCTCCTCTACCTCAATCTGCGCTCCCAGTCCTGTCCTCTCCTGCTCCTCAACCTTCGGGAACTCCAACTGGTCTAGGAAATGCATCATTCCCTCTTTCCCTTCTGGGGGTTGGGCCTTATACAACCTCTCGTAGAATACCTTAAATACCCCGTTCACCTTCTCCGCTCTCTGTTCCACCCTTCCCTCCTCATCTCTAACTCCTCCGACCTCTCTCGCCGCCCCCCTCTTCCTAAGTTGTTGGACCAGCAGTCGGCTCGCCTTCTCTCCGTATTCATACTGTACTCCCTGTGCCTTCCTCCACTGCGTCTCCGCCTTACCCGTGGTCAACAAGTCAAAGTCCGTGTGTAGCCTCCGTCTTTCCCTGTGTAGCCCTTCGTCCGGAGCCTCCGCATATTGCCTATCCACCCTCAGAATCGCCCCAATCAGTCTCTCCCTATCTTTACCCTCTTGTTTCCCCTTATGGGCCCTTATGGAAATCAGCTCCCCTCTCACCACCGCCTTCAGCGCCTCCCAGACTACTCCCACCTGGACCTCTCCGTCATCATTGACCTCTAGGTATCTTTCAATACATCCCCTCACCCTTCCACATGCCCCCTCGTCCGCCAACAGTCCCATGTCCAATCTCCAAAGTGGGTGTTGCTCCTTTTCCTCCCCTAGTTCCAGATCTACCCAATGTGGGGCATGATCTGAAATGGCTATAGCCGAGTACTCCGCTCCTGCCACCTTCGGGATCAGCGCCCTTCCCAGGACAAAGAAATCTATCCGGGAGTACACTCTATGAACGTGGGAGAAGAAGGAAAACTCTTTACTCCTCGGTCTAGTAAATCTCCAGGGATCCACTTCTACCGTCTGCTCCATAAAGCCCTTAAGCACCTTGGCCGCTGCCGGCCTCCTCCCGGTCCTAGATCTGGACCGGTCCAGCACCGTGTTGAGGTCCCCCCTCCATTACCAACTTTCCCATCTCCAGGTCCGGGATGCGCCCCAACATACGCCTCATAAAGTTCGCATCATCCCAGTTCGGGGCATATACGTTCACCAGCACCACTGCTTCACCTTGCCATCTGCCACTCACCATCACATACCTACCCTCACTGTCCGCCACTATGGTCTTCACCTCAAACGATACCCGTTTCCCCACCAATATTGCCACCCCTCTATTTTTCGCATCCAAGCCCGAGTGGAATACCTGTCCCCACCCATCCTTTTCTTAACCTGACCTGATCCGCCAGTTTCAGGAGCGTCTCCTGAAGCATAACCACGCCTGCCTTTAGCTTCTTTAGGTGCGCAAATACCCTTGCCCTCTTAATCGGCCCATTCAACCCTCTCACGTTCCACGTGATCAACCGGGTTGGGGGGCTCTTTACCCCCCCCCTCGTCGACTAGCCATCCCCTTTTTTAAACCAGCTCCTCACCCGGTTCCCACGCAACCACTTGTCCCTCAGACAGCACCCTCCCATCCCTCCCATCTCATCCCGTAACAGCTCCCCCTTCCCCTTATCAGCAGCAACCCAGTTAATCCACCCCCCCCCCCCCCCGCTAGATCGCTAGATCCCGCTCTAGCTTGATTGCACCCCCCATATTGCTTTCCGGGGTCAGCAAACTCTGGCTGACCTCGGCTTCCCCCGTTTATCCTTAGCCTCCCTGCGTGTGAGGCCCCCTCGTTCCTACGCCCCCCTTTCCTGCCACACTTTCCATATCACGGGAACAGAGCCCGCGCTTCCCTCTCGGCCCTGCCCCTAATGGCGCAGCTCCCTCTCTCCTTCCCCATCCCCTTCCCCACCGGCGCCCACATTTCTTCGTGTCTCCCTCCTTCGAGGGGAAAAAATTCCCCCATCTGATTTACAATTTCTTGCCACCACCTCACTACTTCATTCCAAACATCCTTTCCCAAATCTAGTCCATCTTCTCCTCTTGAATGAATGTCCACACCTCCTCTGCCGTCTCGAAGTAGTGGTGTTTGCCCTGGTGTGTAACCCACAGTCTTGCCGGCCGCAACATTCCGAATTTCACTTTCCTCCTGTGGAGCACCGCCTTGGCCCGATTGAAACTCGCCCTCCTTCTCGCCACCTCCACACTCCAATCTTGGTAGACGCGGATCATCGCGTTCTCCCATCTGCTGCTCCGTGTCGTCTTAGCCCATCTCAGGACCATCTCCCTATCCTTGTAGCGGTGGAATCTCACCACTATTGCTCGCGGTGTTTCCCCTGCCTTTGGTCTTCTCATGAGGACTCGATACGCTCCCTCCACTTCCAGGGAGCCCGTCGGGGCCTCAGCTCCCATTGAGGTATGGAGCATCACGCTCACGTACGCCCCAACGTCCGCTCCCTCGGCCCCTTCGGGAAAACCCAAAATCCTTAAGTTCTTCCTCCTCGAGCTATTTTCCAGGGCTTCCAATCTCTCCATACACCTCTTGTGTAGCGCCTCGTGCGTCTCCGTCTTCACCACCAAGCCCTGTATCTCGTCCTCATTTTCGGCAGCTTTTGCCTTCACTCCACGGAGCTCCATCTCGTGGGTCTTTTGCGTCTCCTTCAGCCCCTCAATCGCCTGCAGCATCGGCGCCAGCACCTCCTTCTTGGGCTCCTCCACACATCGCCGGAGGAACTCCTGCTGTTCCAGGCCCCATACCAACTGGGCTCCCTCAGCCGCCATCTTGCTTCTCCCTTCCCTTCTCTGCCACTGCTCCAGAGGATCCTCCACAATCTGGCCACTACTATCACTTCTTTTCATCCACACCCGGGGGGACCCCTTCCTATGTCGCCTCACACTGGGTTTAGCCTTTGAAAATTTCCGTTGGGGCTCCCGATAAGAGCCCAAAAGTCCGTTGAAACGGGAGGTGCCGAAACGTGCGACTTAGCTAGTCATCGCCGCACCCGGAAGTCCCCCGATTAAGTAATTTTGAAGTGTAGTCACTGTTGTAATGTAGAAAAGATGGCAGCCATATTGTGCAGAGCAATCTCCCATAAACAGTGATGTGATAATGACCAGATAGTCTATTTTTATGATGCTGTTTGAAGGATAATTGGTGTCCAGAATGCTGCAGGTAACTCCCTGCTCTTCTTCAGAATAATGTTCTGGGATCTTTTACATCAACCCTGAGAGAGCAGACAGGGCCTCCGTTTAACTTACCTAAATGGTGGCGCCTCTAGCAATACGGCACTTGCAGCGTCAGCTTAGAATTTTGTGCCGTAGAACTGGATTAGGACTTGCACTCAGAATGCTGCTAGTTGAGCCACAGTTTACCGCTACAACATGGGAGATTTTCACACTATTGGATTGGCAAGCAAAGCAAAGTAATGAAAGAGAGTGAAGAATGCTTGCCTGGCCATCAGCGATAGGAAGAGACAAACTTGGTTTTGCTCTCCCAACATTTCTAATAGCCCGACCTCAGCTGCAATGCCTAGCTTCAGACTTGGCTCAGCTGGGAATTTTGCAGTGGAGCCCTGCAAAAGGGGTGTCCCGGGTATCTCACTGTCTTTCCAGCTGGCGGGGAGACCCCTGTCTTGTCCAATAAATACCGCCCAGTATATCTGATTTTGATGCAGATTTTGTTTCAGTTGAATACTTATCATGTGCAATTTATTGATGAAATACCAGGAGCGGGGTTCTCCATTCCTGAGACTAAGTGTTAATGCCGGGGCAGGATTAGTGAACTTCTACGACACCAAAACTGGCGCTGCACCTGGACCGATTCAATGACCATTGAGGAGCTAGCACCAACGCCACGTGGAATATGACCGATTCCAATGAAAAACAGTGTCTGATTCACCGGGTCCGTGATTGACACGCAGGAGGCTGACAAGCTGCAGCCGAATATATACACTTCACTCCCCACACACACTCATCGCAGCCAACAAGAAGGGACTGGTTGTGCTCGAGCGCGCCCATCCCATTGATGGGTCGGCTGAGCGAGAAGGCAGCTAGGAGGGTGGCGTGGGGGACACCGATACGACCCGTGGCACTAAGTTTTCAGTGAGCAGTCGGTGGCATGCAAAGCTGCATGTCTGCCTTGCAGGCTGCGGCAATGGTGTTCCATGCTCCTTCACCCCGACCCCACAGCCCACCTCCTGGCCATACCCCGCTATGCCCCCAGCCCTGGCAGAAGCCTGGGGCACAACTGTTAGCACACCATAGAAATGTTGGACACTTTTCGTACCCCCACTCTCCTTCTCAATGGCCACGGTGCCTATTTTGTGATTTTTGAAAGCACAACTGAACCTCGCCGTAGGGAATTCCCCCTGGTGGAGGCTGAGAATTGCGGAGGCCCTGGAGAATACTGAGTCCGGTGCGCTAATGATATTCAAGCGACGTTTATTTACTGTTTGTGCAGAGTGGAACGCATTGACGTTGCTGTCGAGGCATCGGAGAATTGCGACTTGGTGTGAACCACGATTTTGACGTCAAAACCGATTCCCCACCCAATCGCCTTTCCCGATTTCGGTGTTGGCCAACGCCGAATCCTGCCCCACAGCTTTCCATCTAAAAATTCCAAATGTCAAATGAAATGCCAGCTTTTGAGTGGTTATCCCCAAGGCACAATCACTTGCCAGTAACACTGAGATTCCTCAGGCCTGCAGTCAGTGCTAGGATTCTGTAGTTAGATTTGAGGAAGTGAAAAGTGAGGCTGCTGTTGTTGTGATGTCATGTTGAAGCTGTGGAATGTGCTTTGGGATGGAGGCCCCAGGAATAAAATTAGTACAAGCTATGTATGTGCGAGGGAAAGAGGAGGATGAGATTGTCGCCTATGCACCTCACCATGTTTGTACACAGCAAATGATGTTTTAGCATAGGGCGCGATTCTTGGAAAAATTTGCGGTAGCGAGCGGGAGTTGCTTCAAGCTTCCTGGCGTTCGACCTAGCGAGGCCGGCAACGCAATTCAACGTTAATTTATCCACTTAACGAAGCCTCACGAGCTTGGCGACGCAAATGACGGATCGCCAGCTGGATCGCCGGGACCGTGCTCGCCAGCCCCCCGCTGACAAGGTTGAGCAGCACTTAAGCTGCACTTGCTCAGCCAACCCCAGCCAGCTCACAACAATGGCGATGAGGAGACTGTCATGATATTCATGTGAACAGCACAGCACATACACACACACACATAATGATGGACTGATCAACGGACCAATCAACACACACAACACGACAGCCAATCACGGACAAGAGCATACACCGTACAAAAGCAGCGAAAATGATTCGGCGTTGGCCAACACCGAAATCGGGAAAGGCGATTGGGTGGGGAATCGGTTTTGACGTCGAAATCGTGGTTCACGCCAAGTCGCAATTCTCCAATGCCTCGA
The DNA here is from genome assembly GCF_047496885.1 of Scyliorhinus torazame. Classification (NCBI taxonomy): domain Eukaryota; kingdom Metazoa; phylum Chordata; class Chondrichthyes; order Carcharhiniformes; family Scyliorhinidae; genus Scyliorhinus; species Scyliorhinus torazame. The sequence goes on from NC_092714.1 coordinate 211,116,037, forward strand.
CAGCATCGTCAACTCGAGCAGGAGAGAGCTCAGGGCACAGACCTCATTGCCAGCCACTCGGAGGCTCACCATATGCTGAATACCAGAGTTTACTGTGTTTATAATTCAATGAAATAAAACTGCGTTGTACCATACGCAACCGTGTTGGTTCGTCTGTGTGTCAGAGTACCCAACACTTCATGATACCAGGAGTGATTTGATACCTACCCACAAATCTGCCATCCTGCACCATGGACACCGTCAACGCACCGCAGCCGCTGCAAGTCGCTGGGAACCTCGGCGTAAATTGGAAGCTATTCAAGCAGCGCTTCCAGCTCTTTCTGGAAGCCAACGAAAGAGGGTGCGCCTCGGACACCAGAAAGATCGCCATGCTCCTCCCCACCGCAGGTCAGCACGCCATCCATAGCTACAACTCCCTGGTGTTCGCGGAAGGCGAGGACAAATCCAAATACGAGACGGTCCTTCTCAAGCTCGACCAACACTTCAACGTCGAGGTCAACGAAAGCTTCGAGAGGTATGTCTTCTAGCAGCGCCTGCAAGGTAAGGATGAGCTCTTTCAGTCATTCCTCACCCATCTCCGTATCCTCGCGCAGTCCTGCGGTTACGACACCACCTCAGACTCCATGATTCGGGACCAGATCGTTTTTGGGGTCGCCTCGGGCACCTTACGCCAGCAGCTTTTAAAAATAAAAGGCCTCACCTTAGCCTCCGCAATCGAAGCCTGTGCCCTGCACGAAAACGCGACTAGCCGCTATGCACAATTTCAGGCGACCGAATCGGCACGGCGGGGGTCCTACGCGGCAGAATCGGCGAGCCAGGTGCCCCACGAGGCCGTACGGGCCCAGGCGATCGAGTTCCTCCCGGCCCGCGGCCCGGGCGATGTCGGCCATTTCGCGCGCTTTTCGGGGCCTCCCGCGCTTGTGCGCGCCAAAACCTACGGCAACACTGAGGGACGTGATGCGCAGGCGCGCCCGACGCAAGATCGAACTGCGCATGCGCAGTGGCGCAACAAACGTCATGATGTCACGACGTGCGGCAACTTTGGAGCTGCACATTTAAAGCGGCAATGTCCCGCAAGAACCCGACAATGCCTACGCTGTGGCAAGGTGGGCCACTACGCTGCTTACTGTCGAGCAGCTCAACCTGTCAATCTTCCACAATTCCGACAACCTCGCAGGGACGTGCGGACCATTCAGCCTCCCCATTACGAATCTTGCCCAGACGACATCCAGACCGGTGACACAGATGACCGAGACGCCTTCCGTGTTGCGGTCATTGATGGGAACCGAGTGAACACTATCAATCCGGGTGATGAATGGTGTGCCACCCTGACAATCAACCGATCGCCGATAACTTTCCGCCTGGACACTGGCGCCTCCGCCAACCTCATAGCATGGTCAGCCTTCTACGCCATGAAGGTCAGATCACCAATTCGGCCATCCCGGTGCAGGATGGTCGACTACAATGGGAACGTTATCCCGGCCATGGGATCCTGCCAGCTCCAGGTGACACACAAAACACACACGGCCACACTCTCATTCGAGATAGTTGGCTCATCGAAGGATTCCCTGCTAGGCGCACAGGCATGCAAGGCTCTCCACCTCGTGCAACGAGTCCACTCTCTCTCTCCAGACGGAACGTCTGACTTCCCGGATGCAGAGTTTAACGCACAGCTCCAGTCGCTCCTCGCCCACAACCAGGAGGCATTCGAGGGCATGGGAACACTGCCATACACCTATAGAATTTGACTCAAACCAGACGACACCCCGGTCATTCACGCACCTCGCAGGGTCCCTGCGCCACTCAAAGACCGCCTCAAGCAGCAGCTGCAGGATCTCCAGGACCTAGGGGTCCTATCCAGGGTCACGGATCCCACGCCGTGGGTCAGCTCCATGGTGTGTGTCAAGAAGCCCTCCGGCGAGCTCCGCATCTGTATTGACCCAAAAGACCTCAATAACAATATTATGAGGGAACATTACCCCATACCCAAACGGGAAGAGATCACGAGTGAAATGGCCCAGGCGAAAATATTTACCAAACTGGATACCTCTAAAGGCTTTTGGCAGATCCAACTAGATCCGTCCAGCCGAAAGCTGTGCACTTTCAACACCCCTTTCTGCAGGTTCTGCTACAACCGAATGCCATTTGGCATCATCTCGGCATCCGAGGTCTTTCATAGGATCATGGAGCAGATGATGGAAGGCATCGAAGGGGTGCGCGTCTATGTGGACGACGTCACCATCTGGTCCACCACACCACAGGAGCACATATATCGTCTCCAAAGCGTCTTTGCACGCATACGTGAAAACGGCCTGCGCCTCAACCGAGCCAAGTGTTCTTTTGGCCAAACCGAGCTGAGTTCCTGGACGACCACATTTACCGGTCAGGGGTCCGTCCGGATGCAGACAAGGTGAGCGCCATCACAGCCATGCCGCAGCCGGCAGACAAGAAAGCAGTACTACGCTTCCTAGGCATGGTCAACTTCCTGGGGAAGTTCATTCCCAACCTTGCCTCCCACACGACAGCTCTGCGCCAGCTCGTCAAAAAGTCCACGGAGTTCCAGTGGCAGCACACACACCAGCAGGAATGGGAGAAGCTCAAACTCAAGCTCACCACTGCACCGGTACTGGCGTTTTTCGACACGTCTCGACTAAAATCTCGACTGATGCCAGCCAGTCCGGCATTGGGGCAGTGCTCCTGCAGCGGGATGACACTGCGTCATGGGCCCCGGTCGACTAGGCCTCGCGGGCCATGACCCCCACAGAGCAGCGCTACGCGCAGATCAAAAAGGAGTGCCTGGGCTTGCTAACCGGTTTAGACAAGTTCCATGATTATGTGCATGGTCTTCCCCGGTTCACCGTTGAAACTGACCACCGCCCCCTGGTCAGCATCAGAAACAAGGACCTGAACGAGATGACCCCTCGCCTCCAGCGCATCCTACTTAAACTCAGGAGGTATGACTTCCAACTGGTCTACATCCCAGGGAAGGACCTTATCATTGCGGGTGCCCTATCGAGAGCAGTGAGCACGCCGCCAGACTCGGAGGGGTTCGTATGTCAGGCCGAGGCGCAGGTGGCCTTCACATCGGCAAATCTGCCAGCTGACGACTCCAGTCTGGCCCGCAATCGCAGAGAGACTGCGGCCGACCCCCTTCTACAACGTGTGATGCGCCACATGATGGGAGAGTGGCTCAAAGGGCAGTGCCCGCAGTTCTACAATGTCCGAGACGACTTGGCCGTCATTGATGGTGTCCTTCTGAAGCTGGACCGGATTGTGATTCCGCACAGCATGCACAAGCTGGTTCTCGACCAACTACACAAAGGCCACCTGGGTGTCGAGAAGTGCAGAAGGAGGGCCCCGAGAGGCGGTATACTGGCCGGGCATCAGTGACGATATTGCCAATGTGGTGCTCAACTGCCCCACCTGCCAAAGGTTTCAGCCGGCGCAACCTCCTGAAACGCTTCTGCCCCATGAGCTGGTGACGTCCCCATGGGCGAAGGTGGGTGTGGACCTCTTTCACGCGCTCGGCAGGGACTATCTAATCGTCGTTGACTACTTCTCCAACTACCCACAGGTCATACGCCTGCACGATTTGACGTCGTCCGCTGTCATAAGGGCCTGCAAAGACACCTTCGCTCGCCACGGCATTCCGATGATGGTCATGTCGGAAAATGGGCCCTGTTTCGCCAGCCAGGAATGGGCATCGTTTGCTGCCTCATATGGCTTCACACACGTGACATCTAGCCCTCTGCACCCCCAGTTCAACGGCAAGGCGGAGAAGGGCGTTCACATTGTCAAGCGGCTCCTCTGTAAGGCTGCTGCTGCCGGATCGGAGTTCTGCCTCGCCCTGCTGGCCTATCGCTCGGCCCCACTAGAGACTGGTCTCTCACCAGCCCAGCTGCTGATGGGTCGCGCCCTCAGGACTACTGTACCTTCCATCCTGGCGCCCACAATCAACCATGCTCCGGTACTGCACAGGATGCAGCTGCAGTGCGGTCGCCAGAAGAGGTCATATGACACACGGGCAACTGATCTTCCCGCCCTGGACCCTGGAGACGAAGTCCGCATCCACCTACCAGAAGGTGGCTGGTCAGCACCTGCCGAAGTTCTCCGACGCGTGGCTCCCCGCTTGTTCCTGGTTCGCATGCCTGATGGATCCGTTTGTCGGCGCAATCGCCGGGCTCTTCGCCTGCTTCCACGCTCGCTACGAGACCTTACACCGACACCGTGCCCTCCTGTTGTTCCTGATTTAGACTTCATGGAGCTGCCTGCTACCATGCCCCTTCCGTCGCCGCCCGTGGCCAGGCCCGTTCCTCAGCCGGTGGGTCCAGACCCACACTTGAGGCGGTCAACCCGAATTTGTCGCCCACCTACTAGACTGGACTTATGAGACTGTTTACACGTTGAACTCATGCAACCACTTTGTTAATATGTTTATGTTCTTATTGTTACAGGAATTCGCTTTATCATTCAACGTTTTCCCGTTCTTTGTTCATGGTACAGCCTCGTTGTTATGTCACACCCAACATTGCCCCTTGTATGTAGTGAAACCCCATGTACATGCTGTAAATATTGCATACACACACATTTAGCTACACTCCGTACACATCTCTATTTATAACCACGTAGGCACATAATCCTGTAAAAAAGGGGGGATGTCATGATATTCATGTGAACATCACAGCACATACACACACACACAATGATGGACAGATCAACGGACCAATCAACACACACAACACGACAGCCAATCACGGACAAGAGCATACACAGTACAAAAGCAGGGAACACGACACTTCCGGGGCACTCGAGCAGGAGAGAGCTCAGGGCACAGACCTCATTGCCAGCCACTCAGAGGCTCACCATGTGCTGAATACCAGAGTTTATTATGTTTATAGTTCAATGAAATAAAACTGCGTTGTACCATACACAACCGTGTTGGTTCGTCTGTGTGTCAGAGTACCCAACACTTCAGAGACTGTGGTGTTGGGTGCTCTGAGGTACAGATGAACCAACACGGTTGCAATTGGTACAACGCTGTTTTATTCCAACTTGCTATTCACAGATTTGTCTTGATACTCTGCACGTGGTGACTCCCTGAGTGTGTTGTTAATCAGGTCCTGTCCTTGTCCTGGTCTCTAGATGGACTGGCCACCAGGTGTCATGTTTCTTCTCTTATACTGTCTCTGTCCTTGTCTGTGATTGGCTGTCGTGTTATGTGTGCTAATTTGTCTGTTGGTCTGTCTATCATGATGTGTGTGTTTGAATATCATGACATCCCCCTTTTTTTACAAGATTATGTGCCTACGTGGTTATAAATATGAATGTGTCCTGAGTGCAGCTAAAAGTGTGTGTGCGTGATATTTACAGCATGTACATGTGTCGTAACTATATACATGGGGCGATGTCGGGTGTGTCATGCTAACGAGGTTGTACCATAACAAAACAAGAAAAAAACTTTGAAGTGTGGTCCGGTCAAACGAGATCTGGAATGATAAAAAACAGTAACATGTTACAATACAATCGTTGCTAAACTTTGACGTGTGAACAGTCTCATAAGTCCAGTCTAGTAGGTGTGCGACGAATTCGGGTTGACCGCCTCAAGGGTGGGTCAAGAACCACTGGCTGAGGTGCGAGCCTGGCCACGGGTGGCGATGGAAGGGGCATGGTCTGTGGCAGCTCCACAAAGTCACTATCAGGAACCAGTGGAGGACCCGGCGTCTGTGTACTGTTCCGTTGCGAGCGTGGAAGGAGGCGAAGGGCTCGCCGTTTGCGCCTACGCACGGATTCATCCGGCATGCGTACTAGGAATGAGCGGGGAGCCACACGTCGGAGAACTTCGGCAGGTGCTGACCAGCCACCATTTGGTAGATGGATGCGGACTTTGTCTCCAGGGGCCAGGGGGGGGAAGATCAGTTGCCCTTGTGTCGTACGAACTCTTCTGGCGATCACGCTGCAGTTGCATCTTTTACAGTACCGTCGCATGGTCTGTTGTTGGTGCCAGGATGGAAGGCACAGTGGTTCTGAGGGCGCGACCCATCAGCAGCTGTGCTGGCGAGAGACCCGTGGCTAGCGGGGCCGAGCGATAGGCCAGCAGGGCGAGGTGAAAGTCCGATCCGGCAGCAGCAGCCTTGCAGAGGAGCCGCTTGGCAATGTGAATGCCCTTCTCCGCCTTTCCATTGGGCTGGGGATGCAGAAGGCCGGACGTCACGTGTGTGAAGCCATATGAGGCGGCAAAGGACGGCCATTCATGGCTGGCAAAACAGGGCCCATTTTCCGACATGACAGTCTTCGGAATGCCGTGGCGAGCAAAGGTGTCTTTGCAGGCCCTGATGACCGCAGACGACGTCAGATCGTGTAGGCGTATGACTTCTGGGTAATTGGAGAAGTAGTCCATGATGACAACATAGTCCATGCCAAGCGCATGAAATAGGTCGACACCCACCTTCGCCCAGGGGGACGTCACCAGCTCATGGGGCAGAAGCGTCTCAGGAGGTTGCGCCGGCTGAAACCTTTGGCAGGTTATGCAGTTGAGCACCATGTTGGCAATATTGTCACTGATGCCCGGCCAGTATACCGCCTCTCGGGCCCTCCGTCTGCACTTCTCGACCTCCAAGTGGCCTTCGTGTATTTGATTGAGAACCAGCTGGAGCATACTGTGCGGAATAACGATCCTGTCTAGCTTCAGAAGGATCCCATCAATGGTGGCTAGGTCGTCCTGTACATTATAGAACTGCGGGCACTGCCCTTTGAGCCAACCTTCTGTCATGTGGCGCATCACTCGCTGTAAAAGGGGGTCGGCCGCTGTCTCTCTGCGTATGCGGGCCAGACTGGAGTCGTTAGCCGGCAGATTTGTGCCTCGACTTGACATACGAACCCCTCCGCATCTGGTGGTGTACTCACTGCTCGGGATAGGGCATCCGCCACGATGAGGTCCTTCCCTGGAGTGTAGATCAGTTGGAAATCATACCTCCTGAGTTTAAGTAGGATGCGCTGGAGGCGAGGGGTCATGTCGTTCAGGTCCTTGTTTATTATGTTGACCAGGGGGCGGTGGTCAGTTTCGACCGTGAATCGTGGAAGACCATATACATAATCGTGGAACTTGTCCAAACCAGTTAGCAAGCCCAGGCATTCTTTTTCGATTTGCGCGTAGCGCTGCTCTGTGGGGGTCATAGCCCGTGATGCATAGGCAACCGGGGCCCATGACGACGTGTCATCCCTCTGCAGGAGCACTGCTCCAATGCCGGATTGGCTGGCATCAGTTGAGATTTTGGTGGGACGAGACGTGTCGAAGAACGCCAACACTGGTGCCGTGGCAAGTTTGTGTTTGAGCTTCTCCCATTCCAGCTGGTGTGTGTGTTGCCACTGGAAGTCTGTGGATTTTTTTACGAGATGGCTCAGAGCCGTTGTGTGGGAGGCAAAGGTTGGGAATGAATTTCCCAAGGAAGTTGAGCATGCCCAGGAATCGTAGTACAGCCTTCTTGTCGGCCGGCCGCGGCATGGCTGTGATGGCGCTCACCTTGTCTGCATCCGGACGGACCCCTGACCGGGAGATGTGGTCCCCCAGGAACTTCAATTCGGTCTGGCCAAAGGCACACTTGGCTCGGTTGAGGTGCAGGCCATTTTCCCGTATGTGGGCAAAAACGCGTTGGAGACGATGTATGTGCTCCTGCGGTGTGGTGCACCAGATGATGACATCGTCCACATATACACGCACCCCTTCGATGCCTTCCATCATCTGCTCCATGATTCTGTGGAAGACCTCGGATGCCGAGATGATGCCAAATGGCATCCGGTTATAGCAGAATCTGCCGAAAGGGGTGTTAAAGGTGCATAGCTTTCGGCTGGACGGGTCCAGTTGGATCTGCCAAAATCCTTTAGAAGCATCCAGTTTGGTGAATATCTTCGCTTGGGCCATTTCACTGGTGATTTCCTCCTGTTTAGGTATGGGATAATGTTCCCACATAATGTTATTATTTAGGTCTTTAGGGTCTATACAGATGCGGAGCTCGCCAGAGGGCTTCTTGACACACACCAGGGAGCTGACCCATGGCGTGGGCTCCGTGACCCTGGATAGGACCCCTTGGTCCTGGAGATCCTGCAGCTGCAGCTTGAGGCGGTCTTTAAGTGGCGCAGGAACCCTGTGAGGTGCGTGAACGACCGGGATGGCGTTCGGTTTGAGGCGAATTTTGTATGTGTATGGCAGTGTTCCCATGCCTTCAAATGCCTCCTGGTTGTGAGCGAGGAGCGATTGTAGATTTGCGTTGAACTCAGTATCCGGGAAGTCAGATGTGTCGTCTGGAGAGAGAGACTGAATTCGCTGTACAAGGTGGAGAGCCTTACATGCCTGTGCGCCCAGCAAGGAATCCTTCGATGAGCCAACTATTTCAAACGAGAGTGTGGCCGTGTGCGTTTTGTGTGTCACCTGGAGCTGGCAGGATCCCATGGCCGGGATAACGTTCCCATTGTAGTCGATCATCTTGCACCGGGATGGCTGGATAGGTGGTTTGACCTTCATGGCATGGAATGCTGAATACGCTATGAGGTTGGCGGATGCGCCAGTGTCCAGGCGGAAAGTGATCTGCGATCGGTTGACCGTCAGGGTGGCACTCCATTCATCGGCCGGATTGATGGTGTTGACGCGGTTCACATCAATGACCGCAACCCGGAAGGCATCTTGGTCATCTGTGTCGTTGGGTTGGATGTCCTGATGTGTGGGCTGGACGGTCCTGATGTGTCTGCGAGGTTGTCGGAGATGTGTAGGATCCATCGATTGAACCGCTCGACAGTAGGCAGCGTAGTGGCCCATCTTGCCACAGCGTAGGCATTGTCGGTTTTTTGCAGGACATTGCCCTTTTAAATGTGCAGCTCCACAGTTGCCGCACGTCATGACGCCACTGCGCATGCGCAGTTCGGTCTTGCATCGGGCGCGCCTGCGCAGTGCGTCCCTCGATGTTGCCGTTGGTTTTGGCGCGCACAAGCGCAGGAGACCTCGAAATGCGTGCGAAACGGCCACCCTCGTCCGGGCCGCGGGCCGGGAGGTACTCGATTGCCTGGATGCATTCGGCCTCGTGGGCAGCCTGCCTTGCCGATTCGATCTCTAGGGACCCCCTCCATGCAGATTCGGTCGCCTGAAATTGGGCAAAGCGGCTGGTCGCATTTTCATGGAAGACACAGGCTTCCACTGCAGATGCTAAGGTCAGGCCTTTAATTTTAAGAAGCTGCTGGCGTAGGCCACTGGAGGCAACGCCAAAAATGATCTGGTCCCGGATCATGGACTCTGAGGTGTTGCCGTAACCGCAGGACTGCGCGAGTATGCGGAGGTGTGTCAGAAAGGGTTGAAAGAGCTCATCCTTACCTTGCAGGCGTTGCTGAAAGATATACCTCTCAAAGCTTTCATTTACCTCAACGTTGAAGTGCTGGTCGAGCTTGAGGAGGACCGTGTCATATTTGGATTGGTTCTCGCCTTCCGCGAACACCAAGGAGTTGTATACGTCGATGGCGTGCTGACCTGCGGTAGTGAGGAGCATCGCAATCTTTGTCTCGTCCGAGGCACTCTGTTTTTCGTTGGCTCGCATGTACAGTTCAAATCGCTGCTTGAAGAGCTTCCAGTTGGTGCCCAGGTTCCCAGCGACTTGCAACTGCTGCGGTTTGTTGTTGATGTCCATGGCTCAGGATGGCAGATTTGCCGGCAGGTATCGATCCACTCACTTGGTACCAAGTGGTGTTGGGTGCTCTGAGGTACAGATGAACCAACACGGTTGCAATTGGTGCAACGCTGTTTTATTCCAACTTGCTATTTACAGATTTGTCTTGATACTCCGCACGTGGTGACTCCCTGAGTGTGTTGTTATTCAGGTCCTGTCCTTGTCCTGGTCTCTAGATGGACTGGCCACCAGGTGTCGTGTTTCTGGTCTTATACTGTCTCTGTCCTTGTCTGTGATTGGCTGTCGTGTTATGTGTGCTAATTTGTCTGTTGGTCTGTCTATCATGATGTGTGTGTTTGAATATCATGACAGAGACCAGCCCCAAAATTCGGACATGCTGACCTGGGGAGGCTGCTGGACGCGGTGCAGGCCAGGAGGGATATCCTGGTCCGCTGTGGGTCCTGGAGGGTGAGCCACAAGGCAGCCAATGCTGCCTGGGACGAGGTGGCGGAAGCTGTCAGCTCAGGGAGTGTGACCAGGAGGACTGGCCTTCACAGCTGGAAAAAGATCAATCCCCTACACCTGGCAGCACGAGTGAGTAGACACCAGTGCCAACCATCCCCCCCCCCCCCCCCCCCCCGGGAGAATCCACCTCCCAACTCTGCATTCAGCCCCCAAATCCTCCATTTAACTGCTCCCCACCCAAACCCTCACTTCACCCTCGCTTCACATAGATCCCTGAAAGTTGCCACCCAGGTTGATAGGGTTGTGAAGAAGGCCTATGGAGTGTTGGCCTTTATTGGTAGAGGGATTGAGTTCCGGAGTCAGGAGGTCATGTTGCAGCTGTACAGAACTCTGGTACGGCCGCATTTGGAGTATTGCGTACAGTTCTGGTCACCGCATTATAGGAAGGACGTGGAGGCTTTGGAGCGGGTGCAGAGGAGATTTACCAGGATGTTGCCTGGTATGGAGGGAAAATCTTATGAGGAAAGGCTGATGGACTTGAGGTTGTTTTCGTTGGAGAGAAGAAGGTTAAGAGGAGACTTAATAGAGGCATACAAAATGATCAGGGGGTTAAATAGGGTGGACAGTGAGAGCCTTCTCCCGCGGATGGAAATGGCTGGCACGAGGGGACATAGCTTTAAACTGAGGGGTAATAGATATAGGACAGAGGTCAGAGGTAGGTTCTTTACGCAAAGAGTAGTGAGGCCGTGGAATGCCCTACCTGCTACAGTAGTGAACTCGCCAACATTGAGGGCATTTAAAAGTTTATTGGATAAACATATGGATGATAATGGCATAGTGTAGGTTAGATGGCTTTTGTTTCGGTGCAACATCGTGGGCCGAAGGGCCTGTACTGCGCTGTATCGTTCTATGTTCTATGTTCTATGTTCACCCCCCGACCATTGTGAAATACACATGTGACTAACAATGCCCTCTCCCTGTCTCCTCAGGAAAGGCTTTCCCATAATCACCGGGAGAGGGCCCAGACTGGCGGTGAGGTGCCGGACATATGGATCCTCACCCCCTTTGAGGAATGGGCCCTGGATGTGACGGGGGTAGTCGAGGACAGATTGGTCACCCACGCGGAGGCTTGTGGATGCTGCAGAAGTGAGGAACCACTGGGGTCCACCCAGAGGACCTGTCCAAAATGAGTTGTTATTGCCTTACTGACTGACCCATCCCGCCCACCGACCACATGTCCATTCTCCTGCAGGTCTCCAGCCGATGGCGCTGGCCCACCGCGGGCGGCATCCTCTCCTGCCTCCCACGAAACCACCTCAGAGGAGAGCTCCGAGGATGCAACCAGTATAGTCTTGGCACAGCTGTCATCCCCACCCTCCACCAGCTCAGATACACACTCCTCTGTGGGCCATGTTAGTGGACAGGCTTCAGGGGCACAATCTGGTGAGCACCACACAGCTGCTGATACACATCAGGTGGAGGCAGGAACCCTCAGGCGACACAGGAGTCGGAGGTCTGCTGGATCGCAGGACCTAGCTGGGTCCCAGCCTGTTGCTGAGTCTGTGCTACAGGGTTCCCTGGAGCTGATGGAGACGATAGGGAGCAGCCGGGACATTCAGAGGGCGATGTCAGCGACGCGGCAGCAGATCCATAGCCACTTGGAGGAGTTCGAGAGGCTACAGGCGCAGACGATGTCGCCGGCGATGCGTGGCACCGAGGCCAACACTGCTAGGATGGCAACCACAGAGGAAAGACTGGTGCACGATGTCGGCAGCATGAGTGAAGGAGTCCAAGGCATCTCACAGTCAGTGACGGCCATGGCTGAGGGTCACAGTAGAATGTCCGACTCACTGGGAGATGTGACCCAGTACCAGGCTGACCTTGATTAGGTTCTGCGGGACGGGATTTATTATTCATGCCAGTGTTTTTTTATAAATTGGTGTTGTTCTGCTCAATTGCATTTCTGCTGCTCTTGACCAAAATCATGTTGCTTCCTTTTTATGGGGAATTCACTGCAGAATTTGTCTGTCTAGACCCCTCACATAATTGTACTCCCTGTCCTCCTGGATCTCAGGCAGGAATTTAATGTTTAGCACAGACAACAAACCATTGGTTCAACTGGTCAATGCTGGTGATAACACTCCACACCTGCCTCTTCAAATTCTATCTAACTCATCTTGGCAAAGGGTCATTTGGACTTGAAACGTTAGCTCTTTTCTCTCCCGACAGATGCTGTCAGACCTGCTGAGATTTTCCAGCATTTTCTCTTTGGTTTCAGATTCTAGCATGTGCAGTAATTTGCTTTAAACTATCTAAATCATGCAGCTTCCTCATACCTCTCCATTTCCTTCATACTCATATGGTGGCGATTTGTTTCAGATCACCCAGGGAGTCTAAGTTGCTGTGGCAACTTACACCTTTTAAAAAAATAAATTTAGAGTACCCATTTTTTCCAATTAAGGAGCAATTTAGCATGGCCAATCCACTTACCCTGCACATCTTTGGGTTGTGGGGGCGAAACCCACGCAAACACAGGGAGAATGTGCAAACTCCACACGGACAGTGACCCAGAGCCGGGATCGAACCTGGGACCTCGGCGCCGTGAGGAGGCAGTGCTAACCACTGCGACACCGTGCTGCCCTAGCAACTTACACTTTTACTGATGCGATGGATAATGATGATATAGGTTCTGACTCATATATGAATCCCTTAAAAAGTATCAATACTACCTGCTTCACATCCTCATGGCAGTGAGTTCCACTTCTTACCAATATCTATGCAAAGAAATTTTTTCTAAGTTACTTGCAATCCGATATTTAGAATTTGGACATGGATAATCTTTATCTTAGTTCCATCTACCTACTTTAGTTTAATATCCTTGTCGAACATAAAATTGTCAATCTTACAACTTTATATTCTGGACAGTGCCACAATTGGAAACAATTTCTCTGTATCCACCCAATGAAAGCCCTTCACAAGTTTAAAGACTTCTGTCTCCACTTAGTCTTCTCTTTTTCAGAGAGAAAGGAGCCCCAGCCTGCTCAATCTTTCCTGATAGTTGCTTCCTCTCTTTGTTGGCAATAGCCTTGTAAATCTTTCCTGCACTTTCACCAAGTGTTTCAATATCCTTTTTTGTCGGATGAAGGACTGGAACTGCACATAGGATTCAAATGTGGTCTAACCAAGGTTCTATACAAATTTAACATTATCTTGCTGCTTTCTGTATTCGGTTCCTCAAGAAATGGACCACAATTGTTTGTTTGCTCTCTTTATGCCTTTGCCAATTTGTGTAGCTGGTTTTAATGAGTTTCAGTTTTTAGAGACAGACCTCACGTCTTCCCATCAATTTACTCACAGGCCCACTGAAGTAGTCCCACCAGATCTTGTGCTAGTATTGCAAAATTGCTCAGCTTCAAGATAAATAGGGTTGAATTCTACACAGGATTTGGGACCCTGATATCAGGCTGAAGAATGCGTGCTGAGTCGCTAACTGCCGGCAGCAGTACCCACTTGCTGATTTTACTGCAGGCCATACAATTTAGGCTGGGGCAAGGTTCCCGGAACTACTAACCTAATCAGAAGACCGACAGCTTGGAAGCATCAGTAATGTCGCTGGGAGAGGTGGGCGTTGCTGAGGCTTGCCAAAGACTTTGGTGCGCGCCAGGTAAATAAAATAGAAATAGTAAATTCAGAAAGTCAGAGGGTCAGAAGGAAAACACTTCTCGGCCAGATTGCTGGATGGGGGCTGCCTATCCTGCCCACCTCTGACTCCAATGGGCCCCTCAGCCCTCCACATGGTGGCTGACTCCATGAAGCTGACAACATCCCACGCAATAGGAGTGGGGGGCGTTGGTCCCAACGCTGACAAATTGTCAACAACTCGCTAATGGCCCTAATTGGAGTCTTAATAATAGATATCATGGAGGTGAACAGACTATCCCATACCAGACAGACTCTCGTCCACAGCTGGGGAACGTGTCCAGCAGCAGAACAGCATCAGTGAGCAATTCGGGGTCAGGTAAGATTCAGCCTTGTGAGTGAACCCGTCTAACATGTCAGAACCTTTATTATAAGACAATATCTAAGTGTCAGAATACATGTTGTAATAGGGTATTGTGGCAGAGTGAAAGGATAACCCAAGAAAATAATTGCACACTCTGGATCTCTCCATCATGCATGTTGCACTGAGAATTCATCCCTCTTTCTTCGGAAAAGTCCCAACCTTCACCCCACAAAACGAGATTAAAAAGAACATTTTTTCCTGATATTTATTAAGTTATAAAAGAGAGAAACAAAGACTTCACTAAGGCACTTGGCAAAACATTATGTTCAGTTTTATTGTTCCCCGTGTGAGGACAAATTCATGCTCCATTTGTTTCAGTAATTGGAAAATGTCACATTGACATTTTACTATTAGAAATGTTTTTTTTAATGGATGTTGGCCCCCGAGGCCTAAGGAGGTATACTTTACAATCAAAGCATCCATTATATGATGCACACCCAATGTCAATATAGAGCACAATAATGAATTGATTGCTTGTTTTTATGTTTATTACTTCTTACAGTGAAAGTCTGATCTTCACTTTCTAAATGAAGGGTGGAAACATAAACAGAATACAACAGTCGAGAATTTATTTATTCGTGAGGAAGGGGTTGCGTTGGGTGGACAAGGCTATTTTCTTGTTTCTTTCTATATGCAGTTGAAAGTCAGAAAGGAACGACGTGGAATTACTTCTAGGCTTTTGCTTGACGGTCATTTTCTGATTCACGACATGCTGCATATCTTTATACAATGGGTACGATTTTCCAAAAATTGCACAGAGTGCTGGATCAGGTGAGGAAAGCAGTGTGAAACTCATCGTCATTTCTAGCGAGATCAAACAGCACTCTTTGCAATTTCAAAGTGCTGGCGAGAATCACACACACAGCATGGGAGAGTGTGGCCTAAACTCACCAGCCGAGCCAGGATTCAGATATCGGGGCCCCCTTTCTAAAGGACACCTGATCTCAAATTGAAGCTAAAGACTCCCATGCCACATCATTGCCAGTATCAGGGCATTAGACCCCTTCCACCCCCACCCATCAATGCAAGCAATCCCCCTCCTCATCCCTGGCAATGCTGGCATACCCTCTCTTACTCCCCCCACCTTCGTTGCCCCTCTCCCCCATCGTAATGGGAAGCCCCAGTGCGATTCCCTGATGGCCCTCCCACTGCTGCCAGATTGGCACTGTTAGAGCCGAGGGCTATACCAGGACTGGATACCAGTAGTGATTCTCGCCGGCGGCAAATATTTGGTGAACGCGGAAGCAATGGCATGAAGCTGTTTTTGAATGTTAAAATATATTTAAATACATGGTGATCAGTTTCACGCCGTTGCTGGACATGAACCTGATTATGTCGCCAGTGTGTGTGTGTGGGGGGGGGGTGGTGGGGGGAGGGGGGGGCGGTGAGATCTGCAAGTTAAATCTCCCAGCCACAAATCCCATTCTGGCCCTCTTGTGAGAATTAGCGGCTATGGCAAAAGGGGACGGAAAATCTCTCCATTGTCTTTGCTTTCACATTGAATACTTTATAGAGTTGAAAAGCACCAAGATCAGTAATTTCAATGTGGTGGCGCTACTATACATTTTGAAACAATATCTGGTAGCCAGCATGTAAAAGTTTTGCTTTTCAATTTGCCTTGCTGCTGTAATTTTGTTATGGAAAGCCTTTTTTTAAATTTACGGGTGTAGATTGTGACTGTGGGTAACTTTTTCAGGAATCACCGTGCTGAATGCTTCTCCCCCATTGCCTAATACTGATGGCTGAGACTAGCAAGTTGCAGGCAGAAAAATGATCAGCCCAGGGTAGTCTGCTAGCTCTTCGATGCATCAGTGGCCAGGTTGTTTTTGTGGAGTATGGGAAGCATTTCTGTCCACGCAGACCAAAAAATGTATTTATCGTGCCCCCTTAGACTGGACCACACACTGACACTTGTATTATCCTAAAATAGCAGTTAGGATCATGTCATTGGATGACCCTGCTATCGGGTGCTGGTCAACTGGCAATACGTCCTGTGGAAGATGGGGAAAACCACACTGTCAGGAACAGGATGGAAAGTCATTCCCAGATCTATTTTCAGGGCAATACTACTGGGTTTCCACTAGGCAGGAGGTTTCAAAATAACCTCCATGGTTTAGCAATTGTGGCTATGGTTTACCGATAAAATAAATTCCTAACATTAATCTTTCATTTGAAAACAAATTAAACAAAATGGATAGGAATAAAAAGAATGTATAAATTCAAAAATGCTAACAGGCATTTTGCTTCAGTGTACAGTTTTCAAAGAAGGCTTAATATAATGACTCATGATTCCAATAATAAAGCATGTTTGGCAGGAATATCCTCCAGAATGGCACCAAGAATGGCGAGGGATGAGAAAGCACCTAGTTGTATGATCAAGTGTACAAATTGCGAATTTATGGAAGCTTTGCTTAAATATAATTCCCGTTTTCTGTGCGTAAGATATTTATTAAATGCATGCCATGCTAATTCTTTACTACTTTCTTTGTTTTGGAAAAATAGATTGAGGTGGACTGTAAAATGTAATGATTCTTTTCAGATTTGAATTGTTAGTGGTGCATTTGGAATTCAAATGTATATCATTAGTGTTTCCAATCTGTATAATGGACATTTCTGTTTAATGCAATATATTAAAATATGACGTTGGGAAGTACTCAGTGGTAAAAATTATTCTGTGATAGAAAATGTCTGGGAATGTTCTGCAGAATTGGTACTAATCTGATGTTCTCTGTGATGTTGAATTTCTGCTAATTATTTCTCGATGTGTGCTACAAAGAGAAAAGGTATGGAGGTGCCCACACTCTAGATTCTTACAAACAGAATGAGAGGTTTTATTGGGAGATGTTGATCTTACAGTACAAGATGGAGAACTAAAGCCAGAGCAAAACATTCTTTGCTGACGTCACTATAAATCACATGATGCTCGCCCAGCAGGGATGTATTCTCCGATATGTAACACCCCTCCCCCTTTACTTTTATTGTATGGTGACAAGGACTTAACATTTATACAACAGACCCATTTATGCATCAACTCTATACGCATACAAACAACTTAACAAGGCAGTCTCTCAGATGGAAAGCTATTACTTTTGGTTTGTATTCGACGTTCTGGAACCTGGCTTTTCGCGATCTTGGAAGTGTCCTCTGTTCCTTCTGTAGGAAGTTACTCCAGTGTCCATCACTGTAGGTATTGGGAAGTCCTCAGAAACAGAATCTGCACTTATCCCTGTGTTTGAATTATGTTCTCAAGAATTGCTGTCCAAATGTTCCACAGAAAATACTTTTTAAGAAGTCTCAGCCATTGCACTTCGTGAAGCTAGTAGCAGGTCAGTATGAAATCACTAAACTCTCATCATCTGTCTCTCCCATGTATGATATTGGACCTGTCTTTGCTAAGATCACAGTAGATGCCCATTTTTCACTGGGGTGTGGATTCTGGCTAGCACTCGCTCTCCTTGATTGATTACTCACTTTTTAGAGTTTTGTTGTCTCCGAACAATCTGTGCTTGTTGTTGTCATTTGACAATCTCAGAAGTATCAGATGGTATTGACAAATCAAATTGTGTTTGTAGTTTCCTCCTGATCAGCAGCATTACTAGTGAACTCTGTTTTAGCATGTGCGGTGTCCTGGAAAGACTTCAAGAATTTTTAAATTCTTCCTGCCAATGTACCTTGGTCTTTCGATGCCTTGATGGAATGTTTCAATGATTGAACAAAAGATTCTGTCAACCCATTTGTTTCAGGATGGTATGGAGCTGACTTGATGTGGTGCATATTGTTTCCCTTCAGGTAGTCCTCGAACTCCTTCAAAGTGAATTGAGTACCATTGTCACTCACAACCTCCAAATCTTGCAAATATTTTGTCTAGCTTCTCAATGGTTGGTTCTGTCATCATGAATTTCATGATCATGACTTCTGGCCACTTAGGGCAGGGTTTTACAAACTGCGGGCTGGGTCGCAGGCGAATGTCAGTTCGCGACTGGCTTTTAAATTGAGAATGCTGGCCGTGGCTGCCTTTTAAATAGAATGATGCAGCCAGAAGTAATGGCACAGAGCAGGTCACGCACCCGGCATGTACAGTGATGTCATGTATGTTGGTGATTTTGGTGTGAAATAACAGGGAAGAGATTCCTTCATTTTCTAGCTGTGAGGAAGCAAGGCAACAGGGCTGTGAAGAACTGAAGATGGATCTTTTTTCAAGGATGCAGCGAGAGCATAAATCATCAGCTGAAGCCCTTAGCAGAAATGTAACATTGAATGAAAAAGCAGGTGAGATTATGAGGACCAAGCAGGCTCACCTGTTGCATTAAAGTTAAGTGAAAATGGTATGTCGCGAAGGTCGGCTGGCCTGGGTTGTGAAGGTCAGCTGGCATGGGACCCGAAGGTCGGTCGGTTTGTAAAAGTGGGTCCTGGGAAAAAAAGTTTGAAAAACATTGACTTAGAGTGTGTATCGCCAATCACTAGGAACATGTGACCCTCCACTGAACCTGCACAGTCAATGTGTATTCTCTGCTATGGCTGTTCAACTATTCCCACTGATGTAATGGTTGCAATAGTGGAGTGTTTCTTAGATTTATCAGGATTGACATTACCCCACTTTCACTTTGATTTGAGCATCTAATGCTGACCACTAAAAATAGCTGCATGCCAGTTCTTTCATCCTCACCACACCAGGATGTCCCTCATGTAGTTGTCAAGGACTTTACTATGCAAGTACGGAAGAATTATCACTCGGATTCCCCATAATAAAACTCCATTTTGGACTGTCAGCTCAAGTCTTTGTGTGATGTAGGGCTTGACTTCTGGATTTTTCTGATGAACGCCTGATAACGTTCCTTTTTGGGCCATGACCATCACCTTCCCCATCACTGGATCGGTTCTTTCTACCTCTTTATTTGGGATGAAGTCACAGGTACATTATCCACGAGCGGGAAATACAGAATATTGACAAAATGTTCTTCTGAGTCATGCTTGACTTGTAACGGTAATCTTGTCAAAGCATTAGCATTTGCATACTGCTCTGACTTGCGATAATCGATATCATACATGCGTGCCGACCATCTTTTCAACCTGCTAGCTGCTATAGAAGGAATACCTTTTGTTATATCTGTCCAATTCAGATACTTCAACCAGCTCTTTAATTAAAGTTTACCCAGGTGTCTTTATTTATGAGAAGAACAAAGTAGGACACAGATGAAATGATGACCTACCGGGGGAAGGCCCTAGCGGCCAGGTCTCTGGCACTGTGTCTGGCACTGGGGCTCAGAAGGGAATGGGGGAGAATAGAAAAGCAATAGTAGTAGGGGATTCAATGGTTAGGGGAATAGATAGGAGATTCTGTGGTCGCGAGCGAGACTCCAGGAAGGTATGTTGCCTCCTGGGTGCCAGGGCCAGGGATGTCTCGGATCATGTCTTCAGGATCCTTAAGGGGGAGGGGGAGCAGCCAGAAGTTGTGGTGCACATTGGTACCAACGACATAGGTAGCAAAAAGGGTGTGGAGGTAATAAACGAGTTTAGGGAGTTAGGCTGGAAGTTAAAAGCCAGGACAGACACAGAGTTGTCATTTCTGTTTTGTTGCCGGTGCCACGGGATAGCGAGGCTAGGAATAGGGAGAGAGTGCAGTTGAACATGTGGCTGCAGGAATGGCGTAGGAGGGAGGGCTTCAGGTATTTGGATAATTGGAGCGCATTCTGGGGAAGGTGGGACCTGTACAAGCAGGACGGATTGCATCTGAACCAGAGGGGCACCAATATCCTGGGAGGGAGGTTTTCTAGTACTCTTCGGGAAGGTTTAAACTAATTTGGCAGGGGAATGGGAACCGGATTTGTAGTCCAGCAACTAAGGTAGCCGATATTCAGGACGTCAAAGCGTGTAGTGAGGCAGTGGGGAAGGGAACACTGACAAAGGAGAGTACTTGCAGGCACGGAGATGGGTTGAAGTGTGTATACTTCAACGCAAGAAGCATCAGGAATAAGGTGGGTGAACTTAAGGCATGGATCAGTACTGTGGTGGCCATCACGGAAACTTGGATAGAAGAGGGGCAGAAATGGTTGTTGGAGGTCCCTGATTATAGATGTTTCAATAAGATTAGGGAGGGTGGTAAAAGATGTGGGGGTGGCATTGTTAATTAGAGATAGTATAAAAGCTGCAGAAAGGCAGTTCGAGGAGTATCTGCCTACTGAGGTTGTATGGGTTGAAGTCAGAAATAGGAAAGGAGCAGTCACCTTGTTAGGAGTTTTCTATAGGCCCCCCAATAGTAGCAGAGATGCGGAGTAACAGATTGGGAAACAGATTTTGGAAAGGTGCAGAAGTCACAGGGTAGTAGTCATGGGTGACTTCAACTTCCCAAACATTGAGTGGAAACTCTTTAGATCAAATAGTTTGGATGGGGTGGTGTTTGTGTAGTATGTCCAGGAAGCTTTTCTAACACAGTATGTAGATTGACCAGAGGGGAGGTCATATTGGATTTGGTACTTGGTAATGAACCAGGGCAAGTGATAGATTTGTTAGTGGGGGAGCATTTTGTAGATAGTGCCACAATTCTGTGACTTTCACTTTAGTAATGGAGATGGATAGGTGCATGCAACAGGGCAAGGTTTACAATTGGGGGAAGGGTAAATACGATGTTGTCAGACAAGAATTGAAGTGCATAAGTTGGGAACGTAGGCTGTCAGGGAAGGACACAAGTGGAATGTGGAACTTGATCAAGGAACAGGTACTACGTGTCCTTGATATGTATGTCCCTGTCAGGCAGGGAAGAGATGGTCGAGTGAGGGAACCATGGTTGACAAGAGAGGTTGAATGTCTTGTTAAGAGGAAGAAGGAGACTTATGTAAGGCTGAGGAAACAAGGTTCAGACAGGGCATTGGAGGGATACAAGATAGCCAGGAGGGAACTGCAGAAAGGGATTAGGAGAGCTAAGAGAGGGCATGAACAATCTTTGGCGGGTAGGATCAAGGAAACCCCAAGGCCTTTTACACATATGTGAGAAATATGAGAATGACTAGAGCGAGGGGAGGTCCGATCAAGGACAGTAGCGGGAGATTGTGTATTGAGTCTGAAGAGATAGGAGAGGTCTTGAACGAGTACTTTTCTTCTGTTTTTACAAATGAGAGGGGTCATATTGTTGAAGAGGACAGTGTGAAACAGACTGGTAAGCTCGAGGAAATACTTGTTAGGAAGGAAGATGTGTTGGGCATTTTGAAAAACTTGAGGATAGACAAGTCCCCCGGGCCTGACGGGATATATCCAAGGATTCTATGGGAAGCAAGAGATGAAATTGCAGAGCCGTTGGCAATGATCTTTTCGCCCTCACTGTCAACAGGGGTGGTACCAGGGGATTGGAGAGTGGCGAATGTCGTGCCCCTGTTCAAAAAAGGGACTAGGGATAACCCTGGGAATTACAGGCCAGTTTGTCTTACTTCGGTGGTAGGCAAAGTAATGGAAAAGGTACTGAAGGATAGGATTTCTGAGCATCTGGAAAGACACTGCTTGATTAGGGATAGTCAGCACGGATTTGTCAGGGGTAGGTCTTGCCTTACAAGTCTTATTGAATTCTTTGAGGAGGTGACCAAGCATGTGGACGAAGGTAAAGCAGTGGATGTAGTGTACATGGATTTTAGTAAGGCATTTGATAAAGTTCCCCATGGTAGGCTTATGCAGAATGTAAGGAGGCATGGGATAGTGGGAAATTTGGCCAGTTGTATAACAAATTGGCTAACTGATAGAAGTCAGAGAGTGGTGGTGGATGGCAAATATTCAGCCTGGAGCCCAGTTACCAGTGGCATACCGCAGGGATCCGTTCTGGGTCCTCTGCTGTTTGTGATTTTCATTAATGACTTGGATGAGGGAGTTGAAGGGTGGGTCAGTAAATTTGCAGACGATACAAAGATTGGTGGAGTTGTGGATAGTGAGGAGGGCTGTTGTCGACTGCAAAGAGACATAGATAGGATGCAGAGCTGGGCTGAGAAGTGGCAGATGGAGTTTAACCCTGAAAAGTGTGAGGTTGTCCATTTTGGAAGGACAAATATGAATGCGGAATACAGGGTAAACGGTAGAGTTCTTGGCAATGTGGAGGAGCAGAGAGATCTTGGGGTCTATGTTCATACATCTTTGAAAGTTGCCACTCAAGTGGATAGAGCTGTGAAGAAGGCCTATGGTGTGCTAGCGTTCATTAACAGAGAGATTGAACTTAAGAGCCGTGAGGTGATGATGCAGCTGTACAAAACTTTGGTAAGGCCACATTTGGAGTACTGTGTACAGTTCTGGTCGCCTCATTTTAGGAAGGATGTGGAAGCTTTGGAAAAGGTGCAAAGGAGATTTCCCAGGATGTTGCCTGGAATGGAGAGTAGGTCTTACGAGGAAAGGTTGAGGGTGCTCGGCCTTTTCTCATTAGAACGGAGAAGGATGAGGGGCGACTTGATAGAGGTTTATAAGATGATCAGGGGAATAGATAGAGTAGACAGTCAGAGACTTTTTCCCCGGGTGGAACAAACCATTACAAGGGGACATAAATTTAAGGTGGAAGATATAGGGGGGATGTCAGAGGTAGGTTCTTTACCCAGAGAGTAGTGGGGGCATGGAATACACTGCCTGTGAAAGTAGTTGAGTCGGAAACATTAGGGACCTTCAAGCAGCTATTGGATAGGTACATGGATTACGGTAGAATGATATAGTGTAGATTAATTTGTTCTTAAGGGCAGCACGGTAGCATTGTGGATAGCACAATTGCTTCACAGCTCCAGGATCCCAGGTTCGATTTCGGCTTGGGTCACTGTCTGTGCGGAGTCTGCACGTTCTCCCCGTGTGTGCGTGGGTTTCCTCCGGGTGCTCCAGTTTCCTCCCACAGTCCAAAGATGTGCAGGTTAGGCGGATTGGCCGTGATAGGTTGCCCTTGGTGTCCAAAATTGCCCTTAGTGTTGGGTGGGGTTGCTGGGTTGTGGGGATGGGGTGGAGGTGTTGGCCTTGGGTGGGGGTGCTCTTTCCAGGAGCCGGTGCAGACTCGATGGGCCGGGTGGCCTCCTTCTGCACTGTAAATTCTATGATAATCTATGATTAATCTAGGACAAAGGTTTGACACAACATAGTGGGCCGAAGGGCCTGTTCTGTGCTGTATTTTTCTATGTTCTATGTAACACACTTTATTAAATATAGTTAACCCATGAATTACCCACTATACATATAAGAAAAACCCAGGATTTGACTATACTTCCCGTAAAGGTGACTTGGTAAGATGCAGATCTGTTCCCTGAGTCCCTCTGGTTCCTCTTTGTAAAGGTGATTCTCGCTGGCTGTTCCTTGCTTGCTTCCTTCCTTCTGGTCTGGTCAAGGTCACCTCACACACCAAGCTTTGAGTCTTTGCTTCCAGTTTTTGCTTTGAGTCTTTTCCTTTGAGTCTTTTGCTTCGAGTCTTTTGCTTCCAGTCTTAGCTTCCAGTCCTTTCTCTCCAGATGTCTGAAAAATTCCTATCTTCTTCTCTCCCTGTCACCACCCACCTCCTTTCTACACCTGCCCTTGGCCTTCGGCCAGTGGAGTCTCAGGAGGCAAGGCCTCAGTGCCCAATGGTCTGGTTGATGACCTGTTGACAGGGCACCTGAGCCCGTCTTGGGAGGAGCGATGATTGCTTGATGGGTTATAGGAACTGTGAACAATAGGCCAATGCATCTTAATTAGGAGCGACTATCAGTTGATGGGATATCAGGAACTGTGGACAATAGGCCAGTAAATCTCAAGTAGCAATAATAATTACTTTATGGGTTATTCAGGGGCTGCTTCAGACAGACCCCAGCAGCTTGTCTAGAGTGCTGTATATTCGGATGCTGCAGGCTTCTGCAGACTGTGGTTTTTAAAGTGCCCAATTCTTTAATTTAAGATATCCAATTTAATCGGCCTTAAAACTAGGCCTTGATTATTATTACATTTTATACGGCATAATGATTGTCGTCAAGGGTTGATGATCCGTCAAGAGAGTAAAGTTAGAGGGGCAGCAGGGTAGCGCAGTGGTAGCACTGCTGCTTCACGGTGCCGAGGTCCTACGTTCGATCCCGGCCCTGGGTCACTGTCCGTGTGGAGTTTGCACATTCTCCCCGTGTTTGCGTGGGTTTCACTCCCACAACCCAAAAGATGTGCAGGTTAGGTGGATTGGCCACGCTAAATTGCCCCTTAATTGGAAAAATGAATTGGATACTCTAAATTTATTTTAAAAAAGAGAGTAAAGTTATGTCCATAAAGAGAATAATGGAACCTTCTTTACTGAAAATGATCAAAGCCTTTTTTTCTAACTAAATGTATACCGTTTCTGTATTAGTAAGAGTTCATGAAGAAAATTCTATTGGTCATTCCTCTCCTGAAGGCATTATGTACGAGACAACTGCACCAACCCATAGGGTAATGCATCGCAAGCAAGTTGTAACTTGGGATTGTGGTGAACCAACAGTTCTGACATCTGAAAGGCATCTTTTACCTCATTGCATTCTTCTGTCCAGTGCCATACCTGTTTGACATATAGTAAAGTGTGTAAAAGATTCAATTGTATTGCTAAATTCAGCATGAATTTTGCATAATAATTGATCAATCCTAAAAATGACCTTAGTTGTGTCACGTTTTGAGGACGTGGTGCTTCTATAAGATTGCTGTCATTTTCTTCAGCTCCTTGTGTAAGCCATCTTAATCGATGATGTGGCCCATATAATTTATGGATGTCTTGTAAAAGTCACACTTTACATTTTAACTCGGACATTATAGTATTGCAGACGTTTCAGAGTATCTTCCAAGTTCTTCAAGTGTTCCTGTTCACTCAAATCGGTGATGAGAATGCCATCTAAATAACATTGCAATCCATTTACCCACTTAACTCTTGTTCCATGGGCCTCTGAAAAGAGCAGGTGTAGATGTTATTCCAAAAAGAAGTATTCTGAAATGTAACAGACCTCTGTGCGTCATGTTAGTGAGAAGTGGCTGTGATTTCTCAGCCACATTCATTTGAAAATTTGCCTGTGATGAATCAATTTTACTGAATTTATGACCTCCAGAAAGTCCGGCAAACTAGTCTTCAATCAATGGCAGTGGATCGTGATCTGCGTACAATACTGGGTTATGGGACGTGGAAATGTGTTCACGCTTGCTGGCGTAATAAGCCCTTTGCATTTGCATGCATACAATCTTAGGGGCTTTGACGTTGAAGCTCAAAATAACCGATGTGCAGCTCTCCTTGTATTGCCCTTGGAATATCTGGCAATGCCAATATGGTACATACATAAAATAACATAGTATGATCACAACATGCTTTTGTTTATTAATAACTCAAACATTTCAATCGTACGCTTCATGGATCTTTTGGAATGCTTCTCCGCAATATCCAGCAATAAAACATGCTGGGGTAAACATATTACTGTAGTGATTTTAACTTGAACAAAACCTTTTCCTTTTACTCAAGGTCACAAAATAGATGTAGGCGAGGAAAGCCCATCCTATTATCACATGTCCAAAATCCAAAGACTGCAATCCTCCCCGACCACAGTATACAGCTGTTTCTAAGTTTTTCCAGGATTTTTGCCTTCACCATTTGTTGTGAAGTTCATTCTATGTCGTTATGGAAGGATACATCATCAATAGATCTCTCCACGAGCTTCATGAAGTATGAACTTCCGTATTGAACGGGTGGGAGCTCACCCAATGGAAAACAAGCAGCCAGAGTTTAAATCCCGCTGCTTCAAACTTGGTTGGTATTCTGTAGGTTCCCGGTTTTGGACTTGTGCGTTGTGACCGCGGCCTTTTCCGTTATGTAAGTAAAAGGGTATGGTGTTGAAAGACTGACCTTTCGAGATTATTACACGTGTTTTATTAAATTTTTTCTGAAAATAAACTAGTCTTTTTTGAAAGTATTTCACTAGACTCTGGTCCCAGAGGATTGGAAAGTAACGTGACACCACTGTTTAAAAAAGGAGGTCGGCAGAAAGCGGGTAATTATAGGCCGGTAAGCTTAACTTCGGTTGTAGGGAAAATGCTGGAATCTATCATTAAGGAGGAGATAGCAGGGCACCTGGAGGGAAATTGTCTCATTGGGCAGACGCAGCATGGGTTCACAAAGGGTAGGTCGTGTCTGACTAATTTGGTAGAATCTTTTGAGGACGTTACCAGTGCAGTAGATAACGGGGAGCCAATGGATGTGGTATATCTGGATTTCCAGAAAGCTTTTGACAAGGTGCCACACAAAAGGTTGCTGCATAAACTAAAGATGCATGGCATTGAGGGTAAAGTGGTAGCATGGGTAGAGGATTGGTTAACTAACAGAAAGCAGAGAGTGGGGATAAATGGGTGTTTCTCTGGTTGGCAACCTGTAACTAGTGGGGTCCCTCAAGGATCAGTGTTGGGCCCGCAGTTGTTCACAATTTACATAGATGATTTGGAGTTGGGGACCAAGTGCAATGTGGCAAAGTTTGCAGACGACACTAAGATGAGTGGTAAAGCAAAAAGTGCAGAGGATACCGGAAGTCTGCAGAAGGATTTGGATAGGTTAGGTGAACGGGCTAGGGTCTGGCAGATGGAATTCAATGTTGCCAAGTGTGAGGCTATCCATTTTGGGAGGAATAACAGCAGAATGGATTATTATTTAAACGGTAAGATGTTAAAACATGCTGCTGTGCAGAGGGACCTGGGTGTGCTGGTGCACGAGTCGCAAAACGTTGGTGTGCAGGTGCAACAGGTGATTAAGAAGGCTAATCGAGTTTTGTCTTTCATTGCTAGAGAGATGGAGTTCAAGACTAGGGAGGGTATGCTGCAATTGTATAGGGTGTTGGTGAGGCCACATCTGGAGTATTGTGTTCAGCTTTGGTCTCCTTACCTGAGAAAGGACATATTGGCACTGGAGGGAGTGCAGAGGAGATTCACTGGGTTGATCCCAGAGTTGAGGGGATTAGATTATGACGAGAGGTTGAGTGGACTGGGACTGTACTCATTGGAGTTTAGAAGGATGCGGGGGGATCTTATTGAAACATATAAAATTATCAAGGGAATAGATAGGATAGATGCGGGTAGGTTGTTTCCACTGGTCGGGGAAAGCAGAACTAGGGGGCATAGCCTCAAAATAAGGGGAAGTAGATTCAAGACCGAGTTTAGGAGGAACTTCTTCACCCAAAGGGTTGTGAATCTCTGGAATTCCTTGCCCAGTGAAGCAGTTGAGGCTCCTTCTTTAAACATTTTAAAGAAAAAGATAGATACCTTTCTAAAGAATAAAGGGATTCGGGGATATGGTGTACGGGCCGGAGCGTGGAGCTGAGTCCACAAAGATCAGCCGTGATCTCATTAAATGGCGGAGCAGGCTCGAGGGCCAGATGGCCTACTCCTGTTCCTAGTTCTTATGTTCTTATGCACACCCCCGCCCCCCCCCCCCAAGATGTTATTCTTCTGCCATTGAATGAATTTGAATTGGTCCTCATTCAGTTTGAGTGAATCAGTGTCTCTTTGAACCAGCTGGCAGTAAGTGTATTAAGCACACAGAATCTCTCAACCAATGTAAAGATCTGCTACTCGATATATTGACAGCCAGTTGCTGGACAGAAATTCCATTGGTTGTCTACAACGCATTTTACGTCCTTATGTTAGGTTTCTGTGCACTATTGCATCAAGGTTGGGTAACATTTAACAGAAATCCAGGAAGGGATTATTACATACATGGAAGGAAAATACTGTGCATGGAAAATAAGAGATCTAGGGCTCCTGACTGACAATTAACAATGTTCATTGGCAGTAAAAAGTCACTACTGAGCTGAATTACGAACATAATCCTGCCACTTTGCTGAAACCAGATTTAGGATTCTGTATGCATTTCTGGTCGTTGCAGTACATAAAGATTTTGCAACTGTTGACAGGAGACTGAAGACCACAACCAGAATAAGGAGAAATTAGATTAGGAGAAACGATTGTGTGGTTTTATCATTTCTCTCTGGAAAAGAAAAAGTTGAAAGATGATGGTGATAATTCGCCTGCTCCACAACTAAGTGCTTCGAGAGTGATTCCCGCTGGCACTAGGAGCGAACCCGATGTGCCATGCAATGGCACTTGGAATTTATTTTAATCTGAATCACGTTTTCCAGGTGTGGAGGCAGCCCCTGCTCTTTCTAGGAAGCATTTGATAACAAGGAGGCAGCCTCATAAAAAACGCTGTAGTTAGGAAAACTCCTGATCCCCTGATTTAATGGATCCCTGCAGAGCGATATAAATAAACAATCTGAATCTCCATATTGAAACTGCCTCGGCCTGTCAATCAAAAAGTTTTCAGCAGGCAGTGGGGCATAAAATTGAATGTAAACAATGCAGTTCAAAACTTTCAGACTTCTCGGCATACACACTTTATATGACAATGAAATTGACTGTGTGAAAACCACTTCAAAGGTTTCCACCACTTGAAAGAGATTACTTTTACCTTCATTCCACAGATGTTTAAACTTGGCATGCTGACAGACTTTTTAAAAGGGTTTAGGGGTACAGATGGGATCACTTTCACTTCATTATGAACAATGTGTACTTCTGACATACTCTGTGACTGTTTAATGGGTTGAAGAGAACAGATAGGATCACTTTCACTTTATTATGACAGATGTGCGTTTCTGAGATACTCAGTGACTGTTTAATGGGTTTAGAGGTACAGATGGGACCACTTTCACTTTATTATGAGAAAACTTTAATTTTTACACACTGACTGACTGTTTAAAGGGTTTAAAGGTTGGAGATGGGTGGTGCAGCCAAACATGCCCATCCCAGGAAAGATCCCCAACCTGAGCCCCTCAAGCCCAGCACAAGCCCCCCTGACCCCCCACCTCCCATGAAGGAGCTATTTGGCACCATGGAGACAATTGTTGGGAGGCACCTTGCCACAACTTGGGATGCAAGCCACCAGGTCCACGTTCCTTAATACATACACCAATTTAAGCCAGTGGGACTCTCGGCTGTGGGGCAGGGGGCGGGCCTGGAGCAACCCAGGTGGCAAGTGAATTGGGCTTCTTGCGATCAATGAGATGTAAAAAACTGAATTGAGCTATTTGCATGGTCCCACTAGGTCGGGTCAGGAAGATCAGCTGTGATGTCGGGAAACTTATTATGGCCGGTGGGGACTCACAACCAGTTTGATGCCTGTCTTGCATCCTGATTTTTTCCCGTGTGGGATTCAGCAGGCCATTGCGAATCCCACGACTAGCGGGCTGCCCCGGAGAATCCCGACTGATATGATTACTGTTTTTAGGATTCTTTGAGACTATGATAGGCCATTTCATCTTGTCTAGGACAGCAGAACCAGAAGACACAGCTTGTGCTTGAAGAGGAGTAAATGTGAAACTGAGCTATGGAAATAGTAGTAGTAAATTATTGTTTTTTTGGACTGGAGGAATATATACAGTGAGGTTCTGTATGGGTTGGTATGAGAACCATTATTTTTGTTGTAATCGAGACTTGAATGTGTAGGACACAATTTCAAAATTTGCAGATGTAGCGGGATCCCCTTTTACCTCCACCCCCGTGGGCTTCTACCAGGCTTGGCACCCCGTCGTCCAAGCCCCACCAGGTGATCCTCTCTCTCACCGGTGGATTCGCTACCACCTGCGCCTGCTTCACCTGAGCAGCGCCCCCAAGAGAGAGAGGAAAGGAAAACCTCTGCCCACCTGTACCTGGCAGCCTTTCCTGAGTGAGCAGGTTCGAATCGCCCAGAGATTTCCCTCAGTTCTCGACACCGGATTTATGGTAAGGAGTATTTTAATAGAGTGACTTGGCTAGAGCTCATTGGTGAGGGATTGAAGGAATTGAGACAGACTCCAATTCCAAAATCCAAACACATATATTTATTAATTGCCAAGATCAACCACCACCAAATACAGAAAACACACAATTATCTTATACTTTAATGACTATTACTATGGAAGGAATACTATCGCAGCACAACGTAAAACTTACATACACAATTTTAGCAATCTTTTAACAAGACAAAATAGGAGCATGCACCCCCTTTCCCCAAAGCCTCAAACCACTATACTAGTCCTGGGAGCTTCGCAAGCTGCTGCGGGATACTTACAATCCAAGGCTGATGTTGTAGGAGCAGAGAGTTCAGCACGAGCAGAAGATCCTAAGAGATCGAATGGCCGTTTGACCACCCTTTTTATAGTCCAAAATCCAAGTTTTTCCGCTTCAGTCCAGCTTCTTTTGTGTGAGCATGTCAGTTAGCATTTCAAAGTTCCCGCAGGTCCCGCCCCTTCTCCTGATAGGTCCAGGTAGCCAGCTCCAGTCTCCGGGCAGTTTCCCTCCAGGGTAAACTGCTTCCTGCCCGCTCCATTGTCCTGGGAGATCGCAGTCTTCCACACCTCGTTAAGAAGATGGGATTCGAGTCTGCCATTCGCTCGAGATTGCTGCCATTATGACCTGATTATGCTGATGGGTTTTTCAGCTCCGATGGAGACAAGGTCATTATCGTATGTAAGGAGTTCTTACCAACACATTGTTTCTTGGCTGGGGGAGTTTCAGGGCTATTAGCATTCCCATTGTGCTCTTTGCTGATCCAATTAGTGCTGTCTACTGATGAGTTGTAAGTCCAGGGGGGATTGCTGCAAACATTCCTTTCACACTCACAGACAGCCCTGCAAGCCAAGCTTGCTGGGAAACATTTGGCCAAGAAAGGTGTCCATTTTACAGTTTCTGAGGTTAAAGTCTGGTTTTGCAGTTCAAGGGGACCAGGGGTTGCCCGAGATTCTTACACAGATGACACAAATTTTCGGGTATTGTGAACTATGAGGAAGACAGTGTTAGACTTCAAGAGATTTGGGACGGACTCATGGCCAATGAAATTTAATGCCGAGAAGTGTGAAGTGGTATATTTTGGCAAGAAGAATGAGGAGAGGCGAGATAAAATAAAGGGAACAATTCTAAAGCGGGTGCAGGAACAGAGGGACCTGAGGAAGGAGCTGCACTCCAAAAGCAAGTGATTTGAAACAAACCTGTTGGACTTCAACCTGGTGTTGTAAGACTTCTTACTGTGCTCACCCCAGTCCAATGCCAGCATCTCCACATTATGGCTACCTTCTGGTGATAGGCAATCTCCTCCTTCATTAATTTCACTCAGATTCAAGTAGCTCAGTCTGAGCCTGTAAACTCTATTAGCTTAGTAAGACTGACCTGAGAGTGCCCCCCCCCCCCCCCCCCGGCCCCCCTGTTTTCTGGACTCTCCAGTACAGCCTTGTTATCATCTTGGAAACTTTTTACTCTGTTGTTGCTGCTACTGTTTCACCTCCTCTTATAGCCAATAAGGAGATGGCCAATAGCAGAAGTGCAAACACCTCCCTGTGCTAGCCAAATGGTTGAAATGACAAAAATTGCAAGAGAAAAATGCACAATTTCAACTTCAAAACTTTCTTGATAAATCTCTAGAAATCTCCATGTAGTTGCCTTGAACTAATTATTTGCTGATAAATGCCCCTTTAAGTCCTGCCAGAAATGTCTGTTTCTGACCTGTGCAGCTCATTGATGCTGGGTAGTTCATCCTGCTGAAATGCATGATATGGCATTGGGGTCCCATTGACAAAGTTAGACCCTGATTTTCACACTATGGAGGCTCCTACCAATTCAATGTTAGCTGCTCCTGCTTCTGTGCCCAGATCACAATTAAAATGATGGCAGGTGAATTGGTAGCAGATAAGCGCCATGTACTGATTTTCATAGTGCTACTTCTCCATTCTCCTTCAAAAAAGAATGGAAATTAGCCCCCTCATATGGAAATTTGGACTGAAAAATTCCTGCAACACTTAGTGGAAAAGTGCTCTCAGCATTTTCATCTCAGAATTTTGCATGACATCATGTATGAAATTATAAAGTATCTTGGCCAAGACGCGGCTAAGAGTTGACACCGGTGCAAACACCGGAGTGTTTCATGCCGGTGTCAACAGGCTTCTTGGCCCAGCGAATCTGTGGCCCACAGGGGGCCAGCATGGCACTGGAGTGCTCCAGCACGGCGCTGGAGTGCTCCACCGGCACCGATACGCAGCCCTGCACTGCCGGCCGCGGGACCGCGCATGCGTGCCGGGCCAGCGCAACATGGCGGAACCACACAGCGGGCCACCGCAGAAGAAGTAGGCCTCCCCCGGATCGCGCGCGCCCACTGATCGGTGGCCCCCGATCACGGGCCTGGCCGTCGTGGAGGCCCCCCCCGGAGCCTGATAACCCCCGCCCTCCACCAGGACAGCCACCGCGGCCGCGACACCGAGCTCCCTCTGGGTGGAACCATGTTGGAACCACGGCGGCAGAACTTGGCGGGAACTCGGCCGGTCGACCATGGAGAATCGCCACGGGGGCCTCTTTCAACGGCCCCCGACCGGCGCCATGTCGACCGTGCACGTGCAACTGGTGCCGATTCTTGGTCGCCGGAGGTTCGCGTTGCGGTGTTGGACCTGACGCGGTCATTCTCGTCTCCCACGACGAGCGTGATTTTGGCTCGGAGGCTCGGAGAATCCCGGCCCTTAATTTTATTGCTTACTACTTAATGGCTGCAGCGTACAGGCACAGGTTCAAGATCATATGGAAAATGGTATATGATTTTACTAAGAATTAGTGATATGTTACGATCCCAAGTAACTGGGCTCTCTGATCCCCTGAGAGAGCCCCACGAGTACCATTCTGTCTAGTCCCCATTTGTGGAGACCAGAACTGAACATCACTCAGTTACATCCCATCGCCTTGGGCAGATTGTGGGAATGCATATGTGAGTGAGACTAGCTGTCTCACTCTAATGTGTAGGTTTGCCAAAAAGTGATCCGCACACAGTGGGTCAGATTCACATCATGACATCTCTCAAGATCGCATTCCGTCTCACGAGGTGTGGTGAGCCGGGTAGATCCCGGATGAGGAATCCCCCAGCATCTACCGGTCGCATTGCGCCACGCTGTCTTTTGGGCATAATGCGGCCGGTAGATTGTGCCCTATGACACTACTGTCATGTCCAATACAGACACAGAGGACACAATCAAATGGAAAAGTTTCCAAGTGTAATTTGTGGCGGGTTTTGCTGGGAGTTTCCCGGCTGCTCCGTCGACGAGCTCCCCACTGCTATCTAACCACACTTAGTCAATTTTTGCCCAATGGGGGGTTCCCCCCCCCCCCCCGGTCAAGCCCACACATAGAATTATTTTCATCACTGGGGAGCTAAACTCGCTGGCCCAACTGGCCCACCATTTTGAAAGGTTGCCCCGATGTCTCAGAGGGCTTGTGAGTCCCCTACAATCCCCATCCAGGAGCAATGTCACCCCTACACATATGGACATTACCCCAAATTCCCCTAAGTGATGACACCCTACCATGGGAGCGCTGAGGGCCGCCACCTTTCAGGACTTGCAATGACCCCTTTCGGCCCCCATCCAAGACCCCCAGCCTTCACCCCCCAAACCTTCCAGAGGTCCCTTTGTACCTACCCTGCACCCCCTCCCCACCTTCACATGCCTCCCAACCCTCCTTTCATGGGCATGGCCCCCCTCAGGCGCTGACTCTAGGCAGTGAAAAACAGCATGGGACAAATGCCACCTTGGCAGTGTCCCTGCCAACTGGCAGTGCCACCTGGGCACCTTGGCAATGCCTGAGCACCTGAGCACTGCCACCCGGGCAGAGATCCTGCTGACTTTGCAGTGCCATCCAGGCACCTTGACATTGTCAGGGTGGTAGCGCCAATGTTCCAGGCTGGCAGTACTAAGACACCAACATTCAATGGGGAGAGTCAGGGGACTACACTGCCCTATCCCTGACCACTCAAGTACCTCTGATGGCCAGGGGGACCCCACCGCCCACCCCCCAGGTGCTGTTCCACCTTGTCCACATTTGTGTGGACCACTACTGAACGACGGCGCCCGGCTGGGGATTCCCTGGGGAGGCCGTTAGATCCCGGGTGTTGTAGCCACTTAAAATGGCCAACTCCCGATTCAAAATGGCGAACGGCAAAGGCTGATGGGAAAGTCAGCCAATAAGACAAAAACGAGCAGCTGCAGGTTGGCTGTGTATTTACCTCTGGACAGGCCAGACACTATCAATACCAGCAACCATCAGCATAACAAAACAACAGCCATCTGCATACTAATGAGCAATCCCCGGGAATAATAAGCAACATTTAGACACACAAAGTAAAACCAGACTCTTCGGCGCCAGCAGGAGCCTACACAAAAGGAGGTGAACGAGCACCTCAAGACCGCCCATCGATCAGGGAACCGCTGCAGCATTGGAGAAAATCGAACCAAGCGATTGTGACAAAGTCCAATCACTTGGGACCAGGTACAGGGTCCGCCCCGAAAGGCGGGAAGCCCCTGGGAACTATAAGAATTGAGCCCCAAGTTCAAATCGCTTTTCTTCTCCACCTCTTCGCTCTCTTCACGCTCTTCTTCCTGCCCGGGTCACCCAGCAACAACGAACCAACATCGACCGTGAACGGAGCAGTGAAGATCGAAATCGTAAGTCTTAATTCAACGCTCACTACGAGATAGGCGCTCCGAGCTACCAATCCGTACCAACTTCGAATCCCGCAGGCTCAGAACCCGAACGAAAGGCCATTTGTTTCCCTGACCTGGTGGGCCAGTCCAAAGTTAAGTATAGGCCTGTTAGTTGTAGAAGTAGCTTAGACGTAGAATTTGTGCATGAGTAGCGGTTACTGTGCATAATAAATGTGCTTTGATTTAAACCTTACTAATCGGTGTACTGGATTATTGATCATTACTCGGACTTGAACCTCGTGGCGGTATCATAAAGATACCTGGCGACTCGAGAGCAAAGGTAATAAAACAGAGCAATTGAACTAAGGAAAGTTAGCACCATTATTTGGTGACATCCTGACGGGACCTGATCTAGAAGTGGAAAATCACTCCGGGAGAACCCAGAATTTGAATTAGAGATCCAATTGTAAACAGAAAACCACAAGTGTTCAAGCAGTTCTGATCAATACTCATAAATTCGAAAGTGTGTGTATGCATGCGTAACTAACAGGGCGATAAGGTAAAACTGATAGATTTTTTGTTGCGACAAAACTGTCGGAAGTTTGTATATCGGAAAGTAGCGAAAGCCGTACCCGTATTTACAGCACCGCCTTAATACCCCTGTCCCAAATTTGAAGAGCAGCATTCGGATTAAAACCCCTGTCCCAAATTTGAAGAGCAGCATTTGGATAGGAAAGATGGCAATGCAGGCAATGCAGCGCCTAATGAACCCAGAGGAATTTGTGGTCGCAGCGACCAGCAGCAGTAGAGTGGGACAATGTCCCATTTGGGAGGAAGAGATCAGGAAATATCTCAAAGGGAAAGGATGGCCCCTTTGGAATGATTTCTGTGACAATGAAGAATCAGGTCCCGGGAGTATAGGACATACTTGGTGGGAGAACCTGAGCGAGATCCACAAAAGAAGCTTAGGGAAAGCTCGCAAGCCGATTGCAATCGTGTCCTGCTTGGCACAATTGCGAGGCACAGAGGAGGTCATTAGGACGCTCCGGAAAGAAGTTGAGTGCATACATCGAATGAGTAAGGTCGATGTAAGCGAGGTAGAAAAGGAGAATTTGGAATTGAGAAGGAAGTTGGCAGCAAAAGATGTAGAGGTGGAGGATGCCAAAAGGGCACACCAGTCTTGTCTGGTGCACTTAAGCAGCTTCCAGTCTCAATACAAAAAGGCCTATCAGGACATGCAACGTGCAGTCCTGGTACGAGAAGAAACGGAAAAACAGGTAGAAGCATTACAGAGACAGTGTAGTGACCTCAAGGCAGCATTAAGAGCACTCCATGCTGCCACCACAGAACAAAGACAAAGCACGCTAGATCACGCAAAGTGCCGGAAGCAGATTGCAGAGCTGCAATCGCTGCTTTCTGTTCAGAAAGGTTTCCAGGAAACCTTTGGAGAAAAATTAGATCAGGAAGACGGCCCTGATTGGGAAGAATTGAACGAAACAGCGCAGAGATATGTTCAGGGAACATGTGCGCAGGGAAAGCCACAAAAGAGAAAAGCGCCCCAACCCCCCACACAGCAGATAGTTCAAGCTCCGATAAACCCAGTAACCACCCACCGCACAGCCACATCGGACGATGAGGAATTTCTATACTCCACCCCCTTAACAGTGACCCAATTACGGGACGCGTGCGATAAGATCACACCGTTCCTCCCCACCTCAGACCCCCACCATTTCTTTGCCACAGTTAAGCATCAGGCGACCATGTACGGCTTGGATGAGCGAGAGCATGTAAAGCTCACCGTTTTAAGTTTAGACCCTTCAGTAGCAGCAGCCTTTCCCGACCCACAGAATGTAGGAGGAGGCACCCTTGCAGAAATGCATACCGCGATCCTGGATGCGATCGGGTATAACCGGGGTGACCCCGTAGATGGCCTCAACAAATGTAGGCAAAAGAAATCCGAGCACCCCACAGCGTTTGCTGGACGCCTGTGGATCCACTTTGCAGCAGTCTTTGGAGACTTAGACCGCGCCCATTTGTCCCCAGACAACATGGCCAAATGGACCCGAACCCTCATCTCCCATGCCACAGAAACAGGACAGAAAGCTTGCATGAGTTATGATCCCTCAGAGGAGGCCCGTAACGAGAAGTGGGTAGTGAAAAGGTTGTCCCGCACTTGGGAGCAATCTATACAAAGTAAACCCGCAGTAAAGAATCCCGAAGAAAAGCAGGCCAGAGCAGATATGCAGGCAGTAAAAACACACCAGAACCCCGCATGGATGAATGAGGGAAAGAACAGCCCCCCACCCAAGTCACAGGAGTGTTACAACTGCGGACAGTTGAGACACTTCGCAAGAGAGTGCAATGCCCCTAAAAAGCCACAGAGAGCCCAACAAACAGGCACTCTGATTAAGAAAAAGACAGAGCCCATTCGTAGCGTTAGCGCCCGTTCAGATCAGACGGACTTGACCGGAACGGACTGACGATGTACGGGCTCCCCCAGTTGGGTCTGCGACACCCTTTGGGATAGGTCCGGATGACCGGTAGTTGCAGCGGAAATTCAGGGACAGCCCATCGAATTTCTCTGGGACACAGGAGGGTCCCGCACCACAATAAATTCCTCCACCCTGTTTCAAAAAGACACTGGGCCACTACAGCCACTATCACCCTCAGCGGCTTTACAGGCCACTCACAGCAGGGACACATCACAGCCCCTGTACCCATTCAAATCGGCACCATCACCACCAAGCACCCCGTAGTTTTAGTTGACCTGCCCCACACAGCAGAACACATTCTGGGAATTGATTTCATGAATTCCCACAACTTATCATTTGATCCAGTCAACCAGTGTGTCTGGAAAATGGCAAAGTCTGCAAGAGCCCCCGCAACGCTCACAATAGGAGAGTACGTGAACAAAATTAGCGCAGTAGGTGAATTTTGGTTCAACCCGACCACGCTTA
The DNA here is from genome assembly GCF_047496885.1 of Scyliorhinus torazame. NCBI lineage: Eukaryota > Metazoa > Chordata > Chondrichthyes > Carcharhiniformes > Scyliorhinidae > Scyliorhinus > Scyliorhinus torazame. The sequence continues at coordinate 211,153,610 of NC_092714.1, forward strand.
GTATGGACAAACAGGTTAGGGCAGTTCTGTAAAAGAACAGGGCAGCATTCGCGACCCACAAGCAAGACTGTGGACGGATGACTGGCTCCGTACAAGTAACAGGACCTGACCCTAGACCCCAAAAACAATACGGATTTCCCCAAGAGGCAGAGGGAGAAATCTCCAAGGTAATAGAAAGCTTATTAGAGCAGGGCGTACTTAGATCGTAGCCTCCACTAATAATGCCCCGATTTGGCCAGTGAGAAAGCCCGATGGATCATGGCGACTGACCATCGATTACCGTGAACTCAACAAAGTCACCCCCACAGCAGCCTCCACAGTAGCAACAAGTCCCGAGACCATGCTCAAGCAGGGACTCAATTCCCGATTCTTTACGGTTTTTGACGTCAGTAATGGATTCTGGTCCATTCCATTGGCAAAGGCATGCCAGTACAAATTTGCCTTCACGTTTAAAGCACAGCAGTACACGTGGACATGCCTGCCACAAGGATTCCACAACTCCCCCTCCATTTTCCAACGACAGCTGGCAAATGGTTGAGCCAAATTCTCTCGCCCCGAATGTCTGGTACAGTATGTAGACGACCTACTACTGCAGACAGACACCAAGGAAGAGCACATTGAGCTTCTGCCGAACTCCTGGAACTCTTACACTCAATCGGTTGTAAAGTCAACCCCAAAAAGGCCCATACTTTGGAAGATAAAGTGATATATTTGGGAACAATTATCACACACGGTAAACGCGAGATCGAGCATAAAAGGTTTGACTCGATTGCTAAATTGCCCCTTCCCCAGAACATTTCAGCCCTCCGGTCGTTTTTAGGACTGGTTGTCTCCTGCCGAAACCACATTGATGGTTTCGCCAGCAAGGCAGCACCCCTCTCAGACCTCCTAAAGAAAGGAGCCCCCTGGGAATGGCTTCCGCAGCATATGGATGCTGTGGACTCTTTAAAACAGGCACTCATAGCAGCCTCCGCACTACAAGTTCCAGACCCGCTTTCCCCTTACGCCATAGCGGTAGCAACCACAGACCGCACCCTTTCGGCCGTGCTCCTCCAGGAACGGCACGACCAGTTAAGGCCCGTAGCTTACGCCTCCAGAATTTTAGATGCTGTGGAGCAGGGATTTTCAGCCTGTGAGAGGCACCTGCTCGCAGTATTTTGGGCAGTGCAGTATTTTTCATATATTACTGGACTGAACCCCATCACAATTCTCACCGAACACACCCCCACCCAACTTTTACTGGATGGACGACTCAAGGACGCTACAGTAAGCCAGATTAGAGCAGCTAGATGGACCCTTCTCTTGCAGGGACGGGACATCACTGTTAAACGGACAAAGACGCACACGTATTTAGCCGACAACTTACAGTACCACGGACACGTGTGAGCCCATAAAGATCTATGTGGATGGATCTTCCATAGTCTTGGATGGGAAGCGCATAACAGGTTGCGGTATATATCTTGAGGACGTGCAGGGACGCGCCCTTGAGGAAATATCGTTAAACCTTCCAGGTCACTTAGGCGCGCAGGCAGCAGAGCACGCGGCCATCGCATATATAGTGGAACACCCAGATTCCTTCCCCAGCCCAGCAGACATGTACTCGGACAGCCTCTATGTCTGTAACAGCCTCACGGAATTTCTGCCCCTGTGGAAAGCAAGAGGATTTGTTTTCGCAGACGGAAAACCCCTCCCCTCAGCCCCATTGCTCCGTCACATTTTAGAGCGAGCACAGAACAGGACTTTTGGGATAATCAAAGTTCGCAGTCACCATCATTGCTCACCCCCTGGAAATGTAAAAGCTGACGCACTGGCTGAAGCAGGTTCCAGACGTGGACATTTTTGGACACCCCCCCCCCCCCCCCCCCGAAAGCGCACCAGTGAGTGCAGTTCATGTCTCACAGACAAAGATCGAGGATCTAGTGGAGGCCCAGAAGCAGGACAGCAATCTCAGGGAGATTGTAAAAGGAAAATATCCAGCTCCCTACGAGAGGTTCAAAAATACACTGACCACACATGACGTGTGGTGTTAAAAGACACCCTTTATGGGGTTCCTGAACAGGACAGGAATCAATTGATTTGTTTTTTCCATGACGGTCATGGACATCAGGGAATCGATCCCACTGCAGCCCATCTCAAGCAGTTTTGTTAGTGGCCGAATTTAAAGGAAGATGTAAACCATTACATCGAGAATTGTCTTATCTGTGCCCAGAATAATCCGGACAGATATGCCAAAAAGGCTCAACTCAGCCACACCCGACCCGTTAATGGCCCCTGGACTAACCTCCAGATTGATTTTATAGGACCATTGCCCCCTTGCAGGAATGGCTACAAATATGTATTTGTGGTAATTGACACATTTACGAAATGGGTGGAAGTATTCCCAACCTGCACAAACACGGCAACAACCACAGCCAAGATTTTGACCCACCACATCTTTACAAGATGGGGACTCCCCCGCAGCTTTGAATCCGACCAAGGCTCCCATTTTACGGGATGTGTCATGCAGAACGTCCTCACGATATTTGGCATCACCCAAAAATTCCACATAGCATACCACCCACAGTCGAGTGGTATCGTGGAGCGCATGAATCGGACCCTAAAATCCACCCTCAGAAAAATGGTCCAGTAAAACAACACCACTTGGAACTCAGTCCTCCCTTTTGCGCTGATGTTTTTGCGTAACACAATTTCTACTTCCACAGGTTACACCCCACACACCCTCATGACCGGACGCCCCATGAAAGGTACAGAATATTTGATAGGTTTAGACTTGACCAGCCCGAAGTGACGGCCCTCACACACGAGAAAGCAGTGGAGCAATTAGTTGAAACTGTTAAAACGGCTCAGCTAGCAGCCGCAGTAAAATTGGGCACCAGAAAGAAACAGAGCAAGGCTTGTTTCGACAAGACAGTGCATGCGACTGAGTACAGTATAGGACAGCAAGTTATGCTCTCTGTATATAACCCCAGCACATTCCTGTCACCAAAATACTCGGGTCCGTACTCCATTGCGGACAAAGTAAGCCCTTCTGTATATAAAATAAAGTACCCCAACGGTAAGACTGCGTGGTTCCATATAAACCAGCTGAAGGCATATAGAACACAGTCGAACCACGCACACCACGTCATGCTCGACGCAGCACACCACACCCCGCCCACAGCCAACGTAACCCTACCATCCCCCAACACGTCCAGCCCAGCCACGGACTCGACCTCGACTCCACCCCCGAAATATACACTCCGCCCCGGAACGCCCACAGACTGCAGCAGCAGAGACAGCGACTGTGACTCGGACGAGAGCCACAGCACGCCTCCCTACTATCCCCATGCAACAGGACCCACACCCAGCGACTCCGACTACTATCCAAGTGATCCCTTCCTGATCACTTTCCTAAATAAACCCCACCACCGACCACCGAACTACACTGACGACCCCGATTCTGTCCCCACACAACTAGACACCAACTATTGGCACCGAGATAACTCGTTCCGACTCGTCCGCAATGACGAGAGCGACCCCACCTCACACCATGCAGCCCTTTCAGCCCTGATACATTCAAGAGTTTGGCACCCGGGAGAAGATGACGACCTTGGGTCTGATTCCCAAACCGAGAACCCCTTTGCGACCCTGTTCACAACGGAGAACTGAGGTGTCCAGATGATGTTTTAAAAGGAACTGCTTGGGAGAAGTGGTGTCCTTTCTGATGGAACCTGCAGAATGTTTTATGTTGTTTGTAAGTTTGTTAAATGTTGTTTGTCAGACAGGAAAGATTTTCACGGCCCCACGCCTTTTCAGCAGAAACCTCTGAGGACTTGCCCACAGAGACTCACTATTGCCAGACACTAGTTCAGTGGAACTAACTTGTCTGCAGAGACTTGTTAAGGTACCAGACGCCCGTTCATAACTGCCCTTCTGGTTCGAGGGAAAGAACCACTACGGCAGCCCCACCACGATGACTACATTTCTTGCCCGTTCTTGTCGGTTGCTCAGACAGTGGAGAAACGGCTTGGGACCCGCCCTGCCTGGGAACCCCCCCTCTGGTCAACTACGCTCGGGTAGGAGAGACACGGCATTGGTAGCCGCTCTACCCGGGGACTCCAACCAACTCTTACCCGTCGCGGCCCATACGCACCTCATTTTGGCACTTCCAGTTCAAAAAGTTTTGTTTTGTTTCAGGTAACCCTTAGGTTGTCAACCTCATGCTATTTACATCCTGAAACATTTGGATGGTAAATTGCACAGTCTGCGAGACGGCTCGCACTGGTTCAGTATTGGGAAGTGTGACTTGTCCTAAAATCCGTTTTTTGAAAAAAAAATGAGGCAGTCACACATAGTGACCAATTATAAAGGGAGTAATTGGCACTAAAGGACAGACAGACTATCGTACGCGATGTTAAACAAAGATAGTTACAGACACTATGCTTGTTTCCACAGAACTCCAGAAGCTCCAGGACCGGAGAAGAGAAGAAAAGAAAAGAGAAGAGCCATGAGGACTTTCTCCACATGGATCAGCATCATACTAATGGACATTTGGTTGCGAGTGAACGCGAACCCCATGACTTCAAGCCCCCCAGCCGTTAATGTTTCACTTCCCCGCAGTACCCAGAGCCCAGTCACCAGCGACACCACATCATCTTGGTGTACCAGGTTTATAACCTGGTACTCTCTGTCATATCATAGAATCATAGAAGTTTACAGCATGGAAACAGGCCCTTCGGCCCAACCAGTCCATGCCGCCCAGTTTTTACCATTAAGCTAGTCCCAGTTGCCCGCACTTGGCCCATAACCCTCTATACCCATCTTACCCATGTAACTATCTAAATGCTTTTTAAAAGACACAATTGTACCCGCCTCTACTACTACCTCTGGCAGCCCATTCCAGACACTCACTACCCTCTGAGTGAAGAAATTGCCCCTCTGGGCCCTTCTGAATCTCTCCCCTCTCACCTTAAACCTATGCCCTCTAGTTTTAGACTCCCCTACCTTTGGGAAAAGATGTTGACTATCTACCTTATCTATGCCCCTCATTATTTTATAGACCTCTATAAGATCACCCCTAAGCCTCCTACGCTCCAGGGAAAAAAGTCCCAGTCTATCCAGCCTCTCCTTATAACTCAAACCATCAAGTCCCGGCAAAAACCTAGTAAATTTTTTCTGCACTCTTTCTAGTTTAATAATATCCTTTCTATAATAGGGTGACCAGAACTGCACACAGTATTCCAAGTGTGGCCGTACCAATGTCTTGTACAACTTCAACAATACGTCCCAACTCCTGTATTCAATGTTCTGACCAATGAAACCAAGCATGGCGAATGCCTTCTTCACCACCCTGTCCACCTGCGACTCCACCTTCAAGGAGCTATGAGCCTGTACTCCTAGATCTCTTTGTTCTATAACTCTCCCCAACGCCATACCATTAACTGAGTAGGTCCTGGCCTGATTCGATCTGCCAAAATGCATCACCTCACATTTATCTAAATTAAACTCCATCTGCCATTCGTCGGCCCACTGGCCTAATTGATCAAGATCCCGTTGCAATCCTAGATAACCTTCTTCACTATCCACTGTGCCACCAATCTTGGTGTCATCTGCAAACTTACTAACCATGCCTCCTAAATTCTCATCCAAATCATTAATGTAAATCACAAATAACAGTGGACCCAGCACTGATCCCTGAGGCACACCACTGGTCACAGGCCTCCAGTTTGAAAAACAACCCTCTACAACCACCCTCTGCCTTCTGTCGTCCAGCCAATTTTGAATCCAATTGGCAACCTCACCCTGGATCCCGTGAGCTTTAACCTTCTGCAACAACCTACCATGCGGTACCTTGTCAAAGGCTTTGCTAAAGTCCATGTAGACAACGTCTACTGCACTGCCCTCATCTACCTTCTTGGTCACCCCATCAAAAAACTCAATCAAATTTGTGAGACATGATTTTCCACGCACAAAGCCATGCTGACTGCCCCGAATCAGTCCTTGCCTCTCTAAATGCTTGTAGATCCTGTCTCTCAGAATACCTTCCAGCAACTTACCTACTACAGACGTTAGGCTCACCGGTCTGTAGTTCCCAGGCTTTTCCCTGCTGCCCTTCTTAAACAAGGGCACAACATTCGCCACTCTCCAATCTTCAGGCACCTCACCTGTGGCTGCCGATGATTCAAATATCTCTGTTAGGGGACCCGCAATTTCCTCCCTAGCCTCCCACAACATCCTGGGATACATTTCATCAGGTCCCAGGGATTTATCTACCTTGATGCGCTTTAAGACTTACAGCACCTCCTCCTCTGTAATATGCACACTTCTCAAGACATCACTATTTATTTCCCTTAGTTTCCTAACATCCATGCCTTTCTCCACCATAAATACCGATGAGAAATATTCATTCAGGATCTCACCCAACTCTTGTGGCTCTGCACATAGATGTCCTTGTTGATCCTTAAGAGGCCCTACTCTGTCCCTAGTTACTCTTTTCCCCTTTATGTATCTGTAGAATCTCTTTGGATTCTCCCTTGCATTATTTGCCAAAGCAATTTCATGTCCCCTTTTTGCCCTCCTGATTTCCCTCTTAACTCTATTTCGACAATCTCTATACTCTTCAAGGGATCCACTTGATCCCAGTTGCTTATGTACGTCATATGCCTCCTTCTTCTTTTTGACCAGAGTCTCAATATCTCGAGTCATCCAGGGTTCCCTACTTCTACCAGCCTTGCCCTTCACTCTAAAGGGAATGTGCTTACCCTGCACCCTGGTTAACACATTTTTAAAAGCCTCCCATTTACCAGCCGTCCCTTTGCCTACCAACAGTCTCCCCCAATCTACCTCTGAAAGTTCCTGTCTGATACCATCAAAATTGGCCTTGCCCCAATTAAGAATTGTAACTCTTGGGCCAGACCTATCATTCTCCATAGCTATCTTGAAACTAATGGAGTTATGGTCACTTGTCCCAAAGTGATCCCTCACTAGCACTTCTGTCATTTGCCCTTCCTTATTTCCCAAGACGAGGTCAAGTTTTGCCCCCTCTCTAGTCGGTCCATCCACATACTGAATGAGAATATGTAATAGAAACCTTACTGGTATTGGCGATACTCTGCTGCATCGTGCAGACTATGCGTCTAAGGAAATGGAGAAGGAGAGCCTACCGCGCTCGAACCCCGGTATATAGGATCAGATCCTCTATTTTCGGATATGACCAGACCCCTGACCCCCGCGATCTATAATAAAGAGCATTCATTTGCGGTTTTATTGTAAATAAAGAAATGTAAAGAACTGTTAATGAGCAAATTGTACGATCCTGAGCTTGACTGCCAAGCCAGGAAGACTGTGTATAAACTGCTATGATTTTGTTGTATGGCTGAGGAAATTAGAATAATGAAATGTTTAAGTGAGTGTAGTGTATTAAGAATAGTTAGAGGTTCCCCAGTTTATTGTTTTGTAATGCATGTCCCTGTTTGACATAACGCCCTTAAAATTGTCAGTTAAATTTTTTTTGCATAGCCATGGTCAGTGCAGAGGCCATGAAGGAAGTGCCCCCCTCCCCCCCCCCCCCCCCCCCCAGGTCAGGGAATGGAAAGCAACATAGTTATGTGATCCTTCACGCTTCGTGTTAGGATCACAAGGAGGGTGTGTAGCCACTTAAAATGGCCAACTCCTGATTCAAAATGGCAAACGGCAAAGGCTAATGGGAAAGTCAGCCAACAAGACAAAAACGAGCAGCTGCAGGTTGGCTGTGTATTTACCTCTGGACAGGCCAGAGACTATCGATACCAGCAACCACCAGCATAACAAAACAACAGGCATCTGCATACTAACGAGCAATCCCCGGGAACAATAAGCAACATTTAGACACACAAAGCAAAACCAGACTCTTCGGCGCCAGCAGGAGCCTACACAAAAGGAGGTGAATGAGCACCTCAAGACCGCCCATCGATCAGGGAACTGCTCCAGCATTGGAGAAAATTGAACCAAGCGATTGTGACAAAGTCCAATCACTTGGGACCAGGTACAGGGTCCGCCCGAAAGGCGGGAAGCCCCGGGGAACTATAAGAATTGAGCCCCAAGTTCAAATCGCTTTTCTTCTCCACCTCTTCGCTCTCTTCACGCTCTTCTTCCTGCCCGGGTCACCCAGCAACAACGAACCAACATTGACCGTGACCGGAGCAGTGAAGATCGAAATCGTAAGTCTTTAATTCAATGCTCGCTATGAGATAGGCGCTCCTAGCTACCAATCCGTACCAACATCGAGTCCCGCAGGCTTAGAATCCGAACAAAAGGCCATTTGTTTCCCTGACCTGGAGGGCCAGTCCAAAGTTAAGTATAGGCCTGTTAGTTGTAGAAGTAGCTTAGACGTAGAATTTGTGCATGAGTAGCGATTACTGTGTATAATAAACGTGTTTTGATTTAAACCTTACTAATCGGTGTATTGGATTATTGATCATGACTCGGACTTGAACCTTGTGGCGGTATCATAAAGATACCTGGCGACTCGAGAGTAAAGATAATAAAACACAGCAATTGAACTAAGGCAAAGTTAGCAACAGTGTGCCCGCCTAAGTGGGTTTGTAATCGACTTTGACGCGCAAGGCTTGGTCACGGTTATTGTGGGCGGGATGCTGATCGCAATGCCTCACAAATCTCACGAGGCATAATGGCTGTCAGGAATACGGATGGAAGCTTCTCCCGGTATCTTCCGGCTGTGTCACGATCGCGTTCGGGCACGACACGGCCGGTAGATCATTTCAATAGATATTACAAGCTTTAAAGCAATAAAAAGCAAGAAACTACAGCCCAACTAAAGAAACTGAATACCTACAGATTGTAACCATTTTTCTCCTTAATCTATATCAAATATTTGTGTGTGCGGCAGAGTGTGTAAGATTGGATTGGATTTCTTTATTGTCATGTGTACCGAGGTATTTTTCTGCGAGCAGTTCAACAGATCATTAAGTACATGGGAAGAAAAGGGAATAAAAGAAAATACATAATAGAGCAACACAAGGTATACAATGTAACTACATAAGCACTGGCATCGGATGAAACACAGGGTGTAGTGTTAATGAGGTCAGTCCATAAGAGGGTCATTTAGGAGTCTGGTAACAGCGGGGAAGAAGTTGTTTTTGAGTATGTTCGTGCGTGTTCTCAGAATTTTGTATCTCCTGCCCGATGGAAGAAGTTGGAAGAGTGAGTAAGCCGGGTGGGAGGGGTCTTTGATTAAGCTGCCCCCTTTCCCCAGGCAGTGGGAGGTGTAGATAGAGTCAATGGATGGGAGGCAGGTTTGTGTGATGGACTGGGCGGTGTTCACAACTCTCTGAAGTTTCTTGCGGTCCTGGGCCGAGCAGTCGCCATACCAGGCTGTGATGCAACCAGATAGGATGCTTTCTATGGTGCATCTGTGAAAGTTGGTAAGAGTTAATGTGGACAGGCCAAATTTCCTTAGTTTCCTGAGGAAGTATAGGCGCTGTTGTGCTTTCTTGGTGGTAGCATCGACGTGGGTGGACCAGAACAGATTTTTGCAGATGTGCACCCCTAGGAATTTGAAACTGCTAACCATCTCCACCTCGGCCTTCTTCTTCAGGGGATGTCCCGGAGGACTGGAGAATAGCCAATGTTGTTCCTCTGTTTAAGAAGGGTAGCAAGGATAATCCCGGGAACTACAGGCCGGTGAGCCTTACTTCAGTGGTAGGGAAATTACTGGAGAGAATTCTTCGAGACAGGATCTACTCCCATTTGGAAGCAAATGGACGTATTAGTGAGAGGCAGCACGGTTTTGTGAAGGGGAGGTCGTGTCTCACTAACTTGATAGAGTTTTTCGAGGAGGTCACTAAGATGATTGATGCAGGTAGGGCAGTAGATGTTGTCTATATGGACTTCAGTAAGGCCTTTGACATGGTCCCTCATGGTAGACTAGTACAAAAGGTGAAGTCACACGGGACCAGGGGTGAGCTGGCAAGGTGGATACAGAACTGGCTAGGCCATAGAAGGCAGAGAGTAACAATGGAGGGATGCTTTTCTAATTGGAGGGCTGTGACCAGTGGTGTTCCACAGGGATCAGTGCTGGGACCTTTGCTCTTTGTAGTATATATAAATGATTTGGAGGAAAATGTAACTGGTCTGATTAGTAAGTTTGCAGACGACACAAAGGTTGGTGGAATTGCGGATAGCGATGAGGACTGTCGGAGGATACAGCAGGATTTAGATTGTCTGGAGACTTGGGCGGAGAGATGGCAGATGGAGTTTAATCCGGACAAATGTGAGGTAATGCATTTTGGAAGGTCTAATGCAGGTAGGGAATATACAGTGAATGGTAGAACCCTCAAGAGTATTGAAAGTCAAAGAGATCTAGGAGTACGGGTCCACAGGTCATTGAAAGGGGCAACACAGATGGAGAAGGTAGTCAAGAAGGCATACGGCATGCTTGCCTTCATTGGCCGGGGCATTGAGTATAAGAATTGGCAAGTCATGTTGCAGCTGTATAGAACCTTAGTTAGGCCACACTTGGAGTATAGTGTTCAATTCTGGTCGCCACACTACCAGAAGGATGTGGAGGCTTTAGAGAGGGTGCAGAAGAGATTTACCAGAATGTTGCCTGGTATGGAGGGCATTAGCTATGAGGAGCGATTGAATAAACTCGGTTTGTTCTCACTGGAACGAAGGAGGTTGAGGGGAGACCTGATAGAGGTATACAAAATTATGAGGGGCATAGACAGAGTGGATAGTCAGAGGCTTTTCCCCAGGGTAGAGGGGTCAATTACTAGGGGGCATAGGTTTAAGGTGAGAGGGGCAAGGTTTAGAGTAGATGTACGAGGCAAGTTTTTTACGCAGAGGGTAGTGGGTGCCTGGAACTCGCTACCGGAGGAGGTAGTGGAAGCAGGGACGATAGGGACATTTAAGGGGCATCTTGACAAATATATGAATAGGATGGGAATAGAAGGATACGGACCCAGGAAGTGTAGAAGATTGTAGTTTAGTCGGGCAGCATGGTCGGCATGGGCTTGGAGGGCCGAAGGGCCTGTTCCTGTGCTGTACATTTCTTTGTTCTTTGTTCTTTGATGCTGACAGGGGTGTGTACAGTAATTTGCTTCCTGAAGTCAATCACCAGCTCTTTAGTTTTGCTGGCATTGAGGGAGAGATTGTTGTCGCTGCACCACTCCACTAGGTTCTCTATCTCCCTCCTGTATTCTGACTCATCGTTATTCGAGATCCGGCCCACTATGGTTGTATCGTCAGCAAACTTGTGGATGGAGTTGGAACCAAATTTTGCTACGCAGTTGTGTGTGTACAGGAAGTAGAGTAGGGGGCTAAGTATGCAGCCTTGCGGGGCCCCGGTATTGAGGATTATTGTGGAGGAGGTGTTGTTCATTCTTACTGATTGTGGTCTGTTGGTCAGAAAATCGAGGATCCAGTTGCAGAGTGGGGAGCCAAGTCCTAGGTTTTGGAGCTTTGATATGAGCTTGGCTGGGATTATGGTGTTGAAGGCGGAGCTGTAGTCAATAAATAGGAGTCTGATGTAGGTGTCCTTGTTGTCAAGATGCTCCAGGGATGAGTGTAGGACCAGGGAAATGGCGTCTGCTGTGGACCGGTTGTGACGGTATGCGAATTGCAGTGGATCAAGGCATTCTATGGAGGTGATGTGCTTCATGATCAACCTCTCGAAGCACTTCATTACGACTGAAGTCAGGGCCACCGGACAGTAGTCATTGAGGCACGTTGCTTTGGCACCGGTATGATGGTGGTCGTCTTGAAGCAGGTGGGGACCTCGGAGTGGCGTAGGGACAGGTTAAAGATGTCCGCAAACACCTCTGCCTGCTGGTCCACGCAGGCTCTGAGTGCACGACCAGGGATCCCGTCTGGGCCCATCAACCTCCGAGGGTTCACTTTCAGGAAGGCCGATCTGACTTTGGAAGCTGTGACGGTGGTGGCATATTCATTTCAGTTGGTCATTTAAATATGGACCAGTCCTCTGTCTCTAAGCAGTCACGTAAGAGCTCTTGTGTTTCCTCGGACCAGCACTGCACGACCTTGTTAGCTGGATTCTCCCGCTTGGGTTTCTGCTTGTATGCCGGGAGAAGGAGCACCGTCTTATGGTCTCATCTCCCAAAGTGCGGTCAGGGGATGGAACGGTAGGCACCCTTGATTTTTGAGTAGCAGTGGTCAAGAGTGTTGTCGCCCTGGTGGGACAGGAGATGTGCTGGTGGAATTTTGGCAGTACACTCTTGAGGTTGGCCTTGTTGAAGTCTGCGGCCACGATGAACAAGGCCTCCGGGTGTTCTGTTTCGTAGTTGTTTATAACTGTGTACAGTTCGTCCAGCACCTTCCTCACTTCTGCCTGGGGTGGGATGTAGACCGCTGTAATAATGGCTGAAGTGAACTCACGTGGAAGATAGGATGGGCGGCACTTCACGGTCAGGTATTCTAGGTCCGGGGAGCAGTGGGATGCCACGTTTAAACACTCAGGGCAAGTGTGTGCTAATAAAGAACCTTCTTTATTTTTAAATTTGCAAAAGCTTGCTGCTGGGTATCATTTAAATTAGGATAAATCACTCTGAGGATAAGAAAACCTCACACATTGAAACACTTTGATCCCGAAAAACAATAAAACAGATAAATCTGTCCATGGAACTCCTAAACATTTGCTATGTCAGTTGATATGGAAACGTTTCTTGTTAGTACAATAAGTCTGTGTGAATCGGTAATAGAGATGTTGCTTGAGTAAAATAGGATTTGTTTTAACTGTTGGTGGTGGTGTAAAGCAGGTGTCAATTGATGGACTACCTTCAGGAGCAGACACATGCCAGATAGCAACTGACCTGAAACAATCCAGAAGAGATTGGATCATGTGAGTCACATTATAGCCAGACTCTTGTCAAGTGGAAGAGATCAGATGTTGCAGCAAAGTTCTTATTTAAATGGCACTTTAATCATGTATTATGCAAAGACCCCGAAATATATGTATACCATGGCAAAAATGTGAAAGAAAAGTAGAAAATTGCTGTTGCTGAATATTCTTAACTACCTAACGTTACAAGGACATCACTGGTGCAAATCATTAACCAGGCACTAATGCTAGCAAGGTTATGCAAATAATGCCATTGGAATTAGTGTTTCAAACCATTTCAGAGTTGGCCATCCTTGCTAGATTGTGAATAGTGAACTGTCCTTTATCATGTCTGCAGATATTTGGGACTGGCTGCTTGTACCTCTGTCGGGGATAGTTTACAAAATGCAATCCATTTATTGAACGTAATGTGCCTTGTTGCGATAAAATAGAATCACACAATTTAGATTATAGGCAGAACATGCTTTCAAACCACATATGGGGACATTATTTAGAATGTGAGGACGCGATCTTCCCAAAAGGGAACAAAGTCCCCTCGCGAGCGTGTTTAGCCGCGTGTTTCCTGGCACTCGCAGTGCCGAGAAATCTGTGACTATTCAACGCTACTCTTGTTGAATAAGGGGCCTGAACGGGGAAAATGCGCCAAGGCCGCACATAGCCCCCTTTTTTACAATGGGGAGCTACGCTCACCGGAACTGCCTGTTGGAGCGAGAGATCGGGACAATGGTGTCCCGATCTCCGAGGCCCACAAATAAAATCCTCAACCTCCCCCCAGCCCAGGCACAACATGGGAGTGTCCCCCAGCACCCCCGTCCAAGATTGGGTTACTGTCTGTGTGGAGTTTGTACGTTCTCCCCCTGTGTGCGTAGATTTCCTCCGGGTACTCCGGTTTCCTCCCACAGTCCAAATATATATGAGTTAGGTGGATTGGCCATGCTAGATTGCCCCTTAAAGTCCAGGAATGTGCAGGTTAGGTTATGGGATTAAGGGGATAGGTAGGATGGACACTTATAAATGGGCAGAGTGCACATTCAAAGGGTTGGTACAGACTGCCTCCTTCTGCACTGCAGGTGTTGTATGATTCTATGATTTTCAGTTCCAATTGAGTTACAGGTGTCGTACCCGCAAGCAGTATTTTACAAAGGTTAATCAGGGTGCGGTTCTAGTTTATACAAGCGAGGTAAAAAAAGATACATGCAATTGGGTATGGCCAATCCACCTAACCCGCACATCTTTGGACTGTGGAAGGAAACCGGAGCACCCGGCTGAAACCCACGCAGACAGTGGGAGAACATACAAACTCTACACAGTAATGTAAAACAAATTGACAAATATAAGATGTGAAAATCCAATTAAAGCATTTTTTAAAAACATAGCAAAAGACTTCCAAGAGAAACAGGCTGCATCCAGAGCCATAAGAAGAACAATACATAACTAGCAGTGAAGTATAAAATCCATCACATTTCTCCCTCTCTTTATCTCTGAAGAAGTCACACAGATGCGAAATGTTAACTCTCAGAGATGTTGCCAGACATGTTGAGGTTTTTTTCAGCATTTTTCTGTTTTTATTACAATACATAACTAGCGTCTGCAAAAAAAGTATCCAAACATAATACAAATCATTTACTACTACTTTAATAGCGTTTTGTCCTTTTTATTAAGTTTAGCTTTCTAAACCAAGTCTGCAGAGAGGTGGAAGCCAACACAAATTAGGGAAGAGTAAAAGGACAGATTAAAACTACATGTGAATGTCTCTTCAAAAACGTCACTAAGAGTATGGAGATGCTAGATCATCCACACTGGCAACCTCACTTAGGCATCAGAATGATTTTTGTTAATACGTGTCATTAGAGGCAAATTCAAATGAGACCTTACACTCACAAGATTAGGGATACCGCAAATTTAGATTTGAAACCAAAGCAAAATACTGCAGATGCTGGAAATCTGAAATAAAAACAGAAAATACTGCAAATACTAAGCAGTTCAAGCAGCATCTGTGGAGAGAAAAACAGAGTTACTGTTTCAGGTGTCACAGACCTTTAAAGTTACCTTATTCTTGAAACATTTTGTTAATATTTAGGAAAACCTAAAAGTTCCAGTGTTTCTTCAGCATTTATAGAACGCAAGGTTATTTTTGCAATTCCGTGACATTCAGCTGTTGCTACCAGTGGTGGTGCTGTAGCATAAGGTACTGAATGTGGGAAGTTCTCTCATATCTGTATTTACTTCATTCTGATGTAGTAGAAACATGACTGAAAACAAATTAAGGTATGAGTAAATTGAATAAGAAAGTTCACTAAACACTGTTTACTGAGGACCTCTTTTTGCTAGATTCAAATCAGAAATAAGTTAAAGATCTTGATTTCTAGTCACAGACGTCACACCAAATTCAAATAATCATAGAAGAATGTTGTTCAGTCTATCTTGCTTGTGCCAGTTCTAGCTCCTCATTTGGAGCTCACCTCTTTTCTGACCTTTCTTCATTGCTTTTTATATTCCTTTTCAAAAACGGATCTAATGTTCTCTTATTTATGTTATAATCTGTCCTCATTAGCCAGATGGGCAAAGTATTTCATATTCCCATAATGAGTGCAAAGAATTACTAACCTCTCCCTTCTAAAATGTTGTGATCAATGCTTCAAATCATATGTGCAGAATTATATTCCTTGGTAATCATTTGTTGATTATTGTTGGAATAAACTTAAATGAATTGCATTGTAATCATAAAACTTCAACATGGATTAACACATGCCAATTGAGTGGGATATTCTGGTTTCTCTGGTCTCTGCCAGGCAGCATCAACTCTTGGCAACTTTATTGCTGGTATGTGAAAATTAAAATACTCAGTAAACCATCTTTTAATGAACCCTGATGATCCTCGTCTCTTCATTTCTTAAAATGTGGGAAATCTATTACTTAACTCTTTGGTATTCTATTACAGTTTCTCCTAAGATTCCTGCGCTCAGAGGAAACTGCAATGTTTATTGTATGTCTTTGTTGTGTGATCTTTTCTTCATTACCTTTATAACAAACACAAGTGAAGCTGCCGGAGCGATGCTCGTACAGTTTAGGATATCATCTGAACTCCTCCATGTGTATGCTACCTTGTAACCACTGCTCAGTGTTCACGAAACTCAGTATTGCAAAAGACAGAACATACCCTAAAATAAAGTTGTTTACCTTTCTTGTTGGATATGTGTATATAAGGTGGTAAAACAAGGCAGAGTCAAAGATGACTGTACCAAAGTTATTGATTTAACCTTAGAAAAAAGTGTTCAGATTTGAATTTTATTTACAGTGCCGGAGGCCTCAGGACAACTCTAAGGCTGGTATGCATAGTTTATTTTAAATTAAAATGGATGGGTTCCCATATTACTTACTATTTGAAGACAGGGAAGCAATTAAATGATGTTTTTCTTCAATCTGATTAGGTTCCAACATCTTACCCTGTGAGGTACAAAGCATGTACTGTTGCCGAAATGTGCTGATGTGGTAGCAGTTTCATTTTATGGAATCATAGTCTGACTTTTTATTGATAAGTCACACCCATTTACTATCTAACTCATTTCATCATGCCCAGGAATATTTGTTCTGTTTTATCACACTATGTTGATGAAATCATTGCCAGTGTTAAGAGTTAGGAAAGCAGATGTAAACAGTTGTGTCGAAAAGTTTGCAACCACATCACCTAACAGTGTCGTTTTGTCTAACTATTTTCTCCCTGGCCATCACCTTGGTACAATAATCCACTCGACTTTGAATACGGCAGAACCAGTATGAAGTTCCTGGCACAGCTCATTTCATGCCCTCGTCCTCACGTTGGTGGGAAAACTCTTTTGAAAATGGATGGTTGCCACAGCGCATCTGCTGCTCTGATCAACTGGGTGTCTTGTAGAAGAACACATTCTCTGTTAAAAACAGCAGCTGGATGGTCTACAGCCCTTGGGCTGTCCTGTTGCCTGAAATAAATGTCAAACTTGTCCTTCTGCAGTCCTGAAACTGCAGTTGCTTGCAGCCTATTTACAGATTCTGTAATCTAATGGGGCTAGCCACAAGTTCCAACGTTCACTTCCTTAGTGATTTTTTTTTTCATTGGGTGACCATCAGGCAAAATCAGAAAAATGATGCAACAAGTGTTGATATAGCCATAAAATTTAAGGTCTTCATCTAAGGGAACGCTTTTCCTGCACTGGGAGATGTCCCAATAAATACTCCATGGGTGCATATTTGAAAGGCGGCTCTAATTTCCTGTGCCTCGCAGAGCCGGGTACTGATGGTAGTATTTGGTAGTTATGCTGGTTAGGTGACAGATAATAACACAGATGTCGAGAATTCAAATATCAATAAGACTGGCAAGCGACTTAGTTGTAAAATTGAGATAATTAAGGCTGGACAATAAATGTAACCTTGTCAGAGTTACCCACATCTCATAAGCATTTTTGTTTTAACTGCACTGCCCCCCTCCACCCCCCCAGGTCTCTGTCTCATGACCGGCATCCTTACCTACCCTGTTTTTCTGGCCTACATACCGTGGAAGGAAAGATCAAATTGAATGCATTTTCACGAGACACTTCCTTCGTAATTAATACAAAAGTCAGCTTCTGAATTGCTTCAATGATGTGAGATCTCAGGCACAAAGTAATCTGCAACATCTTATCCTGAATCCTGAGCAAACAATGGAGCCATTTACTGACTTTGGATTGCATACAAGATTTTCACTACCTAACCATGCATTTCAATAAACAGGATCAATATCTGCTATGCCAGTTTCTTTTGTAACAGAATAACTAAAAAAATAGGTTTATCCAAAGGTAAAGTTATATACCACAGGGGTAACAGTCAGTCAGTTCTAACTACAGCAGCTTTGAAATTGTTCACAAAAATGTTAAGTAATCAAACTTGTCAGTTGGATTTGCAGATCTTTCAGAGGATAGCTGAACGTCTCCCAGAAGGAGAATTGCGATTTATTCTTGACAGACAGCTTGTATATCGCAATTATATACAGCAATTTTGTTTGTTTTTATACAGTCCTCTGCGTATAGAATTTCAGAGACACATCCCTTTGAGTAAAGATGTTTCTCCCCATCGCAAGTCTTGAATGGTCAGCCTCCTCTCCTGAAACAATTTCCCCTACTTCTAGACTCTCCAACCAGGAGTAACAATCTCTCAGTATCTTCTTTTAAATTCATTTTTACGCGATGTGGCCGTCACTGGTTAGGCCAGCATTTATTGCCCATCCAGTGTTGCCCTTCAGAAGGTGGTGGTGAACTGCCTTCTTGAACCGCTGGAGTCCCTGTGGCGTAGGTACATCCACAACGTGCTGTTAGGGAGTGAATTTCAGGATTTTGATTCAGCGGCAGTGAAGGAATGGTGATATTTATTTGTAAATAAAACTTTGTTCTTATTTTGACTCTGTGGAGGCCTCGTGTCCTTATCAAAGTTAAATCCTCTCTTGTTGGAGATGGTCATTGCCCGGCACTTGTGTGACGTGAATTACTTGTCACTTGTCAGCCCAAGCCTGGATATTGTACAGGTTTTGCTGCATTTAAAACTTGTTTCTTATTTTGACTCGGTGTGGACGCCCCGTGCCCTTATTAATCTGGCAACGAGGAGTAAACTGGTTTGCTGTTGATGCTGCGACTTACTCAGCTGAGCCACCTCCTGATTTTCTGGACCCAGGTTTGGATTTCTTTGATTCGCCACGCCTCTGTTTGGGCGGTTAGATGCCACTGTTGAAGACTGGAACCAATACGCTGAACGAATGCCTTATTTCTTCCGGGCCAACAATACCATGGAGAAAGAGCGTCAGACAGTTATACTGTTGATGGCCTGTGGACCGCATACGGTCGGGATGATCCAAAGTCTCACGTACCCGGCAACGCCGGATATGCGAACATTGAACCAGCTTGCGATACTTGTGGTGCAACAATTTAACCCAAACCTGCCGATAATCGTTCAAAGATGTTGGTTTAATATGATGGAGAGGTCCACCTTAGTCCGTGGCCGAGTTTGTGTCTCGGCTACGGAAGATAGCCAAGTTCTGTGAGTATGGAACTGGTTTGTCCGATATGCTCCGCGATCATTTGGTCTGCGGTATCAATAATTTGGAAACTCAGAAAAAGCTTTTGGATGAAGTCCCCCTAACTTTTCAGCAGTAGCTACTGATTTCCCTATCCCAAGAATGTGTATCTAAGAGATACAAGGGAGGGAGCTGAACGCTTTGGAGCGTCGTCTCTTACGTGGTATCTCCATGGCCCAGACCAAACCCAGTGGGTTATGGATGCCAGTCAGTGCACCTTCCCCGCATTGTTGTGCAGGGAAACGGCCCTAGACAGTTGGGCCACGATTGACTGCACTAGCTGCAGTTGGATTGCAAGCGTATCCTCCAAGTGGGGTCTGGCGGTTTGTCTACGGTACTGAGCAAATTCCTGGAGGTTTTCCAGCCTGCTTTGCATTAAAGGGGCCATCGCTAAACTCCAGGTGGACCTGGAAGCCCAGCCCCATTATTTTTGTGCCCTCCCAGTTCCCTATGCAATAGTGGAGAAGGTTGAGACCAAACATCGCCATTTGGAAAGTTTGGGCATTATCGGCTGTGCCCTTCACTAATTGGGCGGCACTGGTGGTCCCCATAATGAAGGCGGACAAGATAATCCGCCTCTGTGGACATTATAAATTGACAGTGAACACGGCATTGAGATTAGACCGTTACGCTTTACCGTCCATCGAGGATTTATATGCAACATTGGCCAGTGGCAGTATATTCACGAAATTGGACATGAACAACGTTTATCCACAGCTGGAGCTTGATAAATCCTCATGGAGGAACGTCACAATTAATATGCACAAGGGACTCTATGAGTGCACCTGGCTTCCGTTTCGAGTCTCCTTGGTGTGCCAAGCGCATCATAGAGAACATCCTGTGTGGATTGCGGTTTACTTAGATGATGGGCTGGATTCTCTGCCCTGCCGTGCCACGTTTCTGTCTCGACCCGCCGACAGGATTCTCCGTTATGCTGGCCGGTCAATGGGGTTTCCCATTGTGGGGCAGCCCCGTGCCGTCGGGAAACCCCCGGGCACCGGCAAAACGGAGCATCCTGCCCGATGTGTTAGTCACAGGGGCCACGGAACAAGAACATTTGCAGAATCTTGAGGCAGTGTTTTTCCGAATATGGGGTCCGCCTGCGCCTCGCGAAGTGCGTGTTTCATGCAAAAGAAGTGCTATATCTGGTATATCGGGTGGACCGAGTCGGCCTACACATGGTCACGGAGAAGGTACGGGCAATCAACATGGTACCCGCTCTGTAAGATGCCACAGAACTTTGCTCTTTCTTGGATTAGTGAATTGTCTTTGTGAACACTACAACATCCATCCTGAGAACAAGAATCACAAAGAACACCACATCTACCATCAAATCTGTTCATGTATTTTCCCAAGCCATCATAGCTAACTTGCTTCTCATCCCCTCATAATTTCTTTTGTTCAGGTTTAGGACACTAATTTCAGAATGAATAATATCACTTTCAAACTTAATGTAAAACCCTATCATATTATTATGATGGTTTTTTTTGAGTTTCCAATTAAGGGGGAAATTAGCTTGGCCTCCCCTGCAATTATTGTGTTGCGGGAGTGAGATCCATGCAGACACAGGGGTAAAACACAAACTCCACACAGTCAGTGATCCAGGGCCAGGATCGAACCCGGGTCCTTGGTGCCATGAGTCAGCAATGTTAACCACTGTGCCACAGTGCCACCCCAAACTCTATATTATGATCACTTTCCCTAATGGCTTCTTTATAGAAAGGTTATTGAATTTTAATTAGATAATAGTAAATCAAAAATAGCCCAATCCCTATTTGGTTCCTCAGTGTACTGTCCCAGAAATCCAACTCATACACACCACAGGAATTCATCCTCCAAAGCAGTCGTGCTAATTAGGTTTACGTAGTCTATATATAAATTAAAGTCACCCATTACTACTATATTACGTATGTTACATGCAGCTCTACTTTCTGTATTTAACCATGCCAACATTACCACTACACATTGCTGGCCTATAAACAACTCCCACCAATGCTTCCTGCCCCTTGCTGTTCTTAGTTGCACCCAAACTGACTCTATGTCTTGATCCTTCGATCTAAGAATCTCTCAGTAATATGCTAATCTCATTCCTTATTAACAGTGCTGCCACATCTCCTTTTCCTCTCTGCCTAACTTTCTTAAATGATGAACATTCAGTTCCCAGTCCTGGTCACTTTGTGACCACATCTCTGAAATCACAATTAAATCCTCCCAATTGACCTCTGTTTGCACCTTCAAACCATCTACCTTATAGTGAATACTGTATACATTAAGATAGAGTACCCTTAACTTTTTCTTTTTAACATTAGTCCACATTCTGATCCTATCAGTCACCACTGTCACTCACTCATCTTATTGCAACGTCACATCTCACAGCTGACAATCCACAAATCTTGACCTTTCACACTCGCAAATTATTCCACAGCTCACACTCACCGAGGTCTCTTCTTTCTCTCCTGGTAGCAAAAAAGGGCACAAAACATCAGAGAACGGCAGAGAAGCGGAGGTAGGCATCCAATCACAGCCACTTTAACAGCTGCAGGAGAGGAGGGCTAGAGTTTGGAGATGGAGAGTTGGGACCTTTTAGCTACAATATGACAGAATTAAATATCACCCAGCCACATGGCATCTCACTCTTATTGACGATGTCAGCAGGCAATGAAAAATGATAATGTGCGCAATGATAACTTGGAAATCTCTCACCTCATCAGTTCTAATTAATCCTTTCTGCTCCCCGATGCCCTTCAAGTGCCCTTAAGGGGGCAGTGTATGAGGAGAATGAAGTCTCTTCTGAGTAACTTACTCTGAGGATGTTATAAGACGCATGCACATAATTCACCAGCTCAGATATGCCCAACTTGGTGAGGCTGCCAAGACAAATAGTTGAGTTGTCACATGGAGAAACATATACCACAACTGAGCAGAAACAGATGTTGAAAAAGGTGACAGCAATGGTGTGTCCCAGCTGTCAGAGAGTGTCGTACACAGCTAGCTCTGTTGTGAACAATTCTGGGCCAGTAGCAGAAAATGTGAGGTTCTGTCAGCATTTCGAGAGGCAATGTGCATGCTTGGAGAGAGATTGGAGTAATCTGTCTCTCCAATCGTGACTGTGTCATGATTTCTCAAGTCTTTATGCTGATGTTCACCTCCATGGAAAGAGTGGCCATCGGCATGGTGCATCAGATGCAACAAACAACCAAGTGCATGCGCTAAGCACGATGGAGGAAAGCCTCACCATGCATCTTCAATGCTGAAGTGTTCTCTAGGTTTTGGCTGCAGGGAAATGCAGCTGGACCACAGGAGGGACGATAGAGAAAGCAGACATGGAAGTGGGGACTATGCTCAAAGTGCTTCCACTTCCGACCCCTTGAACCTGTCCCCACCTCAGTGAGAGCCCCACCTGCCGCCGCCTGCACCTGTGGCTGAATCTGTCTGCTCAGATGCACTTGGGGCAGTCTTTGGGAGGCCTTCCCTGCCACCAAAACGCACAGAATGTCAGCCAAGAACATGCAAGAATTCCTCTAGCCTTGCTAAAGGCACAAGGGTTTCACCACATTGAAATAGCAGAGCGAGAAAGATAAAGGAGGCAATTCTCTGGCTGAGATGCACCCAGCGCCGATCCGGCTATGATGGGAGAATAGTGAGAGAGCACCAAAATGGGCGCCAAACAGTTTGCCATTCTCTCAGTCCGTTACAGCTACCCGTGATCAGGACCAGGTACCTGATGATCACAGCTCTTTTGTATTCATTTTAATCTCATGAACGAGATTCAAGTAGAATGCAGTGGCAGCTCAGCAGTTACTACCCCGCCTCTCTCCCCCACCCAAGTGGGAAGTTATGCAGGCGTCATTTAGTATTGCTCTACAAAAGCAGGGACCAGGTGCCATAGGCACAGAGGGAGAGCATGGAGCCCTCTCCACCTCCCTCCGTTCAGTTCAAGGGCACCATAGCTACTGGCCAGGTGCTGGGGGAGGGGGAGGTTCAAGGAAGCTGGGAGTTGGAGGGGGCCAGGTCAGAGGTTGCCCCTGGGTTTGGGGGCAGATTTGGGTATGCCAAGCATCTTTATTTCTTGAGAACACTCATAACAGGGCAAACCACAGCTGCAGCCTGTCTGTCCTACAAAATTCTCACAGGACAGAGCCAGGCTGCAACTTCTGTTGAAAGTCCGTTTTACCCCTATGAACTTGCTTGTCTATTTCAGCCCCCTTGATGTTTCAATAGGCTCTGTGGTTTCAATGTTACAGTATTCCTTCTTTTCTACCTTCCATTTCTACATTCCATTTCACACCCCATTGACTGTGACAAGCCTCTCGTTTGACAGCTGAAGGCTATCTCACAGGAGAGATTAACCTTGTTAGCTGTAATCGCACTTGGACAGTCCCAGAACTCTGAAGTGCCTCCTTGAAAGATCAGGGGTTAATTCCCCGCTCCCTGACACCAAAATCCCGTTCGGCGACGGGGCGGAGAATCCGTTTTGGCGTCAAAATCGGATACGGCGGCAGTTTTCAAATTCTTCCCCCCCCCCCCCCCCCCCTGGAAAATCGCCGTACTCGTGGAGTACGCCATGCCGAGTATCCACTGCTTCAGGCCATTGCCTGAAGCCCACACCGCGATGCTCCCGACGGCATGGTTCTAACATGGTCTCACCGTCCATGATCCTCGTGTGGAGGCTGCGGACTCAGTCCAGGGCCGCCACAGTCGGGGGAGGGCTGATCGACGGGCTGGGGGGGGTGGTCTTCATTCGGGGCTGGGGGCAATGTGTGTGGGCGGTCCGGGGAGCGTGAGCGGCCGATGCGGGGCACTATTCTGCCGGTCCAGGTCCGCGGGCTGAGTCCGCCATGGAGCATGGCGCGTCCGCTGGAAGCCGCTGCCGTGCGCATGCGCAGCCTCTGACCCAGAGGTGCGGGGTGCCGTATCGGCCCAGCTTCCATCAGGCAGTGGAGGGTGCCAGAAGCATAAACTGTTGATGATCTAAAATGAACAGTACTTGATGGTCCTTCAACAAGCTGAATGACACCATGCGCTGCAGAAGACTGTGCCTCACCAAGATGGAGGACAGTGCAGCACCTGTGCCACATCCTCTCATACCTGCCATACGGTGGAGGAGGAGGACACCTACTTGCGGTGGGCGTGAAGGTTACAGCTCCCTCAATTTCTTTTTTTTTTTAGCTCAAAGTCAATGGTATTTATTTTATTTTTAAAAAAATATATATTTTATTAAAGTTTTCAAACACAACTTTTCCCCCTTACAAATCAACAAAAACGGTAACACAATAACTAATAGATAACATTGTTTAAATAAAGTAGTGAACTAACAAAGTACCAAGAAATGGTGCTCCCCCCCCCCCCCCCCCCCCAACTAGAACAAGAACAAGTTGCCCCCCCCCCCTCTTTCCCCCCCCCCCTCTTTCTGGGCTGCTGCTGCTGGCTATCTATTTTCCCCTAACGTTCCGCTAGGTAGTCAAGGAACGGTTGCCACCGCCTGGAGAACCCCTGAGCCGATCCTCTCAGCGTAAACTTCATCCGTTCCAGTTTTATGAACCCTGCCATATCGTTTATCCAGGCCTCCACGCCGGGGGGGTTTCGCTTCCTTCCACATGAGTAAAATCCTTCGCCGGGCTACCAGGGACGAAAAGACCACAATATCGGCCTCTTTCGCCTCCTGCACTCCCGGCTCATCCGTTACCCCAAATATAGCTAACCCCCAGCCTGGCTTGACCCGGACCTTCACCACCTTCGAGATTACTCTTGCCACTCCCCTCCAATACTCCTCCAGTGCTGGACACGACCAAAACATATGTGTGTGGTTCGCCGGGCTTCCTCCGCACCTCCCGCACCTGTCCTCCACTCCGAAGAACCTGCTCAACCTTGCTCCCGTAATGTGTGCTCTATGTAGCACCTTAAATTGGATCAGGCTAAGCCTGGCACACGAGGAAGAGGAATTTACCCTACTTAGGGCATCAGCCCACAAACCCTCCTCAATCTCCTCCCCGAGCTCTTCTTCCCATTTTCCTTTCAGCTCTTCTACCGGCTCCTCCCCCTCTTCTCTCATCTTCCGGTATATTTCGGACACTTTGCCCTCCCCGACCCATACCCACGAAAGCACTCTATGCTGGATCCCCTGTGTCGGGAGCAGCGGAAATTCCCTCACCTGTTGTCTCGTGAACGCCCTCACCTGCATATACCTAAAGATATTCCCCGGATGCAGCTCATACTTTTCCTCTAGCGCTCCCAAGCTCGCAAACGTCCCATCTATAAATAAGTCTCCCACTCTCCTAATTTCTGCCCGGTGCCAGCTCTGGAACCCTCCGTCCAACCTTCCTGGGGCAAACCTATGGTTGTTCCTGATCGGGGACCACACCGAGGCTCCCAACACACCCTTCTGTCGCCTCCATTGCCCCCAGATACTTAATGTTGCTGCCACCACTGGGTTCGTGGTAAACCTTTTCGGGGAGAGCGGTAGCGGCGCCGTCGCCAGCGCTTTTAAGCTCGTTCCTTTACAGGACGCCACCTCCAGCCTCTTCCACGCCTCCCCCTCTCCCTCTATCATCCACTTGCGGATCATCGCCACATTGGTGGCCCAGTAATAGTCGCCTAAATTCGGCAATGCCAGTCTCCCTCTGTCCCTGCTACGTTGCAGGAACCCCCTCCTTACCCTCGGGGCCTTCCCTGCCCACACGAAGCTCATTATGCTCCTATCTATTTTCTTAAAAAAGGCCTTAGTGATCAAGATGGGGAGACATTGAAACACAAATAGAAACCTCGGGAGGACCATCATCTTAATCGCCTGCACTCTGCCCGCCAGTGACAGCGGCAGCATTTCCCACCTTTTGAAATCCTCTTCTATCTGCTCCACCAGCCGAGTCAGATTGAGTTTGTGTAAAGTTCCCCAGCTCCTGGCTATCTGAATCCCCAAATATCGGAAGTTTCTTTCCGCCCTCCTTAGCGGCAGACCATCTATCCCTCTACTCTGGTCCCCAGGGTGTATTACGAAAAGCTCACTCTTTCCCATGTGAAGCCTATATCCAGAAAAGTCTCCAAACTCCCTCAATATCTGCATAACCTCTGTCATCCCCCCCACTGGATCCGCCACATACAGCAGTAGGTCATCTGCGTAGAGTGACACTCGGTGTTCCTCTCCCCCTCTAACCACTCCCCTCCATTTCCTAGAGTCTCTCAGCGCTATGGCCAGTGGTTCAATTGCCAACGCGAACAGTAATGGGGACAGAGGGCAGCCCTGCCTTGCTCCCCTATGTAACCGAAAATACTCCGATCTTTGCCGATTTGTGACTACACTTGCCACTGGGGCCCCATAGAGGAGTTTAACCCAGCTGACAAACCCCTCTCCGAACCCAAACCTCCTCAGCACCTCCCATAAGTACTCCCCCTCTACCCTATCAAATGCCTTCTCTGCATCCATTGCTGCCACTATCTCTGCCTCCCCCTCTGCTGGGGGCATCATTATCACCCCCAATAGCCGTCGCAGGTTGACATTCAATTGTCTCCCCTTTACAAACCCTGTCTGGTCTTCGTGCACCACCCCCGGGACACAATCCTCTATCCTCATTGTCAGCACTTTTGCCAGCAACTTGGCGTCCACATTCAGGAGCGAGATAGGCCTATAAGACCCGCATTGCAGCGGATCTTTATCTCGCTTCAGGATTAGTGATATCGTCGCCTGCGACATTGTCGGAGGTAGAGTCCCCCCTTCTCTGGCCTCGTTAAAGGTTCTTGCCAGCAGCGGGGCCAGCAAGTCCACATATTTCCTATAAAATTCCACCGGGAACCCGTCTGGTCCCGGGGCCTTCTCTGCCTGCATGTTCCCCAGCCCTTTAGTCACCTCGTCCACCCCAATTGGTGCCCCCAGGCCTGCCACCTCCTGCTCCTCCACCTTCGGGAACCTTAGTTGGTCCAGAAACCTCTTTTCCCTCCGGGGGTTGGGAACTATATAACCTCTCATAAAAGGTCTTAAACACCTCATTTACCTTCCCTACACTCCGCACCGTAGTTCCCGTTTCATCCCGAACTCCCCCTATTTCCCTCGCCGCTGTCCTCTTACAAAGCTGGTGGGCCAGCAGCCGACTCGCCTTTTCCCCATACTCGTATCTCATCCCCTGTGCCTTCCTCCACTGTGCCTCTGCCTTCCCTGTGGTCAGCAGGTCAAACTCCGTCTGGAGTCTTCGCCTCTCCCTATGTAGTCCTTCGTCCGGGGCCTCCGCATATCTTTTATCCACACTCAAAATCTCCCCCAGTAATCTCTCCCTCTCTTTGGCCTCTGTTTTCCCCTTGTAAGCCCTGATGGAGATCAACTCTCCCCTGACCACCGCCTTCAGCGCTTCCCACACTACCCCCACTTGGACCTCCCCATCATCATTGGCCTCCAGGTACCTTTCGATACATTCCCGCACCCTTCCACAGACTCCCTCATCCGCCAATAATCCCACATCCAGTCGCCAGAGTGGGCGCTGTTCCCTCTCCTCTCCTAGTTCCAGATCCACCCAGTGCGGGGCCTGGTCTGAAACAGCTATGGCCGAGTACTCCGTTCCTTCCACCCTCGAAATCAGTGACCTACCCAAAACAAAGAAATCTATCCGGGAGTATACTTTATGGACATGGGAGAAAAAGGAGAACTCTTTGGCCAGCGGCCTAGCAAATCTCCACGGATCCACTCCCCCCATTTGGTCCATAAACCCCCATAGCACCTTGGCCGCTGCCGGCCTTCTTCCGGTCCTGGATCTAGATCTATCTAACCCTGGGTCCAGCACGGTATTGAAATCCCCCCCTATTACCAAGTTTCCTACCTCCAGGTCCGGGATACGTCCCAGCATCCGTTTCATAAATCCCGCATCGTCCCAGTTCGGGGCATATACATTTACCAGCACGACCTCCATTCCCTGCAGTCTGCCACTCACCATCACATATCTGCCACCGTTGTCCACTACTATATTCCTAGCCTTGAACGACACCCGTTTCCCCACCAATATAGCCACCCCTCTATTCTTTGCGTCCAGCCCTGAGTGGAACACCTGTTCCACCCATCCTTTCCTTAACCTAACCTGATCCGCCACCTTCAGATGCGTCTCGTGAAGCATGGCCACGTCTGCCTTCAGTCCTTTTAAGTGCGCGAACACTCGGGCCAGTCCCAAGTCCAGGTCCCGCGCACCCACCAGTCCCCCAGGCGGCGCATTCCCACCCCGACCACCTCCTCTCTTACCAGCTCCCTCTCGATCCCAGCAGCAGCAACCCAGTTATCCCCCCCCCTCCCCCCCCCCCGGCAAGATCCCCATCTAGCATGGTTACTCCCCCCATATTGCTTCCGAAAGTCAGCTGACTTCAACTGACCCCGGCTTCTCCCGCTCTCTCCTTGACCCCCCCCCCGTTTGTGGAACTCCTGTGGTAGTGTGCATTAGGGGTCATGTGGGACTGTGAAGCCGTGATGCCATTGGCTGACAGATCCCGGGTCCTGGTTGGCTGTTGATCTCTAGCTCCGCCCTGAAGGCGGAGTATAAGAACCAGGAGTTCTCCCCGCAGCTCCAGTCTGTTGCTGAACTGCGGGGAACAAGTCACGCTTAATAAAGCCTCATCGACTTCATCTCTATTCGTCTCTCGTGAGTCATTGTGCGCGACAATTTATTAAGCGTGCTTAAAGGACTATGGAGCTCAGGATCGTCCCGGAATGCCTGAGGATCAGCCCCCACGCAGTGAACTCAGCAGCAATTTTTAAACACTGGCAGACTTGTTTTGAAGGCTACCTCCGAACGGTCCCCGAAGACCAGAAACTGCAGGTCCTGCATTCGAGGGTAAGCCCGGAAATTCTCCCTCTCATAGATGACGCAGAGGATTTCCAGACGGCGTTCGCAGCACTAAAGAGCGTCTACGTTCGCCCAGTGAACCAGGTCTACGCACGCTACCAACTCGCAACGAGACGGCAAAGTCCCGGAGAATCGCTAGACGAATTCTACGCCGCGCTGCTAATTTTGGGACGGGCCTGCAGCTGCCCGCCACTAAACACGGCTGAACACACGGACATGTTAATTCGCGATGCGTTTGTGGCAGGTATGAACTCTCCCCAAATCCGCCAAAGACTTTTAGAAAAGAGTCGCTAGGACTCTCAGAGGCACGGGCCCTCGCAGCCTCCCTAGATGTGGCCGCGCAAAACGCCCGCGCGTACGGCCCCGACCGCGCGGCAGCCCCTTGGGCTCCGTGGACCCCCGTCGCGACAAACCCCCCCCCTCACAGGCTTGCGCGGTTAAAGCGCCAGATCATCCCGGGGGGGCCCGCTGCTATTTCTGCGGCCAGGCGAAACACCCCCGGCAGCGCTGCCCGGCCCGCGCAGCGATTTGCAAGAGCTGCGGCAAAAAGGGCCATTTCGCGGCTGTGTGCCGGTCCCGGGGGGTCGCCGCTGTCCCCGGAGAAGAAAGAGTCCAGCGCATCCCAAACGCTCCCCAACCCCCCCCCAGCGCCCCATGTGCGACCCGCAGGCGCCGCCATTTTGGGTCCCGGCCACCACGAGGGGAGGATGGGCGCCGCCATCTTGTGACCCCCCAGCCATGTGCGATGCATGGGGTGGCCATTTTGTCCACCCCCGCCGCCATCTTGGGACCCCCAGCCATGTGCGATGCATGGGGGCGGCCATTTTGTTCACCCCCGCCGCCATCTTGGACGACAACAATGGACCCCAGCATCGACGGCTCCACGGGGTTCGAAGAAGACACTGAGACACTGCGACCACGTCTGGCCTCGGTGACGCTGGGCCAAGCACGGCCCCGGACGCTCCAGACGACGACAACAACGGTGCTGATCAACGGACACGAGACACCATGCCTGATCGACTCCGGGAGCACAGAAAGCTTCATCCACCCCGACACGGTAAGACGCTGTTTTTTGACCATCCGTCCCAGTACGCAAAAGATTTCCCTAGCTGCAGGATCCCACTCCGTACAGATCAAAGGGTTCTGCATAGTGACCCTAACGGTGCAAGGGAGGGAGTTTAAAAACTACAGGCTCTACGTCCTTCCCCAACTCTGCGCGCCCACATTACTGGGATTAGACTTCCAGTGCAACCTGCAGAGCCTAACATTCCAATTCGGCGGCCCAATACCCCCACTCACTATCTGCGGCCTCGCAACCCTCAAAGTTGAACCCCCATCCTTGTTTGCAAACCTCACCCCGGATTGCAAACCCGTCGCCACTAGGAGCAGACGGTACAGCGCCCAGGACCGGACATTTATTCGGTCCGAAGTCCAGCGGTTGCTGAAGGAAGGCATAATCCAGGCCAGCAATAGTCCCTGGAGAGCACAGGTGGTAGTAGTAAAGACAGGGGAGAAGCAAAGGATGGTCATAGACTATAGCCAGACCATCAACAGGTACACACAGCTAGATGCGTACTCTCTCCCCCGCATATCCGACATGGTCAATCGGATTGCCCAATATAAGGTCTTCTCCACCGTGGACCTCAAGTCCGCCTACCACCAGCTTCCCATCTGCCCAAGTGACCACAAGTACACAGCCTTCGAGGCAGACGGGCGACTATACCACTTCCTAAGGGTCCCATTTGGCGTCACAAACGGGGTCTCGGTCTTCCAACGGGAGATGGACCGAATGGTTGATCAACACGGGTTGCAGGCCACGTTCCCGTATCTCGACAACGTAACCATCTGCGGCCACGATCAGCAGGACCACGACGCCAACCTCCAAAAATTCCTCCAGACCGCTAAAGCCTTGAACCTCACATACAACGAGGACAAGTGCGTGTTTAGCACAAACCGGCTAGCCATCTTGGGATATGTAGTGCGCAATGGGATAATAGGCCCCGACCCCGAACGCATGCGCCCCCTCATGGAATTTCCCCTCCCCCACTGCTCCAAAGCCCTGAAACGCTACCTGGGGTTCTTTTCATATTACGCCCAGTGGGTCCCCCAGTACGCAGACAAGGCCCGCCCCTAATACAGACCACTACCTTCCCCCTGTCAACAGAGGCTCGCTAGGCCTTCAGCCGCATCAAAGCGGATATCGCAAAGGCCATGATGCGCGCCATCGACGAGTCCCTCCCCTTCCAGGTCGAGAGCGACGCGTCCGATGTAGCTCTCGCGGCCACCCTTAACCAAGCAGGCAGACCCGTGGCCTTTTTCTCCCGAACCCTCCACGCCTCAGAAATCCGCCACTCCTCAGTGGAAAAGGAAGCCCAAGCCATAGTGGAAGCTGTGCGACATTGGAGGCATTACCTGGCCGGCAGGAGATTCACTCTCCTCACTGACCAACGGTCGGTAGCTTTCATGTTCGATAATGCACAGCGGGGCAGAATTTAAAATGACAAGATCTTAAGGTGGAGGAGGATCGAGCTCTCCACCTTCAACTACGAGATCTTGTACCGTCCCGGAAAGCTGAACGAGCCGTCCGATGTCCTATCCCGCGGCACATGTGCCAACGCACAAATAAACCGTCTCCAAACCCGCCACGAGGACCTCTGCCACCCGGGGGTCACTCGGTTCTACCATTTTATAAAGTCCCGCAACCTCCCCTACTCTTTGGAGGAGGTCCGTACAGTCACAAGGAACTGCCACATCTGCGCAGAGTGCAAACCGCACTTTTTCAGGCCGGATGGTGCGCACCTGATCAAGGCTTCCCGTCCCTTTGAACGCCTCAGTCTGGATTTCAAAGGGCCCCTCCCCTCCACCGACCGCAACACATACTTCCTGAACGTGGTGGACGAGTACTCTCGTTTCCCTTTCGCCATCCCCTGCCCCGACATGACAGCGGCCACAGTTATTAAAGCCCTTAGCACCATATTCACACTGTTCGGTTGCCCCGCATATATCCATAGCGACAGGGAGTCCTCCTTCATGAGTGACGAGCTGCGCCAGTTCCTGCTCAGCAAGGGTATAGCCTCGAGCAGGACGACCAGTTACAACCCCCGGGGGAACGGGCAAGTAGAGAGGGAGAACGGCACGGTCTGGAAGACCGCCCTACTGGCCCTACGGTCCAGGGATCTCCCAGTTTCACGGTGGCAGGAGGTCCTCCTGGACGCTCTCCACTCCATCCGGTCGCTGCTGTGTACTACCACTAATCAAACGCCTCATGAGCGCCTCCTTGTCTTCCCCAGGAAGTCCTCCTCTGGAACGTCGCTGCCGACCTGGCTGGCGGCCCCAGGACCCATCTTGCTCCGGAAACATGTGCGGGCGCACAAGTCGGACCCGTTGGTCGAGAGGGTTCACCTCCTCCACGCGAACCCGCAGTACGCCTACGTGGCGTACCCCGACGGCCGACAGGACACGGTCTCCCTGCGAGACCTGGCGCCCGCCGGCAACACGCACACCCCCCCCGACACCAATCACCCCCTCCCTGCCACCGGCGCACCCCGCGACCGCCCCCTTCCCGGGAGGATCGGTCCTCCTCCCATGTCCGACCAGGAGTGAAGCAGAAGCAGACACCGTAAAGCTCCCGGAGACGACAACGCTGGAACAAGCACCTGCACCACCACCGGGGCTGAGGCGATCGACAAGGAAGACCAGACCGCCCGCTCGACTCGTGGCATCGGTGTAACACAAGAATGTTGTGGACTTTAACGAGAATGTTCTTTTTCTTCTTACGAATATTGTAAATAGTTCACAAACCCTGTACATAGCCCAGTGTAGGGCAAAGTGTAGGGCACTGTAATGACATGCAAAAAGTTTTTTTCCTCCCAGGACCAGCCTTGTAAACCCCTACCACCATGCGAAGCACCACCCCGCCGGGTTCATTTTTAACAAGGGGTGAATGTGGTAGTATGCATAGGGGTCATGTGGGACTGTGAAGCCGTGATGCCATTGGCTGACAGATCCCGGGTCCTGGTTGGCTGTTGATCTCTAGCTCCGCCCTGAAGGCGGAGTATAAGAACCAGGAGTTCTCCCCGCAGCTCCAGTCTGTTGCTGAACTGCGGGGAACAAGTCACGCTTAATAAAGCCTCATCGACTTCATCTCTATTCGTCTCTCGTGAGTCATTGTGCGCTACAACTCCCATCCTCCTTGCGCCTGTATTCCCGCCATCATCTCTCTAGCGCGGGAAAAAACCCGCGCTTTCCTAGAACCGTCCCGCCACTTTGGCGCAGCTCCCCCTACAGCCCCGTTCCCTTTCCCCAATTTACATTTCTATACATCAACATTGTCGTTTCTCCCCCAACATCAGTCCCTCAGTTCTGGTCCAGTTTCTCTTTTTGGATGAAGGTCCATGCTTCTTCCGACGTTTCAAAATAATAGTGTCTATCGTGGTACGTGACCCATAATCGCGCCAGCTGCAGTATCCCGAACTTTACTTTCTTCTTATGCAGCACCTCCTTGGCTCGATTGAAACTTGCTCCCCTTCTCACCACCTCCGCGCTCCAGTCCTGATACACTCGTATCACCGCATTCTCACATCTGCTACTCCGTACCTTCTTGGCCCAGCTGAAAACAACCTCTCTGTCATTGAAGCGGTGAAATCTCACGACCATCGCCCTTGGTGGTTCTCCAGCCTTTGGTCTCCTCGCAGGGACCCGGTGAGCCCCTTCCACCTCCAAGGGGCCCGAGGGGGCCTCAGCTCCCATTAGCGAATGTAGCACCGTGCTCACGTAAGCCCCGCCATCAGCTCCCTCCACTCCCTCGGGGAGACCCAGGATCCGGAGGTTCTTTCTCCTTGATCTATTTTCCAGGACTTCAATTCTTTCGATGCACTTCTTATGTAGCGCCTCGTGCATCTCCATTTTGACCGCTAGGCCCAGGATCTCATCCTCGTTTTCAGTTACCTTCTCCTTCACCACACGGAGCTCTATCGCCTGGGCCTTTTGTGTTTCTTTAAGCCCATCGATTGCCAGCAACATCGGGGCCAGCACCTCCTTTTTTAACTCCTCCACACACCTTCTGAGGAATTCATCCAGATCCGGTCCCCATGTCGCCTGGCCTCCCTCCGACGCCATCTTGCTTCCTTCTTTTCTCTGGCGCTGCCCTCGATGATCCTTCGTGATCTGGCCACCGCCACTGATCTTTTTCCTGCACACTGGGGGGGGACTCCTTATTTCTTCACCCCACACCGGGTTTTGTCAAAAAGAAATTCCCGTTGGGGCTCTCAAAAAGAGCCCGAAAGTCCATCGGAGCTGGAGCCGACGGAACGTGCGGCTTAGCTGAGCATCGCCGCACCCGGAAGTCAGCTCCCTTAATTTCAACGTCACTGGGTCATTCCAGGGCTCGAGTGGGGACCTGTGTGGCATCTTGCAGTTGTCAGACCACAGGTGCATCTGGGAGGTCAAGGATGCTTTGTATGCCTGAGAACCGACTACACCAACTTCAACCTGGCCCAACAAGATGCCCGGGCTGCAGAATTCGCCACCATTGCTGGGGTGCCCCACGTCCAGGCGATCATCAATGTCGCCCTGCATGCACAGTAACATCAAGGCGTGCCCTTTATTAATAGGAAAGCGTTCCACTCCCTGAATTTCCAAATGATATAGCAGTGCGGAGGTCTCAGACTGAGGCAGAGTCCCATTACAATGAGGCCTACACTGCCACCTGGACTCTCATTGAGTGGTGCATCGGGTTGCTAAAAGTGCAGTTCTGATGACTTGACCCCATTGGTGTTGCATGGCAGTACAACCCCAGAAGGCCTGAGGAGGACCCAGAGGATGGAGGACAAGTGGACACAAGGGTCCGATGTTCCAGGAGGATCAAGGAGGCCCTCATAGCCTCCAGATTCGCATGGACAGAAGGCTTTGTGTCTGTTAGCTCAACACCCCTCATCCCACTACCTCTGCCCTGATTATCCTCTTCCCCCATCACCCTATTACCACTTCCCCAATCACCCGCTTACCCCTTCCCGACCACACTGTTCCTCCTCCCCCCCTCCAAGGGTCTATATGACATCACACCAGGGTGATGGGCCTGCATTGGAACTGTCATCGGGTCACCATTCAAGGCAGGTGGGTGATGACCACTCGCTGTGAGGAAAGCTGTGCGGCTCCTCAGGTTCTGATGAAGTCGGACTCCTGTCTTTTTGCTGACAGTGCACTGACTCCCATCCTCATGTCTGAGTGTGAATCGGGGGCACTTCATTTTGGACCATAGTTGGACAGTGGAGGGGGCGGGGGGGGGGGGGGGGGGAAGGGGCATCTTTGTGTCCAATGAGTGATGTGGGTTGCATTCCAGCATGCCCATAACTGGGTTTCATGTTTTCTCACTGACGGCATCTCTTGAAAGGCCTGTAGCAGGAAATAATTCCAGATGGGGAGAGAGACCCACCCTATTGTAAAGTTTTAAATGACTCAGGCATTACATATATATTTTAATGGTGAACATTTAATGTAACACTTATCCATTCCCTAACTGCTGAAATGTCGCTGACATCCCACTCTGAATCTCACGGCCGCTCCCTATTGTCTGTATCAGCTCTGGGTAAACCTGTCGCAGAGGCTCAGCATCTGACTGGGACCCAGCTGGATCCTGGGATCCAGCAGACCTCCGACTGCTGTGCCGCCTGGGCATTCCTGCCTCCACCTGATGCACATTAGCAACTGTGAGGTGCTCGGTGGAGTCATTGACCTTCTTGTGGCACTGGGTGCCGATCCTCCTGGTCGTACTCCCTGACTTGACTGCCATTGCCAGTTCCTCCCAGGCGGCACTGGCTGCCTTGTGGCTGACCCTCCAAGACCTCGGGGGAACAAGGTATCCTGTCTGGCCTTGACCGCTTTAAGTAGTCTGCCCAGGTCTGCTTCCCCAAATTCTGGGACTGGTCGTCTCGGTGGCATGACTGCAAGCTGAGAGGGGTTCACTGTGCAGGAGCAGTTTAAGTGCTGCTCTCCCTTGTTAGCAGGTGGTTGGTAAGCGCGGTCCCAGCGAATCAGCCGGCGGGACCATGCTTTGCGGCCAGAAACTCGTAGGGCCTCGTTAAGTGGACCAATTAATATTTTATTGACGGCCTCGCTGTTGGGATGCTTGCGGCAGTTCCTGCTCGCAACCATACTTAGAAACATTTCTGTTAAATCGCGCCCTAAGTGTGGTTAGATCGCAGTGGGGAAGTCACCAACAGAGCCAGCGGGAAACTCCAAGCAAAACCCGCCAAAAATAACTTAGAAACTTTTCCGTTAGCTCGCGTCCTTGGTGTTCTGTACTGAGTACCATTCATGACACTGTGCCCAGTCACTGACAGTGAAAAAATATTCTCTGGTGGATCGTGTGGATGGAAGGCAATAATCTCAGGATTGAATGGGGATCAGGTTCCAAATTTCAAGAATGCACCAATGTCACAGGGTCTGAGACAATAGCCAAGAGTGGAAAAATGAGTCATGTCATGATTGATAATTAGAATAGATTATATTAAACATGACATTAAGTATTTGATCTGTGGATAGTAACGGCACTAAGTTTGTTATTGAAGACTGGACCTTTTTTGCATTATTGTATTACAAACTAAATGTGTCTGCCACCAAATATTCACCTTTGGTCTCGAGGCTTACCTCTGTTTCTCATTCAGATCAATTCAGTCTGCTGAGTAAATGAAAAATTCAATCTCATTAGCTACGAAGAACTGAAGTGTGGCATAACTTCTGACCAAGGAGACCGTGTCCTTTTTTATCTCTTGGTTTATTGCAAACTAGTTTCACTGATAACATTGGTCTGCATCTTATTGAAGGGCGTGACCTAATGGCCACGTTATGCCTGAAAGGCAGCACAACACAGCTGATGAATACTGGGAGATCCCTCTTCCGGGATCTATCCGGCTCGCCACGTCTCATGAGATCTAACGCGATCTTGCACGACGTCGCAATGTGAATTCTGTCCATTGTGAATCACTTCCCAGCAAATCTGTTAGTCTCACTCTGATATGCATTCCCATGATCTAATCAAGGCATTGGGATCTAATCCCTTTGCCTTGGAGACCTCGGGTGAGCACCGTTCAATACTGGTCTCCACAAATGGGGTCCAGACTGAACGGCACCCGTGGGAGTCTCCCAGGGCATGGGAGGCCCACAGGTGCTTGCCCTCTGGGCAGTTTGGCTTGCTGGCACAGCCAGTGCCACCTGGACACCTTGCCACTGCCAGCTTGACACCTTGGGAATGCCACCTGGATGCCAGCCAGGCACTGCCAAGAGTCTAGGTGGAACTGCCAGTTGGCAGTGGCACCTGGGACTGGGACTTGTCCCGCATACTGCTCTTGCATTTACAAAGAAAGATTTTGCACTTACCTTCACCTATTCTTTCTTCAGATCAGTTGCATACATGATTGAATCTGGCCGGGAAGCAGAGCTACTTAATTAGGCACAGTATTGTCTGGATCTTGGTTAGTTATATCTATGCTTTGGCAACATCCTGAAACCTACAGGCTAAAGTCAGAAATGGCACCCCCAGGGGTGCCCTGCACAGGTGCGGGGTGGGGGTGGTGGGTGGTTGCTGAGGACCCCTCATGGGTGAGTTGGAGCTTTTGGGGTTTCAGGGGTCACATCTGGGGGGGCGGTGGTCGAGAGATCGGGACGTCATTTTACTCCTTTTGAACTGGGGTGTTCCGACTCCTCAGTGCAGAAAATGGGACTAAGTGCGGCCTCGTCAGGCATTTCGGCACTGAGGCCCCGAATCTACCCAAATTGTCCCATTCAATAGCGTTGGGTTTCTCAACACTCTGAACACTGGGAAACACCTGGCTAAACGCGCTCGTTATGGGTCTCTGTTCCCAGTCAGGTAGATCGCGCCCATAATGTTCGTCACCATTATGGGAACTTTTCATGGAGGAAAGAGAATCAAATGGAAGAATGGTTCTTGATTGAATAGCACAATGTAGCAACATCTGTGACTTCTTATTACATTTATAATTCCTCTCTGCTAGTCAGGGGAGGTGTTAATGCACTCTAGAATTTCAGGTGAACACA
Organism: Scyliorhinus torazame; assembly: GCF_047496885.1. Lineage (NCBI taxonomy): Eukaryota > Metazoa > Chordata > Chondrichthyes > Carcharhiniformes > Scyliorhinidae > Scyliorhinus > Scyliorhinus torazame. The sequence goes on from NC_092714.1 coordinate 211,191,390, forward strand.
TTCAGCATAGTATACTTTGGCACAATTTCTGTTCCCAACGTGAAGACTTGTCAAATGGGAGCATGGGCTGAAAACAGGACTACAAAAGTATAGATCCTTTCTGGGAACCATGTTCATATTTAATGAAATTTCATGGCAGGAGCTGAGCCTTACTAAATTACCCTTTGTATGTTGAAATTAATGATACGGTGGTACAGAATTTCTGTGTGTGCCTCAGATCAATTAAACCACATATCTGTTGCCTCGATGTTTTAATATATTGCTCATTATTCATTTGAGTAGTGTGAAACTATAATACTTGGAAAGGGCAATAGGCCAAAAAGGTGTAAAGCCACCTTGGATCTCTAAAGAGTGTGCACTTGGCTGCAATAAGATATTATTCAAGTAAATGGGAAGCTGTTTGCGTGTTAGGCTAAAAGTTTTTTTTATTTCAAATTGAAAAATGACCACATTCCATTCAATGCGTTTTCAATTAAATATGTTTCGTAAATAAGTTTTATTTTTCACATTAAAACTGAAACAATGACAAGTTAAATATTAAGAATAAAAGCAAAAATAGGAAGTAGCATCCTGAAAATTACGGTATAATTATAGCCCACTGCCAGTAACAAGATAAAAAAGTGCTGGTTTTGCTTTGTGTACAGATGCTTTCCAGTATATTATGGTCAGTTAAACTTCCTTGTTTCAGAATTTCTCAGTGAAAGTAATGCCAACAAAAATCCAGTATTTATTTTACTATTCCGTTACTAAAATACTGTGTGAAGCAATAGCTGCAAATATTCAACGCTTTGACCATGTGCTAACTTTATCAGACCTTCGCCAAAATTGGGAGAATTATGTATTGTGCCTCCTTCTATTTAGACTAAACATTCCATAATTAATCCTTTCCTACAATATTTTTGGTGAATCTGTTCATACTTGTAAAATATACTGAGAAAATTGAGTTCCGGGTGCGGCGATGACCAGCTAAGTCGCACGTTTCGGCACCTCCCGTTTTAACGGACTTTTGGGCTCTTATCGGGAGCCCCAACGGCTATTTTCGAAGGCTAAACCCACTGTGAGGCGACATAGAAGGGAGTCCCCCCCGGATGTGAATGGACAGAAGAGATAATAGTGGCCAGATTACGGAGGATCCTCTGGAGCAGCGGCAAAGAAGGGAAGTGAGAAGCAAGATGGCGGCGGAGGGAGGTCAGTTGGTATGGGGCCTGGCACAGCAGGAGTTCCTCTGGCGATGTGTGGAGGAGCTCAAGAAGGAGGTCCTGGCGCCGATGCTGCAGGCGATTGAGGGGTTAAAGGAGGCGCAGAAGACCCAAGAGATGGAGCTCCGTGGAGTGAAGGCAAAAGCTGCCGAAAATGAGGACGAGATACAGGGCTTGGTGGTGAAGACGGAGATGCACGAGGCACTGCATAAGAGGTGTATGGAGAGACTGGAAGCCCTGGAAAATAGCTCGAGGAGGAAGAACTTAAGAATCTTGGGTCTTCCCGAAGGGGCAGCGGGAGCGGACGTTGGGGCGTATGTGAGCACGATGCTCCATACCTTTATGGGAGCTGAGGCCCCGACGGGGCCCCTGGAAGTGGAGGGAGCGTATCGAGTCCTCGTGAGAAGACCAAAGGCAGGAGAAATACCTCGAGCAATAGTGGTGAGGTTCCACCGCCACAAGGACAGGGAGATGGTCCTGAGATGGGCGAAAAAGACACGGAGCAGCATGTGGGAGAACGCGGTGATCCGCGTGTACCAGGATTGGAGTGCGGAGGTGGCGAGAAGGAGGGCGAGTTTCAATCGGGCCAAGGCGGTGCTCCACAAGAGGAAAGTGAAGTTCGGAATGTTGCAGCCGGCAAGACTGTGGGTTACATACCAGGGTAAACACCACTACTTCGAGACGGCAGAAGAGGCATGGACATTTATCGAAGAGGAGAAGTTGGACTAGATTGGAGAAAGAGTGTTTGAAATGAAGTAGTGAGGTGGTGGCAAGGGACTGTGAATCAGATGGGGGGGGGGGGGAATAAATTTAAAAACATTTCTTTCCCTTCGAAGGGGGGGGGGGACACAAAGAAATGTGGCGCCGGTGGGGAAGGGGAGGGGGAAGGAGAGAGGGAGCTGCGCCATCAGGGGCGGGGCCGAGAGGGAAGCGCGGGCTTTGTTCCCGCGCTATGGAAATTGTGGCGGGAAAAGGGGGCGCAGGAAGGAGGGGGCCTCACATGATGGGAGGCTAAGGATAAACGGGGGCAGCCGAGGTCAGCCAGAGTTTGCTGACTTCCGGAAGCAATATGGGGGGAGCAACTAAGCTAGAGAGGGACCTAGCGGGAGGGGAAGGGGGGGGTTAACTGGGTTGCTGCTGCTAAGGGGAAGAGGTAGCTATTACGGGATGGGATGGTCGGGACGGGAGGGCGCCGTCGGGGGGAAAAGTGGGTGCGTGGGAACCGGGTGAGGAGCTGGTCTAAAAAAGGGGATGGCTAGGGGGGGTGGTAAAGAGCCCCCCAACCCGGTTGTTCACGTGGAACGTGAGAGGGTTGAACGGGCCGATTAAGAGGGCAAGGGTACTTGCGCACCTAAAGAAGCTAAAGGCAGACGTGGTCATGCTTCAGGAGACGCACCTGAAACTGGCGGATCAGGTCAGATTAAGGAAAGGATGGGTGGGACAGGTATTCCACTCGGGCTTGGATGCGAAAAATAGAGGGGTGGCAATACTGGTGAGGAAACGGGTACTGTTTGAGGCGAAGACCATAGTGGCGGACAGGGGGGGTAGATACGTGATGGTGAGTGGCAGACTGCAAGGTGAGGTGGTGGTGCTGGTGAATGTATATGCCCCGAACTGGGATGACGCGAACTTTATGAAGCTTATGTTAGGGCGCATCCCGGACCTGGAAATGGGAAAGTTGGTAATGGGGGGGGACTTCAACACGGTGCTGGGCCCAGGGCTGGACCGGTCCAGATCTAGGACTGGGAGGAGGCCGGCAGCGGCCAAGGTGCTTAAGGGCTTTATGGAGCAGATGGGAGGAGTGGATCCCTGGAGATTTACTAGGCCAAGGAGTAAAGAGTTTTCCTTCTTCTCCCATGTCCACAAAGTGTACTCCCGGATAGACTTCTTTGTCCTGGGAAGGGCGCTGATCCCGAAGGTGGCAGGAACGGAGTATTCGGCTATAGCCATTTCAGATCATGCCCTACATTGGGTAGATCTGGAAGTAGGAGAGGAAAAGGAACAGCGCCCACTCTGGAGATGAGATATGGGACTGTTGGCGGACGAGGGGGTATGTGTAAGGGTGAGGGGATGTATTGAAAGGTACCTAGAGATTAATGAAGACGGAGAGGTCCAGGTGGGAGTGGTCTGGGAGGCGCTGAAGGTGGTGGTTAGAGGGGAGCTGATCTCCATAAGGGCCCATAAGGGGAAACAAGAGGGTAAAGAAAGGGAGAGATTGTTGAGGGAGATTTTGAGGGTGGATAGGCAAGATGCGGAGGCTCCAGATGAAGGGCTATACAGGGAAAGACGGAGATTGCACACGGACTTTGACTTGTTGACCACGGGTAAGGCGGAGGCACAATGGAGGAAGGCACAGGGAGTGCAGTATGAATATGGAGAGAAGGCGAGCCGGCTGCTGGCCCAACAACTTAGGAAGAGGGGGGCGGCGAGAGAGATCGGAGGGGTTAGAGACGAGGAGGGAAAGATGGAACGGGGAGCGGAGAGGGTGAACGGGGTGTTTAAGGTATTTTACGAGAGGCTATATAAGGCTCAACCCCCGGAAGGAAAAGAGGGAATGATGCATTTCCTAGACCAGCTGGAGTTCCCGAAGGTTGAGGAACATGAGATGACAGGACTGGGAGCGCAGATTGAGGTGGAGGAGGTGGTAAAAGGAATTGGGAACATGCAGGCAGGGAAGGCCCCGGGACCGGATGGGTTCCCAGTGGAGTTCTATAGGAAATATGTGGACCTGCTGGCCCCACTTCTGATGAGAACCTTTAATGAGGCTAGGGAAAGGGGGACACTATCCCCGACGATGTCGGAGGCGATGATATCGCTGATCCTGAAAAGAGACAAAGACCCGCTGCAGTGCGGGTCATACAGGCCTATCTCCCTCTTGAACGTAGATGCCAAGCTTTTGGCCAAGGTGATGGCGACGAGGATAGAGGACTGTGTCCCTGGGGTGGTGCATGATGATCAAACGGGGTTTGTTAAAGGGAGGCAATTGAATGCTAATATACGGAGGCTGCTGGGGGTGATGATGATGCCCCCACCGGAGGAGGAGGCGGAGATAGTGGTGGCGATGGATGCAGAGAAAGCATTTGATAGAGTGGAGTGGGACTACCTGTGGGAAGTACTGAGGAGATTTGGATTTGGAGAGGGGTTCATTAGATGGGTTCAGCTCCTGTACAGGGCCCCGGTGGCAAGTGTGATTACAAATAGGCAACGATCTGACCACTTCCGACTATATAGGGGTACAAGACAGGGATGTCCCCTATCCCCGTTACTGTTTGCGTTGGCAATTGAGCCACTGGCCATAGCGCTGAGGGGCTCCAGGAAGTGGAGGGGGGTACTTAGAGGAGGAGAAGAGCATCGCGTGTCATTATACGCGGATGATTTGTTGTTGTATGTCGCGGATCCAGTGGAGGGGATGCCTGAGATAATGCAGACACTCAGGGAGTTTGGAGAATTTTCAGGATATAAATTGAGTATGGGGAAGAGTGAACTGTTTGTGATGCACCCCGGGGAACAGGGCAGGGGAATAGACGATTTACCGTTGAGGAGGGTAACAAGGGATTTCCGGTATTTGGGGATCCAGGTGGCAAGGAACTGGGGAACCTTGCATAAGCTTAACTTGGCACGACTGGTAGAGCAGATGGAAGAGGACTTTAGGAGGTGGGACATGGTGCCCCTGTCATTGGCGGGCAGGGTGCAGGCAGTTAAAATGGTGGTTCTTCCAAGGTTTCTTTTTGTGTTCCAGTGCCTCCCTGTACTGATTACAAAGGCCTTTTTTAAAAAGGTGAACAAGAGTATTATGAGCTTTGTGTGGGCTGGAAAGACCCCAAGAGTAAAGAGGGGGTTCCTGCAGCGCAGTAGGGACAGAGGGGGACTGGCACTGCCGAGTCTAAGTGATTATTATTGGGCCGCCAACATGTCAATGATATGTAAGTGGATGAGGGAAGGGGAAGGAGCGGCATGGAAAAGACTGGAGATGGCGTCATGTAGGGGAACTAGCCTAAAAGCACTGGCGACGGCGCCGTTGCCGTTCTCCCCGAAAAAATACACCACAAACCCAGTGGTGGTGGCAACTCTGAAAATTTGGGGGCAGTGGAGACGACATAAGGGAGTGACGGGTGCCTCAGTGTGGTCCCGATAAGGAACAATCATAGGTTCGTCCCGGGAAGGATAGATGCGGGATTTAAATCTTGGCAGCGAGCAGGAATTGCGAAATTGAAGGACTTGTTCTTAGACGGGACGTTCGTGAGTCTGGGAGCACTGACAGAAAAATATGGGCTGCCACCTGGGAATGCATTTCGCTATATGCAAGTGAGGGCATTTGTGAGGCAACAGGTGAGGGAATTTCTGCAGCTCCCGGCGCAAGAGATCCAGGACAGAGTGATTTTGGGGGCATGGGTGGGTGATGGTAGGGTGTCAGATACATATAGGGAAATAAGAGACGAAGGGGAGACGATGGTGGAGGAGCTGAAGGGAAAATGGGAGGAGGAGCTGGGGGAAGAGATAGAGGAGGGGCTGTGGGCAGATGCCCTAAGTAGGGTAAACTCTTCGTCCTCGTGTGCCAGGCTCAGCCTGATACAATTCAAGGTTCTACACAGGGTGCATATGACTGGAGCAAGGCTGAGTAGATTTTTTGTAGTGGAGGATAGGTGCGGGAGATGCGCGGGAAGCCCGGCGAACCACACCCACATGTTCTGGTCATGTCCGGTATTGCATGGGTTCTGGGTGGGAGTGGCAAAAGTGATTTCAAAGGTGGTGGGGGTCCGGGTCGAACCAGGCTGGGGGTTGGCTATATTTGGGGTTGCAGATGAGCCGGGAGTGCAGGAGGCGAGAGAGGCCGATGTTCTGGCCTTTGCGTCCCTAGTAGCCCGGCGAAGGATTCTACTTCTGTGGAAAGAAGCTAAACCCCCGGGCGTGGAGGCCTGGATAAACGACATGGCAGGGTTCATAAAATTGGAGCGGATAAAGTACGCACTAAGAGGTTTGGCTCAAGGGTTCACCAGGCGGTGGCAATCGTTCTTCGACTATCTCGCAGAGCGATAAGGAAAAATAGGAAAGGTAGCAGCAGCAACCCGGGGGGTGGGGATGGACTCATTTGGGTCCTCAGGGGTTTTATGTGTGTGTTATTATTATATTAGTTATTTATATTAGATTTTACGAAGTTACTATTTTAGTTACTATTTCTGTTGTTTCTTATTTTGTTGTTGGCAGTTGCCGTTCGTTAGCATATTATTTATTTAAAAAACGATCAATGTATATATTATTACAAAGTTGTAAAATGGGAAATTTTTGTTTTTGTTTGATCGAAAAACTTTAATAAAATATATATTTTTAAAAAATATACTGAGAAAATTAATATTTTCAGTTTTGGGATCATTCATCTTGCAGGTCATATTGAATGGCCTCGGTGTAGTATAAATGTCACTCCTTTGATCCCCATCTATATGCCCACCTAGAACTGGGATTTACCCCGCATGCTGCTCTTGCATTTACAAAGAAAGGTTTTGCACTTACCTTCACCTATTCTGTCTTCAGATCAGTTGCATACCTGATTCAATCTGGCCGGGAAGCAGTGCTATTTAATTAGGCACAGTATTGTCTGGACCGTGATTAGTTATATTTATGCTTTGGCGCATTGTGAAACCTACAGGTTAAAAGCAGAAATGGCAGTACAGGGTTGAGTTCCAAGCAGGCCTCTTCTTCCTTCTCACCAGCTGTTGGCCTGTTTCAATCTGGCTCTGTCCTCAATTAATATGCAATTGAGGTCTTATTATGGATGTAAAACTCCTGTTAGCATTTACACATGAATCTCCTGCCAGAGTCAATGGATGTTGTCTACATGGACTTCCAGAATGCATTTGATAAGATCTCGCACAAGATAGTTAGGAAAAATAAAAATGTACAGAATTGTAGGTAACCTTGTGACAAGGGTTGGTAATTAGTTGGGGTTAGGAGACAGAGAATAGAGACAAATCACTAAAACCAAGTGCACAGGTATGAAGAGTAATCTAATTGCCTAGTGGAATGATGACCTTTATCTCAATGGGGCTGGAATACAATGAGAAATTACACTTCTGTTGTGCATTAAGTTTTGGGCACTGGTCCTCAGGAAGCATATATTGCACTTAAAGGTGTGAAGTGCAGAATCATCAAAATTATACAGAATTTTAAAAGATTGATTTCAGGAATCATTAGGCTAAAGAAATATGGCGGGATTCTCCGGTCCACCAGCTGCATTTTCCGACGTGGCTCGCCCCCCCCGGCAGCGGGATTCTCCATTCCCGGACCCCGCCAATGGGGTTTCCATTGTGGCTACCTCACACTGTTGGGAAATCCGTGGGCGTGGGTACACTGCCGGCGGACTGGAGGATCCCACCGACGGAGAATTCCGCTGGTGGTTTATCTCTTAACTTCTACATTCCTTGTATTCACGACACAAGGGCAGCACGGTAGCATTGTGGATAGCACAATTGCTTCACAGCTCCAGGGTCCCAGGTTCGATTCCCGGCTTGGGTCACTGTCTGTGCGGAGTCTGCACGTCCTCCCCGTGTGTGCGTGGGTTTCCTCCGGGTGCTCCGGTTTCCTCCCACAGTCCAAAGATGTGCCGGTTAGGTGGATTGGCCATGATAAATTGCCTTTAGTGTCCAAAATTGCCCTTAGTGTTGAGTGGGGTTACTGGGTTATGGGGATAGGGTGGAGGTGTTGACCTTGGGTGGGGTGCTCTTTCCAAGAGCCGGTGCAGACTCGATGGGCCGAATGGCCTCCTTCTGCACTGTAAATTCTATGAAAAAAAAAACAAGGGCGACATAGTGGCACCGTGGTTAGCACCGCTGCCTCACAGCGCCAGGGACCCGGGTTCAATTCTGGCCTTGGGTGGCTGTCTGTATGAAGTTTGCACGATTTCCCCGTGTCTGCATGGATTTCCTCCAGGTTCTCTGGTTTCCTCCCAAAGTCCAAAAATGTGCAAGTTAGGTGGATTGGCCATGCTAAATTGCCCCAAAGTGTCTAAAGGTTAGGTGGGCTTACAGGGGTAGGCTGGGGGAATGGGCCTCGGTGGGGTGTTCTTTCAGAAGGTCAGTGCAGATTCCATGGGTAAAATGGCCTCCTTCTCCATAATTTTCCAAAAATATGGCCAAGTGTCAGCTTCTGACTGTAAACCAGCGTGGTTCTCTCCAGAAACTCCCTACCACTCTCCCCCCTCCCCATGGCAATGGAAGACCCCCTCCAGAGGCATCGGGATGGCAGTATCGGGGAAGTATTGGGGGGGCACTCCCCGCCTGCTCATTCGCTGATGCGTTACCCTCTAACACATATCAGGGGAAGCCCCCCGGGCGTGTCCACCTCAGTGCCCTGATACTTTCTCCTACCACTGCCAGTGTGCCAGGGTCAATGGCCATCCTCCGGGCACCTCTGCACCCCCAGCGTTGTCATCATGACTGGAATTTATTTTTGCAAACCAGTAGTGATTTGCGCCAGCCTGACGCAACACCGCTGAGGGAGCAGTCCACGGGGTTGGACGCTATGGCGTAAAGCCGTTTAATGCTATTTAAATACATGCAAATTCATGTTAATCAGGTTCACGTCTTCACTGGGCATAAACCTGATCATGTCACCGGCAGAGGGCGGGGAAGATCTCAAACTGAGATCTCCTCAGCGCAAATCCCACCATGGTCCTCTCGTGAGATTTTGCTGCCATAATGGGATTTGTGCTCATGGTGAACAGACCTGAAAAACGCGCCCAATGATGACGGACTTGTTGGCGAACCATCTTTGTTGAATAGTCTACAACAGACCTGAAACTGAGGCAAAGAAAGCCACCAATGTTGAAAAGCTTTGGAAACTAGGGGTCCAATGTCACCTGTTCCTCCCAAGCGTGCTACACTGTACATATATCAAGCTACAAATTACTCTCACCGGATCCTTTTGAAATCCACTTCCATTGCTGTCATTGGCAGCAGCTTCCAGGCCATTATCACTTGCTTTATTAAAAGTTCCTCAGATCTGTCTACATTTCTTGCCCAAAATCTTAAATCTATTTCCCCAACTCCCATCAGTTAATGGGAATAATTTTCTTTCACTACATTATCTAAACCTGTCATAATCTTGTACAAATCTACCCTCAATCTCCTTTACTCAAAGGAGGACAACTCTAGCTTCTCCAACCAAACCTTGTAGCTAAAATCCCTCTTCGTGGAACCATTCTGGTAAATCTCTTCTACACCTGTACAGGGACTGCCACTTTCTATCCCTTCTCCCAAAACATTTTACCTGCCTCTTTCCTGCATTAAATTCCATTTGCCATTTTTGCAACAGTAGCAGGAGGGAGAATTTGTTTTTTACCAACTGAAATAGTGTCAGAGGGTCAAGGACAGGAGCCACAAGAGGAAAAGAAGGAAGTCAAGGGGAGCAGAGAGTTCCCGAAGGATGGCTCATAAGGGAGAGGGGCGAAGGGGGTGATGGTGCAGGGAATGATCATTGCCACTTGATTGAAGACTGCTTTTGAGAGAGGTCTGTTCCTTCTATCAAAAAGTCCATCATCTTCATTCAATCCTTTCAAACTGTTCCACATGAAGAACACAAAAACATAACAAATTAATGAAATCATTCTTCACCTACGACAAAAATAAACAATGAACTGATCATCGGCAATGTCTTGTCAAGGTTATTGTCTTGTGCAGTTCCCCTCCTTTGGGTAGGTCTAGCTCAGTTTTCAAACTTTTTTCCGGGGACCCATTTTTACCAACCAGCCAACCTTTGGGACCCAACCTGGCCGACCTTTGTGACCCACGTCGGCCGACCTTCGCGACCCACGCCAGCTGACCTTCACGGCCCACACCGGCCGACATTCGCGGCCCACGCCGGCCGACCTTTGCGACCCACGCCAGCTGACCTTCGCAGCCTACGCCAGCTGACCTTCGCGGCCTACGCCAGCTGACCTGCGCGACCCACCATTTTCTCTTTCCTTGTTTGCTTCTGACAAAAATGGAGGAAATGGTTTTGGGTCCCTTTGGCCCTCATACACGCTCCTCCAATGGAACCTGTTGGATGAAGGGGAAGCCTTCCGGTGTGGGAAAGTATGGAGTCGCCATCTGTCCAAAGTTCTGCATTTTTTTCCGGTAAAATGTTATCAAATAAAACTCCCCCTGAACTTGTAAAAAAAATAAAAATAAAATAAATGGAAAAAATAAAAATAGAATGAATAAAATAAAATGAATAAATCCGCCCCCCCCAACTTTGTATAAAATATAGCTGCGACCGTTTAAAAAAAAAGGGGCCACACTGCGCATGCGTGCCCAATCACTGGTGCGGCGCGCAGATGATCGGGCACGCATGCACAGTGCGGCGGTTTTTTTTTTAACATGTTCACAGCCATTTTGAAGACCGCTTGCCGCTGCCGTTATTAAAAGCCGGCTACTGCGGCTGTTGGGCATGGATTTGCGCGATTGGGATCGCCGCGAAGGACGGCTCTGCGACCCTCCCGACACCTGCCCGCGACCCATCCGCCGATTGCGCCCCTGAGTTTGACACTGCCTGGTCTAGCTGCTATATTTTATGCGCAACTTGGTCCTGGAAGAGAGAGAGTGATTTATTGTGAATAGGTGTTTTTACAGGTGTGCATGTTTGTCTGTGTGAGGCCACACATGATTGAAGAGCTCTGAGATATGTCTGAGGTGTGGGAAGTCCCAAACATTAAATTCTGCCGTCAGTGCCAAATTGGATGGTGCAATACGTTGAGATTGTAATGCTGGTTGTGATGCAATGATTGAGACATGTTCATGAGATGGGACCTCACCTTAACCACTCGTGTTAGAACATTAACTTCCTTGCATCACTGGAGTCACGTCCTGGCAGCAGTGCTCCTAGCTGTGATCTTCTCAGCCATCTCATTATACATCCATCACATTAGCTGCTTCTGTGGCCTCCCTCTTTGCCGCTTCACGCAGGTCCTTCTCCTCCTTTCTTGGTCCCCCAGTCATCCTGATACATGCCATTATCTCTCAGTCAGTGCATTCCACACATTCAGTGGAAGTCCATGTGGGGAGGCTACACATGCTACTCCATGGAAATTCGTCCTAATCAACACTTGAGTGTCAATTTTGGCTCCTCCAGGCATGTTTAAATTAGGGTAATCAGCAATTAGTTCCAAAACTGATCAAAACAAGACTTTTAAAAAATGTTTCTGATTTTTCCAATTAAGGGTCAATTTGGTGTGGCCAATCCACCTACCCAGCACATCTTTGGGTTGTGGGGGTGAGACCCATGCAGACACATAGAGAATGTGCAAACTCCACACTGACAGTGATGCAGGGCCATATCTAACCCGGATCCTCAGCGTGTGAGGCAACAGTAGGCCGCCCCAAAACGAGACAGAATTATAAAAAACACAGTATCCCTATGCTTTATACATTAAAATGTGGGAAGCGCTGGCAAGTCCGACTCATTCCTAATTTGTTGCTGACACTAATTGCCCTGAGAAGGTGGTGGTGGCAAGCCAACTTAATGAACCACTTTAGTCCCTCTCATGCAGGTACATCCACAGGGCGTCAGGGAGGGAGTGCCTGTTTTCATTCTTTTCCCAAAATAACCCCAATCTTAAAATTAGAATTTGGTCATTAGAGAGTGAAATCAGAATGTACAGTGGAGCCTTTTTTATATACATCTTTGAAAAGGTTCCTGATACTGTTTATTGGTTTTAAATGTTATCAAATCTTGTTTGCAATCACTAAGAATGTATTGCAAATACTCTAGTGGTTTACATGGGATACCTATCACATGATGAAGCATTGAAGTGTACTGAAAAGTGTTGGGTCAGCTGATTTCTCCCAGGAAGAGCAATTGGCCTTAACATTCCTGGGTCACCATAGGAAAAATAGCCAAAATTTACACCTAATTACCATCCAGTGAACTATTGATCTATGTGCATATAGCACACAACATCAGTGGTGAGATTCTCCATTCCTGGGATTAAGTGTTGATGCCGGGGCAGGATTTGTGGATTCCCACAACAGCAAAACTAGCGCCACTCCTGGACTGATTCAGTGACCGTGGAGGGATAAGCACTGGCGTCACATGGAACACAACTGATTCCAATGAGAAACGGTGCGGGATTCACTAGGTCTGTGATTGACACTCGGGAGGCTGACAAGCTGCAGCCGCATATACATATTACACTCCCCACACACACTCATCACAGCCAACAAGATGGCACTGGTTGCTCTGGAGAGTGACCATCCCACTGATGGGTCAGCTGGGGCCAGAGAGTACCTAGGGGGGGTGCCCTGGGGGGACACGCATACCACCTGTGGCAGTTCACAGTGAGCAGTGAGCAGCGTGTGCGGATGCATGGCTGCCTTGCAGGCCACGGCAATGGTGCTCCATGCCCGCCCACCCAGGTCCAGCAACCCACCTCCTGGCCAACCCCCCCCCCCCCCCGCTACTCCCCCTGGACCTGGCACAAGCTCCCCGACCAGCGGCATGACTGTCAGCAAACTATGGCAATCTTGGACACTTTCCGTACCCTCTCTTTCTCCCTCAACAGCCATGCGCCCCGTTGGGAATTCACCCCAGTGGGGGCGGAGCATTGCGGAGGCCTCGGAGGATACTGGGTCAGGCCCACTAATGATATGCCAACGGTGTTTACTGTACAAGCATTGATGCCGCTGCCGAGGCGACGGAGAATTGAGATTTGGTGTGAAACCAGCTCCTGCCATGATTTTGGTGTCCAAACTGATTTTTTGCCCAATCGCGTTTCCCGAATCTGGGGCGAAATTCTCCGGAAACGGCGCGATGTCCGCCGACTGGCGCCCAAAACGGCGCAAATCAGACTGTCATTGCGCCGCCCCAAAGGTGCGGAATGCTCCGCAACTTTGGGGGCCGAGCCCCAACCTTGAGGGGCTAGGTCGGCGCCGGACGAATTTCCGCCCTGCCAGCTGGCGGAAAAGGCCTTTGGTGCCCCGCCAGCTGGCGCAGAAATGACATCTCTGGGCGGCGCATGCGCGGGAGCGTCAGCGGCCGCTGACAGCATTCCCGCGCATGAGCAGTGGAGAGAGTCTCTTCTGCCTCCGCCATGGTGGAGACCGTGGCGGAGGCGGAAAGGAAAAAGTGCCCCCACGGCACAGGCCCGCCCGCGGATCGGTGGGCCCCGATCGCGGCCAGGCCACCGTGGGGGCACCCCCTGGCTCCAGATCGCCCCGCGCCCCCCCCAGGACCCCGGAGCCCGCCCGCGCCGCCTTGTCCCGCCGGTAAGGTAGGTGGTTTAATTTACGCCGGCGGGACAGGCATTTTATCGGCGGGACTTCGGCCCATCCGGGCCGGAGAATCGCGCGGGGGGGGGCCCGTCAACCGGCGCGGCGCGATTCCCGCCCCCGCCGAATCTCTGGTGCCTGGAGACTTCGGCAGCCGGTGGGGGCAGGATTCACGCCAGCCCCCGGCGATTCTCTGACCCGGTGGGGGGTCGGAGAATCTTGCCCCAGGTGTCGGCTGATGGAGAATCCCAATCCAGGTTTTTCTGTTGAAAAGAGACAGGTTTGAATAATTTCGCTGCGTTTTCAAAGTGGCTGCGGACCCAGTTTGGGCACGATTTCCAAGTCCCCGGGGTTGTCATGGGATTCCAATGCCTCTGGAGAAAGTTGCAATTTTTAACGGGCTGCTGGGGGAGGGAACGGGAATCTTGCTTGCCATCAATTAATGACTCTTTAAGTTCCTTTAGGAACTTGTAAAGGGGCCTTTCCAGTACAGTGCTGAATGGAATTTTTACACTTTACATTGGTGAATCTGAAGAGTTGGCGCATATCTGGCAGGTTAGCCCTGGGACCAAATAAAGTTTATTTGTCTTTGTTGTAAAGCTGTTTTTTAATGGGCCTACTTGTGCGGTGTAAACTCTGGATCTTCTCCTGGCCTCTTCCAGCCCCATCAGCGCTACTGGTCCTGTAAGGGATTTAAGCAAGCTATCGCTTGTCTTTGAAGCTGACACCAGGTCAGCAGCTTTCACTTTCTGGAAGCACTTCCCGTCAATAATTGGGCGCTGAGTCTGCCTTCTTCACAACCAGGTCATTTGGGTCTAAAATGAGCATTATGAGAGCGATGCAGCTGAAGGTGCACGGTGAGAAACCAGAATTCTTAAAATCCAGCCCATTAACCCTACTTTTCTCCTTACATACGCCTGACCCACTGAGCATTTCAGACAATTGCTGTGTTTCTTTCAGGCTGTTTTGTGATGTTCTTCTTGGTTCACAATCTACAGATGTTTGCTGACTTAAGCCATACAATGAGAATGAGCACTTGGGCAAATTACTAAGGGGTCTGTCAAATACCTATTACACATCAGTCTTCAAGAGAGGAAAATGAAACAAAAGGAGAAAACTAGAAAACAGGGCAGCATGGTAGCATAGTGGTTAGCACAATGGCTTCACAGCACCAGGGTCCCAGGTTCGATTCCGGCTTGGGTCACTATCTGTACGGAGTCTGCACGTTTTCCCCTTGTCTGCTCTGGTTTCCTCCCACAGTCCGAAGATGTGCAGGGGTCGATGGATTGGCTATGCTACATTGCCCTTAATGTCCAAAACAAAGGTAAGGAAAGGTGGGGTTACGGGGATAGGGTGGAAGTGTGGGGATAGGGTGGAAGTGTGGGGTTAGGTAGGGTGCTCTTTCCAAGGGCCGGTTCAGACTCGATGGGTCGAATAGCCTCCTTCTGCACTGTAAATTCTGTGATTCTGTGAATGCAATATGATATAAATCACTTCTGAAGGAAGCAGAATCCACTTGTACCTTCCAAATTGTCCATGATTTGATTGGGAAGATTTTGTTTTGTTGCACTGCTGCGATCTTTATGAATTATTTTTATGGGTAAGGTAATTCAAACTTGACATGCACCTCGATGTTTTATGCCTTGAGTCCAGGGCGGTTCATTCTATAGCTCCTGAAATTGAGGCAATACTAAGCTTACTGTGAATGAGGTCGAACCACACACTCTCAACACCAGTCACATTGCTTCAACATTCAACTCCAGCCGGTGTTATTGATCACATGGTCTAATTGCCAGATGTTAACAACTTGTTTATGGAAGGATGCCTTTTGAAAATATTTTCATTGGAGACATTTCTTTTCACTATTCAGTTTGTAAAGTTATATATTGATCAGAAACTGTTGTAAGCTAATAACTATAAGTTGCTGTGTGATAATATATTGGTTCATCCACTTGCTCTGCTTTCCCCATTAATTATTCCTCATGCATATCTGGTTGACATCTGCCATTGCAGAAGCTGTGCTACCGCTAAGCTTATTATAGTTCTATAAACTGTCATTTAATTCCTAATCTGTGTAGCATTTATATACAAACAGTGACTAGGGTAATAGTTTTGTGCCTTTTAACTAGTGTCATCAAAAGTGACTGTGGCATGCAAAATGGTTCATTGGTTAGATTATATTTATTCATGTGGTCACTTAACAACAGTGTTTTTATTCTATCTTTTATTGTAGAAAACCGCACATTCACTCAGTTGACACACTGAGAAAATGTTGTTGTAACTGGTTATGTTGATGTTGTTTGGGTTATTATGTGAATGGAGAGAAAGTAAGCATTCCCTTTGATGAGGTTGGGAGGGGCCTCAGTAGCCTTACATAACACACAAATTGTTGTTTGTTCAAGCTCCATCACACAGTGATAATTATGTATCTTAGTCCGAATCTGTCTATTGCTTCAATTGATGCAGGTTCAAAGGTTAGGAATCATTTGTGGTTTTGGATCTATGGTCAAAATGTAATATACACCTCTCCCCCGGTAGCGGGTTTGGAGCCAGGGGTGGGGTGGGGGGTGGGGGGGTGTGACATTTAATCAGGCAGGAAGATATGGGGTGGGAATCCTGACACCGTCCCACCTTTTCCCGATTAAATCCAGGACGGGAAAACTCGTGAATGGTCTGTGGGGTTTACTTGCAGTCTCCAAAGGCCCTTGTTCAAAACCACTCAGAGCTTGATCGAGAGAGCCTTCACTGGGAAGGGGATAGAGCCTCAGAAAACCACACGCTGCTCTTTCTTCTGAGTCCCCCCCCCCCGCCCCTTGCCACACGTCCAGCCAACGAACCCATCCTTCCGAACTCCATCCTGCCCATGCTCACCTGTGGCCGGGGTCCCTCTGCAACCCTTGACCTCTGATGGGTGCATTATCAGCAGCTGCCACCGCTGCCAGTGGTGCTTTTGGGCAATGGAGAGGCCGGCAGCCACTCTCAGGGGACAGGATTTACACCCCAGGGTCCTGAATCCCAGGAAGGCCCATCACTGTTTTGTTAAGTGCCTGATGAACACTTAATTCTGAGGGGCCTTCAACAAAGGAAGTTGGGCTCCAGTTGGTTCTCCAGCTAGTGGGAAAGACCGCCGTCACCAACATTAAATTCTGTAAAATGTTTTTCTTAATGTGTACAAGTACCTTGTTATTTTTGGAATAATTTCAGGTTCCAGCAGTTGCTTAAGGAATGGGGAATGAAGATCCTCTGCTTTATCTTCCATGCAGTGAATTTATACATAATTACTTTAATCTTTATGTAGGGTCCGTCATAGCTGTGGAAAAATAAATTCAGGTTAAACAATAAAAATATTTCCATATCTTTCTGAGGGTTCATTTTGTTGTTTGCAGTTGATGTTCGTATGATCACTACAGGGAAGAACAACTTACTCACTATGGGAATGTTATGATGCAAGACTTTGTCAGGAAATTAATATTAAATAACTTGAGCTGCCTGTTGATCTGTCAGAATAGAGGTTTAGTGCAAAGGAGGTGGAATGGTCTTCCAACTCAACTTCCAATCTGTTATCCACCTACCCCTATCCTCACTCCAGTGAATATTCAGCCCAATGGAATGTTCTGCCCATCTGAATCACATGTGTGACTTTAAAAGCCACAAAATCATGAAATGGATTGTGCTGGCATTTGTAACACTGCATTTATACTTTTGCATCCTTTACTATGCCAAAAACCCTACACTATAACAATGGGAAAATCAAATCATTTCATCTGATTTGTGCGCTGCTAAATTACAGTACAAAGTTGGTCAAACAGTATATTTAGCAGTCACCTTTAACACCACGGATGTTCTTATTTTGCCAGTCAAGTATTATGTTTGCTGCAGTTTCCATAATTAATGCATCCTTACTTAATCATGAATACAGTAAATTGGAAATATTAGGGTGGCATGGTGGCACAGTGGTTAGCACTGCTGCCTCACAGCTCCAGGGTCCAAGGTTAAATTCCGGCCTCGGGTGACTGTCTGTGTGGAGTCTGCACGTTCTCCCTGTGTCTGCATGGTTTCCTCCCACAGCCCAAAGATGGGCAGGTTAAGTGGATTGGCCAAGCTAACTTGCCCCTTAGTGTCCAAAAGGTTAGGTGGGGTTATTGGGTTACAGCGATAGGGTGAGCCCCAACATTGAGGGGCTAGGCCGGCGCCAGAGGGATTTCCGCCCCGCCAGCTGGCGGAAATGGCGTTTGTTGCCCCGCCAGCTGGCGCGGAAATGCGGCGCATGCGCGGGAGCGTCAGCGGCCGCTGACAGTTTCCCGGCGCATGCGCGGGAGCGTCAGCGGCGGCCGACAGTTTCCCGCACATGCGCAGTGGGGAGAGCCTCTTCCGCCTCCGCCATGGTGGCGGCCGTGGCGGAGGCAGAAGGGAAAGAGTGCCCCCACAGCACAGGCCCGCCCGCGGATCGGTGGGCCCCGATCGCGGGCCAGGCCACCGTGGGGGCACCCCCCCGGGGCCAGATCGCCCCGCGCCCCCCCCAGGACCCCGGAGCCCGCCCATGCCGCCTGGTCCCGCCGGTAAATACCAGGTTTAATTTACGCCGGTGGGACAGGCAATTTCTGGGCGGGACCTCGGCCCATACGGGCCGGAGAATTGAGCGGGGGTTCCCGCCAACCGGCGCGGCCCGATTCCCGCCCCCGCCCAATCTCCGGTACCGGAGACTTCGGCGGGGGCGGGGGCGGGATTCACGGCGGCCAACGGCCATTCTCCGACCCGGCGGGGGGTCGGAGAATGACGCCCCTGAAGTCTGAAAAATTGAAAACATCAACTTTTTAAAGGTTCTGAACCCAGATGATCAGTAGAAAATTGCTCCCTCATTGGTAAAAGTTCTCCAATTGAGGAGAAGACTCTTTCATTCAATTGGGCCCGGAAACGTGACAGGGTTGAAGCCAGAAAATCTTGAAGTTAGCTTTGTTCCAAATGCAAAGAAGAGAAAAACTAAAATGAGCTTGCTCATTCAAGGGCATAATTTGAGTGTCGGCTGTGTCCTGCGATGGATACATAGAACACATATTCTTAAATAATCATCCCTCCGGTATCAGGGAGAAGTTGTTCTTGTTTTTGAATGAGATTACAATTTATGGGCAGTTTTGTACTATGGGCCCATACCTGTGCAGAGAGTGAGGAGCCTAAGATCATTTTATGAAACAGTTTAACAAAAAGTTAATCCAGCTGGCAGAACGAGGAGACTTCCATCAGGCTTGGAAAAATTCAAATATTGACCCCATATCTGAAAAGACAGTACCCAATCCTGTACAGCCTTGCCCCTCCCTCTACACTAAGTACATTGAATAAAATTAGAAACAGATGGTAAATATTTAGAAGCATCTACAAATAAAAATTACTATTTTCATACGTCACAAATTCTCATGGAATTATAATTTCAATTGAAACAATATTACGGTTTCATTTACAGTAAAGATAGTTACAGTTTACATTCCCTTTCACAAAGCCAAATGTTTTTATTACTTTAACTCCCGCTGACATTGGCATCAAGGCATGTTTCAATTTTTTTCTTTCCAGTAACTAATAAAAGCCAAGCAAAATATTTGAAAGAAGGAAATGACACATTATACCCAAGTGTAAAATTACAGCACCAGTCTCAAGTTCAGTTTGATTGTGAGGTGTGGTGAGAGGGTCAGAGGAAGTCACTGCTGCAACATTACTTTCATTTTGTAAAACCCACCTGCTTAGATATTCCTGCACTAAAATGCATTTACTAAAAGTTAAGGAATAATTTGATTACTTGGTTTCACATTCTGCTAACAGACATGGAAATTCCTGAAGTACGCAGGAGGTCTGGCAGAGAATAGAATCATATAATCCCTACAGTGCAGAAGGAAGCCATTCAGCCCATCAGGTCTACACCAACCTTTTGAATGAGCCCGCTACCCATATCCACTCCCACGTCCACCCCTCCCTATCCCCATAGCCTAACCTGCACATCCCTGGACACTAAGGGGCAATTTATCATGGCCAATCCACCTAATCAACACATACTTGGACTGTGGGAGGAAACTCGAGCACCCGGAAGAAATCCACGCCGACTCGGGAGAATGTACAAACTCCTCACAGACAGTGACCCAAGGCAGAATTTAACCCATGTCCCTGGCGCTGTGAGGCAGCAGTGCTAACCACTGTGCCACAATGCCGCTCGAAACAGACTTTTGGTTCGAAAAACAGAGTTAATGTTTCAAGTCTGTGATCTTTTTGGCAATGCCTCCTTCAACTTCGCTCAAATTCTCCTCCCCCTCCCATCATCTCCCATACCATCTCTTCCCTCCCCCTTACCCCTCCTTCCATGCTATTTCCCTATTGTGTTATTATAATGATATGATATTATATAATATCTTCCAATGTAGTCAATGGACGGGATTCTGTGGCTTCCCATGACTGAGGCGGCGCTGGACACAGTCCGCAGCCGCCACGCGAGGCTGACAAAACCTCAGACCACAAGTGATCCACGCCATCGGGAAGTCGGCCCATTGGAGGTGGAGCATCGGGGGAGGGCCTTCAGCTGACGTCCTGAGGCCGTCCCAATGGCGTGCGGTGTACTCATCGATGATGCCATTTTGGAGGGGGCGGATCATCCAAAGACAGGCACCGACCCTGATTTTGACGTCAAAC
Organism: Scyliorhinus torazame; assembly: GCF_047496885.1. Lineage (NCBI taxonomy): Eukaryota > Metazoa > Chordata > Chondrichthyes > Carcharhiniformes > Scyliorhinidae > Scyliorhinus > Scyliorhinus torazame. The sequence goes on from NC_092714.1 coordinate 211,211,497, forward strand.
GGGATTCTCCGCACAATCGGCGAATGCGATTTCGGCATCGGCAATCGGAGAATCCTGCCGTAAGTGTTGAAGCCAACGCAGAATCCGTGAACTTTTACGACAGAAAAAATGGCACCGCACCTGGATACCGCTACTGTTGAGGGGCTAGCACCAGTGTCACGTGGAACGCAATTGATTCCAATGAAAAAGGTGCGGGTTTTGCCGGGTCCATGATTGACCCTCAGGAGGCTGAGGAGCTGCAGCCGCACATACACATTACGCTCCCCACACACATTTATCCCAGCCAAAAAGATGGCACGGGTTGTGCTGGAGCACGCCCATACAGCTGATGGGACGGCTGGGGCCAGAGAGCACCCAGGGGGGTGCCTTGGGGTGACACCTATATGACCTGTGGCACTAAGTTCACAGTGGGCTGTTAGCGGTGTGCGCAGCTGTATGGCTGCTTTGCCGGCTGCGACAATGGTGTTCCATGCCTGTCCACCTCGACCCCACAGCCGACCTCCTGGCCACCCCTCCGGCCCTGGCAGAAGCCCCCCGGCCAGCGGCACAACTGTCAGCAAACTATGGGTATGTTGGACACCTTCCGTACCCCCTCTCTCTCCCTCAGCAGCTGCCACACCGGTTTCACAAGTGAACCGCGCCATCAGGAAAATAAACGTGCAAACTCCACACGGACAGTGACCCAGGGGCGGGATTCGAACCCGGGTACTCAGCGCCGTAGGCAGCAATGCTAACCACTGTGCCACCATGCTGCCCTATGTTGTGTTATTTTAATGATATAATGCTTTGAGTGCATTTACTGTACAAGCCACAAAGCGCCATTTGCTCATAAGGAATTGAGGAAACACATTGTAAGTTCATTTATTATGATTTAGCACATGAGAAGATTTAAGCATAAATATAAAGCTTGAAAGCATCAGAGATATGTGTGTGTGCTCTGATCAAAACAAAAGTGAAACTAAGACTGCATCACATGACACATTGCCCTTCCAGTGATGTCACGATGATATTCCTCTCCCCTTCTCCTCACCTTCGTCCCCTGCCACTCGCTCAGAGTGAAATCCAAAGATACTAATGAATATAAACAAGTGTCTTGACTTTTAAAGACATTAAATGCATTTAGATTAATTAAAAACAAATTCCAATTTTGTAAATGTAATAACTAGAAGAAGGAGGAGAGAGATCATTTAGGAATTACCGATGCTACATGTCTTCATTACTGATCTGGAGTATCAGTTCATACCTTACATCAGATATCACATTCCTCGTTCTTTGTCTCCACTATTCTCTCCTCCATTTGTGCTTCATGACTAATCTGGTTCACTGGCATTAACATCAATAGAGAAAATCCTCAGAGTAGATGTATTTAAGCTGGTAATTGGATGGTCAGGAATAAGTGGCACTAAATACAATGATGTTTTTGGAATGGTTGAGGCAGTGTGCTGATGAAATTGCTCTTCCCCAATGTCTCTGGCGAAGAACAAAAATACAGGTTTCTTGTAAACGTTGAATGTCGTGTAAAAATAGCCCTGTGAGAATTTGCTTCGCATGCTGTTCTAGAATGCCTGCATTAATGGTGAGGCGAGTGATGAATAAAGAGATGAGATAACATTTGTATTAACCTTTAACGTGTAGGAGGTGGCCAGATTTCCATAACCTAACCTCCATACAACCTCTGTGTCAAGAAGCCCAAGCACTCCCTCTTCTATGAACTAAGGGGTTGGTGGTTACACGGGCCTCATTCTGCGCAAATGTGTTTAAGATATTTATTCAAGATATTTACACACCGCCTTGTCCTACAAGGAGAAAATTAAGAAGTTCAGTGTTGGCATGATTCATGTACCAGTATTTTGCAGCCAGTAGTGGATGTGAGAACATTGACATACATCAAACATCTGTATCAGCAAGAAAATAGAGTGAAATTCCCATGAACAATTTGGGTAAAGACATTTTTGCAGGCAGCTACTGGGAATGGCACTGGCGCCCTGTGGCAAAATGGCGATGCATGAGAAGAATTGACTCGAGTGAAATAGCAACAGACCAGTTCATTGCGCTGGTGGGGAATCAATTCAACCCGACTTGGTCCACCATTGTACAACAATACAAATTTAAAGGGCAGCACCGTGGTGCAGTGGTTAGCATTGCTGCCTCACGGCGCCGAGGTCCCAGGTTCATAGATCATAGATCATAGAATTTACAGTGCAGAAGGAGGCCATTCGGCCCATCGAGTCTGCACCAGCTCTTGGAAAGAGCACACTACCCAAGGTCAACACCTCCACCCTATCCCCATAACCCAGTAACCCCACCCAACACTGAGGGCAATTTTGGACACTAAGGGCAATTTAGCATGGCCAATCCACCTAACCTGCACATCTTTGGACTGTGGGAGGAAACCGGAGCACCCGGAGGAAACCCACGCACACACGGGGAGGCTGTGCAGACTCCGCACAGACAGTGACCCAAGCCGGAATCGAACCTGGGACCCTGGAGCTGTGAAGCAATTGTGCTATCCACAATGCTACCATGCTGCCCGTCTGGGTCACTGGCCGTGTGGAGTTTGCACATTCTCCTTGTGTCTGCGTGAGCTTCGCCCCCACAACCCAAAGACGTGCAGGGTATGTGGATTGGCCACGCAAAATTGCCCCTTAATTGGAAAAAATGAATTGGGTACGCTAAATTTATTTTAAAAACAATACAGATTTAATATGATGGAAAGGTCAGAAGGGGAGTCAATTGCTAAGTATGTTTCCCAGTTGCGGAAAATCGCAGAGTATTGTGAATATGGGGCTGTGTTGGCGCATATGCTTTGTGACCGCTTGGTTTTGTGATATTAACAAGCTTGACGTACAAGGCACTCCAGATTCGGGAGGGGCCAACTGCGCCCCCTGTGAGAATTGCGGACGTTGGGAGTCGCCAAAGCCGCCGGCAGCATGAGGGATAGGGCCCTGGCCCCCTCGGGACAAGGTAGACTCTGTGCACGCCCTTCAATTGAGCGGCTCTGAAGAAGCGGGAGACAGTTCAGAGATGCAATTGAACTGTCTGGCTGCCCCGGGAGAGGCCCCTATTCGCATCCCCATGCGAGTTAATAGCCACTTAATTCAGATGGAATTGGAAACGGGTGCTGCCGTCTCAGTGGTGCTGCATCACATGTTTGACTGGATCCGACACTGACTGAGTAGATCATTATTGGCTAGATTGGCCGTCTGCCTCGCCACATGTACCGGGGAGCGTTTGTCGATTTTGGACTCCGCGCACACTTCGGTGGTTTACGGACATCAGTATTTGAGTCTTTCCCTCATCGTGGTGCAGGGCGATGGTCTGGGGGATTGGATGCATCCTTTGCCGCTCGACTAGCAATGTAGCTGAAGGTAGACACTTTAAAAAAAATATATGTTTTTCACATTTTCTCCCAAATTTACACCCACCAACATTAAACAATAATCAGTAACAAATATGTCAATCCCCATATCAATAACAACGATCCCATCCTCCCACCAAACCCCAAACATTAGCCCGCATGTTCACATAAACAAATGACAAAAAGGAATCAGGAATCACCCATAGTCACCATCAACACACACCTCCCCCCAACCCTCCCACCCACTCCAACTAATGTTCGATGTTACCCAGTTCTTGAAAGTGTATGATGAATAATGCCCATGAATTGTAGAACCACTCCATCCTTCCCCTCAGTTCAAACTTAACCTTCTCAAGAGTCAAGAATTCCAACAAGTCCCCCCGCCATGCCAGGGCACACGGTGGAGAGGTAGCTCTCCATCCCATCAGGATCCGCCTTCGGGCGATCAACAAGGCGAAGGCTACAACACCTGCCTCGGCACCCGTTTCCAACCCTGGCTGGTCCGACACCGCAAATATGGCCACCCGGGGGCCCGGGTCCAGTTTCACGTGCACCACTTTAGAAATTACCCGAAAAAACTCCTTCCAGTGGGTTTCCTCCGGGTGCTCCGGTTTCCTCCCACAGTCCAAAGATGTGCAGGTTAGGTGGATTGGCCATGATAAATTGCCTTTAATGTCCAAAATTGCCCTTAGTGTTGGGTGGGGTTGCTGGGTTATGGGGATAGGGTGTGGAGGTGTTGACCTTGGGTAGGGTGCTCTTCTCCAAGAGCCGGTGCAGACTCGATGGGCTGAATGGCCTCCTTCTGCACTGTAAATTCTATGATCTATGATCTAATCCTCTAGCTTTGGACAGGACCAAAACATATGAATGTGATTAGCGGGCCCTATCACCTATCACATCTTCAAACATCCCCACCATCAGGGGTGCCAGCTGATCCTTGAAATTTTTATAATATTCCACCGGAAACTCATCCGGCCCCGCCACCTTCCCCGACTGCATCCTCCCAATCGCATACTTTATCTCCCGCTCCAATATCGCTCCTTCTAATGTAGCCCTGTCCCCCTCCCCTAACCTCGGGTACTCCAACCCATCTAGAAATTCCTGCCTCTCACGGTCTCCCCCTGGTGGCTCTGACCTGTGCAACCTCTTGTCATAATATGCACCCATGCACATCATGAGGTAAAAGCAGGCAGCGACAGACACCCAGGTGAGCCAATCAACATACAGAACAGAACACAACCAATCACCAGACCGAACACCAGAGGGGGGGGCTTCCAACTATAAAACACACGAGGCATCAGCACTCTGCCTCTTTCCACTAGTGACAATTGTAGTGACAGTCAGGGTGTACAAATCATTCAACACCTTCTACATATGGATCAGAGCTAGCCTGGTCTAGATAGTTAATGTTAGTTTACTTAGAATAGTAGAGAGTCAACCCACAGGCAGATTGGTGCTTCGTTACTGAAGTTCAATAAATCTTATTGACTCAACGCCTACATTTTGTGTATGCTTGATCATTTAACTGCATCGTGTTGCAGTCCGTGTTACCCCGGGGTGAATATCACAACATTATACCAGGAGTGGCTACTGCTTCGAAGTAATTTACCTTTGAAAAGGTTTTTCGTCATGCGTCTGTGGCGTGGGAGACTATAATTCGGGTCCATTTGGCCATATTACCTGGGGACAAATGGGTGCGGGCTAACTCTTCAAAAACTGCGGTAAAGTGAATCCACAAACGTCCGGCAAACGCTGTGGGGTGCTCTGTCTTCTTTTGCCTACACTTATTTAGGCCTTCTACGGGGTCTCATCTGTTAAAGCCGATCGCATCAAGGATCGCTGTGTGCATCTCTTGGAGTGTGCCTCCTCCTACATTCTGTGGGTCGGGAAGGGCTGTTACGACTGAAGGGTCGAGGCTTAAATCTGTGAGCTTCACTTGCTCCTTTACGTCCAGGCTGTACATGGTTGCCTGTTGTTTGACTTTCGCGAAAAATTGGTGGGGGTCGGATGTGGGAAGGAACGGTGTAATTTTTCCACACGCGTCCCGTAATTGGGTCACGGTTAACGGGGTTGTATAAAGGAAGTCTGCTTCTCCTTCTCCTGCGGCCTTGCGGTGTGTGGTTACAGGGTTCATGGGGGTGTGTTCTGCCTGTTCGGTTGGGGGTTGGGGTGCTTTCCTTTTCTGGGGTTTTTCCTGCGTACATGTCACATGTACGTATCTGTGGGCAGTCTCGCTCAATTCCTGCCAGTCGGGACCGTTTTCTTGATTTAATTGGGGGCCGAATGTACTTTGAAATCCATTTTGAACGAAAAGCAGAGATTGCAATTCTGCAATTTGCTTCCGGCACTTTGCGTGGTCTACGGAGCTCTGCCTTTGTTGCGTCGTGGAAGTATGGAGTGTTCGTAGGGCTGCTTTTAATTCATTGCACTGTTTCTGCCATTTCTCGACTTGCTGTTCTGTCTCTTGTCTTACCAAGACCGCACGTTGCATGTCCTGGTAGACCTTATCATATTGCGTCTGGAAACTGTTCAAATGCGCGAGACAAGACTGATGTGCCCACTTGGCATCATCCACCTCTCTATCCCTTGCTGCTAACTGCCCTTTTAAATCTCGATTCTCCTTCTCTACCTCACTCACGTCTGCCTCACTGCTTCTGTCTCTCTCCTCTATCTCTCTACGGAGCGTCCTAACGACCTCCTCTGTGCCTCGCAATTGTGCCAAACAGGACATGATTGCCATCGGCTTGCAAGCTTTCCCTAAGCACTTCTTGTGGATCTCTGACAGGTTCCCCCACCAAGTATGTCCTATACTCCCGGGACCTGTTTTCTCATTATTGCAGAATTCACTCCAAAGGGGCCATCCTTTCCCTTTGAGATATTTCCTGATCTTACCTTCCCAAACGGGACACTGTCCTACTCTACTGGTCGCTGCAACCTCGAATTCCTGGGGGTTCAGAAGGCGTTCCATTGCCTTCATTGCCATTTTCTCTATCTAGGTTCTGTACTGAATTTGGAACAGGGGGTGATAAAGTGGTGATGTAAACACGGGTACGGCTTACGCTAATTTCCGGCCTACAAAACTCCCGACAGTTTTACGCAACAAAATCTCTCCGGTAAACCGAATCTCAGAGGCTTGATCAGTACTGTTCTTACGCTTGTGGTTTTTCTGTTTCCAATTGGATTCCCAATTCAAACTTGGGTTTTCTCGGAGTGCTGAGGCCACTTCTCAATCGAGTCCCATCAGATGTCGCCAGTAAATGTTGCTAACTTTGGCTGTGTTTCTTAATTTGGCTTTGTTTAATTACGTTTGCTCAAGAGTCGCCAGGTATATTTCGACACCGCAACAAGGTTCAGAACCGAATACTGATCAAAGACTCGATACACCAGTTAGTAAGTTCAAAAGCAATGCTAATTTATTTACACAGTCAAATCTACTCATGCATAAACTCTACAAACTAAACTATCACTGTTACTAAAGCCTATACTTAGCTTTGGGTGCCCACTCAGTCAGAGGAACAATGGCCGTTGCTCGGTTCTGAGGCTGCTGGGTTGAACTGTTTACAGGATAGCAACTAGGAGCGGCTATCTCATAGCGTGCGTTGACTTGGAACTTACTTGGTCTGATGCAGCTGCTAGGCTGGTCTCTCTCTTCACTGAGAGCCAAAGCCAAAGGAGAAAGGTTCTCCCTTGGGGAATACCTTTCATACTAAAAAGGACTTCGCGTGCTTTTGGGCGGGCCTTGAATTTGGCCTCAACTAATTAGGTCTTTCCCAATCATCCGTATCGATCTTCCTCCAATAGTGGGGTGGTTCCCTGATCGCTGGGCGTGTCCTAGGTGGCCGTTGGTCTGCTTTGTTTTAGTCTCTTCTGGCGACGAGGTGTCTGCCTCAACATTGTGTATCTAAATGTTTCCCTTTTGTCCCCGGAGATGGCTCATTAGTATGTAGATTGCTTAGGAGTTTCTGTCCTGTCTGAGAGCTTAAGGTTCTAATCAACAGACAGACCTTGCACCTGCTCGTTTCTTAGTATTGTCCAATTTTCCCTGCATTCTTTGCAAGTGTCTATTTTGTAATCGGGACGTGGCCATCCCAGATGGCTACACAGGTCATACATCACCTCGCGAATGGCTGGCAGAAAGGGCAATGCCCCCAATACTATAATGTAAAGGATGACCTAACTGTTGCCGAGGGGATCCTCCTGAAATTGGATCGCGTTGTCATTCCACGCAGCCTCCAGAGCTTGGTGCTCACGGAGATACACGAGGGACACCTCGGTATTGAGAAGTGCAGGTGCAGGGCCCGGCAGGCTGTCTATTGGCCCGGCATCAATGAGGATATATTAAACATGGTCCTCAATTGCACGACCTGCCAGCGTTTCCAGCCTGCTCAGCCCAAAGAAACGCTCCAGCAACACGAGATCATGACCTCTCCATGGTCTAAGGTCGGAGTTGACCTTTTTCACGCCAACGGGCGTGACTACGTCCTGATAATTGATTACTTCTCCAGTTACCCCGAGGTAGTGAAACTGTCTGACCTAACATCCAGGACTGTCATAAAGGCCTGCAAGGAGGCATTTGCCAGGCATGGAATCCCGCTCACGGATATGAGCGACAACGGTCCCTGTTTGTATAGTCAAGAATGGTCCAACTTCACAAAGCAATATCTCTTCCAGCACATCACCTCGAGCCCGCATTACCCGCAATCTAATGGGAAGGTCGAAAAAGAGGTCCATATCACGAAGCAGATGCTCTGTAAAGCTGCGGACTCAGCTTCGGACGTTAATCTTGCTCTTCTGGCGTACAGGGCAACCCCTCTGTCCAACGGAACATCTCCGGCACAGCTCCTTATGAATCGTAACCTGCGGACGACTGTTCCAGCCATTCATGTACCTGACCCGGATCACCTTCCAGTGCTGCAAAAGATGCAGCAGATCAGAACCCGGCAAAAGCTGACATATGATGCTCATGCTACTGATCTGCCCGTGCTCTCTTCAAAGGACGCTGTTCGCGTCAAGTTGCATGGTGGAGGCTGGTCAGCTCCAGCTGTTGTTGTTCGACAGGCTGCTCCCAGGTCGTTTGTGGTTCGCATGGCTGATGGATCTATTGTCCGGCGCAACAGAAGGGCACTATGCAAACTTGCCTGCCCACCACCGGATCTCACATTCCCAGATGTCGTTCTGCCTTATCCAGACACCTCACTCCACGAGGCCACCAATCTGGCTGCATACCAACCTGTCAAGACACCATCATCCCCACCTCCACCTCTCAGGCGGTTCACAAGAATCTGACGACAGCCTCAACGACTGGACTTATAAATAGTTCCTTTGTATATATACTGTTATGTTTCTGCACGCAAGACACCTTACATGTACATATCCATTCACTCACCAATTGCTTTATATCATTACTTCTGTAAATATGTTGTATATGCTCTAAGCAGCTGACAATTTTTTTTAAAAAGGGGGGATGTCATAATATGCACCCATGCACATCATGAGGTAAAAGCAGGCAGTGACAGACACCCAGGTGAGCTAATCAGCATACAGAACAGAATGCGACCAATCACCAGACAGAACACCAGAGGGGGGGGGGGGGGGCTTCCAACTATAAAACACACGAGGCATCAGCACTCTGCCTCTTTCCACTGGTGACAACTGTAGTGACAGTCAGGGTGTACAAATCATTCAACACCTTCTACATATGGATCAGAGCTAGCCTGGTCTAGATAGTTAATGTTAGTTTACTTAGAATAGTAGAGAGTCAACCCACAGGCAGATTGGTGCTTCGTTACTGAAGTTCAATAAATCTTATTGACTCAACGCCTACATTTTGTGTATGCTTGATCATTTAACTGCATCGTGTTGCAGTCCATGTTACCCCAGGGTGAATAACACACCACTCATAAAATTGCTCAAAAACCTTGTTAATCAGATCCGGAGCCACCACCATCTTCCCTGCCCTATCCCTCACCTGAACAATTTCCCTTGCCGTTGCTTCCCTCCGGAGCTGAGCTGCTAACATACTGCTAACGCCTTATCTCCATGTTCGGAAACTGCACCCCTTGTCCGCCTCAGTTGGCGCACCGCCTTCCTGGTAGATAGCCAGTCAAAGCTCGCCTGTAGTTCCTTCCTCTTTTCCAGCTTCGCTGGGTCCCTGTCTTCTGCATAACTCCCATCTACCTCCAACATCTCATCTTTACCCTCTGCCGCTCCAACCTCTCCTCTTTGTCCACCCTGGCCTTGAACAAAATCACCTCACCCCTCACCACCGCCTTTAGAGCCTCCCAGACAACTGCCTTCGACACCTCTCCCGTACAGTTGAAACCTACATATTCCTTAATTACTTTTCAATTTTGTCACAGAACACTTGGTTCCCCAAAAGTCCCACATCTAATTTCCACCCCGGCTACCCACTTCTCCAGTACCATATCCACCCAATGCCGAGCATGATCTGACACTGCAATTGCCGAGTATTCCGACACCTTAACCCCAGCCAGCAAAGCCTTCGCCACCACAAAAAAGTCGATCCGGACTTCTGAGAAAAACGAGTACTCCCGTTCCCTCGGGTGCAGAAACCTCCAAGGGTCCACCCCTCCCATTTCCACAGCACGGTAGCATAATGATTAGCACAATTGCTTCACAGCTCCAGGGTCCCAGGTTCAATTCCCGGCTTGGGTCACTGTCTGTGCGGAGTCTGCACGTTCTCCCCGTGTGTGCGTGGGTTTCCTCCGGGTGCTCCGTTTCCTCCCACAGTCCAAAGTTGTGCAGGTTAGGTGGATTGGCCATGCTAAATTGCCCTTAGTGTCCAAAATTGCCCTCAGAGTTGGGTGGGGTTACTGGGTTATGGGGATAGGGTGTTGATCCCCAAATTTCTTTCTCTGTCAGTCTGGCCTCAATAAAAGTTGAGATGGATTCGCACGTAAAAAGAAGTTATTTATTTAGCTTGCAAGCTTGAATCATCTTACAGAAACGTAAGAGACATCCAGCCTCTTACACCCCAGAAAACGACTGAACTAAAAGACAAAGGGATCTCTGCAAAATCAATTCAAATGGTATCAAGTTTCACATACTCGACGGACATAGGTCAGCCTATGTCCCTCCTGACCTGTTCGATCTATTCTGATTGGCTCACTTCCAATCCCTTTCTCTGGCCCCTATCAATGCAGCATCACTCTCATAGACACACCTCTTCCTGCTTTTTCCATGCGGTCTCAAACCCCTTTGTCCCTAACTGCCAGAATCAAAGTGGCTTATTTCTACATTACATTAACTAGTCTCTCTAAAGTAGCTATTTTATATCACATTCGTCATTCCCTCCTTTTATCATTCCATGATAACCGAACTATCCAATCCATAGCTACGGTTCCTCATCTAAAAAGATCCGTCGCTGCATTTCCAATTCCTGTCTTAGCCCCCCTTCATCTGCCTCACCCTCATGGATTTTAACAGTTAAATTTTTTTTCCGGTGATTGGGGCGGTGATCTGATCTAGTGCACCCCGCATTCTACCCATCACACATTTAAGGATGGCCAGGCCCACAAAGATGCAGCCGATAGCTACCACTAGATACATGGCCATATTTATCAACCAGTCCTTCCATCCTCCAAATCCCCAGTTACCCCAAGAGTCAGGATCCTGCATCCCGTCCAAGTGATCCCGTATGTGATCCATGAATTTAGTGATGTTAGCGGTCAAGTCCTGAACTCCCATGATACACTTGCCCTGTACTATGGCGCATACCCCACCCTCACGGGCCAGAAGATAGTCAAGAGCATACCGGTTCTGCATTGCAAACAACCGTAGCTGAGACAACTCCTTGGTTATTGCCCCGAGGGCTCCCAAGGTTTACTACCCGGGTTTTCCTCAGTTTGGCCTTTAACTAACTTAAGTGTATCTCCCGGTAACCTACGTTCTAGCTGTACTTCCCTTCTCATACGCCCCGTCCTCTCTCTAGTCCCTTTCTCTTTCTCATGGTCTCTTCCTACACCCTTCTGACAGCCTGATGTTACCTTTATTGTACCACTTTTAACACATCCAAAATCAAATTTACATGTATTCCAAAAACAAGGCAATGTCCACATAATGTTCCCTTCCCATCGCCGGGACCGGTGCAGCTGCTTCATGACTCCTGCATTCTCCTTAACTTTGATGACCTTCCATGAGTCGATACCATGTCCTCGTATATGGGGGCAGCGAAGAACATCACCTTTGCATAGGTGATGTATCCTTGTAGATTGGTTGGGGCTACACAGATACATAATATTCCCCTTTTCCATGTCCATCGCCAATAACACGCCAAGCGAAGTGAGGCCAAATATCAGACAGACGATGCGTAGCCACTCCATCATGCTCCACACCTGTAAAATAGCACTGGAGAAGGGAGGCAGGTTAGTATCCGACCTTTTACAGTGGTGGAGATGGACTCAATTTACAGTGATGTAGGTGGAACCAAGCACTTCGCCCCTCCACTTTAACTGCTGTGGGGGTGGTAAGGAGAACTTGGAAGGGCCCGTCCCATCGCGGCTCCGACCCCTTCCTAGTCCAATTTTTTGACCATGACATAACTACCGGGCTGGACTGAAAGTGAGCTAGGTACTGGGGCAATGGCTGGTGAGCCGCGCGGACTTGGCCATGGAGTTCCTTGAGCACTTGCGTAAGGGCTAGAACATAGGCGGTCATTTCTTCAGTCATCTGATGAAACTGAACCCGTCTGGGAACCTGCAGGCTCCAAGGAGTTCTAAGAGGCCTGCCATAAAGAATCTCGGCGGGAGAGAGCCGGGCTGGTCCCGCAGGTGTAACCCGCAGCTGGAAGAGGGCAACGGGGAGCAACTTAAGCCATGTCAGTCCCGTGTCTGCTCTTAATTTAGCCAATTTAGTTTTGAGGGTCTGATTGTGTCTCTCAACCACCCCGGCCGCCTGCGGTCTGTAAGCACAGTGTAACTGCTGGCGTATGCCCAACTGGGAGCAAAACTCCTTGTTAATTTGTCCAATAAAATGAGGCCCATTATCAGAACTTAACTGAGCTGGTATACCTTGACCGGGGAATGATTTCCCTCATCAAGACTTTAACCACAGTAGCAGCTTTACTATAGATAGTCGGATACGCCTCGACCCATCTGCTGAACACATCCACAATGACCAAAACATATTTGTAACATTGACACCTTTCCAACTCAATGTAATCCATTTGGAGCGTCTCAAAGGGACCACTGGGCAACGGGGTTTGCCCCTTCCCACAAGGGATACCTTTTCCGGTGTTATATTGCTGACAAATCAAACACCGATTACTGATACTTTGGGCCAACCCCTGCATTTTAGGGTGCCACCAAGTGTCCAGCAACAAATCACTAGTCCCTCGAGCCCCACAATGAGTTGCAAAGTGTACACATTCAATGACCCATAAAGCCAGCACATCAGACATACAAGTCTGATGTGCAGGCGTGGTCCATAAAGAGGAAACAGAATCATATGTACAACCTAACCGTTTCCACATTTGTTTATCACTCTCAGGAGCGTCCTCCTGTAACCTTATGACGTCTTGGATGGTTGGCATTGACTTGTCAGAAGCAGACATATTCATAGTAGATCGTTTAGTCTGACTTAACATCTTAGGCACCATCACTTGCTGAATTTGCGCGGCTGTCCGCGCTGCACAATCTGCTCGTTCATTACCAACGTCAACTGGGATTGTACCATTCGTGTGGGCAGCGCATTTAATAACGGAAATCTGCGCGGGCATAAGGAGGGCCTGCAGTAGGTCATTAACTAAACCCCGGTGGGGTATTTGACCACACATAATCATGTCAGGTTGTTCTGACGAAATGTCACTCAAATCGCCCCTTATTGTGGTAGTTTCCTGAATCAAGGCTAAACAGTCGTGGCCAGGTGCGTCTTCATGGACAGGGGGACCGCTAAGAAAACAGGCTGGATTGATAGTGGTACAGTATTTAAATGTCAGACGTGGATTGTTCAAAAGGTATATCTCATACCTATTCTGACGAGCTGCGGTAAGATGCTGACCATTCGCCCCATATCCCTGGCATGGTACTGGTCATGGACCTGACGTGTAATATGAGGACTTACCGAAGCTGACTGTGGCCATAAATGTGGTGATATTGTAACAAAATCGGCTGTACCTTCTTTTCCCGTGACTGTGGCTGTAACCTTGACTGGCCATTCGGTCTCAAGTAATGGCCGGTATTTGTCCTCCAACTCCCTGTTTCGTCCAGTTCTGTCATAGGCCAGGGTAACGTGATGCAGTGACTGTTCAATGTCTAACGTCCACCTCTGGGGGGGGTGATAGAAATATAGCACTGTTGTCTCATCCTCCTCTTTGCTGATCCACCCACCCAAAGTCACTATATTGGAGCTCCTGCTGGTAAACTACCATTTCTGCCGCTTGTTGGGGTCGCAGATCATCCTTTTTCATTACATACTCAGTCTTAACCTTTGTAACTGAGCCTCCTTCTTGGCCTACACCCTCCTTCCAGTAAAATCTGACTGCCCTTGCCATCTGGGAAGGGTCGTTCTCTGTCCAATTCATGTTATTACATTTCACAGCAGTAACCACAGAAGGTGGTAGGCAATGCATTAACATAGCACAGTATTGAGGGGAATTCTGACCATTTTGATACAGCAAATCGCCTGACTGCCCCCGGTAGATTTCATTAAAACGCTCCAGAAATTCCTCTGGCTCGTCAATCTTCCTAGGTTTTAGGTCTAAGATAACAGAAAGATTTATGGGCGTTTGAAATGTGCTATTCAACGCATTCAAGATCTGTGTCCTTCTTTTCTCTATTTGCTCTCTTTTTTTTAAAACTTAAAAATGTTTGAAAATTCAAATTGAATGACTGCAACTTGCAAGCTTAGCTCTGATCTCAACTCAGAACTAAATTTACAATTTGCTTAACACAAACTTGTATAACATTTACAACTTAATTATTTCTTTATCTTAGCAATTTTTCTTTTAACAAGTTTTTTTCTTTTACATACACATAAGTATTAGCAAAATCAACTATCATCTCCAGATTGACACTTTTTAAAATGGTGTCCATGATCTTCTTTAAGTTTCTATTAATCTCCAGATAAAATGAGATAAACCTTATTTCAAGTAAGTAAAACTTAAGATTCTGGCAATTTCAATCAATTGCTTTCGAAAATAATAACTTTTATCAAAGAGGTGGAGAAACCCACTGGTTTCCTTTAATTAATTCAAAACGTAACTTTGCTGGTGTTCACTGACTCAAAGGAAAGGTATCCGATTACACTACGGCTGCTGCTGTTATCTCAAAGCCTGAGTGAGAAGCACTGTCTGTTTTCAACTTCGCCTGCTGCTGTTAACCCTTTGAGAGACTTCTGCTTCAACCAATATGCAGCATTCCTCACAATCTCAACTAGACCTCGGAACTTTACAGTCCAAGGAGACAATTTTAGCTTAATCAACTATATATTTAAAACACTCACACATAGAGTTGAACCATCTTCAGATTTAAAAACAGTTATACTGGACTGAACCTCCATCTATTGAAGTCCCATCAGCCCCTGAACCCATATAATAGACTGAACCTTCATTAATGAAGTCACATCAGCCTCTGAACCCTTATAATAGACTGAACCTTCATTAATGAAGTCACATCAGCCTCTGAACCCATATAATAGACTGAACCTTCATTAATGAAGTCACATCAGCCTCTGAACCCATATAATAGACTGAACCTTCATTATTAAAGTCCCATCAGCCCAAAACCCTAACCCAAGCCGAAACAACAATATGAAATCCCATCAATTAAAGTGCTAATCCCCAGACTGACCTGTGATTTCGTCGAGGCGGTCTTTCTGTGCCAACCGCGAGTGACCAGACTAATCAGACGATAAGAAGAGGGGAACAATCAATGCGCGGTCGTTTTCCAGTTCTACATTGAGGGCCCTTTGTTCCCCATCCTCCTATTCATAATCAGTCTAATTCTGATTTCGCAGTTGGATCAGGATCGCCCAGAGAAATCCCGGGTTTCGGCACCAAATGTTGATCCCCAAATTTCTTTCTCTGTCAGTCTGGCCTCAATAAAAGTTGAGATGGATTCGCACGTAAAAAGAAGTTATTTATTTAGCTTGCAAGCTTGAATCATCTTACAGAAACGTAAGAGACATCCAGCCTCTTACACCCCAGAAAACGACTGAACTAAAAGACAAAGGGATCTCTGCAAAATCAATTCAAATGGTATCAAGTTTCACATACTTGACGGACATAGGTCAGCCTATGTCCCTCCTGACCTGTTCGATCTATTCTGATTGGCTCACTTCCAATCCCTTTCTCTGGCCCCTATCAATGCAGCATCACTCTCATAGACACACCTCTTCCTGCTTTTTCCATGCGGTCTCAAACCCCTTTGTCCCTAACTGCCAGAATCAAAGTGGCTTATTTCTACATTACATTAACTAGTATCTCTAAAGTAGCTATTTTATATCACATTCGTCAAGGGTGGAGGTGTGCGGTTGGGTAGGGTGCTCTTTCCAAGAGCCGGTGCAGACTTGATGGGCCGAATGGCCTCCTTCTGCACTGTAAATTCTATGAATCTATGAAACGCCTTCGCTCCCCCCTGATGGGACCAGCGAGCGTGGCCGTGACCTGTCCAACCTTGGCTCCTGCACCAAGTTCCAGTCCCCCCCCCACTATCAATTTGTGTGTGTCCAAGTCGAGGATGGCCCCAAACACCTTCTTTGCGAATCCCACATCGTCCCAATTGGGACCTTATACACTTAACAGCGCCACTAACCTCCCCTCCAGCGCCCCTGTCACAATCACATATCTACCCCCCTGATCTGCCACCACCTTCTCCATCCGTCTTTTGCTGACCATTACCGCTACACCTCGAGCCCTTCCATCAAATCCAGAGTGAAATACCTGACTAACCCAGCCTTTTTACGTCTCACCTGGTCCTACACCCTCAAGCGAGTCTCCTGCAGCATTGCTACATCGGCTTTCAAACTTTTAATATGCACAAGCACCCTTGACCTCTTGACCGGACCTCCTGACCCCCTCACGTTCCAGTGACTATCCTAACTGGGGATCTTTCACCCCCCCCCCACCCTTCTTATCCATCATCATCATACCACCGGGCCCTGCCCCATGAGCCTGACCCGCCCATATCCATTATTAACATCGAACCCCTTCCCACCCTCCCCAAAACCCCCCCTACATTTCCTTTCGAAAAAACATCATCCAGCATCAATCCTCCCCCCCCCCCCCCCCCCCCCCCCCCTCCGCTCACCCCGTAGGCCCAATGAAACCTGCTAAGCAGGCTCCAATGTCCGCAGCCCTCCTCTCAGCTCACCTCCATTCACTAGCCAACTTTAGTCAGCTAGCGCGGGTGGCTCCCCCCCGCCAAGGTACACCGTCCCCTCCCACCAAGTCCCAGAGAAAGAAAAAACAAAAACAACAATCCAACCCATACAATTCACAAAAATAAGATATAATCGTCGCAACACAGAATGCCAATCAACCCAACCAATAACTTGAACTCTGTAACAATGTGAAGAGAAGTAAATTACAATACACTTCTGTGAAAAGAAAATTATAGCATTTATACATTTTCCAGCTCCCCAATCACAGTCCACAGTCTCTCTTCCAGCTCCGCTACTCACGTCTGTCCCAAGCCTTCTGCCCTCATAAACGCCTCAGCTGGCTCCGCTGCCTCAAAACGAAAGTCTTTGGCATCATACATTACCCTCAGCTTCGCCGGGTATACCATACCAAATCGCACCCCCTTTTTGTACAGTGCCGCCTTCACTCGCCCGAACGCCGCTTGTCTTTTTGCCAACTCCACCATCAGGTCCTGGTAGATCCGAACTCCAGCACCATCCCACTGCACTTCGCGCTTCTGCTTCGACCAGCTTAACGC
This sequence comes from Scyliorhinus torazame, assembly GCF_047496885.1. Lineage (NCBI taxonomy): Eukaryota > Metazoa > Chordata > Chondrichthyes > Carcharhiniformes > Scyliorhinidae > Scyliorhinus > Scyliorhinus torazame. The sequence goes on from NC_092714.1 coordinate 211,228,750, forward strand.
CTTCTCCTTCCTGCAGTACTTATGGATACAGATAATTACTGCTGTTGGCGGCTCATTCACTTTGGGCTTCGGCCTTAATGACCGATGAACTCGGTCCAGCTCGTGCGGGGAGGGGTTCTCACCCTCCCCCATCAACTCCGACAACTTCTTAGCGAAGTACTCTGTTGGCCTTGGACCCTCTGCCCCTTCGGGCAAGCCCACAATTCTCAGATTGTGCCGCCTCGAGCGGTTCTCCAAGTCCTCGAGCTTTGCTCTGAGTCCTCTGTTGACCTCCACCACCCTCCACAGCTCGTCCCCCATCGAGGTGAACTGGTCGCTGTGCTGTGACACGGCCACCTCCATTTCCTTCATCTCGCCCTGCTCTCTCACCTCGGCCGATGTCTTTGCCACAGCTACCCCACCGGGGCGATTGCCTCCTCCACCAATGACTTCAATGCGACCGCCATCTCCTTCCTCAAAGCCTCCATGTGCCTCGCAAACTGCTTTTCCAGCTCCACCGCCATCACCTTGGTCATCTTCTCCACCGTCAGTAGTGCGGCCCCACCATGCGGCCCGGCATCCGCCATCTTGTCAGCACTTTTGCTCGTCCTCTCATTCAACAGTGAGCCCACGTTTCCCCCCTTCTTCAACGCTGCTCTTCTTATCCTTCAACGGCTTATTATTTTTCCTTTTTTTTCCACCCTGCTTTCCTTCTTCAGTCTTTTTTTTCTTATTTTTAAAAAATCTTTCAAAAAAATGGTGGGAAAAAAACTTTCACCAAATGTCTTTCAAACTTCTTTCTCTTCTTTTTTATATTCCTCCAGAATTTCCCTGGGAGCGGACTTCAATCTTCTCACCACATTCTAGGCGGGAGCCATCCGATGTGGGACATCTCACCTACATCGCGCCCTGGCTTCGGGCCTGCCGCCTCCGCACGCGCTGGGCCCGCTGCCTCAGCACCAGCTGCCCGACACCCGCGCGGGGTTCCTCGCCGGTTTTCAAACAGGCCCCGCTTGCTACCCGGGACGGCCCCAAAGGCTGTCAATAATCGGGGCGAGAGCAAAGAATTGGGAAAGCCCTCAAAAGCGCCTCAAATAGTGGCCACCGGCAGGAGCTCTTCTCGATGCGGCTGACCCGCTCGCAAACGCCACCGGAAGTCCCCAGCTCAAGGTAGACACAGCAGTTTATATGCAGTGTTGCAGAAAGTCCCCAACATTTTCGGGCCCGGATGGGAAAATAAAAGGGACCGTAGCAGAAATTCAAGACCATCCTCGTTTTTTCCGTGCCCGACCGGTCCCCTATGCGACTGGGCAAATTTAAAGTTGAACTCCAGCGGATAGAAAACCTCGGAATCGGGGGCAGCACGGTGGCGCAGTGGTCAGCATTGCAGCCTCACGGTGCCGAGGTCCCAGGTTCAATCCCGGCTCTGGGTCACTGTCCGTGTGGAGTTTGCACATTCTCCCCGTGTTTGCGTGGGTTTCATCCCCATAACACAAAGATGTGCAGGGTAGGTGGTTTGGTCACGTTAAACTGCCCCTTAATTTGAAAAAATGAATTGGGTACTCTAAATTTTTTTTTTAAAAAACCTCGGGATTACTCGGCTGGTTCATTTTGCTGACTGGGCGGCACCGGTGGTTCCGATCATGACATCGTATCGGACAGTCCGCCGTGCAATGATTACAAATTGACCGTAAATATGGCTTCGTACTTGGATTGGTTCCCACTCACTCATATTGAAGATCAATATGCCACGCTGGCAGGGGCCCCACATTCACAAAATTGGATATGAACAATGCTTATTTGCAGCTCATGAGGCCTCGAGAAAATATGTGATGATCAACACTCAAACACTTACAAAGGCTTGTATGTGTACACCCGGCTTCCATTCAGAGTTTCTAAGGCTTATGCCATTTTTCAAAGTGTTATGGAAAGTATTGTGCGAGGGCTCCCTTGCATTGCTGTCTGTCTTAACAATGTATTAATTACAGGTGCAACGGAGATGGAACACCTAAAGAGCCTTGAAGCAGGTTTGCAGAGATTTACAGAATCTGGCGTCTGTCTGCCTAAAGAGAGGTATGTATTCAATGCGAAGGAGGTGGTGTATTTGGATACCGGGTAGACCAAGACGGCTTACACCCAGTCGCCGACAAAGTACAAACCGTTATATTACGATGTTATAATATATATATTACTCTTTTTGTCTAGCCAAGTTGTTGAAGTATAGATGTAGTCTTCCAGTGATGATAAAGTAATTTAATGAGTAATATAAAATAATCACATGAGTTAATTTTACTTAATACTGAACTAGTAAAACAAACAAATAACTGTAGATTAAAGTATTACATAAGATAATACTATATGCTGATAACTAGTAACCTCTTCTCAGTAGCTTTCTCTCTGCATTCCTGACACACTCTCCTCTAGGAAAGAGCGGGAAAACATTTATATAGGTCCTGATAGTGTGGCCATCTAGTGTCCAATTGTCTGTACTTGCTTAACATAGTCTGATCATGTATTACTACATACAGAGATCACTACACAGACAATAAAGATGGCCCCCGCACCGCGTGATGCTACTGAGCTGCGCTCCTTCTTGGGCCTGATGAATTATTATGGCCGCTTTATATCAAATTTGGCAACAATCCTGACCCCCCCTCCATTTTCTTCTGCAGAAAAACTGACCCTGGTTTTGCGGCGATGACCAGGAGGCTACATTCTGTTTGGTGAAAAGTTTTTGTCCAAAGTGCTTACTCATTTTGATGCCGCTAAACCCCTGTATTTAACATGTGACACATCGCTGTATGGCATCGGCGCTATCCTTTCTCATCACTTGGCTGACAGCCGGGACTGTCCGATAGCTTTCTCCTGAACATTTACGGCTACTAAGTGCAAATTTGCGTATATAGAAAAAGAGGATCTGGCGGTCGTGTTCGGCATTAAACATTTCCACTAGTATGTTTACGGTCGCCACTTTTTCATCATATCGGATCATAAGCCTCTGCTTGGTCTCTTTCGCGAGGATGAGGCAGTGCCGCCGATTGTGGCAGCCCAGATCCAGATGCAAGCCCTACTACTCGAATTCTCCCAGTGAGCCAGAGAAGGCACAGCCAGAGTTGGGAATTTTATGCTGGGTGGGAATTGAATTGAATCGATAAGACTGTTCCTTTTTAAATTTCAGGAATTTAAGTTAATCTGGAATTGTGCAGTGAAGGTTAACAAGGAGCTGCTCCCCCCACTCACATAACTGTTTGGCAGTTAAGTGTCAGTCACCTTAGGCTACTTTGATCTAAAAGCAGGTGGGAGGGAGTCAACTCAGGCCAATTTAAAAGAGCAACTTGTAACTCACTCCGGGAGCGGGAGAGAGAGAGAGCCGGGGAGCAGCTTGGGAACAGGCAAGTGATAGATATTCTGCTATTCTGAGTGTCCCGGCTTGGCAGGGGGAGGGGGTGGAGAAAGGGGACTGAAAAGTGACGTCACAGGAAAGATGTGACCTGATTGGTTGGTAGGGAATGTGCACTAAATTTAAAAATTAAGCATTGTTAAATTAATTAAGCATAATTAATTAATTACTTAATCATAATTTAGAGGGGTATCTAAGCCAGAGACCGGAGAGTACTGTATTTAGCATTTACATTTATAGTAGAAATCTAGTGCTAGGAAACATATAGTTAACAGTAACTCCAAAGTTGGTACAGATTGGTAGCTAGGAGCGCCTATCTCGTAGCGAGCGTTGAAGTAAGACTTACTATATTTCAGCGATGGCTGGACCGGTCACTGTCAAGGGTTGGTTCGCGTTGCTGAGTGACCCGGTCAAGAAGAACGATTTGAACTTGGACTCTATTCTTATAGTCCCCAGGGGCTTCCTGCCTTTCGGGGCGGACCCTGTACCTGGTTCCAAGTGATTGAACTTTGTCCCAATCACTTGGTTCGATTTTCTCCAATGCTGGAGCGATTCCTTGATCGATCGGTGGTCTTGAGGTGGTCGTTCACCTCCCTTTGTGTAGGCTTCTGCTGGCACCGACGAGTCTGGGTTGGCTTTATGTATCTAAATGTTGCTCATTGTTCCCGGGGATTGCTCATTAGTATGCAGATGGATGATGTTTTGTTATGCTAATGGTTGCCGGTATCGATCTTGTCTGGCCTTTCCAGAGGTAAGTACACACTCAAATCGGGAGTTAGCCATTCTAAATCGGGAGTTCGCCATTTTAACTGGCTACAGTGTACAGGTCCACAGTTCACTGAAAAGGGCAACACGGGTGGAGAAGGTAGTCAAGAAGGCATACGGCATGCTTGCCTTCATTGGCCAGGGCATTGAGTATAAAAATTGGCAAGTCATGCTGCAGCTGTATAGAACCTTAGTTAGGCCATACTTGGAGTATAGTGTTCAATTCTGGTCGCCACACTACCAGAAGGATGTGGAGGCTTTAGAGAGGGTGCAGAAGAGATTTACCAGGATGTTGCCTGGTATGGAGGGCATTAGCTATGAGGAGAGGTTAAATAAACTCGGTTTGTTCTCAGGGGCTGGTTTAGCACACTGGGCTAAATCGCTGGCTTTTAAAGCAGACCCAGGCAGGCCAGCAGCACAGTTCGATTCCTGTACCAGCCTCCCCGAACAGGCGCCGGAATGTGGCGACTAGGGGCTTTTCACAGTAACTTCATTGAAGCCTACTTGTGACAATAAGTGATTTTCATTTAATTTCATTTCATTTCACTGGAACGATGGAGGTCGAGGAGCGACCTGATAGAGGTCTACAAAATTATGGGTGGCATAGACAGAGTGGATAATCAGAGGCTTTTTCCCAGGGTAGAGGGGCCAATTACTAGGGGGCATAGGTTTAAGGTGTGAGGGGCAAGGTTTTGAGGAGATTACGAGTAATGTTTTTTACACAGAGGGTAGTGGGTGCCTGGAACTCGCTGCCGGAGGAGGTGGTGTTAGCAGGAACGATAGGGACGTTTTAGGGGCAACTTGACAAATACATGAATAGGATGGGAATAGACGAATGCGGACTCCGGAAGTGTAGAAGATTTTAGTTTAGACGGGCAGAATGGTCGGAGCAGGCTTGGAGGGCCGAAGGGCCTGACTGTGCTGTACTTTTCTTTGTTCTTTGTTCTATTGCCTGTGTACCAATATTCGTTTGAACATCATGTGGGCATGTCAATTGCGAATGCCGACACGTTAAGTCAATTCCCCTTGCTCGTAGTCTCAGTGGATTCGCCCACAGCCGACAAAATCGTGGCAGTCCTCAACTTCATGGACACCTTGCCCGTAACGGCTACTTGCATCCGTGACTGGACGCAGTATGATCCGGTGTTAGCTAAGGTGCGATATTATGCTTTATGCGGTGGATCACATAGACAGCTTCCAATGGAGTTGAAAGCTTTCTCGACCAAAATGTCAGAGCTGACCGTCGAGGATGGTGTCCTCTTGTGGGACATGCGAGTCCTCGTGCCTGCGAAAGGCCAACCATTAGTTTTGAAAGACCTTCATGCTGCTCATCCGGGTATTTCCAAAATGAAAATGCTGGCCAGGTGTTACGTCTGGTGGCCCGGCATCAATGCGGATTTTGAGCTGGTTTCCCAGTGCTGTCCTGGCCCATCTGAAACTTCCTGTAGCATCACCCCTGCACCCATGGGAGTGACCTGGGCGATCCTGGGCCCGTGTTCACGCGGATTTCGCTGGTCCGTTTTTGGGCTCCATGTTCCTCATTTTGGTGGATGCGCACTCGAAGTGGCTGGAGATCCACAAAATGGCAGCCATCACCACCATGTGACCATTGAGCAGCTGCGCATATCTTTTTTCACCCGGGGAGTACCAGAGGTGCTTCTTATAGACATCAGGGCCTCGTTTACCAGTGGGGAGTTTGCTGTCTTCGCGAAGGCGAATGGAATCCGCCATGTTCACACTGAGCCTGTCATTTGGCGCCTATCATTGGTGAAACGTGCTATACAGATGGTGAAGCGGGGCCTGAAGAAGAAAACCACTGGTTCGACGGATGCCAGGCTGGCATGCTTCCTCTTTTTATATAGGATGACTCATCATGTGGTTACAGATATGGCCCCAGCCAAGATGTTAATGGGTCGCTGAATCCGGACTTGGTTGGGTTTGTTGCTGCACGACATCGGCGCGAGGGTGCGCCACACACAAGATTTACAGGGACATTTCCCAAATAGGTGTCGTCTTCTATGATGTTTCACACCAGATGAAATGGTCAACGGCCGTAATTTTGGTGAAGGTCAAGGCGGCATGGTGGCGCAGTGAGTTAGCATTGCTGTCTCACGGCGCCAAGGACCCGGGTTCGATCCCGGCCCTGGGTTCACTGTACATGTGGAGTTTGCACATTCTCCCTGTGTCTGCGTGGGTCTCACCCCCACAGCCCAAAGATGTGCAGGGTAGGTGAATTGGCCACGCTAAATTGCACCTTAATTGGGAAAAAAAAACAATGGGGTACTCTTAAAAAAAATTTTTTTTAAACTTTGGTGAAGGTTCTTGTTGGTTTCCAGTTTCATTGTTCATCAAAACGGTTCTGTTTCATACCAGATTCATGCTCGAGGTCAACTATTGAAGCAGCATCTTGACCATCTTCGTGCTTGCCGTTCTTCCACTCCGTAGGCTCACTCTGGCCCGCTGCTCGGACGGCTCCTCGGGGAACCCCACCCCATTCCTGTCGGTAGCTCCAGTTCCACAGTCTGCTGCCCCACTGTCTTCTTCTTGTGATATTGAAATGCCTGATGTCTCGTCATCTGATTCCAAGGTGGAGACCTCTGGAGTCTCAGACTCGGACCCTTTGGGAGGTTCTCCACCCAGGCGCTCCAGCCGCAAGCGCCGTTCTCCGGCTCATTACACTCCAGCTGATCCGGTACCACTGCCTGTAAACAACCTGTCTGGGCCGAAGCATCTGTGCCACCCACCTCCCGGCAGAGCACCACCGGTTTCTTCTAAATCTTCCTCATCGTCGGTGATTTTAACTTCTTTGTGCGCTCCTCGTCTTCGTCACCCTCATCATTCCCTGTGGGGGTCTCCGGACTTTGCGGGGAGGGGGTGGTGTAACCTGCATGGAACACCCGTGGCGGGGTTGATTGTATTCCCTGTGTGGTTCGAGGTGTATTAGCTCCCCCGCTAACTACTGCGTTATTACCACGTGTATATAAGATCGGCCAGCTAGGAACTGGCCGGCAGAGAGAGAGGATCCGGTAAAGTCTGACCGGGTCCTTTTGTAAATTGTACGTATTATAAATAAAAATCTTCTTTATGTTACTTGTCTGGTTCCCTTCACCTTTATTAAACTTACAATCACATCCAAAGGGTATTAATCTGGGCCTGATCTAACCAAATGGGAACAGAGTCCTATAGCGAGTGTCTTTAGCCGCATGTTTCCTGGTGCGTGCAATGCCTGTAAACACCCTGTTATTTCGTGTCTCCAGATACAAGACCTCAGCCCCGTTTTCTGCACTGAGGAGCTTCTCCCAAGCCCCAACTCACTGTAAGCTCGGCACCTTGACACTGCCAGCCTGGCAGCACCCCTGCCATTGGAAGTGCCACCTGGGAACCTTGACAGTGCCAGGCTGGCACCCACATGGCACTGCCAGGGTGTCAGGCTGGCAGTGCCACGGTGTCCAGGTTGCACCACCAGTGCCAGGGTGCAACCCTGCCTAGAGGGCAAACACTTGGGGACCTCTGATCCCCTGGGAGACCTCCACGAGTGTCGTTCTGTTTGGACCCAGTTTGTGGAGACCAGCACTGAACGGCGCTCGTCCGATGACTCCAAGGTGAAGGGGATAGATCCCAACGCCTTAGTTACCTCAGGGAACTGCATATTAGAGTGAGACTAGCTGTCTCGCTCTAATATGCAGATTTACCAAAAAGTGATCCCTTCCACAATGGGCGGGATTCACATTGCGACGTTTCGCGAGATCGTGTTAGATCTCCCGAGGTGTAACGAGCCAGGGAGATCACAGAAGCGGGTTTTCCCATAACTGGCCACGTTGTGCGTTCTGCGCTGCTTTTTGGGCTCAGTGTAGCCGGTAGATCGAGCACTCTATCTTGACATGAGCTTCAACTCTTATGCCGTTTTGGACCACTTGGAAGGCTTGTGGCTTAAATATGAAGTACTTAGGGCAGGATTCTCCATTGGCCGAAATCGGGAAAGGCAATTGGGTGGAGAATCAAAGCGTGCAGCAGTGGAGCGGGCAGCAGCGGTGCGTGCAGCAGCGGAGCAGGCAGCAATGGAGTGGCAGAGAGGGGCAGGTGGCAGCCGCCCAGGATGGAGAACGAGCCGCCCAACAGGCCGAGGAGAAGGAGGTAACATCATCATAGAATTTACAGTGCAGAAGGAGGCCATTCGGCCCATCGAGTCTGCACCGGCTCTTGGAAAGAGCACCTACCCAAGGTCAACACCTCCACCCTATCCCCATAACCCAGTAACCCTACCCAACAACAAGGACAATTTTGGACACCAAGGACAATTTGTCATGACCAATCCACCTAATCAGCACATCTTTGGACTGTGGGAGGAAACCGGAGCACCCGGAGGAAACCCACGCACACACGGGGAGGATGTGCAGACTCCGCACAGACAGTGACCCAAGCCGGAATTGAACCTGGGACCCTGGAGCTGTGAAGCAATTGTGCTATCCACAATGCTACCGTGCTGCCCGTGGGTGGAGAATCTGGTACCTCATACCTTGAGGTATCAAGGAGGCGCAGCATGAGGCCTCGTGTGTACCAGCAACACCTGTCATTCGAGGACCTGCTGGATCGGGCATGCCACCGAAGACTCTGGCTGAGCAGAGAGACAGTGCAACACATCTGCCAGGTGATGGCAAAACTATCACTGCGTGGGTATGGGGGAGGACACCCATTCCCAGTGGCCGTCAAGGTGACGGTTGCCCTGAACCTTCCGCGGCAGGGTCCTTCCAGGCGCCGAGTGGGGATCTGTCGGAGGTCTCACAGTCCTTGGTGCATTACACAACATCACGGAGGCCCGAAATGCCCAGGCGCTTCAATTCCTCTATTTCAATGTGGTCCGAGCCAATCTGGATGCCCGGGCAGCAGGGTTCGCTGCCATCGACGGGATGACCCGGGTCCAGGGGGTGATCAATGGGATGCATGTTCCCCTACGAGCACCTGCAGATGACAGGCCGCTCTACACCAACCAAAAGGGGTTCCACTCGATGAACATGCAGCTGATATGTGCCATCAGCTGCACCTTTTTCACCTCTGCGCCTGATACGCCTTCATCCTGGCATACTCGATGATTCCTGGCATGTTCGAGAGACCCCCCCAGCTGAGGGGTTGGCTCCTGGGTGACAGGGGTTCTCCGCTGCGATCATGGCTGCTGACACCTATCCAGAGACCACAGACCGACGTGGAGACCCACTACAACGACGTTCATATAGCGACCAGTGGCGTGATTGAGCGGTGCTTCGACCTCCTGAAGATGTGGTTCAGGTGCCTGGACCCTCAGCCATGGCCGTCACCGACTGCGTGATGCCTAGGACACCTTCACTCATGCTGCCGACGACGTACGGTCACCGCCCTATCAGTGTTGGCCTCAGTGCCACTCATTGCCGGCACCAGGTCCTACTCCCGTAGCCTCTGGCACTCCTCCAATCAGCTATGGTTCTGCTGGAGTGACGCTGGCATCTCCCTCTGAATGTCCCGGCCGCTCCCTATCGTCTCCATCAGTTCCGGGTAACCCTGTTCCAGAGGCTCAGCATCAGAATGGGATGACTGCTGTGCCGCGATTATTACAGTTGCATCCCGGAGTTTTCCTCGGGGTTAGGAGAGGGTGCCGCCTGGGATTGGCCGGCACCGTCGGCTGCTGGACCTGCGGAAGAATGGACATGTGGTCAGTGGGAGGGATGGGTTGGTCAGTAAGGCAATAACAATTAGGGCAGCACGGTGGCATTGTGGATAGCACAATTGCTTCACAGGTCCAGGGTCCCAGGTTCGATTCCGGCTTGGGGCACTGTCTGTGCGGAGCCTGCACATCCTCCCCGTGTGTGCGTGGGTTTCCTCCGGGTGCTCCGGTTTCATCCCACAGTCCAAAGATGCGCAGGTTAGGTGGATTGGCCATGATAAATTGCCCTTAGTGTCCAAAATTGCCCTTAGTGTTGGGTGGGGTTACTGGGTTATGGGGATAGGGTGTAGGTGTTGAACATGGGTAGGGTGCTCTTTCCAAGAGCCGGTGCAGACTCGATGGGCCGAATACAAACAAAGAACAAAGAACAAAGAAATGTACAGCACAGGAACAGGCCCTTCGGCCCTCCAAGCCCGTGCCGACCATACTGCCCGACTAAACTACAATCTTCTACACTTCCTGGGTCCGTATCCTTCTATTCCCATCCTATTCATATATTTGTCAAGATGCCCCTTAAATGTCCCTATCGTCCCTGCCTCCACTACCTCCTCCGGTAGTGAGTTCCAGGCACCCACTACCCTCTGCGTAAAAAACTTGCCTCGTACATCTACTCTAAACTTTGCCCCTCTCACCTTAAACCTATGCCCCCTAGTAATTGACCCCTCTACCCTGGGGAAAAGCCTCTGACTATCCACTCTGTCTATGCCCCTCATAATTTTGTATACCTCTATCAGGTCGCCCCTCAACCTCCTTCGTTCCAGTGAGAACAAACCGAGTTTATTCAATCGTTCCTCATAGCTTATGCCCTCCATACCAGGCAACATTCTGGTAAATCTCTTCTGCACCCTCTCTAAAGCCTCCACATCCTTCTGGTAGTGTGGCGACCAGAATTGAACACTATACTCCAAGTGTGGCCTAACTAAGGTTCTATACAGCTGCAACATGACTTGCCAATTCTTATACTCAATGCCCCGGCCAATGAAGGCAAGCATGCCGTATGCCTTCTTGACTACCTTCTCCACCTGTGTAGCCCCTTTCAGTGATCTGGACCTGTACTCCTAGATCTCTTTGACTTTCAATACTCTTGAGGGTTCTACCATTCACTGTATATTCCCTACCTGCATTAGCCCTTCCAAAATGCATTACCTCACATTTGTCCAGGTTAAACTCCATCTGCCATCTCTCCGCCCAAGTCTCCAGACAATCTAAATCCTGCTGTATCCTCAGACAGTCCTCATCGCTATCCGCAATTCCACCAACCTTTGTGTCGTCGAATGGCCTCCTTCTGCACTGGAAATTCTACGTTCTATGATAATCTAGGAAACAACTCATGTTTGACAGGTCGTCCGGGTGTAGCCTGGTGGTCCCTCACCTCTGCGGCGTCCGCCAGCCTCCGTTAGTGACCGCCCTGTCCTCGGCCACACCAGTCACCTCCAGGGCCCGCTCCTCGAAGGAAGTGAGGATTCTCAAGTCCAGCACTCCACCGCCAGTCTGGGCCCTCCGCCGAGTATGGGGGAGCTTTTCCTGAGGAGACACAGAGAAGGTCGTTAGCCACATGCGTGGTTCACAGTTGTGGGGGGGGGTGGAGGGATAGTTGAAGGGGTGGGTGGATGGAGGATTGAAGGGGGAGGTGGGTGGAATGAGGATTGAAGGGGGATGGGGGTGGAGGGAGGGGTGGGGGTCGCCTGGGGGAATCTTTCCTTGGGGAGTGGGGGTGTGAGACGTTGCTGTCTATTCACTCATGCTGCCCGCTGTAGATCATTGACCTTCCGACACTGGCGGCCAGTCCCCCTGGTCACACTGCCCAAGCTGACTGCTGTCACCACCTTGCCACAGGCAGCACTGGCTGCCTTGTGGCTCACCCTCCGGGACCCACGGGGGAACAAGGCATCCCTCCTGGCCTCCGCCACGTCCAGGAGCCTCCCAGGTCAGCATACCCGAATCTTAGGGCCGGTCTTTGTGGTGAACCACTGTATTAGGGGATGTAAGGTAGGACCTGCACTACAGGTTCGCCGGTAGCTCCTGCCGGCTGGCTCCGCCCACTAGGAACTGTATAAATATCCATGACCTCCAGTGCCCTGCCATTTCGCCAACTGCAGCAGGAGGCCACGTATCTGACTGTAATAAAGCCACAGTTGTACCCAACTTTAGTCTTTGTGCAATTGATTGTGCATCAATTCATTACAGTCAGATTTTCCACAGAATGGATATCAGAATTAAGCCCGATCGCCTGCAGCTGGATCCTCACTCGCCCGACGCCAGAAAAGACTTTACTCACTGGCTAGCATGTTTTGAGGTCTACATCAACGCGGCGGACCCCGCGCCAACGGAGGCTCAGAAGATAAACACCCTGTACTCCAGACTGAGCTCCAGCGTGTTCCCTTGATCCAAGACGCCACGAATTACACAAAAGCAATGGAACTCCTTAAGGAACACTACGCGCAGAAAGCGAACACGCTCTTCGCCAGGCAAGTACTCGCCACCCGCTTGCAACTTACTGGTGAGTCCATCGAAGACTTCTGGCGGGCCCTAACTCCACTCGTCCGGGACTGTGACTGCCAGGCCATTACGGCTGACGAACACGCGAATCTCCTCATGCGCGATGCTTTCGTGATGGAGATTGCGTCGGACCGCATCCGAGAACAATTGCTGGAAGCGGCCACGTTCGAACTGGCAGAGACGAAAACCTTGGCGCTCTCCATGACGGTCGCATCCCGTAATGTGCAATCGTACCCCTCCCTCCGTGCTGCCCGCCCTTCTACCCCTTCCTACCCCTCCTGGACCCCGCCGACGACCACCTCAGCCGGGGCCCTGCCTTCTCAATACACCTGCGCCGCACGCCGATCCGCGCGCCGGTCCCCGCTGCTACTTCTGCGGTCAGCAGAAGCACCCTCGCCAAAACTGCCCGGCCCGCACTGCCGTTTGTAAAGCCTGCATTAAAAAGGGCCACTTCGCGGCTGTGTGCCAGGCCCGTGCACTCGCTGAGATCGCACCCGCTATCGCTCCTCCCCCACGCCAGACGCACAGTGGGAGCCGCCATCTTCTCCTCCCGGGTCCATGTGCGACCAATGGGCGCCGCCATCTTGTCCCCCTTCGGCCACGTGCGCCCCATGGGCGCTGCCATCTTGTCCCAACCCCGCAATGTGCGCACCATGGGCACCGCCATCTTGTCCCCCACAGGGACTCCGGACATCCCGACATCGGAACCGCACACACTCGCCACCCGAAGCATCCGACGGCTACCCGCAGCTCGCTTCGATGACGCTGGACCAATCTCGCCCACACAACCTGGCCACCGCGTCGACGACGGTGAAAAGCAACGGCCACGCGACCTCGTGGTCCACCCTGCCAATCAAAGGATCTTCTGATCCGGGGCTTCTGTACAGTCACCCTCACTGTCCAGGGTGTAGAATTTAGTAACTTCCACCTCTATGTCCTTCCTAATCTCTGCGCTGCACTCCTGTTGGGCCTGGACTTCCAGTGCAACCTCCAGAGACTCACCCTCAAATTTGGCGGGCCCTTACCCCCCCCTTACCGTTTGCGGCCCCGCGACCCTCAAAGTCGATCCCCCCTCCCTTTTTGCCAATCTAACTTCGGATTGCAAGCCCGTTGCCACTGGGAGCAGACGGTACAACACCCAGCACAAGACCTTCATCAGGTCCGAAGTCCAGCGGCTGCTTAAGGAGAGTATTATCGAGGCCAGCAACAGTCCCTGGAGAGCCAAGTGGTAGTGGTTAAAACTGGGGAGAAACACAGGATGGTCGTGGACTACAGCCAGACCATCAATTGGTACACGCAGCTCGACGTATACCCTCTCCCATGCATATCTGATATGGTCAATCAGATTGCGCAGTACCGGGTCTTCTCAACAATTGACCTAAAATCCGCCTACCACCAGCTCCCCATCCGGAAGTCGGACCGGCCATACACGGCCTTCGAGGTTGACGGTCGCCTCTACCACTTCCTTAGGGCCCCTTTCGGCGCTAAATCGCGGGCTTTGAAAGTAGACCAAGACAGGCCAGCAGCACGGTTCAATTCCCGTAACAGCCTCCCCGAACAGGTGCCGGAATGTGGCGACTATGGGCTTTTCACAGTAACTTCATTTGAAGCCTACTTGTGACAATAAGCGATTTTTACTTTCACTTTCACAAATGGGGTCTCGGTCTTCCAAAGGGAGATGGACCGAATGGTCGACCAGTACGGTTTGCGGGCCACCTTTCCGTACTTAGATAATGTCACCATCTGCGGCCTCGATAAATTCCTCCGCACTGCCACTCTTCTGAACGTGACCTAGAAGTGTGTGTTTAGCACGACCCGGTTAGCCATTCTCGGCTATGTAGTCCAAAACGGACTTCTTGGGCCCGACCCTGACCGCATGCGCCCCCTCATGGAGCTTCCACTCCCCCACTGCCACAAGACCCTCAAACGCTGCCTGGGTTATTTTCCTACTACGCCCAGTGGGTCCCAAACTATGCAACAAGGCCCGCCCACTCATTCAGTCCACCCAATTCCCCTTCGCGGCCGAGGTACAACAGGCTTTTGCCCGCATCAGAGCAGACATCGCGAAGGCCGGGATGCACGCAGTGGAAAAAGTCACTGCCTTTCTAAGTAGAAAGCGACGCTTCAGACATCACCCTTGCCGCCACTCTAAACCAGGCAGGCACCCGAGGCATTCTTTTCCCGCACCCTTCATGCCTCTGAAATTCGACACTCATCCGTCGAAAAGGAGGCCCAAGCTATCGTTGAAGCTATGCAGCATTGGAGGCATTACCTGGCCGGTAAGAGATTCACTCTCCTTACAGACCAACGGTCGGTAGCCTTCATGTTCAATAACTCGCAGCGGGGCATGATGAAAATAATAAAATCTTGTGGTGGAGAATCGAGCTCTCCACCTATAATTACGAGATTTTGTATCGCCCCGGTAAACTCAATGAGCCCCCAGACGCCCTCTCCCGAGGTACATGCGCCAGCGCACAAGTGGACCAACTCTGGGCCCTCCACGACAGCCGTTTTCACCTGGGGGTCACTCGATTGTACCATCTGGTCAAAGCTCGCAATCTGCCCTACTCCGTCGAGGAAGTAAGGACAGTCACCAGGGACTGCCAGGTCTGTGCGGAGTGCAAGCTGCACTTCAACAGGCCGGACCGTGCGCGCCTGGTGAAGGCTTCCCGCCCCTTTGAACGCCTCAGCGTGGATTTCAAAGGGCCACTCCCCTCCACCGACCGTAACACGTGCATTCTCAGTGTGGTCGATGAGTACTCCAGATTCCCCTTCGCCATCCCATGCCCCGATATGACATCTGCCACCATCATCAAGACCCTCAGCACCATCTTCGCTCTGTTTGGTTTCTCCGCTTACATCCACAGTGACAGGGGATCCTCATTCATGAGCGATGAGCTGCATCAGTTCCTGTTCAGCAGGGGTATAGCCTCCAGCAGGAAAACCAGCTACAACCCCTGGGGAAACGGGCAAGTAAAACGGGAGAATGGGACGGTTTGGAGGGCCGTCCAGCTGGCCCTACGGTCCAGGAACCTCCCAGCCTCTCGCTGGCAGGAGGTCCTCCCTGACGCTCTACACTCCATCCGGTCACTATTGTGTACCGCCACTAATAACACACCCCATGAACGTGTTTTTACCTTCCCCAGGAAATCCACATCCGGGGTGTCGCTCCCGTCTTGGCTCGCAGCTCCAGGACAGTTCCTTCTCCGTAGGCACGTCCGACTCCACAAGGCAGACCCCTTGGTGGACAGGGTTCACCTGCTCCATGCCAACCCTCAATATGCCTACGTGGAGTTCCCCGACGGCCGCCAAGACACTGCCTCACTCAGGGACCTGGCACCGTCAGGTCCCAACACCCCCCCCCCCACTTATGCGCACCCCCCCCTTCCTATCGCGCCGCCAACATTGACCCCACCAGACCACCCTCCCCCTCCCCCTTTTCCGCACAAGAGGGCGAAGAGGACTTCGGCACGCTCCGGAGTTCCCCGATGACTGGCCAGCATCAGCACCGCCATCGGTGCCACCTCCACGACCGCCAGCACCGACCTCGCCGCCACCGTTACGCCGCTCCCAACGAAGCACCAAAGCACCAGACCGGCTGAACCTTTGACGGACTCCGGACCGTCAACATGGACTTTTTTTTCTTTTCTTATCTCTGTACATAATTGCACTAATTGTATATAGTTTCACGTCACCCCCGCCGGACTCATTTTTAACAGGGTGTGAATGTGGTGAACCACTGTATTGGGGTTGTAAGGTAGGACCTGCACTACAGGTTCGTTGGTAGCACCTGCCGGCTGGCTCCGCCCACTAGGAACTTTATAAATATGCATGACCTCCAGTGCCCTGCCATTTCGCCAGCTGCAGCAGGAGGCCACGCATCTGACTGTAATAAAGCCACAGTTGTACCCAACTTTAGTCTTTGTGTAATTATCATGCATCAGTCTCCTCGGCGACATTGTTGCAAGCTGGCTGGGGTTGGTTCAGCAAGTGCAGCTTAAGTACTGCTTGACCTTGTTAGCGGGGGCTGCTGGAGAGCGTGGTCCCAGCGAATCAGCTGGCCAGCTGGCATTCGGGGCGAGAATTGGACTAATTAATGCTGAATAGGGTTGCCGGCCTCGCTAAGCCGAGCGCCGGGAAACTCGTGACAATTCCCGCTCACTAGCACACTTCGAAATGTTTCTGGAGAATCGTGCCCGTAATGTAAAACAATTTGTTAAATATAAGATGTGAAAATCCGAAATTCTCTCCAGGATTCGAAATTGATATTTGATGTTTTAGAGGTGATATTGCTGACAAGAAGATTTGTGGGAAAAGTAGATACTTGAAATTAAATGCACACGCTACCTAATGCACTATGGAATCATACACCACCCAGATGGTGCTTAAAGGAAGATGGAGTACAAAGAAATACGAGTGAGATCAGATTCTAAGAACAATTGTTTGAGTGTCAGTAAGCTATTCCTCAATTTATAACAAGGGCCTCATCCTATATTTACTATTTTGAGCAGTAATAGTCATTGCACTTCCCCCTATTTACAGGACTATTACATAGACATGGAAAATATCACAATATTTATTTTCTGCTGGGTTGCACTACCTTTTTTCAGCAAAATTGGTAAAACCAGCACAAAATATTGATGAGCTTCAAGTCCAAATTACAGCCAGGGCAAATTGGGTTTTGGTGACCTTTTGCGTTAACCTAAGAAACATTGCATGAGGCACTTGCTCCTCCCACAAAATTGGCCACAACCAGAGGATGAATTGCTCACTGTTACAAATTCTTGCTCGTTACACTGAATGGATCTTAAATATTAAGCTTTTTTTTAGATGCCAGGAGACAATTAGCTTTGTTTTCTTTTTCAATTTACTAAGAAATTTATTACTGCACACCAATGAAGACAGTATTCTGTCTGTATAACTTTTAAAAGCCATTTTTGGTTATTTACATTGAACATACAGTGCAGAAGGAGGCCATTCGGCCCATCGAGTCTGCACCGATCCACTTACGCCCTCACTTCCACCCTATCTCTATAACCCAATAACCCCTCCTAACCTTTTTGGGCACTAAGGGCAATTTAGCAGAGCTAATCCACCTAACCTGCAGGTCTTTGGATTGTGGGGGGAAACGGAGCACCCGGAGGAAACCCATGCAGGCACAGGGAGAATGTGCAGACTCCGCACAGACTGTGACCCAGTGGGGAATTGAACCTGGGACCCTGGTGCTGTGAAGCCACAGTGCTAACCACTGTGCTACTACTTGTGTAGCCACGTAAAATGGCTGATTCCCGATTAGAATGGTCAAACCCCGATTTAAAATGGCGAACGAAAGAGGCTGATGGGAAAATCAGCCAACAGGACTCAAACGGACAGCTGCAGGTAAAACAGTGTATTCGCCTCTGGGGAAGTCAGTCCAGACCGATACCTGCAGCCATCAACATCACAACAACCCAGCCATCTGCATTTCAATCAGCCATCCCCGGGAACAATTGCTACAAATTAGCAATTGAAAGCCAACCCAGACCTTTTGGCGCCAGCAGGGGCTAACACAAAGAAAGGTAAACGACCACCCCCCCGATCAAGGAATCTCCCCATTATTGGAGCATATCGAACCAAGTGATTGGTACCAAGTCCAATCACTTGGAACCAGGTACGAAGTCTGCCCCGAGAGGCGGGAAGCCCCTGGGGACTATAAGAATAGGGGCCAAGTTCAAATCGACCCTTCTCTTCCTGCTCGCAACCTTCGAGACCCTTCTACAAGAAAACTGTAAGTATTACTCCAGCGATCGCTACCAGATAGGCGCTCCTGACTATCGACTTGTACCAGCTTTTGAATCCCGCAGGCTCAGAACCAATTCGAAAGACCATTCATTTCCCTGACCTGGTGGCCATTTCCAAAGTTAAGTATTGGCCTTTAGTGGTAGGTAGTGGTCTAGAAGTAGGATTATTGTATAAGTATTACCTGCTGTATATAATAAATGAGCGTTGATTTAACTCTTACTAAGCGGTGTGTTGCATTATTAATCATTACTTGGACTTGAACCACGTGGCGGTATCAGAAAGATACCCGGCGACTCATGAGCAAAGGTGACAGAATAAGAATAAAGTAAACTAAGGTTAAAACGAGCAACACTTGGGATACTGATAGGTGATGAATTGGACACTCTAATTAAAATGCTTATATTTGTGGTAAACCTATATTCAACCATATCAATTAAACCGCACCAGGTTAACACCCTTAAATATACCCAGGGATGTTGTTAACGCAATTTAATTAAAAAATGATGTTCTAAAATGTAAACAATTGTGATGCTTCAAGGTAGAGATTGTATTCAGTGACATGTAAGTGAGTTTAAGTTGAAACCTGAGTTAAAAAACAAGTTGTTAAATCTCGCACAGTTTTCACCCAGACACTAACTCTTGGCTATGTTTTATACCAAGTTTTCGACCAGCATGGCAGTTTTCTTCATAGGCACCAACGATATAGGTAAAAAGCGGGACGAGGTCCTACAAGCTGAATTTAGGGAGCTAGGAGTTAAACTAAAAAGTAGGACCTCAAAGGTAGTAATCTCAGGATTGCTACCAGTGCCACGAGCTAGTCAGAGTAGGAATGTCAGGATAGAGAGGATGAATATGTGGCTCGAGAGATGGTGCAAGAGGGAGGGATTCAAATTCCTGGGACATTGGAACCAGTTCTGGGTGAGGTGGGACATTACAAACCGGACGGTCTGCACCTGGGCAGGACTGGAACCGATGTCCTAGGGGGGGTGTTTGCTAGAGCTGTTGGGGAGAGTTTACACCAATGTGGCAGGGGGATGGGAACCGATGCAGGAAGTTGGAAGGTAGTAAAACAGGGACGGAAATAAAAGGCAGTAAGGGGGAAAGTGTAAGGCAGAGAAGCCATAGTCAAAAATCAAAAAGGGCGACAGTAAAAGGTACAGTGACTGAAGGGAGCTCAGTGAATAGGACCAGGAATACTAAAAGAAATAAAACGGGAAGTGAAAACATTAATGGTAAGCGACGCGGCAGGTTGTTACAGGAAGATATGGGTTCGACGACAAGGAAAATTAGGAGAAAGGTTAAGAGGAAATATAACTTAGGAGAGGTTACTGATCGAGGTGTTAAGATTCAGAACAGAGGTAAAAAATCCAACATAAGTGTACTTTACCTGAATGCTCGTAGTATTCGGAATAAGGTAAATGAGTTGATGGCGCAAATCATCGTGAATGACTATGATTTAGTGGCCATTACTGAAACATGGTTAAAGCATGGTCACGACTGGGAGTTAAATATCCGAGGGTATCAAACTTTTCGGAAGGACAGAGTGGATGGTAAGGGAGGTGGTGTAGCTCTGTTATTTAAGGATGACATCCGGGCAACAGTAAGGGATGACATCGGTGCTATGGAGGATAAGGTTGAATCCATTTGGGTGGAAATCAGGAATAGTAAGGCGAAAAAGTCACTGATAGGAGTAATCTATAGGCCACCAAATAGTAACATTATGGTGGGGCAGGCAATAAACAAAGAAATAACAGATGCATGTAGAAATGGTACAGCAGTTATCATGGGGGATTTTAATCTACATGTTGATTGGTTTTAACCAAGTCGGTCAAGGCAGCCTTGAGGAGGAGTTTATAGAATGTATCCGCGATAGTTTCCTAGAACAGTATGTAATGGAACCTACGTGGGAACAAGCGGTCCTAGATCTGGTCCTGTGTATTGAGACAGGATTGATTCAGGATCTCATAGTTAGGGATCCTCTCGGAAGGAGCGATCACAATATGGTGGAATTTAAAATACAGATGGAGGGTGAGAAGGTAAAATCAAGCACTAGTGTTTTGTGCTTAAACAAAGGAGATTACAATGGGATGAGAGAAGAACAAGCTAAGGTAGACTGGGAGCAAAGATTTTATGGTGAAACAGTTGAGGAACAGTGGAGAACCTTCCAAGTGATTTTTCACAGTGCTCAGCAAAAGTTTATACCAACAAAAAGGAAGGACGGTAAAAAGAGGGAAAATCGACCGTGGATATCTAAGGAAATAAGGGAGAGTATCAAATTGAAGGAAAAAACATACAAAGTAGCAAAGATTAGTGGGAGGCTAGAGGACTGGGAAATCTATAGGGGGCAACAGAAAGCTACTAAAAAAGCTATAAAGATGAGTAAGCTAGATTTTGAGAGTAAACTTGCTCAGAATATAAAAACAGATAGTAAAAGTTTCTACAAATACATAAAACAAAAAAGAGTGGCTAAGGTAAATATTGGTCCTTTAGAGGATGAGAAGGGAGATTTAATAATGGGAGATGAGGAAATGGCTGAGGAACTGAACAGGTTTTTTGGGTCGGTCTTCACAGTGGAAGACACAAATAACATGCCAGTGACTGATGGAAATGAGGCTATGACAGGTGAGGACCTTGAGAGGATTGTTATCACCAAGGAGGTAGTGATGGGCAAGCTAATGGGGCTAAAGGTAGACAAGTCTCTTGGACCTGATGGAATGCATCCCAGAGTGCTAAAAGAGATGGCTGGGGAAATTGCAAATGCACTCGTGATAATTTACCAAAATTCACTAGACTCTGGGGTGGTTCCGGCGGATTGGAAATTAGCAAACGTGACACCACTGTTTAAAAAAGGAGGTAGGCAGAAAGCGGGTAATTATAGGCCAGTGAGCTTAACTTCGGTAGTAGGGAAGATGCTGGAATCTATCATCAAGGAAGAAATAGCGAGGCATCTGGATGGAAATTGTCCCATTGGACGGACGCAGCATGGGCTCATAAAGGGCAGGTCGTGCCTAACTAATTTAGTGGAATTTTTTGAGGACATTAACAGTGCGGTAGATAACGGGGAGCCAATGGATGTGGTATATCTGGATTTCCAGAAAGCCTTTGACAAGGTGCCACACAAAAGGTTGTTGCATAAGATAAAGATGCATGGCATTAAGGGGAAAGTAGTAGCATGGATAGAGGATTGGTTAATTAATAGAAAGCAAAGAGTGGGGATTAACGGGTGTTTCTCTGGTTGGCAATCAGTAGCTAGTGGTGTCCCTCAGGGATCAGTGTTGGGCCCACAACTGTTCACAATTTACATAGATGATTTGGAGTTGGGGACCAAGGGCAATGTGTCCAAGTTTGCAGACGACACTAAGATAAGTGGTAAAGCAAAAAGTGCAGAGGATACTGGAAGTCTGCAGAGGGATTTGGATAGGCTAAGTGAATGGGCTAGGGTCTGGCAGATGGAATACAATGTTGACAAATGTGAGGTTATCCATTTTGGTAGGAATAACAGCAAAAGGGATTATTATTTAAATGATAAAATATTAAAACATGCTGCTGTACAGAGAGACCTGGGTGTGCTAGTGCATGAGTCGCAAAAAGTTGGTTTTCAGGTGCAACAGGTGATTAAGAAGGCAAATGGAATTTTGTCCTTCATTGCTAGAGGGATGGAGTTTAAGACTAGGGAGGTTCTGCTGCAATTGTATAAGGTGTTAGTGAAGCCACACCTGGAGTATTGTGTTCAGTTTTGGTCTCCTTACTTGAGAAAGGACATACTGGCACTGGAGGGTGTGCAGAGGAGATTCACTAGGTTAATCCCAGAGCTGAAGGGGTTGGATTACGAGGAGAGGTTGAGTAGACTGGGACTGTACTCGTTGGAATTTAGAAGGATGAGGGGGGATCTTATAGAAACATCTCAGATTATGAAGGGAATAGATAGGATAGATGCGGGCAGGTTGTTTCCACTGGCAGATGAAAGCAGAACTAGGGGGCATAGCCTCAAAATAAGGGGAAGTAGATTTAGGACTGAGTTTAGGAGGAACGTCTTCACCCAAAGGGTTGTGAATCTATGGAATTCCTTGCCCAGTGAAGCAGTAGAGGCTCCTTCATTAAATGTTTTTAAGATAAAGATAGATAGTTTTTTGAAGAATAAAGGGATTAAGGGTTATGGTGTTCGGGCCGGAAAGTGGAGCTGAGTCCACAAAAGATCAGCCATGATCTCATTGAATGGTGGAGCAGGCTTGAGGGGCCAGATGGCCTACTCCTGCTCCTAGTTCTTATGTTCTTATGTTCTTATAACACACTTCAACAAGGGTGGGATTTTCCAGTCCATCCGAAATGAATGGACTTTTGAACCACTCACCACATTTGAAGGCTCCGTCCCAAATTAATGTCAATTTCATTCTAGAACCTCTGCGACTGGTCAGAATAGAAAAGTAAAATGCATGTCATGTATGAGGATGTACTTTATGTAAGTAAAAATAACTCTCCTCTCTTTTGGTCTGCTAGTTTTGTGCATCACACGCAGAGGAAATTTGGGTGCTGTGATGTCACTCCGCTTTTAGTACAATTCCTAAATGCTAATGTGTGGTCAAGAGTAATCTGCCATTTGATATTTTTTTCTTGTGAGAAGAATGGGAGCTATGTCTTCGTGTTTGGCCTCAGCAACCTCCTTGTGAGGCGATTTATAGATCAGGGTGATGAATCATTCAGCAATGTGTTGTGTTGCCAGATTACTATTTATTGCTTTAAAAAAGCAAATCAACAAAAAGATTTCATAGCGAATACGGGATAGGATGAGTAAACACGTTTATATCATTTCTTGGGGGTTTCTGTTGAACTTCTGCCAAAGATATGGGGGGCAATCGGAAGAACACCTTTCATCCTTCTAACATAGGATTTCCCAGGCCCCATGTGCTGCCAACCAAAAGGAGGACTGGCAGCTCTTCAGTCCCATCGGCTGGGATTGGGGGCTACTGCTGGAACTGCAGCCAGTACTGGACCAACCACCATGATGGATGCCCTGAGTCCAGATAGCTGTCCACTGCAGGCCCCATCCAAATCAGGCTAGACTTGGTGTTGGGAGGGGAGTCAGTCATTAAGGCAGGGGGTTTTGTTCAGCGGGGATGACCCTTGTCACTGCGAGGATCCTCTGTGAGCCACAGCATGCCTGAAAAGGAGGGTAACCCTGAGCCGGCAGGGAGGCCTCCAGGACACACCTAGTGGTCTTCCCTCATGGCGGTGCCCATTGCTGCAGGTAATATACTATCATATCAGCAACAGGAAAAGACTCTTAAGTGTTCCTAAACTGGACACTTAAGGGCCTCAAATAGCCTTACGGGTGGGGGGTGCAAGTCGGGAGGTAGGGTGATCTGCCATCTTTCCTGACATTGGTAAAATTCCATCTGCACTTGATGGGTATGCCACCCTTGCCATCCCACCTGATTTCATCGCTCCTCCCTGTCATCTATCTTGCATCCCAGAAACTCCCTCAGGTGCTGCAAGATTCTGGCCACAGTGTGCACTCTGGGTGGATTTATTCAGGGGCCAGAAATAGATTGGAATGTTATTGCAATTTAACAAAATGGAAATGGCTTCATTTCAACATTTGTGCTAGTTCCTGTCCTTTCTACCAAAAGCACACTTTCTTAAAATATGATTTCTACATAGGCGACACGATGGCACAGTTGTTAGCACTGCAGCCTCACAGCGCCAGGGACCTGAGTTTGATTCCGACCTCGGGTGACTGTCTGTGTGGAGTTTGCACATTCTCCCCGTGTCTGCCTGGGTTTCCTCTGGGTGATCCGGTTTCCTCCCACAGTCCAAAGATGTGCAGGTTAGGTGGATAGGCTATGCTAAATTGCCCCTAGGGGGGTTACGTGGGTAGGGTGTGATTTGGGCCAAGGTAGGGTGCTCTTTCGGAGAGTCGGTGCAGATCTGATGGGCCGAATGGCCTCCGTCTGCACAGGAGGGATTCTATGATAAATTGGAGACTGTCATGTATGTGTTCCCTTTTGCTGCCTGTGATCAGTATATTTGTATGTAAATGGTTTATTATCCGTAGAATGACTGTCTCAATTTAATAATTTCCAGCTGCAAGCTTTTTTGTGAATATTAAAAACAAAGAAGGTTATTTAATATCTCCCGCTTGTCCTGGATATTTAACACGGAAAGGCTCACTCACTCGGTCGATACAGATTATCACATGCACAATGATCAGATACAGATGAAAGTAAAACAATACAATTACAATTTATGATAATCTGAGTATATTTCAAGGCAGACCTGTAGTTTCTAGATAAATTGATGCTTTAGCTGAAGTGAAGGTTTTACAAAGCAGAGAATTCTCAGTAAGTCTTTGTACAGTTGAATTTCCAGTAAGTTGATTCTCAGGTTGGAAGTTGGAACTAGTTGCAGGATGGGGAGTCCACTTGTTTTAAAGTTATTGTTCTTTAATATCTTGGCTGCTTAGGTGATTCGCAGCCGGTTCAACAGTTTTTTGATGGTATGTCTTCTTAAAAGCAGACAACAAAGTGGCTTCCCCACCATGTGACCTTTGCAAGTTCAAAGACCTTTTTCAAAAAGGTGTGGTATGTCGATTACACATCCCGTGTTGTTTGACACCTTGAAATTCACCCAGTCTAGTCTGGTTGAGAGACCATCGTTGTACAATGGAAGGTCGATGGAATCCATTCACATTCATCTAATACACATTGAGTTTCAATGTTTCTTTTGATCATGATGAAACAGAAAGATGAACCAGCTGGAATGCTACAGTTCTTTTGTTGATGGTCAATCCTTAAAGGATGTGTGAATTCCCCAGATGTGTGTGTGTATGTGACTGTGTGTGTATGTGTATACATAAGTATTTGTGTGTGTGCTTGTATACAGGAGTGCGTGTGTACATTATTGTGTGTGCATTTGAGTGCACATGTGTATGTGTGCGTGTGGATGTGTGTGTACATGAGCATGTGTGTGTGTACATGAAAGTGTCCTTGTATGTGTGTATATTAGTGTACGTTTGTGCAAATGTGCGAGTACGTGATTGTGTGTGTACGTGAGCTTTTATTAATCTTTATTGTCACAAGTAGGCTTACATTTTCACTGCAATGTGAAAAACTCCTAGTCGCCACATTTCGGCGCCTGTTCGGATGCACAGAGGGAGAATTCAGAATGTCCAAATTACCCAACAGTACGTCTTTCGGGACTTGTGGGAGGAAACCGGAGCACCCGGAGAAAACCCATGCAGACATGCTCATGAAAACACATGCAGACTCCACACAGCCAGTGAACCAAGCCGGGAATCGAACCTGGGACCCTGAAGCTGTGAAGCAACAGTGCTACCCACTGTGCTACCGTTTGCACATATGTTTGTGCCTGCACATGTGTATGTTTGTGTGTGTGTACACATATGTATGAGTGTGCGCAAGTGTATGTTTGTGTGTGTGTACACATGTATGAGTGTGCGCAAGTGTATGTGCTTTTTTTCTTTTTTGAAAATGTTTCCACTTAATCCACCTTCCCAGCACATCTTTGGGTTGTGGGGATGGGACTCACGCAGACATGGGGAGAATGTGCAAACTCCACTCGGACAGTGACACAAGGCCGGGATCAAACCCAGGCCCTCAACGCCGCGAGGCAGCGGTGCTAACCACTGCACCACCGTGCTGCCCCGCGTGTGTATGTGGGTATCTGAATGTGTGTGTGTATGTGTGTACGTGTGCGTGTATACATGTGTATGTGACTGTGTGTATGTGTGTGTATGTGTATGTTTGTGTGTGTACATTAGTGTGCATGTGTGCACATGAGAGTGTGTGTGTACATGTGTATGTGTGAGAGTGCATGTGTGTGTGCATATGTATGTGTGTGTGTCTGTGTGTGTATGTATTTGAATGTGTGTCTGTATGTGAGTATGTATGTATGTGTGTGTGTGCATTTGTATGTGCGTGCGTGCATGCACGTGTGTGTGTGTACACAATCATTGAAGTTTGAATGGTGATGTGAATGGTGATGAAATTCTGGAATTTGTCCTGTTGATCTAGACTAGATGGCCAGTACTGACAAGAGCACTTCACTGTCCTTGACAGCTTGCCTTTATCAACAATTACATACTTTTAATAGTCAACATTTGTCCTGTTTGAAAGAAGGATTGGAAAAGCTTTGATTCTGTCTTTGTTTTGACAGACTTTCTCTTGGGTTCTTTTGTGGTATAAATTATGCTAATTATTCTTGGAGAGAAATTAAACATTAGCACTGGAGTCTCGCAGGCAAAACATTTGTGACTAAGCCCATATATGAAGAATATTTAGTCATCACTGTGTAACTCTTTAATACCTCGCTTCATGAAATGACAAACTAAAATTTAAATTTATAATGTATACAGAATGATGAGTTCACCATAATGACGAATGTTGCTCTGCACAACTAACATCATTCAATGTGTGTGAGGCGACCAGACTTTAGATGTACGTTTTATGCCCAGGATTCACTGTTGCTGGATCAAAATCCTGGAACTCCCTTCCTACTGTGTGGGCATCTGTACCACATGGACTGCAACGGTTCAAGAAAACACTTAACCACCACCTTCTCTCAAGAGCAATTAGGGATGAGCAACAAATGTTTGTCTTGCCAACGATGCCGCATCCCATAAAAGAATAACAAAAATCAGAAGTATTGTATTTGAAGGACTTTGAATCATTTCCAAGAAGCGTGGTGTGATTACTGCATAAACGTATGCCCGCTTATCTTTAATTATGTCATTGGACCCAATTATTTTCTCACAGGTGTATTCTATGAATTAAGCCATTGATTCCACCTGTGGAATATTTCTTGGTTATCCAACAAATTTTTGGTTTCATTGCAATATATTTGCTGAAAACATATGGCATTCACCATTACTCCAGCAGTATTTTGGCAGTGTTGGCATAGTTATGTTTAGGAATCCATTATTTTCATATCAAATGTTTGGAAGCTCCACCTCACCCTTATGCAGCCACCAATGAGGGCCTCACACTCTTCTCGCACAACGCCCATCTTGATCCAAGCGATTCAACAATGATAGACACATTGCCCAAACACCTTGCGACACACTTCTGGATATTCCTTCCTCTCTTTTGCAGGATGAGGTGGGCCATAACAGGAGCGAGCAGAGTTCACAAGCAGTGTAGGGCACGTACCCCTGCATCACAGAAACCCAAAGAAGGAGATGGTCCTCAGCAGGGTTGAGCTGGCTATGGAAGTGGCCATTGCATTTGGAGCCATTGGGATTATTGCAGATAACAGAATGTTCCTGTCATATGCTCTTCTCAAATCCCACCTTACCCATGTCCTGCTAGCTGGCATGAAGTGCACGTTGTAGTTCATGTGGGCATGGACCTCTTGTTTTGCATCCCACCCCACAGCCAATCCATCATTCTCCCTCCCACTGCTGATGTTCTGCTTTCAGATACACAAGAACCAGTGCAGCCTCAGTAGAAGGGGCAAGAGTTGCATAATACCCTCAATGAAAAGGTCCTGTCATATCCTCAATGAAAAGGTCCTTGTCGTGTTGGGTGTTCTGGTCTACAAACAGGTCAACACGGCTGGAGATGATGTAACTCTACTTTAACAACTCAACTGTAATAACATACTGTGAGCTTGGGTACGTGCATTACCAGCTTATCTGTGGACCCTGTCCTATCACTATCTAGGTGAGGCACTCAGCACATGGTGAATGTCTGAGAGGCAGGCTGTGAGCTCTGTGCTCTGAGCTGGCTGCTGCTAGGATGAGCGGGAACTCTGGTGTCCCCTGTCTTTATAGTGCGTGTGCTCTCACTGGTGATTGGCTGTGATGTTGTGTATGCTGGTTGGTCCTACTTTATGTCCATCAGTGTGTCAGTGTGTGTGTGATTGCACCATGATATGCTGATGTATATCATGACATCCCTCCTTTTCGCAAAGAATATGTGCCTACATGAGAATAAATAAAGTGTAGTGAGTGTGTCTGATCATGTGTGTGCATTATTTACATCAATATGTACATGTGGCTATGCTATATACACGGGAAGGTGCCAGGTGCAGAGGAAAACTATGTTACACCAAGAACGAAACAAATGCTATTAACAAACGATGAAAAACTCTTAAACAGTACGGCAGAACAAGTCAGTGAGTCCAATAGTGCAAGGTTTATAAATCAAGTCTTTGGGGTGAGCGACGAATTCGGGTTGACCGCCTCAAGGGTGGTTCAGGATCCACCGACTGAGGAATGGGTCGGGCCACGGTCGAGTGAGGAGGAGGCAGGGTATCCGGAAGCTCAACAAAGTCTATGTCAGGGACAACAGGAGGGCGTGGCACCGGTGCAGAATTTCGTAGTGAGCGTGGAACCAGACGAAGGGCACGCCGATTGCGGCGGCGAATGGAGCCATCAGGCAAACGAACCAGAAACGAGCGGGGAGCCACCTGTCTAAGAACCTCAGCGGTTGCCGACCAGCCACCCTCCGGAAGATGTATGCGGACATGATCTCCAGGCACCAGGGCAGGAAGATCAGTCGCCCGAGCATCATGAGCCACCTTGTGTTGCTCACGCTCTTGTTGCATCCGCCGAAGTACCGGAGCATGGTCGAGGTCTGGGACGTGATGGACGGCACAGAGGTCCTGAGGGTGCGACCCATAAGCAGTTGGGCCGGCGATAGACCCGTGGACAGTGGGGCCGAGCGATAGGCCAGCAAGGCGAGGCAGAAGTCAGATCCTGCATTAACAGCCTTGCAGAGGGGCCTTTTTACAATGTGGACGCCCTTCTCTGCTTTGCCATTTGACTGAGGGTGCAGGGGACTGGACGTCACGTGTGCAAAGTTGTATGCACTAGCAAAGGAAGACCATTCCTGACTCGCGAAGCATGGGCCATTGTCTGACATCACGGTGAGCGGAAAGCCGTGGGGAGCAAAGGTCTCCTTACAGGCCCGGATAACAACCGATGACGTGGTGTCGTACAGGCATATGACCTCAGGATAGCTGGAAACGTAGTCGATGATGATGATGTAGTCCCTGCCGAGCGCATGGAACAGTTCCATGCCCACCTTCGACCAGGGGGACGTGACCAACTCATGGGGCTGAAGGGTCTCACGTGGTTGTGCCGGCTGGAACCGCTGACAGGCGGGGCAATTGAGCACAGTGTTGGCAATGTCCTCATTTATTCCCGGCCAGTATACAGCCTCTCGGACCCTCCGTCGGCACTTCTCAACGCCCAGATGGCCTTCGTGCAGCTGTTCTAAGACAAGCTGGGGCATGCTGTGTGGGATCACAATGCGGTCCAGCTTCAGGAGGACACCATCCACGACTGCCAAGTCATCCCGAATGTTGTAAAACTGTGGGCATTGTCCCTTGGGCCACCCGTCCATCTTGTGGCGCATCACACGTTGCAGAAGGGGGTCAGCCGCATTCTCACGGCGAATGTGGGCAAGGCGTTCGTCAGTGGCCGGCAGATTGGCAGAAGTGAAGGCTACATGTGCGTCGACTTGGCCAACGAACCCCTCTGGGTCGGACGGCGTGTTGACTGCCCTGGACAGAGCATCTGCTGTGATCAGGTCCTTACCCGGGGTGTATACAATTTGGAAGTCGGACCTCCGGAGTTTGAGCAGAATGCGCTGGAGGCGAGGGGTCATGTCATTAAGGTCCTTTTGGATTATGCCAACCAGCGGGCGATGGTCGGTCTCCACAGTGAACTGGGGAAGGCCATACACATAGTCGTGGAACTTGTCAATGCCAGAGAACAGGCCTAGGCACACCTTCTCAATTTGCGCATAGCGCTGCTCTGTGGGGGTCATGGCACGTGACGCAAAGGCGACAGGGGCCCATGATGAGGCATCACCTCGTTGCAGGAGGACCGCCCCAATGCCGGATTGGCTGACGTCAGTCGAGATCTTCGTCTCCCTTGCAGGATCGAAGAACGCCAGTACTGGGGCGGTGGTAAGCTTGACCTTGAGCTCCTCCCATTCACGCTGGTGGGTGGGAAGCCACTGGAATTCAGTTGTCTTCCTGACAAGGTGCCGAAGAGCTGTGGTGTGGGAAGCGAGGTTAGGGATGAATTTTCCCAGAAAGTTGACCATTTCTAGAAAGCGTAGCACCGCCTTCTTGTCTGTCAGCTTCTGCATGGTCATGATGGCTGCCACCTTGTCGGCATCCGAACGCACACCCAACCGGGAAATGTGGTCCCCCAAGAACTTGAGTTCGGTTTGGCCAAAAGAACATTTGGCTCTGTTAAGGCGCAGGCCCTGGTCCCGTATCCGTTGAAAGACGCGTTGGAGGCGACTGATATGCTCCTGCGGTGTGGTAGGCCAAATAATGATATCGTCCACATAGACGCGCACGCCTTCGATGCCCTCCATCATCTGTTCCATGATGCGATGGAAAACTTCAGAGGCCAATATGATTCCAAATGGCATCCTATTGTAGCAGTATCTGCCAAATGGAGTGTTGAAGGTACACAGCTTCCTGCTGGACTGATCCAATTGAATTTGCCAGAAGCCCTTTGAGGCATCAAGCTTGATGAATATTTTTGCCCGAGCCATCTCGCACGTGATCTCCTCATGTTTGGGTATAGGGTAATGTTCCCTCATTATATTGCGATTTAAGTTTTTCGGGTCAATACAGATCCGGAGCTCGCCGGAAGGCTCCTTGACGCACACCATGGAGCTGACCCATGCAGTTGGCTCCATCACCCGGGAAAGCACTCCTTGGTCCTAAAGGTCCTGCAGCTGCTGCTTGAGGCGGTCCTTGAGGGGTGCTGGGACTGCAAGGTGCATGAACTACCGGGGTGGCATCCTGTTTGAACAGGATTTTGTATGTGTAGGGCAGTGTACCCATGCCCTCGAAAGCATCCTGGTTGTGAGAGAGGATTGAGTTTAGTTGCGCCCTGAATTCCGCATCTTGGAAGTCAGACGTGACTTCTGGAGAGAGAGGGAGTGTACTCGCTGAACGAGGTGGAGGAGTTTGCACGCCTGTGCGCCTGGCAGAGAGTCCTTTGAAGAGCCCACGATCTCGAAGGGTAGGATGGCTTTACGCGAGTTGTGCGTCACTTTGAGTTGGCACGATCCCGTGGCGGGGATGACGTTGCCATTATAGTCGACCAGTTGACAGATGGATGGAAGAATTGCTGGCTTGACCCTCAGGGTTTGAAATGCTGACCATGCGAGGAGATTTGCGGAAGCACCAGTGTCCATGCGGAATGTGATCTGGGATCGGTTGACCGTCAGGGTGGCACACCACTCGTCGTCCGGATCAATGCTGTGCCCCGACAGCGGCTGATGCGTTCGACTCGGGGACAGCTTGTTCTTGTTGATGACAGCAATGCGGAAAGATGTATGATGTCAGGATCGGACTCGGTGAATGTGGGTAGAATTGCCCAACATTTCTGCGAGGCTGGTTAAACTGTTACGAGTTGGCAGGCTGAGGTGCTCGACAGCAGGGAGCATAGTGGCCAAGCCTGCCACAGCGTAGGCATTGTCGCGCTTTGGCCGGACATTGCCGCTTTAAATGGGCGGAGCCACAGTTGCCACACGTCATGACGTCAGTGCGTTCATTGCGCAACCGCGCATGCGCGGTGGGGTCTTGCGTAGTGCACGCCTGCGCATCGCGTTCCTCCGCGTTAACGTCCCCTCTTTTGGCGCGTACAAGCGCGGGAGGCCTCGGAAAGCATGCGGAAAGGCCGCCCTCCTCCGGGCCGTGGGCCGGTAGGTACTCGATCGTCTGGACCCGCTCCGCGATGTGGGGCCCCTGCCGCGCCATTTCAGCCGCCTGGATGTGTGAGTACCGGCTGGTGGCGTTCTCATGCAGGACGCAAGTCTCGATGGCCGTCGCTCGGGTGAGTTGCTTGATTTTAAGGAGCTGCTGGCGCAGGGTGTCCGACATGACCCCGAAAGCTATCTGGTCGCGTATCATGGAGTCAGAGGTGGGCCCATAGCTGCAGGACTGCGCGAGGATGCGGAGGTGCGTTAAATAACCCTGGAAAGACTCGTCCTTACCCTGCAGGCGCTGCTGGAACAGGTACCTTTCGAAGCTTTCGTTGGCTTCAACGCTGAAGTGCTCATCAAATTTTAGGAGCACCGTCTTGTATTTGGTTTTGTCCTCGCCGTCCGCGAATGTAAGGGAGTTAAAGATGTGGATGGCGTCTTGCCCTGCCGTGGAGAGAAGAAGAGCTATCTTCCTTATGTCCGATGCATTCTCCCTGTCTGTGGCCTCTAGGAAGAGCTGGAAGCGCTGTTTAAAAAGCTTCCAATTCACCCCGAGATTGCCAGCGATGCATAGCCGCCGCGGCGGGTTGATGTTCTCTATGCTGCAGGATGGCGGATTGCTGATAAGTTGCAGGTAGGTCTCACAGGGGCTAGTGTGCGTCCACTCCTGGAACCATGTCGTGTTGTGTGTTCTGGTCTACAAACAGGTCAACACGGCTGGAGATGGTGTAACTCTATTTTATTAACAACTCAACTGTAATAACATACTGTAAGCTTGGGTACGTGCATTACCAGCTTATCTGTGGACCCTGTCCTATCACAGGTGAGGCACTCAGCACATGGTGAATGTCTGAGAGGCAGGCTGTGAGCTCTGTGCTCTGAGCTGGCTGCTGCTAGGATGAGCGGGAACTCTGGTGTCCCCTGTCTTTATAGTGCGTGTGCTCTCACTGGTGATTGGCTGCGATGTTGTGTATGCTGGTTGGTCCTACTTTATGTCCATCAGTGTGTCAGTGTGTGTGTGATTGCACCATGATATGCTGATGTATATCATGACAGTCCTGTCACTTGTTATGAGGCTCACAGCTACCAGCTGTGTTACTGACACTGAATATACTTTGGAGTCTAATATGGATTAAGGGCCTCGACATAGTAATTCACTGAACATGAAAGAGTTGTAGCCATGTCAAGGGGAAAGGACAGTTTGTTTGCCAGCTCTCCAAAGACGAGCTCAGGGATGGGTTCCACTATAAAGGGTTCAGATGAAGACTCCAATCGGGATGCTTTTGGGATGCTTACAGACTATGCTGATGAGCATACACACCAAGGTGCTTGGTGCATTGGCAGTTTTTTTAAACAGGCTGTTGATACTATCAATGAGCACACAGCCATCACCTCAGGAAGGGAAGCTTGGCTTCAACTCAGCACAGGGCTTTATGAAGAGCTTTGGAACCCATTGTTCCCAGCATGGAAGTGTGACTAATTCTATAACAGCACTTGTGGACTTGCTTGTGATGCAGCGTCTGGTGACAGCAGAACAGGCAGAAACCACCGGACACTGAGTGCTGCAGTGGAAACTCAGAGTAAGGTCATGAGATCTGTACTTCCTGGCATGCAGGCTCAAACTGCTGACTTTATAGCTGCAGGTCTCCGTGCTCAAAGGGGAAAGCAGGTTCTTACAGCTGTTCAGCAATAAAACCTCTAACTCAGGTGGCTGAGATGCTGCACGAGTAAAGCGGTAGGTGGGCATTGTGGTGTGAAAACCTGCTCTCAGGATGACAGCATTGATACTCCACCACAATCACTCCATCAGGCCCCTTGCTGTTGGCTGTCAGCCCATCCTGGGATGGAGTCTGAAACCAACTCCAACTGCGTTGTCCTCATGGCCCAGATCTTCTTGAGGTCATCTTGCAAGGCCACCTGCAATCTCCCTCCGTGAAAGAGAGTTATATCCATCAGTCATACTGCAGACATTTGAGGAACACTGCGGAGAAGAACTAGGAGAGGCAAAGACACCCACAAGACGCCCGCAAGGCAGCACGGTGGCAAAGTGGTTCGCACTGCTGCCTCACAGCGTCAGGGATCCGGGTTCAATTCCGGTCTTGGGTGTAGAGTTTGCACTTTCTCCCAATGTCTCTGTGGGTTTCCTCCGGGTGTTCCGGTTTTCTCCCACAGTGCAAAGATGTGCAGGTTAGGTGGATTGGCCATGCCAAATTGCTTCTTGGTGTCCAAAAGGTTAAACGGGGTTCCGAGGATAGGGCAGGGGTGTGGGCCCAGATAGGGGGGCTCTTCCAATTGTTTCACTATAGGCAGTATTCCCTCAATTGAGGAGGGGTTAATGGGATACTTTTTAGTACATGGTGGAGCCAATCCAGTGAAGGATGCTTGTTCCATTTTTAATGGCCACAGTCATTTTTGTCCTTGGCCCAAATTGGGTGTTGCCCCAGTTGGCTCTTTTTGAGGCGTCTAATGGACCAAGTGACTTTTCCATTATCAAAATTAAGAGAAGAATTTAATTGGGCCATTATATTCATGCCCAAAAGGGCTTGTGTCACTGGGCCTACCCAGATCAGTTGATGTGGGCCAAATTCAAGCAACATGAGTTCTGTTTGTTGAAGGGTTAATGGATTACCCCCTGCTGCATAGACTTCAATCGCTTGTCTCTTTAAGGGAAACAAGTTTGAATAATTTTGAGGAATACAGGTTAATTCTGCTCCAATATCAAATAGAAAATCAATTTGTTGACCTCCCACTCTCAATGAAATATATAGTCCATCCTTTATGTTCTCAATTAAAGCATGTAATGCTGTGTAAATGGACTG
Organism: Scyliorhinus torazame; assembly: GCF_047496885.1. Taxonomy (NCBI): domain Eukaryota; kingdom Metazoa; phylum Chordata; class Chondrichthyes; order Carcharhiniformes; family Scyliorhinidae; genus Scyliorhinus; species Scyliorhinus torazame. Next base: position 211,263,382 of record NC_092714.1, read on the forward strand.
AGAGTGGAGTCCGCTAGTTTTTTGTCGCATCAAACAGGGCCCTCTTGTGTCGGGGGGCTAATTTGTTGAATCTGTCGACAAAAGTGTCATCGTCATCCATTACGTCTCTACGTGGTGAAATTGGGCGGGGCCTATGTTCATCCCTGTACGTATCTTGGTGAAACGTGTCTCAGGGCGGATCCTTGTAGTATGTGTCACGGGGCGGTTCTCGAGGCGTGTCTCGATAGTATGAGTCACGGGGTTGGTCCTGAGGAGGGTCTCGATAATATGAGTCACGGCATGGATAATCATCTCCTCATCCTTTAGCCTGTATTCTGAAACGACATGTTTTTTTCCAATGTCCCTCTTTACCACAGAAATTACATTTTCCCTATTTTTTGGAATCCTTTATCGGAGCAAGAAAAGGGGCCGGGTTTCCTGCTAGGTTTCCTGTGCTACTTACAGTGCCTGCTGTTTGAGGCTGAGCCTGAGGTGTGCCATGGTTTTTAACTTCCAAGCCGCGGTCAAGTTGAATACATCGTTCTACTAATGCCCTGTAGGTAGTACCAATCAGCACCCAGTCAGGAAGGTCTATGTTTAAAGCTTTAGACAGTTCTGGTCTCAAACCCGCGACAAACGCAGTTTTGAATGGTCCTAAGGTACTCATATCCCAATTCTCCTCTCTTGCTTGGAGCTCCATTCCGGAATGCTCCATTCAACTGCTCTAAATCTTTCCTCATAGTCTTGCAGATCCTCTGAATGCTTTTGAACACAGGATGTTATTTTTCCCCAATCAGTTTTAGGTGGATTGAATCTTAATAGCCAATTTTTATTTTGACTGCCATCCCACTTTCAGATTTTGTAAATCGTCGCCAAGAGGCAAACAAATCTCCGTCGAGAGTATTCTACTATCGCGGGAACCAACCATCATAGACAAAACCTGTACACCATCTAGCGGATGGAGCCTGTAAATATTCTGTAAGAGCTCTAGCTGAACCCAGATGGCCAAACCCCCCTTTTTAGGGTGCGGGAGTTCTCTGGACCATCTATCGATTTTATCGGAGTCTGCTGGATCATGACCCAATGTCGGGCATACTGAGATTTGGTGGTTGTTACCTCATCTTCGGTTGTTTCTGTCACCTCAAGCTTAACCCGTTTGGTCCGTAATGGGGCGAGTCGTAATACTCTAGTTCTGCCACTAGGTTTGTCTTTTATGTCACCATCACTATCTTTGTCTGAGCTAACAAGTTTTTTTTTGTTCATTGTCTCGTGTCGTGATAACAATCTCCGATCCTGTAGGAGCTGCTCCGAGAGACTTTTGAATTGGAATTAGCAGGGTGTTTTGGTTTAAAAAAGGATTTGTCGGCTTCTGAGCCGCTAACTTTTCTTTCAGAAATTTGTAATGATCTTTCATGTTGTCCATTTCATTCTCTGGAGTATACTTTTCTTTAAGTAATTGGGTGTTCTCTGTTTGTAGCCCAGTACTTTGGTAATTCAATTAATCAGTTTGGGATATTAATTGTTGAACTCTGTAGATCACTTCGGCTAATAGGGCTTTAGTTTGATCTAATTTTTCGAGCTTAGATTTTGATTCTTGCAATTGCTCAACGACTGCCTGGAGTTGCTCTTTGATAGATTTAAGTTTGCAATCGTGGTTTTTGTTGGCGATTGTTTTCTGTCGCTTACGGAGCTGTCCTATTACTGCAAGAGACCATCTAATACGCCTCTTATTTGTCAATCGGGTAGTTTTTCCCCAAATTCTCTTTATATCTTCAATGAACCATTGACCCTTAGCAATATTGTATTTTGATTCAATTTTTGTAATTACTTTGGATAATTCAAAATGCCGATTAATGGTGGATTTAAGATCCCCGAACATATCGTTAATAGACACTTCTGGTGGAGCTCCGCCACCCTTTGAGGTTGTTGGAAGCTCTGCTGCACCCTTGGAAGCAGTGGGGACTTTTTTAGCATTATCGTCCCCCATAACTCTTCCGAAAACCGTTTCTGACCCTGGGCGCCAAACCGATGGGCTCTGTGAGCCATAGGTCGCAATTCGTATATCTGTAATGCCGTACCATATACCAAATTACACCCATATCAGATGTCTGAAGATAGGTTTGCACCCGCACACTCAATTGCACAGTCTTTTCTTCCAAGGTTCTTTTGTTGGTAGGGGAAGTTTTCGCGAGCTGGCGCGGTTTGAGACTTTTAATTGAGGCAAAGTTGATGTCTTACCTCAGCCTTTACCGATTTTCGGATCAAAGTCTTTCGGTCGTCCAGTCTGCGATTCTGCCTTCGGGCCGTACCGCTATTCGGGGACCTCTCCGGCATGGTCTTCCGTCCGATTTCTCCCTCAGTTCGTCCAACTCCGTCAGCTTCTCCCTTCGTTTGTCGATTCTGCCAATTGTGGGTAATTGGCTGGCTGGCTCCCCAACTTCTCCCCCCTTTTACCGACCAAGCCAATTGTTGGATCTCTGTGTCTATTCGTATACCAGTAACGCGGTACCATATACCGAATAACAGAGATTCAAGACTGGCTTTTTGGGTTAAAAGGCAATTTGCCACCTTCATTTTTTGTCAGCTTCTAGTGTCTATTGATAAGTTTCAATTTTCACACAAGTACAAATTTAGAAGGTCCGACTAGCCCTGCAGTAAACTAATCAGAACGATTGTCGATTGTTTGTCCTTAGCAAATACAGATAAGTTGAATTCAAAATACAAGGACAGCTCGTAGTAATTTCTTCAAGTCAAGATACACAGTACAAAGGACTGCGCAGTTTAAAATAGGATAAACAGCTGTTTGCAAAGCAGACAGATAGATTAGAAAATAGTTTGAAATGATTCTAGAATGACTTTCTCGTCTCGATACTCTGACTTTTAAGAAGATCATTTTCTATTAAGTTACTTCCCCTTTACAGCCGTGATTGGTGTTGACTTATCTAAAATTCATTTAATTGACTAAAATGTCTGTCTGTTAAATTAAAGATTAACCATTTCGGCAACCTTCCACTCTGATGAAAAGCTTACTCAGCAGAAATTCCTTTCCATGGGGTGATTCTGTGGTTACCATGGACATGGAACTGGATCCTAGCCCATTTCTCTAAGACAATGAGTCTTTCTCTCTGTTGGCCTTGCAAACGTTTGCAGTTTCGTTATCGGATCTTTTTACAAGCTCTCAGCCCGGCGTCATCAGGCAAAGCAAAGAGTGGAGGGGTTTGCCTCCTCATCAACCCTCCTGGTGCTCGGATGTGGTGACCCTGGTGACCTACTGCTCCCTGCAACTGGAATATCTGACGTAGTGCTGCCCATATTACCTTCCATGTGAGTTCACTTCAGCCATTATCGCAGCGGTCTACATCCCAACCCAGGCAGAAGTGAAGAAGGCGCTGGACGAATTGTACATATTTATAAATTACAATGAAACAGAGCACCCGGAGGCCTTGTTCATTGTGGCCGGGGTCTTCAGCCACGCCAACCTCGAGGGTGTACTGCTAAAATTCCACCAGCACATCTCCTGCCCACCAGGGACGACAACACTCTCGACCACTACTACTCAAAAATCAAGGGCGCCTACCGACCAATCCCCCGACCGCACTTCTGAAAATCGGACCATAAGACCGTGCTCCTTCTCCCGGCATACAAGCAGAGACATAAGCGGGATTATCCGGTTAAGAAGGTCGTGCAGTGCTGGTCCGAGGCAACAGAAGAGCTCCTATGACTGCTTGAAATCAGTGGACTGGTCCATATTTAAGAGCTCAGTGACCAACCTAAATGAGTATGCCACCACCGTCACAGACATTATCAGCAAATGTGTAGACCACTGCATGGCAAAGAAAATAGTACATACGTTCCCCAACTGGAAACCATGGCTTAATTGGGAGATTGACTCCCTACTGAAGGCCAGGTCTGAGGCATTCAAGTCAGGCGACCCTGGCCTATACAAGAAATCCAGGTACAACCTCCGCAAAGTCATCAGGGATGCCAAGAGACAATATCAGACCAAACTAGAGTCACAGACTAGTGTTAGAGAATCTCGTCGGTTGTGGCAAGGCTTGAACAACATAACGGGCTACAAAGCGAAGCCGAGCAGAATTTCCAGCACCCCTCCCCGATGAACTCAATGCATTCTATGCTTGGTTCGCAAAGGAAACCATCAAACCACTGTCGACTGCCCCATCCACATCCACCGTCACAACTTCCGAACTCCGAACGCCTTCTTGAAAGTGAACCCTCAGAAGGCGATGGGCCCGGACGGGGTCCCTGGTCGGCCACACAGATCCTGCACGGACCAGGTGGCAGATGTGTTTGCGGACATCTTCAACCTCTCCCTACTCCGTTCTGAGGTCCCCACCTGCTTCAAGAAGACCACCACCATACCGGGGCCAACGAAGAACCAGGCAATGTGCCTCAATGACTATCATCCGGTGGCCTTGACATCGATTGTAATGAAGTGCTTCGCGAGGATTGGTTATGAAGCACATCAACTCCAGAATGCCTAGATCCCCTTCAATTTGCATACTGCCGCAACCGATCCACAGCAGACGCCACCTCCCTGGCCCTACACTCATCCCTGGAGTATCTCGACAACAAGGACTCCTACATCAGACTCCTACTTATTGACTACAGCACCTCCTTCAACACCATAATCCCAGAAAAACTCATATCAAAAGTTTCCAAACCTAAGACTAGGCTCCTCACTCTGCAACTGGTTTCTCGACTTCCTGACCCATAGACCACAATCAGTAAGAATGAACAACACCTCCTCCACGATAGTCTTCAATACCAGGGCCCACAAGGCTGTGTACTTAGTCCCCTCCTATACTCCCTATACGCACATGACTGCGTGTCAAAATTCCACCTGCAAGTTTGCTCATGACACAACCATAGTGGGCCAGGTCTTGAACAATGATGAGTCAGAATACAGGAAGGAGACAGAGAACCTAGTGGCCTGGTGTAATGACAACAATCTCTCCCTCAATGTCAGCAAAACTAAAGAGCTGGTCATTGACTTCAGGAAGCAAAGTACTGTGCACACCCCTGTCTGCATCAACGGGGCCGAGGTGGAGATGGTTGACAGCTTCAAATTCCTAAGGGTGCCCATCACCAAAAATCTGTCCTGGTCCACCCATGTTGATGCTACGACCAAGAAAGCACAACAGCGCCTATACTTCCTAAAGAAACTAAGGAAGCTCGGCACGTCCACATTGACTCTTATCAACTTTTACACGTGCACCATAGAAAGCATCAGAGCCTGGTATGGCAACTGCTCGGCCCAAGACTGGAAGAAACTACAGAGAATCATGAACACTGCCCAGTCCAACACACAAACCTGCCTCCCATCCATTGACTCTGTCTACATCTCCCGCTGCCTTGGGACCCCTCAAAGAGCCATCCCACCCGGCTTACTCACTCTTCCATCGGGCAGGAGAGATACTAAACACTCACTAACAGATCCAAAAACAGCTTCTTCCCCACTGTTACCAGACTCCTAAATGACCCTCTAATGGACTGATGGACTTATGGACTGATCTGATCTCTTCACACACCTTCTCTACTGAGTAGTACTACACTCCTATATGCTTCACCCGACGCCTGTGTCTATGTACTTATATTGTGTATTGTATATTTGCCCTATTATGAATTTTATTTTCATGTACGCGATGATCTGTCTGAGCTGCATGCAGAACAATACCTTTCACTGTACCTCGGTGCACATGACAATGAACCAATTCAATCCAATAACTATATTTACAACATCATGGATTGGCAGATTGGACACCTTGGTGCCATTAGAAGGTGTTTTGCTTATGTTTTCTATCACTACCTGGCAACATTTCATGACCCTTACATTCTTAGTTGAGGTGGAGACAGCCCTGCAGACTCCTGCACTTCTGGGCCGGAATTCTCCGGCTGTTGGGATTCTCTTTTCCCACTGGCAACGCAGCCCTACGGGTGGGTTTCCCAGCAGTGTGGGGTGGCTTCAATGGGAAATCCCATTGACAAGCAATGGTGTTACGGATGCCTAGTCAGCTCTCAACAGTAGCTAAGAGACTGGACCAGAACCATAACTTTTTAAAGATTTTAAGGCCGTGTGTAAAGATCAATTCGTTCACAAGAAATAGGGCTTGGTTATTTTATAAACAAACTTTATTACAGCAAAAGGAAAACCATATTTAAACTTCAACCCTACCAATAACAGATTACAGGCAGTTTCTTAACCTTATCACACGAGTTCCCATTAATCATCGCTTCAAGTGAACATACAGCTCTCATTACACTTACATAGGCAGGCAAAGATGATACTTATATTCACGATGCAATTTTCTGTTGTTAGCCAAGTTCCTTCAGAACCCTTTTTGAAAGCATGTCTCTGGACAGATTTTTTCATGACCTCTCCCAGTAGCTTTTCAAATCCTTCACCTCACCTGTTCAAAACAGGATTCTTTCTTTCCCTCTCTCTGAGCTCCGTCCAGCCTCTCAAACAATGGTTCCCTCCTGGGGTATTCAGACTTGAACCTATCAGCGTTATCTTGGCTGTTTGATTTCCCACTCCTGTTTATACAAAATAACAGAGCCATGCTATTGATCTGCAACTTACCTCCCATTGATGGGCAAAGAGGCCATCAGCCACTGTAATAGACTAATGGCTTGTCAGACAGGAGTGTCCCAAAGGACAATGGATCTTGCGCAACAGGGGCATCCTGTATATTCCCACTAACCATGTTCCGAATGGGACAATGTAGCTCAGGCCAGGTGTGGGCCTATCCCTCAGACTCTGATAGCAGTTTTTCCCTCAGTCTGTTTAACCCCTAAATTCCTGCTACATCTTTGATCCAATTTTGTAGCAGATGGGAAGAGAGAATCCCACCGCCAGGGAACAGCGCACCAAGGCGAAACACACAGCTGGGGGACTGGAGGACCCTCTGCCGGTACACTCGTTGCAGCTGCAAGAATACTCCCTGTGATTCTCTATGAATTCTGGCTGCTCTACCGAGGCTCTGGAAAAACGTGGCCTCATGCCTCCGGTTCTCCTCCTGGTTTAGGGCCTTCTGTGCTGCTTCTGAGAGCCTGGGACTCCTCTCTCTCTCTCTCTCTCTTGGCTGCAGTTCAGTCAGCAGCAGTTTCAGTGTAATGTGTACTGCTCCTCTTTAAAAGGGGCAGGCTGCCTTTAAATAGTCCACGCTGGCAGAAACATGGGCTCTCCATGCAAATTGCTGAATTTGCTGTTGAGCATTCAGCTATCATTCAAATGGGGAAGTGGCACAAAGTCTGCGTTCTGCCTGCTTCAGTGGGAACAGGCATGGGCTACTGGCAAACCATGAAAGTGGGAGTGATCCAATTTTTACCCCATTATCTTTAGCCTGTATTGAACATTGGATGCCCCCGCAATGTTCACTGCGATGAATTCTAATGCATGACTACATCACTGGATGATTGGCAAGAACTACGGTTTAACTTATATAAAAGCAGACTACTGCAGATGCTGGAAATCTGAAACAAAAACAGAGAGTGCTGGAAAATCTTCCAAAGGAGAGTCATATTGGGATCTAAACGTTAACTCTGTTTCTCTCTCCACTGTTTAACTTGTGTTGTTTGCCCCAATTTTAGCACTGCAGCTTTCTAACCTCATGGCAATAAAAATGGTTGAAATTCCCTCAAGACTTCCAAAGAATCTTACCACAATAGAAGGATCTGGAAAGTTGATGTCCATTGTTGATAGCTTTTTAACGATCACAGCCTTTAACTGTTAAAACTTGTGAATGTTTTCTGAGGTGAAAAGGGCTGTTATCTATCCAGTTGAAAATGTTACGATATCTTTGTTACCTGTTGAGTGACAGCTATTGCTGTTCTTTTTTGAAAATATTGTTTTTAAATGTGTGATGGTGCTGATTTAAGTAAAACAATGAAGGGCACCGATGATTTATTTCCAAACTGCTCCCCTCATCATTACCAGTTTGAAGGATCCTCTTTGTACATTTATCATCTATTTCCTTACGTTACATTTGTGAGATGTGCGGTAAAGAAATTGTCTGTTCAGATCTATCGATAGCAGAGGAATGTTCGCAATAAAGAGGCTGCAATACAATGTTTGGTGTCTGTGGTTAACTGCTCACTAGGAACCTGCACCTGACATAATAGGATGTTAGCACTTGCAATCCAGAAGTGGCTATGTGCTGTGTAGTCTTGCACAACTGCTTGGAAGGCCCTAAAAGCTGCTTAATTGAATGGTGTTGTTCACATACATGGTTTGTAGCCCTTGTCGCCCCGCCGCCACCCTTCAGAAGCAGGACAATTTCAGGGGTCGCAGCAGAACCATGAGTTTTTACTCTCAGATAACCTGCCCTTTCACTCTCAGGACAGCTGTTTCACCATTTCATACCATACAGTAAAATTCCCCCGTTGAGATTTTCATTGCATCACACGCGCATACATTGGCACCAAGAATGCTTTGAGATTTGTGAATAGTAAGAATGACATTTAAAGATGTGGAGAAGTGTGTATTTTTTGACTTATAGACAAAACAAAATAGTTTAGAGTTTCAAGGCAAAATTAATGACCAACATTCTAATTTAGTAATCTTGAGCAGATCTGGAGATTGCAAATGAAACCTCACGAATGCTCTTCAAACTGAAATATTGGTGAAATGTTTAGCAATTGTTCCCTTGCTCTAAAACAGTTCTATCCGTCCTTGCCTTCCTAACCTTAGTTCTATCATGACCTGGTTTCTGTTGCGGTGGGATGGTGGGAGTGGGTGAAGGGGGAGGGGAAAGGGGTGGAAGGGGTTTTGGGGCTGGTGGGAGGGGAGGAGGGAGATGCCGGGGGTGGTGGGGGAAGGGGAGGAGGAGGGTGGGGTGGAGGGGTTGTTGGATGTGGGGGGGGAGAGGAGGAATGTGTTGGGGGATGAGGAGGCGAGGGGATGAGTGTGTGAGGTGAGAATGCCAAGGGTCTAGGAAATGAGTTGAGGTTATTTTTTGAGGAAGCTGTAATTATGCATGACAGACTGTTTTCCTGAATCCAGTTGTAAATTTGGTTTGCCTTTCTCCTGCTACAAAGAATGATCCAGCTAACGTAAAGAAATGTAGACAAAATTCTTCATTGCTGACAGCTCACGTCACAATTTCTTGCTGCTAGGATGGTGGGATGAGGTTTTTTTGAGTAATAGGGGCAATTATTTGCTGCCCCAAATTTCTTTCGCCAGGCATTGATGAGACAAATGCCCATTGAATACACAGGACATTCAGAACTTGCGAGTAAAGTATCATTTTTCTTTATAACATTAGCATGAAACAAACAAAAAAACCCAATCAGAACTGATTTAAAGACATGTGATATAAAAAAAACATAAGTCTCCAGTGCTATGCTCACTATGTCTTAAGCTTACGTTTGTAGGTGGTATTGCTTCTAAGCCTCAATTGAGCATTCATTAAGTGGCGACTTTCATTAAAAGGCAGCTCCTGGGGTGAAATGAGGGGTTCCTGGGATTGCGTTCAGACTTGCAAGCCCTCACACAGGAGGCCACTGCCAATGTGGGAAAAGGACGTGGCACCCAGTCTCTCAGTGGTGAGCAGGGAGGTTTAGGTATACCTTACAATGGTGGACAGGCTGGTTGTTACTGTGGACTATTTTCACGGCACCCCGGGCGAGGATCTTTTCCGCCTCTCTGACAATCACCGTGTCATCCTCAGAGTCTGCGGCGAATGTGGAGAGCTTTACGCCAACAGGACACCACAGTCAGCAATTTGCCTCTAATGCCACTGACAGGGAGGAGAGGTGAAGGGGAGGAGAACCAGGATACCACGCACACACACCCTACCCCGTAACTTAATATGCACATCCCTGGACACTAAGGAGCAATTTAGCATAGCGAATCCACCTAACCTGCAGTGTAAACCTGAGCACCCGGAGGAAACCCACAAAGACACAGACAGCCAGCCAAAGTCAGAACCGAACCCAGGTTCCTCGCGCTGTGAGGCGGCAGTGCTAACCACTGTGCCACCATGCTGCCACACATTGCATTGTAACCCCGAACCTCCTGTAAGTCATTATTCTTCCCTCATAGATAAGATCAAACATTATGTTCATTACGATGAGGGATGTTAATGTAGGAGCCTTAATCAGACTCAATATAAGATTCTCTACCATCAGTCTGACAATAATAACACACAAATGCTAAAACTTGTATTTATATAGCGCTTTTACTGTAATAAGATATCAGGAGTGCTGGTGGAGAGGTTTATGGAGGAAATTCCAGTGATTAGGGCTTGTGGCTGAAGGAACATCCACCAATAGTAGAATGATCGAAGTTGGAGAGATCTAGAAGCTAGAATTGGAGGAGCTCAGGTATCCCAGAGAGTTGTGGGGCTGAAGGAAATGACAGAGATGGGAAGAAACAAGGCACTGGAGAGGGGTGTCCACTCCAAGACATAGGCACTGCTTAACTGGAAGCCAAAGGAGATAACTGAGGAAAGATGGATGAACGGGATTTGGCGTAACGAAGGACATGGGCAACATGGGTTTTCAATAATCTCACATTTGTGGAGGCTATAACTGGAAGGTCAACCAGGAGTGTGCTAGGCCATTCAAGTCTAGAGGTAACAAAGTCTTGGGTAAGAGGTTCAGCAGCAGATGAGTTCAGACAAGGGTGGCATTTTGTGATGTCACGAAGGTGGAAATAGGTTGTCTTAGTGATGGCACGAATATGTGGAAAGCTCATCAGAGCCGATTATGACAACAAAAAATGCTTTGCTGGGAAGAGGAACGGAATCTGTGACAAAGGCGTTGAATTTGTGATGGAAACTGAGGACCAAGGCCTTCCCAATATTCATTTAGAGGAAATTTCTGCTCATCCAGAACTGAAGGAGAAACAGGCTGATAAATTAAAGACAGTGGAGGTTGAGGCAGAGCTGGATATTGTAGCACACATGTAGAATCTGGCATGATGTCACAAAGGAGCAACAGGTAGATGAGAATTAGATTGTGTAAGGAGAGATCCTTGGGCAACACCACTGATGTTTTATAATATATATATAGATATCATCATGGCTATTTCTAAAAGTTTAGAAACGGAATAAAGATTCTTAAAATGGTTGAATCTATATCTGTCTGTAACCCCTGATCAAAAGGAGCTGACTGGCTGTATCGGAGATACAAATACATTGTTAACTCTGGGGAACCACTAACCACCCCCTGTGGGCTGCACAGGCCAAATTCACAGAGAGCTATATAAAGGTCATCTGCATTTCATTATCCAGGCTGGTCAACCGGTGTCCACTCGTCTGCTAAGACAAAGGGCCCCGTGACATAATTTACATTCTTAAAGTTTGAGACATTTCACAATCTCGGGGACCCAGATGAGGGTTTCACATTCTTTTTCAAAGGCAGTGTGGAGAGGTGAGAGTCATGCATCATGAGCCTCTGGCTGTAGAACCAGTAATATTGCCTTGCTGTACTGCAAAGCCTAGTCTGCTGTTTCACATGTGACTGGCAACCTGACAGAAAAGGACCTCTGTCGAGGTTGAACACCTGGCTCTGTCTACACAACCGCTGCATGAAACTCTGTGACATCACCAACAAGACTGAGTCTTCTCTGCATGCGTACCACATTGTGTGAAGTCAAAACAACTGGAAAAATGAGGTTTGCAACATCACTTTTCAGCCCACCGACCTCCGTAAATGAATATCTCACTGGACTTTGATTCGAGACTTTGGAACCCACTTGAAACAATATTCCTTTTCTATGTGGTCTCTACACTGTCAGTCATTCTTTGCTCTATTCTGTCTCTTTACTGAGTGTGGAGGCGACATTGAGATCCACCTGTTGCATTCTGAGTATCTGCATGTAAACAAACCCTTTAAGTTCATCCTCTTTCGGGTTTGCTGTGAGGTGATTAATAGAAAGTGACTGCACCAGAATATATCACTGCTTATAAAGAGGAAAACAAATCAATAACATCTTTCTGTTTGCGATAGAACCATAGGATCCCTACAGTTCAGAAGGAGGCCATTTGGCCCATCAAGTCTGCACCGACCCTCTGAAAGAGCACCCTGCCTAGGCCAACTCTCCCGCCATAGCCCAGAACCTCACCTCACCTGCATATCTTTGGACACTAAGGGGCAATTTAGCATGGCCAATCTACCAGGGAACCCTAGTCCATGGCGCTGTGAGGCAACAGGGATAACCACTGTGCTAACCACTTATGGCCAGGTGGTGAGAAGAGAAATGAATGCTGTTTAAATTAACAACCAGCTGCCCACCCCCACCCCCACACCTGTCTGTAACACAACACATATTGAGCTTTGCTTATTTTTTATTCCATGCCCTTTTGATACATGTTCCAAAGGTACTGCTACTTCAGTAGATTTATGTGTATTTAAATCATTGTAACCTATTGCGTGTGTCCCATCATAAGTGATACATGACTGTACATACCAGTCACGCAAAGTGTTACGCATTAATGCACAATTTTAATTAAACTTTTTAAGCTTAGTTGAGCACCCTGAAAATATGAACCAACAGTAAAACAAGTCCAGTTTTGTATTAAACCAATCAAAACTTGAGTGTTTTACTAAATCTGCAGCACACCAACACGTGCTCAAGCAAACATATGCCCCTAATCCTGTTCAGTTTGGTGCATTTTTCAGAACAATTTTCAGCAACTTCTAGTTGAAAGTTACAGTAAATGTGAATGTTCTCTTCCACACCCCAAGAATGTGGCAATTGTTCTGACAGTTATAAGCGATGACTCTTAATACGATTTGCTGACACCATTCCCCATATTAGCAAAAATAAGGCTGGGTTTCCCATCAAAACTCAGCTGATCAGCTGATTTCCCAGCAATATATCGTAAAATGTTCCTTGGTCTTGAATTTGCATAATAAATTAGCTAAGTTCACAGGGTCATTTTCTTTTCCACCCCCTCCGCGTCCTGGCCCCTGCCGCCCCCCCCCCCCTCCCCTCCGCGCCCCCCCCCCCCCCCCCCCCCCCCCCCCATCCAGACCCCAGCTTAAGGTTAAAGGGAAAAAACACATCAGGCCATAAGATCTGGGCGGAAATGATTGGCACTTTCTTTGTTCCTTTTATTTAAGCAACGGTTTGTGCTCGGTTAAGCAAGATTAACAGTAGGTGCAGTTCAAACTAGAGAGGAAAAGCAATTTAACTGAGTCTGCCAATTCAGGGTCAACACTTGGAGCCATACTTCCCTATTTCAAATTTAGCTATTTTAAATTGATGTTAGCAAAGTAGTGAAATAACATAACTTTGCAATGGTTCAAGGCCTTGTCGTGTTGGGTGTTCTGATGCACAAATGATCCAACACGGCTGTAGATGGTACAACTCTGTTTTATTGTCTTAAACAATGACAACTACTAACTGCTGGCTTAGGTTCGTGCTTCACCAGCTAACCTGTGGACCCAGTCCTATCACTATATTGGTGAGACACTCAGCACATGGTCTATGTCTGAGTGGCGCGCTGTGAGCTCTGTGCTCTGAGCTATCTCCTGGTAGAATGAGCAGGAACTGTGGTGTTCCCTGTTTTATAGTGCGTGTGCTCTCACTGGTGATTGGCTGCGATGTTGTGTGTGTGTTGGTTGGTCCAACTACCTGTCCATCAGTGTGTGTGTGATTGCACCATGATATGCTGATGTGGATATCATGACAGGCCTGGTTAGGTAGCTCCTCTTATATCTGATAGCTATTCAACTCAGTCATTTTTCAGTATAGAGTTTTCGGCCATGTGATCTCAGCCAAGGCAGCAGAAAGGGTGTTATATTTGCTTCAATGGCACAGTCTAAGGGAAAGGAAAACCAGGCAGAACTATGGGGAAAGAGCAGAGAAGCGGAATTAGTTGGATAGTTCTTTACAAAGCCAAATGCCTCCATTGTGCTGTATAGTTCAATGGTTCCTGCTCATAATTGCTATCCATCAGCTCCCACTGGAAAAACGTGCGTGTGTTTGTGCGCAATGAAGTAAAAATGAAAGCTCATTGATATCTCTGGAAGCATAAAGTAGCGTGGTGCAGTGACTTAACAATAAAATAAAATAAACTGGAGGAACAAAAATACTGGATCACTCAGATTGAATACCAGTGTGTAGCTCTCCAGCTGCAAAGCCCAGTTTTCACTCCAGACCCTGAGTCTGTCTGAATAAAAAAAATGAGTGGTTAGGGTTTATGCTGTCAGCCTGGCTGGGTGGGGCCTGATAGAGCGGACACGTTGAAAAAATATGGTACGATTCCGCCAATCTATGTCTGACTGAAAATAGATTTTTTTTAAATTGGGCACCCCTTACATGACAAGAGCTCACTCTGAATGGCCATCTTTTTTTTCAGATGCGTGGCACTGTTAATTCAAGCATCTGATAAAGTATCAGCTGTGGGCGAAATTCTCCCCAAACGGCGCGATGTCCACCGACTGGCGCCCAAAACGGCACCAATCAGACGGGCATCGCGCCGCCCCAAAGGTGCGGAAAGCTTGGGGGCCGAGCCCCAACATTGAGGGGCTAGGCCGGCGCCGGAGGGATTTCCGCCCCGCCAGCTGGCGGAAACGGCCTTTGTTGCCCCGCCAGCTGGCGTGGAAATGACATCCCCGGGCGGCGCATGCGCGGGAGCGTCAGCGGCCGCTGACAGTTTCCCACGCATGCGCAGTGGAGAGAGTCTCTTCCGCCTCCGCCATGGTGGAGACCGTTGCGGAGGCGGAAGGGAAAGAGTGCCCCCACGGCACAGGCCCGCCCGCGGATCGGTGGGCCCCGATCGCGGGCCAGGCCACCGTGGGGGCACCCCCCCAGGGTCAGATCGCCCCGCGCCCCCCCCAGGACCCCGGAGCCCGCCCACGCCGCCTTGTCCCGCCGGTAAGAAAGGTACTTTAATTTACGCCGGCGGGACAGGCAACTTATCGGTGGGACTTCGGCCCATCCGGGCCGGAGAATCGAGCGGGGGGGGCCCACCAACCGGCACGGCGCGATTCCCGCCCCCGCCGAATCTCCGGTGCCGGAGACTTCGGTAACCGGCGGTGGCGGGATTCACGGCGGCCCCCGGCGATTCTCCGACCCGGCGGGGGGTCGGAGAATGACGCCCTGTGTGTTGATGCTGGGACAGAATTCCCCCCCCCCCCCCAGGTTAGCGGCACAACTGTCAACACGCTATGGCGATGTTGGGCACTTTCCGTACTCTCTCTCTCTCTCTCTCCCTCAGCAGCCGCAGCACCTGTTTCTCGATTTTGTAAACCACAAGTGAACCTCCTCGCCGTTGGAAATTCCTCCTGGCGGGGGCGGAGCATCGGGGAGGCCCCAGAGAATACCAGGTCGTGCCGATTAATGATATGCCAACAGCGTTTAATGTACGTGCGGAGTAGGATGCATTGCCGCCACTGTCGAGGCACCGGAGCTTGGCATTCTGCCAGGCGCCCGGCGCCGACCACGACTTTGGCCTCATGATCGATTCTCCACCCAATCCCCTTTCCAAATTCCGGTGTCAGCCGATGGACAATCCCATCCCTTATTCCTCAAAATGTAGCCATATTACATTCTAGCTTACCTTTCTTTTCCTCGCCATTTTATTAAGGAGGAGTGATATCCACTCAGCTGTTGCTAGATAGACTTCCAACAACAACTGTCTTAAGAAATGTGGAGGAAAGAATTGACAAAAGAGACATAGCATCGGAAGGGGAAAATGGCCGCTTGACTAACTTTAATAAAAAATAAAATGAAAACCCAAAGAAGAAACCATCCCTCCAAACATTACTAATACATAGAAATAAAAACCTGGTGAGTTAAAAAGTACTTTCCTCCTATGGTGCTCTATCTCTCAAGCAGAAATATGCATTATAAAAGCTCAGATGGCTCAAGAAGAAAAGTCCAAAGGATGTTTATTAAGACAACAAAGGTGGGCAGCACGATGGTGCAATGGTTAGCACTACTGCCTCACGGCACCGAGATCCCAGGTTCGATCCCGGCTCTGGGTTAATCTCCATGTGGAGTTTGCACATTCTCCCCCTCTTTGCATGGGTTTCGCCCCACAACCGAAAGATGAGCAAGTGAGGAGGATTGGCCACACTAAGTTGCCGCTTAATTGGAAAAAATGAATGGGGTACTCTAAATTTATTTTAAAAAAGGCAGCAAAAGTAAAGGCTCCAACGCGGCTTACAGTTCCAGGTTCCAATCAAGACTACTGTTCAGCCGGTCCCAGTCCGGGCTGGCTTTTATAAGGTGATTTCTACTGACCCCAGTTGTTGGCCCTCTTCCGTCCACTAGCGGGGAGCTCGTATTCCATGAGTTCCACAAGGAGATCAACTGGGGTGTGCCCATGATCCTAGTAAGGGTTACATAGAACATACAGTGCAGAAGGAGGCCATTCGGCCCATCGAGTCTGCACCGACCCACTTAAGCCTCACTTTCACCCTATCCCCGTAACCCAATAACCCCTCCAACCTTTTTGGACACTAAGGGCAATTTATCATGTCCAATCCACCTAACCCGCAAGTCTTTGGACTGTGGGAGGAAACTGGAGCACCCGGAGGAAACCCAAGCAGACACGGGGAGAACGTGCAGACTCGACACAGACAGTGACCCAGCGGGGAATCGAACCAGGGACCCTGGCGCTGTGAAGCCACAGTGCTATTCTTATTACATCCCTCTCCTCCCGAAGTCCAAATGTTCCTCATAAGCTGGTTGCAGAGGGAGGGCACGATCTTCCGGCCTTGTAACATTTGTGCTCAAGTGTAACGAGGCCGGTGAATAGCGGGAGAGGCCAAAAAAAACGCTGTTTGTCAGTCTAACACCCTCTTCCAAAACCTTGCAGATATTGATTGCTATGGCAGGGATGTTGGACGCAGAAGTTGCCCTGGTGATGCGGCCAGACGCCAGAAAAGGCGGCAGCAGCAGTGTCTGCTGATGCTCATGGCAGCGGCTCAGGTGCTGGACCCCGCCCCCACATCCTGAGGACCGGGCCGCCCATCAGGCTAGGAAGGGACCCAGAGGGGGAGTCCCACGATGGCCCAAGGTGTACAGGTGTCACTGGCCATTCAAACAAATGACAATCATCATGTGCCGCTCAATAGGGGGATATTGCGATCCCTGTGCCACATCCTCGCGGACTTGGCACTATGTGGAGTGTGCCACTATTGGACACCTGTTCCCGGTGGCTGTCAAGGTCACTGCAGCCCTGAACCTTTATGCCACGGGATTATTCCAGGGCTCGAGCGGAGACCTGTGTGGTATCTCACAGGCCACAGCCCAGCAGGTCACAAATGCCCTGTATGCCCAGGCGGTAAATGTCTCCACCATTGCCGGGATGCCCCAGTTCCAGGGAGTCATAGATGCCATACATGTTGCCCTGGGCTCACCGGGTCATCTGGGGGTGCACCATGTTAACCAAAACATACAGCTCATGTGCAACCACCAGATGAAGATAATGCATGTGTCCCGGGAAGTGTGCACGGCAGCTATATCCTGGGGCATTCGGTCATCCCTGCCCTCTTCGAGTAGCACCCCAGGATGGGCGGTTGGCTCTTGGGGGATAAGGGGTATCTGCTGAGGACCTGGATAATGACGCAGTTCGGAGTCCGGAAACCCGGTACACTGTCATTGAGCAGTGCAAAGGACTCCTCAAGAATCGGTTCAGGTGCCTTGACCACTCCGGAGGTGCCTTCCAGTACACCGCCCGGAGGGTCGCCCGCTTTATTGTGCCCTGCCGTGTCCTCCACAACCTCACACAGCAGTGGGGTGATGAGCTGGAGGTTGGTGACGAGGAACATGTGGCCACCTCAGAGGAGGAGGGGGACAGGGAAAGGGATGGAGATGAGGAGGAGGTACTGGAGCAGTAGTGGCTGGAGGACGAAGCTGGGGAGGAACCTGAGGCCCGGCTGAAGGCTGCAGGACAGACGGTGGCGGTGAGGGCCCGGTACGCCCAGAGGGGCAAGGAGGTCCTCATACTGGCCCGGTTCACCACATTGCCTGGTCCATCATTGCATTCTTGTGGGGCTCTCCAGGCCCATTTTTGGTTATTTTTTTGGAGCGCGTGTAGGGGTGCCAGCAAAGTAGGCAGGTTCGGGATAAACTTCCTATAATAGTTGACACGTCCTAGAAATAACCTCAGCTCTGTCGTGCTCTCATGTGTCAGGGGTCCCTTGATGGACCAGACCTTTTCCTCCAGCAGGTGCAACCCTTCATTATCGATGCTATAAACCAAATATGTGACCTCTTTTGCATGGAAGACGCACTTGCCTCTTTTCAGGTGGACAGCCACATCAGAGAAGTATCAGAGGACCTCCTCTAGCTTGCCCAGTTGATCCTTCATGGTGGCTCCTGTAATTAGTGCATTGTCCAGGTAACAGCCACCCTGAGGAGCTCTCGGAGGATGTTTGCCATCACCCACTGGAAAATTGCACATGCCGATGACACGCAATTGAAAGCTGAGTGTTCTCTTACAGCCTCTATGGGTGTTGACAGTGACATATTTTTTAGGCGCCGCGTCTAACCCCAACTGGAGGTTACGCGAGGCTCATGTCATGAAGGAGTGGCCCTCAGCTAATTTCGCATATAGGTCCTCTAAATATGGCATGGGGTATTTGTCCATGCAGGAGACCCTGTTGACTGTCATTTTATCGTAGGGCAGCACGGTAGCACAGTGGTTAGCACTGTGGCTTCAGAGTGCCAGGGTCCCAGGTTCAATTTCTGGCTGGGTTACTGTCTGTGCGGAGTCTGCACATTCTCCCCGTGTTTGCGTGGGTTTCCCCCGGGTGTTCCGGTTTCCTCTTACAAGTCCCGAAAGACATGCTTGTTAGGTGAATTGGACATTCTCAGTGTACCCGAACAGGTGCTGGAATGTGGCGACTAGGGGCGTTTCACAGTAACTTCATTGCAATGTAAACCGATTTGTGACAATAAAGATTATTATATTATCGTCGCCATACAGGTGAACGGATTTGGCTGGTTTCAGCAGCGTGATCACAGGCGTTGCCCACTCTGCAAACTGGACCAGGCATGTCCAGGTTCTCTCATTTGCTCAGCTCATCATCGGCCTTCGGCATCAGGGCACTTGGGACTGGATGGGCCCTGAAATATCTGCGTTGGGCCTCTGGGTCAACATAGATTTTAGCTGTAGCCCTCTTTACCTTTGCCAGGCGGTCCTGGAAAATGTCCAGATACTTTCCGAGAACTTTGTACAGACCTAATGATACCCGACCAGAGGATTTGTTGCCAGTTCAAGTGAAGCTGTTGTAACCAGTCACAGCCTAGGAGGCTAGGTCCGGGCCCCTGCACCACTACCAGTGGTAGTCAGACCGACTGCTGCCCATGGGTAACCAGTGTCAGCGTGGTCCTATTGATGGTCAATGGTTCTCCGGTGTATGTAGCCAGTCGGGCCTTAGTATCCTTCAAGCCCAGGTGATGGATCCCCAGACAGAGCCTCGACCACCACAGTTCCTGCAACCACAAGTGTAGCACAGCTGTTGGTACTCCTCACTGCCCTGTGGGGAGATGTCCCATTGGGCTGTGGCAGCCCTTGGCCTGATCATGGCGCTATTTTGGAGGTGACTGGGCCGTTATCTTGGACGGCATTGTTCATTGGAATGGGGGCTGGCCAACGTCAGAGTCCATAGAACCCTTCTTCTGTGTTCTCGTAGGAGAGCAACAACCTTTTGGCCCTTTTCAGTTCCAAGTCCAGTTCCGGTAACAGCTTCCTCTGGGTCGCCATATTGTACTTATTGATCTGTTGAGCTGCTCGCAGAAAAATACTTTTAACTATACCTTGGTACACGTGACAATAAACAAGATCCAAATCCATATTTGTTTATGCCACATACCAACCAATCTCTCAACATCTCAGGGAGGGATGGGCCGAAGTCACAACTTGTAAAGCCATGTCAAAAACTCCACAACCATTTCCCCCGGGGTCTATCCAGCCGTATTAAAGAGGTATCTCTGAATGATGGCATGGGGTCATAATGATTAGCAACAAGTTCCATGAGTTCATTAAAGGCCCTTGAGTCCGGGGACACCGGGTAGGTGAGGCTCTTGATGATACTGAATGTCAGTGCCCCGCAGGTGGTCAGGAGTATTATCTTTTACCGGTCATCTCTAACAATACCATTTGCCTGGAAGAAACACCACGTCCGTTCGATGTACTGGGTCCAATCTTCCACGCCTGAATCAAAGACCTCTAAGCTTCTGAAAAGCGGCATTTTGTAAAGCCCCACTGAACTCATTCTTGCGCTGGAGAATTGCGGTGTGGTCAGGGCATCCAGGATTAAGCTGTTGTTTTCCTCGTCGCCAGTAAAAGCTCAGGAGGCCCGAGAAGGTAAGTCCAAAAGAAGTTTAATCAGACAAAAAAAGTAAAGGCTGCTATGTGGCTTGCAGTTGCAGTTCCCAAATGGGACTACTGTTCAGCCGGTCTGGCTTTTATAAGGCGATTTCCCTGAGCTCCAGCTCCAGCCCCATTAGCAAGGGAGCTTGTATTCCACAAGTCCCACAGGGAGCTCAATTGGGATGTCCCCGTGGGTCTCATGAGGGTTATTACATGCATGAATTGACATAATAGAATTGACATAATTTTAACACAATTTTTTCCTTTCTAACTAAAACTCTCTCAATTATTTTCCTGATTTTGGGTTGTGCGAATCTCACATTTTACGTTTCTACTTTCAGAGCAAAAACTGCAAAGGTACAATTCCAAAATCAATGTGCACTTTCCACAACATTTTCAATATATCTGATTCAATCAACACGCATACCAGCAGCATTGCTCTTCCCTTATAGTATAACAAATATTGTCATATGTGCAGTTCAAAAAAACCACAGCCACACAGTTAAAGACATCTATGTGAAACATACTACTTTTGATTGGTATTAGCCAATGTGAACTATGCTGATTCTTAAAAAATCTGTCTATTGCTGAATATCATTATATGTTTTGAAGTACTAGGTCCTCGATATAAATCTTTCCTTTCACTTCCTTACAACTCCTTGCCTTGCTTTCATTGTTAGTATTAACTTCAATTGGGCAGGATTTTAAAATAGTTTATCATCATCCTACAAACCTTCTGAAATGCAGTAACTTGCCAGCTTCATAATGTTTATAATTAATTCTCTTTATCATGTTTAAGGCATCATATATTTTCTCCCATCACAATACTGCTGTTCTTCGTTCTGCAACTAAACTGGGTGGGTCTGGATTGCCGATTTCGCTGCTGTCAATGATGCTCTCGTTGGATCTAAAGCTCCACTTGCATAACAAAGTTACAATTCCTTAACCTTCAGAAAGGTCACTTGCGAGTCTTTCTCCGGGATAGCAGAAACACAATAGACAAAATTGTGTAATTTACATTGTCATAATATACACCAGTATATCATGGTGCAGACACACACTGATGGACACACAGCGGGACCAATCAACATACACAACACCGCAGCCAATCACCAGTGAGTGCACATGCACTATAAAGACAGGGGGCATCAGAGTTCACGCTCATTCGAGTAGCAGCTATCTAGGAGCACAGAGCTCACAGCCTGCAACTCAGACATTCACCATGTGCTGAGTGCATCAACTGGTTAGGACAAGGCAAAGGTCTTTAGTTAAAGCTGGTATCGTATTTACCCACAGTTCAAATATATTTAAATAGTTAATCTTTTAATAAAATCGTGTTGCACTACTTCAAGTGTTGGTGACCTGTATGTGATCCAGAACACCCAGCACATCATGATACCAGGAGTGGTTGCATACTAGCACTTCTTAGACCTACCTGCAAGTGATCTGCCTTCCACCAGCATTCCATCATTCTGCAACATGGACAACATCAGCCCGCCGCCGCCGCTCCGCATCGCCAGCAACCTCGAGGCCAACTAGAAGATTTTCAAACAGCGCTTCCAGCTCTACCTCGAAGCCACGGACAGGGAGGGCGCCTCGGACACCAGAAAGATTGCTCTTCTCCTCTCCACGGCCGGGGACCATGCCATCCTTATTTTCAACTCTCTCACCTTTGCAGATGACGAAGACAAGACGAAGTTCAAGACGGTTCTCCTCAAATTTGACACTCACTGCAGCGTAGAGATGAATGAAAGTTTTGAACGCTACGTGTTCCAGCAGCGTTTGCAGGGTAAGGACGAACCTTTCCAATCCTTTTTAATGCACCTCCACATCCTTGCGCAATCTTGCAGCTACGGGCCCAGCTCCGACTCCATGATACGCGACCAGATCATTTTCGGTGTTCAGTCGGACCACCTACGTCAGCAGCTCCTCAAAGTAAAGCAACTCACCCAAGCGACCGCCATCGAGACCTGTGTCCTACATGAAAATGCCACCAGTCGGTACTCCCATATACAAGCGGCTGAAACGGCGCGGCAAGGTCCCCACGAGGCGGAACGGATCCATGTGATTGATCACCTCCAGGGCCTCAGCCTGGATGAGGGCGGCCATTTCGCGCACTTTTTGTGGACTCCCGCGCTTGTACGCACCAAACGAGGGGACGGCGACATGGAGGAACGTAATGCACAGTCGCGCACCACGCAGGACCGCACCACGCTTGCGCAGTGGCGCAGTGAACGTGCTGACGTCACGACATGCGGCAACTGTGGCTCCGTCCATTTAAAGGGGCAATACCCCGCAAAACCTCGACAATGCCTACGATGTGGAAGACTTGGCTACTATGCTTCCTGCTGTCGAGCAGCTCAACCTTCCAATTCATATCGCTTCAGCCAGCCTCACAGGAATGTTCGGGCAATTCAACCCACGGTCACCGAGTCCGATTCCGACCTCCCACACAGCAGTGACACCGAGGACCCGAAGGCGCCTTTTCGAGTCGGTGTCATAACGAAAAACAGGCTGTCCCCGAAGCAAAGACACCAGCCGCTGTCGGTATACAGCATCGATCCAGACGATGAGTGGTGTGCCACCCTGACGGTCAACCGGTCCCAAATACTATTCCGTCTGGACACAGGTGCCTCCGCCAATTTCATGGCTTGGTCTGCTTTCCAAAGCCTTTGTGTCAAATCAACCATTCTCCCATCGGCCTGCCAGCTATTGGACTACAATGGCAACATCATTCCTGCTATCGGCTCATGCCAACTCGAAGTGACGCACAAGTCACGAAAAGCCATCCTTTCTTTCGAGATTGTGGGCTCCTCGAAGGACTCTCTGCTTGGCGCACAGGCGTGCAAATTGCTAAACCTCGTTCAAAGAGTTCACTCTCTCTCTCCTGATGGCACGCCTGCCTTCCAGGATGCTGTCTTCAGGGCGCAACTCAACACCATCATCGACCAGCACCACGACGTCTTCGAAGGCATGGGCACGCTCCCATATACTTACAAGATCATACTCAAACAGAACGCCATGCCTGTGGTGCATGCACCTCGCAGAGTCCCAGCACCCCTCAAGGACCGCCTCAAGCAGCAGCTGCAGGACCTCCAAGACCAAGGAGTGATCTCCAGAGTTATGGAACCAACCGACTGGGTCAGTTCCATGGTGTGCGTAAAGAAGCCTTCCGGCGAGCTCAGAATCTGCATTGATCCAAAGGATCTGAATCGCAACATAATGAGGGAGCATTACCCAATCCCCAAGCGT
Source organism: Scyliorhinus torazame (assembly GCF_047496885.1). Lineage (NCBI taxonomy): Eukaryota > Metazoa > Chordata > Chondrichthyes > Carcharhiniformes > Scyliorhinidae > Scyliorhinus > Scyliorhinus torazame. The sequence continues at coordinate 211,286,913 of NC_092714.1, forward strand.
GAAGAGATCACATGCGAGATGGCTCGGGCCAAGCTCTTCACCAAACTTGTCGCCTTGAAAGGATTCTGGCAAATCCAGCTCGACAGATCCAGCAGGAAACTGTGTACCTTTAACACCCCTTTTGGCAGATATTGTTACAACAGGATGCCGTTTGGGATCATATCGGCGTCAGAAGTATTCCACAGGATCATGGAACAAATGATGGAAGGCATTGAAGGTGTTCGCGTCTATGTTGACAACATAATCATTTGGTCCACCACCCCGCAGGAGCATATCAGTCGCCTCCAGCGCGTGTTCAAACGCATACGGGAGCAGGGCCTACGTCTCAACAGAGCCAAATGCTCCTTCGGCCAGACGGAACTCAAGTTCCTAGGGGACCACATCTCCCAGTTGGGTGTGTGGCCGGATGCGGACAAGGTGGCTGCCATCACAGCCATGAAAAAGCAAGAGGACAAGAAGGCGGTCCTCCGATTTCTGGGCATGGTCAACTTCCTAGGGAAGTTCATCCCCAACCTCGCCTCTCATACCACAGCTCTCAGGAACCTGGTCAGGAAGACGACAGACTTCCAATGGCTTCCTGCCCACGAGCGCGAATGGAGAGAACTTAAAACCAAACTTACCACGGCCACGGTATTGGCCTTTTTTGATCCAGCGAAAGAGACAAAAATTTTGACCGATGCCAGTCAATCTGGCATTGGGGCAGTGCTCCTGCAACGCGATGAGGCCTCATCATGGGCCCCCGTTGCATATGCGTCATGTGCCATGACCCCCACGAAACAGCGCTACGCGCAGATAGAAAAGGAGTGCCTGGGCCAGTTGACTGGTGTCGTCAAACTTCATGATTATGTGTACGGCCTTCCCCAATTCACCGTCGAGCCCGACCATCGCCCGCTGGTCAATATAATACAAAAAGACTTGAACGACATGACGCCTCGCCTCCAGCACATTCTGCTCAAACTCCGGCAATATGACTTTCAGCTCGTATACACCCCGGGCAAAGACCTGATCATAGCCGACGCTCTGTCCAGGGCAGTCAACACCCTGTGTGACCCAGCGGGATTCGTCTGCCAGGTTGACGCCCATGTGGCTTTCGTGGCCTCCAATCTACCGGCCACGAACGAACGCCTCGTCCAAATTCGCCGCGAGACTGTGGCTGACCCCCTGCTACAGCGTGTCATGTGCCACCTAACAGATGGGTGGCTCAAGGGCCAATGCCCGCAGTTCTACAACATCAGAGATGATCTGGCGGTAGTCGATGGTGTCCTCCTGAAGCTGGACCGCATTATTATCCCGCACAGCATGCGCCAGCTCGTCTTGGAACAGCTGTACGAGGGCCACCTTGGTGTGGAGAAGTGCCGCCGACGGGCCCGAGAGGCAGTGTACTGGCCCGGCATCAATGACGACATCGCCAACACAGTGCTCAACTGCCCCACCTGTCAGCGGTTCCAGCCGGCCCAACCACGTGAGACCCTACAGCCCCATAAGTTGGTCACGTCCCCTTGCACCAAGGTCGGCATCGACCTGTTCCACGCGCTGGGTAGGGATTATGTTCTGATTGTAGACTATTTTTCAAACTACCCGGAGGTGGTATGTTTGCACGACATCACATCGTCTGCAGTCATCTGTGCCTGTAAGGATACCTTTGCTTGTCACGGCATCCCACTCACTGTGATGTCGGACAATGGCCCCTGCTTCGCAAGCCAGGAATGGTCCAACTTTGCCAGGAGCTACAACTTTGTGCATGTGACATCCAGTGCCCTGTACCCCCAATCCAATGGCAAAGCGGAGAAGGCCGTCCGCATAGTCAAACGGCTCCTCTGCAAGGCTGCTGATGCGGGATCCAACTTCTACATCGCCCTGCTGGCCTATTGCTCGGCCCCACTGTCCACTAGCCTGTCGCCAGCCCAGCTGCTCATGGATTGCGGTGCCGTTCATTCACGTCCCAGACCTCGACCACGTTCCGGTCCTTCAACGAATGCAACTGTCTCGTGCACAGCACAAGGCAGCTCATGACGCCCGTGCAGCTGATCTTCCTTCTCTGGCTCCAGATGACAACGTCCGCATCCATCTTCCGGATGGTGGCTGGTCTGCAACTGCTGTGGTTCTTCGGCAGGTGGCTACCCGCTCGTTCCTGGTTCGTCTACCAGATGGTTGCATTCTGCGCCGTAATCGGCGTGCCCTTCGTCTCATTCCGCGCTCGCTACGTGATTCTCCGCCAGTGCCACGCCCTCCTGTTGCCCCTGACCTGGACTATGCAGAGATTCCGGTTACTCTGCATCCTCCTCACTGTGATGCAGTCCAGCCCGCTCCTCAGCTGGTGGCTCCTGACCCACCCTTGAGGCGGTCAACCAGAATTTGTCGCCCACCTCAGAGACTTAATTTGTGAACTTTGCACCAATGGACTCTCTGGTCTGTTCTGTTCTTCCGTTTAATCGTTCAAGTAGTTTGTATATAGTGTTCATCTCGTTATTTGTGTGTCACACTGTATTTTTCTGCACCAAGCACCTTCCCATGTAAATAGCTTAGTTTTATGTACATAGTCCTGTAAATATTTTGCACACATGTAGTCAGGAACATTCACCACACTCTATTTATTGTTACGCAGGCACATTTTTTTATATAAAAGGGGGGATGTCATAATATACACCAGTATATCATGGTGCAGACACACACTGATGGACACACAGTGGGACCAATCAACATACACAACACCGCAGCCAATCACCAGTGAGAGCACACGCACTATAAAGACAGGGGACATCAGAGTTCCCACTCATTCAAGTAGCAGCTAGCTAGGAGCACAGAGCTCACAGCCTGCAACACAGACATTCACCATGTGCTGAGTGCATCAACTGGTTAGGACAAGGCAAAGGTCTTTAGTTAAAGCTGGTATCGTATTTACCCACAGTTCAAGTATATTTAAATAGTTAACCTTTTAATAAAATAGTGTTGCATTACTTCAAGTGTTGGTGACCTGTATGTGATCCAGAACACCCAACACATCATACATCACTGTGTGTTTGCTCAACCATTTTCTCCCCCTCCACCCAGATCAGTTATTTCTATTTGCCTTCTCTTTTGAAGTGCTGACTCTTTTTTGAGGAGGGAAGCACAAGCAGTTAGCACCCTCTATGTATCTAGTCGCAAGCAACCCTATTATGCATGTAGGCGCTTTGCCAGCAGGCAAATTGACCTTGGACGGGGAAGCAGTTAGCACCCTATCGGTATCAGTCGCAATCGGCACTTGATGCACTGTACTGGAAAAGGCTGCTGTATAATCAATTATCTCCTTACCAACCAAATGATCTTGAGACCACAGTAGTGCCTATTGTGGTTGTGATCAATTAATTCAGAGAGGGCTTTGAGTGAGTGTGATCTTTGCTGTGCAGTTACTCAATGATTAAACGGTAAACGTGTTGAGACAAATACCAGAGTAATAATGTACAGTTTTGGTCTCCATACCAAATAAAGGATATACTTGCCTTAGTAGGGTTTCAATGAAGATTCAATAGATTGTTTCTGGGATGAGAAGCTTGTCCTATGAGCAGATATTGAGTAGAATGGGCTTAAAAACATTGGAGTTCAAAAGAATGAGAGGCAATCTGATTGAAATCTCAAGATTTTGAGAGAGCTTGAAGGGCTGTTTTCTGTGTAGGGCAAAGAGTTATCGCTAATGATAGCTACTGAGCATATGTGTATGGAACTATGTCATAGTGCAACTCACTGAGAGAAAATGAGTGAGATATCTTACAGAGTAGCTCCAACAATGTCTGTTTCTTGGTTAATCTTTTGTTAATAGTATGTAATAGTATGTGCTTCCACCAAAAGACCATTGTCTCCATTAGGAATTAGGAATACAAAAAAGCACAAAAAGACAGAACTCAGGAGAGGTTACGATAGTCCCCATCCCACAAAATATGACACAGTGTATGGAAAGGCTCAGTAAACCAAGGTCCACCACACTAAGAAAACAAAAACCCTTAGTGTTGGGTGGGGTTTACTGGGTTATGGGGATAGGATGGAGGTGTTGACCTTGGGTAGGGCGCTCTTTCCAAGAGCCGGTGCAGACTCGATGGACCAAATGGCCTCCTTCTGCACTGTAAATTCTATGAAATTAAAAAAGGGACGGTCAATAGAGAATTAAAGGTGCTATATTTAAATGTGCGCAGTGTACGGAACAAGGTATATGAGCTTGTGGCCCAGATTGTGACTGGCAGGTATGATGTGGTAGGCATCACAGAGACGTGGTTGCAGGGGGTTCAGGACTGGCACTTAAACATCCAGGGATTCACAACCTATCGAAAAGACAGAGAGGTGGGCAGAGGGGGCGGGGTTGCCTTGTTAATTAGGAATGAAATTAAATCAATAGCACTAAACGACATAGGGTCAGATGATGTGGAGTCTGTGTGGGTAGAGTTGAGGAACCACAAAGGCAAAAAACCCATAATGGGAGTTATGTACAGACCTCCTAACAGTGGTCAGGACCAGGGGCACAAAATGCACCACAAAATAGAAAGTGCATGTCAGAAAGGCAAGGCCACGGTGATCATGGGGGACTTCAATATGCAGGTGGACTGGGTAAATAATGCTGCCAGTGGACCCAAGGAAAGGGAATTCATTGAATGTTTACAGGAGGGCTTTTTGGAACAGCTTGTGATGGAGCCCATGAGGGAACAGGCCATTCTGGACTTAGTGTTATGTAATGAGCCAGACTTGATTTAAGATCTTAAAGTAAGGGAACACTGAGGAGGCAGTGATCATAATATGTTAGAATTCAAACTGCAATTTGAAAGAAAGAAGGTAGAATCAGATGTAAAGGTGTTCCAGTTAAATAAAGGTAACTACAGGGGCATGAGGGAGGAACTGACGAAAATTGACTGGGAGCAGAGCCTAGTGGGAAAGACAGTAGAACAGCAATGACAGGAGTTTCTGGGAGTAATTGAGGACACAGTACAGAGGTTCATCCCAAAGAAAAGAAAGGTTATCAGAGGGGGGATTAGGTAGCCATGGCTGACAAAGGAAGTTAGGGAATGCATCAAAGCAAAAGAGCAAACCTATCATGTGGCAAAGAGTAGTGGGAAGTCAGAAGATTGGGAAGGCTACAAAAACAAACAGAGGATAACAAAGAGAGAAATAAGGAAAGAGAGGATCAAATATGAAGGTAGGCTAGCCAGTAACATTAGGAATGATAGTAAAAGTTTCTTTAAGTACATTAAAAACAAACGGGAGGCAAAAGTAGACATTGGGCCGCTCCAAAATGACGCTGATAATCTAGTGATGGGAGACAAGGAAATAGCTGAGGAACTAAATAAGTACCTTGCGTCAGTCTTCCCAGTAGAAGACATGAGTAATATCCCAACAATTCAGGAGAGTCAGGGGGCAGAGTTGAATATGGCAGCCATCACAAAGGAGAAAGTGCTAGAGAAACTAAGAGGTCTAAAAATTGAAAAATCTCCGGGCCCAGATGGGCTACATCCTAGAGTTCTAAAGGGGATAGCTGAAGAAATAGTGGAGGCGTTAGTAATGATCTTTCAAAAGTCACTGGAGTCGGGGAAAGTCCCAGAGGATTGGAAAATCGCTGTTGTAACCCCCCTGTTCAAGAAGGGAACAAGGAAAAAGATGGAAAATTATAGGCCAATTAGCCTAACCTCGGTTGTTGGCAAGATTCTAGAATCCATTGTTAAGGATGAGATTTCTAAATTCTTGGAAGTGCAGGGTCGGATTAGGACAAGTCAGCATGGATTTAGTAAGGGGAGGTCGTGCCTGACAAACCTGTTAGAGTTCTTTGAAGAGATAACAAATAGGTTAGACCAAGGAGAGCCAATGGATGTTATCTATCTTGACTTCCAAAAGGCCTTTGATAAGGTGCCTCACGGGAGACTGCTGAGTAAAATAAGGGCCCATGGTATTCAAGGCAAGGTACTAACATGGATTGACAATTGGCTGTCAGGCAGAAGGCAGAGAGTTGGGATAAAAGGTTCTTTTTCGGAATGGCAACCGGTGATGAGTGGTGTCCTGCAAGGTTCAGTGTTGGGGCCACAGCTGTTCTCTTTATATATTAACGATCTAGATGACGGGACTGGGGGCATTCTGGCTAAGTTTGCCGATGATACAAAGATAGGTGGAGGGGCAGGTAGTATTGAGGAGGTGGGGAGGCTGCAGAAAGATTTAGACAGTTTAGGAGAGTGGTCCAAGAAATGGCTGATGAAATTCAACGTGGGCAAGTGCGAGGTCTTGCACTTTGGAAAAAAGAATAGAGGCATGGACTATTTTCTAAACGGTGACAAAATTCATAATGCTGAAGTGCAAAGGGACTTGGTAGTCCTAGTCCAGGATTCTCTAAAGGTAAACTTGCAGGTTGAGTCCGTAATTAAGAAAGCAAATGCAATGTTGTCATTTATCTCAAGAGGCTTGGAATATAAAAGCAGGGATGTACTTCTGAAGCTTTATAAAGCATTAGTTAGGCCCCATTTAGAATACTGTGAGCAATTTTGGGCCACACACCTCAGGAAGGACATACTGGCACTGGAGCGGTCCAGCGGAGATTCACATGGATGATCCCAGGAATGGTAAGCCTAACATACGATGAACGTCTGAGGATCCTGGGATTATATTCATTGGAGTTTAGGAGGTTGAGGGGAGATCTAATAGAAACTTACAAGATAATGAATGGCTTAGATAGGGTGGACGTAGGGAAGTTGTTTCCATTAGCAGGGGAGACTAGGACCCGGGGGCACAGCCTTAGAATAAAGGGGAGTCACTTTAGAACAGAGATGAGGAGAAATTTCTTCAGCCAGAGAGTGGTGGGTCTGTGGAATTCATTGCCACAGAGGGCGGTGGAGGCCGGGACGTTGAGTGTCTTTAAGACAGAAGTTGATAAATTCTTGATTTCTCGAAGAATTAAGGGCTATGGAGAGAGAACGGGTAAATGGAGTTGAAATCAGCCATGATTGAATGGTGAAGTGGACTCGATGGGCCGAATGGCCTTACTTCCACTCCTATGTCTTATGATCTTATGGTCTCCAGCAAGATCACTTCTGGAAGCTAGCGAATCCCAAGATAAATCTTCAGTAACAAATTCTGAGGCTGGTCATAGTCTTAGGATAAGGGGGGAGCATTTTGAATTAAGATAAGGAGAAACTTCTTTACTTGGAGGGTTATGAACCATTGACATTCTCTACTAAGAAGAGCTGTGGGTGGTCTATTGTTGAGTATATTAATGGTTGAACTAGATAGATTGTTGGATTCTAGGGAGTCGAGCTGTTCCCCTTACTTGAAGGGTCAATAATGAGGAGGGATAATTTTAAGGTGAGGGCAGGGAAGTTTACAGGGATTTGAGGAAAATAAATTTCACTCAGAGGGTGGTGGGAGTGTGGAATGCACTGCCTGGCAGGTGGGAGAGAAGGTAAACTCCATAACCTTTAAAAAGTACACGGATGAGCACTTGAAATGTCATAACATTCAAGGCTACGGCCAAGTGCCGGCAAGTGGGATTAGTGTAGATTTAGTGTTATTTTGGCGGTGCAGTCTTTTTTTTAAAAAAGTATTTTTATTAATGTTTTGCAGAATTTTTCATAATAAAACAATAGTAACAATAATAACAAAACAAACTAGAGTGAACATTAACATAGTGTAAAAAGATAATATACAATAACAATTAAATAGACATTACCCCACCCGACCCAGTCTTCCCACACCATCCCAATGAAGCATTCACCCCCCCCCCCCCTCCACCCCATCCCCCACCCCCTACGGATTGCTGCTGCTGCTGACATTCTAGTTTTCCCCGAGAAAGTCGACGAACGGCTGCCACCTCCGAGAGAACCCTAGCGTAGACCCTCTTCAGGCAAACTTTATTTTCTCGAGGCTGAGAAACCCAGCCATGTCACTAACCCAGGTCTCTACACTCGGGGGCTTCGAGTCCCTCCACATTAATAAAATCCGTCTCCGGGCTACTAGGGAGGCAAAGGCCAAGACGTTGGCCTCTTTCGCCCCCTGAACTCCCGGGTCTTCTGACACTCCAAAGATCGCTATCTCTGGACTCGGCACCACCCGTGTGTTAAGCACCTTGGACATTGCCCTCGCGAGCCCTTGCCAGAACTCTCTAAGCTCCGGGCATGCCCAAAACATGTGGACATGAGGTGCAAGGGGCTGCCCTTGCACCTCAGACAACTGTCTTCTACCCCAAAAAACTTGCTCATTCTCGTTGCCGTCATGTGTGCCCGGTGGACCACCTTAAATTGAATTAGACTAAGCCTGGCACATGATGAGGAGGATTTAACCCTGCCCAGGACCTCTGCCCACAGACCCACTTCCAACTCCTCACTTAGCTCCTCCTCCCACTTGCCCTTGGGCTCCTTGTCGGTGCACTCGTGATGGGACGAAAGGCCTCTTCTGTACTGTATGAATCAATGGGTGCGATTCAACCAGAAAAAAATCGATGTCCAGTTTTGGGTGCGTTTAGCGGGGATTTTCACGGCAGTTGCAGCGTTGAGAAACACTCCTATATTCAACGGCACTTTGCCGTTTTTTGGCCTAGGAGAGTTTCTTTCCGCCGAGGCTGCATTTGAGTAATTTCCTGCTGGCGAGCCCAACAGAAAAGGTTTGTGCAGATCAAGGCACCATTTTGTCTGACTGCCTCGATCTTCCCGCCCCCCTTCCAGCCGCCCCCCATTTTCAACCCCCGTCCCCCTCAAACCTTTCCCTGTCCCCGACCATCGTTAGGACAGCATGGTAGCCTTGTGGATAGCACAATTGCTTCACAGCTCCAGGGTCCCAGGTTCGATTCCGGCTTGAGTCACTGTCTGTGCGGAGTCTGCACATCCTCCCCGTGTGTGCGTGGGTTTCCTCCGGGTGCTCCGGTTTCCTCCCACAGTCCAAAGATGTGCAAGTTAGGTGGATTGGCCATGATAAATTGCCCTTAGTGTCCAAAATTGCCCTTAGTGTTGGGTGGGGCTACTGGGTTATGGGGATAGGGTGGAGGTGTTGACCTTGGGTAGGGTGCTCTTTCCAAGAGCCGGTGCAGACTCGATGGGCCGAATGGCCTCCTTCTGCACTGTAAATTCTATGATAATCCGGGGTCCCTAATGATCTGGGAGACCCCTAGGCGCCATTATGACTGGTCAACATTTGTGTGGATCAGTACTAACCAGCGCCTTGGCGTGGTCTCTCAGAGAATCCTGCAAACGCCTATTTAAATGGATGGCTCATTTAACTATAATTCGGGTGTGACGAGGCCGTTGAATTGCGTCCTATGACTCCATGGTATTGGGTGAAAAAGTGGAGTCATTTTAAAGATCATTCATGATCAAATGGTGGTGCAGGCTTGAGGTCCATATGGTCTAATTCCCCTCTCATTTCTTCTCTTCTTATGAAATTATGACCAATTTTTAATGAATGTGAGGGAAATTTTCAGTTTTGACGTGGGCTATAAAACCAATGGATGTGATATGGCTGTCCATTGTATTCCTCGTCTCACTCTCCTTTCAATTGAAGTCCATCAAAAGGAAAATACAGAAGTGTATGTACCAGATATCTGGTTTATGCTGTAGATTTCCACCCCTAATCAAACTGAAAACAACTCCTTTGATGTTGATACCAATAGCTCTGTTAAAAGAAAACTATTTTTTTGTGCAAGTTGAATTTGAGGATTTTATTTCACTTCAGATTAATTTCAAAACCAGGATGAGAAAATGCACACAAACTTTGGGATTCTTTGTGCACATTTTCTCGAATGGAGAGGGACTAATTGTATCTATTATCACCTGACAATAAATGGAACATTGAGAATCAGTGACCCGTTTTACACCTTCGCTAATTTTCTTTACCAGTGGCTTCCAGCCAGCAGCATTCAGGATGTTGGCCAATCTGTTTCAGCTGAGTTTGAATTTGATATAATGACCTTTAAATATAAAATTAATTTTGGAAAATCAGTTAATTAAAATTTCACATTGGCATTCCTGATCATACCATAAGGCTTAATGACCCTACACCCACCCAATAGTAACTATTCTAGCAATTTCACATACAGCCAGATTGTATTCCATTTCCTGTTCTGAAAGCACCTACCCAGCCCTGCAAGATCTCGGGATTCTCTCTCCAAATTTACCCAGTCATGCTCACATATCCGTGCTCACAAGCCTTCAGTGAGCGTTCCAAGCGTTTTTTCATTCCAGGACCATCCTCATTGGACCAAAACCTGAGACCTCCTTTTCTCAGTGATCCTAAGAACTGCTTTTGTGTTCCCAGACATTATGTTGCTGGTGGTACAAGAATCTTCAGACCAGACCACCTTGCTTCATGCACCTCCATCAAAATGACTCCATGCCTGTGCTGTAAGACTTTGATTAATCTTTTGAGTGCTCCTAATCCGAGCACCCATTTCAGTGTTGACAAGTCAGTCTTCTATTTGGTATAATAGCTGCATACCTATACCCTCCAATTCATTGGGCGGCACGGTGGCACAGTGATTAGCACTACTGCTTCACAGCACCAGGGACCTGGGTTCAATTCCAGCCTTTGGTGAGTGTCTGTGTGAAGTTTGCATGTTCTCCCCGTGTCTGCATGAGTTTCCTCCTGGTGCTCTGGTTTCCTCCCACAGTCCAAAGATGTGCAGGTGAGGTGAATTGATCATGCTAAATTGCCCCTTAGTGTCTAAAGATTAAGTGGGGTTATGGGGCAGCAGAGTGCGCCTAGGTAGGGTGCTCTGTCAGAGAGTCGGTGCAGACTTGATGGGCTGAATGGTCTCCTTCTGCACTGTAGGTATTCTATTTTTATTTTGTCCAGTCTTATAGGGTATTAAGTTGGATAAATTAAATCCGAGCCGGATTCTCTCAGCTCGGGGCCGGGCCGGAGAATCCCCGTGACCGGCGCGAATCGCACCATGCCGCCCCAACGCCGGCACGCGATTCTCCGCAGAGCTGAGCAGATATGGTCCGACCCGGGGGGGGGGGGCCTCCGATGTGGCCTGGCCTGCGATCGAGGCCCACCAATCATTGGGCCGGCCTCCCTGGCTGGCGGGCTCCTTTCTTCCGCGCCGGCCCCTGTAGTCCTGCCCCATGTTGAGTCGGGGCCGGCGCGTTGAAAGAAGCCACGGCGCATGTGCGCGTTGGCACCGGTGCCACTGCGCATGCGCGGATCCTGCAGTGCCCAGTTCACACCGGGATCAGCAGCTGGAGAGGCGTGAACCGCTCCAGTGCCGTGCTGGCCCCCTGTAGAGGCCAGAATTGCTGATTCTGAGGCCGTGTTGACGCCGTCGAGAAACGCAATGGTGTTTCCGACGGTGTCAACACTTAGCCTCAGGATCACAGAATCCCGCCCCCAGTGTCCAATGATTTTTGTTCACTTGTGACATTGTTGTTTTTAAGTTACATAGATCTAGTTGTGAATGATGTGGTCTAACTTGATTCCAATTACCATTACCTTCGACTAATGCAGAAAAGGAGTCCGATTCTACTCTGCACTATTTAGTCAATGGACAGAGAAAGGCTAAAGAACTGGGAAAATAGTTAATTCACTTGAATCTGAAGGCTAAAAATGGAGAAGAAAGATTACTAATTGCCACTGGATTTAATTCTTTGAATTATTAGTCAAATGAAAAATTTGAGATTATAAACAAGAATATATTTGGGAGAGGAAGCAGACAGGCTCCAGGGTATACTTGACACTACTGAAGTGATTAACTAAGTACGTCTGTTGGAGCCATACTTTCGTAATTTGGGAAGTAAGACAAAAAATTTGGTGAGTAGTTGAGAGCTGACTCAAAGAATTCTTTATTTAGAATGCGTGTACCAAAGTTTGCGTGATCAGGGTGGCGTTGCAGCGGAATTGCATCTGACCTAGAAAAGGCCAAAAAAAAGGGGCAAGAGCACATTGCAATGAATAATGGATTTTTTTCAAGTTCAACCTCCAAGAGTGTGATTTTACCATAGTATTTATCTGTTTTAAATTTTCCTCAACATTTTTCACCCGGATAACCCTTTGTTGGGGGAGCATAAACTTATTTTTTTCGACTCACAAATGCTATTCACTAATTTCTGACTAAACATAAAGTAAGCAATCCGTTCCCAGCACCTCTCTTGCTATGAGGTGCTCGGTCTGCAAGAGGCATAAATCAACAGTGGCACTGAACTTCCTCTTCTAATGTCTGGGAACTGCTTTGCTGTCATTTTTGCCCCCAAGTGACTGCGTGCGAAATCTTAACAAGAAGAGATGGGAGGAGGGGTTAACCTCACAAGAGTGCATTACTGTTCACAAGTCTACGATTCACAGTGCTAGCTAACTGCCCTCATCCATGAAAACACCTCACCTCTCATTTCTTGCTGAAGTACAAAGAGTGTAAAATTTGGTTCCATGGCACCTGTATTTTTGCCACAAGGGGTGCTGCTGTGGGGCCAAAAGTCTTTTGTGCTGACTTCTGCATGGGCTGTATCAGATGCCATTGTGGGTAGGTTGGTAATTTTTGCACTAGGAGTGTGCACTGGAAGTATGCAGAATGTGATGCCAGTTGCTGATTGATCTCTACCGGCTAGCTCTGAATTAATAGAAGTGTTTGGTGGTTTGTACTTTCCTTTAGTTCCTTAAAGTTGCTGCAGTCCACAGGGAGTGGTATGTATGGCATGTGGTGACGGCCTTGGTTTTCACTTCAAGGATTCTGCTTGGGTCATTTGCTCCCTTTTATGGGTGCTGTTATTACCATCCTCCTTGGTGTAGCATGACGTGGAATCAGCAGCAGCAACATTGAAGAAAACAAAGTGTTGAACAAGAACAAAGAACAAAGAACAAAGAAAAGTACAGCACTGGAACAGGTCCTTCAGCCCTCCAGGCCTGTGCCGACCATGCTGCCCGTCTAAATTAAAATCTTCTACACTTCTGGGGTCCGTATCACTCTATTCCCATCCTATTCATGTATTTGTCAAGATGCTCCTTAAACGTCACTATCATCCTGATTCCACCACCTCCTCCGGCAGCGAGTTCCAGCAACCCACTACCCTCTGTGTAAAAAACTTGCCTCGTACATCTCCTCTAAACCTTGCCCCTCGCACCTTAAACCTATGCCCCCTAGTAATTGACCCCTCTACCCTGGGAAAAGTCTCTGACTATTCACTCTGTCTATGCCCCTCATAATTTTGTAGACCTCTATCAGGTCGCCCCTCAACTTCCGTTGTTCCAGTGAGAACAAACCGAGTTTATTCAACCGCTTCTCATAGCTAATGCCCTCCATACCAGGCAACATCCTGGTAAATCTCTTCCGCACCCTCTCTAAAGCCTCCACATCCTTCTGACGGTGTGGTGACCAGAATTGAACACTATACTCCAAGTGTGGTCTAATTAAGGTTCTATACAGCTGACCTGAAGAGGGAGGAGGAGGAGAGAGAAGTGTTCTCAACAGAAGGCCTTATTGACCCAGTCTTCTACCTCAGCCTCATTGAGGAACGATGCTTTAGACAGTTTGACAAAAGAGATGCTCATTCAAATATGCCACCTGCTGTGTGCAGACTTGCAGCCGCAGTGCTGTGTGAAGTTGACACTGCCAGTGGCTGTAAAGGTGATCGTATCCATGAACTTCTTTATGTTCGTTCCTTCCAGGCTGGAGCAAGGAACATTTCCAACATCTTCCAGTTTGCCATCCACTGTTGCGTGTTGGAGGTGGCTATGATACACCAAATGCAAAGAGAAGGGAATGCATTGCCATTTTTCTATTTCCAGAGATAAGCAGGCAGGCAGAGAGTGCCTTCATCATGATAGCAGGCTTCCTCATAGTGCAGGGTGCCATGGTGTACACATTGCCTTACCGGTACTGCATAAATATTCAGCAATGTACCATAACTGGAAAGGCTCCAGAGCCTCAATGTGCAGTTGGTGTACAAGCAGACACATGAAGGTCAATGCCCACTATCCTGGTAGCAGTTAAGATGCCTTTATTCTGCCCCGGTTTGCTGTATGATCAGCATTTCAGCCACCATAATAGACCAGAGGGCGGCTACTGGGTTACATGAGCTATTCACTGACCACCTGATTTATGACTTTGTTGCACAAACCATGCATGCACCAAATACCATCCTACCACACGGAATGTCATTGATAAGGCCATTGGGGATCTTAAGCGATGCTTCCGCTGCCTGGACCATTCTGGAGGAGACCTGCAATACCCGCCAGAATGCATCTCACAGTGGTCTGCTGCATCCTTCTCTAGTGTACAGTGAGCAGCTGACGGGGAGGAGTAGGAAGGGGAAAAGCAACCAACCAAAACATTCCCTTTCCGGCTGAACTGTCCGTGATTGATTGAGCTGATTGTGGTCTCAGGGAATGCAACCCCAATTCTCCATTTAGCAACAGTCCCTCTGCTACTGACCATCATTGTGTCCTCTTGGATACAATGCTTAAATTAAAGCCATCACAAAACAATCAAATTCAACTTTTTTAAACAATTCATCCAATATTCTGTCTAAAAGTCAACTAATCACTCTTATGCATTCCGTTAGTGTCTGCCTTACATAAACCTTTGTCTTGTCTAGTTACTCTTACGCAGTGCTACCTGAGTAGTTGCAGCATGGCTGGTGGAAGGTTTCTGATTTTCAATGGACAACATTGCCAACATGGCCTTGCATGATGACTTCAAGCAGCTCTGGTCCTAGAAGGCCCAGTTTTGGAATGCATTGTTGTGCTATGCTGCTTTGGATAACACAAGCTGCTTCTTTGTTGTAGTCTCTACGAAAGGATGCTCCAGACTATGAAATGAGTTCAACGTGTTTATTGAACTATTAACATGAAATGAGTTCGACACTCTACTAATCTACCTCTCTGGTAACTCAGTTTAAATATACCAGCTTGCTCTAAGCCACGTGCTGGGGTGTGATGCTGCTGATCAACCCTGTTTAACTCTCTAGATGTCTGCCTGTGGAAAGAGGCAGAGCCTGTGTGTCCTGTCCTTTTCTATAGGTCGTGTAGTGCCCCCTTGTGGTACTGCCACCTCTGGGTGTCCTGATTACCCATTGGTTGTGTCCTGTTCGAGGGCAGCACGATAGCACAAGTGGATAGCACTGGCTTCACAGCGCCAGGGTCCCAGGTTCAATTCCCCGCTGGGTCACTGTCTGTGAGGAGTCTGCACGTTCTCCCCGTGTATGCGTGGGTTTCCTCCGGGTGCTCTGGTTTCCACCCACAGTCCAAAGACATGCAGGTTAGGTGGATTGGCCATGATAAATTGCCCTTTCTGTCCAAACAAAAAGGTTAGGAGGGGTTACTGGGTTACGGGGATAGGGTGGAAGTGAGGGTTTAATGTGGGTCGGTGCAGACTCGATGGGCCGAATGGCATCCTTCTGCACTGTATGTTCTATGTTCTAATGACCCATTGGTTGTATGTCTGCATGTTCCCTCTAGTGGTTACTTTGTTGTAGTGTATTTACATTAACCCCTTGTGTATATACAGTGATGCAGAGGGGCTGGTTTAGCACAGGGCTAAATCGCTGGCTTTTAAAGCAGACCAAGGCGGGCCAGCAGCACGGTTCAATTCCCATACCAGCATCCCGAACAGGCGCCGGAATGTGGCGACTAGGGGCTTTTCACAGTAACTTCATTTGAAGCCTACTCGTGACAATAAGCGACTTTCATTTCATTTCTTTCATGCATATCACTACATTTACTACCTCAGGATGTGTGGCAACAGTGTGGGCTGGCTGGCAGTGTGGCAGTGGTAGGAGCATGAATGCTGTCATCCAGAGAGAGAACACAGTAGAATTGTGCTCTGTGCAACCCTGGTATCCATATGGTGGTAGCAATCTGAGCTTCCACTGCAGCAGTTGGATGTTGCATAGATTCTCCTTGTATTGCACTGAAAGCTGAGACATCAACCATCAGATGATGCATGATGGTTGGGTTCGTAACTGTTTTCATTGAGATGGCGACTAATAAAAGAAAGGTAAAGTCGCAAGAGTGGCAGAAGACCCATAGGCTGCTTTCCCCTTTGAGGGGGAGAGCTGACTTGTGGTGATTTAACCTGAGGACCACCACATTTCAGGTGAGGGGCAGGATTGAGAAGACGGAACCTTCATGAATAACCTAGATGGTTACTATTGCCACACTGAAAAGCATAAACTCCAACCTCTACTCAAAGCCCCTGTGAAAAGCTCGTGTTGGATTCCTCAGAGTTCCTTGACAGTGACCACAGGCTTTCTGGCAGGCCTGTCAATGAAATAAACACTTCTTTGTCATTCCTGTAAGCCATTCTCAATGGTGACCCATTGAAGTCTATATCTAAGTCCTTTTGAGCAGAATTCGTGTGTGGCCATGCCCTGTGATAAGCTGGCGTTTGAACTATCCTTTCCACCATTGTGCTAGGTGCCTTACCATGCACAGAACCCACTCCTTTTTAACCTCTTAAGTATGCACAGTGTCGATTCTGGAGCTGGTGACTGCAAGTGGGCGAGTGAGTAATAGCATTTTGTCAGTCTCTTCTTTCTCTACTACTTCTTGTTCTTGCACCTTTATGTGGCTAGGTCGCAGTTCTTGGCTACCTGAAATGAGAAAGGGATAAGGGTCGGGGGTGCGGGGGGGGGGGGGGGGGGGAAGCAAATGACGTGCGCTTAAACCATCAGCAGCTTATAAATCAGAAGGGATTGTTGGATGATGTCGACATGGGAAGGGGGAAGAAGGTTGGTTTGAGGATACCTTCAACTTCAATTGTTTCAGCCCCATTGCTGGCCTTAGTCTCAGTCATGGTCACCCATAATGATAATTATTTCCTCCATTTGGGTGAGGGCATGCAGCTGTGTCTGGCAATTCTGCACATTAGAGTGCGACAGCTAGTCTCACTCTAATATGCGTTCCCAAGATCTAACCAAGGCTTGCCTTGGAGACACGG
This sequence comes from Scyliorhinus torazame, assembly GCF_047496885.1. Lineage (NCBI taxonomy): Eukaryota > Metazoa > Chordata > Chondrichthyes > Carcharhiniformes > Scyliorhinidae > Scyliorhinus > Scyliorhinus torazame. The sequence goes on from NC_092714.1 coordinate 211,303,771, forward strand.
GTGAGTGCCGTTCAGTGCTGCTCTCCACAAACGGGAACCAGACGGAACAGCAGTTGGCACCTGGCACTGCCAAGGTGCCCAGGTGGCAATGGCAGGGGTACTGCCAGGGTGCCAAGTTGGCATTTTCCAGATGGCGGGGATTGGGCTGTGGGTGTGGGGATCCTGAGGACCCCTTTATAGTGAGCTGGGCATGGGGGGAGGGTTTGAGGGTTGCGTTGGGTGCTTGAGAGATCGGGATGCCATTTTTAAATGGTGTCCCGATCTCTTGCTGCACTGAGGAGTTCCGGCGAGTGCAGCTCCTCAGTGCAGGTAATGGGGCCCGCTGAGGACCCCAATCTACCAGATGGGCGCTAGATAACAGGGTGTTTCTTGTGTCATGTGAGAGTACCTTTAAGAAATGGATGTTTAAGCAATGTACCTTTAAGAAATGGAGCTGATCATATTATTGAAGTGATGTCAGAGGGTGGGGGGAGCTGAGCTCACTTCTGCTTTTTTTGAGTTTCAGTTTGAGAACGCAGCTGGGAGTGTCTGTGTGTTTTGCTGTGAGCTGCATGAAGAAACACAGAGCTGATCTGTTGATTTCTGCAATCCAAAGACTATAAATATATTGAATGTAACCTTTTGTGCTCCTATTTTTGAAGGTTTGAAGTCTTTTGGATGTTTAAAGGAACAGCTTGAAGGATTATTTAGTGTTGTAGTCTTTTGGGGTTATCTTTGAAGTAATGGGTGTTAAGATATTCAATGTTTGTTTTTAAAAGGTTAACTTGAATTCACGGAATAAACATTGTTTTGTTTTAAAAACCACGTGTCCATTTCTGCTGTGTCACACCTGGAGAGTATGCCGTGTGCTTCCCACACCACAATCTATTAAAAGTTGTGGGTCGGTTGAACTCCATGAAACACTTTGGGGTTCTGTAAACCCAGACCCATAACACTTGGTACTCTGAGTGCCGAGAAACGCCCAATTAATTGCGCACTGAGGGACTCTGTCCCCATCCGGTTAGATTGCAACCCAAAACTGTACACAGTATTCCAGATGTGGTTCTCCCCAATGTCATTTACAAGTGCAGCAAAACATCCATACTTTTATATCACTGTCTCCTTATAATAAACAAAAACATTCTATTTGCCTTCTTTTTTTTGTTAAATATGTTTATTCAAAATTTTCAACAATTTTCAACCAAACACTCCAGAAAGAAAGAAAGAAAAACAAAATTGCACATAGGAAATCGAACCAAGATACATTAACCCCATTTAACAAATACGTACAAAAGTGGGGGAAACGCCCCCTTTTAACAAAAACATAAACCAAACCGCCCCCCCAGCCCTGGGTTGCTGCTGTTTCGACCTCCACCTAGCGTTCCGCGAGAAAGTCTAGGAACGGTTGCCACCGCCTGGAGAACCCGTGCACCAACCCTCGCAAGGCAAACTTTACCCTCTCCAACTTAATGAACCCTGCCATGTCATTGATCCAAGCTTCCATGCTCGGGCACTTCGCATCTCTCCACATTAGTAGGATCCTCTGCCAGGCTACCAGGGACGCAAAGGCCAGAACTCCGGCCTCTTTCGGCTCCTGCACTCCCGGCTCGTCCGATACCCCAAACAGTGCTATCCCCCAGCTCGGCTTAACCCGGGTGTTCACAACTTTGGACATAGCCCTCGCAAAGCCCCTCCAGAACCCCTCCAGTGCCGGGCACATCCAGAACATATGGGCGTGATTTGCTGGGCTCCCCGAACATCTCACACATCTGTCCTCCACCCCAAAAAACCTACTCATCCTCGCCCCTGTCATATGCGCCCTATGTACTACTTTGAACTGTATTAGACTGAACCTGGCCCAAGAGGAGGAGGAATTGACCCTGCCCAGGGCATCAGCCCACAGACCTTCATCCAGCTCCTCCCCGAGCTCCTCCTCCCACTTGTCCTTCAACTCCTCCACCGAGGCCTCCTCCGCTTCCTGCAGCTCCTGATAAATCACCGAGACCTTGCCTTCTCCAACCCATACACCCAAAATCACCCTGTCCTGAATCCTTCGTGCTGGAAGTAGAGGAAATTCCCTCACCTGCCGTCTCACAAACGCCCTCACTTGCACATATCTAAAAGCGTTTCCGGGAGGCAACCCATAATTTCTCCTCCAGTGCCCCCAGGCTGGCAAAAGTCCCATCTATGAACAGGTCCCCCATCCTTTTAATTCCTGCCCGATGCCAACTTAGGAACCCCCCATCCATCCTGCCCTATGATTATCCCGTATCAGGGACCAAATTGAGGCTCCCACCTCACCCCTATGTTGCCTCCCCCAGATCTTCAATGTTGCCGCCACCTCCGAGCTCGTGGTGTACCGCGTTGGCGGTAGCGGCAACGGTGCCGTCACCAGCGCCCCCAAGCCAGTACCCACACAAGACGCCGCCCCCTCTCCCTCCAGTACACATTTACGGAACATCACCACATTAGCTGCCCAATAATAACCACACAGATTCAGCAGCGCCAGCCCGCCCCTGTCCTGACTGCGCTCCAGAAACACCCTCTTCACCCATACAAACCCCATAATACTCCTGCTTACCTGCTTGAAAAAAGCCTTGGGGATTAGGATGGGCGGGCAGTGGAACACTAACAAGAACCTCGGGAGGACCGTCATCTTGACCGACTGCACTCTACCCGCCAGGGAAAGTGGCAACACATCCCATCTCCTAAAGTCTTCCTCCATCTGGTCCACCAACCGTGTCAAATTAAGCTTATGCAGGGCCCCCCAGCTCCGAGCTACCTGGATATCCAGGTATCGAAAGCTCCTCTCCGCCCTCTTCAACGGCAGCTCCTCTAGCCCCCTTTCCTGGCCCCCCGCATGCACTACAAAGAGCTCACTCTTCCCCACGTTGAGCTTGTAGCCAGAGTAGTTCCCAAACCCCTTAAGGATCCGCATGACCTCCGCCATTCCCTCCACTGGATCCGCAATATATAACAACAGGTCATCCGCATACAACGACAACCGGTGTTCCTCCCCTCCACGGACCAACCCCCTCCAGTTCCTAGACTCCCTCAATGCCATGGCCAGTGGCTCAATTGCCAGCACGAACTGCAAAGGGACAGGGGACACCCCTGCCTCGTCCCCCGGTACAGTCTGAAATATTCCGATCTCCGCCGTTTCGTAGACCGCTCGCCACCGGGGCCCTGTATAACAACCTGACCCACCCTATGAACCCTACCCCGAACCCAAACCTGCTAAGCACTTCCCATAGGTACTCCCACTCCACCCGATCAAAGGCCTTCTCCGCGTCCATAACCGCCACCACCTCCGCTTCCCCCCCCACCGAGTGCATCATAATCACGTTCAGGAGCCTCCGCACATTCGCATTTAACTGCCTGCCCTTCACAAACCCCCTCTGGTCCTCAAGTATCACTCCCGGGGCACAATCCTCAATCCTCGTAGCGAGGACCTTCGCCAGCAACTTGGCATCTACGTTAAGGAGCGAGATCGGCCTATACACCGCTCTGCAATGGGTCCTTGTCCCGCTTGAGAATCAGCGAGATCAGCGCCCGAGACAATGTCGGGGGCAGAGTCCCTTCCTCCCTCGCCTCATTGAAGGTTCTCACCAGCAACGGGCCCAACAGATCCACATACCTCCAATAAAATTCAACCGGGCACCCATCCGGTCCCGGGGCCTTGCCCGCCTGCATGTTCCCCAATCCCTTAACCAGTTCCTCCAGCCCCAACGGGGCCCCCAGGCCAGCCATCTGCTCTTCTCCCACCCTCGGGAACCTCAGTTCATCTAAGAACCGCCGCATCCCCTCTCCCCCCTCCGGGGGCTCTGACCCGTACAGGTCCCCATAGAAATCCCTAAAAACCTCATTTATTTTAACCGCACTCTGCACCGTATTCCCCCCCCCCCCCCATCCCTGATTCCTCCAATCTCCCTCGCCGCCTCCCTCTTACGTAGCTGATGCGCCAGCATCCAACTCGCCTTCTCCCCATACTCATATACTCCCCCTGCATTTTCCTCCACGGAGTCTCTGCCTTCCCCGTGGTCAATAAATCAAATTCCGTTTGGACGTTCCATCGCTCCCTCAGCAGCCCCTCTTCGGGGGCCTCTGCATAGCTCCTGTCCACCCTTACTACCTCCCCCACCAACCTCTCCCTCTCCATCCTCTCTCTCTTCGCCCTGTGAGCCCTAATTGAAATTAGCTCTCCCCTAACCACAGCCTTCAGAGCCTCCCAAACCACACCCACCTGCACCTCCCCATTATCATTGGCCTCTATGTATCACTGAATGCACCCCCGGACCTGCCCACAAACCTCCTCATCCGGCAACAGTCCCACATTCGGGCTCCACAGCGGGCGCTGGTCCCTCTCCTCCCCCAACTCCAACTCCACCCAGTGCGGGGCGTGGTCCGAAATCGCTATAGCCGAATATTCCGTTCCCTCCACTCTTGGGATCAGTGCCCTACTCATCACAAAGAAATCTATCCGTGAATAGGCCTTATGTACATGGGAGAAAAAAGAGAACTCTGGCCACTGGCCTGGCAAACCTCCACGGATCCACTCCCCCCACCTGGTCCATAAACCCCCTTAGCACCTTGGCCGCAGCTGGCCTCTTACCCGTCCTTGACCTGGATCGGTCCAATGCTGGGTCCAGTACCGTATTAAAGTCCCCCCCCCATTATCAAGCTCCCCGCTTCCAGATCTGGGATCCGACTCAACATGCGCTTCATGAACCCTGCATCGTCCCAATTCGGGGCATACACATTCACCAGCACCACCCGGGTCCCCTGCAACCTACCACTCACAATCACGTATCGACCCCCATTATCCGCCACAATATTCAGCGATTCGAACGACAACCGCTTCCCCACCAGTATTGCAACCCCTCTGTTCTTCGCATCCAGCCCTGAATGAAAGACCTGCCCTGCCCATCCCTTTCTCAGCCTGATCTGATCTGCCACCTTCAAGTGTGTCTCCTGAAGTGTGTCTTCTCACCAGCAACGGGCCCAACAGATCCACATACCTCCAATAAAATTCAACCGGGAACCCATCCGGTCCCGGGGCCTTGCCCGCCTGCATGTTCCCCAATCCCTTAACCAGCTCCTCCAGCCCCATCGGGGCCCCCAGGCCAGCCATCTGCTCTTCTTCCACCCTCGGGAACCTCAGTTGATCTAAGAACCGCTGCACCCCTTGAGATCACTACATTGTTTCTGTAGCGTCTCCACCTGCTTTTCTGTTTCTTTCCTTACCAGGACTGCACGCTACGTGTCCTGATAGGCCTTTTCATAATGTGATTGGAAACTGCTTAAATGCGCCAGACAAGACTGGTGACCCTGTTTGGCGTCAGCCACCTCTTCATCCTTTGCTGCTAATTTCCTTCTTAACTCTAAATTCTCTTATCAACCTCGCATACATCGACTTTGTTCATCCGATGTATGCCTTCTACTTCTTTGCGGAGCGTCTTGACGACCTCCTCCGTGCCTCGCAATTGTGCCAAACAGGACACGATTGCCATCGGCTTGCGAGCTTTCGCTAAGCTCTTTTTGTGTATCTCGCTCAGGTTCTCTCACCAAGTATGCCCTATACTTCCGGGACCTGATTCGTCATTATCGCAGAAATCATTCCACATGGACCATCCTTTGCCCTTGAGAAATTTCCGGATTTCCTCTTCCCAAATGGGACACTGTCCCACTCTACTGCTGCTGGTCGCTGCAACCGCAAATTCCTCAGGGTTCATGAGGCACTGCATTGCCTGCATGGCCATCTTTCCTATCCGCTTGCTTCATTTAAATTTGGAACAGGGGGCTGAGGCGGTGTCGTAGATGCGGGTACGGCTTTCGCTAATTTTCGAAAATACAGACTTCCGACAGTTTTTACGCATCAAAAATCTATCAGTTTTACCTTATAGACCTGTTAGTTACGCATGCATACACACACTTCCGAATTATGACTATTAATCAGAACTGCTTGAACACTTGTGGTTTTTTGTTTCCAATTGGATTCTAATTCAAAATTTCTTGGGTTCTCCCGGAGTGGTTTTCCACTTCTAGATCGGGTCCCGGCGGAGTCGCCAAAATGTGCTTGTTTTAGCCTTAGTTTACTTATTCTTATTCTGTCACCTTTGCTCATGAGTCGCCAGGTATCTTTCTGATACCGCCACGTGGTTCAAGTCCAAGTAATGATTAATAATGCAACACACCGCTCAGTAAGAGTTAAATCAACGCTCATTTATTATATACAGCAATTAATACTTATACAATAATCCTACTTCTAGACTACTACCTACCACTAAAGGCCAATACTTAACTTTTGGAAATGGCCCACCAGGTCAGGGAAACAAATGGTCTTTCGAATTGGTTCTGAGCCTGCGGGATTCAAAAGCTGGTACAAGTCGATAGTCAGGAGCGCCTATCTGGTAGCGATCGCTGGTGTAAAACTTACGGTTTCTTGTAGAAGGGTCTCGAAGGTTGCGAGCAGGAAAAGAAGGGTCGAGTTGAACTTGGCCCCTATTCTTATAGTCCCCAGGGGCTTCCCGCCTCTCGGGGCGGACCTTGTACCTGGTTCCAAGTGATTGGACTTGGTCCCAATCACTTGGTTCGATATGCTCCAATACTGGAGCGATTCCTTGATCGGGGGGTGGTCGTTTACCTTTCTTTGTGTTAGCCCCTGCTGGCGCCGAAAGGTCTGGGTCGGCTTTCAATTGCTAATTTGTAGCAATTGTTCCCGGGGATGGCTGATTGAAATGCAGATGGCTGGGTTGTTGTGATGTTGATGGCTGCAGGTATCGGTCTAGACTGACTTCCCCAGAGGCGAATACACTGTTTTAACTGCAGCTGTCCGTTTGAGTCCTGTTGGCTGATTTTTCCATCACCCTCTTCCGTTCGCCATTTTAAATCGGTGTTTGACCATTCTAATTGGGAGTCAGCCATTTTACATGGCTACACCACTCCCCAGCTTACCCACACAAAAAAGAAAGAACAAACCCAACCCCACATCAAACCCTTAGTTCGAGTACAACTTGTCGTTTTGTATAAAGGTCCACGCCTCATCCGGCATAGCAAAATAACGATGACAGTCTTGAAACGTCACCCACAATCGCGCTGGTTGCAACAGCCTGAACTTCACCCCCTTTCGGTGGAGCACCGCCTTGGCCCGGTTGAATCCAGCCCTGTTATTAGCCAGCTCTGCACTCCAGTCTTGATAAATACGGATCTCCGTATTCTCCCACCTGCTGCTCCGTTCCTTCTTCGCCCATCTCAGGACGCACTCCCTGTCCAAGAAGCGGTGAAACCTCACCACCACAGCCCTTGGTGGCTCATTGGCTTTAGGCTTCCTTGCCAGGACTCTGTGAGCCCCATCAAGCTGCAAGGGCCGCGGGAAGGCTCCCACGCCCATTAATGTGTTCAGCATTGTGGCTACATATGCCCCCACGTCAGACCCCTCCACCCCTTCAGGGAGACCCAGCTATTTGCATTCTTCATCATTTGCTGTACCTAGAATCCATAGAAACCCTACATTGCAGAAGGAGGCCATTCGACCTATCGAGTCTGCACTGACCCTGAAAAAGAACACCCTACTCCCCCGGGCCCACTCCCCACCCTGTCCCCATAACCCAGCTAACCTTTGGACACCAAGGTGGCCAATCCACCTAACATGCACATATTTGCATTTATGTTACCTAATAATAATAATAAATATTATTTTATTATTATTGTCAAATGTCCTTTGGAAATCTAAGTACAGCACATCCACAGGTTCCCTTTTATTCACTTTGCTTGTTGCTTCCTCAAATAATTCCAATAATTTAGTCAAACATGAGTTTGTTTTCACAAACCTCCATTTGACCGCCTGATTGCATTAAGAGCTTCTAAGCGCCTTGCTATGACCTTCTTAATAATCAATTCCAGCATTTTCCCTATGGCAGATGTTAAGTTAACTGGCCTATAGCCTCCTGCTTTCTGTCTGCGTCTTTTCTGGAAATAGAGGAGTAACACTCACTTTCTTCCAATCTGATGGAATCTTCCAGGATTTAGAGAATTTTGGAAAATTAAAACCAATGCATCTGCAATCCCAGCAGCCACTCCTTTTTAATCCCTTATCCTGCAAGTAAGAGAGAAAGAAAGAAATGTGCCAGTGAGTGTTTTGCAATGTATTTGGTTGATGTGTCTGTCATTGTTGAATAGCTGGCAATGTGTGCAAGGTGTGAGATGTGGGTGTGAAGCTTTGTGGCGGTATGTATTAGGGGTAATGTGGTACCTGTGAAGCCGAGAGGCTATTGGCTGACAGGTCCCGGGTCCTGGTTGGATCTGCCGACTTCTGGCTCCGCCCTGAAGGCGGAGTATAAGAGCTCGAGCTTCTCCCCGCAGCCTCATTCTGTTGCTGAGCTGCTGGGGACAAGTCTCGCTTAATGAAGCCTAGATCGACTTCATCGCTTCTCGTCTCGCGTAAATCATTGTGCGCTACAATTTATTAAGCGAGCTTAAAAGACTATGGAGCTCCCAATCGCCCCGGAGTGCCTGCGGATCAGCCCCCACGCAGCGAACTCAGCAGCCGTATTCAAACACTGGCAAGCATGCTTTGAAGGCTACCTCCGAACGGCCCCCGGCCGTATCACGGAAGAGCAGAAAATGCAGGTCCTGCATTCGAGGGTAAGCCCGGAAATGTACTCACTAATAGAAGACGCAGAGGATTTCCCGATGGCGCTCGCATTGCTGAAGGGCATCTACGTTCGGCCCGTAAACGAGGTCTACGCGCGCCACCAACTCGCGATGAGACGGCAAATTCCCGGAGAATCGCTCGAGGAATTCTACAGCGCGCTGCTAATTTTGGGACGAGGCTGCAACTGCCCGCCGGTGAACGCGATCGAACACACGGACCTGCTAATTCGTGGTGCATTCGTGGCAGGTATGAGCTCTCCCCAAATTCGTCAAAGACTTTTAGAAAGAGAGTCGCTAGGACTCTCAGAGGCACGAGCCCTTGCAGCCTCCCTTGATGTGGCCTCCCAAAATGCGCGGCAGCCCCTTGGGCTCCGTGGACCCCCGTCGCGACCAACTCCCCGGCACCCCCCCCGCAAGCTTGCGCGGTTAAAGCGCCAGACCATCCCGGGGGGGGGCCCGCTGCTATTTTTGCGGATAAGTGAAACACCCCCGGCAGCGCTGCCCGGCCCGCGCAGCTACTTGTAAAAGCTGCGGCAAAAAGGGCCATTTCGCGGCAGTGTGCCGGTCCCGGGGGGTCGCCGCAATCCCCGGAGAAGAACGAGGACAGCACATCCCAAACACCCCCCAACCCTCCCAGCGCCCCATGTGCGACCCGCGGGCGCCGCCATTTTGGGTCCCGGGCACCACGAGGGGAGGATGGGCGCCGCCATCTTGTGACCCCCAGCCACGTGCGATTCATGGGGGCGGTCATTTTGTCCACCCCCGGCCGCGTGTGATTCATGGACGCCACCATCTTGGTTGACAACAAAGGATCCCAGCATCGACGGCTCCACGGGGTCCGAAGAAGACGCCACGACACTACTACCACGACTGGCTTCGGTGACACTGGATCAATCGCGGCACCGGACGCTCCAGACGACGACAACAACGCTGCTGGTCAACGGATACAAGACGCCATGCCTGATCGACTCCGGGAGCACTGAAAGTTTAATTCACCCAGACACGGTAAGACGCTGTTTTCTGACCATCCATCCAAGCACGCAAAAGATTTCCCTAGCTGCAGGATCCCACTCAGTGGAGATCAAAGGGTTCTGCATCGCAAATCTAACGGTGCAAGGGAGGGAGTTTAAGAACTACAGGCTCTATGTCCTGCCCCAACTCTGCGCGCCCACATTACTGGGATTAGACTTCCAATGTAACCTTCAGAGCCTAACATTCCAATTCGGCGGCCCAATATGCCACTCACTATCTGCGGCCTCGCAACTCTCAAGGTTGAACCGCCGTCCTTGTTTGCAAACCTCACCCCGGATTGCAAACCCGTCGCCACTAGGAGCAGACGGTACAGCGCCCAGGACTGGACATTTATTCGGTCTGAAGTCCAGCGGTTGCTGAAAGAAGGCATAATCCAGGCCAGCAATAGTCCCTGGAGAGCCCAGGTGGTAGTCGTAAAGACCGGGGAGAAGCAAAGGATGGTCGTAGACTATAGTCAGACCATCAACAGGTACACGCAGGTAGATGCGTACCCTCTCCCCCGCATATCCGACATGGTCAATCGGATTGCTCAGTATAAGGTCTTTTCCACCGTGGACCTCAAGTCCGCCTACCACCAGCTCCCCATCCGCCCAGGTGACCACAAGTACACCGCCTTCGAGGCAGACGGGCGGCTATACCACTTCCTAAGGGTCCCATTTGGCGTCACGAACGGGGTCTCGGTCTTCCAACGGGAGATGGACCGAATGGTTGACCAGCACGGGTTGCAGGCCACGTTCCCGTATCTCGACAATGTAACCATCTGCGGCCACGATCAGCAGGACCACGACCCCAACCACCAAAAGTTCCTCCAGACCGCTAACGCCCTGAACCTCACATATAACGAGGAAAAATGCGTTTTTAGCACAAACCGTTTGGCCATCCTTGGATACGTAGTGCGCAATGGAGTAATAGACCCCGACCCCGAACGCATGCGCCCCCTTATGGAATTTCCCCTCCCCCACTGCTCCAAAGCCCTGAAACGTTGCCTGGGCTTCTTTTCATATTAAGCCCAGTGGTTCCCCCAGTACGCAGACAAGGCCCGCCCCCTAATACAGACCACTACCTTCCCCCTGTCGACTGAGGCGCGCCAGGCCTTCAGCCGCATCAAAGCGGATATCGCAAAGGCCACGATGCGCCATCGACGAGTCCCTCCCCTTCCAGGTCGAGAGCGACGCCTCCGATGTAGCTCTGGCGGCCACCCTTAACCAAGCGGGCAGACCCGTGGCCTTTTTCTCCCGGACCCTCCACGCCTCAGAAATCCGCCACTCCTCAGTGGAAAAGGAAGCCCAAGCCATAGTGGAAGCTGTGCGACATTGGAGGCATTACCTGGCCGGCAGGAGATTCACTCTCCTCACCGACCAACGGTCGGTAGCCTTTATGTTCGATAATGCACAGTGGGACAAAATTAAGAATGACAAGATCTTAAGGTGGAGGATCGAACTCTCCACCTACAATTATGAGATCCTGTATCGTCCCGGAAAGCTGAACGAGCCGTCCGATGCCCTATCCCGCGGCACATGTGCCAACGCACAAATAGACCGCCTCCAAGCCCTCCACGAGGACCTCTGCCACCCGGGGGTCACTCGATTCTACCATTTCGTAAAGTCCCGCAACCTCCCCTACTCTGTGGAGGAGGTCCGTACAGTCACCAGGAACTGCCACATCTGCCCAGAGTGCAAACCGCACTTTTTCAGGCCGGATAGAGTGCACCTGATCAAGGCTTCCCGCCCCTTTGAACGCCTCAGTTTGGATTTCAAAGGGCCCCTCCCCTCCACCGACCGCAACGCATACTTCCTGAACGTGGTGGACGAGTACTCCCGTTTCCCCTTCGCCATCCCCTGCCCCGACATGACAGCGGCCACAGTCATTAAAGCCCTTGGCACCATATTCACACTGTTCGGTTTCCCAGCGTATATCCATAGCGACAGGGGGTCCTCCTTCATGAGTGACGAGCTGCGCCAGTTCCTGCTCATCAAGGGCATAGCCTCGAGCAGGACGACCAGCTACAACCCCCGGGGGAACGGGCAAGTAGAGAGGGAGAACGGCACGGTCTGGAAGACCGTCCTACTGGCCCTACGGTCCAGGGATCTCCCAGCTTCCCGGTGGCAGGAGGTCCTCCCGGACGCTCTCCACTCCATCCGGTCGCTGCTGTGTACCACCACTAACCAAACGCCTCATGAGCGCCTCCTTATCTTCCCCAGGAAGTCCTTCTCCGGAACGTTGCTGCCGACCTGGCTGGCGGCCCCAGGACCCATCTTGCTCCGGAAACATGTGCGGGCGCACAAATCGGACCCGTTGGTCGAGAGGGTCCACCTTCTCCACGCAAACCCGCAGTACGCCTATGACGGCTGACAGGACACAGTCTCCCTGCGGGACCTGGCGCCCGCCGGCAACACACACACCTCCGACACCGATCACCCTCTCCCTGCCACCGGCGCACCCCGCGACCGCCCCCTTCCCGGGGGGATCGGTCCTCCTCCCGTGCCCGCCCAGGAGTAAAACAGGAACAAACAGCAAAACGCTCCCGGAGACGACAACGCCCGAGCAAGCACCTGCACCACCACCGGGGCTGAGGCGATCGACGAGGAAGACCAGACCGCCCGCTCGACTCGTGGAATCGGCATGACACCAAGAAAAGCAAGAATGTTGTTGTAACAAAAAATCTTTTTGCTCGTATTGTAAATAGTTCTCACAAACTTGTACATAGCCCAGTGTAGGGCTAAAGCTGTATTAACACAGTCCGAAATTTGTTCCAGGGCCAGCCTTGTAAACCCTTACCACCATGCGAACCACCACCCCGCCGGGTTCCTTTTAACAAGGGGTGAATGTGGTGGTATGTATTAGGGGTAATGTGGTACCTGTGAAGCCGAGAGGCTATTGGCTGATAGGTCCCGGGTCCTGGTTGGATCTGCCGATTTCTGGCTCCACCCTGAAGGCGGAGTATAAGAGCTCGAGCTTCTCCCCGCAGCCTCATTCTGTTGCTGAGCTGCTGGGGACAAGTCTCGCTTAATAAAGCCTAGATCGACTTCATCGCTTCTCGTCTCGCGTAAGTCATTGTGCGCTACAAGCTTGCAGCAGTGCTAAGTGCCTGTGGTGAGGTGGTGCTCTGGGAGTATGAGTTGCCGTTGATAGAGAATGTTGGTTGGTGAGTGATGTTGGTGTGGTGAATTGGGCAGTGTGTGAAGCCACTTGTTCAGTTGTAAGAATATGACTTTTGAAGATGGATTTACTGACCGTAATCACTTACACGAGGTCCAGTATCTGCCTGCACTGCATCCAGGTTCTTGGGGCTACAATGGCCTCCTTCTGCACTGTAAATTCTATGAAATTAACAACGATTGCTGTTTGGTTCCACTATCTTCACAAATCAAATATCACCTAGAAGGCCTCCTGGCTCCCCGTGAGCAACTCTCCAGGACCTCCTGTGCTGCATCAGAGCATTTTGAAGCACAATTTCCATCAGTAGTGTCATACTGCTCTTCTCGTAGGTCAGACACTCTTCACCTGCTGTTGTGAGAATGCACCCCCTTCACCCCTTTTAGAGTTTTTCGAGTTTCGATTTTAAGTAGTCCAGACTAACTTTAAGTGGTGCTAACCTCGCACAAACTTGGGTTCCCTGTAGAGGTGGGCAGTCACTCAGCCGTGCATTTTGTGTTGGGCTGCACCCAACTGTCACTTAAATTGGAAAGCAGCGCAAAATATGTGTGCTGCACGCAGAAATGGGCATGGATTAATTTTGTATCGCTAGACCCTCGTCTGTTTGCAGGGGCTACCAGATTATTTTTGCAAGATTTCAGGAGTGAAATAAACATATTCCTTTAGTGCTGTAATTACCGTCTAGCTAAACGCTTCCGCTACTGATGTAAAAATGAAACTGGGGGATTTTACTGAAAGTTGTTTTAATAGCCAAAATACTTGGAATACCTTGTGAAAATCATATTATGACTTCCTACCTTGTGAAATCCAGCAGTGACTGAGCTAAAGACTGACAATTTTTAACAACTGTGGTCAATTTCTGCTTCATTTCCTTAGATTACAAAAAAGCAATTCATGAAGCAAAATATATTTACTTTTCTATCGAAATCCTGCAGTTGCATAGATGCTAAATTCTATCCATCAACACTGCAATAGCCTTATTTTTCAGCCAGATATACGTCCTTATTTAAGCACACATTTTCAAGCAAGTGGCCAGAGAAATGAATGGAAATATGCCAAGTGCAATTGACTGCTGTTTCCCATGGTCAGCAAAGATATCTTATGGTAAGAGCTTTTTAAAATTTAATGTATATACTATGGAATAATATTCTATTCAATTTATTGGGTTGAAAACCAAAATAGCTACACTACACCATTGGCTGAGTGAAATGGAAAGGTCAAGAAAACAGTCCAGTTGTGCAAATGTGTGATTATAATTGATTATTTACAAGGATCTGGGCTGAATTTGGAGGTCCTCTTGGGGGTGCGGGGGAGTAATGAAGGCAGTAATGGAACAATAAAAATAGTGTTGTTGGCTGGGGTGCCATTTCCCTTGCCCCATCCCAACACTGGGTCATCTTGCAGGGAGTAGGGCACCAGGACTACTTGCTCCCAAGAGGCGGGTAGTGAATTGATCCTGTTACTGTTATTGGCTACTTAAGGTCAATCGTCAGAGGCTGTTTTGGATTTTCTAATCTAGTCTGGGTATGGACTCCTGGCAGCAAGCCTGTGAGGTGGTGGGGGAGTGGAGGGCAGTGCGCCAGGCAGGCTTAGAAGCCCTGCCTCCCCAGGGTCAACCAACAGTCGCAGGCCACCAGCAAGCAGAGTTTGCAGTCATCAAGTCTGGAAGGGTTTGAAGATAGGTTTTAAGGGTTTTAGAAGCAGAGGATTGAGATATGGGCAGAAGCTGATGATGTTGTAGTGGTGTCCTGGTGACAGATAGTAAATGGGGTATACAACTGTTGAATCCGGGATAAGTAGAACGCATAGACAATAGTAGAAATTTATGAACAAGGTTTATTTCAATATAATTCCAGTACTCCTCCACTCTCCTAAGGTCTCCTTCAACCAGGCTGCGGTTTTTATGAAGCTGGGCATCTCCTTCTTAAGGGGAAACCCCGCTCCTTGGAGAGGAAGCTCCACCCACTTAAAGGGGAAGTTCATAGTCCGGGGAGGTCATGGGAAACTGTATGGTGCTGATCCCGGGACCTCCATTGGGGTTATACCAAAAACTCATTTTAGGGCTGAACAAAATCCCAAGATATGAGCAATCTATTTCAGCTGGGAGGGTGTCCAGGGAAGGAGTTGGTGAATCGGGAGAAAAATATGTGAGAGGCGACAAAAACAATCTATTTTGGTAATCCCAATGTTAGG
This sequence comes from Scyliorhinus torazame, assembly GCF_047496885.1. Taxonomy (NCBI): domain Eukaryota; kingdom Metazoa; phylum Chordata; class Chondrichthyes; order Carcharhiniformes; family Scyliorhinidae; genus Scyliorhinus; species Scyliorhinus torazame. The sequence continues at coordinate 211,318,783 of NC_092714.1, forward strand.
CTGCAGAAAGTTTTGTCTTATCCTGAACTTCTCAGATAAGCATAAGTCATATCTAGCACATGACTCTAACCAACGGAGACTTTTATTATTGATTCCCATTGACCACTTTTGCTCGGGTTCCTTGATGCAACACTTAGTCAAATGCTGCCATGATGTCAAGGGCAGTCACTCTCACCTCACCTCTTATCTCTCCACGATTTCCTGATTCCCCCAACTATATCCAGTCAGTCATACTGCTTTTCTGAGAAGTTCAGGATAAGACAAGAATTGGCCCAGCCAATAGCAAGTTAGCGTGGTGTCATGTGAGAGTACCTTTAAGAAATGGATGTGTAAGCAATGTACCTTTAAAAAAATAGTGATGTTCAGAGAGTGGGTGGGGCTCAGCTCAGGTCAGCCATTTTGCAGATTTTTAGTTTCAGTTTAAAAGCAGTGTGTGTGTCTGTGTGTTTCCAGAAAGCTGCAAGTTTTGCAGTTTGGGTTTGCAGCTAAAAGGTGCCTGGCTGGTTTTGCTGAGAGCAGTTTAAAAGTGCCTGGCTGTTTTGATGGAGCTGAAGGCAACCAAGCTAATATATCTCTGCCATTCTACAAAAAAAAAATATCCTTTAACCTGATGAGATACTGTTTAAAGGTGTTAAGCCTCTTGGAAGTTTGATGGAACATTTTAAGGAAATATTCACTGTTGCAATATTTTCTGAGTTATCTTTGAAGTAAGGGGTGTTAAGAGATCTAATGTTTATTTAAGATGTTAAGTTGAGTTCATGGAATAAACAGTGTTTTGTGTTTAATAACCCACATGTCCATAATTGTAATTCCACACCTGGGGGGAAAGCCGCCTGCTCGGAAAGGCAACAAATCCATTAAAGGGCGAGGTTGGTTGAACTCCATGATACATTTTGGGGTTCTGAAAACGCCTCGCCCATAACAGTGGCAACTTGGGAGCGGGAGTCCGTGCAGTGTGGACCCCAGAGCCGAAGATACAAGGCTCATTATAATGTGTTCTGTACCTCCAAACTTATAATCTAATAAGGAACCTCACATCCCCAGAGGCACCTGACTCAAGAACCTTTGATCAGATACCTAAGCTGGTTAAAGAACATCTTAATCCAAGGCTCTTAAATATCCTTCAACGTTAAACATTCAACGCCATAGTCAGGGGGCCTGAAGAGTCCATCTCAGCCTTCATAGCCAGGCTTCATCAGCTCACTGAGCATTGCGAGTTCAGGAGAACACTTACTGATATGCTGCATGACTGGTTGGTTTGTGGAATCCATAATCTCAATATACAAAAGAAACTCCTGGCTGAAACCTCTATAACGTTGGAAAAAGCAATCGAGATACTCAGGTGATGGAATGTGCTGAGAAAGGCGCCACTGATCTCTAAAATGTGGCTGAAGGGGAAATCAATCAAGTATGGGGCGGGATGACCACGAGGTGTGCGGCAGGATCAACAGACACAGCGCAGAACCAGACACGGTCCTCGGGACTGGACCGGAGTCAAAGGACTGGGGAAAGAACTGGGCATAAACCTAAGACAGAGATGGACAGCTATCATTGTGGGGGAGACCATCCCCAAGAGACTTGCCATTGTGTGTTTCAATTCTAATGGTAGCACATTGCTGCATAAGGCAAAGCACCCCAGTGCAAAAAAACAATAACAGTAGCAGTCCACAGTGCCGCTGGACAAAGTGCAGAGGATCTCTGAGGACGAGCACACAATGTACTATTTGAATGTTGTCCAGTTAATCAAAATGGTCCCAGTTGAAATTATCCTAAGTGTGAACGGTATACCCTTGAAACTGGAAATTGACACCAGGCCCTCAGTGATAGTTGTGGGGGAATAGACTTCCAAGTATATTTGTGACAGAGCTCAAACTTTAAATTTGAGCAGCACCATGGCCAAGCTTTCAACTTACATGAGGGAAACCTTGAAAATCCATGGAACCATGAACACACCAGTGATGTACAAAGAGCAAGAGGCCCATCTGCCCTGGTTGTTGTGGAAGGGCGCAGACCCAGCCTTATGGGAAGGTCTAGTTACAGCAAATCAAAACAATTAGCTGAATTGTTTTTTAATTTCCAATGGTGTACTTCAAGATGGTTTTCACAGTGCATTAGGCTGGATTTAAGGTGTCAAAGCCAAAATTTATGTCAATCTGGATAAATTAATAATTTTTCAGAGCAAGACCAGTTGTTTATGCTTTGCAGCAGAGCTCAAGAGATTAGAAGAACTGGGCATAATTAGATCGTTTCAACTTTCCTGTTGGGCAGGCCCCATAGTCCCTGTTCTCAAGCCGGATCAGTCCATAAGAATCTGTGCATACTGCAAGTTAACCATAAGACAGGCTACCCAGGTGAATAGGTACCCAATGTCCAGGATCGAAGACACCTACGCCAAGCTGGCAGGTGAGCTTTACGTACTCTAAATTAGATCTCAGCCATGCATACCAACAATTAGGATTGGATGAAGAGTCCCAGATGTTCACCACAATAAATACACATAAGGGCCCATCTCAGTACACAAGGCTGCTATTCAGCATAGTATCAGGCTGGGCTATTTTCCAGCGTACAATGGAAAACCTCCTTCAAGGGATTACCAAGGTAATTGTCTACCTTGATGATGTTTTAGTTACTGGCACCACTCCTGAGGAACACATGTCTAACCCGAGAAGGTGTTAAAAAGATTTTGGAATGTGGGCGTCCTATCAAATATGTAAAATGTACATTCCAGGCCTCAGAAGTGACGTATTTAGGATTCCATGTAGATGCAAAAGGTTTACATCTACTCGAGGAGAAAGTCTAAGCCATCCATGAGATTCCAGCATCCAAGAATGTAACTGAGATCAAATCCTTCCTTGGCATGGGAAATTATCATGGAAGGTTCATTCCAAATTTAGCCACAACATTGGCACCATCATACCAGCTACTAAAGAAACATCAATGGTGGCAATGAAGAGATCCTCAAGAGAAGGATGTTTGCACAGTGACGCAAGTCTTACAATCCTTGAACCTTTTTGTCCACTTCGGCTCTGCGAAACTGATTATTCTCACATGTGATGTGTCCTCTTCCAGTCGAAGGGCAGTTTTAATCCACAAGAGGGAAGATTATTCTGAGCGGCCCACTGCCTTTGCCTTGAGGATTATTTCAGAAGAGAAATTATGCTCAAATCGAGAAAGAAAGTCTAGCAGTCCCGTATTGGTTGAATTTCTTCACACCGTATGTGTACAGACCTCGATTTCTCATAATCACCGACCATAAGCTGTTGCTGGGTCTCTTGAGAGAGGACAAAGCAATACCACCAATAACCTCTGTAAAGATACAGCGTTGGGCTTTGCTGCTGGTGGCCTAGAATAGTGCCTTCCAGCACAGACCGGACATACAGATTGGCAATGCAGATGCACTGAGCCAATCCCCCCTGCCAGAAGGTGTACTGCTTCCACCAGCACTCCATGAGATCGTATTAGCCTTGAATTTCTTTGAAACTTTGCCAGTGTCAGCTGGCCACACTCTCAACTTGACCCAGAGGGACCCCATATTGCTGAAAGTAAAGAGGATGATACGGACTGGGTGGCACTATGGGAAATCTGAGCACTTAACCCACCAGGATTAACTCAACTACGAGGATGGTGTGATCTTGTGGGGCTCGTGAGTTGTTGTTCTGCCATCAGTCAGGGGACCTGTCTTGCAGGAGCTGTATAATGTCCACCCAGGGCAAACAAAGATTAAGATGCTGGCACGTGGCTATATATTGTGGCCAGGCATTAATAAAGCCACGGTGGATTCCTTACGCTGAGCGTAAGCACCCTCTCCAGTCTCCATGACACCACCTAGGAGGAGAGCTCCAATGATGCCGGCGTACTAGCCGCATCACAGCTGTCATCCCCATCCTTCACCAGTATAGGTACACACACCTCGATGGGACATGTTAGTGGTCAGCCTTCTGGGGCACAATCTGTTGAGCACCAGACTGCTGTTGATGTACAGGAGGTGGAGGCAGGAACCTACAAGTAAGGCAGCAGTCGGAGGTCTGCTGGATCCCAGGACCCAGCTGGGTCCCAGGCTGATCCTAAGACTGTGGAAGAGGTCATCCCGGAGCTGATGGAGACGTTAGGGAGCGGCCGGAATATTCAGAGGGCGATGTCAGTGTCACTCCAGCAGATCCATTGCCGCTTGGAGAAGTCACAGAGGCTACGGGCGCAGGAGATGTTGCCGGCAATATGTAGCACCGAGGCCAACATTGCTAGGGTGGTGACTGCAGTGGAGAGCCAGGTGCACATCGTCAGCACCATTATTGAAGGTGTCTATAGTGATATCATGGTTGTGTTGTAATTCACCGACTGACCACTAGGAGTCTCATTAGTATATAAGTCAATGTTAGAGTCAGGTGACCTCAGACGAACTAGGGAGCTGAGAGAGATATAATGGCTTGTGCATGTTCATACTATTATTCATCTGTTGTTTTGTATATATTTGACCCACAGTTAATGTTAATAAATCGTTTATAGCTTTAGCTACAAGTGTTCTTGTAATATAAATCAGGCCAGCCGACAAGAACACAGCAGTGTCCAAGATGTCACGGAGTCAGTTACGGCCCTGGCTGAGGACTCAGCAGAATGTCTGCCTGGCTGGGGGACGTCACCTTTGATGAGGTTCTGCGGGACATGTCCCACTCTCAGATGGGCATGGCTGAGGCGCTGCAGAGCTTGTCCAAGTCACAGGTGGGTATTGCTGAGGCACTGCAGAGCATATCCCAGTCACTGAGGAGCATCGCCGAGGGCATTGACACAATGGTGCAGACCATGGGGAACCACCAGGGCTGGCAGAGTCAGATGATGCAGAGGCAACCGGGGCTCGAACCAGCTGCCCATCTGTCCCAAGCAAACCCTTGGGCCCTACGGGTATCGAGTGGGAAGAGGGGGAGCCCCATGGGAGACTGTCGGTGGGGCAGACAGGCAGGGACAAGGGTTGCCCCAGGTACGGGCACACACTATTCAAGGGTTGGCATGCACGGTTGCCCCCACATCTGCCCCCCAGCATACACCCCACCCTCCCATGGCGGCCTACCCCCAGTGGAGTGTCCCCACCCCCCACCGAGCACTGGAGTGGCATGTCCAGCATCCCTGGACTCTTTGTGAACAAAGATGGCTACTCCCCTTGGCTCCCCACAGAAGCCCTTCCGCCAGGTTCACGTTTTACGAGAGGAGTACTAATCGGTGCCAATGTGAGCACTTGCTGGGGAGGCAAATGCATGGCGGGAGGCCGTTGGATATGAGATGGCTTTTGTTAATTGTATGGAAATGGGGCTTAAGTGGTGATAATTGGTTTCTCGACACGCTCCGGCGAGATCCCGATTTCGCCTACGGGAACGGGCTGGTTGCATCGCAAACTGTTTGCCGCCTGGCATGGTTCTCATTGTCTGCCTCTCCCGCTATTCACTGGCCTCGTATCCCTTGAGCGAGAGCGTAACGAGACCGGAGAACCGTGCCCAAAGGCTGTGGAAATTTGCAACCCTAGTGGAAAGAACAGTCATGTGAAATTGAGAAGAAAGACAACAGATCACTCAATAACTTACTTATGTGTTGTGGTGTTGGGTGCTCTGGTGCACAGATGAGCCAACACAGTTGTATGTGGTACAACTCTATTTTATTTTAACTCTTATAATACAGTTCGTTCTGGATACTCTGCACGTGCTGTCTCCCTGAATGTGTTTGGTGGCAGATGTGTCCTGGTCCTGCTCTGCAGCTAATACTGACCACCGGGGGTCGTGTCTGTGCTTTTATATCTTTCTGTCATTGGTTGTGGTGTTGTGTGTTCTGATTTGTCTGTTGGTGTGTCTATCATGATGTGTATGTTTGAATATCATGACATCCCCCCTTTTTACAAAGATATGTGCCTACGTGGTTATAAATATAAGTGTGTCGTGCGTGCATCTAAGAGTGTGTGTGTGTGTTGTGTACAGCGTGTGTATATGACGTAACTATTTACATGGGGCGATGTCGGGTGCGTCACACTAACAAGGTTGTACCATAACAAAACTTGGATACGAGAGAAAAAAAAAAACGTGAACATTGGTCTGGTCAGACGATATCTGGAACAATAAACAACAACAGGTTATAATACAGAAGTGTTTGACTTTTTGAACGTATGAACAGCGTTATAAGTCCAGTCTAATGGGTGACCGCCTCAAGAATGGGCTGGTCCTCAAGCCGGTTCAGCTGTGGAGATTTGGGGTCACACTGGTTCACCTTGGACTGTTGGGAGGTGATGCTGTTGCCGAAGTCTCTACTTTACCATTTGTTGTACTTCGTGCAGTGCTTGGTTTTTTTCATTCGTGCAAATATAACATTCAACATCTTTGTTAGTGGTGCCTTGGCTGTGGTTTGGTTCTGGGGGCGATGGAAGGGGCATGATCCGTGGCATCTCCACGAAGTCATCCTTGGGAACCAGTGGAGGATCCGGCGTGTGCGTACGGTTCAGTTGCGAGCGTGGAAGGCAGCGCAAAGCTCGCTGATTGCGCCTACGCACCAATCCATCCGCCCTGCATGCCAGGAACAAGGTGGAGTCTTTTTTCTTTTTATGTTTGTGGTGGACGGCATCTTGTAGCCGATGGGTCGTTGCCATCGAAGTAGCACCATCACTAATATCATGCAAGGCGATGACTGTGCCAGATGTGGAAGTTGGCCGAGACCGTGCACGCTGGTTCCGGCCACCTGCTGTGCCGGAAGGGCGACTCCGCAGAGAAACGTCGAAGCATGTCGCCTTGGAGAGAGAATTGTTGCTCGCATCAACGTCTGGCGATGGCGCGAATTGGTGTGTCCATCTTGGACCGCCGGTGCTGGTTGCCACTGCCGACCCAGTGGGACTGCCACGCGATCCATTCCCTGTCGCCGTGGCATCCGCCGTCACCCTGAGCGTGCCATCACCGAGGCCGCGAGACCGCCCGTCCGGAGCAAGGTCTGGCGTGCGCAAAACAGAGTCGGCGCTTGGCTGCTCCCCATCTGGAGTCCGGTCTGCCTTCCGTCGATGCCCCCCGTCCGGAGTCCCAACAGGTTCACTGGAGGCAGCCGAGATTCCCTGAAGCTGCACTTCTGGAGTCGGAACATGCAGGAATGCACCAACCAGTGGAGAGGCTCGAGCCATCGAGGGTGGAAGCGGTGCGCCGCCACCGCAGTCGTCAGTGGTCCCACCGTGATCGTCGAGTGCCTCGGTACGCACTAGGCGAGGTCTGTCACCTTGCACCTTTTGCATGGGAAGTGGGATGCTGTCGTCACTCGTCTCACATCCCGTGGATAGATCCTCATTAGCAGCTTGCTGTTCACTAGGGTTGGATAAATTGTCAGAGTTTTCATCTGGTGGTGCACACCATGTCGGTGGACTGTCATTGTCTTGCCGTTGTCCTTCATTTGGGCTTTTCTTCTTTGGAATTTTAAATCTTCCCCCAGACATTGCAGAACCTTGTTTATTACCCCCAAATTCTCCCATATGTATGGTCTCGAATATAGGATCCAATGTTTCTATCGACATTGTACTATTTTCCAAAGAACATTCCGTTTCACTTTTCTTCTCAGGTACCTCATATGTATCTTTGTCTAATGTACATGCCTTCATGGTCTCTGGGTCTGATTTTGCTGGGACTGGCATGGTCACAGTCTCTCTTTTACTGTTCTCAATTGCCCACATTATACTCCCCATACATAACTGCTTAATCACTGGGGTTAGTGTGGTACAATGGATAATCGGGTCAACCTTATCTGCATCTTCACCATTAGTGGAAAGCACACTTGGTTCACTTGAAACTGCTGTGGGTTTTAAATTCGTTATCTGGCTACTCGATGTCGGTGTCCTCAGGATTCTTGCTCCAATGTTCTGCTCATTTATCAGTGGAGTGTGTATAGGTTCAATGCAATTAATGTTCCCCTCAAGGTTTGAAGAGTCATTACTGACTAACTGCTGGTCTCCGAAGTTGGGATTTTGCGGCGTTGTGTTGAAGGGAGACATTTGTCCCTGCTGTAGATATGATTCAGGTTGTGTTATTTCCATTACCTGAGGATCAATGTCTTGTCCATTTTTTCGATCCGTACTAAAACACTGGCAATTCTCAGTCTGCTCCTTGCAAGTTAAACATTCAATAAATTTCTTTAGCAAATCCTCAGCATCCTTCTGTGGCCGTGCAGCATTATTAATCTCTGTTCGGCTATAATGATCCTGAAGGTCAGCGCATAAACCTTTTTTCTTCGGGCTTGGACGAGGCGATTCCTTTGGCTTGTCTTCAGTTGGGCTTGAACAGTCATCAGCGCTGTGCCCTTCATTGTAGCATGAGAGACCTTCATGGTCATGCTGCTGTGTAGTGGAGCATGGTAGGCTGTTATAGCCTTCTTGCTGTTCACGTGAGCATGGCAGACTTGCATCATCTACCGCTGGTTGGTCAGGAGAGGTTGCTGGACCCTCATGGTCTTGTTCCTGCAAGGACTGCACATTGGAGTCTTGCGTTGCTTCTATCGTGGAGGCTGTCCACGAGCTCTCTGTGGAGGCTTGTGACACTGGAGTCACTTCTTGTTCGTGCAAGGACTGCGCTCTGGAGTCTTGCGTTGCTTCTATCGTAGAGGCTGTCCACGAGCTCTCTGTGGAGGCTTGTGACACTGGAGTCACTTCTTGTTCGTGCAAGGACTGCGCTCTGGAGTCTTGCGTTGCTTCTATCGTGGAGGCTGTCCACGAGCTCTCTGTGGAGGCTTGTGACACTGGAGTCACTTCTTGTCCGTGCAAGGACTGCGCTCTGGAGTCTTGCATTTCTGCAATTGTGGAGTCTGTCCACGAGCTTGCTGTGGAGGCTTGTGACACTGGAGTCACTTCTGGTTCATGCGAGGACTGCGCTCTGGAGTCTTGCATGTCTTCTTTCATAGAGTCGGGAACGTTGAGCGGGACGTGGACCACGCTCTGTGTGGCAGCAGGGCGCTCTCCGTGTGCTTGCACCGCTCCCTGTCTGTTAATGTCAGGCTGCAGCATCATCCGGTACTGATAAGTTGGAACGTCATATCTGCTGGATTGAAGATCCTCAAATCCGAAAAATGAATCCGCATCTGCGTCGGATTCAATGTGGGGGCCGCCAATGTGCAACACGAAAGGTTCGTCCGAGTCATAGTCGTATAGGACCACGGAGCTATCATTGGGCTCGCGAGGTCCGGAAACACTGTAAAGATCGTCATCGAAGTATTCGAGGTCGGAATCATCGGCTTGTGCGTAGGTAACTGCTTGTCGGAGGGTTCTTCGGAGGTCAAATTCATCTCCTGGGTCAATTTGCGGCACTGTGCTGTCATTCCAGGTGAGGGAAGGTTGTTTTACAGCTTTAACAGATTTTTGTTTTTTTGATTTGGGACGTTTCCCTTTTAAATTGGATTTGGGACGTTTCCCCTTTAAATTGGTGCAGTCTGGGGCCTCTAACAACCTGACGCTCGGTATGTAGCACGTAGGAAGCGACTGCGCATGCTCAGATCGCTGTTCCTTTACCGATGGCCGTTTTCTTGACTGCGCATGCGCAGCATCTCGCGCATGCGCAAACGATACTTCCGGTTCTGCGCACTGCTCGCGCAACTGTGCTAGCGTGATACCTTTAGCAAGGTGGCCGCCGACCTCGACCCAGCCCTCTCTCAGGCCCGGGATTTCGGCCTCTGGGAATTCGGGCTCCGGGATCCCAGCCACGAGGTGAGTACTGCAGCTTTTCTTACCTTTATTTGCCGATTGGATTGCGTTTTCTTCACAGGACTTGGAGAATTTGTCCAGGACTGCCTGGTAATCGTACCTTTGCTGCCTCCTGAAGAACCTGAACCTTGTGAATATTTCTCTTGCCCTTGCACCGGCGATGGTGAGGAGAAATTCAATTTTTTCGCTATCATCCAGGTCTTGGAGTTCAGCTGCCACCAGGAACAATTCGAACATTTGCCGGAATCGCCGCCAGTTTTCGCGGAGGTCGCCGTGGCACTGGAGCGGCTGCGGAACCGGGAGCTCTATCATTTTGCCTGGGCACTGCTGGTTGTCTGTGTACACTGAGGTATGCCGGCAGGTATCGATCCACTCCTGTACCATGTGGTGTTGGGTGCTCTGGTGCACAGATGAGCCAACACAGTTGTATGTGGTACAACTCTATTTTATTTTAACTCTTATAATACAGTTTGTTCTGGATACTCTGCACGTGCTGTCTCCCTGAATGTGTTTGGTGGCCGATGTGTCCTGGTCCTGCTCTGCAGCTAATACTGACCACCGGGGGTCGTGTCTGTGCTTTTATATCTTTCTGTCATTGGTTGTGGTGTTGTGTGTTCTGATTTGTCTGTTGGTGTGTCTATCATGATGTGTATGTTTGAATATCATGACATGTGTGAAATAAGCTGTTATTTGGAAAGAAAAGTCAGTCGCTCATGCCTTTTGTTATAAGTGGTGGAGTTGGGTAAAGTGCAATCTAAATATAGCAAGTGAAGCTGCGTAATCAAATAAGATGATGAAAAGTAAATACAAGGCAAAGAAAGCATAGGTGCTATAAATCATCCACCTTTTGTAGCTCTGTTTCTCAACTAGACTTCCTGAAGTAATTAAAAACACACAGAGTTTTGAAATGATACTTTCAGTTGAAAAGCTTTCTCAATTCATCTAGGACTTTATTTTCAAATCATTTGGGAAACGAGCAATAGTTTCTTTTGTAGAAGAAGAAAGACATGCTTTGACAACATACTGAGGAAAGAAAGTACAATTTGTGTGAACTCAATTTTGGGGGAATTCTTACTGTAATCAAAAATCTCTTACTTTCTGTCACACAGCTGGTTCTCTGAAGTAAATAATCATTTTGATGTGAAAAACTATTAATATGCACAAATAAATTCTACATTTTGTGTGCAGGTTATGGCATCATAGTATTGGTACAAGTGCAGTTGATAACTCCTTCTAAGTGACAGAAGTTGGCGCTGTGGGAAAATGTCGACACGAATGTCAATGCTGAAGCTTTGTCAGCTCCAAAGCTGTGACTTGAGATGTCCCTATTTTCTAATCAGATGTGAAGCTGATATCTCATAGTGGCTGTTCCCTTAGGAATCTACCATTGTGTTGTCTACTTTTTGACAGAAACTGAGCTTCCAAAGAAAAGATGAATAAAAACAGTTCCGTTGAAGACTCATGTTGGACTTGAAATGTTAACTCTGTTTCTCTCGCCACTGATGCTGCCAGACCTGTTCAGTATTTCAGACATTTTCTGTTTTTATTTCAGATTTCCAGCATATGCAGCATTTGGCTTTAACATTTTTTAATAAAGGCAGTCAGACATAGGACAATTGCGCAGTAAGTTCATAATTGTAAAATATATAATACTAAGATGTTTCATTAGGTGCAGTCAATCGCTAAAGAGTTAAAATGGTGGATAAGCATGTTTTTGGAAAGTGTTTTGAGCAATTTGATTGGTTTAGAATCTGTTCTGTTTGACTGGTCAGTGTTGTTGCTTCCTATATATGGTTAATTGCTCATTATTGATTGATACCTTTCCTAGTAATTAAGTTTGGATTTGTTGCTATTTTCTGAATATGAAATCCAAGTAAAGTGTGATGCGATGAGTATGAACTGTGTACAAATTGTGTACTCCACAATTGCAGAAATGCAAGCTCCATTTTGAATGTAAGGTTCATACGCTCCATTGTGATTGGCTAAAGGTAATCCTTTGCAAAGATATGGGTAGTTTGTACAGTGGTTTTGACTAATGCGAGATGAATTTAGTAAGACAAAAACAAAATTCCATAGAACTTTGAAATAAAAGTCTGAAGATCTGGAAAGATCCAGTAGGTGGGACAGTATCTGTGGAGAGAAACATTTAGGGCGCGATCTAACCGAATGGGAATACAGGGCCATAACAAGCACGTTTAACCGGGTTTTTCCCGGTGCTCGAAGGGCCAAGGAACGCTATGCTATCCACCGGGATTCTAGTTGTATTCAGTCCTCAGCGGGGAACTCCCCAACAAGGCCGCACTTAGCCCCGTTTACTGCAATGAGAAGCTCCGCTCGGTGGAAGTGCCAGTGTGCCACCCTGTCCAGAGGGCAAGCACATGGGGTCCCCTCTGAACCCCACAAGTGCCCTTCTGAGTGGTCCCCATTTTTAGAGACTAGCACTGAATGGCACTTGTCCAAGATCTCCTAGTTGAGGGGGTTAGATCCCACTCTAACAGCTAGAGTTAGACTAGCTGTCTCACTCTAAAATGCAGATTGGCAAAATAGTGATTCAGCCACAATGGGTGCGATTCAGATTGCGACATCTCGCAAAATCACGTTAGATCTCAGGAAGCGTGGTGAGTTGGATGATCCCAGAAGAGGGATCTCCCGGCATCTACTGAGCACGACATGGCTGGTAGATCACGCCCTTACTGTTTCAGGATTTGGACCTCTTGACAGATCTTGCTAGCATTTGCCATTTTTTCAAAGAGGATCTGGATTCTCCACCCTGAACTGCAACAAGCGCTCCGTATACACAGGATCTGCTCAGACAAGGAGGAGCGTAACAGACATCTACAGACGTTGAAAGATGCCCTCGTACGAACGGGATATGGCACTCGACTCATCGATCGACAGTTCCAATGCGCCACAGCGAAAAACCGGACCGACCTCCTCAGAAGACAAACATGGGACACAACCGACAGAATACCCTTCATCGTCCAGTACTTCCCCGGAGCAGAGAAACTACGTCATCTTCTTCACAGCCTTCAACACGTCATTGATGACGATGAACATCTTGCCAAGGTCACCCCCACTACTTGCCTTCAAACAACCGCGCAACCTCAAACGAACCATTGTTTGCAGCAAACTACCCAGTCTTCAGAACAGTGACCACGACACCACACAACCCTGTCATGGCAATCTCTGCAAGACGTGCCAGATCATCGACATGGATACCACTATTACACGTGAGAACACCGCCCACCAGGTACGCGGTACATACTCGTGCGACTCAGCCAACATTGTCTACCTCATACGCTGCAGGAAAGGATGTCCCGAAGCGTGGTACATTGGCGAGACCATGCAGACGCTGCGACAACGAATGAACGGACATCGCGCAACAATCACCAGGCAGGAATGTTCCCTTCCGGTCGGGGAACACTTCAGCAGTCAAGGGCATTCAGCCTCTGATCTCCGGGTAAGCGTTCTCCAAGGCGGCCTTCAGGACCCGCGACAACGCAGAATCGCCGAGCAGAAACTTATAGCCAAGTTCCGCACACATGAGTGCGGCCTCAACCGGGACCTGGGATTCATGTCGCATTACATTCATCCCCCACCATCTGGCCTGCGAAATCCTACCAACTGTCCTGGCTTGACACAATTCACACCTCTTTAACCTGGTGTTACCCCATCTTTGGATCTGTAAAGATTTAATCACCTGCTAATGCTCGCATTCCAAGCATTGTTTGGCATCTTTGAATTTGTCTATATATGTGCTTCTGGAACAGACCTCTTCATTCCCCTGAGGAAGGAGCAGCGCTCTGAAAGCTAGTGACATCGAAACAAACCTGTTGGACTTTAACCTGGTGTTGTAAGACTTCGTACTGTGCTCACCCCAGTCCAACGCCGGCATCTCCACATCATTGCAACAATCTTGTCAGTCACAGTGAAAGTGGCTGCAGGAATTAATATTTATGGAACAGACGGTCAGCTACTAGAAAGGCATTCCCGTAATCTTGCACAATGTGTCGTGTCAAAAACATCAAAGTCACCAAGCAACTTTTATTATGAGATTACTGGCTTCCTCTGGGTTCCTGGAGTGTCTTGAGTTACTTTCACATAATGCTGAAGCTTTGTCAGCTCCAAAGCTGTGACTTGAGATGTCCCTATTTTCTATTCAGATGTGAAGCTGGTATCTCATAGTGGTTGTTCCCTTAGGAATCTACCATTGTGTTGTCTAGTTTTGGTGCCTGGTTTTTGGTGCCTAAATTATATCACTACCATCCGGTGGCCTTGACATCTATCTTTATGAAGTGCTTTGAGAGGTTGGTCATGAGACACATCAACGCCACACTCCCAGAATGTTTTGATCCACTGCAATTTGCATACTACTCCAACCGGTCCACAGCAGACGCCATCTCTCTAGCCCTACACTCATCCCTGGAGCATCTCAACAACAAGGATTCCTATGTCAGACTCCTATTTATTGACTACAGCTCCATCTTCAACACCATAATCCCAGCCAAGCTCATATCAAAACTCCAAAACCTAGGACTTGGCTCCTCCCTCTGCAACTGGATCTTCGACTTCCTGACCCCTAGACCACAACCAGTAAGGATAAATAACAACACTTTATCCACAATAGTCCTCAATACCAGGGCCCCACAAGCCCATACACATACTCCCTACACACATCAACATCCTGGGGTTACCATTGATCAGAAACTGAACTGGACTAGCCACATTAATATTGTGGCTACCAGAGCAGGTCAAAGGCTAGGAATCCTACGGCGAGTAACTCACCTCCTGTCCCCCCAAAGCCTGTCCACCACCTAAAAGTCTCAAGTCAGGAGTGTAATGGTATACTCTCCACTTGCCTGGATGAGTGCAGCTCCAACAACACTCAAGAAACGCAACACCATCCAGGACAGTGCAGCCCACTTGATTGTTCCCCCTGCCATAAACATTTAAACCCTCCATCACTGACGAACAGTGGAAGCCATGTGTACTATCTACAAGATGCACTGCACTAACTCACCAAGGTTCCTTAGACAACACCTTTCAAACTCACAATCACTACCGTCTAGAAGGATAAGAGCAGCAGATATCTGGGAACCCCACCACCTGGACGTTCCCCTCCAAGTCACTCACCACCCTGACTAGGAAATATATCGTCATTCCCTTACTGCCGCTGGGGCAACATTCTGGAACTCCTTCCCGAACAGCACAGTGGGTGTACCTACACCTCAAGGACTACAGCGGATCAAGAAGTCAACTCCACACCACCTTCTGAAGGGCAACTAGGGATCGGCAATAAATGCTGGTCTAACCAGCGACATCCTAACCCACATCCCGTAAATGAATGAACATGACTGTATGGCACAATTTGGCTCCAACTCCATCTACAATGAAATAAAATGAAAATCGCTTATTATCACAAGTAGGCTTCAAATGAAGTTACTGTGAAAAGCCCCTAGTCGCCACATTCCGGCGCCTGTCCGGGGAGGCTGGTACAGGAATTTAAACTTGCTGCTGGTCTGCCTCGGTCTGCTTTAAAAGCCAGCTATTTAGCCCTGTGCTAAACCAGCCCCTGTACAAGTTTGCTGATGACACAACCATAGTGGGTTGGATGCCGAACAACGATGACTCAGAGTACAGGAGGGAGATAGAGAACCTAGTGGAGTGGTGTAATGACAACAATCTCTCCCTCAATGTCAGCAAAACTAAGGAGCTGGCCATTGACTTCAGGAAGTGAAGAATCATACACACCCCTGTCTGAATCAATGGTGCTGAGGTGGAGATGGTTGACAGCTTCAAATTCCTATGTGTGCAGATCACCAACAATCTGTCCTGGTCCACCCTCATCGATGCTACCACCAAGAAAGCACAACAGTGCCTATACTTCCTCAGGAAACTAAGGGAATTTGGCCTGTCCACAATGACTCTTACCAATTTTTACAGATGCATTATAGAAAGCATCTTATCTGGCTGCATCACAGCCTGGTATGTCAACTGTTCGGCCAAAGAATGTAAGAAACTACAGAGAGTCATGAACACCGCCGAGTCCATCACACAAACCCACCTCCCATCCATTGACTCTGTCTCCACCTCCCGCTGCCTTGGGAAAGCGGGCCGAATAATCAAAGACCCCTCCCTCGCCGGGTTATTCTCTTTTCCAACCTCCTTCACCGGGAAGTAGATACAAAAGTCTGACAGCACGCACCAACAGGTTCAAAAACAGCTTCTTCCCAGCTGTTATCATAGATTATCATAGAATTTACAGTGCAGAAGGAGGCCATTCGACCCATCGAGTCTGCACCGGCTCTTGGAAAGAGCACCCTACCCAAGGTCAACACCGCCAACCTATCCCCATAACCCAGTAACCCCACCCAACACTAAGGGCAATTTTGAACACTAAGGGCAATTTATCATGGCCAATCCACCTAACCTGCACATCTTTGGACTGTGGGAGGAAACCGGAGCACCCGGAGGAAACCCACGCACACACGGGGGAGGATGTGCAGACTCCACACAGACAGTGACCCAAGCCGGAATCGAACCTGGGACCCTGGAGCTGTGAAGCAATTGTGCTATCCACAATGCTACCGTGCTGCCCATGACCCTGAATGACCATTTTATGGACTGAACTGATCTCTTCACACATCTTCTGTACTGAGTAGTACTACTCTCCGTATGCTTCACCCGATGCCTGAGTCTATGTACTTACATTGTGTATTTATGTATGTTGTATGTTTTTTTCATGTATGGAACGACCTGTTGGTCTGTACGCAGAACAATATTTTTCACTGTGACAATAAATCAATAAATCAAATCAAATATCAGAAAAAGCAAGAAAACATGGGTGCTGTAAATCATCCCCCCTTTGGAGCTGTGTTCCACCTTGAGACTCTCTGAAGTAAATAAAAACACATTGATAGTTTGAAGTGTTACTTTTAATTGAAAAGCTTCATTAATTCATCTTGCAGCTTATTTTCAAATCATTTGAAAAACAATCGATAGTTTTTTGTCAAACGAAGAGGACATGCTTTGACATAGTACTGAAAGGAAATACATTTTGTATGATCATTCATTGGTGGAAACACTTCAGGTTATGTCTTGGAGATCCTCAATCTTCACCATAGAAGAACGGACGTAAGCACCTCTCCATCTCTCCATTTCTACATTAACAGCTATTGCTCCCTGGCTCATTAACCAGTACAGGATATTGGGAGGGACTTTCCGAACCCCAGCCACGTGTTTCTCAGTGGTGATGGGATTCTCTCTTCCCGTCGCTTGCCAATGGGATTGCCCATTGAAGCTACCTTATGTCTCCCAGAATCCCATTGGCTGGAGAATTCCGGCCATTATTTTAGCAGTGCAATCTACGAAAGCAATATGCAGAATTTGCATTTGATTCTTTTCAAAGTTGAAGCAGTGAAGTATTGTTGATATGTATCTATGTTCAATGTCCATTAATCGTCATGTTGCTCGGATAAAAAAACAAAGTGGAATAGTTTGACTTTCAGTTGGCCAGCCATTTTGGGCATGAAGTGGTTCCCCTAGATTTTCAGGCTGCAGCTGCTGAGAGCAAACAGGTTTCCTGATGCAGCTGACCAAATTCAGCAAAGGTAAAGGGGCCAGAAATGCCACCAGACTGACCTCGTGGCCAGTAGTTTTGTTTGGGTAGAGTTGGGGGTGCACTCTGAAACCCACAAATATAATTTCAAGACTCAGGCCGAGATTTTCAGGCCCAGTCATGGTGGGGCCCGCTGTAGGAAATGCGGTGGGCCAGCCATAAGTCCATTGACTTTCAGCAGGACTGGAAGACCCTGTTGCTGAGCAGGGCTGGAAAATCCTGGCCTTAGTTTTTCTGGGTTCTTATTGTCCATATCTGGTGGAACTGGACCTAGTTCTTACCAAAATGACAACTAGGATCCGTTTTTCCAAAAATATACGTTATTCATAACATTTGTAAAGGTACATTACAATATAATTCCAATATAGTGATAGCTCAACATCGTCAAATACAGGTCAATTCAGTTAAATAGAGTAAACGGACATGATTTAGCAGGAAAAGTAATCGGGCGCAACTTCCCGGGTGCTTCCCAACAGCTGAGCCAGCGAGACTGCACAACGTATTTAACGTCACTTTGTGCCGAAAATGATCCCCCACAAGCTCCACGGCAGAACTGGTTTTCCAGCCAGCTGATTCGCCAGAAACGTGCCCTGCGCTCCCCACTATCAAGGGGGAGCTGCTTATAAACATTCCATCTGAACTAACTCCCAGGAGACACACGATCATGTCACTACGTGGACCTGCTCCATGCTTCGGGGCTGCTGAACTGGCCAGGGTGCTGGACGCCATGGAGGGGAGATGGGACAACTATCTCTTTGAGAGGGTCGGAGAACCAGCAACAGGGCTCCAATACCGCCTGGCAACAGTTGCAGCGGCCATCAGTTCAGACCAGGGCGACCTCCACAGGGCTGCAAGGGTAAGTTAACACTGGTCCCCTGGCATCAGTCCCACCTGCCACCCCCCTGACCTCTGCCACCCCTCCCTTCAAGAAGCTGGCAGGTGGCACCTCACAACCTTCGCCCCCCCACCCCACCCACACAGCATATCACCACGCTCGTGCCCCAGCACACCTTGGCACCTACCAGCACAGCCCCTCCAGATGCAATGCCCATATATGGCACCTGCCATAGACCCCCAGCAGCTCACAATGTCCCCTTTCTGTCCCTGCAGGTAAAGTTGGCCAATAACAGGCGGGAAAGGGGCCCAGACAAGCGACGGGGTTAGCCGAGGAGAGAGCGATCACCGACAGCAAGGTTGGCCTGCATTGAAAAGGTAAGGATCCACTGCCTCATCACCCAGGTGACCTGTCTCAAGTGAGTTGTTCATGTCAGACAAAATGATCCATCCCTCTAACTGACCACATGTCTATTCTCTCACAGGATCTCCACCTGATGGGCCTGGGGTATCTGGAATCTCACCGCCCGCCCCTGCCACCCAACAGAACACCTCAGAGGAAGCTCCGAGGATACCACCATCGAGGCGTCACAGCTGTCATGCCACCCTCCACCAGGCAGAGACACAGACCACAGTGGACAACATTAGTGGACAGGCTTCAAGAGCACAATCTGGTGAGCACCACACAGCTGCTGATGCACATCAGGTAGAAGTAGGAACATCCAAGGAGTCAGCAGTTGGAGGTCTGCTGGATCCCAGGACTCAGCTGGGTCCAAGTCAGATGCCGAGCCTCTGGACAAGGTTATCCCGGAACTGCAGATGCCGGGCATGGCCGTGACACTCAGGAGGGGATGTCAGCAGGTCCAAAGCCAATTGGAAGATCCCTAAAGGCTAGTGGCGCAGGAGATGGTGACGGCAATGCGTGGGACCAAGGCCAACAGTGGAAAGCCTGAAGCACGAGGTCAGCGTTTTGAGTGGTGGTGTCCAAGGTATGGTTCAGTCAGCATCGGCCATGGCTGAGGACCCCAACCATCATGTCCCAGTCGCTGAGGGACATGTCCCAGACACAGGTGGATATTGCCAAAGCTTTCTGGAGCATGTCCTAGTGACTGAGGAACATCGCTGAGGGCGTCAACGGGGAGGTGACAGTGCCAGCATAGACAGATGATGCAGAGGTCACCGGAGCTCACTCCAGCTGCCCCTCTGTCCCGTCGAGAACCCCAGGGCCCTCAGGGCACCTTCCAGGAGGAGGGAGCGCTGGAGGATGTCCCAGTGTCTGCCACCAGGAGATGACGGCGGTCTCCACCTCACCAGAATCCCCCCTCCTGACACCGGCGCATCTCAAGGTCAGTGGACAGAACAGAGTGGCACGGCGATGCCAGTGACACTGGTAGGTCAGCCAGGGCCCCCCATAGGGCGCCTGCCAAGGTATCAAAGGCCACAGTGCACGAGAAGTAGCAGGTTGCCTCCACCTCTGATCTTGGGGATACACATAGACGTAATGGTAGAGCACAGAAGATGAAGATGTTTGAGAATCATTGAACAGGTACTGTGAGGGGCAGGTCATGCTTCACAAGCCTCATTGAATTCTTTGAGGATGTGACGAGACACATTGATGAAGGTCGGGCAGTGGATGTGGTGTATATGGATTTCAGTAAGGCATTTGATAAGGTTCCCCATGGTAGGCTCATTCAGAAAGTTAGGGGGCATGGGATACAGTGAAATTTGGCTGTCCGGATACAGAATTGGCTGGCCAAAAGAAGACAGCGAGTGATAGTGGATGGAAAGTATTCCGCCTGGAGGTCGGTGACCATTGGTGTCCTGCAAGGATCTGTTCTGGGACCTCTGCTCTTTGTGGTTTTTATAAATAACTGGGATGAGGAAGTGGAAGGGTGGGTTAGTAAGTTTGCCGATGACACAAAGGTTGGGGGAGTTGTAGATAGTGTTGAGGGTTGTTACAGGTTACAGCAGGGCATTGACAGGATGCAGAGCTGGGCTGAGAAGTGGCAGATGGAGTTCAACCTTGATAAATGTGAAGTGATTCATTTTGGAAGGTCAAATTTGAATGCTGAATACAGGGTTAAAGGCAGGATTCTTGGAAGTGTGGAGGAACAGAGGGATCTTGGCGTCCATGTCCATAGATCCCTCAAAGTTGCCACCCAGGTTGATAGGGTTGTTAAGAAGGCATATGGTGTGTTGGCTTTCATTAACAGGGGGATTGAGTTTAAGAGCCGCGAGGTTTTGCTGCAGCTTTATAAAACCCTGGTTAGACCACACTTGGAATATTGTGTCCAGTTCTGGTCGCCTCATTATAGGAAGGATGTGGATGCTTTGTAGAGGGTACAGAGGAGATTTACCAGGATGCTGCCTGGACTGGAGGGCATGTCTTATGAAGAAAGGTTGATGGAGCTAGGGCTTTTCTCACTGGAGCGAAGAAGGCAGAGAGGTGACTTGATAGAGGTGTACAAGGTGATGAGAGGCATGGATAGAGTGGATAGCCAGAGACTTTTCCCCATAGTGGAAATGGCTGTCATGAGGGGACATAATTTTAAGGTGATTGGAGGAAGGTATCGGGAAGATGTCAGAGGTAGGTTCTTTACACAGAGAGTGGTGGGTGTGGAATGCACTGCCAGCAGAGGTGGTGGAGTCTGAGTCATTAGGGACATTTAAGCGACTTTTAGACAGACACATGGACAGCAATAAATTGAAGGGGTGTAGGTTAGGTTGATCTTAGATTAGGATAAATGGTCGGCACAACATCATGGGTTGAAGGGCCTGTACAGTGCTGTACTGTTCCATGTTCTATGTACTGGGGTTGGGGGGGGGGTTATTCTTCACAGCGGGCTGCCTGCACCTCCACCTCCAGCTGCCCTCCGCTCCCGTTGCCCCTGGGCAGAGTGGTCGTAAAACAAGAGCCCTTGATGGAGACGCCTTGCAGGTGATGGGTGTCAACGCAGTCAGCAGAAAGACATAAGTCAGACTTTGGCATAAACTGAGGAGAACCAGATCTTACCCCACAGCGGATTATCATCACTCTCCTCCTTGTATATTAACCATAAAACCATAAGACCATAAGACATAGGAGTAGAATTAGGCCACTCGGCCCATCGAGTCTGCTCCGCCATTCAATCATGGCTGATATTTTTCTCATCCCCATTCTCCTGCCTTCTCCCCATTATCCCTGATCCCTTTATTGATCAAGCACCTATCTATCTCTGTCTTAAAGACACTCAGTGATTTGGCCTCCACAGCCTTCTTTGGCAAAGAGTTCCATAGATTCACCACCCTCTGCCTGAAGAAATTCCTTCTCATCTCTGTTTTAAAGGGTTATCCCTTTAGTCTGAGATCGTGTCCTCTACTTCTAGTTTTTCCTGCAAGTGGAAACATCCGCTCCACGTCCACTCTATCCAGGTTTTGCAGTATCCTGTAAGTTTCAATGAGGTCAACCCTCATCCTTCTAAACTCCAACGAGCACAGACCCAGAGTCCTCAATCGTTCCTCATACGACAAGCTCTTCATTCCAGGTATCATTCTTGTGAACTTCCTCTGGACCCTTTCCAAGGTCAGCACATCCTTCCTTAGATACGGGGCCCAAAACTGCTCACAATACTCCAAATGGGGTCTGACCAGAGTCTTATATAGCCTCAGTAGTACATCCCTGGTCTTGTATTCCAGCCCTCTTGACATTAATGCTAACATTGCATTTGCCTTCCTAACTGCCGACTGAACCTGCACGTTAACCTTAAGAGAATCGTGAACAAGGATACCCAAGTCCCTTTGTGCTTCTGATTTCCTAAGCATTTCCCCATTTAGAAAATAGTCTATGCTATTTGATGGGAGATCTAATAGAAACTTACAAGATAATGAATGGCTTAGATAGGGTGGATGTAGGGAAGTTGTTTCCATTAGCAGGGGAGACTCGGACCCGGGGGCACAGCCTTAGAATAAAAGGGAGTCACTTTAGAACAGAGATGAGGAGAAATTTCTTCAGCCAGAGAGTGGTGGGTCTGTGGAATTCATTGCCACAGAGGGCGGTGGAGGCCGGGACGTTGAGTGTCTTTAAGACAGAAGTTGATAAATTCTTGATTTCTCGAGGAATTAAGGGCTATGGAGAGAGAGCGGGTAAATGGAGTTGAAATCTGCCATGATTGAATGGTGGAGTGGACTCGATGGGCCGAATGGCCTTACTTCCGCTCCTATGTCTTATGGTCTTATGCTTGCATTTTGCCTTCCAAAGTGCATAACCTCACACTTTTCCACATTTTATTCCATCTGCCACTTTTTTGCCCACTCGCCTAGCCTGTCCAAGTCCTTCTGCAGCCCGCCTGCTTCCTCAATACTACTTGTCCCTCTACAGATCTTTGTATCATCTGCAAACTTAGCAACAGTGCCTTCAGTTCCTTCTTCCAGATCATTAATGTAAACTGTGAAAAGTTGTGGTCCCAGCACCGACCCCTGAGGCACACCACTAGTCACTGGCTGCCATCCTGAAAAAGACCCCTTTATCCCCACTCTCTGCCTTCTGCCAGTCAGCCAATCCTCTGTCCATGCCAGGATCTTACCCTTAACACCATGTGCTCTTAACTTATTCAACAGTCTCCTATGTGGCACCTTGTCAAAGGCCTTCTGGAAATCTAAATAAATCACGTCCACTGGTTCGCCTTTGTCTAACTTCCTTGTTACTTCCTCAAAGAACAGATTTGTCAGACATGACCTTCCCTTGACAAAGCCGTTCTGACTCAGTCCTATTTTATCATGCACTTCGAAGTACTCCGCGATGTCAATCTATAATAATGGACTCTAAAATCTTACCAATGACCGAAGTCAGGCTAACCGGCCTATAATTTCTCATCTTCTGCCTCCCCCCCTTTCTTAAACAGTGGTGTTACATTAGCCACTTTCCAGTCCTCTGGGACCCTTCCTGCCTCCAGTGATTTCTGAAAGATTACCACCAATGCCTCCACAATTTCCACTGCTGTCTCTTTTAGAACCCTGGGGTGTAGTCCATCCGGTCCAGGTGATTTATCCACCTCCAGACCATTCATTTTCCCCAGAACCTTCTCCTTAGTGATGGTCATTGCACTCACCTCTGCCCCCTGATTCTCCTGGAGCTCTGGATCCCACTGGTATCTTCCACCGTGGAGACTGATGCAAAGTAACAATTTAGTTCCTCTGCCATTTCTTTGTTTCCTATTATTACTTCTCCAGCCACATTTTCCAGTGGTCTAATGTCTATTTTTACCTCTCTCTTACCTTTTATATATTGAAAAAAACTCTTCCTATCTTCCTTTATATTACTAGCTAGCTTGCACTCATATTTTGTCTTCTCCCCTCTTATTGCTTATTTAATTGTCCTCTGCTCACTTTTAAAGGCTTCCCAATCCTCTGGCGTCCCACAAATGCTCTCCACTTTGCCTGCTTTTTCTTTTTCTTTTATCCTGTCCTTGGCTTCTTTCATCGGCCATGGATGCCTTGTCCTCCCCTTAGCATGTGTCCGCCTCCTTGGGATGAATTTCTGTTGTGCCTCCAAACCCCCAAAACCTCCTGCATTTTCAACATTTTCCACAGTTTCAACAGTCCGATGTACCACTCAATGACATCACAGGTGGCAACATCGGCCTCGTTATATCGGGTCTCCGCCCATTTTGTGTCCTTTAACGCTATGTCTCTGGTCACCACCGCACTGCCATCATCATCCAGGACCTCAGCGGGTACCCCTTATCCCCCAAGAGCCAATCCGTCACCCTGGGATAGTCTTCAAAGAGGGCGGGGACCTTTGAATATCCCGGGATGTAGCTGTCATGCACGTTCCCTGGGAAGCGCCATACACACATGCATGATCTGGAGGTGATGGTCACACATGAGTTGAACACTCAGGGAGTTGAACCTCTTCCTGTTTAAGAAGGGAGCTCTCTAATGCCCCGGTGCGTGCAAGGTGACATGCGTACCAGATATTACCCCCTGGACTTGGGGCATCCTGGTAATGGCGGATAATCCTTCAGCCTGGGCATCTTGATGGGCTTGTTCCAGCTCAAAGTTAAAATGGTCAGCTGCCCGGGCACACAGGACATCCATGACTTCACAGATGCACTGTTGGGTTGTGGCTTTGGAAGTGCCGTACAAGTCCCTGCTCAAGCCCTGGAATAAACCCCTTGCATAAAGGTTCAGGGCTGCGGTGACCTTCAAGGCTACTGAGAAGGGGTGTCCGCCTCTTCCACTGGGTGCCAGGTCCGCAAGCTGCCACTTGATGCAGTTTTGAGTAAAAGATGCTCCAGACTTTGAAGTGAGTTCAATGTGTTTTACTGAACTATTAGCACAGTTCTCAATGAGTTCGACTCTCTGCTAATCTAAATGTAGTAATTCAGTCTCACTGAACCAGCCTTGCTCTAAGCCATGTGCTGGGGTGTGATGCTGAGGATACACCTTGTCTCACTCTGTAGATGTTGGTCTGTGGAAAGAGGCGGGGTGTGAGTGCCTCATCCCTTTTATAGTGAAATACCACCCCTCAGTGTCCTGACTGCTCATTGGTCGTGTCCTATTCTATGTGTTCATTAGCTGCATGTCATGACATCTTCCCTTTTTTAAAATGTTTTGTTGGTGTATGTGAATGTATTTACATGTGAATGAGTCAGTCTAACGTGACTGATGGAGGTCAACTGAACAGAGCAAACAAAACAAACGTTCACAAGTCCAGTCTCTGAGGCTTGCGTCTGATCCTGGTCGACCGCCGGAGATGTGGCGGAGGGGACGACGGCGCCTTGACAGGCGGGATGGAAGCCTGACTGGTGGCCTCGTGGTGCGAGGTATCAGGAGGTAGCAATTCAGCATATGGAAATGGAGGAGAAAGTGGTTGCGGGCAGGCAACTTTGCGCAGTGCCCGTCGATTCCTTCGCACGATGGAGCCATCGGCCATACGTACAACATAAGAGCGGGGCGTGGCTTGTCGAAGAACGACAGCCAAGGCAGACCACCTACCATCCCGGTGTCTTGATCCTAACAGTGTCTGCCGGGGATAGCACGGCCAGATCGATGGCATGGGCATCATAGCCCTGCTTTTGACGGTCTCTGAGCTGCTGCATCTTCTGCAGCACCGGAAGGTGATCCAGGTTGGGCAGGTGTATGGCTGGAAGCGTCGTCCACAGGTTCCTGTTATCAGGAGTTGAGCTGGCGACATGCCAGTGGACAATGGAGTCGCCCTGTACGCAAGCAGTGCAAGGTATATGTCGGAAGCAGCGTCCGCGGCCTTGCAGATGAGCTGTTTCACAATGTGCACCCCTTTCTCGACTTTTCCATTGGACTGCGGATAGTGCGGACTGGAGGTGACATGCTGGAAATTGTATGACCTGGCAAACGTGGACCATTCTCGACTGGTAAAGCACGGGTCATTGTCGCTCATGATGGTGATTGGGATGCCATGCCTCGAGAACGTCTCCTTACAGGCTTTGATGACGGTCTGAGAGGTGAGGTCCGGGAGCTTCAGCACCTCAGGGTAATTTGAGAAATAGTCGATGATCAATACGTAGTCGCGACCATTCGTATGAAAGAGGTCGATTGCAACCTTGGCCCATGGAGAGGTCACAATGGCATGCTGTTGGAGCGTTTCCTTGCTCTGCGCTGGCTGGAACTGCTGACAGGTAGCACAGTTCAGGACCATGTTCGTGATGTCCTGGCTGATGCCGGGCCAGTAGACAGCTTGGCGGGCTCTGCGTCTGCACTTCTCGACTCCCAGGTGGCCCTCATGAATCTGTCGCAGCACCAAGCTCTGGAGACTGAGCGGAATGACAATTCTGTCCAGCTTGAGGAAGATACCATCAATCACCGTCAGGTCATCCTTCACATTGTAAAATTGTGGGCACTGCCCTTTCTGCCAGCCATTGGTGAGGTTCTGGATGACGCGCTGCAAGAGGGGGTCTTTGGCTGTCTCATCACGGATGAGAACTACCTTCTCACCTGTCGCTGGGAGAGTGCCAGCACACAGGTGCACCTGCGATTCGATGTGCTGGATGATCTTCAGCGGCTCACTGGGTGAGGTGACGGAGTGGGGCAATGCATCAGCGATGGTGAGCTCCTTGCCAGGTGTGTACACCAAGTTGAAGTCATACCTCCTAAGTTTAAGCAAGATTCTCTGCAACCGAGGAGTCATGTCGTTCAGGCCCTTGTGGATGATGTGGACCAGAGGCCTATGATCCGTCTCGACAGTGAATGTCGGCAGGCCGTAGACATAATCATGAAATTTGAGGATGCCAATGAGAAGACCCAAGCACTCCTTCTCAATCTGTGCATATCTGGTTTCAGTGGGAGTCATTGTCCTTGATGCGTAGGCTACTGGTGCCCAAGACGATGTGTCATTTCGTTGAAGCAACGCCACACCGGTGCCATCCTGACTCGCATCTGTGGATATCTTTGTCTCCCGGTCCGAGTCGAAGAATGCCAGGACTGGTGCAGTGGTGAGCTTGGCTTTCAGCTCCAGCCACTTTGTCTGGTGTGCCGCCTTCCACTCAAAGGCAGTTAACTTTTTCACCAGGTTGCGTAGGGCCGTGGTGTGTGTGGCAATGTTTGGAATGAACTTGCCCAGAAAATTGACCAAACCCAAGAAGCGCAGCACCGTCTTTTTGTCCTCGGGGACCTTCATTGCCTCAATGGCCTTGATTTTGTCTGTGTCTGGGCGCACACCATGCTGTGAGATCTGGTCGCCTAGGAACTTGAGCGTCGATGTGCCAAAACAACATGTGGACCTGTTTACCTTTAGGCCGTTGGCATGTACACGGCTGACGGGACACATGTTCCTCAGGGGTTGTGGACCATATGATGGTGTCGTCCACATACACACGAACCCCTTCAATGCCTTCCATCATCTGCTCCATGATGCGATGGAATATCCCCGATGCCGAGATGATGCCAAATGGCATGCGATTGTAGCAGTATCTGCCAAAAGGCGTGTTGAAGGTGCCTTCTGCTGGACTCTTCCAGCTGGATTTGCCAAAATCCTTGTGATGCATCCAATTTGGTGAAGAAGTGCGCATGTGTCATCTCACTCGTGAGTTCCTCCCGCTTCGGGATAGGGTAGTGTTTCCGCATGATATTCTTATTGAGATCTTTGGGATCAATGCAGATGCGCAGGTCCCCCGAAGGCTTTTTTACGCACACCATCGAGCTGACCCAGTCCTTGGATATGATGCCTTTTTGCTGAAGATCCTTGAGCTGTGCCTTCAGGCGCTCTCTCAGTGGAGCAGGGACACGTCGTGGTGCGTGGACCACTGGCTTGGCATCAAGTCGTAGCAGAATCTTGTATCGATACGGCAGCGTGCCCAACCCGTTGATCACATCTGGATACTGGGTGAGGATGTCGTCGATGCCGGCCTGAAGATCCACATGGGAGAATGTCATGGTGTAAACCCTTTGAATGAGGTTCAGCTGCTTGCAGGCGTGCGCACCTAGTAGAGATGCCCAATCTGGCGTAACAATTTCAAAGCGTAACCGTGTGTGTCGGTTGGATACGTGCAGATGGCAGGATCCCAGTGCCGTGATGGCATTCCCGTTGTAATCCAGGAGCTTGCAGGCAGCTGGAAGGAACGTGGGGGGCTTCTTAATGCGTCTGAAGTCTGCGTGTGAGAGGAGGTTGGTAGAGGCACCTGTGTCCAGCTTGAACTGGATGGGGCAGTGGTTGAGTTTCATCATTGCTCGCCATTCGTCCTCGGAATCCACAGCTAAGATTGACTGGACTTGCGATGAGTCTATGTGGCATATTCACAGGTTGTAATAATGCCCACACGGTAGGTGTTGTCCAGGCATTCATCATCTGGATCTGTTGCACTGCCGAGATCAGAATCCTGCAGGCGTTGTTGCACACTCCGGATGCGCCGTCGGCGGAATTGGGAGCGCTGGCTCCTGTCTGGTGGTGCAGATCTGCACAGGGCTGCATAGTGGCCTGGCTTCCCACAGTTTAAACAGCGTCAGCCTCTTGCAGGGCAGTGTTTCTTTAAATGGGTGGTGCCACAGTTCGAACACTTCATGACGTTCGCATCCTGACGCTCCGTGCATCGTTGCACATGCGCAGTGCGGTTCTCAGACGTCTGCACCTGCACAGTGCTGGTTTCGGCCGCTTCGTTATCCCGTTCGTATCGCGCATGCGTCAGGCCCCGGGACGAGCGCGCAAAATGGACGCTTTTGTCAATGTTGAGGCACTGCATCCGGGAAATGGCCTGCACACACTCCGCCTTGTGTGAGGCTAGTTTATTATTCTCTGGCGTTTTGTACAGGGAATAGCGATTTTTAGCGTGCTCATGCACTGTGCATGTTTCAATCGCGACTGGCAGGGTCATATGCCTGATCTTCAGTAACTGCTCTCTCAGAGGATCAGAATGATTTGGTCTCTGATCATGGAGTCAGTGATATCACCGAAGTTGCAGGATTGCACTAGCAGTCAAAGGTTAGTTAAATATGAGTCGAAGGATTCGTCTTTACCTTGGAATCACTGCTTGAATATGTAGCACTCGAAGATTCCGTTGGTGTCCACCTCACAGTGGCTGTCAAACTTGTCCAGGATGGTCTGAAACTTTGTCTTGTCCTGGTCTTCGGCGAATTGAAAGGAGTTGAATATTTCCAAGGCGTGATCACCCGCTGTGGTGAGGAAAAGAGCTATCTTCCGTGCATCAGACGCACCATTGAGGTCTGATGCTTCGACGTAAAGCTGAAATTTCTGCTTGAATGTCCGCCAGTTGGCACTGAGATTGCCGGAGGTCCTGAGCTGGTGAGGAGCCGGAATCTTTTCCATTGTGCCAGTATACATTCGCTGGTCGTCACGGATCTTACTGAGTTGAACTAAGTAGATTGAACAGACTCCTGGTATCATGTTGTGTTATGTAATTTGGAATAACACAAGCTGCCACTTGATGCAGTTTTGCGTAAAAGATGCTCCAGACTTTGAAGTGAGTTCAATGTGTTTTAATGAACTATTAGCACAGTTCTCAATGAGTTCGACTCTGCTAATCTAGATGTAGTAACTCAGTCTAACTGAACCAGCCTGCTCTAAGCCACGTGCTGGGGTGTGATGCTGAGGATACACCCTGTCTCACTCTGTAGATGTTGGTCTGTGGAAAGAGGCAGGGTGTGAGTGCCTCATCCCTTTTATAGTGAGATACCACCCCTGGGGTACTGACTGCTCATTGATCGTGTCCTATTCTTTGTGTTCATTAGCTGCATGTTTGCAGATCATGACAGGGCGCAATGCAGCCGTTAAATCTCACCCCCATCTCACTTCACTTACAGTACTGATTGCCTTCACATACAGGTTCTATTTAATATTTCCTGATACATACAGCCTAAGGAGTTTTACATAGGTTCCAACTCCTCAGTGTACTATGGTGGGTGGGCCCTAAATGCCTTTCCCCATTAAGCCCTTATGGAGGCGGCACTTAGCTTTACTGCCTCCCTCAGCATGTAGTCCTAGACTTGGAATGTACCAGGCCCCACCACTCAGTCATGGACTGTTTTTGGCACTGTAAGATTCACAAGTTTTGAGCAGACCAACGGCCATCTTTCACTGATAGCCTGATCCAGCAGCAGTTGATGTTTATTTTGCCGTGCCACCGGGAATGCTCTAAAGAGCACAGAATCCTGTGTTATGGTATTGCTTAGTATGAACCTCGACAAAAAGCCACTGCATTTCTTTGTTATGTAAATTATACCACTCTGATTTCTAGGTTGAAAAGGGCCACCTGAAACAAGCGGCTACTTTGCACACTGAGATGGACCCTTTTACTTGCCACATCATTGATACGAACATGACAATAAGCATACCTATCTCATTTTGAGGCCATTACTGTCCTTTAACACTCGACAAAGCACATAAAAATTGGCAAACGCCTTCAAATTCCATTGGGGAGTTGTACTACATTTGCATTAATAATACAAGACTTGTGCCCATTAATGTTCTGCAGCGATGGACCTGATAAAATGGGATGGGTCAGCTCAGTTCAATATCCACTCGGGGTTCTATGTTTTACTCCATTACTAAACTGAATGTGTATCAAGAATGTAACAATTAATTGAAGGTTACAGGATCTATGAAGTCTCGAAACCTTGGGCGGGATTCTCCCCTACCCAGCGGGGCGGGGGGTCCCGGCGTGATGGAGTGGCGGGAACCACTCTGGCGTCGGGCCTCCCCAAAGGTGCGGACGCGGCGGAGTGGTTTCCGCTCCACCGGCTGGCGTGGAAGGCCTTTGGCGCCACGCCAGACAGGGCCGAAAGGACTTCGCCGGCCTGCGTAAGTCCACGCATGCGTGGGAGTGTCAGCGGCTGCTGACGTCATCCCTGCGCATGACCCCCAAGACCCCGGAGCTCGCCCGCGCCGCCTGCTCCCGCTGGTAAGGTAGGTGGTTTAATCCACGCTGGCGGGAGAGGGTTGACAGCGGCGGGACTTCGGCCCATCACGGGCCGGAGAATCGCCGGGGGTGGGCCCGCCGACCGGCACGGCGCGATTCCCGCCCCCGCTGAATCTCTGGTGGCGGAAAATTTGGGACACAGCGGGGGCGGGATTCACGCCAGCTCCCGGCGATTCTCTGACCCGGCGGGGGGTTGGAGAATCCCGCCCCTTATCTTAATGGCTTCCAAAGAACAAGGAATACATTTTATGGAGGGACGAATTCCTCGTCCCCACAGTGATAATATACTGTGACTTCTGCCCCTCGAGGACCAGATGGTCCCACCCTCAAAAGCTGCTGGCCCAATCAGGGAGTCAGAGCTCAGCAGTATTATTTCAAAGGTAGCAAAGTGGAGTCTGGGGATTCCGTGGCTGGGCAGGAAAGCTCAGGCGAGAGGCTGGAGGGTGTCCCCGAGGGCAGGCGCTGCCATTACTGCAGGAGTGACCAGTGCCATGAGGGGCCCCTCTGTGGGACAAAGAGTGCACAAAAAGGAACGCCCTCAACCATACCACACCTCCCCCCCACCACCCCCACACAGCACCCCCCTATTAGGAGGCTGTCAAGGTTTACCTGGCAGTGCTCCCATGCATTAGTGGGCTCCCAACCGCTGGTAAAATGCCAGCGGAAGTGGGAAGAAACCCTGATTTACCGCATATGGGGGCAGCATGTGGCACAGTGGTTAGCATTGGGACTATGACGCTGAGGACTCGGGTTTGAATCCCGGCTCTGGGTCATTGTCCGTGTGGAGTTTACACATTCTCCCCATGTCTGCATGGGTTTCGCCCTCACAGCCCAAAGATGTGCAGGTTAGGTGGATTGGCCACGCTAAATTGCCCCTTAATTGGAAACAAAATAATTGGGTACTCTATGTTTATTTTTAAAAAAATGTTTTACCACATATGTGGTTCCGTTGGGATCTGGGTGGGGCCGTCTGCTACTTTACTGCTTTTGGCAAAACGGCATGATTGTGCGAAGATGTCAGACATGCCACTGACAACCTCCCCTGCCATTTTTCCAGGTTCTCCACCTCCCAGCCCGTCCTTAAAGGGCTGGTAAAATTCAGCCCCGGATCTCTAAAAACGGGTCAATTTTCTTTTGACTGCACTGATGGGGACTACACTTCAAATTAATCATGTGTGATGGATTAACAAATCACTGAATTTTTCAAGAAAAATCAAATATAGTTGATTTCTGGGAAATAACACAGCTAGTGTTATATATAATAGGTTTTCTCAAACATTCGGTTTGATATAGGTTCGTCGTCTTTACATTTTTTAATTGAGTTCATGTCCAATGTATGTACACATGGGCTGATTCATTGTTCTACACTTGTCAATCCACAATCAGAGATTATCTGAGATGAACTCAGGTAGGGGTGTGTTTCAATAAAACTACGTAAGAGTGCAAGAGAAACCTGTTGGGTCAAGCACTGTGGATTTCCTTTCGTGTGAGCACCTTTTCAAGTTTCCACCAATCACGGTGAGTCATTTTGCCTGCAGCTACAATCCTTCTCTCTAATCTCCTTTACTGGAGTTACACCGGTCAAGTTGCAGAGATACCTGCAGGCATTGTCAGTTCTGTTCATTTGGTTGAAGAGGGTTAATTACAACATAGACACTGAAAAATGGTTTGAAGACAAGCTGGCTCTCTAAAACTTATCAGTGTAATCTTAAGTAGATATGCCGAGGAACAGGAGATACTATCTACCATTAGCTATGTGGGAAAATTTTCAAATAAAACATAAAGTTACTCACCAGGTTCACAACTACATTTTCCATGTTATAGATAAGGCGATATATTTTTCTTTCTTACATGCCCCTCCCCTCCCTCTTCCACCTGGCTGGATGCCAGGTGAAGTTAACTAGAAGTACACACCACCTGACTTAAACTGAACCTGCTTATGTTTCCGGTTCAAGCCATTACCCTGGGTTGAAGATACACCCAACTTAAGTCACGGGAGAGAGGGAAAAAGCAGCTTTGTTTCTTGCTTCTGACTTTGTTTCAGTGTCCCAACGCCAGCTCCTCACACCCCATTTCTTGTAAGGACTCTGTAGTGATATGCATCACTGTATATACACAAGGGGTTAATGTAAATACACTACAACGAAGTAACCACTAGAGGGAGCACCCGAGATGTCATGACATGCAGACACGCAACCAATGGATCATTAGAACAGGACACAACCAATGAGTAATCAGGACACCCAGAGGTGGCAGTACCACAAGGGGACACTACACAACCCATATAAAAGGACAGGGCACACAGGCTCTGCCTCTTTCCACAGACAGACATCCAGAGAGTTAAACAGGGTTGATCAGCAGCATCACACCCCAGCACGTGGCTTAGAGCAAGCTGGTATATTTAGACTGAGTTACTAGAGAGGTAGATTAGCAGAGTGTCAAACTCATTTCATGTTAATAGTTCAATAAACACGTTGAACTCATTTCATAGTCTGGAGCATCATTTCGTAGAGACTACAACAAGGAAGCAGCTTGTGTTTTCCGAAGCAGCATAACACAACAGACTCCATCGCATTCTCCCAGTTATCCACCTCCACCACATCTGTTCTGATGATGCCACCTTTGAAAACAGCTTCTGTCATGTCTGCCTTTTCCCGCAACCGAGGATTCCATTCCCCCCGTCACTGTGGATGACAGGGCAGTCAGCCGCACCCGTCCCATCTCCCGCGCCTCTGCCCTCACCCCTTCTCCTCACTCCCAAAATCATGATAGGGTCTCCCATGTCCTCACTTTTCACCTCACCGCATTCAAAGGATCATCCGCTGCCATTTCTGCCATCTCCAGCATGATGCCACCTGGAAACACATCTTCTCCTCACCATCCCTCCCCCCCCCCCCCTTAAAATCCCTTGTCAGCATCCTGCAGGTAACACTCCACTCTGGGTCTACTCTTCCATCACCCCCAACGCCTCATCCCCTTCCCAAGGCAGCTTCACAGGCAAGCGCAGAAGGTGCAACATCTGCCCATTTACCTCCTCCCTTTTCACTGTTCCACAGATCCCAAACACTCCTTTGGGCGATGCAATATTTCACTTCCACCTACTTCATTTTGGTCTACTGTATTCGCTGCTCCCAAAGCAGTGTCCTCTACACTGCTAATCATAGACTGGGTGACCGGTTTGCAGAACACCTTCGCTGAGTCACTTCCTGTCACTTGTGATTTCAACTCAGCATCTTTCTCTCATGTCCACATGTCCGTCCTTGGCCTGCTGCAATAATCCAGTGATGCCCAACACAAACTGGAAGAACAGCACCTCATCTTGCGATGAGGCATGTTGCAGCCTTCTGGACTCAACATTGAGTTCATCAACTTTAGACTGTGACCCTTCCCCTCCATCTTAACCTCATTTAGCCTTTTGAATTCATTGTTTGTCCCAACACAAACCCCACCTCCCTTCCTCCACAGAGCCACCATTCACTTGTTCTTTAGTTTTGCTTTCATTGAGCATTGACCTTTGCTCTCCTATTAATAAATTGGGCTACCTTACCTTTATGCCACCTTCTTTGGTCCTTAATGCTACCATTAACTCTCCCTTTGACTTTTGGCCGTGATATCTTTATCAATCTGTCCTGAGCTCCAATCTATCCGTAACCTTCTATACTGCTCCATCCCTTTCACCCCCACCCCTCCCCAACTACATAATCCATCATATTTTCACTCCAGCTCTGAAGAAGAGTCATACGGACTCGAAAATTCAATTCTGTTTTTCTCTCCACAGATGCTGTCATTCCCGCTGAGTTTATCCAGCATTGTTTGTTTTTCATTCAGGTAGGCAGGACCTGGTGATTAGATGGGTGGGTCGACCTTACAGTGGTGGGGTCATAGCCACACCGCAGCCAGGGTGGGGAGGGGTAGCTCCATGGAGAGGCCATAAGGGCAGTGGTGTCTCCTGACACTGGAAAAATGCTCGTGGAGTGGATAAATGGTCTATAATCAGCTACACCACTGAGGTACCCACCACTGGTAACATCCAGTGTCATTGGGAAGTTGTTGGGCTCCCCCCACTGACACCTATTTTACCAGCCTCCAGAATTTCAGCCCATCTTCAGTAAAATCCAACCCTATATTTCTAATTTTGGGTGGTGAGGATTAAGGGTATTTCATAGGTTTCCATTCTTTCATAGGTGGTGGGCATCGTTGGCAAGGCTAGCATTTGTTGCTCATCCCTATTGCCCTTGAGAAGATGGTGGTGAGTTGCCTTCTTCAACCTTTCTGTAGCAGTTTAATACAACTGAGTGGTGTTGCGAGGCCATTTCCGAGGGAAGTTAAAAGTCAACCACATTGCTGTGGATCTGGAGTCACATTTAGGCTGGAGCAGGTCTCCTTCCCTGGAGGGCATTGAAATGAAATGGGCTTTTACAACAATTAGTGATTGGTTTGTGGCAGATTTTTAACATTAATTAATAAAATGTATATTCCACTAGCTGTTGTGGTGGGATTTGAACCCTGTGGGCCTCTGAATTATTATACAGTAATACGACCACTATGCCACCATCTTATCTCTTTGTGTAAGTGAATTCATAGAGTTAATTAGGGAAGGCTTATCAACATTACATATATTTCCCAGGTACGAATAAAATTACTATCAACCAAACTATTCAACAGAAACACTCCTTTTGCCTTCAAGGTATATGTGGATCTGCAGCAGATGACTAAATAATCGCATTACAAACTGCGGCAAGCCTCAAATAGGAAGTGGAGAGGGATAGAAATCATGTAATTTTCATCTTTTGGTCCAGGAGTTTGACGTGTCTTTACCGCAGTCAGACTGGCTCCTTGCAGTCAACCTGTATGACTGTGTGATTGTAAAGTCTCGCTTTACTTAATAATTGGCTGAGTGGTAACTGATCAGAATGCAGCACTGGAAGCAATAGGAAGCATGGGAATTAATTATTTGGAAAGTGGAACACAGCTCTGGAATGACTGCAGTAGCATAGGAAACGGATGTGTGCATTAGACATGCAAGTCAAGCAATAGCAGCAGGTAGGCAGTGAATGGTGAGAACAAGAACTGAGTGCCCCCTTGGTCTTGGAGTGGCTCATGGCGAACATCAAAGCTATGTTGTCGGCTTCAGACTACAAACACAATAACAACTTGCATTTATATAGCATCTTCGACATCCAAAATGTCTGAAGGCACTTCACAGAGCATAATCTCTTTTTAAAAAAATAAATGTAAAATACCCAATTATTTTTTTTTCCAATTAAGAGGCAATTTAACGTGGCCAATCCACCTAACCTGCACATCTTTGGGTTGTGGGGGTGAAACCCACGCAGACACGGGGGAGAATGTGCAAACTCCACACGGACAGTGACCCAAGGCTGGGATTCGAACCCGGGTCCTCAGCGCCATAGTCCCAGTGCTAGCCAAACACAGAGCATAATCAAGCTTAGATTTGATGCCGGGCCAAAGAAGAAGATGTTAAGATGGTTGGTAAAATACTTGAGTCCAAAAAAAGTAGATTTTCAGAACAAGATTAAGGGAGGTGGAGAGGGTGGAGAGGGAGGGAATTCCAGAGCTTAAGTTTGAGGTACCATCTCCATTGATGGGGCAAAGCAAGAGAGGGACACATGAGCCCAGAGTTGGAGTTTTCACTTGGTTACAGAGCTGGAGGAGGTTACAAAGGTAGGGAGGCGAGAGGCCATGGAGGGATTTGAACATAATCGGGATTTTCCACGCCTGCACGGCGGGTTTCGCGGCGGCGCCGGCAGCCTGCCACTGGCCGGTTTCCCGTTCTATTCATCCCTAGCTGCTAGGAAACGAGCGTTGGGGATTCTCTGTCGGTGGGACTGGAGGATCCTGCTGCCAAGAACGGCCGTAATTTCCAGCCAATGATTGAGGATTACAAAATGGAGATGTCTAGGGGTTTGGAGTCAATGTTGGTCAACAAGCACAGGACTGATGAGTGAAAGGGACTTGGTATTAGTTTGGTCAAAGGTAGCAGTATTCTGAATGAACCCAAGTTTATAAATGGTCGAAGATGGGAGGCCTGGTAATAAATGTAACAAAAGTATTTCCCACCACACTGATGCTGCAACGAATAGAATACAAAACTGTGCGCAGCGAGAAGAATCATACTTTGAACAATTACCACTTTTTGCAAACTATGACAGACTTAAACATAGTATAATGCGTGAAAAATATGTTCTATGTTTGGGAGGAGACAAAATCTAACCGTCATTAGGAACCTTTAATGAGTCAGAGAGAAACTGGAAATCTCTGCTCGTGGGGTGAGGGGGTGGGGGGCACAGTCATATTCCTGGCTTCGCTAATTTTAGCAAAAAAATGTCTTAAGAAAGTAAAAAGTGGTGTTCTTCACACTTGAGACTGACCTAAAACTGGACTTGTGGAGCTGAGATAGCAAAAGAGAATTATTGGGGATTAAATCATTTGAGATGATTAACTTTAACATATATTTCTGTTTCTCGTGTTTAGATTTTTGTCGCTGTCACTGAAGACATGAATGCTTTAATTTTCTTCTTCAGGTATAAGAGAGAGGTGGCATGGCCTGGGACAAATGTTCTGTTCGTGTTTTTCTCGGTGCCACCATACTTAAAGCAAATTCATTTTAATAAATTAATACTGTTTAAGCAGATGTTTATCAAATCCCTGCCACGGCAGAGAGCCCTGTGAAGATTAATGCTGCAAAATTGTACTTCATCTAGCATAGTGCTGAAAAGTGGCTGAAAATGCCACTTACCCTGTGAAGTTGACAGCTCCAGCAAGTTTCCCGATCCCTGGGAAATACATGCAACATGTTTGATTTGAAATCAGGCTTCAAATTGCATCAGAGGAGCTAATTATAAATATGTACAGAAGGAGGGACACTTGGGTTGTCCGATATCGACTGTTGTAAAAACATCGGCAGGCATGTGGCGGAGGTCAAGTTCTGATAATTTAACTTCTTAAACCCCAGTTCTCTTGTGTCTGTCATGGAGATCATGAGTGGGGACAGGAATGGGAGGGACAGTGGCGTGGGAGGGTGAATACTGAGGGCGCCATCTAACGGCCGCGCTACCCCCGAATCCAAGTGAGCCGGTTAGATCGCAGGAGAGTCCGAAATCGGGAGCCACACCTGACGCCGATCGGTTTCCGATCTAACCGGCCAATTCAGTTTCTGAGATCTGAAACACGCCGTAGCATGGGGAGAAACCAATAATCACCAATTAAGGCCAACCTCCATCCCATTAAAGGGAAGGACTACCTATCGAATGGTCATGCAGGTGTTCTTTAGCACATCTATTTAAAAACATGAAGCTAGTGCAATGGCCACTGTGGGGAATGGAGGAGGTGAGTAGCAGTGTGTGAGCCCCCCGGGTCGGTGGGGAGGGCGTGTGTGAAATGGGCCCTGTTGCCTTCAGTGGGGGGGTCGCCCCTGGGCTGAGGGATGAGGTGCTCAGCACCCGTGGGTCCAACATGCCACTCCCCGGAGTGTGTATAAACATAATAGGGGTGTGGTAGTCTATGTAGAGGTATTACGGTACCTGGTAATGCTGGAACACCATTGGTAGATATTGTATGTTTCCTATTGGTCAAGCTGTATGGTAGCTCTGTCCTGCAAGGCGGGGTATAAGAGTCCGTGCTGCCCCAGCAGCCTTCTTTCTGTACCTGAGCTGCTGGGGGAAACATCTAGCTTATTAAAGCCTTCAGTTGGACTACAACCTCGCTTTAGTGGTCATTGATCGTGCATCAAGGGGCATCTTCAGCATCTGCCTGTCCATGCCACCGCAGCCCCCCGGAATGGAGCCCCATCCATGGGAATATGGGTAGGTAACTTTAAGCCCCACTGACCGTGCCAGCCTCTGGCTGCGCAACTGAAGGCTATCGCTAATAGGGAATTGGCAATGTTAGTAATGTGAGCACTTCACTGCTGCAGGTTGTGTTTGCTGCTTGATAGTGGCTGCAGATGCCTCGAGGCAGCCTTTGCTGTTTCCTTTCTTTTCTGTAGCCAAATGAAGGAAAAATTCTTCTCAGATACCTGGGTCCTGGAACACAGGGCTCAGGGGGACATATGAATCCAGAAGGCAATCCAGTTTGGAGCAAGAAGACTCTGCGGGACCCGGTGCGTGACATTTTTCCACATAGGCCACCTAATGGCATCATTGAAGAAATGCTTTCGCAGATTGCTGATGCTTTTATTGCTTAGGTGGTGAGTGCTGTATGTAACTGGCACGTCACCACGGGTTAAACACGCTGGAAGTCAAGGATGTTCAACTGCACCTTGAGCGCCAGTGGAATATGTGGATGCCAGGATTTGGTTCTGGTGAGATTGGGCCGTGTGGGTGGGCCTGCACAGAGTGATACTGTGTTTTAGTTTTCTTTTGTAAACATGAGTTGATATCGCTGTGTATTGGTACGGTGACGTTTCCTTGTTGTTTAATGGTTAGTGTGATACGTGGAATTTTTCATAGTTGATTTTCAAATCTTTGTTACTGTTGACTGTTTAATCACCAAAATATTCTCAAGTGGATTGCCGTGGATGGACGTGCAATATTGCAGGCGGGTGTGACTGCCTAGCATCCCAACCACTGTGAGGCCTGGACACTTTGCTTGAACATTGGAGGCTTCATAACCACAGGGGAAGCAGCCAACAATCAAGCACCCTCGTGTTGGGCTGCAGTAGGGGGATACTCCCACCACTGGAAGTTGGATGTGTGTGGATTTGGGGGGGGGGGGGGGTGGGCGTTACCTGAGCCTGGTCCCAGTACTGTTCCCAGCGAGGGTCTGGAGTCAGGGGTTCAGTGCCCAGGGAACCGTGTTGTGGCTCGGACTGGGTGTGCAGAGGGCTGGTGCCGGGGAGGGCAGAGGTCAAATGGGGGATGGGTGTGTAGGCTGGCTCACAGTGCAGAATAACATGATAGAGGTCTCACACGTTCCCAGTATGGTGTTTTGTTCCTCAATCTTCGTGGCCTTCTGTGCTCTGCCGCTACGTCATGGTATGTCCCGAGGATACATATCAGAGGTGGAAGCAGCCTGTCGCTTACCATACCTTGTGGCCTTTGATGTTCTTGGTGGGCGTCATCTGGAGGTTCTTGGGCAGGACGTCCCCGGCCACCTTGGCAGTGGCACATGCCTTGCCGTCAACACTGTTCTGCCCACTGACTCCAAAACGTGCCGTTGTCAGGAGAAGGGGACTTGGGAGAGCTGGTGACTACTGTCGTTTCCCTGTAGGGCGACCCCGGGTTGTTCTCCAGCGCTCCCTCCTCCCGATTCGTGCCCATAGGCCTTGCAGGTCACCATGGGCTGGAGGGGCAGCTAGATTGAGCTCCAACAGCCCAGGCGTCATTTGGTTCTGCCAGCCCTGGCAGCTTCCCATTGTCTGCACCATGATGTTGATGCCCTCAGCGATTCCCCTCTGTGAATGGGCCACTCTCTGCAGTGCCTTACCAATGTCCACCTGCATCTGGGACTTGCCCAGCAGTGCTGTGGCATTGTGCACCGGAGACCGGGACATGCTCCACAGTGCCTTGGCAAGGTCTACTTGTGACTGGAACATGAACCCAATGACTGGGAAATGCTCGACAGTGCCTGGGCAAGGTCCACCTATGTCAGTGACATGTCCCCCAGTTCAGTGACATGCAGCCGAGGCCCTCAGCCAGGGCCCTCACTGACTGAGCAACGCCTTGGACACCACCATTCATGCTGCTAACATTGTGTACCAAGCATTCCACTCTGGCCGCCACACTAGCAGTGTTGGCCTCCGTGTCATGCATTGCCAGCGTCATCTCCTGCGCCCATAGCCTTTGGGACTCCTCCAATCGCCTATGGACCCACTGGAGTGTCGCTGACATCCTACCCTGAATATCACGGCTGCACCTGCATCAGCTCTGGGATAACCAGAGGCTCAGTATTTGAGTGGGCCCCAGCTGGGACCTGGGAGCTAGCAAACCTCCGATTGCTGTCGCCCCTGACATTCCAGCCTCCGCCCCGGATGGCTTGGTACCATTGGATAGAGATCCTGCAGGAGAATGGACATGTGGTCAGTGAGAGGGAAGTATCATTATGTCTGGCATGAATAACTCACATGTGACAGGTAT
Organism: Scyliorhinus torazame; assembly: GCF_047496885.1. NCBI lineage: Eukaryota > Metazoa > Chordata > Chondrichthyes > Carcharhiniformes > Scyliorhinidae > Scyliorhinus > Scyliorhinus torazame. The sequence continues at coordinate 211,359,409 of NC_092714.1, forward strand.
CTGGTTGGGGGCCGATGTATACTCACCTCTGTGATGCAGGTCAATCTCAATGTCGGTGACTGATCTGCCCTCGTCCACCCTCGCAACCTCCAGGGTCTGTTCCCAGCAGGGGATGAGGACAATCATGGACGGCACCCTGCCGCCCACCTGGGTCCTCTCCTGTCTGTTGTAGGCCAACTTCTCCTGCGGGGACATAGGGAGGGCAGTGTGAGCTGCATGCTTCATTCATTGAAGATGTGCAGGTTAGGTGGATTGGCCATGATAAATAGCTCTTAGTGTCCAAAATTGCCCTTAGTGTTGGGTGGGGTTACTGGGTTATGGGGGTAGGGTGGCAGTGTTGACCTTGGGTAGGGTGCTCTTTCCAAGAGCCGGTGCAGACTCGAATGTCCAATTCACCTAACAGCACGTCTTTCGGGACTTGTGGGAGGAAACCAGAGCACCCGTAGGAAACCCATGCAGACATGGGGAGAACGTGCAGACTCTACAGACAGTGACCCAAGCCGGGAATCGAACCTGGGACCTTGGAGATATGAAGCAACAGTGCTAGCCACTGTGCTACCGTGTCGCCTTAGTCTTTTCCGGTGTGAAGCTCGTGGAGCATCATTATGTGGCCTAATTAACGTTAGATACCGGTCACTGCCTCACTGGGTCAGCCGTCGGGAAACACCTGGTCGTTCGCGCTCGTTATCACACTTAGAAACTTTTCCATTAGATTGCCCCTGAGTCTCTGATATCCTTTTTTTCTGGTATCGAAGGATGTGGGAGAGGCTACCTCTGGATGGGTAAGGTTGCTTCACGCTTTAGCTAATGTTGTGATCTGATGTGCATATACATTTAAGGAAGCTTATCCTAAACATCTGCCAATCATTATCATCTCAACAGGATATGGTGTATTAGTCCCATGGCTTGTTGTCAACTGCAATCAGTATCGATTGGGGTCAGACATGTTCCTTGCATTATGCCAGTGAATATTCACTGTGTGTAGTTTTATCTTCAAATAAAGAGCACCCTTTATTGTTTCGCCAATCCTTGTCTATGATTGGTACCTTTATGTCAAGAAGAAGAACATAAGAGCTACTGACGAGAAAAATTAGTGCACTTTAAAATGAGTATGTGTGAGCAGGGATTAATCTTCCCACATTACATTCTATTGATTCAGCTGTACTAATTAATTTCACTGTGAATATTTTAATTAGCATAATTTTCAGAAAAAAATGGCAAAGTGCCATTTTCAGCACTAAAATCCTTTTGAATCCCGTTGGCCCCGGAGGCACGATCCGGATCATAATTTGTGGCACCTGGCCCCTTTAAGAGGCAATCGGCCTATAGAGTGAAATGACCTGAAAAAAAAAATCAGAGAACTAGGGTGGGGTTCACCCTAGCAAGCATGGGCTTTGGTCACATATCTATTCCGCCGGAGATGCTGGCCAGCAGCCACAACGCTGCAAGACCCTGTAAGATAGGATGTTGCAAGTGAACGTTTGTTGTTTCATACCAAACTGGTGAGCCAAATTTAGAAGAACTGAGAATCATCTGGCCAGCCCAGTTTGAGAAATGGGCAGCCCCCATAGTACATGTGATAAAGTCAGACAAGATTGACTGCATCTGTGGAGCCTACAACTTGACCGTGAATCAGGCTACCAAGCTGGACGAGTACCCCATTCCAAATATAGTATGCAAAGCTGGCCAGCGCCTAATCTTATATGAAGTTAGACATGAGTCATGCTCAACAGTAGCTTGAGTTGGACGATGCTTCCTGAAGTTACGTTACAATTAACATGCATTCGGGTTTGTTTCAGTAAACGTGCCTGCATTTTCGTGTGTCATCAGCTTGTGCTGTATTCCAGAGAATGATGGGAAGGTTGTTGCAAGGATTGCCACGTACAATAATATACCTGGATGATGTATTGATAATGGAATCGACGGAAGCCGAGCGCCTAGCTAACTTGGAAAAGATGCTCAGAAGGTTTCAAGAGGCTGGAGTTTGCCTTAAAAAGGAGAAATGTACTTTTCAGACCAATGAAGTGGCTTTCCTGGGTTACCGGGTAGATGCACCTGGGTTGCACCCCATGAAGACAAGGGCCAGGATTCTCCAAAAATTAGGCTCTGTCCCCACGCCTGCCGGAAAACGGGCGCGAATCACTCCAGACATTTTTCAAAAAGTCCGGAGTGATTCTCCAGTTTTAGGAGGGATAGCAGGCCCCCGGCGGCGCCGCGCAGCACCTGCTGCCGATACGGGGCCCTGTACTTCTGGCCGTGGGTCCGCATATGCGCGCAGCGGCCATTTTCGCGCCGGCCCCCACGCAACATGGCAGAGCCACAGAGCGGGCCAGCGCGGAATAAGATAGGCCCCCCCATATCGCACGCGCCCGCCGATCGGTAGTCCCTGATCGTGCGCCTGTCGTCGTGGAGGCCCCCCCGGAGTCTGATCCCCCCCCCCCTCCAACCAGGACGGCCAGCGCGACCGTGAGTCTGAGCTCCTGCCGGGTAGAACCATATGTGAACCACGCCGGCGGAACTTGACGGGAACTCGGCCGGTTGATCGCGGAGAATCAACAGCCCCCGAACGGCGGCAATTCTCCAGTCCAGACTTACAGGTTATGTCTCCAGGACCCTCTCAGCGGCTGAAAAAGGCTATTCTCAGATTGAAAAAGAAGGCTTTGCTGTTTTGTGAGGAATAAAGAAGTACCACCAGTGTGTGTATGGCAGGAAGTTTAGCCCCCGCCCCCCCCCCCCCCCCCCCCCCCCCAGTACCCAGGAAATTGTGATGGTGCTAATCTTCTTGGATACATTGCCAGTTTCAGCGCAGCAAATCAAGTATTGACCAGCAGGGACTTGCTATTATCCAAAGTGAAGCACAGAATATTAACAGGGTGGACCAACGAGCCAGTGCCAGAAGATTTGAAGCCATATTGTGTTCGGAAAGACAAATTAAATAGTGAAGATGGCATCACAATTTGGGGAGGAAGAGTACTCGCCCCCTGCACCAGGAAGGGAGTTGCTTTTGGCTGAGTTACAAAGACCTCATCCAGGCGTGTCAAAAGTGAAGATGCTCAGGGCAGCATGTGGCGCAGTGGATAGCACTGGGACTGCGGCAAACAAAGAACAAAGAAATGTACAGCACAGGAACAGGCCCTTCGGCCCTCCAAGCCCGTGCCGACCATACTGCCCGACTAAACTACAATCTTCTACACTTCCTGGGTCCGTATCCTTCTATTCCCATCCTATTCATATATTTGTCAAGATGCCCCTTAAATGTCCCTATCGTCCCTGCTTCCACTACCTCCTCCGGTAGCGAGTTCCAGGCACCCACTACCCTCTGCGTAAAAAACTTGCCTCGTACATCTACTCTAAACCTTGCCCCTCTCACCTTAAACCTATGCCCCCTAGTAATTGACCCCTCTACCCTGGGGAAAAGCCTCTGACTATCCACTCTGTTTATGCCCCTCATAATTTTGTATACCTCTATCAGGTCGCCCCTCAACCTCCTTCGTTCCAGTGAGAACAAACCGAGTTTATTCAATCGCTCCTCATAGCTTATGCCCTCCATACCAGGCAACATTCTGGTAAATCTCTTCTGCACCCTCTCTAAAGCCTCCACATCCTTCTGGTAGTGTGGCGACCAGAATTGAACACTATACTCCAAGTGTGGCCTAACTAAGGTTCTATACAGCTGCAACATGACTTGCCAATTCTTATACTCAATGCCCCGGCCAATGAAGGCAAGCATGCCGTATGCCTTCTTGACTACCTTCTCCACCTATGTTGCCCCTTTCAATGACCTGTGGACCTGTACTCCTAGATCTCTTTGACTTTCAATACTCTTGAGGGTTCTACCATTCACTGTATATTCCCTAACTGCATTAGACCTTCCAAAATGCATTACCTCACATTTGAGGACCCGGGTTCGAATCCTGGCCCTGGATCACTGTCCGTGTGGAGTTTGCATATTTTCCCCATGTCTGCGTGGGTTTCACCCCCACAACCCAAAGATGTGCAGGTTAGGTGGATTGGCCACGCTAAATTCCCCCTTAATTGGAAAAAGAAAATAATTGGGGACTCTAAATTTATAAAACAAAAGAAAATGAAGATGCTCGCCAGGAGCTATGCTTGGTGGCTTGATACAGATGCTGAAATTGAGAGTTTGGCAAAGCACTGGGATTAGTGTCAGTTGCGACAGAAGTTGCCTGCTACAGCCGCTTTGCAGGGGCATTAACCGATGAGCCTCAACCATCAACCAGCAGGGCTCTCACCACCCCACCCCCCCCCTCCCCCCCTCCCCCTGGGCAACCCTCGACAGCACCTCAGAGGAGATCTCCCAGGAGGACACAGATGAAGCATCACAACTATCACCTGCATCATCCACCATCACAGAGACAAGCACTTCTGTGGACGAACTTGGGGCAGGCAGGCTTCTGGGTCACTACCTGGTGAGCACCACACTACTTGTGATGCACATCAGGTGGAGACAGGAACTTCCCAGGGATCAAATAATTGGAAATTTGCTGGATCCCAGGACTCAGCTGTGCCCCAGCCAGGTTCCGTGCCTCTGGACACATTCGCCCCTCAGCTGTTTGAGATGCGAAGGCAGAGCTGGGAATACCAGGAGAGGTTGTCAGTGACACTCCTGCGACTGCAAGGTCGAATGGAGGAGCCCCAAAGTTTTCTTGTAGGAGATGTTGCCGGCGATGTGTGGCACCCAGGCCAACACTGCAAGCATGGCGTACGCAATGGAAAGCCTGGGCAAGATGTCAGAGGCATGACGGGAGAACTCTGAAGTATGGTTCAGTCCCTGAGGACCACAGCTGAGGGGTTTGACACCATGGTGCAGACACTGATGGGCCTCCAGACTGACAGTGCCAGATAACATTGAGGCTTCTAGAGTTCACTCCGGATGGCCCTCATCCCTTGGAGTAACCCAGGGGCCAGCAGACCCTGGGGGTGATCAGCCCTTCTGAATCCCCCTTTCCAGGTATCTCTGCATCTCGGGGGCAGTGGATAGAACAGGGTGACGTGATGACATCAGTGCAACCCGAAAGTATGCAGGGCACTCCTCTCACCCTTTGTCCTTCTGGTCCTGGAAGGAGCCATTCCTACATCTTATTGGTGACTAGTGCTCACTCACATATCTGGCCCTAGACAATGCCCTCGGTCCTTCTGAGTCTCCTGGGGCCTCCGGCCTGGCTGTTTTCTCCCTTCATATATACTGGGGTTTCTGACAGGCTGTTTCAATAGTTGCCCATCCCTCATGAGCAGGGTCACATGGATGGTTATGTACACCTTATGTATACCTTAAGGACTAATGGATCCTCAGAGAACAACATAACCCTCAGGCAGAGCAAAAAAGGTGACAAGTGTGAGGTCAATGCATGACTGAGGGTGTTGTACATAAATGCGCGCAGTATACAGAACAAGATAAATGAGTTTGTTGCACACATTGAAATTGGTCGGTACGATGTTGTGGACATCACAGAGACGTGGCTGCAAGGGGATCAGGGCTTGGATCTAAATATATAAAGATATGTGTCCTATCGAAAGGACAGGCAGATGGGCAAAGGGGGCGGGGTTGCATTGTTAGTGAGGAATGAAGTTAAATCGATAGCAAGGAGCGATATAGGATCAGAAGGCACAGAATCTCTGTGGGTAGAGTTGAGGAATCGCAAAGGTAAAAAGACCCTGATGGGAGTTATGTACAGGCCCCCTAACAGTAGTCAGGATTTGGGGCACAAAATAATTCAGGAGATAGAAAAGGCATGTAAAAAAGGCAATATTACAATAATCATGGGGGACTTCAATATGCATGTTGTGGTGAACCACTGTAATAGGAGATGTAAGGTAGGACCTGCACTACAGGTTCGCCGGTAGCTCCTGCCGGCTGGCTCCACCCACGGAGAACTGTATAAATATGCATGACCTCCAGTGCCCTGCCATTTCGCCAACTGCAGCAGGAGGCCACGCATCTGACTGTAATAAAGCCACAGTTGTACCCAACTTTAGTCTTTGTGCAATTGATCGTGCATCACAGGTGGACTGGGAAAACCAGGTTGGTAGTGGATCCCAAGAAAAGGAATTTGTGGAATGTCTAAGAAATGGTTTTTTTTGGAGCAGCTTGTGACAGAGCCTACTAGGGAATAGGCAATTCTGGATTTGGTGATGTGTAATGAGCAGACTTGATTAGGGAACTTAAGGTGGAGGAACCCTTAGGAAGCAGTGACCACAATATGATAGAATGTACCCTGCAGTTTGAAAGGGAGAATCTGGAATCAGACGTAGTAAAATTACAATTAAGTAAGGGTAACTGCAAAGACATGAGGGAGGAGCTAGCCAGAGTTGATTGGAAAAGGAGCCTAGCAGGAAAGACAGTGGAACAGCAATGGCAGGGGTTTTTGGGGGTTATTCAGGTGGCAAAACAGAAATTCATCCCAAGCATGTTAAGGGGAGGACAAGGCATCCATGGTTGATGAGGGAAGTTAAGGACAGCATAAAAGCAAAAGAAAAATCAGACAAGGTGGCAATAATTAGTGGGAAGCCAGAGGATTGGGAATTATTTAAAAGCGAGCAGAGGACAACTAAAAAAGCAATAAGGGGGAGAAGATGAAATATGAGTGCAAGCTAGCTAGTAATATAAAAGAAGATAGGAAGAGAGTTTTTCAATAGATAAAAGGTAAGAGAGAGGCAAAAATAGACATTGAACCACTGGACAATGTGGCTGGAGAAGTAATAATAGGAAACAAAGAAGTGGCAGACGAACCGAATAGTTACTTTGCATCAGTCTTCACGGTGGAAGACACTAGTGGGATCCAGAGCTCCAGGAGAATCAGGGGGCAGAGGTGAGTGCAGTGACCATTACTAAGGAGAAGGTTCTGGGGAAAATGAAAGGTCTGAAGGTGGATAAATCACCTGGACCGGATGGACTACACCCCAGGGTTCTAAAAGAGATAGCTGAGGAGATTGTGGAGGCATTGGTGGTAATCTTTCAGGAATCACTGGAGGCAGGAAGGGACCCAGAGGACTGGAAAGTGGCTAATGAAACACCACTGTTTAAGAAGGGAGGGAAACAGAAGATGGGAAATTATAGGCCGGTTAGTCTGACTTCGGTCATTGGTAAGATTTTAGAGTCCATTATTAAAGATGAAATCATGGAGTACTTGGAAGTGCATGATAAAATAAGACTGAGTCAGCAGGGCTTCGTCAAGGGGAGGTCATGTCTGACAAATCTGTTAGAGTTACTTTGCACAGTAGCACGGGGGGGGACGGTAGCGCAGTGGTTAGCACATTTGCTTCAAAGCTCCAGGGTCCCAGGTTCGATTCCCGGTTTGGGTCACTGTCTGTGCGCAGTCTGCACGTTCTCCTCGTGTCTGCGTGGGTTTCCTCCTGGTGCTCTGGTTTCCTCCCACAGTCCGAAGATGTGCAGGTTAGGTGGATTGGCCATGCTAAATTCCCCTTAGTGTCCAAAAAAGGTTGAGCGGGGTTGCTGGGTTATGGGGATAGGGTGGGGGTGTGGGTTTGGGTGGGGTGCTCTTTCTAAAGGACCGCTGCAGACTCGATGGACTGAATGACCTCCTTCTGCATTGTAAATTCTATGATTCTGTGATTCTATGAGTTTTTGAGGAAGTAACAAGGAAGTTAGACAAAGGAGAACCAGTGGACGTGAATTCTTTAGATTTCCAGAAGGCCTTTGACAAGATGCCACATAGGAGACTGTTAAGTAAGTTAAGAGCCCATGGTGTTAAGGATAAGATCTTGGCATGGATAGAGGATTGGCTGACTGGCAGAAGACAGAGGCCGGGATTCTCTGATCCCACGCCGGGTCGGAGAATCAGTGGTGGGGGCGTGAGAATCAGCGGTGGGGGCGTGAGAATCACGCCACGCTGCTCCGTCGCCGGGCCGCCGATTGAAAGCAGACCCCCCGGCGATTCTCCGCGCTCGGGGGCAAAACTGAAGTGACATCACAGTAAAGCTGTGACCTGGTTGGCTGGTTGGGAATCTGTTAAATTTGAAAAAAATATAATATTGCAAAACAAAGCTAATTGATTAACTAGATAGTGGAGTAACTAAACCTGAGGGCAGTGATCGGTATTTAGCATTTAATTTTACAGTAAAAATCATCTAGCGTCAGGGCCATATAGTTAATTGTAACTCAATCTAACAATAATTCAAGTGTTTATTTTAAATTAATTAATTAGTGCTTAAATGTCACTCAGCGGGGTGCAGTGCTCCAACTGTGAGATGTGGCAGATCTGTGATGCTTCCAGCGTTCCGGTCGACTACATCTGCAGCAAGTGTAACCAATGGCAGCTCCTCACAGACCGCGTGGTTCGGTTGGAGTGGCAATTGGATGCACTTAGGAGCATGCAGGTGGCGGAAAGCGTCATAGATTGGAGTAAAAGAGATGTGGTCACACCCAAGGTGCAGGCAGAGAGATGGGTGACCACCAGAAGGGGCAGCAGTCAGTGCAGGAATCCCCTGTGGTTGTCCCCCTCTCGAACAGGTATACCACTTTGGATACTGTTGGGGGGAATAGCCTATCAGAGGAAAAAAGAAGCAGCCAGAGCAGTGGCACCATGGCTGGCTCTGATGTTCAGCAGGGAAGGTCAAAGCGCAGAAGAGCAATAGTCATAGGGGACTCTATAGTCAGGGGCACAGATAAGCACTTCGGTGGACATGAAAGAGACTCCAGGATGGTATGTTGCTTCCCTGGTGCCAGGGTCCAGGATGTCTCAGAACGGGGAGGGCAAACAGGCAGAGGTCGTTGTACATATTGGTACTAACGACATAGGCAGGAAGGGACATGAGGTCCTGCAGCAGGAGTTCAGGGAGATAGGCAGAAAGTTAAAAGACAGGACCTCTAGAGTTGTAATCCCGGGATTACTCCCTGTGCCACGTGCGAGTGAGGCTAGAAATAGGAAGATCGAGCAGCTAAACACGTGGCTAAACAGCTGGTGTAGGAGGGAGGGTTTCCGTTATCTGGACCACTGGGAGCTCTTCCGGGGCAGTTGTGACCTGTATAAGAAGGACGGGTTGCATCTAAACTGGAGAGGCATAAATATCCTGGCCGGGAGGTTTGCTAGTGTCACACGGGAGTGTTTAAACTAGTATAGCAGGAGGGTGGGTACCGGAGCAATAGGTCAGAAGGTGAAAACATTGAGGGAGAGCTATGGAATAGGGCCAGTATGGCTCTGAGGAAGAGCAGACAGGGAGATGTTGCTGAAAACAGCGGGTCTGGTGGCCTGAAGTGCATATGTTTTAATGCAAGAAGTATAACATGTAAGGCAGATGAACTTAGAGCTTGGATTAGTACTTGGAACTATGATGTTGTTGCCATTACAGAGACCTGGTTGAGGGAAGGACAGGATTGGCAGCTAAATGTTCCAGGATTTAGATGTTTCAGGCGGGATGGAGGGGGATGTAAAAGGTGTGGCGGAGTTGTGCTACTGGTTAGGGAGAACATCACAGCTGTACTATGGGAGGACACCTCAGAGGGCAGTGAGGCTATATGGGTAGAGATCAGGAATAAGAAGGGTGCAGTCACGATGTTGGGGGTTTACTACAGGCCTCCCAACAGCCAGTGGGAGATAGAGGAGCAGATAGGTAGACAGATTTTGGAAAAGAGTAAAAACAACAGGGTTGTTGTGATGGGAGACTTCAACTTCCCCAATATTGACTGGGACTCACTTAGTGCTAGGGGCTTGGACGGGGCAGAGTTTGTAAGGAGCATCCAGGAGGGCTTCTTCTGTATGTAGATAGTCTAACTAGGGAAGGGGCTGTACTGGACCTGGTATTGGGGAATGAGCCCAGCCAGGTGGTAAAAGTTTCAGTAGGGGAGCATTTCAGGAACAGTGACCACAATTCAGTAAGTTTTAAAGTGCTGGTGGACAAGGATAAGAGTGGTCCTAGGGTGAATGTGCTAAATTGGGGTAAGGCTAATTCTAACAATATTAGGCGGGAACTGAAGAACCTATATTGGGGGGGGGTGTTTGAGGGTAAATCAGCATCTGACATGTGGGAGGCTTTCAAATGTCTGTTGAAAGGAATTCAGGACCGGCATGTTCCAGTGCGGAAGAAGGATAAATACGGCAAATTTCGGGAACCTTGGATAACGAGAGATATTCTACCTTGTCAAAAAGAAAAAGGAGGCATTTGTCATGGCTAGAAGGCTGGGAACAGACAAAGCCTGTGTGGAATATAAGGAATGTAGGAAGGAACTTAAGCAAGGAGTCAGGAGGGCTAAAATGGGTCACGAAAAGCCATTGGCAACTAGGGTTAAGGAAAATCCCAAGGCTTTTTACACGTACATAAAAAGCAAGAGGGTAGCCAGGGAAAGGGTTAGCCCACTGAAGGATGAGCAAGGGAATCTATGTGTGGTGCCAAAGGAAATGGGTGAGGTACTAAATGAATACTTTGCATCAGAGATTTACTAGGATGTTGCCTGATATGGAGGGCATTAGCTATGAGGAGCGGTTGAATAAACTCGGTTTATTCTCACTGGAACGACGGAGGTTGAGGGGCGACCTGATAGAGGTCTACAAAATTATGAGGGGCATAGACAGAGTGGATAGTCAGAGGCTTTTCCTCTGGGTAGAGGGGTCAATTACTAGGGGGCAAAGGTTTAAGGTGCGAGGGGCAAGATTTAGAGGAGACGTACAAGGCAAGTCTTTTACACAAAGGGTAGTGGGTGCCTGGAACTCGCTGCCGGAGGAGATGGTGGAAGCAGGGACGATAGTGACATTTAAGGGGCATCCTGACAAATACATGAATAGGATGGGAATAGAGGGATACGGACCCAGGAAGTGTCGAAGATTTTAGTTTAGACGGGCACCATGGTCGGCACAGGCTTGGAGGGCCGAAGGGCCTGTTCCTGTGCTGTACTTTTCTTTGTTCTTTGAGTCCCGCCGGCGTGGGTTATGTATGGTCCCACCAGGTGGGACCTCGGAGTTCTGGCTGCGGGGGCTGTCCTGGTGGGGTGATCCGTGGAGGGAACGGTGGCCAGGCCCGCGATCGAGGCCTACCGATCGTCAGGCGGGCTAATTCCGGGGGGGCCTCTGTTCTTCTGCGCCGGGCCCCTGTAGGACTCTGCCATATTGCCCAAGGGCCGGCGCGGAGACGCCAACCCACGCATTTGTGCGGACCCGCCCTGGCCGTGTCACGCCGGCTTTCAAGAGCACAGCACTCCGGCGCCGTACTAGCCCCCAAAGAAGGGCTGAATGCCTGGGCCTGGAGGCCCATTGATGCCGGCGACGCTCGCGCCGGTTTTGACTCCAGCGTCAACATTTGGCCTGGATTTCGGACAATCCCGGCAAGAGAGTTGGGATAAAGGGGTCTTTTACAGGATACTGCGAGGCCTGGTTAGAGTGGACGTGGAGAGGATGTTTCCGCTTAGAAGCAGACACAATCTCAAACTAATGGGACGATCTTTTAAAACAGATGACGAGGAATTTCTTCAGCCAGAGGGTGGTGAATCTGTGGAACTCTTTGCCGCAGAAGACTGCGGAGGCCAAATCACTGAGTGTCTTTAAGACAGAGATAGATAGGTTCTTCATTAATAATGGGATCAGGGGTTATGGGGAGAAGGCAGGAGAATGGGGATGAGAAAAATATCAGCCATGATTGAATGGCGGAGCAGAGTCGCTGGGCCGAGTGACCTAATTCTGCTCCTATGTCTTATGGTTTTATGGTCTAATGGAATGCACTGGGGTCCGGCAATTATGCTCACACATTCCTTTTCGATCCCCTGCCCCCAACCCTATCCTTGAAACTTGAGTTTTTTCAGGCTGTTTAGCACACTGGGCTAAATCGCTGGCTTTGAAAGCAGACCAAAGCAGGTCAGCAGCATGGTTCAATTCCCATAACAGCCTCCCCGAACAGGCGCCGGAATGTGGCGACTAGGGGCTTTTCACAGTAACTTCATTTGAAGTCTACTTGTGACAATAAGCAATTTTCAATTCAATCTTTCACTTCGAGAATGTGGGCAGCTGACATTGTGAAGGGTTAATTCATGATGGCCAATTAGTTTGATGAGTATGAGTCTCAGGAATGTTAAAGGGAACAATTACTCTCCCCATCAGGGATAGGCAAGACTAACAGGCGCCATTCTTACTCAGGCTGCATCATCCCAAGATCTCATTACACTTAAGACTCCTGGATAGCCACTCCATGAACTTTAAATGCTTTCCCATCTGCCACCCACTCCGCACCCCCCCCCCCCCCGTCAACCTCCCTCCCCTCCCCGCACATCAAGAGCCCCGCGCACACAGACACCCCATACCCTGTGCCACTAACAGCTGAGTAACTCAGCATTTATTTTTATTTCCTGACAACACAGCCTGCAGACAGACACAGCGCTCTGAAAACTTTTTAAAACATGCAGTCTGCAGGCTTCAGGACAATACACATCAGCTGTTACTCCAATCCCAGAGGAAGTCCTCTCCCCCTCACCTCAAATACCCCTCTCCTCGCCCCTCCCCCCTAAACTCCCTTGAACCATTCCGTCTCTAGAGCTGGCCAATGGAAACTGTCCCCTTATACACCTCGGTAGAAGGTGGAGAAGAGTGCTCATCTCCTTCACCCCTCTCGACGGTCATGGCACCTGGTTCCTATTTTTAAAACTCAGTAGTACTTTGCGCCCACGTGACATCACGTTGATGGGTGGGAAGATTCGGTGAGGTCTGAAGCTTTGACTTTAAACTCATTAATTAGATTAAAATGCATTCAAATTCACTCGAACCATATTCTCGCCCTTCCTGGGCATGAACCTATTTTTAAAAAGTGTTTTTGTTGGTTTCCACATTCGTACTTTAAATTTACATGTTTTATCACCACGCATTGTATTATGCAAAGCAACCAAAGAATAATTAAAAATTACAAGTAAGAGACAAGACAAAGAACGAGATGAAGAAAACAAAAATGACACAAACAAACAAGGATCATTATACATAGTTACATGTCCCCCCACCGCCCCCCCCCCCCCCCCCCCGCCCTCCCACCCCCCGTGGCCATGCCTTAGTTGGACAGCCCAGTGTTTGCCCTCGCGTGTATTGGCCCGTGTATTGTTGAATCCTCTGCTTTTGCCGCTTGCCCTCGGGCCTGTCTCCTGAAGCTATGTCGCTTGTGTTTCGCAATCTTTTTGATGAGTTTTTGCCCCCCTCCCCTCCTTGCTCCCCATCCCTCCCCCCCCCCCCCCCCCACCCCTTCCTTTTCCTTTGCGATCTTGGCTCTTCTGTGCCTCCCCCCCTGCTCTACTGGTTGCTGGCTTGGAACAAGTTGGTGAATGGCTCCCATGTCTTGTGGAGGCCCTCTTCAGACGGATGCCGAATTTTATCTTCTCCAGTTGGAGGAATTCCGACAGGTCGGACAGCCAGTCTGCAGCTTTGAGTGCTGCTGCCGATCGCCAGCCAGGCAGGATTCTTCGGCGTCAATTAGGGAGGCAAAGGACGGCAGCACGGTGGTGCAGTGGTTAGCATTGCAGCCTCATGGCGCCGCGGTCCCAGGTTCGATCCCAGCTCTGGGTCACTGTCTGTGTGGAGTTTGCATTCTCCCGGTGTTTCCGTGGGTTTCGCCCCCACAACCCAAAGATGTGCAGGCTAGGTGGATTGGCCACACTAAATTGCCCCTTAATTGGAAAAAATGAATTGGGTACTCTAAATTAAAAAAAAAAATTAGGGAGGCAAAGGCTGGGGCATCGGCTCCCTGCCTTATAAAGAGTTCTGGCTGTTCTGAGACCCCGAAGACTGCCAGTTTTGGGCATGGCTCCACCCTCACCCCCACAACTTTGTACATTGCCTCAAAGAAAGTTGTCCAGAACTCGACATGTCTTGGGCAGGCCCAGAACAAGTGGGTGGGGTTGACAAGTCCTCCGTGGCACCATTCAATTTGTCCTGCACCTCGGGGAAGAACCTGTTCATTTGGGTTCCGGTTAGGTGTGCTCTGTGCACGACCTTTAGCTGCATTAAGCTCAGCCCTATGCTTGTGGACGAGGAGTTCGCCCTGTTTAGTGCTTCAATCCAGACTCCGCCTCCTATTTCCATGCTTCGTTCTTCCTCCCATTTTTCCCTTGTCTCATCCCGGGGGAGTGTATACCCTCCAACAGTCGTCCGTACAGGTCCCCACAGTTCTCTTTACCTAGGTCGCCCACGTAGAACAGTAGGTTTAGGAGTGCCAGGCCTCCAATACTTCCTTTCTTTTATATGACCCTTTTTTGGATCATCGGTCTTCCCCTCTCTCCCCCCACACACACACAATTGGCATTAGTTTGTCAACCGTATTGATGAAGGCCTTGGGGATGTAGATTGGTAGGGATCTTAACAGGAAGAGGAACCTGGGCAGTACATTTATTTTGATCGTCTGCACTCTCGCTGCCAGCAAGAGTGGGAGTATGTCCCACCTCTGCAGGTCCCTTTTAACTTCCTCCACCAGATTGTCAGGTCTCATTTGTGGATCCGTGTCCAGTCATGTGCAATTTGGGTCCCCAGGTAGTGGAATTTGTTTTGGGCTTGTTTGAATGGCAGTCCTCCAGCTCTTCCCTCTCCCTTGCGTGTTCACCGGAAAGATTTTGCTTTTGCTCAGGTTGAGTTTGTAGCCCAAGAAGGCTCCAAACTCCTTTAAGAACTTCATGATCCCTTCCATATTGGCTCGAGGGTCAGAGATGTAGAGGAGCAGGTCATTCACATAGAGTAAAACTCTATACTCTCTGTCCCCTCTCTGGATACCTTTCCAGCCTTTCTCTATTTTCTGAGGGCGATCGCCAGTGGCTCGATTGCTAGAGCGAACAGCAGCGGGTTCAACAGGCATCCTTGCCTCGTGCTCTGTGCAGCTAGAAGTATTTAGACCTGGTGGTGTTTGTCCGTCCACTCTCCATGGGAACATTGTACAGTAGTTTCACCGAGGCTGTGAACCCTGATCCAAGCCCAAAACGCTCCAGTACCTCGATGAGGTACTTCCACTCGTCTCTGTCGAAGGCCTTTTCTGCGTCCAGGGAGATGATCACTTCTGATGTTCTCTTCCTGGATGGGGTCCGGAGGCGCCTGATGTTCGATGTTAGCTTGACAAAACCCGTCTGGTCCTCAGTGACCACCTCTCCAATCGCCTAGCCAGGATTTTGCCAAGATTTTCGCATCTACATTTAGCAGCGAGATGGGTTTGTAGGACCAGCACTCAGTCGGGTCTTTGTCTTTTTTGGGTATCAGCAATATTGAAGCTTGTGCAAGTGTTGGTGGCAGGGAGCCCCTTACCAGCGAGTCTGCGAACATCTTCTGCAAGTGCAGGGCCAGTACTGGCGCAAATATCTTGTGGAAGTCCGCCGGGAATCCATCTGGCCCCAGCGCCTTTCCCGCCTGCATGGATTGATACTCACCATGACTTCCCCCAATCCTAATGGTGCGTCCAGGGCCCGTCTCCTATCTTCCCCATGACTGGCATGTCCAGTCTGCCAAGGAACTGCTCGGGGGGACCCGGAGGTGTACAGTCCTCGGTAGAAGGCCTCAAAAGGCCTCATTGACATTTTCTGGTTCAGCTACCAGCCTGCCATTGTTGTCCCTAACCTGCGCTATTTCCCTAGTGGCTGCCTGCTTTCTCAGTTGGTGGGCCAGCAGGTGGCTGGCTATGTTTCCGTGTTTGTAAAAGGTCCCCCGTGTCTGGTGGAGTTGGTGCACTGCTTTCCTCGTGCAGAGCAGGTCAAAGTCAGAATAAGAATCACAGAATCAGAGAATACTACGGCCCATCGAGTCTACACCGATGTATGCCCACCTAATCCCACTTGCCTGCCTTGGTCCATTGTCTTGAATGTTATGGTGTGCCAAGTACTCATCCAGGTACTTTTTTTTCTTATAAATTTAGAGTACCCAATTATATTTTCCAATTAAGGGGCAATTTAGCGTGTCCAATCCACCTTGTGTCCCTCGTAACTGACCCTTCAACTAAGAGGAACAGCTGCTCCCTATCTACCTTGTCCATGCCCCATATAATCTTGTACACCTCAATCAGGTCACCCCTCAATCTTCTCTGCTTCAGAGAAAACAACCCAAGCCTATCCAAAACCTCTCTTCATAACTTAATTGTTCCATTCCAGGCAACATTTTGGTGAATCTTCTCTGCACCCCCTCCAGTGCAATGTCATCCTTCCTATAATGTGGTGACCAGAATTGCACACAGTACTCCAGCTGTGGCCTCACCAAAGTTCTAAACAGTTCCATTATGACTTCCCTGCTTTTGTAATCTATGCCCCAATTGATAAAAGTGAGTGTCCCAGATGCTTTTTTCACCACCCTATTAACCTGCTCTTCTGCATTCAGAGATCTGTGGACAAACACACCAAGGTCCCTTTGTTCTTCAGAACTTCCCAGTGTCAGACCTTTCATAGTATGCTTCCTTGTCAAATTATTCCTTCCAAAGTGTATCATCTCACACTTTTAAGGGTTAAATTCCATCTGCCGCTTACCCACCCATTTGACAATCCCTTCTATACCTTCCTGTGATCCAAGACACTCAACCTCACTGTTAACCACCTGGCCAATCTTTGTGTCATCCGCAAACTTACTGATCCCACCCCCAATTAGTCATCTAAAGAATTTATATAAATGACAAACAATAGGGGCCCAGCACAGATTCCTGTGGTACACTACTGGACACTGGCTTCCAGACACTAAAGTAGCCATCCATCATCACCCTCTGTCTCCTACTGCTAAGCCAATTATGAATTCACTTGACCAAATCACCCTGTATCCCATATGCATTTGCCTGCTTAATAAATCTCCTATGTGGGACCTTGTCAAAGGCTTTGCTGGAATCCATGTAAACTACATCAACAGCACTACCCTCATTGACACACTTGGTTACATATTCAAAAAATGTAATCAAATTTGTTAGGCATGACCTCCCTCTGGCAAAGCCATGCTGACTATCCCTGATCAAACCTTGCCTCTCCAAGTGGAAATAGATTCTCTTCTTCATAATCTTCTCCAGTAGTTTCCCAGCCACTGAGGTCCATTTGTAGTTTTTCTGTCCGGCAGATGCTCTACGGTCGGGACCGTAGAGTACCGTCGGTCCACCTCCAGTATGGAGTCGACCAGTTGTTGTCTAGCCGCCCTCTCCTTCCTGTCCCTGCACGCTTTTGTACCTGGGGGTGAACCTGATCAGTCATGGGGGAGGACCCGGGAAGATCGCGATCGGAAATCTCCCCGATGCAAATCCCGTTTTTGGCCTCTCGCAATAGTTTGCAGCCATAATGAGATTTGCCCTTGTGGCTAATGGACCCACAAAGTCGCACCCTATATATCTAGATTCACAATTCCTTTTTATTATATTAGACTGTATGTGGTTAAAAAACACAATTTACCTTCACATCACCTAAGAATTGAAGTGTGATGTGCAGTGACCTGTTTGATTTTGGTAGTTGTATAGAATGATGATTAATGTTTGTTCCTTATACAGACTTGTACATATCCCAAAAGGGTGGGGTCAAAGTGACTGTGAGGCTGATAGCTAACAGGAAATCTGGTTGATCTGTCCCCAGTGATCAGTTTCAATGATTCATTCCTTGTAAATTCAGACTCATTCCAAATTATACTGATTAATAAAACAAAACGATAAGCAAAGGTGGCTGTTGTTGGCCTATGTTTTTCATTATTGCATTTATGTTTTGCTCTCATAGAAATTCATAATAGCTGCAAAAACCCTGTAACTTCAAAATACTGGATATTAGAAAGTAGAATTGAAATTTTTTTTACCAGTTGATTTCCCATGATAGTGTACATTAGTGAGGTAGCCACCTGGGTTGGCCACTTCCCGACTTAAAATGGAGAACCACAAAGACTAAAGGGAAATTCAGCCAACACAGGCAAAAATGAGCAAGTGCAGAAATCCTGTGTATTGGAACTTGCAAAAACCAGACAGCACTGAAACCAGCAGCCATCTGCATAGTAATGGGCGATTCCCAGGCACAATTGCAACACTTAAGGTGAATAAAGCCAAGCCAGACTCCTCGACGCCAGCAGGAGCCAAGACAAAGGAAGGCCAATGGACATTTAGGGACCGCCCAGCGATCAGGGAACAACTCCAGTATTGGAGAAATCGATCCAAATGATCGGAACGCAGTCCAATCATTTGGAACCAGGTACGGCATCCACCCCGAAGGGCGGGAAGCCCCTGGGGACTATAAAGTAAAGCCCCCAAGTTCAAATCGGTCTTCTTGGCAGGGTCACTCAACAACGCGAATCAACCCCTGAGAGTGAACTGCCCAAGCGACCACATCAATCAAGTAAGTCTCCAGTCAACGCTCGCTACGAGATAGGCGCTCCTAGCTACAAGTCCATACCAGCTTTTGAATCCTGCAGACTCAGGACCTGAACGAAAGGGCATTTGTTCTCCTGACCGTGTGGGCCAATTCCAAAGCTACGTATTGGCCTGTTAGTGATAGAAATAGTCTAGAAAGTAGAGTTATATGCATATGTAGTGACTTACTGTATATAATAAATGTGTTTTGATTTGAATCTTACTAATTGGTGTGTTGAGTTATTGATCAGTACTTGAACTTGAACCTCATGGCGGTATCATAAAGATACCTGGCGACTCTAGAGCAAAGGTTAAACAAACAGAGAAATTACGAATTAAGAGCCAACCAAAAGTTAGCAACATATTACTGGCGACTCCGCCGGGACCCGACTTAGAAGTGGCTTAACCACTCCGGGAGAACCCAAAATTTGAATTAGATTCCAATTGGGAACAGAAAAACCACAAGTGTTCAAGCAGTTCTGATCAATCCTCATAATTCGGAAGTGTGTTAATGCATGCGTAACTAACAGGGCTCTAAGGTAAAACTGATAGATTTTTGTTGCGAAAATCTGTCGGGAGTTTGTATTCCAGAAAATAGCGAAAGCGTACCCGTAATTACAGCACCGCCTTAGTACCCCTCGTTCCAAATTTTAAGAGAGTATTTAGAGAGGAAAGCTGGCAATGCAGGCAATGCAACGCCTCATGAACCCTGAAGAATTCGTGGTCGCAGCGACCAGCAGCAGAGAAGGACAGTGTCCCGTTTGGGAAGAGGAAATCAGGAAGTACCTCAAAGGGAAAGGATGGCCCCTTTGGAGTGAATTCTGTGAGAGTAAGGAAAGAGGACCCGGGAGTATAGGACATACTTGGTGGGAGAACCTGTTAGAGATTCATAAGAAAAGCTTGGGAAAAGCTCGCAAACCGATGGCAATCGTGTCCTGTCTGGCACAATTGCGAGGCACAGAGGAGGTCGTTCGGATGCTCCGTAAAGAGATAGAAGTAGTACATCGATTGAGCAAGGTCGATGTAAGTGAGGTTGAGAAAGAGAACATAGAGTTGAGAAAGAAGTTAGCAGCAAAGGACGGAGAGGTGGATGATGCCAAGCGGGCACACCAGTCTTGTCTGGCGCACCTAAGCAGCTTCCAGACACAGTACGAAAAGGCCTATCAGGACACACAACGTGCAGTCCTGGTAAGAGAGGAAATAGAGAAACAGGTAGAGGCATTGCAAAGACAGTGTAGCGACCTGAACGCAGCATTACGAGCACTCCATGCTGCCACCACGGAGCAGAGACAAAGCTCATTAGATCACGCAAAGTGCCGGAAGCAGATTGCAGAACTGCAGTCTTTGCTTTCAGTTCAGAATGGATTCCAGAGCATCTTTGGATCCCAGTTAGATACAGAAGACGGCCCGGATTGGGAAGAATTAAATGAGACCGCGCATAGATATGTTCAGGGAACATGTGCGCAAGGAAAGCCCCAGAAGAAAAAAGCGCCCCAACCCCCCACAGAGCAGATAGTTCAGGCACCAATGAACCCAGTAACCACCCACCGCACAGTCACGTCGGACAGAGATACAGAATTTCTTTATACCACCCCCTTAACCGTGACCCAATTACGGGACGCGTGCGAGAAAATCACACCGTTCCTCCCCACCTCAGACCCCCACCACTTCTTTGCCAGAGTAAAACAGCAGGTGACCATGTACGGCCTGGACGAGCGTGAGCAAGTGAAGCTCACAGTTTTGAGTTTAGACTTCGTCGTAGCAGCCCTTCCCGACCCACAGAATGTAGGAGGAGGCACCCTTGCAGAGATTCACGCAGCGATCCTAGATGCGATTGGCTACAACAGAGGTGACCCAGTAGAAGGCCTGAATAAGTGCAGGCAGAAAAAGACGGAACACCCCACAGCGTTTGCTGGACGCCTGTGGATTCACTTTACAGCCGTTTTCGGTAATCTAGACCGCGCCCATTTGTCCCAAGAAGGTATGGCCAAATGGACCCGCACCCGGGACTTCAGGTGGGGTGGGCGAGCAGGGCAGCCGCAAAAAAAAGAGCTCCCGCCGGTGGCCGCGATTCGCGGTGATTTTGGGGAAACCCCCGAGACCCCACGCACTCCCCGACTATCGTCGGTCTTTGGGGCCGCCGCGAGCAGCCAGCGGGGCCGGTTTAAAAGCCGGTGAAGAACCCCCGCGGGTGTCGGGCGGCGGAGGCTGAGGCGCCGGGCCCGGCAGGTCGGAGCTGCGGGGCGGAGCTACGAGGAGGCCGTGGCGGCAGGCCCGAGCGCCATGTAGGGAGACTGTTCCACGTCGGATGGCTCCCACCTAGGAAGAAGAAGGTTGAAGCCTGGTCCCAGGTGAATGTAGAGGAGAAAGAAAGAAGATTTATGGAAGTTTGGTAAAAGTTTTTTTTTTCTCAAAAAAGAGGAATGTCAGATTGATGAAGGGCAGGAGGGTGAAGGGGGAGAGAGGAGAAAGGAAAGAAGATAAAAAACAATAAGCGCTAAAAGATACGAAAAGCAGCGTCAAAGAAAGGAGGAAACTCGGGTTCGCCGCCGAAGGAGAAGACGAGCAAAAGCAAAAGTGTTGACAGGATGGCGGAAGCCGAACAGCAAGGCGGGACCGCACTACTTACGGTGGAGAAGATGACCGAGGTGATGGTGGTGGAGCTGGAAAAACGTTTGGTGAGGCACATGGAGATCCTGAGGAAAGAGATGGTGGTCGTGGTGAGGTCATTGTTGGAGGAGGCAATCGGCCCAATCAGGGTGGAGGTGGCAAAGGCATTGGCCGAGGTGAGAGAGCAGGGCGAGAAGATGAAGGAGGTGGAGGAGGCCGTGACACGACACAGCAACCAGGTCACCTCGATGGGGGACGAGCTGCGGAGGGTGGTGGAGGTTAACAGAGGACTCCGAGCAAAGCTGGAAGACTTGGAAAACCGCTCAAGGCGGCACAATTTGAGAATTGTGGGCTTGCCCGAAGGGACAGAGGGCCGAAGGCCAACGCAATACTTCGCTAAGAAGTTGGCGGAGCTGATGGGAGAAGTTGAGAACCCCACCCTGTACGAGCTAGACCGAGCTCATCGGTCATTAAGGCCGAAGCCCAAAGTGAACGAGCCGCCAAGGGCAGTAATTATCTGCTTCCATAAGTTTTGCGTGAAGGAGAAAGTATTAAGCTGGGCGAAGCAGAAGCGTGAGGTGCTGTGGGATGGTACTGCGGTTCGGATCTACCAGGACTGGATGGTGGAGTTGGCAAAAAGACGAGCGGCGTTTGGGCGAGTGAAGGCGGCTTTGTACAAGAAGGAGGTGCGATTTGGTGTGGTGTACCCGGCGAAGTTGAGAGTAACATATAAGCCAAAGACTTTTATTTTGAGACAGCGGAGGCGGCTGAGGCGTTCGTGAGGGCAGAAGGCTTGGGACAGACGTGAAGAGCGGAACTGGAAGAAAGACTGTGGACTGTGTTTGAGCGGCTGGAAAATGTACAAATGTTACAACTTTCTTTTTACTGATTTGTATTGAAATTTACTTCTCTTTGCATTGTTACAGAGTTCAAGTTAATGGCGTTCTGTGTTGCGACAGTTAAATGATATGTTAGTGAATTGTAGGGGTTGGATTGGTGAGTTTGTTTTGGTGTTTCTTTCTCTGGGACTGGGCGGAAGGGGGCGAGAGGTATTGGCGGGGGTGGGGGGAGCCACCCGTGCTAGCTAACTAGAGTCAGTTAATGAACGGGGTGAGGTGAGAGGAGGACTGCGGACGTTGGAGCCTGGATCGCAGGCTTCAATGGGCCTACGAGGCGAGCAAGAGGGTGGAGGGATGGATGTTGGGGGTTGTTTTTGTAGGGGGGGCTCTTGGGAGGGGGGAAGGGGTTCGATGTTAACAATGGACAGGGGCGGGTCAGGCTTATGGGGCAGGGCCCGGTGGTATGGTGATAGTGAATAAGAAAGGTGGGTGGGGTGAGAGACCCCCAGTAAGGATAATTACGTGGAACGTGAGAGGGCTAGGAGGTCCGGTCAAGGGTGCTTGCACATCTTAAAAGTTTGAAAGCCGATGCAGCAATGCTGCAGGAGACTCACTTGAGGGTGAAGGACCAGGTGAGACTTAAAAAGGGCTGGGTTAGCCAAGTGTTTCACTCCGGATTTGATGGAAGGGCTCGAGGGGTAGCGGTGCTGGTCAGCAAAAGGGTACGCTTCCAGATGGAGAAGGTGGTGGCAGATCAGGGGGGTAGATATGTGATTGTGACAGGGGCATTGGAGGGGAGATTAGTGGCACTGTTAAGTGTATACGGTCCCAATTGGGACGATGTGGGATTCGCGAGGAAGGTGTTTGGGGCTATTCCCGACTTGGATACGCATGAGCTGATTGTGGGGGGGGACTGGAACCTGGTGCAGGAGCCAAGGTTGGACAGATCATGGCCACGCTCGCTTGTCCCATCAGGGGGGGCGAAGGCGCTGGCTGGGCTAATGGTGGAAATGGGAGGGGTGGACCCTTGGAGGTTCCTGCACCCAAGGGAACGGGAGTATTCGTTTTTCTCAGCGGTCCATAAGGTATACTCGCGGATCAACTTTTTTGTGGTGGGGAAGGCTTTGCTGGCTGGAGTCAAGGGGTCGGAATACTCTGCAATTGCAGTGTCAGATCACGCTCCACATTGGGTGGATATGGTGCTAGAGAAGGGGGCAGCACAGAGACCGGGGTGGAAACTGGATGTGGGGCTTTTGGGGAACCAAGTATTCTGTGAGAAAATTGAAAAGGTAATTAAGGGATATGTAGATTTCAATTATACGGGTGAGGTGTCGAAGGCAGTCGTCTGGGAGGCTCTAAAGACGGTGGTGAGATGTGAGGTAATTTCGTTTAAGGCTAGGGTGGATATGGAGGAGAGGTTGGAGCAGCAGAGGGTAATCGATGAGATGTTGGAGGTAGATAGGAGGTATGCAGAGGATGGGGACCCGGCGAAGCTGAAAAAGAGGAAGGAACTACAGGCGAGCTTCGACCGACTGTCCACCAGGAAGGCGGTGCACCAACTGAGACGAGCAAGGGGTGCAGTTTATGATCATGGAGATAAGGCATGTTAGCAGGTCAGCTCCGGAGGGAGGCAGCGGCAAGGGAAATTCTTCAGGTGAAGGATAGGGCAGGGAAGTTGGTGGTGGCCCCAGTGCTGATTAACAAGGTTTTTGAGGGTTTTTTGAGAGGTTGTACAAGTCAGAGCCACTCGGAGGAGACCATGAGATGCAGGAATTTCTCGATGGGTTGGAGTACCTGAGGCTAGGGGAGGGGGACAGGGCTACATTAGAAGGAGCAATAGTGGAGCAGGAGATAAAGGATGCGATTTGGAGGATGCAGTCGGGGAAGGTGGCAGGGCCGGATGGGTTTCCGGTGGAATATTATAAAAAATGTAAGGATAGGTTGGCACCCCTGATGGTGGGGATGTTTGAGGAGGCGATAGAGAAGGGGGTGTTGCCGCAAACCTTGGGGCAGGCATCGATTTCCCTGTTGCTAAAAAAAGATAAGGGGCGAAATTCTCCGGAAACGGCGCGATGTCCGCCAAATCGGCGCCAATCAGACGGGCATCGCGCCGCCCCAAAGGTGCGGAATGCTCCGCATCTTTGGGGGCCGAGCCCCAACATTGAGGAGCTAGGCCGACGCCGGAGGAATTTCCGCCCCGCCAGCTGGCGGAAACGGCCTTTGTTGCCCCGCCAGCTGGCGCGGAAATTACATCTCCGGGCGGCGCATGCACGCGAGAGTCAGCGGCCGCTGACAGTTTCCCACGCATGCGCAGTGGAGGGAGTCTCTTCCACCTCCGCCATGGTGGAGACCGTGGTGGAGGCGGAAGGGAAAGAGTGCCCCCACGGCACAGGCCCGCCCGCGGATTGGTGGGTCCCGATCGCGGGCCAGGCCACCGTGGGGGCACCCCCCGGGGTCAGATCGCCCCGCGCCCCCCCGCAGGATCCAGGAGCCCGCCCGCACCGCCTTGTCCCGCCGGTAAGGTAGGTGATTTAATTTACGCCGGCGGGACAGGCAATTTATCGGCGGGACTTCGGCCCATCCGCGCCGGAGAATCGAGCGGGGGGGCCCGCCATCCGGCGCGGTGCGATTCCCACCCCTGCCGAATATCCGGTGCCGGAGACTTTGGCAACCGGCGGGGGCGTGATTCACGCTAGCCCCCAGCGATTCTCCGACCCGGCGGGGGGTCGGAGAATGTCGCCCATGGATCCGACGGAGTGCGGGTCGTATCGGCCCATATCACTTCTGAATGTGGACGTAAAAGTGTTGGCGAAGGTACTGGCGGGTAGGCTGGAGGAGTGCCTTCCGAAGGTAATAGGGGAGGATCAGTCGGGGTTCGTGAAAGGGAGGCAGCTGTTTTCGAACATTCGGAGGGTTTTGAACGTTGTTATGGCATTGGCGGAAAGAAAGGAAACAGAGGTAGTTGTGGCATTGGACGCCGAGAAGGCATTTGATCGGGTAGAATGGGGGTACCTGATGGCAGTGCTGGAGCGGTTTGGGATTGGACCAAGGTTTGTGAACTGGGTAAAGTTATTATATAAGGAACCGAAGGCGAGTGTCCGCACAAATAATATCAGTTCGAGATATTTCTCTCTCCACCGTGGGACGAGACAGGGATGTCCTATGTCGCCCCTGCTGTTTGAACTTGCGATTGAGCCGCTGGCCATCGCATTGAGAAGTTCGGGAGCATGGAAAGGAATAGTGCGGGGGGTGATAGAGCATAGGGTGTCCTTATATGCCGACGACTTGCTGCTGTATGTATCGGAGCCGAGTGCGTCGATAGGAGGAATATTGGAGCTACTGCGGGTATTTGGGTCTTTCTCGGGGTACAAGTTGAACCTGGACAAGAGTGAGTACTTTGTGGGGACTCGGCCGGGGGTGGAGACAGGGGTGGGGGGGCTGCCATTCCGTAGAGCAGGGACTCATTTTAGGTATCTGGGGGTGCAGGTTGCCCGGGAGTGGGGGAGGCTTCGCAGGTACAACATCACTAGTTTGGTGGGGAGAGTGAAAGCCGATCTGGCAAGGTGGGACGGCCTTCCTCTGTCACTGGCAGGTCGGGTACAGGCGGTTAAAATGAATGTGTTGCCGCATTCCTGTTTATTTTTCAATGCCTACCGATTTTCCTGCCAAAGTCTTTTTTCAGGGAGATTGAGGGAAGGATTACCTCATTCATATGGGGAGGGAAGGTGGCCAGAGTGAGAAAGGTGCTGCTACAGAGGGGAAGGCAGGCAGGGGATTTGGGTCTCCCAAACTTGTTATACTACTACTGGGCGGCGAATGTGGAGAAAGTGCGGAGCTGGGTCAGAGGGGTGGATTCTCAGTGGGTCAGAATGGAGGAGAGTTTGTGCAGGGGGTCGGGGCTGAAGGCACTTGCAACAGCGCCGCTCCCGATATCTCCGGGGAAATATTCAAGGAGTCCGGTAATAATAGCTTCATTGAAAATCTGGAGGCAGTTTCACCAACACTTCGGGTTGGGTTTAGGGTCAAGGGAAATGCCGATTCGGGGGAACCACTGATTTGAGCCAAGGAGGTGGGATGGACGTTTTCGGAAATGGGAAGAGAAGGGGATTAAGACGCTAAAAGATTTGTTTCTTCTGGGTCGGTTTGCAGGATTGAGGGAGCTGGAAGCGAAGTATGGGCTAGAGCAGGGAGAAGTGTTTAGGTACATGCAGGTTCGGGATTTTGCCAGGAAGGAGATACAGAGCTTCCCAGAGGAACCGGCCTCCACATTGCTGGAGGTGTTGACGACAAGGGGACTGGAGAAGGGGGCAGTGTCAGCGGTGTACGGAGCTATTCTGGAAGAGGATAAGGCACCACTGGAAGGGATCAAAGCAAAGTGGGAGGAAGAGCTGGGAGAGGTTATAGAGGAGGGGGTCTGGTGTGAGGTGCTCCGGAGAGTGAATGCCTCCACCTCATGTGCGAGGTTGGGGCTGATACAGCTGAAGGTGGTATATAGAGCGCACTTCACGAGGGCGAGGATGAGCCAATTTTTTGAAGGAGTAGAGGATGTGTGTGAGCGTTGCGGGTGGGGGGGCCCACGAATCACGTTCATGTGTTTTGGTCCTGTCCAAAGCTAGGGGGAGTACTGGAAGGAGGTGTTTAGGGTAATTTCCAAGGTGGTGCGTGTGAAACTGGACCCGCGTCCCCAGGAGGCCATATTCGGGGTGTCGGACCAGCCAGGGTTGGAAACGGGAGCGGAGGCAGATATCATGGCCTTCGCCTCGTTGATCGCCCGAAGGTGGATCCTGCTGGGATGGAGAGCAGCCTCTCCACCCAGTGCCCTGGGCGTGGCAGGGGGACCTGTTGGAATACTTGACCCTTGAGAAGGTTAAGTTCGAACTGAGGGGAAGCTCGGAGGGGTTCTACAAGTCATGGGCACTATTTATTATGCACTTTCAAGAACTGAATAACATCGAACATTAGTTGGGGGGGTGGGGGTGGGGGAGGGGGGCTGTGTAGATTAAGGGTGACTATGGGTAATCCCTGATTCCTTTTTGTCATTTGTTTATGTAAACATGTGGGGTGAGGTTTGGGGGTTGGTGGGCAGATGGGATCGTTGTTATTATGGGGATTGACATATCTTGCTGATTAATGTTTATTGTTGGTGGGTGTAAATGTGGGAGAAAATGTGAAAAAGGAGAATTTTTAAAAAAAAATTTAAATTTTTTAAAATGGACCCGCACCCTTACCTCCCATGCCACAGAGGCAGGACAAAAAGCCTGTACCAACTATGACCCATCAGAAGAAGCGCATAATGAGAAATGGGTTTTAAAGAGATTGTGCCGCCCCTGGGAGCAATCTGTCCAAAACAAACCCGCAGTTAGGAAATCTGAGGAACAGCAGGCAGAATCAGACATCCAAGCGGTGAAAACGCACCAGAACCCCGCATGGGTGAACGAAGGCAGGAACAGCCCCCCACAAAAGCCACAGGAGTGTTACAACTGTGGACAGTTCGGACACTTTGCACGAGAGTGCAATGCCCCACGAAAGCCACAGAGATCCCAGCAGGCAGGCACTCTGAATAAGAATAGGACAGAGCCCATACATAGCGTGAGCACCCGTTCAGACCAGACGGACCTGAACGGAACGGACTGACGGTGTTCGGGCTCTCCCAGTTGGGTCTGCGACACCCTTTGGGATAGGTCCGGCCGACCAGTAGTTGCAGCAAAGATACGGGGACAGCCCATCGAATTTCTCTGGAACACGGGAGGGTCCCGCACCACAATCAATTCCGCCACCATATTCCAAAAAGACACGTGGCCCACTACAGCCACAATCACCCTCAGCGGCTTCACAGGCCACTCACAACAGGGACACAGCACCGTCCCTGTATCCATTCAAATCGGCAACACCATCACCACAAAGCACCGCATAGTTTTAGTCGACCTACCCCACACAGCAGAACACATTTTGGGAATTGTCTTTATGAACTCCCACCACCTTTCATTTGATCCGGTAAACCAATGTGTCTGGAAAATGGCAAAATCCGCAAGGGCCCCCGCAACGTTCACAGTAGGTGAATACGCAAAAAAGATTAGCGCAGTCGGCGATTTCTGGTTTGACCCGACCACAATTAGCACAAACAAACAGGTTAGGGCAGTTCTGCAGAAGCACAGGACAGCATTCGCGACCCACAAACACGACTGTGGCTGGATGACTGGTTCCGTTCAAATCACAGGACCTGACCCTAGGCCCCAAAAGCAATACGGATTTCCCCAAGAGGCAGAGGGAGACATCTCAAAAGTTATCGATAGCTTATTAGAGCAGGGCGTACTTAGATCAGTAGCCTCTACTAATAATGCCCCAAATTGGCCAGTGAGAAAGTCCGATGGATCATGGCGACTGACCATCGATTACCGGGAACTCAATAAAGTCACCCCCGCAGCAGCACCCACGGTAGCCACAAGTCCCAAGACCATGCTCAAACAGGGACTCAACTCACAATACTTTACGGTTTTGGACATCAGTAACGGATTCTGGTCCATTCCATTGGCAAAAGCGTGCCAATACAAATTTGCCTTCACTTTTAAAAGTCAGCAGTACACGTGGACATGCCTTCCACAAGGATTCCACAACTCGCCCTCCATTTTCCACCGACAGCTGGCAAATGGACTATCGAACTTTTCTCACCCCGAATGTCTGGTCCAGTATGTGGACAACCTATTACTGCAGACAGACACCAAGGCAGAACACAGCGAGCTTCTGTCTGAACTCCTGGAATTCCTACAACAGATTGGCTGCAAAGTAAACCCAAAAAGGGCCCAGATTTTGGAAAACAAAGTGATATATTTGGGTACGATTATCACGCACGGTAAACGCGAGATCGAGCACAAAAGAATTGACTCGATTGCCAAATTGCCCCTTCCCCAGAACGTTTCAGCCCTTCGGTCGTTTTTAGGACTGGTTGGCTACTGCCGAAACCACATTGACGGTTTCGCCAGCAAGGCAGCACCCCTCTCGGAACTCCTAAAGAAAGGAGCCCCTTGGGAATGGCTTCCGCAGCATACGGATGCTGTGGATGCTTTGAAAAGAGCCCTCATTGCAGCCCCCGCACTACAGGTTCCAGACCCGCTCTCCCCCTATGCTATAGAGTTAGCTAGCACCGACCGCACCCTTTCGGCCATGCTCCTCCAGGAACGGCACGAACAGTTAAGACCCGTGGCTTACGCATCCAGACTTTTAGATCCTGTGGAGCAGGGATTTTCGGCCTGTGAAAGGCACCTGCTCGCAGTTTTCTGGGCAGTTCAGTATTTTTCCGACATAACCGGACTAAACCCCATCACAATCCTCATAGAACACACCCCCACCCAACATTTACTTGACGGACGACTTAAGGACGGTACAGTTAGCCAAATTAGAGCAGCAAGATGGACCCTTCTTTTGCAGGGACGGGGCATCACTGTTAAAAGGACCAAGACACACACTTTCTGAGCCGATAACCTTCAGTATCCAGGCACCCCCCACGAATGTGAAATCATCTCACCGCACCACAACACAGGCCCCTTTATTGCAAAAACACTCCCCAGAAAGATAGGTAGTTCACCCCAGAGCCCCCAGCACACAGACACATGCGCACCTGTAAGGATATATGTGGATGGTTCTTCCACAGTATTAGAAGGGAAGCGCATTACAGGATGCGGCATATATGTCGAGGACGCGCAGGGATGCGCCCTAGAAGAGATCTCCTTAAAGCTACCAGGCCACTTAGGCGCACAGGCGGCAGAACTAGCAGCCATTGCATATATTATAGATCACCCAGATTCCTTCCCCAGCCCAGCAGACATATATTCGGACAGCCTCTATGTCTGCAACAGCCTTACAGAATTCCTACCCCTGTGGACAGCAAGAGGATTTGTTTCCGCAGACGGAAAACCCCTCCCTTCAGCCCCATTGCTCCGCCACATTTTAGAGAAAGCGCAGGACAGGACCTTTGGTATTGTTAAAGTTCGCAGTCACCACCGTTCCTCCCCCACTGGAAATGTAAAAGCCGACGCACTGGCCAAAGCAGGTTCCAGGCATGGATATTTTGGGACACCCCCCGAAAGCGCACCAGTGACTGCAGTTCAGGTCTCGCAGACTAATATCGAGGATTTAGTGCAGGCCCTGAAGCAGGATAGCAATCTCAGGGAGATTTTGAAAGGACAATTTACAGCACCCTATGATAGGTTTAAAAATGAACTGACCACACATGACGGTGTGGTGTTAAAAGACACCCTTTATGTGGTTCCTGAACAGGACAGGAATCAGCTTATTTGTTTGTTCCATGACGGTCATGGACTTCAGGGAATTGATCCCACTGCAGCCCACCTCAAGCAGCTCTGTTGGTGGCCAAGTTTAAAAGAAGACGTAACGCACTACGTTGAGAATTGCCTTATCTGTACCCAGAACAATCTGGACAGATACGCAAAGAAAGCTCAACTTAGCCACACCCACCCCGTTAATGGCCCCTGGACTAACATCCAGATCGATTTTATAGGGCCATTGGCCCCTTGCAGGAATGGTTACAAGTACGTATTAGTCGTCATAGACACTTTTAAGAAATGGGTAGAGGCATTCCCATCCTGAACGAACACGGCAAAGGCCAGAGACAAGATCTTAACCCACCACACCTTTACGAGATGAGGACTAACCCGCAGCATTGAATCCGACCAAGATTCCCATTTTACGGGACGCGTCATGAAGAACGTCCTCACGATATTTGGCATTACCCAAAAATTCCACATCGCATACCACCCCCAGTCAAGTGGTATCGTGGAGCGCATGAATCGGACCCTAAAATCAACCCTCAGAAAAATGGTCCAACAAAACAACACCACTTGGGATTCAGTCCTCCCTTTTGCGCTGATGTTTTTGAGAAATACTATTTCAACATCCACAGGTTACACCCCACACACTCTCATGACCGGACGCCCCATGAATGGCACAGAATTGTTATTAGGATTGGACTTGACCAGCCCCGAAGTGACGGCCCTCACACACGAGAACGCAGTCAAACAGTAAGTTGAAAATGTGAAAACGGCTCAGCTAGCAGCCGCAGTAAGATTAGGCACAAGAAAGAAACAGAGCAAGGCCTGTTTCGACAAGACAGTGCATGCGACTGAGTTTGAGGTAGGACAGCAGGTCATGCTCTCAATTTATAACCCCAGCACATTCCTGTCAGCTAAATATTTGGGTCCGTACTCCATTGCGGACAAAGTAAGCCCCTCCGTCTATAAAATTAAGTACCCTAACGGAAAGACTGCGTAGTTCCATATTAACCAGCTTAAGGCATATGGCCCACAGTCCAACCACGCACATCACGTCATGCTCGATGCAGCAGACCACACCCTGCCCACAGCCAACGTAACCCTACCCTCCCCCAACACGCCCACCACATCCACGGACTTGCCCTCGACTCCACCCCCAACCTCTAGACTCCGCCCCGGAGCGCCCGCAGACAGCAGCAGCAGCGACAGCGACTGTGACACAGACAATAGCCACAGCACGCCTCCCTACTATCCCCAGGCAACAGGACCCACACCCAGCGAATCTGACCACGATTCGAGTGATCCTTCCTCATCACATTCCTCAACAAACCCCACCAAAGACCACCGCCCTACGATTACGACCCCGGCTCCGTCCCCACAGAATTAGACACAACTTTTTGGCACCGCGACAATTCATAAAGGCTTGTCCGGAACGACGAGATGGACCCCAAATCGTACCATGCAGCCCTATCAGCCCTTATACATTCGGGAGTATGGCATCCAGGAGAAGATGACGACTTTGAGTCTGACTCCCAAAGCGAGAACCCCTTTGCGACCCTGTTCGCAACTGATAACTGAGGTGTCCAGATGATGTTTTAAAAAGGAACCGCTTGGGAGAAACAGTGTCCTTTCTGATGGAACCTGCAGCATGATGTTTCATGTTGTTTGTTAGTGTTACTGTTAAATGTTGTCAGTGCACTCGGAAGTTCCACGGCCACACGCCATATTTGTCGGCAGAAACCTATGAAAACTTGCCAGCACGCTCATCGGCAGAAATCGCTGAGAGCTTGCCAGCCCCCGTTCATAACTGCTCTTCTGGTTCGAAGGTAGAACCTTTACGGCAAACCCCCCACGATGACTACATTTTTGCCCGTTCTTGCCGGTTGCTCAGGCAGTGGTGAAACGGCATTGGTCTCCGCCCTGCCTGAGGACCCCCCCCCCCCCCTCTGGTCAGCTACGCTCGGGTAGAGCACATACGGCATTGATCACCGTCCTACCTGGGGATTCCATCCAAATCTTACCCGTCGCGGCCCATACGCACCTCATTTCGGCACTCTTGGTTCAAAAAGTTTTGTTTTGTTTTCCGGCAACCCTTAGGTTGCCATCCCTATGCTATTTACATCCTCAAACATTTGGCTGGTAAATCGCACAGCCACCGAGATGGCTCGCACTGTTTCAGTATTTTTAAGTGTGTCTAGTCAGAATATTCGGTTTAAAAAATAAATGAGGGAGTCACACATGGTGACAAATTGGAAAGGGGAATTGGCACTAAAGGACACACATACTAACAGACAAGATATTAACCAAGATAGTAACAGACACTATGCTTGATCCATAGAACACCAGAAGCTCCAGGAAAAGAGACGAAACGGAAAGGAAGAGAAGAGAAGAGAAAGAAGAAGAACAATGAGGACATCCTCCGTGATGATCACCACCATTATAATGTGTATTCAGTTGCGCGCGAACGCGAACCCCCTGACCCCAACCCCCCCCCCGGCTGTTAATGATTCACTTCCCCATAGCACCCAGAGCCCAGTAATCGGCAACACCACACCATCATGGTGTGATAAGCTCATAACATGGTACTCCCTTTCCTACATAGTCGAATCCCTATTAGTGTTGGCGACACTCTGCAGCATCGTGCAGACTATCCGCATGAGGAAATGGCGAAGGAGAGCCTACTGCGCTCGCACCCCGGTATACAGAATGAGATCCCCTATTTTTGGTTTTCACCAGGCCCCCGAACCCCTTGATCTACAATAAAGACCATTTGTGTTGCATCTTTTGTAAATAAAGAAATGGAAATATTGTACACCCCCGTGCTTGACTGCCAAGCCAGGAAAAATGTGAATGCTGCTCTTATTTTGTATTGTTTAGGAAGTTAATATGACTGAATGTTTGAGTGAGTGTAGTTTATTGAGGACAGTTAGAGGTACCATTTTTTTTTTGTGTTGTAATGCATGTCCCTGTCTGACATAGCGCCACTTAGAATGTTAGTTAAAAATTTTCATTGCATAGTTATGGTCAGTGTAGAGGCCACGGAAGAGTGCTGGGTCAGGGAATGAAGACAACGCTGTTATGTGATCCTTCACACTTCGCGTTAGGGATCACAAAAGGGAGTGTAGCCACCTGGGTTGGCCACTTCCCGACTTAAAATGGGGAACCGCAAAGACTAAAGGGAAATTCAGCCAACACAGGCAAAAATAGCAAGTGCAGAAATCCTGTGTATTGAACCTGCAAAAACCAGACAGCACTAAAACCAGCAGCCATCTGCATAGTAATGAGCGATTCCCAGGCACAATTGCAACACTTAAGGTGAATAAAGCCAAGCCAGACCCTCGGCGCCAGCAGGAGCCAAGACAAAGGAAGGCCAACAGACATTTAGGGACCGCCCAGCGATCAGGGAACAACTCCAGTATTGGAGAAATCGATCCAAATGATCGGAACGCAGTCCAATCATTTGGAACCAGGTATGGCGTCCGCCCCAAAAGGTAGGAAGCCCCTGGGGACTATAAAGTAAAGCCCCCAAGTTCAAATCGGTCTTCTTGGCAGGGTCACTCAACAACGCGAATCAACCCCTGAGAGTGAACTGCCCAAGCGACCACATCAACCAAGTAAGTCTCCAGTCAACGCTCGCTACGAGATAGGCGCTCCTAGCTACAAGTCCATACCAGCTTTTGAATCCTGCAGACTCAGGACCTGAACGAAAGGCCATTTGTTCCCCTGATCTGGTGGGCCAATTCCAAAGCTAAGTATTGGCCTTTTAGTGATAGAAATAGTCTAGAAAGTAGAGTAATATGCATAAGTAGTGACTTACTGTATATAATAAATGTGTTTTGATTTGAATCTTACTAATTGGTGTGTTGAGTTATTGATCAGTACTTGAACTTGAACCTTGTGGCGGTATCATAAAGATACCTAGCGACTCTAGAGCAAAGGTTAAACAAACAGAGCTAATTACGAATTAAGAGCCAATCAAAAGTTAGCAACAGTGGTCATGACGTGCTTTTCAGGTTAAGCGAAATTAGAAGGTAAAGAATAATTGACCAGGAGGCACAAACTTAATTTAGTCTCCATTTTAAAGTCATGCATTCTCTGTTTTTGTTTTTGTCTAACATTTAATTTACAGCAAAATAGAAGTCAGCTTTTGTTCGAGCTAGATTTCTTGGCGGAAGGATTGAGGATTTGGGAAATCCCAAACTGAGGCACTACAGTACTGCCATTGGCAGGCAGGTGTAATTATAGTATGCCAAGTTTATACAAACTATTGCAATGATATCTGTGGCATTCATAGTGGAATTCATACTGAAAGTATCAGGGTCTGACTGAAAACTGGCATGTTTCTCTCGAAAGTGTAGCCAGCTGAGTTGGCCACTACCCGACTTAAAATGGAGAACCGCAAAGACTACAGGGAAATTCAGCCAACACAGGCAAAAATGAGCAAGTGCAGAAATCCTGAGTATTGAAACTTGTAAAAACCAGACAGCACTGAAACCAGCAGCCATCTGCATAGTAATGAGCGATTCCCAGGCACAATTCCAACACTTTAGGTGAATAAAGCCAAGCCAGACTCCTTGGCGCCAGCGGGAGCCAAGACAAAGGAAGGCCAACGGACATTTAGGAACCGCCCAGCGATCAGGGAACAACTCCAGTATTGGAGAAATCGATCCAAGTGATCGGAACGCAGTCCAATCATTTGGAATCAGGTACGGAGTCCGCCCCGAAGGGCGGGAAGCCCCTGGGGACTATAAAGTAAAGACCCAAGTTCAAATCGTCCTTCTTGGCAGGGTCACTAAACAACGCGAATCAACCCCTGAGAGTGAACTGCCCAAGCGGCCACATCAACCAAGTAAGTCTCCAGTCAACGCTCGCTACGAGATAGGCGCTCCTAGCTACAAGTCCATACCAGCTTTTGAATCCTGCAGACTCAGGACCTGAACAAAAGGCCATTTGTTCCCCTGACCTGGTGGGCCAATTCCAAAGCTACGTATAGGCCTTTTAGTGATAGAAATAGTCTGGAAAGTAGAGTTATATGCATAAGTAGCGACTTACTGTATATAATAAATGTGTTTTGATTTGAATCTTACTAATTGGTGTGTTGAGTTATTGATTAGGACTTGAACTTGAACCTCGTGGCGGTATCATAAAGATACCTGGCGACTGGAGAGCAAAGGTTAAACAAACAGAGCAAATTACGAATTAAGAGCCAACCAAAAGTTAGCAACAAGAACCACAACTGAACTTTCAGAATAGATTTTCTGGCACCTCGGGCACATACATCCGGAGCATGGTTAGCGCCGTCACTCTGGTGGGGCCTGATCGAGCCAGCAAAACCAGCTCCAGAGATCGAGTGCCATCTTTAAAGGGAGCCTCAATCTGCGTTTAAATTAAGCTACCCCAACATAAATGGAGAACCAGCCCCACAAACTTTGGGGCACCCCCTATTCACCCCATCACAGATGTATCGGGGGCACAACCTCCTCTCTCCCCTCCCCCCCCACCACGGAGGTGTCGGGGGGCACTATTTACCCCCCCCCCCCACTGTCATCGGGGCTCTCCTCTTCCTCCCCAGTCATACATAAAGGGGACCCCCCCCACAATGGAAGGGGGTTACTCCCCAGCAGCTCCCACGTGAGTGCCAACCTGGCACTACACCCTGGCATACTGGCACTGCCAACCTGACAGTATCAGGGTGCCAGGGCACTGCCCAGCCAAGTCCCTCACCACCTATACTCTATACTCACCTCCGCACCCAGATATCCAGTGATCTCTGATTGTTTTTAATCAATTCTGTAACTAAAAGTTGCATTTTAATTTCTTGAGTAATGGTATGTTGTGCATGATATATCTTCAATTCATTTTTGTAGGTAATAAATCTACCCTTGGATTTCAGAGGTTCATGGTCTGACCCTGTCAGTTGAGCCACCTTTGTGAGTTTATGCTGAACTTAATAGATAGCAATGAATACCTGCTAATTGCATAAAATTGCCTTGAAAAAGGCTTCCTTTTCTCTTTGCCAGATTATTTCTTCCTGCAGCCAGCATCAATGTTTCAAATGTTTCTCAGTTCAACTTTGTGGCATCCAGCATTTATAATTTATACTAGTTTCATGAGAGTTGCAGGTTATGATTATAAGTTTGTGTGAAAGGTAAGGTATATTGTATTATCTACATGGTAATATACTGCCGATGATATAAGTAATCTGATGTTAATTTATCATTTCAGCAGTTAGAAACAAATCATAGCATACTTCTGCAAAGCAAGGCTTCAAGGAAGCCACAATTGCAATAAATTATGTTGGATGTTTTAGTCACGGAATTTTTAAAATACTAGTGTCCCACAAAAGAAACATTATTTTGATTGTCTGTGAACATGAATTTTAATCAATTACATATGTAAAAACATTTTAATAACCTTAAAGGTGATTCAATTGAAAGTGGCAGACAAGGAACAAAACACTATCAAGGGTGCAGTTGTGGTCTGTAAAAATGAGTTTGAAATACCCAATCTTCTGTAATTTCATCTGTGAACTGAACTTGTAATTTTTTTTCATGGGATGTTGGTGTTTCTGGCTAGGTTGGCATTTGTTGCACATCACTAATTGCCCTTCAGTAGGTGGTGGCGAGCCACCTTCTTGAAGTGCTGTAGTCCATCTAGTGTAGGTACTCCCACAGTGCTGTCTGGAAGGGAGTTCCAGGAGTTTGATCCACTGACAATGAAGAAATGGTGATACAGTTCCAACTTAAGATGGTGTGTGGCTTGGAGGGAAACCTGCAGGTGATGGTTTTCCCATTCATGTTTGGAAGGCACTGTCAGGCTTGGCAAGTTGCTGCAGTTCAAGCTCGATATGGTACACACTGTTGCCATTGTGCATCAGTGGCAGAGAGAGTGAATATTTAATGTGGCGAATGCCAATCAAGCGAGCTGCTTTGTCCTGAATGGTGTCAAGTTGTTGGATCTGCACTCACACAGCCAAGTGGAGAGTATTCCATCGCACTCCTGACTTGTGCCTTGTAGATGGTGGACAGACTTTGACGAGACCAGAGGTGAGTTACTTGCTGCAGGATTCCTAGCCTTTGACCTGCTTTTCTAGCCACAGTATTTATATGGCTGGCCCAATTGTGTTTTTGGCCAATGATAACTTCTTTGATTTTGATAGAGGAGGATTCAGCAATGGCAATGTCATTGAATGTCAAGATGTGGAGATGCCGGCGTTGGACTGGGGTGAGCACAGTAAGAAGTCTTACAACACCAGGTTAAAGTCCAACAGGTTTGTTTCGATGTCACTAGCTTTCGGAGCGCTGCTCCTTCCTCAGGTGAATGAAGAGGTATGTTCCAGAAACACATATATAGACAAATTCAAATATGCCAAACAATGCTTGGAATGCGACCATTAGCAGGTGATTAAATCTTTACAGATCCAGAGATGGGGTGACCCCAGGTTAAAGAGGTGTGAATTGCATCAAGCCAGGACAGTTGGTAGGATTTCGCAGGCCAGATGGTGGGGGATGAATGTAATGCGACATGAATCCCAGGTCCCGGTTGAGGCCGCACTCACGTGTGCGGAACTTGGCTATAAGTATCTGCTCGGGATTCTGCGTTGTCGCGCGTCCTGAAGGCCGCTTACCCGGAGATCAGAGGCTGAATGCCCTTGACTGCTGAAGTGTTCCCCGACTGGAAGGGAACATTCCTGCCTGGTGATTATTGCGCGATGTCCGTTCATTCGTTGTCGCAGCGTCTGCATGGTCTCGCCAATGTACCACGCTTCGGGACATCCTTTCCTCGGCCAACATTGTCTACCTCATACGCTGCAGGAAAGGATGTCCCGAAGCGTGGTACATTGGCGAGACCATGCAGACGCTGCGACAACGAATGAACGGACATCGCGCAACAATCACCAGGCAGGAATGTTCCCTTCCAGTCGGGGAACACTTCAGCAGTCAAGGGCATTCAGCCTCTGATCTCCGGGTAAGCGTTCTCCAAGGCGGCCTTCAGGACCCGCGACAACGCAGAATCGCCGAGCAGAAACTTATAGCCAAGTTCCGCACACATGAGTGCGGCCTCAACCGGGACCTGGGATTCATGTCGCATTAGGGGCAGCACGGTAGCCTTGTGGATAGCACAATTGCTTCACAGCTCCAGGGTCCCAGGTTCGATTCTGGCTTGAGTCACTGTCTGTGCGGAGTCTGCACATCCTCCCCGTGTGTGCGTGGGTTTCCTCCGGGTGCTCCGGTTTCCTCCCACAGTCCAAAGATGTGCGGGTTAGGTGGATTGGCCATGATAAATTGCCCTTAGTGTCCAAAATTGCCCGTGGGGTTACTGGGTTATGGGGATAGGGTGGCGGTGTTGACCTTGGGTAGGGTGCTCTTTCCAAGAACCGGTGCAGACTCGATGGGCTGAATGGCCTCCTTCTGCTCTGTAAATTCTATGATAATGATCTATGATTACATTCATCCCCCACCATCTGGCCTGCGAAATCCTACCAACTGTCCTGGCTTGATGCAATTCACACCTCTTTAACCTGGGGTCACCCCATCTCTGGATCTGTAAAGATTTAATCATCTGCTAATGGTCGCATTCCAAGCATTGTTTGGCATATTTGAATTTGTCTATATATGTGTTTCTGGAACAGACCTCTTCGTTCACCTGAGGAAGGAGCAGCGCTCCGAAAGCTAGTGACATCGAAACAAACCTGTTGGACTTTAACCTGGTGTTGTAAGACTTCTTACTGTATTGAATGTCAAGAGGCTATTCTCTCTTGTTGGAGATGGTTATTCCCACTAACCTCTTGTTGGAGATGGTCATTACCTAGGACAGTATCCTGAAGAACTCCTGCACAGATGTCCTGTGACTCCGATGATTGACCAACAACCACTCCCAGGGGGTGGGCAGGCTGAATTGGCGGACATTGGGAGTGGGCTTGGCTCAGGGACCACAGTTCGGCCCGCGTTCACAGCTCCGGTGTCCCACTTCCCATCCTTCCCACCACTGTCCCCACCTCCGCCACCACAGGGAATCAATGAGCCCCTGTGATGGACTTGCCAGCTCGCATGCAGGGATCACCCAGGTGGACAGTGAAAGTGCTACCGTGGGCAGGAGTCAGACATTGTCAAACGATGCAGAACACTGGTGCCATCTTGTTGAATGGGATGGTGTGTGAGGGGAGTGAAATGTGAATATGGGGCTGCAGCTTGTCAGCCTCCCGAGTGTCAATCGCGGAACCGACGAATCCTGCACCATTTCTCCTTGGAATCGATTGCGTACCACGTGGCACCAGTGCTAGCCCTCAATGGTCGCTGAATCAGTGCAGGTGCGGCAACAGTTTTGTTGTCGTAGAACTCCGCGAATCCTGCCCCGGCATCAACACTTAGGGCAGGATTCACTGCAATCGGCAAATTGGCCCGACGCCGGCGGCAAGAACGGCGCGAACCACTGCGGCGTCCGGCCAACCGGAAGTTGTGGAATTCTACGCACTTCCGGGGGCTAGGCCGGCGCTGAAGGGGTTGGCGCCGTGCCAGCCGGCGCCGAAGGAACTGCGCGAGTTGGCGCATGCGCAGGACCGCTGGCATGGTTTAGCACATGTGCAGATTGGCCGGCGCATTCTGGTGCGTGCGCAGGCGGTGTCTTCTCCGTGCCGGCCATGGCGGAGCCCTACAGCGGCCGGCGCAGAAGGAAGGAGTGCCCCCACGGCACAGGCCTGCTCGCAGATTGGTGGGCCCTGATCGCGGACCAGGCCACAGTGGGGGCCCCCCCCCAGGGGCCGGATCCCCCCGCGCACTCCCGAGGACCGCACCAGCCAGCCTACCAGCCAGCTCCCGCCATGTGGGACCATGTCCAAACCACGTCGGCGAGACTGGCCAGAAACTGACGGCCGCTCGGCCAATTGGGGCCTGGAGAATTGTCGAGGGGGGGTGGGGGGGGGGGGGGGGGGCGCTGCCAATGGCCCCCGACCGGCGTGGCGTGATCCCCACACTTTGGACACTCCGGGGAGTAGAAAGCTTATGCTGGGATAGCAGATAGGTCTCAAATGGGCCTGTTTGGTTGGTATGTGAAGTGCAACGTTCATGGAGGAGAGGCAAAGGCCGGGTTCAACTGTGGGGTACAAGACCATTTGCTGCTTAAAGGGGTAGGACGCTGGTGTAACAAACAGGCTTGGTCAGTGGGCTGAAGATGTAAGCAGAAGACTTCAGGGAGATGAACCTGCCCTTCTAACAAACATACAGAGGACAAGAGAGCAGAGACCTGTGCAGATCAGTGAACACTCAGATCTTGAGCCCGGCACAAAATGACAAGATGAGAATACACATTCAGAATACCATCCCCTCTCACAATGACAGTGCAAATTACTTTTCCATCCAGCTCTCTCCAATACTGCTCATATTGCTGGCAGACTATAAGAGCAGCACATGTTTTCAGTGGTGATGCAGCTTAATAAACAGCCCACCCAAACACCAAAGCCCTGAAATGAGAAAATTCTTATGCTGAAAGTTCTCCCTCCCATGTATTGTCATAAAATTTCCCATCCCTTTTGCACAACACCTCCTCCTCCCCCCTCGCCTTAATTTAACTCTTGAATATGGCGCTCATGAATTGCGACTCATCGTACTCTACTCTCCCCATTAACGTAGTTAGATTGCGGCCTTTCTATTCTGTAGACAGGAACTTGACTAACAAGAGTCAGAAGTTATGATACCTGCCCCTGTGCTGGCAAAACAGTGTGGTGAGAAAATGGGGAACCAGGAGCTGAATAATATGACCGGAGTTGACAGCATACACCCCCCCCCCCCCCCCCCCCCCCGCCCCCCGCAAACTTAGTCACCCACCTCACAGGCATAAAGCACTGCGGGACGGGCTAACAAAGGTCGAGTGGGATATCCACCCCTCATTGGGAGGAAGTCCTGCCCTCTTTGCCGGCAGCTCCATCACTCCCAGCAGTGCCAGGAAGGGGCCACTGGGATCGGCAAAGAGCAACCCCCAAAACAGTACACCCCTCACTTTCCTGCCCGTCAACAACTTGAGGTAAAACATTGGGCTTGCCTCTCCCGCCTCGCTGCCCACACTAAACATTTTGTGACGTGGACAGCGCATTATCACGGTCCATTGGCTTGATAACAAGCCTAATTGACTGTTAATTATTCATTTAAATATGGTGGGCAGGCTGCTGATTTTGTCACCCACTTGCCCCCTGTATAATGGGAATGAGCTCTGGAGTGGGCGGGAAGGTGGTTGGAGTGTGCCCACCCTACTTTGCATGCCCATTCCCCCCCCCCCCCAGCATTTTACCTCTCCCTCCCCATGGGAAATATACCCACATGGAGCATGAAAAATTCAGTCCCAGATGTGAGTAGTAGTTCTGTTCAGCAAGAGACACAATATACATAAGATTAGCTAGGATATATAGCACAAAATCAGGCAATTCAGCCCAACCAGTCCATGCTGATGCTCATTTTGATAAAATGTCTTCACATGGATGTGGGCGTCACTGGCTGTGCCAGTATTTCCCCTCTCTGCAACATGATCAACTTGCACTTTCAGGAACTTGCTCTGCAAAGAATCTAAAACCTAGGCACGCAAGGACATGTCGTCCTAACAGCAGATTTGTTACTCCAGCAAGTTATGGCAATATGTTTCAGTAAAGGAATCCTCCTTTCACCAAGAAGATCACACATTTTTGTTTTCTTATTTCTTAAAACAAAAATTGGCCCCTGGCTCTGCAGGCAATGGACAGGCAAAATCTGGGCGGATTCTTGCCTCCTGGTTACTATCTCGTTAAAATATAATCCAAATACTGATTTAGAAAAGTGTACATATTCATATCTGCTTCGCATAAAATCCAACAAAGCTATATCATATGGTCTACATGGTTAACATTCAGTATTTGGTGCATAAATGAAAAATGACCACATGGGTGAGGTACTAGAGGGTAACTGGCACTCATGGAACTGTACACATAATTAATTAATATCTTCCAGGAGAGAGAATTGTAAAATTGCTTTATTCACTGAACCGTATGAAACCTCCCTGTGGTTGATATTCTTGACAAGCAACATATTAAAAAGCTATAGAAGTAATTGGAGGTTAGTGGGAATAACCTACAACACAGTTAACAGCAAAAGGCGAACAGGAAGAGTTGCAAACATGGACAGAGGAACAGTACACAGCACGAAAGACAGATAATCAGCAAAATAACCTCTTGTGGTGTTAGAGACGAGGGTCATCGATTAGCATTTTTTCTCTTGATCGTTCCTGCAAGTGCATGTCATAGTCACCAGGAAAGGATAGAAACAGGCATTTCTGTGAGATCCTGAAAAGCAAATGGTCTGTTTACACATGGTTCACTGAAAAATAATGGCTGTCCTTGTGAGCACTGGAGGGTGACCTCCCACAATAGTATCTCGCTGAGGCTGACAGTGCTTTCAGGAGTGAAAGGAAAGGAGTTGATTTGAAGACCAAAGCGTTAGGTGCGATTTTGAAACATTTTCTGGAAGGTTTTTGGTTGTATTTCCTGCCCACCTGCCCTGCCCACCTGCTCATCTGTCCGTCTCCATGCAACAGAGGTCAGAAGACACACATTTTTGCATTATCAGCCTGTGCGTCGATTGGTTTAACCAGGTCGGTCAAGGCAGCCTTGAGGAGGAGTTTATAGAGTGTATCCGCGATAGTTTCCTAGAACAGTATGCAATGGAACCTACGAGGGAAAAAGCGGTCCTAGATCTGTGTAATGAGACAGGATTGATTAATGATCTCATAGTTAG
This sequence comes from Scyliorhinus torazame, assembly GCF_047496885.1. NCBI lineage: Eukaryota > Metazoa > Chordata > Chondrichthyes > Carcharhiniformes > Scyliorhinidae > Scyliorhinus > Scyliorhinus torazame. The sequence goes on from NC_092714.1 coordinate 211,402,162, forward strand.
GGATCCTCTCGGAAGGAGCGATCACAATATGGTGGAATTTAAAATATAGATGGAGGGGGAGAAGGTAAAATCAAACACTAGTGTTTTGTGCTTAAACAAAGGAGATTACAAAGGGATGAGAGAAGAACTAGCTAAGGTAGACTGGGAGCAAAGACTTTATGGTGAAACAGATGAGGACCAGTGGAGAACCTTCCAAGCGATTTTTCACAGTGTTCAGCAAAGGTATATACCAACAAAAAGGAAGGACGGTAGAAAGATGGAAAATCGACTGTGGATATCTAAGGAAATAAGGGAGAGTATCAAATTGAAGGGAAAAGCATACAAAGTGGCAAAGATTAGTGGGAGACTAGAGGACTGGGAAATCTTTAGGGGGCAACAGAAAGCTACTAGAAAAGCTATAAAGATGAGTAAGCTAGATTATGAGAGTAAACTTGCTCAGAATATAAAAACAAATAGTAAAAGTTTCTACAAATATTTAAAACAAAAAAGAGTGACTAAGGTAAATATTGGTCCTTTAGAGGATGAGAAGGGAGATTTAATAATGGGAGATGAGGAAATGGCTGAGGAACTGAACTGTTTTTTTGGGTCGGTCTTCACAGTGGAAGCACAAATAACATGCCAGTGACTGATAGAAATTAGGCTACGACAGCTGAGGACCTTGAGATGATTGTTATCACTAAGGAGGTAGTGATGGGCAAGCTAATGGGGCTAAAGGTAGACAAGTCTCCGGGCCCTGATGGAATGCATCCCAGAGTGCTAAAAGAGATGGCTAGGGAAATTGCAAATGCACTAGTGATAATTTACCAACATTCACTAGACTCTGGGGTGGTCCCGGCAGATTGGAAATTAGCAAACGTGACACCACTGTTTAAAAAAGGAGGTAGGCAGAAAGCGGGTAATTATAAGCCAGTGAGCTTAACTTCGGTAGTAGGGAAGATGCTGGAATCTATCATCAAGGAAGAAATAGCGAGGCATCTGGATGGAAATTGTCCCATTGGGCAGACGCAGCATGGGTTCATAAAGGGCAGGTCGTGCCTAACTAATTTAGTGGAATTTTTTGAGGACATTACCAGTGTGGTAGATAATGGGGAGCCAATGGATGTGGTATATCTGGATTTCCAGAAAGCCTTTGACAAGGTGCCACACAAAAGGTTGCTGCATAAGATAAAGATGCATGGCATTAAGTGTAAAGTAGTAGCATGGATAGAGGATTGGTTAATTAATAGAAAGCAAAGAGTGGGGATTAATGGGTGTTTCTCTGGTTGGCAATCAGTAGCTAGTGGTGTCCCTCAGGGATCAGTGTTGGGCCCACAATTGTTCACAATCTACATAGATAATTTGGAGTTGGGGACCAAGGGCAATGTGTCCAAGTTTGCAGATGACACTAAGATGAGTGGTAAAGCAAAAAGTGCAGAGGATACTGGAAGTCTGCAGGGGGATTTGGATAGTTTAAGTGAATGGGCTAGGGTCTGGCAGATGGAATACAATGTTGACAAATGTGATGTTATCCACTTTGGTAGGAATAACAGCAAAAGGGATTATTATTTAAATGATAAAATATTAAAATATGCTGCTGTGCAGAGAGACCTGGATGTGCTAGTGCATGAGTCGCAAAAAGTTGATTTACAGGTGCAACAGGTGATTAAGGAGGCAAATGGAATTTTGTCCTTCATTGCTAGAGGGATGACGTTTAAGACTAGGGAGGTTATGCTGCAATTGTATAATGTGTTAGTGAGGCCACATCTGGAGTATTGTGTTCCGTTTTGGTCTCCTTACCTGAGAAAGGACGTACTGGCGTTGGAGAGTGTGCAGAGGAGATTCACTAGGTTAATCCCAGAGCTGAAGGGGTTGGATTACGAGGACAGGTTGAGTAGACTGGGACTGTATTCGTTGGAATTTAGAAGGATGAGGGGGGATCTTATAGAAACATATAAAATTATGAAGGGAATAAATAGGATAGATGCGGGCAGGTTGTTTCGACTGGCGGGTGAAAGCAGAACTAGGGGGCATAGCCTCAAAATAAGGGGAAGTAGATTTAGGACTGAGTTTAGGAGGAACTTCTTCACCCAAAGGGTTGTGAATCTATGGAATTCCTTGCCCAGTGAAGCAGTTGAGGCTCCTTCATTAAATGTTTTTAAGATAAAGATAGATAGTTTTTTGAAGAATAAAGGGATTAAGGGTTATGGTGTTCGGGCCGGAAAGTGGAGCTGAGTCCACAAAAGATCAGCCATGATCTCATTGAATGGCGGAGCAGGCTCGTGGGGCCAGATGTCCTACTCCTGCTGCTAGTTCTTATGTTATGTGTATCAATTCCCCCACTGCATCGTGCCCTGAGTCATTTTTCTGTAGGCGGGGGAGGGGCATGGCAGAGGTACCCAAGCGACAGTGACAGCTAGCCTAATAATCTAATTGAAGGCTTATTGAGGCCTATTGACCAAGGCCAACTGGAATTTCCATTCAGCTTCGAGGTACGTACTGGAAAAGTGAGAGAGTTTAGTTGCCTGAAGATGGTGACACAGCTGCAGACTGGGGTGGGAGTAGAACAGCACTCCAACAGTCTTAGAGGACCCCCCATGCCTGTCTGTGTTCAGCAGCAGCTGTGGGCTGCATTGTGGAAGGGCACGGCCCCATCCTCACAGTGAGGGACCGGCCTTTTTTAAGTTTAAATTCGAAAGATTGGAGAGAGAATCTCTGCGAGATGTCAGGCATCCCGCTGCTGCTTTCGAGTTGGGCGGGCCTACTGTTGCCCCTCTAGCTTTGAGAGACCATCTGCCATCCTTAATGGATGACAAGCCCATCCTCCGAACAGTAATTGGCTAATTTGGGGACAATCACATTGAGCGACCATTTGTCACACGGTGCGTGTTTCTGACCCCTGTTTGTGCCTGACAACGGGGTCCAGAAGCCCACAGGAAAATCTTGCTCCATTTAAGAAAATAAGTAGCTGTGGAGCCAGTAAGTCCTGCCTGTGGAGATTCCCTCTGACTTATTTGTTGGATTTAATCTAAAGTCAAAGCTGCTCTTTCCCTCCACATCTGTACATTGAACTGTCCAGAAAAGTACACTGTGTGGCTATTTTGTTGGTGAAATGTATGTTAGGTAAAGTTTAATTTGTGGAATCTTTATTTGAAATAACGATGGAATTTTATACAGTTGTATCAACTGAGTAACAATATTTACAGGGAATGAAAAGCCTCAGATTTCGGTGTTCATGAAAAAAGTACAGTCTGGGACAGGTGTGCTTCCCAGGATTGTTTCTGTTTGCACTGACTGCTCACTTCCACAGCTGTAATGAGTAATCTCTGTTACCCAGTTATTAACATACTCCAATGAAGTGCAGTCACATCCTTATGAGGAATATGCGGAGGACAAATAAACAGAATGGTATGAAGCATGTGGAAAATTAAAGGATAGCAGTAAGAAAAGATAGTTAATTAACTTCCTGGACAGTAGTTGTTTCTAATGCATGATGACCCTGCTGCCGTTGTCACTGTGCAATTGAAATTAATTATTTTGCTCAGAATTGTTTCCATGGGCGGGATTCTCCGACGCCCCGCTGGGTTGGAGAATCGCCGGAGGGCGGCGTGAATCCTGCCCCGCCGCCCCGACGCTGGCTGCCGAATTCTCAGCCGCCAGTTTTTGGGCGGGGCGGGAATCGCGTCGCACTGGTCGGGGGCCGTTGGCAGCGGCCCCCCGGCGATTCTCCAGCCCGCGATGGGCCGAGCGGCCGCCCGTTTTCGGCCAGTCCCGCCGGCTTAAATCAAACCAAGTCCGTACCGGCGGGACCTGGCTCTACGGGCAGCCTGCAGAGTCCTTGGGGGGGCGTGGGGGTATCTGACCCCGGGGGGTGCCCCCACAGTGGCCTGGCCCGCGATCGGGGACCACCGATCTGCAGGTGGGCCTATGCCGTGGGGGCACTCTTTCCCTCCGCGCCGGCTGCTGTCAACCTCCACCATGGCCAGCGCGGAGAAGAACCCCCCTGCGCATGCATTGGGATGACACCAGCTGTAGTCATCTGGGATGGTCACTTACAACAAGAAGCATGGACGATTCGCAAAGCCTAAAGGGAAATGTGAACAATGTAAGATTCAGGCAGGCACAGAGCCTGAATGTATATTTGTGAGCAAAGAATTCAGACAGCATCGAAACCCCCAAACGATTAACATTTTGATGGCCCATCTCTGCAAGACAAAGGACTGATACTTGAGTAACCGATACAATCCCAGACATTTCGGCGCCACTCCCGGTACTCAGGAAGCATAAACAACAGGGTCAATGACTGTTTAGGACACACCCAGCCATCAAGGCACCCGCCCCTTTATTGGCTCAAATCGAACACAGTGATCAAGAACTGCCCAATTAGTGGGGTGCAAACCGAAGAACCGCCCAAAAGACCGCGAAACTCCCCAAGGATAAAGAGAGACACTGCCATGTGTTTGAGCTCTCTTGGACCTGGCGCTCCGGCAACGTCCACCTCCAATTGCAGCACCACCAGAAGCAAGTTCAAGTTCAATGCCCGCTACCAGACGGATGAGCCCAGCTGAGCAGCAGTTACTTCTCCAGACCCAGTAGATCCAGATTCGAACAAAGGCCACTGTTCCTCTGAGCCCGGTGCCTGAAGTTAAGTGCAGGTTGTCATAGTTGTTAGGTGTAGTTTAACTAGTAGTGTTTATGTTGCATGATTAATCTTGTGTGTAAATAAAGTACCCTTGATCTTGAACTAACTAACTGGTGTTTGGCTCTTTGATCGATATCCGGTTGAACCTTGTGGTGGTATCATTTGATACCTGGCGACTCTGACCAATATAATATCGATATCTAAAGAAAAAAGGGCAACCTCATTGAATGCCATATTTATAGCAGGTAAAAAAGGCAACACAGCACACGCTGGCGCTCTCGCGCATGCGCCAACTCGAGCCGGCCGGCGGAGGCCCTTTGGTGCCGGATGGCGCGGTGCCAACCCCGCCGGCCTATCCCCTGAAGGTGTGGAGGATTCTGCACTTTCCGGTCGGCCCAACACCGGAGTGGTTCACGCCACTTTCCGGCGCCGGTACGGCCCGTCCCGACAGGTAGGGGAGAATCCCCATGTTCTTTTTGCACCACTGCTATATTTTTTGAAACTGCAAGACAAACACATACACAATTGTTTTCTATTTTAAAATGAAAGCAGTTGATAGAATCCATACAGTGTAGAAGGAGTCCATTCAACCCGTCGAGCCTGTACCGACCCTACACTGGCCCATCCCCCAACCTATCCCTGCAATCCCACCTTGGGGCAATTAAGCACAGGCAATCACCTAACCTGCACATCTTTGGACTGTGGGAGGAAACCGGAGAACCTGGAGGAAACCCACGCAGACACGGGAAGACTGTGCAAACTCCACACAGTCACCCGAGGTCGGAATAGAACCCGGGTCTCTAGCACTGTACCACCATGCCGCTATATTTTACACATTTTGTGCAACGTAGGTTCAAAGTAATTTAAAGTCCTTTCTTCCCAGCTACCTGGTTTCAGGGTTATAAGTGTAGATTGAAGTAGGACAGAGGCCCATAACTTCCTGCTTGCGGCGGGAAGCCAATGGTCGCTGATTTTGACAGAGAAATCTGCACACTTATCTGGGCTCCAATGATGGGTTCAACCTTCCTTTATTTTCAGTACCCTGCAGTGTTTGTTTTAAAACAAGAGATAGTTTTAAAAGTGACAAAAAAAGTCCATTACTGCAGAGCTATGAACATTTTTTTTTTAAAGTGCCTGCCGCAACATCCTTAAAGTGGTCTGTTCAAAAAGGCCCTGCAGGGGTAACAAAGTTAATCCCTCAGAAAAGCAATGCTCTTACCCTGAAACTTTTAAGAAGTTTCAAAGAAATAGACAGCTACCATTGCTGGAGAGCCAGACAAATTCAAATGCACAAGAAAAACACAGAAACCCAGCCGGCAACTGTAGAGACAGCCAAGTGAAAAGAAAATGGTGACTGCACTGACAGTTCCTAAAGTGGTAACCCCATTTAAACCGGTAAATGCACAAAAAAGAAAACAGCCACCACGACAGAAGTAAAAAGAAAAAAAAGACTTTCTGATCATGTCATTATTCGGGAGGATCGATACGTATGATGCAAATGCGGAGAATTGGGGTCAGCATGTCGAGAGACTCAGTTTCCATTTCATTGTGAATCAAATTACTGACAAAGGTTAGCCTGCTGAGCATGTGTGGAAGTAAACCATACAATCTTATCAGGAACATGACTGCCCCGGATGGCACCCAGTATTAAGTCATACAATGAGTTGGGTTGAGATGGACTTGAGCTTCCTGTGGTGGTCATGCAGGGGGAGGGGCCCAACCTTTTGGGTTGAGATTGGCTGTTAAAAGATAAAACTAGACGGGTCAGAAGTATCCCATTTGAAGTTTGATGGACTCTCCGAGCACTTCAGGAAATATGACATTGGTGACCAAGTTCTGACGCCGGCGTGAAAAGCGGCGCGAGCCACTCCGGCGTCAATGGGCCTCCACGTCCAGGTATTCACCCCTTCCTAGGGGGCTAGTAGGGCGCCGGAGTGGTGTCTGCAGCTCCGGTGCTCAAAAGCCGGCGCGCCACGGCCGGCGTAAGTTCGCGCATACGTGCCACGGTCGACGCGCGTTCGCGCATGCGCGCCACAGCTGGCGTGATTCCGCGCATGCGCGTGGGTTCCTGTCTCTGCGCCAGCCCCCGGGCAATATGGCAGAGCCTTACAGGGGCCCAGCATGGAGGAACATAGACCCCCACGGAACTAGCCCACCTTCAAGGAAAGGCTTGCACCTTAGTCACTCAGAGAAAAAGTGGAAGCAGAGTTGCGTATAGGAAAACCTGAGAATAATTCAGCCTGTCCAGTTTTCTGAGTAGGCTGCACTCATTATCCCAGTTGTCAAGCGAGAGCAGACCGTCTATGCAGTGACTACAAACTGACATTCAAAGGAGCAGCAAAGTTCGAGCTTGTGAAGCCAAAACTGTCTGTAATTATGCAGCACTTCAGGTTTAACATAAACGATCATGATCCAGGAGAATCTATTGCTATCTTTGTGGCAAACCTGAAACAGCTCGTTGAGTGCTCTGAGTTTGGTGATGCCTTGAATGGTGTGCTGTGTGGCAGGCTGGTATGCGGGGTGAATGGCTTAGAGTGCTTTTGCTTGCTGAACCGGATATTGATTTCAAACATCCTCTGGAACTCTCTCTCACTATGGAGTGTGCTGTAAGAGATTACCAGGATTTGCAGCATGTAAACAATGGAGCACTGCACCATATTAGGCAGAGGTCTGCTGCTAAGTATAATGCAAGGAGTAGCACAGCAGATTTTCAGTGCGATTCCCTGACCACCAAATGACGTGTCAGTAAACCTACTCAGATGACAAGGTACATGTTTTGCTATATATGTGGGGAACTCAAGGCACAGATGTATGTAGATTTAGAGAGGCAGAGTGCAACTATTGCCACAAGATAAACAAATAATAGAACAGAGAACAAATCTAATTGAATCAACTAATGCCACTTCTGCATACTCACTGTATTATCATGTGTTTGCTTTCAAATCTGGCAGTGACAGTGCAGGTGAATGGCAAGCAACTGCATATCGAGGCGGACACAGGTGCTTCAGCTCGTGTTGTTGGGCAACACAGGTTCAAGAACCTCAGTGAAGAGAGCCATTGACATTGGAATGTATATCCACCCAACTGAGAACCTACACTGGATAGTCCATTCATGTTAAAGGCATTTCTGCTGTTCCCATCTGCTACAAACAGCAGATAATCCAGCTTCCTGTTATGGTTTTACAGGGGTGGGCAACTAAGAAATATTCCATTTGAAGTTCGATGGAATTCCGGAGCTCTTGAAGAATTGACACTGCTTTTCGAGATGAATTGTAAAAGACTGAAGAGCAAGCAAGCTAAAATACATATTGCTTCCCAGGCGACTCCATGTTTCTTCAAGACCACACTGATGCCTTACTCCCTCAGAGAATAAGGAGAAGCAGAGTTGTGTAGGTTAAAAAAACTGGGAATAATTCAGCCTGCCTGGTTTACTGAGTGGACTGCACCCATCATCCCAATTGTCAAGCCAGACCAGATCATACATCTGTGCAGTGACTACAAACTGACGGTCAACAGAGCCGCAAAGTTAGATATGTAATCCATTCCCCAAATCGATGACTTGTACACCATGTTAGCAGGAGGAAAGTCACTCACCAAGCTAGATATGAGTCATGCCAATCAGCAGTTGAAGTTAGACAGCACGTCAAGCGAGTATGTGACAATCAATGCTCACAGAGGACTCAACCAGTACACTCGGTTGCCATTTTTCAATGAATTATGGAGAGTCTCCTGCAGTGGCTTCCATGTGTGGTCGTGTAATTAGCAGATGTCCTCGTCACTGCACTGACTGAACCTGAACATTTAGCCAACCATGAGGAAATGCTGAAAAGAATTATGGAAGCAGGTGTGCATTTGAAACGAGAAAAATGCACATTCCAGACATCCAAGAAAATCTACCTGGGTCACAGAGTGGACGCTATGGGATTGCATCCTGTTCAAGAGAAGGTTCAAGTCATCACAAATGCACCATCACCCTGAAAAAATGACAGAGCTGAAGTCATTCCTCGGGATGATAAATTACTACAGTCATTTCTTACCTCATCTCTCCACCATGCTTGCACCACGCCACCTGTTGCTGAGAAAGAATAACCACTGGTCATGGGGTTCACAACAAGAAGAAAAAGCTTTTACAGCAGTGAAGAACCTTCAGTCATCATGCTTGGTGGTACATTATGACCCAAGTAGAGAGATAGTGCTGACTTGTGATGCTTCTCCATATGGCATAGGAGCCGTACTGTCACATCAAATGGAGGACAGGTCAGCAAAGCCCATCAGCAATGTTCCAAGAATACTTTCCCAGGCTGAAAAGGACTACTGCCAAATGGAGAAAAAAGGGCTGCCGATTGTGTTTGGTGTCAAGACGTTTCACCAATACCTGCATGGGTGACATGTTGCAGTGTCCGACCATAAGACATAGGTGGATTTGTTCAGCGAAGACAAAGTTATTGCACCTGTAGCTTCAGCGAGAACCCAGTTTTGGGACTTGCCAGTATCAGCTTATCAGTAAACATTCATATACTTCCCTGCCTCGCAAATAGCCAATGCAGACGCACTTAGTCATCTTCTGTTACAGTGTAGTCCTACCTACACACCTGATCCAGAAGAGGTAGTATTGTTATTAAATTTCTTGGATTCATCCCCTGTATGCATTAAACAGTTCAAGAATTGGACAAGCAGAGACCCAGTACTGTCAAAAGTTAAATATATTGTTTTACAAGGTTGACCAGGTACCTTTGCGTCTGATGATCTGTGCCCCTTTTATTCCAGAAGCACTGAACTGAGTTGCAAGGACAGGATCTTGCTGTGGGTTCCAGAGTCATGGCTCCTTCCCAGGGCAAGGAGGCACTCCACTGTGCACACCCAGGCATGTCAAGGATGAACATGTTGGCACGTAGTTATGTCTGGTGGACATGTTTAGACAATGACATTGAGAACATGGTTAAACACTGTTCCTTTTGCGAGCAACACCAGAAGCTACTTGCTTCAACTTCTCTTCATCCATGGGAATAGCCTGGCCGACCTTGGGTCAGACTGCATATTGACTATGTGGGACCGTTTCTGGGCACAGTCCTAGTACACATTGTTGCACATTTGAAGTGGCTTGATGACTGCGAGGTAAAGACGCCAGCTTCAGCTGCAGCTATTGAGAAGCTGTGTCACTCCATTAGTATACATGTTTTGCCTGAGATTATTGTGTCTGACAGTGGGACATCTTTCACCAGCCCAGAATTTCAGAGGTTTGCAGACCTGAACAGCATCTGACACATAAGGACTCCTCCTTCGTCCAATGGTCTCGCTGAAAGAGCTGTCCAGACCTTTAAAACTGGTATGGAGAAGTTGTCTGGAAGTAGAGGGAAGTTGAAGACATGAGATATTACAAATGTTTTAATACTTCATGGGTGAAATTCTCCGGGCCGACTGGCGGCAAAAACGGCGCAAATCAGTACGGCATCGCGCCACCCCAAAGGTGTGGAATCCTCCGCATCTTGAGCGGCCGAGCCCTAACCTTGAGGGGCTAGGCCCGCGCCGGACTGATTTCCGCCCCGCCAGCTGGCGCGGAAATGACATTGCTGGGCGGCGCATGCGCGGGAGCGTCAGCAGCCGCTCATGGCATGCCCGCGCATGCGCAGTGGAGGGGGTCTCTTCCGCCTCCGCCATAGTGGAGACCATGGCGAAGGCGGAAGGAAAAGAGTGCCCCCAAGGCACAGGCCCACCCGCGGATCGGTGGACCCCGATCGCGGGCCAGGCCTCCGTGGGGGCACCCCCTGGGGCCAGATCGCCCCGCGCCTCCCCCCCAGGACCCCGGAGCCCACCTGCGCCGCCTTGTCCCGCCATTAAGAGAGGTGGTTTAATCCACGCCGGCAGGACAGGCATTCCAGCAGCGGGACTTCGGCCCATCGGAGAATTCAGCAACCGGCGGGGGCGGGATTCACGCCAGCCCCCGGCGATTCTCCGACCCGGCGGGGGGTCGGAGAATCCCGCCCCATGTAGTTGAAAGATGGTGATGAGGTGTAAGCATCGCGATAGGTGTTCTCAATAAAAGCTGTGTTTATCTACTGTTATGGGCGAGCCGTTTTCAGAACTCCAAAATGTATCATGGAGTTCAACCAACCTCTCCCTTTAATGGATTTGCTTCTTTTCCGAGCCCGTGGCTTTTTCCCTCGGTGTGGAATTACAATTATGGACACGTGGGTTTTTAAACACAAAACACTGTTTATTCCATGAACTCATCTTTAATAAACATTGGATCTCTTAACACCCCTTACTTCAAAGATAACTCAGAAAATATTGCAACAGTAAATAACTCCTTAAAATGTTCCTTCAAACTTCCAAGGGACTTAACACCTTTAAACAGTATCACATCAGGTTAAAGGATATATATATTTTCTGTAGAATGGCAGAGATATATTAGCTTGGGTGACTTCAGCTCCAGCGCCTTGCTTTCTTCATGCAGCTCTCTGTAAACCCACAGACACACCCACGCTGCTTTCTCAAACCTGGCTTTCTCCCTTCTAAGCAGATCACAGCAAACCAGAACTTCTCAAGCTGCTGTCTCAAACTGGCTTTCTACTTTTAAACTGCTCTCAGCAAAACCAGCCAGGCATTTTTTAAACTGCAAAACCAAACTGCAAAATGGCTGAACTGAGCTGAGCTCCACCCACTCTATGACATCACTGTTTTCTTAAAGGTACATTGCTTAAACATCCATGTCTTAAAGGTACCCTCACATGATACTACACTAAACCTGCCCCTGCCTCAAGTTATTACAAATCTAAAACGATTTTTGTAATTTTGTTGTTTGGCAAAGAAGTTCAGGGTCACTCCTCCAGTTATCAGAAGGAAAGATAGGCATCCACCATCTTCTTGCTCTCCCCCACCCCCACCAATACCCCACCTCCATCAACAACTCCACTCCCACCAATGCTCCATCCCTACCAACACCTTAACCCACACTCCCACCAATACCACCACTTGCATTCCCACCAAAACCCTCAGGCCACCATTTCTGTGCTGTGTAAATTTCCACTGCTTCCCAGGAACACTGATTTACAAGGGTTTGACTCAGGGACAATGCAGGACCAGTGATTAATGTCCAAATGAGAATGGTATGTGACCTGGAGCAAAGTTAGAGGTAATGGTCTTCCTGTGCATTTTTCCCCAATGTCCTTCTTAAGGGTAGACATCTTGGGTTTGGAAAGCCTGGGCTTTTTAAGCACCAATTTTGTTAAATTATGAGCCAAAACAAATAATAACTGAATATTATTAAAAGGGAATCCTCATTCGTGTCTCTAGAAGACATCCAATCACAGTGAAGAAGAAAAAGGGTCTAAAAACTGATATATAATTAATGAAAAAAGACTAATGGGATGTTGATCTTTATTGTCATAGGGTTCAAATTTAAAAGTGAGGAAGGTATACTTCGGTTTACTAAGATACTGCATTGGCTTGGTCACTGAACCTCAGGAAAAATATATTGACCTGGACACGGGTACAGTGCAGACTCACAAGAATAACTTCAGATCTTAAAGGGTTAAATCATGAGAACAGGTTCAATGAAGTTGGCTTCTAATCACTTGAGTTTAATTGGCTGTTTTAGTTCATCCATCAAAATTAACCTTTTCCTCGAATGGATAAATGCAGAACAAGATAAAATTAGGGCTAAGCCATTTAGGAGTGAAATCAGGGAACACACATACACATACACAAATCTAAAATTTATTCCCACTCTAGTCTGGATGCTGGGTCAGTTGATGGATATTTGAAGAATCAGGAGCAGCACAGAAGTGCTGGCCCAGGGGTTTTGGTGGGAGTGAAGATGGGGTTGTTGGGGGTTACATTGGAGTATTGGTGGAGGTGTTGGTAGGGGTGCGGGTATTGGTGAGGGTGGAGTTGTTGATGGGGTGGGGGTGTTGGTGGGGATGGGGGTGTTGGTTGGGGTGGGGGAGAGCAAAGGCAGGTAAATGAAGTTGAGGTAAAGATCAACCATGATCTATTAATGGTGGAACAAGCTTGAAATATGAATGCACTATTCCTGGCCCTAAATATTTGTGCCCATTAGCAGTCAGCTGTTGAACTAGGTACACAATAGGTCAAAAGGATGGATGGCTGAAGAATGTAGCAGAGATATTGAAGGGTAAAGTCAAGGAGGGATATAAGGGGATGGGGTAGAATTGAAGATTTGAGGAATAAAGGCTGGGATTCTCCAAAATCCCGGCCAAGTGTTGATGCTGGCGTCAAATCCGGCACGAGTAACGCCGGCGTCAACGGGCCTCCAGGCCCAGTCATTCTCCCCTTCCTCGAGGGCTAGAACGGCGCCGGAGTGCTGTGCGCTGCTCCGCGCCGAAAGCCAGCCCTGCACGGGTGGCGCAGGTCCGCACATGCTCGCCAGGGCCGTCTCCGCGCCGGCCTGTGGGCAACATGGCGGAGCCCTACAGGGGCCCGGCGTGGAGGAACATAGACCACCCCCGGAATTAGCGTGCCGTCCGATCGGTTGCCCCCGAACACGGGGCTAGCCACCGTGAAGGAGCCCCCCCCCCGGAGTCGGCACACCCCGTTCCCCCCACCAGGATGGCCCCTGCAGCCAGAACGCTGAAGTCTCGTCGGGTAGGAACATACACGAACGACGCCGGTGGGCATTCGGCCCGTCGAGCGCACAGAAATGCCGCGAGGGCCGCTTTCAACAGCCCCGACCGGTGCTGTATCGACCGCGCCAGCGCGATTGCCGCCGATTCCCCGGCGTCGGAGCGGCGTGGCGGGATTCATGTGCCCCCCGCCTCCGGCGATTTTCTAACCCGGCGTGGGCTTGGAGAAAACCACCCATAGGGACCCATGAGTCACAGTAGCATGAACAAGAGCGATGAGTAAACCTTGTCCAGAATATTTTATGGGTAGAGGTTTAAGTGATCTACAATTTATGTTGAGGAAACAGAGGCTATCATGGATAGAAGTGGAGTAATCATGTATAGAGGTGGAAAAGGCATTGTAGAGCTCCACAATTGCCGCACGTCATGACGTCACGGCGTTCGTTGCGCCACTGCGCATGCGCAGTGCGATCTTGCGGTGGGCGCGCCTGCGCAGTGCGTCCCTCGTTGTGGCCGTTATTTTTGGCGCGCACCTGCGCGGGAGACCGCGAAAAGCGCGGGAAGCGGCCGCTGTCGTCCGGGCCGTGGGTCGGGAAGTAATCGACGGCCTGGATGCGTTCGACGTCGTGGGCGGCCTGGCTTGCCGATTCGACGGCTGGGGACCCCCTCCGTGCCAACTCGGACGCCTGAAATCGGGCAAAACGGCAGGTAGCATTTTCGTGGAGGACAGACGCTAAGGTGAGGCTTTTCATTTTAAGAAGCTGCTGGCGTAGGCCACTAGAGGCAACGCCAAAAACAATCTGGTCCCTGATCATGGACTCTGTGGTGGTGCCGTAACCGCAGGACTGCGCTAGAATCCGGAGGTGCGTCAAAAAGGGTTGAAAAAGCTCCTCCTTACCTTGCAGGCGTTGCTGAAAGAGGTATCTTTCAAAACTTTCATTTACTTCAACTTGAAAGTGCTAGTCCAGTTTGAGGATGACCGTGTCATATTTGGCTTGGCTTTCGCCTTCTTCGAACACCAGTGAGTTGAAGACGTCGGTTGCGTGCGGACCTGCGTAGAAGAGGAGCATTGCAATCTTCGAGTCATCCGAGACATTCTGTTTTTCGGTGGCACGGATGTACAGGTCAAATCGCTGCCTGTAGAGCTTCCAGTTGGTACCTAGGTTCCCCGTGACTTGCATCGGCTGCGGTTTGCCGGTGTGGTCCATGTCCAGAATGGCAGGTTAGTAGGCAGGTATCGATCCACTCCTGTACCATGTGGTGTTGGGTGTTCTGACACACAGATGAGCCAACACAGTTGCATATGGTACAACGCTTCTTTATTTAAACTTACTATTTACAGTTTGGTCTTTGCACTCTGCACGTGGGGGGTTCCCTGCTTGTGGTGTTTTAACAGCTCTTTCTTGTTCCCTTCTCCCCAGACCTACTGACCACCAGGTGTCGTGCTCGTGCTTTTTATATGGTTGGTGTTCTTGTCTGTGATTGGTTGTGGTGTTGTGTACTCTGATTTGCCTGTTAGTGTGTCCATCATGATGTGTGTGTTTGAATATCATGACAGATGATGCCACAAAGTAGCAGCATGCAGATAGGGCCAAGATTGCATCTGAGGGGGTGGGAACATAGGAACATAGGAATTAGGAGCAGAAGAAGCAAATTCAGCCCTTCGAGCCTGCTCCGCCATTCAATCAGATCTTGCTGATCTCTTCCTGGTCTCAAATTCACCTCCTTGCCTGTTGCCCGTATTCCTTAACCCATTTTTAAAATCAGAAATATATCTATTCGCTTCTTGAAACCATTTAATGATTCAGAGGAGCCATTGCCCGAGATGCTGTCAGCAGTGGCTGTGATTGGATGGGCAAAGGTTGAACCAAACAAAGGCAGTCCCTTAAGTCCAGGAAAAAAGGCAAAATTAGTTATAATGTGATGTAGGGCAGAATCACTCAGAGGATGTGATCAGTTATCGCTGATTAAACTGATAGTTCATATTACTAGAAGTCTTTAGGATAGTGAGTCTTGATTAAAGCAAAGAGTATTTGATTTCCTCATTTGTTTGGTCACTTTATGAACCCCAATTATTTGCATTTTGATAACGTATGTGTACGCTCTTGAGTATTGCCGTTGTACGTTATCTGGATAACGGCTTCCTTTGCTGGCAAATTGTGTAAAATTTAGTTTAAAACAAAGTTGTGACAAGATGTTGTCTTCAGATTAGATTGATCAGATTTTAATCTTAACTGGCACAAATAGAAAGTCAGTTACATGAGTACCACACCAACAGATCCCCTGGTCCACTCATCCTATGCTATAGAATTGAGGTGCCTTGTGCCTAACAATAGACTCTGCACCCCAACGCTGTGACCTTCTGAGAGAGGTAAGTAAACAGATAAAATTCAGGTCACTTTGGGGATAAAACATCTGGGAAATTCCTCCCTCCAGTTGATCCGAGTTAGTCCAGAAAATTGTTCTGACCAGCGGACATTTTTCATTTGTAAAAAGGTCAATAGAATCCAACCCTTCTTTTGTCATCTCACGGCGAAGGTTGCAAAGGGTAGTCCTGTTGGTCTTGCCCAGACGAACTTTGCAAAGGTGTTTGATAAAGCAAAATCAAAGCCCGCCCAATGCTGCAAAATTGTCTAAGTGACAAAATGCAGAGAGCTATGTAGATTAAAGGTTTAACATCACAAGCATGCACAATGCTGATGTAATAATTGTAGTATAAAGGTTAAGTACATACATGGTTAATGTGGGACTGAGTATATACGGCCCACACAGTGATGTAAGAGAACAAATGACCTGCACGTAGAAGTCAGCCTAGTGTTGGACAGAGCCTTTTACGCAAGCAAGCATGGAGACAGCTCCTACTTGAACTCTTCACTGTATATATGTACAAAGCTCTTGTGGTTAATAAATACACAGTTAATTTATTTAAGACTGAAGGCTTCATTAAGACATACCGAACAAAATCCAAAACCCTATAACAGGGTGGCAGGTCTTGGAACATTCTAGAACCTCAGAGAAGCTGGAGCAGAAATTGGAAAGCTGGGAAGTGTTGCCAATCGGCACCGGAGTCGCCAATAATGCTGTCAATTAATAATGATGCTCTTTAGAGTCGCCAGGTGTCAAATGATACCACCACAAGGCTTTACCAGATATCGATCAAAGGACCACACAACCAGTTAAGTTAGTCAGTTCAAGTTCAAAGATAGTTTATTTACACACAAGGATTACTTCGACATGCAACACAAAACACGACAAGTTAAACTACACCTAACAACCACAATAACCTATACTTAACTTCACGGCAACCGGCTCTATGCAAATGGACAAGGCCTTTGTCGGGATCTTGTGTGACTGGGTGGAAGAAGTGGCTCTGTTTCTGCTGGGCTCATCCGCCTGGTAGCGATCGTTGGTCTTGAACTTGTCTGTCTGATCGTTGTGCTGCACTTGGGTTGGCATAGGCCGGATCCAAGAGAGACCGAGCACATGGCTGTGTCTCTTCTTATCCCTCTGGGATTTTGCGCTCTTTGGGGCGGTCCTTAACTTGGACCCAATAATTCGACAGGTTTCAGTCACTGCCTTCGATTTTGGCCAATAAAGGGTCGGGTGCCTTGATGGCTGGGCATGTCCTCAGCAGTCATTCACCTTGGCTGTTTGGGCTCCCTGAGTAAAGAGAGTGGCGCCAATTAGTCTGTATCTGTATCGGTTACCTGAGTACAGTTCTTTTGTTCTGGGGAAATGGGCAACGAGCGGGGGTTTCGATCGCGTCTAGCTATCTGGGTTGCAAATACACACACAAGCTCTGAGTCTGTCTGAGTCCTGGGTTGGCCATAATTCCCATGGTCCTTTGCAGGTGGCCATCTGAGATGGCTGCATCCCGTCCTCTTGATCCTGAACGCTAAGCGTGGTGGATCACACTGTTGATCCCTTATCCATCCCTGGTGTGCCGGTTACCCTTGGTCAAGGACAGGTTCTACGCTACTCTGTCCTATGTTTTTGGAGCATTTACCTAACATTTTTATTAACACATCATACATTCATAATTTCTAACTGGTCACTTTAAAACATTTCAATGTCCTGCATAATTGAATATCTAACTAGCACTATTTTTTTTAAAAAATAATTTTTATTAAGGTTTTCATAAAATAATAATAACAAAATGAAAAAGGAACCCAACAGGGTTAAGTACAAAACATGGTCTAAAAAACAACAACCCTCCCTTCCCCCCTCCCCCCCTGTACATAAATAATAAATTGACATTAACACCCCGACTTAACACAACTGGTATATACACCCCCCTGGACCCTCCAGTGTAAATAACAGAAACAGAAATAAAGTAACCCTCCCCCCCCCCCCCCGAGTTGCTGCTGCCATTGACCAATGTCTACCGTTCTGCCAGGAAGTCTAAGAACGGTTGCCACCGCCTAAAGAACCCTTGCACCGACCCACTCAAGGCGAATTTCACCCTCTCAATTTAATGAACCCCGCCATGTCGTTGATCCAGGATTCCATGCTTGGGGGCCTTGCATCCTTCCACTGAAGAAGAATCCTTCGCCGGGCTACCAGGGACGCAAAGGCCAGAATACCGGCCTCTTTCGCCTCCTGCACTCCCGGCTCCTCTGCCACCCCAAATATTGCGAGCCCCCAGCCCGGTTTGACCCTGGATCCTACCACCCTCGACACTGTCCTCGCTACGCCCTTCCAAAATTCCTCCAGCGCTGGGCATGCCCAGAACATATGGGTGTGATTTGCTGGGCTCTCTGAGCACCTAACACACCTGTCCTCACCCCCAAAAAACCGACTCACCCTTGTCCCGGTCATGTGTGCCCTGTGCACCTTAAACTGTATGAGGCTGAGCCTCACGCATGATGAGGAAGAGTTCACCCTCCCTAGGGCATCTGCCCACGTCCCTTCCTCAATCTCCTCTCCCAACTCCACCTCCCACTTACCTTTCACCTCCACACCTCCACCACTGAGGCCTCCTCTTCCTCCTGCATCACCTGGTAAGTTTCCGAGATCTTCCCCCCCCCCCCCCCCCCCCCTGTCCTGTACTGTGTGTGGCAGTAGCTGCGGGAATTCCACCACCTGCCGCCTGGCAAATGCCCTTACCTGTAAGTACCTGAAGGTGTTCCCCGGAGGGAGCCCGTACTTCTCCTCCAGCTCACCCAGGCTCGCGAACTTCCCGTCCACAAACAGGTCCCCCAACTTTCGTATCCCTGCCCTGTGCCACCCCGAAAACCCTCCACCTGCTCTCCCTGGGGCGAACCGGTGGTTCCCCCGTATTGGGGTCCACACCGAGGCCCCAACTTCCCCCCTATGCCGCCGCTACTGCCCCCAGATTTTGAGGGCAGCCGCCACCACCAGGCTCGTGGTATACCTCCTTGGAGGGAGCGGCAGCGGCGCCATTGCCAGCGCCCTTAGACTCGTACCCACACAAGATGCCGTCTCCAGCCTCTTCCATGCAGCCCCCTCCCCTCCATCACCCACTTGTGCAACATCGTCGCATTGGCGGCCCAGTAGTACTCACAGAGGTTGGGCAATGCCAGCCCCCCCCTATCTCTACTCTGCTCCAGGAACACCTGCGCCCACACAAACCCCATTATACTCCTGTTAACCCACCTAAAAAAAGCCTTTGGGATGAACACAGGGAGGCACTGGAACAGGAACAAAAACCTTGGGAGCACCGTCATTTTGATTGACTGCACCCTACCCGCCAAGGACAGTGGCAACGCGTCCCACCTCTTGAACTCCTCCTCCATTTGCTCCACCAGCCTTGTGAAATTAAGCCTATGCAGGGCCCCCCAGCTCCTGGCCACATGGACCCCCAAATACCTGAAGCTCCTCTCCGCCCTTTTTAGTGGGAGCTCGCCAATCCCCCTCTCCTGGTCCCCTGGGTGGACCACGAACAGCTCGCTCTTCCCCATGTTGAGCTTGTACCCCGAAAAGTCCCCGAATTCCCTGAGGATCCTCATTACCTCCGGCATTCCCCCCACCGGGTCCGCCACATATAGCAGCAGATCGTCCGCATAGAGCGACACCCTATGCTCCTCCCCACCCCGCACCAACCCCCTCCAGTTCCTTGACTCACTCAGTGCCATAGCCAGGGGTTCAATCGCCAGTGCGAAGAGCAGGGGGCACAGGGGGGGGCCCTGCCTCGTCCCTCGGTGCAACCGAAAGTACTCGGACCTCCCCCTGTTTGTGGCCACACTCGCCATCGGGACCTCATACAACAGCCTAATCCACCTAACAAACCCCTCCCCAAACCCGAACCTCTTCAGCACCTCCCACAGGTACCCCCACTCTACCCTATCGAAGACTTTCTCAGCATCCATCGCCACCACTATCTCCGCCTCCCCCTCCCTCGCCGGCATCATGATAACGTTCAAAAGCCTCCGCACATTCGCGTTCAACTGCCTCCCCTTCACAAACCCCGTCTGGTCTTCATGGATGATCTGCGGCACACAATCCTCAATCCTCGTGGCTAAGACCTTCGCCAGCACCTTGGCATCTACATTTAGCAGCGATATCGGCCTGTAAGACCCACACTGCAGGGGATCCTTGTCCCGCATCAGGATCAAGGAGATCAGTGCCCGGGACATCGTCGGGCGCAAAGCCCCCCCCCCCCCCCCTTTGCCTCATTGAAGGTCCTGACTAGCAACGGGCCCAACAGGTCCATATATTTTTTATAGAATTCGACCGGGTAACCATCCGGCCCCGGTGTCTTCCCCGCCTGCATGCTTCCTATCCCTTTGGTCAGCTCCTCCAGCCCAATTGGGGCCCCCAATCCCGCCACCAGTCCCTCTTCCACCATTGGAAACCTCAATTGGTCCAGGAAGCGGCCCATCCCTCCCTCCTCCTGTGGGGGCTCGGATCGGTACAATTCCTCGTAAAAGTCCCTGAAGACCCCATTGATGTCAACCCCACTCCGCACCACACTCCCTCCCCTGTCCTTAACTCCCTGATCTCCCTAGCTGCGTCCCGCTTCCGAAGCTGATGCGGCAGCATCCGGCTTGCCTTTTCCCCATACTCGTAAATCGCACCCTGGGCCTTCCTCCACTGCACCTCCGCCTTCCTGGTCACCAGGTCGAATTCGGCCTGGAGGCTGCACCTCTTCCTCAACAATCCTTCCTCGGGCACCTCCGCATACCTCCTGTCTATCCTCACCATCTCCCCCACCAGCCTCTCCCTCTCTCCCCGCTCCCTCCGCTCCTTATGGGCCCTAATGGAGATCAGTTCTCCCCTCACCACCGCCTTCGGCGTCTCCCATACCATCCCCACTCGGACGTCCCCATTATCGTTGGTCTCCAAGTACCTCTCTATACTTCCTCGGACCCGCTCGCTCACCTCCTCGTCCGCCAACAGCCCCACCTCCAAGCGCCACAACGGGTGCTGGTCCCTCTCCTCCCCATCTCCAAGTCCACCCAATGCGGGGCGTGGTCTGAAATGGGTATTGCCGAATACTCAGTATCCTCTACTCTCACTATCAGCGCCCTACTCAAAATGAAAAAGACGATTCGGGAATAAGCCTTTTGGACATGTGAGAAGAATGAAAATTCCCGAGCCCCCGGCCTTGCAAACCTCCAAGGGTCCACCCCTCCCATCTGGTCCATAAGCCCCCTCAGCACTCTAGCCGCCGCTGGCTTCCTACACGCCCTAGACCTGGAGCGATCCAGTGCCAGATCCAGTGCCGTGTTAAAGTCTCCCCCCATTATCAGGCCCCCCACTTCCAAGTCTGGGATCCGACCCAACATACGCCGCATAAAACCCGCATCGTCCCAATTCGGGGCATACACATTGACCAGTACCACCCTCTCTCCCTGCAACTTACCACTTACCATTACGTACCTACCGCCATTACCTGCCACAATGCTCGACGCCTCGAATGACCTTTCCCACCAAGATCGCCACCCCTCGATTTTTGGCATCCAGCCCCGAGTGAAACACCTGACCTACCCACCCTTTCCTCAGTCTTACCTGGTCTACCACCTTCAGGTGTGTCTCCTGGAGCATAACCACATCCGCCTTCAGCCCCTTCAGGTGCGCGAACACCCGGGCCCGCTTAACCGGGCCATTCAGTCCCCTTACATTCCAGGTTATCTGCCGGATCAGGGGGCTACACGCCCCCCTCCCCCGCCGCCGACTAGCCATAACCCCTCCTCAGCCAGCCACTCACCCGCACCCCAAGCCCGGCCCGTTCCCACGGCGGCAGACCCCCGTCTCAACACCCCCCTACTCGCTCCAGCTCTCCCTTGATCATAGCAGCAGCAACTCGATTCCGCCCCCCCCCCCCCACACACCCTCCCCCTCTCCCTGGCTAGGACCCATCCTAGCTGATTTACTCCCCCCATTGCACTTCCGCAAGTCAGCTGACTCCTGCTGACCCCGGCCACACCCGCCTCTCCTTCGACTCCTCCCATTGTGTGGCACACCCTCCTCTCCCGTTCCCCATCCATAGGCTCTCCCCCTCCCCCTTCCATTCTAAGCGTGGGAAACAACCCTCGCTTCCCCACCCTGGCCCCGTCCCCTCCAGTCTTCAGCGTGGGAAAAAGCCCGCGCTTTCCACCTACCCGGCCCCGCCACCTCTGACGCAGCTCCTTTTACAGGCCCAGTCCCTTCACCCCCGACTCGGGCCTCCCCCTCCCTCGCGGGGCCCCATCTCACCGCCGGCCACCACCCCTGTTCCGTTTACCTACCCCTCTCCAAGAGCCCCCCCGACCAACCCAACCAAAACAGTGCCCAAAGCGCCCCAACCACCCTCACCAACCCGAAAGAGAAAAACACAGAGAAAAAGAAACCAGGAGCAAAGCAAAGGCCCCCCCCTCAAACAAATTTTTTTAAACATATCAACCGCAGTCCCCAGACACCCATCCCGACCCTCAATCTGTATCCAACTTCTCGGCCTGAACAAAGGCCCACGCCTCCTCTGGAGACTCAAAATAATGGTACCGGTCCTTGTAGGTGACCCACGGTCGCGCCGGCTGCAGCTGCCAAACTTCACCCACTTCCTGTGCAGCACCACCTTCGCTCGATTGTACCCAGCCTTCCTCTTCGCCACCTCCGCACTCCAGTCCTGGTATAATCAAACCTCTGCGTTCTCCCACCTGCTGCTCCTCTCCTTCTTGGCCCATCTGAGCACACACTCCCGATCGACGAACCGATGGAACCTCACCAGCACTGCCCATGGAGGCTCGTTAGCCTTGGGCCTCCTCGCCAGCACTCTATGGGCTCCTTCCAGCTCCAGGGGCCCCTGGAAGGACACCGCTCCCATCAGCGAGTTCAACATGGTGACCACATAGGCCCCTATGTCCGGCCCCTCCAGCCCCTCCAGGAGGCCCAGAATCTGCAGATTCTTCCGCCTCGACCGATTCTCAATCTCCTCGAACCACTCCTGCCATTTCTTGTGGAGCGCCATGCGCCTCCACCTTTACCGCCAGGCCTAAGATCTCGTTCTCATTGTCGGAGATCTTTTGTCGAGCCTCGCGGATCGCCACCCCCCTGGGACGCCTGAGTCTCCAGCAGCTTATCAATAGAATCATAGAATTTACAGTGCAGAAGGAGGCCATTCGGCCCATCGAGTCTGCACCGGCTCTTGGAAAGAGCACCCTACCCAAGGTCCACACCTCCACCCTATCCCCATAACCCAGTAACCCCACCCAACACTAAGGGCAATTTTGGACACTATGGGCAATTTAGCATGGCCAATCCACCTAACCCGCACATCTTTGGACTGTGGGAGGAAACCGGAGCACCCGGAGGAAACCCACACACACACGGGGAGGATGTGCAGACTCCGCACAGACAGTGACCCAAGCCGGAATCGAACCTGGGACCCTGGAGCTGTGAAGCATTTGTGCTATCCACAATGCTACCGTGCTGCCCTAGAAGCCTTCATCGGCTCTAGCAGGTCCGCTTTCATCTCTCTGAAGCAGCACTGAATAACCTCCTGCTGCTCCTCCGCCCACTGCATCCACGCTGTCTGGTCTCCGCCCGCCGCCATTTTGTTTTTCTTCCCTCGCACCTTCTTCAGGTCCACCACCACCTTTTTAGTCGCCCCGCTCCTGGTAGAAGCCATATACTATCGGGGAGCTGTTATAATCTTCTTCCCACACCGGGAAACGTCGAAAAAGTGCCATTGGGGGCCCTGAAAAGAGCCCAAAAGTCCGTTTTTGCGGGAGCTGCCGAATGTGCGACTTAGCTCCGCATAGCCGCAACCGGAAGTCCTAACTAGCACTATCTAAGCTACTCTCATGCTGCTGGAAAATATCAAAAAGAACTTATGTACAATACAAGGGGAATTCTCCGTAATCGGTGCGATGTCCGCCGACCGGCACCAAAAACGGCGCAAATCAGTCCGGCATCGCACCGCCCCAAAGGTGCGGAATCCTCCGCATCTTGAGCGGCCAAGCCCTAACCTTGAGGGGCTAGGCCCGTGCCGGACTGATTTCCGCCCCGCCAGCTGGCGCGGAAATGACATTGTCGGGCGGCGCATGCGCGGGAGCGTCAGCGGCCGCTGACAGTTTCCCGCGCATGCGCAGTGGAGGGGTGTGGTAGTATGTATTGGGGGTCATGTGGGACTGGAAGCCCTAATGTCATTGGCTGACAGATCCCGGGTCCTGGTTGGCCGTTGACCTCAAGCTCCGCCCTGAAGGCGAAGTTTAAGAAGCTGGTGTCTTCCCCCGCAGGCCAGTTTACTGTCGAGCTGCTGGGGAACAGACACGCTTAATAAAGCCTCATCGACTTCACTCTATTCGTCTCACGGAGTCTTTGTGCGCTACAATTTATTAAGCGTGCCTAAAAAGGACTATGGAGCTCAGGATCATTCCAGAATGCCTGAGGATCAGCCCCCACGCAGTGAATGCGGCAGCAGCCTTCAAACACTGGCAGACTTGCTTCGAGGCCTACATCAGAACGACCACCGGCCGAGTCTCAGACGAACAAAAACTGCAGGTCCTGCACTCGAGGGTGAGCACGGAGATTTTCACCCTCATTGAAGACACCGATGATTTCCAGACGGTGTTCACAGCTCTCAGAAGTCTCTACGTTCGCCCAGTTAACCAAATCTACGCTCGCTACCAGCTCGCAACAAGACGGCAAGCTCCCGGAGAATCGATGGACGAGTTCTACGCCGCGCTGCTGATTTTGGGACGAGCCTGCAGCTGCCCGTCAGTGAATGCAAACGAACACACGGACATGTTAATGCGCGACGCTTTTGTGGCAGGTAAGCAATCCTCCCAAATCCGCCAAAGACTTCTAGAAAAAGAGTCGCTAGGACTCTCAGAGGCTCGGGCCCTAGCAGCCTCCCTAGACGTGGCCGCGCGTAATACCCGCGCCTACGGCCCCGACCGCGCGGCAGGCCATTGGGCCCCGTACGTACCCGTCGCGCCAAACCCCCTACCCCCCCCCCCCCCGGACACCCCACAGGCTTGCGCAGTCCAAACGCCGAGTCGCACCGGGGGCGCCCGCTGTTATTTCTGCGACCAGGCGAAACACCCCCGACAACGCTGTCCGGCCCGCGCAGCCATCTGCAAAAGCTGCGGGAAAAAGGGCCATTATGCGGTGGTGTGCCGATCCCGCGAGGTCGCCGCCGTCCCGGGGCCACAGGGAGCCCTACAAGCAGTCTATGCGTCCCAACCCCCCCAGCACGCCATGTGCGACCCGCAGGCGCAGCCGCTCTGGGTCCCGGCCACCGCGGTCCCGGGAGAACTGGGAGCCCTGCACGCCGCCTACGCTCCCCAACCCCCCTCCCCGCAGTCCATGTACGACCCGCCGCCGGCGCTACCGCTTTGGGTCCCGGCCAACACTCTCCACGGAGAGGAGGGAGTTTTTTGCGTCCCTAACGCCACCCTCACCCCCGTCCCGCGCCCCACACCTGACCCGCCGGCGCCACCTACTTGGACCCCGACCACCGCTGTCCCCGGTGAGGGAGCTCCTCGCGGTCCTAGCGCTCGCGGTCCTAGCGCTCGCGGTGAGGGAGCTCCGCACGGTCCTAGCGCTCCCCAGACCCCCCAGCACACCATGTGCGACCCGCAGACGCCGCCATTTTGGGTCCCGACCACCACGAGGGGAGGAGGGGCGCCGCCATCTTGGACCGCCCCCGACCTGTACGACGCATGGGGGCGGCCATTTTGTCCACCCCCGCCGCCATCTTGTGACCCCCCAGCCACGTGCAATGTATGGGGGCGGCCATTTTGTCCATCTCCGACGCCATCTTGGACGGCAACAACGGACCCCACCCCACTACTACAACCTCGGCTCGCTTCGGTTACGCTCGATCAGGCTCGGCCCCGGACACTCCAGACGACGACGACAACGGTCCTAATTAACGGCCACGAGACGCCATGCCTAGTCGACGCCGGGAGCACGGAAAGTTTTATACACCCCGACACGGTAAGACGCTGTTCCTTAACTACCTACCCCAGCGCACAAAAGATTTGCCTAGCTGTAGGATCCCACTCCGTCCAGATCCAGGGATTCTGCATAGTCACCCTAACGGTACAGGGGAGGGAATTCAAAAACTACAAACTTAACGTCCTTCCCCAACTCTGTGCCCCCACCTTGCTGGGCTTAGACTTCCAATGTAACCTACAGAGCCTTACGTTTAAATTCGGCGGCCCCATACCCCCACTCACTATCTGCGGCCTCGCTACCCTCAAGGTGCAACCCCCGTCCTTGTTTGCGAACCTCACCCCGGATTGCAAACCCGTCGCCACTAGGAGCAGACGGTATAGCGCCCAGGACCGGACCTTCATTCGGTCCGAAGTCCAGCGGCTACTAAAGGAGGGCATAATCCAGGCCAGCAATAGTCCCTGGAGAGCGCAGGTGGTAGTAGTGAAGACAGGGGAGAAACAAAGGATGGTCATTGACTATAGCCAGACCATCAACAGGTACACACAACTAGACGCGTACCCTCTCCCCCGCATATCCGACATGGTCAATCGGATTGCCCAGTATAAAGTCTTCTCCACCGTGGACCTCAAGTCCGCCTACCATCAGCTCCCCATCCGCCCAAGTGACCGCAAGTACACAGCCTTCGAGGCAGACGGGCGATTTCCTACGGGTCCCTTTTGGCGTCACAAACGGGGTCTCGGTCTTCCAACGGGAGATGGACCGGATGGTTGATCAACATGGGTTACGGGCCACGTTCCCGTATCTCGACAATGGAACCATCTGCGGCCACGATCAGCAGGACCACGACGCCAACGTCCAAAAATTCCTCCAGACCGCCAAAGCCTTGAACCTCACGTACAACGAGGACAAGTGCGTTTTTAGCACCGACCGGCTAGCCATTCTGGGCTACATAGTATGCAATGGGATAATAGGCCCCGACCCCGAACGTGTGCGCGCACTCATGGAATTTCCCCTCCCGCACTGCCCAAAAGCCCTGAAACGCTGCCTGGGGTTCTTTTCGTACTACGCCCAGTGGGTCCCCCAGTACGCAGACAAGGCCCGCCCCCTAATACAGACCACGACCTTCCCTCTGTCGACAGAGGCTTGCCAGGCCTTCAGCCGCATCAAAGCGGACATCGCAAAGGCCACGATGCGCGCCATCGACGAGTCCCTCCCCTTCCAGGTCGAGAGCGACGCCTCTGACGTAGCTCTAGCGACCACCCTTAACCAAGCGGGCAGACCCGTGGCCTTTTTCTCCCGAACCCTCCACGCCTCAGAAATCCGCCACTCCTCAGTGGAAAAGGAAGCCCAAGCCATAGTGGAAGCTGTGCGACATTGGAGGCATTACCTGGCCGGCAGGAGATTCACTCTCCTCACTGACCAACGGTCGGTAGCTTTCATGTTCGATAATGCACAGCGGGGCAAAATTAAAAATGACAAGATCTTAAGGTGGAGGATCGAGCTCTCCACCTTCAACTATGAGATCTTGTACCGGCCCGGAAAGCTGAACGAGCCGTCCGATGCCCTATCCCGCGGCACATGTGCCAACGCACAAATTGACCGCCTCCAAACCCTCCACGAGGACCTCTGCCACCCGGGGGTCACTCGGTTTTACCACTTCATCAAGTCCCGCAACCTCCCATACTCTTTAGAGGAGGTCTGTACAGTCACAAGGGACTGCCACATCTGCGCGGAATGCAAGCCGCATTTTTTCAGGCCAGATGGAGCGCACCTGATTAAGGCTTCCCGCCCCTTTGAACGCCTCAGTCTCGATTTCAAAGGGCCCCTCCCCTCCACCGACCGAAACGCATATTTTCTTAATGTAGTGGACGAATACTCCCGCTTCCCTTTTGCCATTCCCTGCTCCGACATGACCGCGGCCACAGTCATTAAAGCCCTGAACAGCATCTTCACACTGTTCGGTTACCCCGCATACGTCCACAGCGACAGGGGGTCCTCTTTCATGAGTGACGAGCTGCGCCAGTTCCTGCTCAGCAAGGGCATAGCCTCAAGCAGGACGACCAGCTACAACCCCCGGGGGAACGGGCAAGTAGAAAGGGAGAACGGCACGGTCTGGAAGACCGTCCTACTGGCCCTACGGTCCAGGGATCTCCCAGTTTCACGGTGGCAGGAGGTCCTCCCGGACGCTCTCCATTCCATACGGTCGTTATTATGTACAAGCACTAATCAAACGCCTCACGAGCGTCTCCTTGTCTTCCCTAGGAGCTCCTCCTCTGGAACGTCGCTGCCGACCTGGCTGGCGGCCCCAGGACCCATCCTGCTCCGAAAGCACGTGCGGGCACATAAGGCGGACCCG
The DNA here is from genome assembly GCF_047496885.1 of Scyliorhinus torazame. NCBI lineage: Eukaryota > Metazoa > Chordata > Chondrichthyes > Carcharhiniformes > Scyliorhinidae > Scyliorhinus > Scyliorhinus torazame. Next base: position 211,430,063 of record NC_092714.1, read on the forward strand.
TTGGTCGAAAGGGTTCACCTCCTCCACGCAAACCCCCAGTACGCCTACATGGAGTACCCCGACGGCCGACAGGACACGGTCTCCCTGCGGGATCTGGCGCCTGCCGGCACCACGCACACCCCCCCGACACCATCAACCCAACCGCCCCCCTTCCTGCCACCACCGCACCCCGCGACCGCCCCCTTCCCAGGAGGATCAGTCCCCCTCCCCTTTGCACCGACAGCTGAAACCGTATGGCTCCTGGAGGCGACAACACTGGTACAAGCACCACTACCACCGCCGGGGCCGAGGCGATCGACACGGACGACCAGACCGCCCGACCGACTCGTGGCGTCGATGTAAAACAAAGATGGACTGTTCAAAGAACATTTTGTTTTTTCCTATACCCTCTGTAAATAGTTGCAACAGGACAAAACTGTCCAATACTGTACTACCATGTGAATGTTCTATCCTCCCAGGACCAGCCCTGTAAACCCTTACCACCATACGAAGCATCACCCCGCCGGGTTCATTTTTGACAAGGGGTGAATGTGGTAGTATGTATTGGGGGTCATGTGGGACTGGAAGCCCTAATGTCATTGGCTGACAGATCCCGGGTCCTGGTTGGCCGTTGACCTCAAGCTCCTCCCTGAAGGCGAAGTATAAGAAGCCGGTGTCTTCCCCCGCAGGCCAGTTTACTGTCGAGCTGCTGGGGAACAGACACGTTTAATAAAGCCTCATCGACTTCACTCTATTTGTCTCACGGAGTCTTTGTGCGCTACAAGGGGGTCCTCTTCCGCCTCCACCATTGGAAGGAAAAGAGTGCCCCCACGGCACAGGCCCGCCCGCGGATCGGTGGGCCCCGATCGCAGGCCAGGCCACCATGGGGGCACCCCCCCCGGGCCAGATCGCCCCGTGCCCCGCCCAGGACCCTGGAGCCCACCCGCGCCGCCTTGTCCCGCCGGTAAGAGAGGTGGTTTAATCCACGCCGGCGGGACAGGCATTCCAGCAGCGGGACTTCGGCCCATCCGGGCCGGAGAATCGCCGGGGGGGGGCCCGCCAACCGGCGCGCCGTGATTCCCGCCCCCGCCGAATCTCCGGTGGCGGAGAATTCGGCAACCGGTGGGGGCGGGATTCACGCCAGCCCCCGGCGATTCTCCGACCCGGCGGGTGGACGGAGAATCCCGCCCAAGATTTCAAAACAGCAGCATCACATTTCTACTTAATCTATCAAAGTTACAGAGGTATACGGTCTTTATTTTTATCAGCGATTACAGTGTTTGTTGAGTTGGGTGAATTCCAAAGAAGGGGGCTCGGAGTGTATATATCGGGGAGCGGGAGGCTCTTTTTCGCCATTTGCGGAGTCTAAGTGTCTGGATGACACTGCAGATTATTGCAATAAACAGAAGGGCCTGTACTGTGTATGAAAGGGGGTACCGTTTGGCAATGTTTTCGCACCAAGTGGGTGTTTCAGTATCTATCTCTATGTGCGGTGTCGTGTCCGGGCTAGGGGTGTCATGTTGTGTGCTGGTGTTCGGGGCTGGTGTAGTACAGAGGCTTACAACGCGCGCAGTTGTAGAGTCCAGCGATGATCACAATGTCGGTCATCAGTCCTCTCTTCATCTTGTCTTCTGTCTTCCATTTTCCATATATTCCTGGGGTGCAAGCATGATATCTGTTATTATCTTCAGTTAATATCTTGTTTATTTGTCTTTCTCTCCTTAACTTCAATTACCCATTAGAATCGTCACCATGTGTGACTCCCTCATTTCTTTTTGAAATAACATTTTGAGAGACAGGACATTGCCAAAAAAATTTCTTTTTAAGTGCAAAGATACTCGCACTGGTGGTCGATGCGGGGAGTGGGCGGACACTTTCTCCATCCAGTCTTTCCTTTACTGCACCCAATGATGGCTGAGGCTCATCTTAACTAGCCAAATTTTAGGGCAGCCAGTTTTATAGAGTTTCGTCGTCCCAGGGTCCAGAGGGAGTTTGCGTGTAGCAGCATATGTGGCAACCAAGTGTGTCAAACATGTAAATAGCAGGTGGGGAACGACCAGAGGGTCGCGGAAGGTAAAGGGATGAGTGTACAGGCTGTGGCAAAGGGCGTTCTTTAAACCACAATAAAGAGCAGAGAAGGGAAAACTAAGACCTGCCAAAGACAGTGAAAAGTGTAAAGAACCATTCCAGAGTACGCGAAGGGACGAGAACATGAGATGAGTGTGGGCCGGCAGGGCAAGAATGGGTGGAATCCGCGGGTAGGGCGGTGGTCAGTGCCGTTGCTCCACTACCCAATCTTAACTGACCGGATGCATTTGGGGTCCTCAGGCACAGCGGGGATTATTGCCGTTATTCCCTGGGTGACCTAAACGAGCGGAATGAATTTGTAACACATGTGAGATCCAACAATTGTTCCTTTAACAACCATTGGTCAGTAAAATGGCGTCGGAAGAGTAACTATGACTGTATCAAGAAATTGGGTGTCAGGCCGACATTAATTAAAACCATGTAACAAGAAGAAAGAAAGAAGGAAAATAAAAAGGCGGGCAGGCTCCATCAGAAAGTAGGACACCATAATTCTTATGCAGCGTTTTTTTCTCATCATCTGGACACCTCAGGGTTCTGTACCAAACAGCGTTGTAAAAGGATTACCATAACCAGAGTCAGAATCTGAATCATCACCATCTCCCAGTTGCCAGACTCGTGTCTGCCGTTTTTGTGCCGTGGCCGCGTGGGCCACCGTGGAATCCGAATCGTCATGTCGAGCCAGTCTACAAGAGTTGTCACGATGCCAAAAAGGGGTTTGTTTGTCATGAGACGTAGGGGCGGTTGCAGTGAAGGGCAAGTTACTGTTGTCGGGCGGTGGCAGTGGCTCTGGCTCTGGCTGTGGAAGGGGGTATAGGGGGCCAAACATGTCTTGATCGTGGTACCGGGGGTTTGAGTGACTGCGGCCAGGGAGGTTGTACCAGTGGTCAGTGATCGTGGTCAATTCGGGGAGGCTGGCGCTGGTGTCGGAGTCAAGCTCAAGGTGGAAGGTCGTACCTGTGGGCGGAGACAAGGTCAGGTCTGTGGATGTGGACATGCTGTCAGGGCTGGGGGAGGGTTGGACTAGGTTGTCGATGGGTGGGGCAGAATCATCTGCGATTGCTAAGGAGATGTGGTGGGACCGGCTACATTGGGTTCCATAAACTTTGAGCGAGTTGATTTGGAACCAACTAGTTTTACCATTGGGGTGCATTATCTTGTACACAGAGGGGCTTACTTTGTCCAAAATGGAGTAGGGTCCTGCAAATTTGGGGGGGTGGAAAGAACTGGGATTGTAAAGGGAAATCATTACTTGCTGACCGACTGTGTACTCTATGGGGTGGATGGTTTTGTCAAAGCAGGCTTTACTCTGCTTCCTTCTAGCGCCTAGTCAGACAGCTGCAGCGAGCTGTGCTGCTTTAATATTGTCTGTGACTTGTTGGACTGCTTTTTCGTGGGTGAGGGTGGGGCTTGCCAAATCGAGACCTAATAAATATTCAATTCCTTTCAAGGGCCGTCCGGTCATGAGAGTGTGGGGGGTGAAACCTGTGGAACTGGATACTGTGTTCCGAATAATCATAAGGGCGAATGGGAGAACTGTGTCCCATGTGGTATTATTCTGTTGCACTAGTTTTCTAATGGTCGCTTTTAAAGTGCGATTCATTCTCTCAACAATGCCGCTGGATTGGGGGTGATATGCGATGTGAAATTTTTGTTTGATTCCAAAAATCGTTAGGACATTTTGCATGACTCTGCTGGTGAAATGGGAACCTTGGTCTGACTCACTGCTGCGGGGGAATCCCCAGCGTGTAAATATCTGTTGGGTCAAAATCTTAGCTTGGCCTTTGCAGTGTTTGTCCGTGAGGGAAATGCTTCTACCCATTTTGTAAAGGTGTCAATTACCACTAATACGTATTTGAAACCATTTCTGCAAGGGGGGAGGGGGCCAATGTAGTCGAGTTGCAAATTTGTCCAAGGGCCATTCACAGGTCGGGTGTGTCTCAATTGTCCCTTCTTGGAGTACCTTTCAGGATTATTCTGTGCACAGATTAAACAATTCTCAACATAATGTGTTATATCGGATTTTAAATCGGGCCACCAGCATAATGGTCTTAAATGGGCAATGGTATTGTCTATCCCCTGATGTCCGTGTCCGTCATGAAACTGGTAAATTATCTGGTTTCTGTCCTGGGTGGGGACCACATAAATTCCATTTTTCAAAACGATACCGTCCTTGAAATTGTCGTGGGGGGCTGGGAAGTTACCGTCTAAAACTTGCTTAAGAGTGTCGTCTGCATTTTGGACCTGGGCTAGATCTTCGATATTGGTCTGAGAAACCTGGACTGCGTGTATCGGTTCACTTTCGGGGGGCTGCCCAAAGTGTCCATGTCGTGACCCTGACTTAGCTGAGGCGTCTGCCTTTATGTTACCGGGTGGGGAGGAATGATGATGGCTTCTCACTTTGATTATGCCATATGTGTGGTTGTTTGCTGTTTTAAGGATATGCTTCAACAATGGGGCTGAGGGTAGGGGTTTACCATCAGCGGATACGAATCCTCGAGATTCCCATAGGGGCAGGAATTCTGTCAAACTATTGCAGACATATAAACTGTCCGAATGTATGTCCACTGGGGTCGGAAAGGAATCTGGTTGCTGCATTACATATGCTATAGCTGCTAATTCGGCTGCTTGTGATCCTAGGTGGTCGGGCAATTTTAAAGATATTTCTTCTAATGCGCGTCCCTGTGCGTCTTCCACATAAATTCCACAACCGGTTATTCTCTTTCCATTTTTTATCGTGGAGGAACCGTCGACATAAATCTTTAAAGCATTGTCTATGGTGTGTGGATTCTGCGTCTTACTGCCTGCTCATGTGTGCAGTGACTTCTGAATAAAGGGTCCTGTGTGGTTTTGGGCTGCTATGATCTGGCGCTCATGTGGGGTCCCTGCATACTGAAGGTTATCTGCTAGAAATGTGTGGTTCTTTGTACGTTTGACTGTAATGTCCCTTCCTTGTAACAACAATGTCCAGCGAGCTGCTCTGATCTGGCTGACTGAACCGTCCTTTAACCTACCATCTAACAATAGCTGCGTTGGGGTTGCTCGGTTAAAATCGTAACCGGGTTAAGGCCTGTGATGTATGCAAAATACTGTACTGCCCAAAAGACTGCAAGTAAGTGCCATTTTCAGGCTGTAAATTCTTGCTCTACGGGATCTAAAATTCGTGAGGCATAGACCACGAGTCCTAAGCGGGCATGTCTTTCCTGTAGGAGTACTGCTGATAGGGTTCGGTCGGTGGTTGCTACTTCTATGGCATAGGGAGAGTGTGGGTCTGGAACTTGCAAAGTGGGGGCTGTGCCTAGGGCGCATTTTAATTCATCGATGGCGTCTGTGTGCTGAGGAAGCCAGTCCCAGAGGGCGTTCTTTTTACGGAGCTCTGAGAGTAGGGCTGCTTTTGTGGCAAAACCATCTATATGGTTCCTACAATATCCCACTGATCCTAAGAATGATCGGAGTGCAGTGATATTGTGGGGCAGGGACAATTTAACTATTGACTCAATCCGCTTCTGTTCGATCTCTCTCTTCCCGTGGGTGATAATGGTGCATAAATAAAGGACCTTTTCTTTTAAGATCTGGGCTTTTTTTGGGTTGACCTTGCATCCAATGGATTGCAAAAGACTTAGTAATTCCGAAAGAAGCTTTACATGCTCTTCCTTTGTGTCCGTCTGTAGGAGTAAGTCGTCCACATACTGTATAAGGCATTCGGGGCGGGAAAATTTGGAAAGTCCGTTGGCCAATTGTCAGTGGAAATTGCAGGCAGTTGTGGAATCCTTGCGGGAGGTATGTCCACATATACTGCTGCCCTTAAAATGTGAACGCAAACTTATATTGACAGGTCTTGTCTAGCGGGATGGACCAAAAGCCATTACTGATGTCCAGCACTGTGAAGTACTTTGCCTGTACTCCCTGCTTGAGCTGGTCTCGGGACCCGTGGTAACGGTGGGGGCTGCTAAAGGGGTGACCTTGTTAAGTTCTCAGTAGTCGATTGTCAGTCGCCAAGAACCATCAGGATTTTTCACGGGCCAAATTGGGGCATTATTTGTTGAGGCTACCGGCCGAATTACTCCTTGATCTAATAAGCTATTGATGACTTTTGAAATCTCACCCTCGGCTTGCTGTGGGAAACCGTATTGCTTCTGTGGCTTAGGAATGGGACCTGAAATTGTGAGCATTCCTGGGATCGTCCCACAATCGTGTTTGTGTTGGGCGAAGGAAGCTTTATGTTTTCTGATGACCTCTCTAATTGTCTGGTCTGTACTAATTGTTTGCGGATCAAACCAATAGTCTACTACTGAGCAAATCCTATGTTCATAATCCCCTACTGTGAGCGTAGCGGGGGCTCTAGTTGCTTTGGCCATTCTCCATACACATTTATTCACTGGATCAAAGGAAAGGTTGTGGGAGCTCATAAAATCGATTCCTAGAATATGCTCGGCTGTTTAGGGCAAGTCGACTAAAACAACGGGGTGGCTGGTGCTTATGGTTCCTATCTGAATATCTATAGGGGCTGTGATGTATCCCTGCTGTACGTGTCTGGTAAATCCACTAAGGGTGATGGTGTCTGTGGTGGGCCATTTGTCACGCTGGAACATCGTGGAGGAGTTTAAAGTGGTGCGGGACCCTCCTGTGTCCCAAAGTAATTCTACTGGATGTCCCCGGACTGTGCCTGTGACTACTGGTCTGCCTGATTTGTCCCAGAGTGTGTCGCAGACCCAAGTTGGAGAGTCCGGACACCGTCAATCTGTGGTGTTGATTGCTGAAAGGGCGCTAACACTATGTATGGGCTTAACATTGGTCCTCGGTGGGGGGCCTGGTTGTTGGTGGTGTTGCTGGTTCGGGGGGTTTTGTCGGCATTCGCGGGCGTAATGTCCCATGTGTCCACAATTGTAGCAACCTCGTGGTGCCTGTGCTCTGGGGAGCTGTCCTTCATGTCTACCCTCATTTATCCATGCTGGGTCCTGGTTAGTCCTGACTGGGTGCACATTTGCTTCTATCTGTTCCTGATCTGCCTTCCTGTGTAGGGATTGTTCCCAAGCTCTGGAGAGTCTCTTTAATACCCAAACTTCATTGTGTGTGGAGTCTGCGGGGTTGTAATTCACACAAGCCTTTTGACCTGCTTCTGTGGCATGGGAGACTAAAGTGCGGAACCATTTAGTTGTGTTGTCCTCATTTAAGTGTGCGTGGTTCAAATCCCAAATACTGCCTTAAAATGGATCCAAGGGCGACCTGCAAATGCGGTCGGATGCTCTCCCTTCTTTTGCCTACAACGATTCAAACCTTCTACTGGGTCTCCCTTGTTGTACCCGATCGCATCTAAAATGGCCGTTTTCAGCTCCTGTAGGGTTCCTCCTCCTACATTCTGGGGTTCTGGTAAAGCTGAGCTGACGGACTGGTCAAGGCTCATTACTATAAGTTTAACTTCCTCCCTTTCGTCCAGACCGTACATAACCTTTTGCTGGCGTACTCTCTCAAAGAAATTATGCAGGTCTGCAGTGGGTTCGAATGGGTCAATTTTAGCGCAGGCATCTCTCAATTGGGTGATGGATAATGGGGTGGTGTAAACGCAATCGTGCTCCTCCCGATCCGATGACTTGCGCTGTGTGGTGACCGGATTCATGGGGGTGTGTGCTGCCGTGCAGTCAGTGGTGCGGGTGCTTTCCTTTTCGGGACATGGGAGGCTCGATTGTGATTTCCTGCGTTCTCCACATATCTCTGGGAGGTTTCATTTTGTTCTTGCCAATTGGGGGCAACTTCCTCATCTAAATTTTGTCCAAAGGTATCTCTAAATCCGTTTTGCACTGAAAGCAGTGACTGCAACTTCTCTATTTGTCATCTACATTTTGCGTGGTCTACTGTGCTCTGTCTTTGTTCTGTAGTGGAGCTATGGAGCACTCGTAAAGCTGCCTTTAAATCTGCGCATTGTCTTGTTAACTGTGCTACATGCTGGTCTGTCTCTTCTCGTACCAAGACTGCGCGCTGTGTATCTTGGTAGGCTTTATCGTACTGGGTCTGAAAGCTGCTAAGGTGAACTAAAGAAGATTGGTGTGCCTGTTTGACATCAGCCATCTCTTTATCTTTAGCTGCCAACTGATCCCGGAGTTGCTCAATAATCTTTTCACTTTCACTATTGTTTCCCTCATTCTTCTCTTCTTTCTCAACTAGCTGCCTGCGGAGTGTCCTCACGACCTCCTCTGTGCCTCGCAACTGTGCCAAACAGGACACTATTGCCATCGGCTTTCACAATTTCGCTGCATTTTTCTTATGCACCTCGGTTAGGTTGTCCCACCAGGTTTGTCCTATGCTTCCTGGACCTGACTCTTCATTTGAACAAAAATCGGACCAAGGGGGCCATCCTTTCCCCTTTAAATACTTCCTCAACTCTTCTTCCCATATGGGGCACTGCTCTGCTGCTGCGACCTCGGGTTCCTGTGGATTCATTAAACGTTTCATCGCTTTTGTGGCCATTGCTTCAAATCTCTCTTGCTCTACTTTTAATCTCTGCTTCCTACAATTAATCTCTGTTTCCTATCATTAATTTCTCTTGCACGACTTTGATTTCTCTTTCCCTACCTTTAATTTGGGACAGGGGGATGAGGCGGCGATTTGAACTGCGGGTATGGCCTAAGCTATTTTCCGGTTCACAATTCCCTAGATAGTTTTGACACAATCTAACGAGTCTACCTTATATCCCTGTTAGTACGCATGCAGGTTAGTACACACTTCCGAAATTCGGTGATTTGGTCGATATGAGCTTGCGCTTGTGGTTCTTTCTCTTTCACGCAATTGGATTTCAAAGTTTGTGGGTTCTCTCGGAGTGACAAAATCACTTCTAATTCGAGCCCCACCAGTGTCGCCAATAATGTTGCCAATCGGCACCGGAGTCACCAATAATGTTGCCAATTAATAATGATGCTCTTTAGAGTCGCCAGGTATCAAATGATGCCACCACAAGGCTTTACCGGGTATCGATCAAAGGACCACACAACCAGTTAGTCAGTTCAAGTTCAGAGATGGTTTATTTACGCACAAGGATTACTTCGACATGCAACACAAAACACTACAAGAAAAACTACACCTAACAACTACAATAACCTATACTTAACTTCAGGGCAACCGGCTCTATGCAGATGGACAAGGCCTTTGTCGGGATCTTGCGTGGCTGGGTGGAAGACGTGGCTCTGGTTCTGCTGGGCTCATCTGTTTAGTAGCGATCGTTGGTCTTGAACCTGTCTGTCTGGTCGTTATGCTGCACTTGGATTGGCATAGGCCGGATCCAAGAGAGACCGAGCACATGGCCGTGTCTCTTCTTATCCCTCTGAGATTTTGCGCTTTTTGGGTGGTCCTTAACTTGGACCCAATAATTCGACAGACTTCGATCACTGCCTTCGATTTTGGCCAATAAAGGGGCAGGTGCCTTGGTGGCTGGGCTTGTCCTTTCGGTCGTTCACCTTGGCTGTTTGGGCTCCCTGAGTAAAGGGAGTGACGCCGATTAGTCTGTATCTCTATCGATTACCTGAGTACAGTTCTTTTGTTCTGGGGAAATGGGCCATTAGAATGCAAACGAGCGGGGGTTTCGATCACGTCTAGCTATCGGGGTTGCAAATACACACACAAGCTCTGAGTCTGTCTGAGTCCTGGGTTGGCCATAATTCCCATGGTCCTTTGCAGGTGGCCATCTGAGATGGCTACAGAAGTTAAAGGAGCAGCATTCTGACCTGACTGAAAGCATCTGAGCTAAAGACACAGGGCACGATTTAACGGAAATGCTCCCAAGTGTGATTTTGGGCAGCTTTGGCTGGATGTTTCTCGCCGGCTTTGTTGTTGAGATCCACATCGCTATTTAACCACACTTAGGGGTTTTTCACAGTAACTTCATTGAAGCCTACTTGGGACAATAAGCCATTATTATTATTAGTCATTTGTTTTAACCTTGTTTCTCCCCTGAAATCACTGGGGAGCTGAACTCACTGGCCAGACTGGCTCCTCAGTAATGTCGCCAGCATTTTGAAACGTTGCCCCGATCTCTAAGTGAGCTTGAGGTTCCCCCACACACCCCCACCCAAGAGCACACACATAGGCATCACCCCACACCCCTAGGTCAGGAAACCCCATTTTAGGAACACTGAGAGGCCCCCCTTTTCTAGCCTCTCCACGATCCTTTTCAAACCTTTAGGTCCCCACCTTTCACCCTTCCCAACCTTCTCAATCGCCCTACAACCCCCCCCCCCTCCTCCACCCATTAGACATTCCCTCATCCCCCCTCTCATGGGCATAGTCCCCCTCAGGTCTGGCCATTGGCAGCACTACCCAGGCAACTTGGCACTACCGCCTTGGCACCATGGATGTTCCCCTGCCAGCCTGGCAGTGCCACCCAGGCATCTTGGCAGTGCCAGGGTGGCAGCTCCATGGTGGCAGCCTGGAAGTGCCAAGGTACCCGGGTGTCAAGGGGAGAGTCAGGGTGCCATCCTGTCCTGTTCCTGACCACCCTGGGGTCTTCAAAGGCCTGGGAGACCCCCCAGGTGCCGTTGCATCTGGTCCACATCTGTGTGTACCAGTACTATACAACGCCCGGCTGGGGTCTCGGGTTTTCCCGTTATATTTTTTAACTGATGAACAAAGAAAATGTGAGGAGCACGTCCCACGATATCATGCTGGTGGGGCAGGTTATGATTGAGCATGCGATGTAAAAGAATCAAAATTGAAACACGTCTCTCCCACCCCCAACCACGCAACCTTCCCCCACGGCAGAACTCCACCCTCTCCCTCCTCGGAGCCGTACTCACCTATGCACCTCCAGCGGGTTCTACCCGCCAGGTACATGTGGTGGGGAAGCTGTCGTGATTCAACACGGCATGCCCTTACACCAACGAGAATGGACAATTTAACGTGGGGGGACAATCAGGCTTAAAGGCTTGATAATTATGTTAAAATGTTTGCAAATTGGGATCCTGACTTTTAAAGTTGGCATTCCTGTTTTGCCATTGGATGGGGGAGGGGGCGGGAAGGAGCAGGGACAACCTTCACGGAAAGCCCACCAGCGTGAAAGCTGTTTTGAAGCTCTTGAGTGATTCTCCGCCCCTACGGGAGCAAAGTGTCCCCCCATTATCATCACATTATCCCCTACCCCCACCCCAACGCCCCCATTAGAAAGTCCATTCACGTCGGCATGAGGGCAGATCAGCGCAAAATCTGACTCGTCTTCGAAGGCGTGCAACTGGTGAGCAGATTTCCCAGAGTAACTCCGGTGAGTGTATCGCTCAGTGGGGAAAGGGTTATGCCTCTGCACTACCTTGGTAGTACCCGGGCACTTCCCTCAGCACAAACAGTCCTGTGGCTTGTGTCATAATTAGAGAGCTGTGCTCACAATGACTGTCCTTGTCCCAGCCCAGGGAGAGGGAGGACCTATCGGTTGTACCTAGCCTGGTGTGCATAGGGCATGGTCAGTGTCTCACACATGTTGGTCTTGGGAGTTTCTGGATTCATATCAGGCCGCAGATGGCACACTCGCAGTCTGGGGAGCGGCTGCAGCCTATAGATGGGACAGAGGTAATGTAAGGGTGGGCATTCTGTGGTCTCATGGTGCTGGAGTGGCATTGCAAAGGGACTAAGTGAGGATGTAATGGCTGGAATGAAAGTAACCCATTGGCTCCACAGTCACTCCATAGTGAGCGACAAGAAGATGACTTGTGGAGGCTTATGCTCCACCATGTTTCTGTCCAATATTCCTGCAGATGAGCATATAGGAAACATTCTCCAGGGGGAGTTGACGCCACGGGGACTTGGAAGCCTTCAATTGCCAGTGGCTCTCAAAATCTAATCTGAATGTCTGCATGTGTGGATCCTTCCAGTGCTCCACTGGGGACCTCGGAGGGATTTCTCGAGCATTGAGAAGTTTACATGAATACGGGAGGTTACTGACGCCTATTTAGCAAGGCTCACAATTTCATGCAGTTTTGTCTTGATGACACCAGCCAGGCTGCCAGAGCAATGGGCGTTGCTGCTATCTTCAGATTCCCTATGTGCAGGGTGCCATTGACTGTACTCATGGGGCTTTAAGAGCTCCTTGGAAGCAGCCGCTGCAATTTTTATTCGTGGGATGTGGGCATCGCGGGCTGGACCAGCACCTTTTGCCCATCCCTAATTGCCCTTCAACTGAGTGGTTTGCTAAACCATTCCAGAGGACATTTAAGAGTCAACCACATTGCTGTGGGTCTGGAGTCACATGTAGGCCAGACCAGGTAAGGACGGTCGATTTCCTTCCCTAAAGGACATCAGTGAACCGGGTGGGCTTTTCCACCAATTGACAATGGTTTCATGGTCATCATTGGACGTTTAATTCCAGATTTTTATTGAATTCAAATGTTACCATCTGCTGTGATGGGATTCGAATCTGGATCCCCCAAAATTACCCTAGGCCTCTGAATCACTAGTCCAGTGGCAATATGACTACACTACCGCCTCCTCAGAATCAACAACACCAAAAATCTTCATTCTCTCAATCACCACAAGCAGATCATGCAGGAATGGGTGATGTGTCTTGGAGGCTCCCACAACTTGTACATACTGAGTCACTTTCAGATGTCACAGATCTTCAAGGGTCCCCAATTCATCCAGGGTTAACTGCTCGGTGACAATGGTTACCTGCAAAATACATCATTGATGAGGTTTATTTGGCTATGTAGCCCTACATATGACCACGTCAGTGGGGTACAGGTAACTATAGCCCCTTGGTGGTGATAGATATGCCCGGGCTGTGTCATCTCACTGTCCCCAGCACCCTGGCAGTGCCAAACTGGCAGAGCAAACTTGGCAGTGCCAACCTAGTGGGACCAACACCAGAGTGGCAGTGCAAGGGGCAGGCTCTCTGGGGAGCCAAATTGGGGGCATTTCCCATGTGTGTGGTGGGTGGGGAAGTGCGCCCCGATGCTTTTTGGGGATGGGGGGGGTCTCTGTGTCCGCAGTGGGGAATTAATCTTATGTGAGTATTGGGGTGCCCTTCAATCTCCATGGAGCCGGCCTTGCTGGCCCTATCAGGTCCCACCCTCCCAGAGTGACGCACAGGGTGCCAGAGAATCCCGAAAGTTCAACTGTGCAGCTGGAGAGCTACACGTCAATTCTCAGTCTGAAACTGACACTGGCAAATTTTGGGACAATTCCACCCATCGTCCTTGAACTGAGCAGGTTTCTTAATGGAACGTACGTATGTTGACGTTTGCTGTTTATCTTGTCTGAAGAGTGTCGTTCCCATGGCTCTTGTTGCCTTGGTGACTGTTGTTCCATTACGGTTGTTGGTGACTTGTGGACTGCTGGGATTGACAGCTTCCAGATCATGTTGAGCTACTGCTTCACGTTGACTCTGGAAGATTTGCATTCTGTTGTGGAATCTTCAACTTTCTTAATGGGAACATTGCTCTCAACAGTATGACTGCAATGTACATCTGTTTCCTTGCTTGTAGGTCATGTCCAAATGATGGGCTGGATTCTCCCAAAATGGGGCTCTGTCCCCCCGCCAGCGTAAAAACCATAGCGTTGCACTCCCCAGTTTCCTGAAAATAAAAGTCGATTCACTTACCTTCTGGGGGCTAGCAGGGACCCGGGGAGCTTCACGCAGCTTTGGCTCCAGATACTGGCCCCCCATTTCCAGTTCCGAGTCTGCGCAATACCACAGCACATCTTTAGCCGTGAGCTTGCCTAATGGTTCACACTCAGCTGACAAATTAGGCTAGAATTTAGCCAGACAGTTCACGCGTCCAACAAATCTCTGCACTGCTTTCACAGCCACTACAGCCCTCACCTTATCTGGATTCGGGCGAAGAGGCTTTTGCTGTCAGTACATGACCCATGTACTTGACTTCAGGCATCTTCAGTTGCAAATTGGTGTTGTTCAGCTTCAGATTCATCTGTCGAGTCCTCTCTTGCAGTTGTATTAATTTTTGATCATGGTCAGCTTTGACTTCTATATTATTTCGCCACATACGTAGACCAACAGATCATCCATTAGGGCTTCCAGTCCAGGGATGTCTCTGACTATCTCTGTGTCGGTAGTCTTCTGGGGCTGCAGAAATGCCTAACAGCATCATGCAACCATCTGTATCTCCTGAATGACGTCCAGAATGTCATTAGAAATCTGCTGCTTCCATACACTTTCACTTGTCAATAACTTCTAAGGTAGTGAATATCTTTGCCTTGGCAAGTTGCAGTTGAGACCCCTCAACACAACAATCCATGGTGCCATTCTCACGTAAGGTCAGTTTCTTCTATCCTCATGCCTCTGTCCTGCACTAATACCACCTCGCTTCCCTTGTAGGTCAATCAAACGATCAGCTAGGAACATCCTCATGCCCTCTGGAAACCACAGACCCGAGCAGCTCCGAGGAGAACAGCTCAGAGTCAGCATCGAAGAGGTGTCACATCTGTCATCTGCACCCCACACCGGCACAGATACTCATACCTCAGTGGGAATAAGTAGTAGGCAGGCTTCTGGGTCACTCACTGGTGAGCACCTCACAGCTGAAAATCCACAGTAGGTGGAGACAGGAACATATCAGGGATCCAGTATTTGGAGGGATATCGGAGCCCGGGGCCACTGCTGAGCCCCTGGCTGAAGGCCTGCCCCTGGGTCTGGTCATCCCAAGCTTTGGAGCTGCAAAGGCAGATTCGCAAGCATTAGGAAGGGATGATAGCAAGGGATGACAGCATTCTTCCTTGGACTGCAAGGCCGACTGGAGGAGTCCCATCGCCTTCTGTCCGAGGAGATGGTGCCGTCACTCCAATGCAACAAGGCCAACACTGTGAGGGTGTCGTTCGTAGTGGAGACCTTGGTGCAGGCATGCACTCCATGGCGAGACTTGTCTGCTCCATGGTTCAGGCCATGCGCTCCACCTTGGAGGGTGTGAGCTACATGGTTCAGGGCTTCAACTACATGGGGCAGATACTTGTGGGAATTCACGAGTGTCATCGCCAGAGGATGGTGCGGCTTGTGGATCTCACTCCAGCTGTCCCTCTATCCCTAGGAGCAGCCCAGGGGATCCCAAGCACCCATAGGAAAGAGGATCATCAGGTGCACAACCCAGGGCCTTCCATTAAGGAGACCCTGGGAATGTCCAGCCTATCTGACTCCCGCACTCCCTGTGACCGACACACCTCATGCCCCACAAATCAAGGAGGGTGGCACTACAATGCCTATGCTACCCAAAAGCAGGCCGGACCCTCAAGGTCCAGGCCCTCCAGGACATCCTCTAAGGTCATCTCAGGCAAAAGGGTGTGACAGTCAGCAGGCCACCTGAACCTCAGCTGTGGATCCTGGGAATACATATGGACATAGCGGTAGGTGAGGAATTTTAAGAAAAGATAACCACAGCGTGGGCACGGGTGAAATTAGTCATGAGTAGAAATTATTCATCAGTGTTAACAACATTAAATGTATTAATTGTCATATTGTGCCCCCTTAAAATGCCTTCCCGCTCCCATTTCATTGAAACATGCTCAGCCAACCCTCACGCAACATCGGTACATCCTCCATCTGCTCTGCGAAGATGGCAACTCAATGGTTTTTCACCCCTCCTACTGTGACAGTATAGTCATGCTGATGTGACACTGGCAATGCCTCCCACCAACCCCACCAACTCAGGACAACACAGAGGCCACTCATCTGCTGCAGCATCATTTTAGCACAGCGAAGCCATCAGCAGAAAGCTTGTGAGAGTCTGTCCATCTGCTCAGTCGACACAGATCCATCCGGGATCCCTAAGCTCGGAGGAGGCAGTAACAGCTGAGATGTCTCATTCGGCACCTCATTGCGCCCCCAGATCACCATGTTCAGTGGCAGTTCCTGGTCAGGTTCTGTCAGGCAGGAGTCAGACATACGCAGGAGATATGTGGAGCATTGTTCTGTCCTCACGGGGCAGCACGGTAGTATAGTGGTTAGCACAATTGCTTCACAGCTCCAGGGTCCCAGGTTCGATTCCCGGCTTGGGTCACTGTCTGCGTGGAGTCTGCACGTTCTCCCTGTGTGTGCGTGGGTTTTCTCCGGGTGCTCCGGTTTCCTCCCACAGTCCAAAGATGTGCGGGTTAGGTGGCTGGGCCATGCCAAATTACCCTTAGTGTCCAAAAAGGTTAAGTGGGGTTACTGGGTTGCGGGGATAGGGTGGAGGTGTGGGTTTGAGTAGGGTGCTCTTTCCAAGAGCCGGTGCAGACTCGATGGGCCGAACAGCTTCCTTCAGCACTGTAAATTCTATGATTCTCCCTGAAAGTCATCATCATTCTCCTGCACCGCCTGATCATATCGCTTTCGCGCCCTAACCATGAAAGGACCGATCAACACAATGACTTCCCGTGGGAAGGACACAGTTAGTTGGGGGAAATGCCTGGTCACCCTAATCCTGGTCCTCCGACAGCAAGAGGCTATCAGGGCATCCCTAGCCCTGTGCCCCATTTGGGACCTGAATATCATCCAAGGTCTCTCCTCTGCCCTCTCCGGGGTTTCCCCTCACTGCCCTCCTCAACTTTCTCCTCATCTGAGGAGATGTGACACTCCTCTATCTCCTCCTCATCCAGTTTCTCGCCCCATTGAAGTGCCAGGTTGTGGAGTGCGCAGCACATCATGATGATCCGGAACACCCTCAGGGGCTGTACTAGAGGGCTCCCTCCGACCACTCCAGGCACCGGAACTGCATCTTTTGCAGGTCTAGCACCTGCTCCCCAGTGCACTTGATGAAGCATGAACCTCATTGCATCAGGTCTCAGCTTCTGTTTGGGGCCTCCGCACTGGGCGGCATCAGCCACCTCCTGAGGGGGTGCCCTTTGTTTGCGAGGAGCCATCCCTCCAGCCGCAGGTCTTCCTCGAAGGTGGTCGGGATCTGTGAGCGTCCGAGAATGTAGCTATCGTGGACAATTCCTGGTAAATGGGCATGCATCTGCATTATGCACACCACATTGTTGCAGATGATCTGAACGTTGAGGGAGTGTACCCCTTGCGATTAATAAAGGGCATCACTTGCCACCATGGGGCAGGCAGAGTCACTGGGCGTGCAGTTGATCAGACCCTGCACTTGGGGTAAGTCAGTCATGCGGACCAAGCCCATGGCCCTGACGTCCTAGCTCGCCTGGTCCCGGTCATAGTTGATGTACTGGTGAGCTCTTGCAAATAGCGCATCAGTCACCTTCCGCATGCACTTATGTGTGGCTTACTGGGAGATGCTGCACAGATCACCCACGCAGCCCTGAAATAAGCTGCTGGCATAGAAGTTCAGTGCGGTTGTACTTCTCAGGCCATGGGTAAAAGTGACCTCCCAGTCCATGTGTCACCAACTCCTGCATCAGCTGGCACAGATGATCCACCGGCCTCGGGACAGATGTCCCGGCAGTCGCCTCCGGCACTGGATCTCTGACATCTGGAGGCATGATGCTCTCCTCCAGTACACACATGGCCTGTAGTGACTCCTCTGAGCTACCTCCACAAACTGGAAGAACAGCACCTCATCTCCAGTCTTCCGGGTTTAACATTGAGTTCAACAACTTCAGACTGAACTCTTTCCTCCACCTTCACCCCATTTTTTATTTCTATAGATTAATTTTAATTTCTTCCACCGTCTGTTTTCCCCTCACCATTGCCCCTCCTCCCCCCACCCCACCCGTGCCATCTGTTCCCTGTTCCTAGTTGTCCTTACCTTTATTCTGCCATTGTTTATCTTTATTTTGCCATTCACACATTCTAATCTCTTAAGTGCCACTATCGGCACCCTCCTTAGCCTTGATCGCCTCCATTTACATTCCCTTTGTCTTAGGGCCTGTACTGCGCTGTAATGTTCTATGTTCTATGTTCTGTCCATGACATCTTTGTCAATCTCCATCTATCCAACCCCACTACTCCAAGCTCCTTCTCCCTCCTCATAGCAGTATAAATCTCACCCTATTTCCAGTTCTCTCCAGCTTTGACAAAGATTCATCCAGGCTCAAAACATTAATTACCTTATCTCTCCATAGTCACTGTCAGACCTGCTGAGATTGTCCAGTATTTTCTGTTTCTGGGATTTTTTCCTGTTTTTATTGGGTTTTATACATGAAATGTTTACAAATGTACACCCAGAGAAACAAAAAAAACCAGAGGATGTATATATAAAAAAAAAACAAAGTAACATTTCCTAACACATAGCAGTAAGGGGAGGCTTTCTCCATCCCTTCTTCTCTTTTTTTTAATACAAAATAAGCAAA
Organism: Scyliorhinus torazame; assembly: GCF_047496885.1. Lineage (NCBI taxonomy): Eukaryota > Metazoa > Chordata > Chondrichthyes > Carcharhiniformes > Scyliorhinidae > Scyliorhinus > Scyliorhinus torazame. The sequence goes on from NC_092714.1 coordinate 211,448,339, forward strand.
ACAAAACCGGGTGGAAGGGGCACGTGGGTGGTGCCCCTGATGTCACTTGCATCTCTTGATCATTTATTTTTTTGTCCATTTGCCTCTGCTTCCGCCGTCTGTCGTTCCTTCTTTCTCTTCTTTCTTTCTCTCTTTCGCCTTGCTGTGCTTGTTGCCTCCCCCCAGTTTGTGTTCCCTCCTCTTTCCTCAAAACCTACCCTCATGAGCAGGATGCTGCTTCTGTGCCAAACGGCACTTTAAACAACTCTTAAAATGCATGTGAAATCTGAACTGCGCTGCACTCGGCAACGCAAGCCTATCAGAAGGTGAGAAACAAGATCACAAGGTGGCAATTGGAATCCTAGTGAAACAGATCTGTACAACTGATGGAAATGCAAAGTGACTATAAGTGGGTTTCAGAAATTGTGATTGGAAACCAGTATCTGCATAGTCACAAGTGACGTCGTAGTAAATACTAAAATACGATTTGGTGCCATGTTGCACCAAATCTATTTTATTTCCAGCCCTGAAAATCTTTATCAGATGTAAATGCTGACCCCAGTACTAAGGGGCAGCACGGTGGCACAATGATTAGCACTGCTGTCTCGCACTGCCAGGGACCCGGGTTCAATTCCGGCCTTGGGTAACTGTCTATGTGGAGTTTGTTTTTTCTCCCCGTGTCTGCGTGGGTTTCCTTTGGGTGCTCCGGTTTCTTCCCTCAGTACAAAGATGTGCAGGTTAGATGGATTGGCCACGATCAATTGTCCTTTAGTCTCCAAAGGTTAGGTGGGGTTTTGTGGTTAGGCCGGGGGAATGAGACTAGGTAGGATGCTCTTTCAGAGGGTCGGTGTAGGCTCGATGGACTGAATGGCCTCCTGTAATGATTCAATGATTTCCCTATATGGTTCTAAGTTGTTTCTTGGCTTTACAGAGGAAACAGAATAGTCACCTTCAAGCTATCATACAAGTTTTCAACTTATTTGGATTTGGATTTTGTTTATTGTCACGTGTACCAAGGTACAGTGAAAAGTATTTTTCTGCGAGCAGCTCAACAGATCATTAAGTGCATGAAAAGAAAAGGAAATAAAAGAAAATACATAATAGGGCAACACAAGGTACACAATGTAACTACATAACACTGGCATCGGGTGAAGCATACAGGGGTGGATGTAGTGTTAATGAGGTCAGTCCATAAGAGGGTCATTTAGGAGTCTGGTAACAGCGGGGAAGAAGCTGTTTTTGAGTCTGTTTGTACGTGTTCTCAGACATTTGCATCTCCTGCCCGATGGAAGAAGTTGGAAGAGTGAGTAAGCCAGGTGGGAGGGGTCTTTGGTTATGCTGCCTGCTTTCCCCAGGCAGCGGGAGGTGTAGATGGAGTCAATGGATGGGAGGCAGGTTCGTGTGATGGACTGGGCTGTGTTCACGACTCTCTGAAGTTTCTTGCGGCCTTGGGCCGAGCAGTTGCCATACCAGGCTGTGATGCAGCCAGATAGGATGCTTTTTATGGTGCATCTGTAAAAGTTGGTAAGAGTTAATGTGGACATGCCGAATTTCCTTAGTTTCCTAGGAAGTATAGGCGCTGTAGTGCTTTCTTGGTGGTAGCGTCGACGTGGGTGGACCAGGAGAGATTTTTGGAGATGTGTACCCCTAGGAATTTGAAACGGCTAACCATCTCCACCTCAGCCCCGTTGATGCTGACAGGGGTGTGTACAGTACTTTGCTTTCTGAAGTCAATGACCATCTCTTTAGTTTTGCTGGCACTGAGGGAGAGATTGTTGTCGTTGAACCACTCCACTAGGTTCTCAATCTCCCTCCTGTATTCTGACTCGTCGTTATTCGAGATCCGGCCCACTATGGTCGTATCATCAACAAACTTGTAGATGGAGTTGGAACCAAATTTTGCCACGCAGTCATGTGTGTACAAGGAGTATAGTAGGGGGCTAAGTATGCAGCCTTGTGGGGCCCCGGCATTGAGTACTATTGTGGAGGAGGTGTTGTTGTTTATTCTTACTGCTTGTGGTCTGTGGGTTAGAAAGTCGAGGATCCAGTAGCAGAGTGAGGAGCCAAGTCCAAAGTTCTGGAGTTTTGATATGAGCTTCGATATTTAAGCTGACTAGTGATAATATCCCAAATTCTGTATAAGCCAAATTCCATTCAATGTCATCCAGACAAAGGCGAATTCTGACAGGTCTGCCTGCTGAATGAAAGATCCATCACACGTAGGAGCTAAATGAATTACAACAGTCCTTTGTACAAATAAGGAAATAGCTAGAAGCCATCATCACTGGTGAGACATTTTGCCAATCCCATGGAAATTTGGATACAATTGCCAGGCCAAAACTAACTCTTTAATGTAAACCCTTAGCTTGATGTTTCGTCTTTCAATTCTGACCACTAATAAACCTGTCTTTTATAGATGCAGTGACGTCTTTTTTGGAAGGTTGTTAGGATTTATTTGACAGAACTGCCTCAATCTGCAACAAAGGCTTTGTTTCCCTAGCTGCTATTACAGTCACTGGGAAAGCCTGTGCTGCATCAGAAGCAATATTGTAACATGGAACTGAAGAGAGACAAATGTGTTTTCAATTTATAATGGAGGATTGAAGAATAACCCAGGGAATAGTAGATCTACAAACGTGTAATGACTGAAATAACTGAAAGGATGCTGAAAGAGAGAATCATGAGGAATCCTGAGAAATACAATACAATAAGAAATAGTTAACATGGCTTTAAACTTGGTAGACTCTGCTTGATAAATATATTGGCATTCCATGAGGGTATAAGCACGTTACGTGACAAAAAAACTGAATGATTTAAATTGGCCGGACGGACTTCAATAAAATCTTTGACAGATTACTGCATAGATTATAATATAAGAAAACATAAAATAGAAGACCCATTTTTGCAGTGGGTAATTAAGTGGCTGTGTCAGAGGGCACAAAGGATATTGCTGGGTGAGCAGCAGCAACATGGAAAGAGGTAACGGGGCGGTATATAAGGATTGGTTCTAGGGTTATTGTTATTTACAACCTATACAACCTATACAACTCAGAAGAAGGAGCAATAACAATGCTGACCATGCTGTAAGCTGTAACTGTTGCCACTTGAGTGGGCTGTGAGGCAGGGGAAGGGGTGCCATAGAATTAGAATTGGATGCGTTAGGGTGGGATTCTAACATCGCGACAATCAGGCCTGCATTCTGCCAGTAACGGGAAACCTTCAAGACAGTGTGGCTGCTACAATGCAGCAGGAAGCCAATTGTGCTAATTCTGAAGGTAATTAGTGATAATTTAAGCATGATTAAATCCAATTTAATGCGGCATTCTAAAGTCACTGAGCAACACAGGGGGATCACAGTGAGGTGGGAGGCCTCCTGCCAAGGGCAGGAGCCAGTGGTTCTACTCTGAGATTTCAGATTGTAGTCATTGCCTTTCAGTCGGACAAGCAAAGGCTTAATGCAATAGGGTCCTTGGGGCCAGAAACCCAGGGGAACTGTCTTGCAAGGACAGCGCAATCAGGAGAGATTGCAGATATGGAACTCACCCATCCTGATCTCATGTGGTCGTGTGGAGGAGGAGCAGCATTAATGGAGGGATAACCAGGCTCCAGAAACAGCAGTGGAGCAGCAGCAACTACCAGCAATAGGGCCAGCCTCCGGCAGGCCAAACCACTGAAGGGCACTATGGACTGGCAGCAGGATCCTGTTCCAAGACGAAGCTACACCTCTGAATATTCCAACGCGCCTGGAGTACCCTCCAGATTTCACAGCATCATGCCAACAAAGACTGCAACTGTCAAAAGAGGCAGTGCGTGATGCTGCAGAACAAGCTGCAACCTAGTGGACTTGGAGGACAGCCAATGGCCAATGCCAGTGGCAATGCTGTTCACCATTGGTTTGAACTTCTATGCATCCGGTTCCTTTTAGGGATCCACTGGAGACATGTTCAGTGTCTCTGAGGTAACATTAAGTGCCCTTCAACACTGCATTAAGAAAGTTATCAATATTTTGTTCAAGAGGGCCAGAGAGTTTGTGTGCTATAAACTGACTGATAGTCAGGTAGAGAGGTCCATCAACTTCAGAGCCTTTGAAAGATTTTCTTTAGCGCAAGATCATCAAAGATAATCAATTGCATCAAAGCTTCCTCGCCCCAGCTAGCCACCTTCGCCAACAGGAAGGGACTCCAATCAATCACCATTCAACTGATCTTCGACCACCAAAAGTGTAACATGCAGGTATGCGTCATTTCCCTGGGAGCAATTGTTACGCATGTGTATTTTACGACTGCCAGGTGCCACACTGTTGCAGTCTCCCACATGTCTTCAGGGCTGGGTCCTCGGGGTTCCCACTCAAGACACGGCTGCCAACACCAATGAAGAACCCTGGAACACCAGTGGAGGACAATTACAATGCCTACCATGAGTTGACCCAAGCACCATCAAGCAGCCCATTGGTCCCCTAAAGAAGGGATTCCATTGCCTGGGATTAATCTGGTGGAGTATTGCAGCACACCTGAGGAGGATTTTCTGCATTGTCGTTGTGTGCTGGGCTGTGCACCATATTTCACTGCATGATAGAGTTTGGGGGGAGTGGGGAGGGGATGTTGCAGGAAAGGGATGTCTTGTACCCCCAGTTTTTGGATAAGCCTCAGTCCTCGTCTGATGAGGAGGATGTGGAAGTGAGCGTAAAGCAGGAAGAAAGGGATTGTGAGGTTCATGCACCAACGGCGAGGGACATTCAAGGGAGACAAGCAACAATCTAATTCACACCCACTTCCTGCTACCATGTTGCCCTTGAAATGTCTGCTGAATAAATGCTCCACCCTATATTGTCATAACATTGTATTGCTCATAATCGTCCATTTATTGCTTATGATCGTTACCACCCAGCTTAACCATGCCGATGATCCATCTGAGGAGACTTCACCTTCCCCCACACTCCTGTCTAGTCTTCGGGTTCTCAGTTTAAAGAAAACTAATGAGGAGTCTTATAGATGGACCTACGGAGGTGAAGGCGCTTCTTCCAGATGAATCAAGGGGATCTTCACCATGATGGCTCAGATGGGCCTGAAGATCAAGGGAACATGGAGTTCTGGTCCGGCATCCCTTTCATGATAGTGTCAACATCTGCCTTTCTGTCAGCTGATGGCGAGATTGGTGTCATGCTATCTGTGGACAATGTATGACTGACAGACCTTTTTATTCCGTTAAGTTAACTGGCTGACTGCCATGTAATCGTAGTCATCCTCACATCTCTTTTCAAATGGGAACGATGCCCGCTTCCAGGTTAGCTTCTGAGAGCCACACTGTGTGAATTAAATTCACCTCACATCTGCTGCTGTAATCAAATTGGAAGCTATGTTCGATGGTTGAGAACAAATGTACTAATTGCAGAGGGTTAAGGATAGATCAAACAATGGGGCCAAGAGGCGGGCGTTATCTAAATAAATGCAAAGTCTTGAAACTAGGGAAGGAAATCATTAAAAAAATTAATGTGAACAGATTATCTAATAAAAAGGCTGAGTATTGAAGGTCATTACTCCCTTTTTTCATTATGGTGTACATTGTAGTGTAATATATAGAGATTGTAATTTTCACTGGTGTATTGTTTGATATGCATTTACATTTTTGAAATCAGTTATGATCAGCTACGCACCAGATGAATAAGTTACATCACCAATTGAATTATTGCACTCTGCCTACAAACAACTGTTGAGTTGGCACATCAAAAATATTCATTAAAAGCCAGTGCTCAGAACCCCCAAATGTGTAATTCTTGTAAAGAATGTTTAAATGACAGTTGCCCTGGTGAGTTAATGCAACAGATGTCGAACTGCACAGTTAATGCAAGATCTGGAGCTGAAACCTAACACAGGCTACTTCAGACCACCAAGAGCTGGGCAGCAAAACATGTCTGACATTAAAATGGCCTATATTTAGATTATAACGTTAAACATTTTATTGTTCGATAGGATTTCACAAGGGCGTATTATGCTTCATTCATTTGGAGTTTACTTTTAGTGGGAGGGGTATTGCCTATGTGAGTTATTATTATAATTACTTACCTCCTTTGTGGATTATTACATATTGCCCATGTATATTTTAACTTGCACAGAGGTAGGGATTAGTAGTGAAAGGGTTAGAAACTAAAGATCAATGCCACTAAGTTTATATCATGTACCACAAGGTGCCCATTGCATCCCATTCTATCACCCCGGTGCAGTTTTACAAATGAATATATTTGAGATGGTTCAACTCAGTGTAAGTGTTTGGGACTTGGTCCATGTTGAAACGCAAGAGTACACTTTCTTACCCTGTCTATTGGCACAGATACTCAATTCAACATCTGGGATTGTTCAGCAGTACTGAAAAATCTGACATTTACTTTGGGCTTGCTGTAAGAAAAGAAAACACAAAAGTACAACAATTAACAAGCTAAAATTGTAATTCAACTGTTACGCTCCTGCTTAGAAACACGACATAATCATGATATCCATATATATTTATTATTTATATTTATATTTGTTTTAAAATATGACAACATGTCACTTAAAGTTCTAAACTGGAAAAGGGGGCTGGAAACTCATTTGGTTGTTCTGGCAGTGATCTGGTTTGCGGGTACTTTCTTGGGATAATATGCTGAGATTTTTGCCTGATTAAGTACCCTGGGAAGTTTTTACATGTTAAAGGTGCTATTTAAATGCAAGTTGTTTACAACTTGGAAGTGGATGGTCTAGCATGACTCGTCTAGATCACAGTTCACATGAAGTGATTCATATAATTCACAGCCAATGGTGAATCTGTTTGGATTGTCTACCAGTTAGTTATGTGCGTATGCACACTGCTGTACAGTCACATCAATGTCAGGCATAATGATATCATTATGCTCTTGTGTTCTGAACAAAGTCTGAGCAGTCAGGATGTGGTTAAAGTCCAATGAAGATTATTGCATTACATTAAAATAGAATGTGAAATCTGTTGAAGTGACAAATTACAGTCGCCCAGCTTTAACAGAGAGCTAGTGAAACAGAAAATGTAAAAAAGGGGGCCAGAAAAATTAATGTTCATTCTCCCCACTGAAATCTTGGACTGGAACACTTAGCGCCACCTGCAGCCTGGAGGAGTCTACAGCAGTTCAGATGATAGCATCAATATAATCAACAGTGTTTTTCAAACTTTTTTTCTGGCGACCCATTTTTACCAACCGGCCAACCTTCGTGACCCCCGCCGGCCGACTTTGCGACCCATGCCAGCCGACCTTCAGGACCCATGCCGGCCGACCTTCGCGATCCCCGCCAGCCGACCTTCGCGACCCACTATTTTCTCTTACCTTGTTTGCTGCTGACAAAATGGAGGAATCAAAATCATGCCCAAAGCACGTGACGACGACTTTGGGGGGGGGGGGGGGGGGGGGTGACCTGCTCTCTGTCTCCCTTCAGGCAGGAACATTACATTAAATTTAAAAAAAACATCTGCTGCGTCTCCGATTGCGCAAATTCACGCGCAACAGCCGGCTTTTAACAATGCCAGCTGTGAGTGGCCTTCAAAATGACGGCCGCAACCATATAAAAAAATGCGGATGCACTGCGCATGCGTGCCCGTCCATTGGTGCGGATTTGCAGAAACACAGTGGTGCAGCGGCTGTTGCGAGCAAATTTGCGCAATCGGGAGCGCTGCGACGGACCGCTCCGCGAACCTCCCGACACCCACCCGCGATCTGCCCGTGGGTCGCGACCCAGACTTTGAAAATGCCTGAATTAGCAAGACATGTGAAGCGGCAAAGACTGGGTACATATCAATCAGAGGCTCTAAAGATCTCTGGTTATCATTGGGTTACCTTCATTGCGAATATTTCATTCAAATTCTTTTTTTTTACTTGGAAGGGTTATTATTGCCCTTTATGGGGAGTGAAGCAGATCTGCATTATTTTTGTCATTATGTGCAATTCACAAAATAATATTTTCATTGCTGTTTTGCTGTAACTATGCGTGAGTTCATTGATTTTGTGTTAAGCTTAAAAATATTGATGACAGGGCTTACATCCAGCCCAAACGAAGAGGATTTTTTGGTTCACAGAGACAAAAAGTGAGAAGAGAGGAGGACAGGGCAAACATGAGAGAAACCAGCTCTTAGATGTCCCTGCCCCCCATGCTCCCCTTAAGGTTAGATTGCGATTACACACAAAAAGACAGGATTACGTATGCGTGATGCATATTCTGTCCAATTCTTGCCCAATTTGTCCAGAACAGTGGGCAGATTTGCATATTCAGGGGACCCAATGCCAGTTCCCGGCCTGCATCCTGGCCCCTCAGCAGTACCATGGGGGTCGAGTGCTGGAGATGACATGCAGAATTGGTCTCCCCGCAAGCATTTGCACCCAAAAGACCATTGGGGACTATTCTTTTCCTTGGTAAAGTGCCAATCTTGTCTGTACCGGCACTTTTATCTCAGGGCAAAGGTTTGTGGCTGCAAACTCCAATACGCAACCTTGAGCATAAAATTTATGAAGTCTTACAATATATTAACAGCACAGGAACAGCTCGCCAGGTCCACGCTTGTGTTGATGCTTCATGTGAACCTTCTTTTGCTTCATTTAATCTAATCCCGTCAACAGCTGACACTCCAGTGCAGTACTAGAAGAACATGAATGTGATGTTCTCTCTTTCAGATGAGGTTTTAAACCAAAATTTAATTTCATTTTCAGAGGTGGACATAAAAGATTCCAAGGCACTATTTATAAAAACATTGAGGAGTTCTGTTATCCCAGCTCGCATAATTATCCACGTTATTTGATTATTTAAAAAACATTTAGAGTATCCAATTCCTTTTGTTTCCAATTAAGGGGCAATTTAGCGTGGCCAATTCACCCACCCTGCACATCTTTTTGGGTTGTGGGGGTGAGACTCACGCAGACATGGGGAGAATATGCAAACTCCACAGGGATAGTGACCCGGGGCTGGGATCTAACCCGGGTCCTCGGCGCCGTGAGGCAGCAGTGCTAACCACTGCGCCACTGTGCCACCCTACACATTATTTGATTACATATCTACATGTGGAACCTTGCTCTGTGCATTGACTGCTGTGTTTCCCTGTATTGCAACAGGGACTGCTATTGAAAAATACTTTGTTGGGACATTCTATATATTGCAGATTTTTCTTTCTTCTCTGAAATATCTAATAAGTTATGAGAAGCTTTTGGTGCCTTTAAACGTATGGGGCAGGTATCACTACACCCTCACGCCGAAATTGTGGCCGGCGCAGAGACGGGCAATTAATGTTCCCGCAAGAAATCGGGACTGCCGCCGGTTCACCGATTCTGCGGGCCCCGAGTATGCCGCGCCACCTGGGACCTACCTGGGGCCATTGCCAGCGGCCCAGCAGCCATTCTCTGCCCCCGAGTGGCCGAAGTACCGATAACGTGGAACTAATGTGCTCCAGCCAATCAGGATACCTCTGTGGCGACTTTGGACTCAGTCCACAGCCACCCTGGTCAGGGGTGGAAGGATCGGAAGTCAGAAGGGCTCTTATAGAAGCCCGGGGAGTGCTTGTGCAGGGGTTGAGGGTCAGGTGCACGGCCGATCGGAGGGTATCCTTTGTGGGTCTAGCTCCGCGGTCCCAGTCCATCATGCAGCACGGCGCAGCTGCTGCAGGCCGCCGCCGTGCGCATGCGCAGCCTCCGACCCGGATGTGCCGGGGCCCGTATCTGCAGCTAAAGCTGCGAGATCTACTCCGGGTCCCTGCTAGCCCCGTGCAGGGCTTGGAATTTGAACCAACTTTTTCTGGCGTAAAACTCTACCGTTTTGACGCTGGCGTGGGGACATAGTCCCAATAATGGAGAATCCAGGCCACAGTATAAAAATAACTGGAAAATCTCACTCGACAATGATACGTAAGAAGAGAGCCTGGGAAATATAAAGAATGCGTGGGAATTATGTGACTTGGGCCACATTCCTCCTACGAATGAGACTGCACAGATACATTTGCCACATTAGAAAGTTACGGTTTGGGCATTTACTTCCTACCTAAATGAGTTCAAAGTCTCGCTTGACTACTTGCGATCAGAGGTGCTACCCTGCTTACGCGGTGGTGAAAGTTGGCCGGGGGGGCTTTGGGTTGATTATTTTTAGGCCACAGGAAGTAAATTTGTATATTCCTGATGGTGAACGGTGTATGTCAATGTTTTTTAAAACTTGGATTCATCTGGATCTTTAATGGTTTGAACTGTGTCAAACTGGGATTTTCTCTTTCATTCTCAATTGCACGCGATGCAATTTGGGGCCACACAATCCTGCTAATTTACGTTACTAGGACAAATGTATCATTTTCTTTAGTATGAATTTAGTGCTGCTGGCTGCTGAAATCGGCAGCTCCCTGATGTGCTTCACTGTACTCAAATAGTTGCTAGCTGCACCCGGACTCGACAAAGTCAGGTGAAGGTTTTGAAAGAAAATGTTATTTCACAATTTTAAGTCTCTCACCCCCCCCCCACCCCCCCCCCCCCCCCCCCCCCACACACACACACACTCCACTCCCCATTCACTCAGGGAAAGCTGGGAGAATTGTATCTTTAAACCAGGTAGTGGGAGCAGGAGTGGGGGGAGAGAGGGGGGGGATGGGCAGGAGGGGTGGAGGGGGGGGGGGGGATGGGCAGGGGCGGGGGGGTGGAGGGGGTGGTACCCAGCAGTGCTCAGCCGACTTTCGTATGGAATCATGGAAGGAAATAACAGTATCTCTCCCGACGCTGCACAGTCTACCAGGGTCAGTGGCGGAGTTGAATCTTTGACAGGCAACCCAATGATTAGGTTTCCGGGCCAGGATCTTGAATGTTAACTCTTGACAGCCTCTGTGAGCCAAGCATGCTCCCAAACGCTGCCAAGGGTCTCTCATCAGCATGCAGCCCACATGGGACTTGTCAGCACATCTTAATACTGAATTCCAACAACAACATCAAGTAAACCAAGACCAATTGAGATTTCACAAAGCATTTCATGTAGGAATTACACTCATTAATGTCCAAAATCATACTTATGATATGCTAAACATATGCAATCCTAATCTCCAATTGTCTTTATGAGCAGATAGCTCTGGAGGTATGTGTTTAAATGGAGGAGTTGATTTTGCAACAGGAAAAAATCCTTGATTTTCACAGGGTTTAAAGAGATAAGAGGACAGTGTTGTTAAGGACTTTCCACACATCACTTTTGTTTGGTAAATGTAAGAGTACGAACAATTAAATTATGAATTTTATTCTGCCAGCAGATGTTCACAGCCAGCAGTACTAAATTTGTACTAATGAAAATTATATATTTATACTGGTAAATAGAATTAGCAAGATTGCATGGCTCCAAATTGCATTATTTGCAATTTATCAATGAAAGAAAAAAAATATACCAGGCTGACACATTTCAAACTATATAGATTCAAATGTACCCAATTTTTAAAAAGAAAATTGGCGTGCTCATCTTTCGACCAGGAATCTTCAAATTTCCTTCCTGTGGCCTAAAAACAATCACCCCCGGGGTAATATCTCTGATCGCATGTAGTCAAGTGATGAAGTAGATGTCCAAATCATTTTTTAATGGGACAGATATATCTGCTTTTGTGAGGGCCACGAATAATCCATCACAAAATTGTACAGTCAAAGGGAAAGTAACCTTATTTACAACAGTATGTACAAAGTACCGGCAGTTCACTCCTGGTTCCCTCTCTAGCCAGTACCACACCGGCCAGCTCTCTGTATACAGCTGCACTGCTAATGATTGCCCCCACGCATTGGGGGAACTTATCTTCCCCAAGAATCATGGGGTAACCATGTCTATCCAGCGTCCATCGTTCTGACTCTTTTCACATGATTTGATGTTGATAAGTTTCTGTTCTTTGTGTTTTTGGGCAGTGCCCCTACTCTGAGTTAATTTCTGCTTTTCTATTAAGTTGATTGGACCCTAAAATATTTCATGGGGTAACCAATTGTCCCCAGTCAATAGGATCTGGACAGGTTATAATGGGCGGGATTCTCCGCGAACCGGCGGGACAGGCCACTCCGGCGCCGAGGAGTGGCGTGAATCACTCCGGCGTCGGGCCGCCCCGAAGGTGCGGATTCCTCTGCACCTTCAGGGGCTAGGCCGGCGCTGGAGTGGTTTGCGCTGCGCCAGCCGGCGCGGAAGGGGCTTGCGCCACGCCGACCAGCGCCGAAGGGCCTTAGCTGCCCGGCGCGAGTTGGCGCATGCGCTGAAGCACCAGCATGTGCTGGCGTCACCCCAGCATCTGCGCAGGGGGGTTCATCTCCGCGCCGGCCATCACGGTCTGTTACAGCGGCTGGCGCGGAGGAATAGAGTGCCCCCACTGCACAGGCCGCCCGTGGATTGGTGGGCCCCGATCATGGGCCAGGCCACCATGGGGGCACCCCCTGGGGCCAGATCCCCCCGCGCCCCCTCGATGACCCCGGAGGCTGCCCTCAGACCAGGTCCCGCCGGTAAGTACGTGTCGTAACATATGCCGGCGGGACCGGCTGAAAACGGGCGGCTACTTGGCCCATCGCGGGCCGGAGAACCGCCGGGGGGGGGGGGCTGCTGCTAGCGGTCGCCGACTGGCGCGGCGTGATTCTTGCCCCCGCCAAATCCCCGGTGCCGGAGAATTCGGTAGCTGGTGGGGGCGGGATTCACGCCACCTCCCGGCGATTCTCCAACCCGGCGGGGTGTCAGAGAATCCCGCCCAACATCTGTGCAGTCTAGGTATGTTGTCCAAGTCATATGATACTATAATAATCGACATTTTTACAGATGTATTCCTGTCTATAGTGTGTCCAATTGTGTCCACATCCTGGCAGCCTGCCATTCCCCCCCTTTCCAGACCCCACTATTGCTGTTCATTCCTTCAGCTACCTCGGTCCCTCACTCTGGAATTCACTTGCTATCCCCTTCCACCACCCCATATTCCTCTTGTCCTTTGGTCCTTAAGCTTGATGATGTATTTGTTTACCGTGACTCTGCAAAGCTATTCAAGATCTGTTTTTATATTGAAAGCACTTTATAAAATCAAGTTGTTTTAGTTCCGTATTTTCCTTCAGTGATGAAAAGAATATGAACAATAATGCTTCTTCCGCTGTTCACCTTCATGGTCATTCCGCCAGTAAAGAGAACCGTGGCTGGATTTTCCAATTTTGAGGCTATGTCCTGACGCTGGCGTGGGAACGGTGGCGTTTTACAACCGAAAATCTGGCGCAAAACAGCCAATGATGCTACGTTTGTCGGGGGCGGGGGGGGGGTGGCTAGCAGCTGAGAAGCGTAGAGCACCCGGCTCTAGCTGCCGTTATGGCCCAGGGAATTGCCGGGTCCGTGGCCACGCATGCGCATGACGGCGGCCTGCTGTGGCCGCACCGTGCAACATGGCGCCGGCCGTACGCAGACCCGGCCAGCAAAATAGTGCCCCCCCTTTGACCGGCTCACGATCCCCGGACCACCCCCCACCACATCCCCCGGCCCCTGACAAAGTCCCCCCTGCTCGCAGATTGGTCTTCCCCCGACTGTGGCGGCGCTGGACTGAGTCCGTAGCTGCCACGCCAAGTTCCCGAAAATAAATACTACACGCGACCGACGCCTTCGGGGACTCAGCCGGTTGGGGGCTGAGCATCGGGGTGTGGGCCTCAGGCAACGTCCTGAGGCCGTTGATACAGCGTGCAGCGTACTCCTAGAGTACGGTAGTTTGGAGGGGGAGGAGCATTGTGAAAGCGACGCCGCCCCTGATTTTGGCACGAACTTTGATTCTGCGGCAGATCGCCGAACACAATTTCGGCGTCGGCGACCGGAGAGTCCCGCCCCCAGTTTGGGGTTTAAGTTTTGTCACAGTCGTTGACTGCACCAGATTGATTGTAGGCACACTCCAGCATGGAGATGCAGCACTATTCACAATCCATCTGCAGCCCATCTGATAACAATTGTCTTCGCTGGTTGATAGTCATGTTGAGGGCGGCTGGGACATTTTGCCAGATATATTCTCTGGTACTTTCACACAGCATCCTGATTATTTCAAGAGGTTTTTAAGGTTGATAACTCACTGTCAGCTCAACATATCGAACATCATAATGTGTTCATCTCTCACACTGACCATCCTCCTTATGGTTCTTTTGACTATGGTCACTAATTTCTATTGATTTTTGGAGAGCTTTGTGCTGGGCGGCTGCATCCATAAAGAGTTGTGTTAAGATACTGATCAAACTTATTTCACGTCTAATCCCCTTACAACCAGCAATGAAAGAATATTGCTGTACCAACTGTCCAGACCCAGGTTTCTGACATCAAAAACCATCTTGTGATTTAACCTATCTCCCTTCATTGCAGTTTTAAACTCATGTAATACTAATTGTCTTTGATAGTTTGGGATCAACTTAACATCAGTGTTGTTGATGATGTTTGAGATTGCTGGGGAAGTTCCATCCAATAACATAAAGAATATATGTACATATGATGCACACTTGCTTATGAACTCGATTATGGCATAGATAAAGTAGATAATCAACATCTTTTCCCAAAGGTAAGGGAGTCTAAAACTAGAGGGCATAGGTTTAAGGTGAGGGGAGAGATACAAAAGGGTCCAGAGGGCCAATGTTTTCACACAGAGGGTGGTGAGTGGAACGAGTTGCCAGAGGCAGTAGTAGAGGCGGGTCCAATTTTGTCTTTTAAAAAGCATTTAGACAGTTACATAGGAAAGATGGGTATAGAGGGATATGGGCCAAATGCGGGCAATTGGGACTAGCTCAGTGGTAAACGTTGGGAGCTGCATGGACAGGTTGGGCCGAAGGGCCTGTTTTCATGCTGTAAACCTCTACCTTGTAGGTCATTCACAAATTGCCCTTGATTTATTTTTTATTCTTTCATGGGTGTCGCTGGCGAGGCCAGTATTTATTGCCCATCCCTAATTGCCCTCGAGAAGATGCTAGTGAATCACCTTCTTGAACAGCTGCAAGCCATGTGGTGCAGCGATGGAATGCTGATAGTGCTGTTAGAGAGGGAGTTCCAGGATTTTGACCCAGCGACAGTGAAGGAACAGTGTGTCGGTGGTGGAGGGAGTGGATGTTGAAGGTGGTAGATGGGCCCAATCAAGTGGGTTGCCTTGACTTGGATGATGTTGAACTGAATGTAGTTGGAGCTGCATTCAACCAGGCAAATGGAATGTATTCCATCACACTCCTGACTTGTGCCTTATAGATCATGGACAGGCTTTTGGGTGTCAGGAGGTGAGTTACTCACCACAAAATTCCCAGCCTCTGACATGCTCTTGTAGCCACATATTTGTATGGCTGGTCCAGTTTACTTTCTGCTGAATGGTAACCCCAGGATGTTGATACAGTGAGGAATTCAGCAATGATAATGCTGTTGAATGTCAAGGGGAGATTTTTGTGGAGCTTCCTCCTCCAGTTGGTTGTTCAATTGTCCACCACCATTTAGCACATGGCAAGACTGCCAAGGTTAGACTTGATCCATTGATTCTGGGATTGCTCAGCTCTGTCTGTCGCTGGCTGCTTTTGCTGTTTGACACGCGAGTAGTCCTGTGCTGTAGCTTCACCAGGCTGACACCTCATTTATGTGTGTGCTTGGTGTTTCTCCTGGCATGCCTGTCTGCACTCTTCCTTGAACCAGGGCTGATCATCTGACATGATGGTGATTGTAGAATGAAAGATATGCTGGGCCATGAAGTTACAGATTGTGGTTATATACAATTCTGCTGCTGATAGCCCACAGTGTCACGGATTCCCAGTTTTGAGTTGCTAGATCTGTTTGAGATCCATCCCATTTAGCACGGTGGTTGTGCCACACAATACAATGGAGGCTATCCGCAATGTGGAGATGTGACTTCCTATCTACAAGGACTGTGCAATGGCCACTTCTACTAATACTGTCATGGACAGATGCATCTGCAACAGGTAGATTCGCGAGGATGACCCCCTCAGGACCTATGACTCACAATAAATGTACACAGTGAATATTACATGCATCACAATTGTATAGAAGTGCAACTTGATCTACGTAGATAACTTAAATACATTTCCATCATTTGTAATGACCATTTTGAAATGTCTGTAATGTTTCTTTGACTGTATTGACGAACCTTGGACTTGAAGTAAAAAAACTCACCACTATTCTTAGAATTCACCCTATACCAAAAAGAGTAAATAAGACATTTGAAATGGTGAACAGGGATTCTCACTCCCTGACTCCTATGCAGGCTTAGGTGGGTACTATTCGGGTCAATCTATATTTTCAAGTTATCCCCTGGTATAACCCATATCTTCACTGAAGATTTCATCTACTTACCACTTAGTAGCCTGGGTCCCGCGTTGCTAAGTAAGTAAAGTAGACTTTGTAATACCCACTGTTTGAGGTTAAAACTTTGTTATTTTATTATTATTTTTTCTTTTAAAAGATGCAATCACTGTCTTTACAAAAAGTAAAAAGATCTTGTTTCTGGATTCTCGTGGTTGGTTGAAAAGACCTTCAGGTCTATCTTGACAATCTCTCTTCTTTATCTTTTGGTTTTCTCCTGATGGATTCGCTGTTCTGCTCAGTTTTCGTGTTCTATCCTTCCCATGACTGAGGGCAGCTATGAGAGCTGACTCTGCTGGCTTTTACCGATATAGGGTTTATATTTTCCTTCTAGCAGTTATTAAGTTTATATGAAATTATCGTAAAGTAACTTTGTTTTACTCTTGATTGTTCAATGTACCTTTGATCTTAATTACTTCTAATACGACTATGTATTCATGTTGAGCATGACTTTAGCTCATCAAACTCTGATTACATTTTTCCCCTTGTGATGTTCAAAAGTGCTTTTATCCCAGAGGGGTGTTACATCTGGTTCCTGTCACTTCTAAAGTTGCTTTATTACCAAATAGTGCCCTTAGCTTATCAGAACTCTGATTCCAATTTGGGGTTAACTTGTGCTCTCGTGGACACGTCATCTCCGGCTTCCCATATTCAACTGGTGTCAGCAAGATTTCACACCTAAACATTTGTCACCTAATTCAACTGAAGATCCTGGCAATTCTCTAATAACTGCTTACTAAAATAATTAACTTCAAAGAAGATGCAAAATATTGTTTCCCGTCATGTAACTAAAAGTTCAATCTGATTTAACTTGAAAGACAAGGGCAGCACGGTGGCGCAGTGGGTTAGCCCTGTAGTCTCACGGCGCCGACGTCCCAGGTTCAATCCCGGCTCTGGGTCACTGTCCGTGCGGAGTTTGCACATTCTCCCCGTGATTGCGTGGGTTTCGCCCCCACAACCCAAAAGATGTGCAGGCGAGGTGGATTGACCATGCTAAATTGCCCCTTAATTGGAAAAAATGAATTGGGTACACTAAATTTATTTTTTTTAAACTTGAAAGACATGCATCAGTTTTACAGCTTGAGCAGTCACAAGCTGTTTTCTTTACGCCTGTTTGCTAAACGCTATCTGCATTTCAAACCCTTCTTTTGCTGCTGCTGTTAACCCTTCGTGGGATTTTTCCCTATATTTTCTCATGTACCCTCAGGTCAGGTTTTGCCAGACTTCCATGTTTCAAATGACATATTTTCCCATTTTTACTTTACAGACTCCAACATTATGTTGGGGGGGGGGGGGGTAATCAGCACGAGGTTTCTTTGCCCATGATGTACCTGAGATTTCATGGGGTCCAGAGTGATGTTGCGATCTCCCAGGGCAACTCCCCGTGACCACTGTGCTGCCATTCTGTCAGTGGGACAGTCATATGTAGGTTAGGTAAGGACAGCAGGTTTCCATCCCTAATGGAAGTTAGTGAAGCAGATAGGTTTTAACGATCAACTACAATGGTTTCACGGTCACTATTGCCAAGAATATAGTGACCGTGGGCAGCAGGGTAGCACAGTGGTTAGCACAATGGCTTCACAGCACCAGGGTCCCAGATTCAATTCCCGGCTTGGGTCACTGTCTGTGCGGAGTCCGCATGCTCTCCCCGTGTCTGCGTGGGTTTCCTCCGGGTGTTCTGGTTTCCTCCCACAGTCCAAAGATGAGCAGGTTAGGTGGGTAGGCCATGTTAAATTGCCCTTAGGTTAGGTGGGGTTATTGGGTTACGGGTTAGGGTGGAGGTGTGGGCTTAAATACGATGCTCTTTCCAAGAGCTGGTGCAGAATCGATGGGATGATTAGTTTCCTTCTGTTCTGTAAATTCTATGACTCTATGACTAGCTTTTCAGTTTCAAATGTATTAACTTCACCAGCTGCCGTTGTGGGATTTGAACCAATGTCCCCCAGAGCATTAGCCTTTGCCTCCGAATTACTAGCTTGGTGACATCCACGAACAGGCGCCGGAATGTGCCGGCTAGGGGCTTTTCACAGTAACTTCATTTGAAGCCTACTTGTGACAATAAGCGATTTTCATTTCATTTACCACTACTTCCTCGTCACGACCTCATGAAGCCACCATGCTCTCTATAGATCTGGGGCGAGATTCTCCGACCCCCCGCCGGGTTGGAGAATCGCCGGGGGCTGGCATGAATCCCACCCCCGCCGGTTGCCGAATTCTCCGCCACCGGATATTCGGCGGGGGCGGGAATCGCGCAGCGCCGGTTGGCGCGCCCCCCCCTGCGATTCTCCGGCCCGGATGGGTCGAAGTCCCGCTGCTAAAATGCCTGTCCCGCCGGCGTAGATTAAACCACCTACCTTACCAGCGGGACAAGGCGGCGCAGGCGGGCTCCGGTGTCCTGGGGGGGGGGGGGGGGGCGCGGGGCGATCTGGCCCCGGGGGGTGCCCCCACGGTGGCCTGGCCCACAATCGGGGCCCACCGATCCGCGGGCGGGCCTGTGCCGTGGGGGCACTCTTTTACTTCCGCCTTCACCACGGTCTCCACCATGGCGGAGGCGGAAGAGACTCCCTCCACTGCGCATGCGCGGGAATGCCGTCAGCGGTCGCTAAAGCTCCCGCGCATGCGCCGCCCGGAGATGTCATTTCCGCGCCAGCTGGCGGGGCACCAAAGGCCTTTTCCACCAGCTGGCGGGGCGGAAATCCATCCGGCGCGGGCTTAGCCCCTTAAGGTTGGGGCTCGGCCCCCCCCAAGATGCAGAGCATTCCGCACCTTTGGGGCGGCGCGATGCCCGACTGATTTGCGCAGTTTTGGGCGCCAGTCGGCGGACATCGCGCCGATACCAGAGAATTTCGCCCATGATATCAAAACTCACTAATTTAAAATGAAACTACAACATTTTCGTTTCAAAATACTTCTTCTTTTGATGCTTCAAACTCACAAAATTAACACACATCTGTGTGTTTGCAAATGATTTGCATTTATTTTGTTCATTTCGATCCTAAATCTTACTTCCGACATTGAATTTCAAAATCAAAAGGCCAGGGACCTGGATGCTTGAAACTGACACATGGTGAAAGGCTTGCTTGCAACACACGTGAATGGAGATGCATTCCCAAGGTTACTGGGAAATAGACTCAGGCGAATCTACATACTTCCAGCAAGCTGTGAATGCCACTCGAACGACCCGACATATCTCACTGGCTAAGATGCTAAACAGGCCTCCAGGTAAGTTCTGGGAATGGGGGGGTGGGGGTTGAGTAAAAGGAAGGGGATGGGGAGCAAGTGTGGTCCCATGATTTTGCTGTGGAGCTAGGAGATTTTCTTTCAAATCATTCATGGGGTTGGGCATGATGGCAAGGCCAGCATTTATTGCTCATCCCTAATTGCCCTTGAGAAGGTCATGCAGACCTGCCTTCTTACCAATTGGGAAACTTGTTCTGGGCCATTTTAGAGTCTACAGCATTGCTGTGGGTCTGCCACATGGAGGCTAAACCAGGTAAGGACAGGTTTCCAAATGGCTTTAATGACAGTAATTCAGTGGTTTCATGGTGGTCATTACTGATTACAGATTTCGTTAATTAACTGAATTTATATTTCCTGGCTGCTGAGGTAGGATTTGAACCCGTGTTTGAATCATTAGTCCAGTCAATGTCTAGTGGCTTCTGCAAAGACCATTGATTGACTATTGTAAAGCCAAAGCTATCTGAATAGTGCACTCTCCACCTAGTTTTTGCTGAGATTAGCTTTTAGATCCTTAGGTTGGGTCCCTGATTAGCATATTCAAGAAGCCTAAAGCTCTGGAAACTCGATCATCATCTGCCAATTTGGCAGCTGGCATAAATCCAGATGAGTCAAGCACAGGAGATCACACCCAGAAATTGGTCCCCACAACTCCTATATTTTTGCCTAGAGTTAGTTGGATATGACAAGGCCAACGTTCACCAGTTGCTTCCTCGCAGACGGTAACAGGCCGGAACAAGCGGCTCGGTGCAAGTCTGGTGTTGGCAATTCTACCTCTAACTGGGGAAGCGTCTTCACTATACACCTAGGGATCTGCAGCAACCCACGCCGCTCCAGCTGCCGATCCCGGCGTCAACTGGGCACCGCAGATCTGGGCATGCCAGTGGGACTGGCGCGATTTCCGCGCATGCGCGTTGTCTCCCTTCCGCGCCGGTCCCTGTAGCCCTACGCCATGTTGCGTCGGGGCCGGCGCGGAACAAAGGAGACCTCCAGCCCGAGAGGCCGGCTCGCCGATCGGTAGACCCCGATTGCGGGCCAGGCCACAGTGGAGCGCCCCCCCCCCCCCCCCCCCTGGGTTGGACCCTCTCCCCCCCCCTCCCCCCAGGCCGCCCCCGGATCCATCCACGCCAAGGTCCCGATGGGTAAGACCAGGTTAGAACAGCGCCCGCGGGACTCGGGTTTTTATGTACGGCCGCTCGGCCCATCCCAGGCGGAGAATCGTCGGGGGGGCCCCCGTAGAGCGGCCCCCGACCGGCACCGTGCCAGCGCCAATGGCGCCAATTCTCCGCTCTCCGGAGAATCGCGTCCCGGCAGTGGGGCGACGTGGCGCGATTCGCATCGGTCGTGGCGATTCTCCGGCCTGGCTCCAGAATGAAAGAATCCCGCCCCAAATATTTCAGAACAGAGCAATGTCTATTCAGTAACAGAAACAGTAAATTTGAGAACTTGTGTAAAATCCCTTATCACATAGTGTACTTCCTGCACAACCCATTTATGATATTGATGTAACCACAGACAGTTTTAGTACATACTTTACACGATCTTAGGTCAGATGTGTGATTTAAAGGTAGATGAAAGCTCAGTTGAAACAATGAGGTAACTTTCCTCGCCCACTCCAAACTGCTTGGGCTGGATTCTACATTAGCTGTCGCCGAAATCGGGAAATGCGATTTGGCAGAGAATAGCTTCCGACGCCAAAATCGCGGCAGGCGCCAATTTGACGCCAAATCGCGGTTCTCCGTTACCTCGAAAATGGCGTTGATGCGTTTCACTCTGCACATACAGTCGACACTGTTTGCATAACATTAGTGGGCCCGACCCGGTACTCTTTAGAGCCTCCGCGATTCTCCGCTTCCGATGGGCCGGGTTCCCGATGGCGTGGTTTAAAAATTGGGAAACCGGCGTGGTGGATGCTGAGGGAGAGAGAGAAGGTACGGAAGGTGTCCAACATCACCATAGTGTGCTGACAGTTGTGTTGCTGGTCATGGGTCTTCTGCCAGGGCTGAGGAGAGTAATGGGGGGTGGCCAGGAGGTGGGCTGTGGGATCAGGGTGGAAGGACATGGAACACCGTTGCTGCAGCCGGCTAGGCAGCCATGCAGCTGCGCACACTGCTAACAGCCCACCTTGAACCTGATGCCACGGGTCACATAGGTGTCCCTCCATTGCACCCCCCCTCGGGTGCCCTCTGGCCCCAGATGACTCATCAGCTGTAAGGGCACGCTCGAGCATAAACAGTGCCATCTTTTTGGCTGGGTAAGTGTGTGTGGGGAGGGTATGTGCGGCTGCAGCTTGTCAGCCTCCCAGTGTCGATCATGGACCTGGCGAATCCCGCACCGATTTTCAGTGGAATCGAGTGCGTTCCACGCAGCACCGGTGTTAGTCCCTCAATGGTAGTGGACTTGGTCCTGGTGCGGCCCCGGTTTTTCTGTCATAAAAGTCCACGGATTCTCCGTTGGTGTCAACACTTAGTCTCAGAAACGGAGAATCCCGTCCCTTCTCTTTTATCCCCTCCTCTTCTAAGCGCGAGAATTGTTCAACAGAAAGTGCCAACCATCCCATACTTTGTCCAAGTACCCATCTATTCATCATGCATAGGCACACACTGCCAGTCACTGGCAGGTTTTTTCACTGGGTGATGGCGCTCACAATTAAATCCAATTCCAGCTTTATCTGTTATCCACAAAGATGTAGAAAACACTGGCTACTGTTCAGGAGTAGGAACAGTAATTCTCTAATCTTTACTAAATTAGATTAGTCATTTTCCTCGGGCTATCTGCTGTTGCTATCCCGACTAAAATCAATTCGGCGCAACATAGACCAGGGTGATATCTTCCCAGTTTTGTATGGCTCAGTACTATATATGTAATTGCATCAGCTCCACTTTTGATATCTTATTCCTCAATAAAACAAATACTCTCTCACCATAGCTGTTTCCCCGTTGTGTCAGCCTTCTCTGTCCCATTAAGTCCAAAGGTTGCAGCCTTGAAAGGCTATGCTAAACAACTGGATAATCCTGGAATGCAAACATACACTCTGGCTTTTCTCTACTGCAAACCATTTTTTTAACCCCTCACACCCTGTCGCCTCCATCCTCACCTCCAACAACTAGTGTGATTCAAGCAATCCAAACAGCTGCTCTGCCACATTCTTCCCTTACACTAACCCACTTCTGCCCTTGTCCCTGATTCACAGATTTCTCTAGTTTTTCTCCTATTTCATGTCATGCCCTTTTTGAGCTCATCTTGTCTATAAGACCCATCTCCTGTTTCTTCTTGCTCCTATTCCCAATAAACCACTGAACATGTAACCTCCCCTCATGGTCCATGTGTTAGCCAGTATTGTGAACAGTTCTCTCTCTTCAGGTGTTGTCCCTCTACTTTAAATCTACTCTCATCACCGCACTCCTCAAAACCCCTATCCTTGACCTGCACCATCCTTGCAAACTACCATCCCATCTCCAATCTCACTTCCATCTTCAAAATCCTCAAACCTGTTGTCACATCCCAAATCTGTTTCTCCCTTTACCAGAATTCCATGTTTGAATCCATCCAGCCAAATTTTCCCCCGACACAATACCAAAACAATTCTTCACAAAGTCACAAATAACTTTGTGACTCTGACAAAAGTAACCTTCCTCTCCTTGTCCTTCTTGACCTGGCTACAGCCTTTGACATGGTTGATCATACCATCCTCCTCCAATGCCTCTCCCTGTTGAACAGCTGGGTAAACTGCTGTTGCCTAGTTCCATTCCTATCTATCCAACCGTACTTAGGGAATCACTTGCAATGAATGCTCTTCCTACTCCCACACAGTTAACTGTGACGTCCTCCAAAGTACCATCCTTGACCTCCTCCTATTTCTTATCTACACTTTAGGCTGCGAATGCATTTTAAAAAAATACATGCTTCCTCTAGGATACATCATCTGAATACGCAGCATTAGTTTTCACATTATCATGCTCGAGATGTGTAAGATAAAAATATATATATTCGTCAACTGGACTATTTTATAGAGTCATTTTTGTGTGCTGTTAAAAATTGAAAATTGCTGAGCTAACAACATTGTCTCCAGCTGAGTAACATGGGACGGAATTCTCCGAGCCTGCGCCGGATCGGAGAATCGCCGGGGGAGGGGGCTCACGAATCCAGCCACGCCTCTCCGAGGCCGGGCCAGAGAATCGGCAGCAATCACGCCAGAGCGGTCGCCGTGCCGCAAGTTATTGGAAGCAGCCCCCTCGGCGATTCTCCCCGCTCAACGGGCCGAGTGACCGCCAAGTTCCGCTGGCGTCATTCGCGTATGGTCCTACCCGGTTGGACCCCGGCGTTCTGGCTGCGGGGGCTGTCCTGGTTTGGGGGGGGGGGGGAACCGACTCCATGGTGGCCAGGCTCGCGATCGGGGGCACCCTCCCCACATCTGATCTTCGCGCTCGCTCCTCAGAACCCACTGGCACCCACCAGCACAACCCCTTCATTTTCAGGTGTGGTGCCCACACATGCCACCTGCTGTAGACCCCCGACCCATTAAACATACGGCTCATGGTGCCCTCTCTTTGTCAAAACTGTGGGAGCTCATAATAAGCGGGAAAGTGCCAAGACGGGGTGGAGTACGAGATTTGAGTTCTCGCTCCCGATGAGGAAAGGGCCCTGGAGATCACAGGGTTGTCCAAGGAGAGAGCAGTCACTGACAGTAATGTTGGCCTGCGGCAGAGATGTGTGGATCCACTTCCCCTTCATCCAGATGACTTGTCTCAAGTGAGTTGTTCATGACAGACAAAATGATCCTTCCCTCTCATCTCCATTGTCTCGCATGGCCCAGTCACTGACAACCATTGCTGAGGGCATCGACACCATGATGCAGACAGTGGGGAGCCTTCAGGACTGGCAGAGCCAGATGACTCAGAGGCCACTGGAACTCACTCATGCTGCCTCTCCATCCCATGGAGACCACCAGAGCCATATGGGCACCAACAGGGAAGAGGAAGCGCTGGAGGCCAACCCAGGGCCTGCTACCAAGGAGACTACAGTTCTTCTGAATTTGGGGGGAAGGAGGGGAATGTGGGTCCTTCCCAGACTAGTCCTCCATCCTCTCGTGGTCCACCTCGGACGAGAACGCATTTCTCTCCACCTCCTTCGCCAGCATGTTGCCCCACTTCTGTGCCAGTTTGTGGAGGGCACAGCAGACCGGCGCAAAGAGAACAGTCCAGGCATTGGAACAGTATTTTAAGCACTCTGATGCACCACTCAATGACAGCACGGGTGGCAACATGGGCCTCGTTAAACCGGGTCTCCGCCTTGGTCTCTGACCTCTGCACTGGTGGCATCAGCCAGGATCTCAGCGGGTAACCCTTATCCCTCTAGAGCCAACCTGTTATCCTGGGGTGGTCCTTGAAGGTGTCAGGGACCTCCAAGTGATCTAGGGTTTAGATGTCATGCATATTCCCTGGGAAGGGTGCACATACGTGCATGATCCGGAGCACACGAGTTGAACATTAATGGTGCGGAACGTCTTCCTGTTAATGAAGATCACCTGATGCCCCGGTGTGTCCATGGCGACATGTGTGCCATTAATTACCCCCTGGACCTGGGCCATACCGGCGATGGCAGAGGATCCTGCAGCCCGGGTATCTAGGTGGGCCTGGTCCAGTGCAAAGTTGAGATAGTCAGATGCCCAGGAATGCAGGGTCTCCATGACCTCATGGATGAACTTGTGGGCTGTATCTGGGAAATGCTGCACAAGCCCCTACTCAAGCCCTGGAATGATCCAGTTACATAAAGGGTCAGGGCTGCGGTGACCTTCGCGGCCAACTAGAGTGGGCATCCTCCCCCTCCATAGGGCACAGGTGCCGCACTGTCGCTTTGTTGAGACGGAGTCTCCTGCGGCATATGCTCTCCGTCATCTCCTTGAAACACCAATGACGCATGTACACCTTGGGCCTGTCCCTGACATCCTCCTCTGGGCTCTTCCTTGGCCTGATGGACGGCTGGGTCTGCAAGGTGTGCGGAGGCTCATGCACATGGGATGCCGCCTCCAGCCTGCGTCGATGTTCCTGCCTTCTCCGGCTTGTGGCCACCTAGGCTACCACCAGCACTATGAGGGCAGCCTCTGTGGGGCCGATAGCTCCAGCCATATTGTCATATCTGTAAGGAACTGGAGAAGGAGAGAAACTGACAATCAATTAGGGCTTCCACCCCGGGACCCTCAAATCCCCGAAGCCTCCCCCACTCTTACGGGTTCATCTTCTCTCAGAGTGTCATCCACCAAGCCAGTTGTGCTGGAGAACCTCGCTCTGCACACTCAACCCAGGCATTATCAGGAACCCCTAGACCCCAGACTCCAGACTACTGCCAGGCACATTAGGGAGGCTGCGCTACAATGCCCTCCCCTGATCCATACACTCACCCTTTGGTTGCGAGAGTAGCCGCAGTGCTGAAGCCCAGCTCTTGCATGTTTGAGTTTTAGTTGCAGCCTCAAGCAGCAAACACAACCTGCAGTTGTGACGTGCTCTCACAACTAACAAGGCAAATCCCTCATTAGCAATAGCCTTCAGCAGTGAAGCTAGAGACTGCTCACAGGGCAAAGGAAGTTAAAGTGACCTTCAACATAGAACCAAGAACAGGGCTCTGTCCTGGAAGTGTTGGTATGACAGACGGGCAGCAACTGCATGGGTCCCCACAATATTCAAAGACAGCTTGAAGGCCTCCCAGATGAAAAAGCCCTCACCGTCACCCCCCCCCCCCCCCCCCCCCCCCCCCGCCCAGGGGCGAGCTCCCATCTTCCCATCTGCAATGCTTCAGCCCTCCGAATGAGCCCAACTCCATGTCGGACGCACCGCAGTGGCTGAATCGCACCCATCGTCTTTTGGAACTGAATTCCAGTAGTTACTGTTTGACCTCCAGCATGAACAGAACTCCAGGCAACAGCCTGTACTGTCTATCATCAAACCAGGGGCAGCAGAAAGAACTCTGGCCCTCATCAAACCTGCTAACTGCTGGAACTTTGGAACTCTATGTCTCCAGACTAATTCACCCTACGTGCCTTTCTCCTGTCGTGGAAGCCTTGCTCTGGAAAGATGCAGCATTCTACAATCAGCCAACCTCCCCTCAGAAGGAACATTCCACTGACTCATGATTCCAGCCCCTGGTCACATGTAAAACCAATATTTGTACTTTATTGTGATCGTGCCCTGAGTCCTCTTCCTTTCTCCTTATCCCTCATTTGTGTGAGTACAAAAGGGTGAACATTGTGAAAGCCCTCTCAGCTGAGTGTGTGTGTGAAAAGAAACCAACCCTTTTAATTTCATCTTACCTCGAGTTTGCTGTGCAAATTATTCATTGAGGGTTGGAACACTTCCAAATTTAAGGGTGAGGGAAAATACACCACCATTTTGTAAAGGGGGAAATCAGAATTTTAAAAAGTCACTCTTCTGTAGGATGCGTAGGGAGTGGGGAAATCAGGGCAGTTTAAATTGGCCCCCTTCCTGTCTGTGACAAAATGTACACTGATGGTACACAGCTCCACCTCACCAACTCCTCTCTCAACTCCTCCACTGTTGCTAAATTATCAATCTGCAAAAATAAAAGCAAATTACTGCGGATGCTGGAATCTGAAACAAAAGAGAAAATGCTGGAAAATCTCAGCAGGTCTGGCAGCATCTGTAGGGAGAGAAAAGAGCTAACGTTTTGAGTCCGATGACTCTTTGTCAAAGCTGATTTTATCAATCTGCTGAGATGTCTGCTTATTTGACATCTTGTACTGGGTGAGCAGAAATTTCCTCCAATTTAATACTGGGAACACTTGTCCCATTGTTTTCGGTACTCACTCCAAACTCCATAGCTACTGATTCCGTCCCTCTCTCTGGCAGCAGTCTAAGATTAAGCCAGCCTGTTTGCAACCATTGATCCCAAAATGAGCGTCCGACCTCATATTCATGCCATCTTTAAGACTGCTTATTTCCACCTCAGTAACATCGCTCAACTTCACTCCTGTCTCAGCGCATTTGCTGCTGGATTGTAATCCATGCCTTAATTAGCCCTAGATTTCACTATTCCAAAGCACTTCCAGCTGCTCTTCCACATCCATCCTTCTATAAACCTGAAGCATCCAAAACTTTGTTCCCCGTGTTTTAACTCGTAGTAAGTCCCATTCCCCATTGTCCCAGACCTATGTTGACTCCCGTTCAAGCAATATATCGATTTTAAAATTCTCATCCTTGTTTTCAAATCCTTTCCGGGCTTTGTCCCTCCCTATCGCTGTATTCTCTGCCAGCCCCACAACCCTCCAAGGTGTCTGTGCTCCTGTAATTCTCTTTTTAAAAAATAAATTTAGAGTATCCAATTCATTTTTCCAATTAAGGGGCAATTTAGCATGGCCAATCCACTTAGCCTGCACATCTTTGGGTTGTGGGGGCGAAACCCACGCAAACACGGGGAGAATGTGCAAACTACACACTGACAGTGACCCAGAGCCGGGATCGAACCTGGGACCTCGGCACCTCGGCGCCGTGAGGCAGCAGGGCTAACCCACTGCGCCACCGTGCTGCCCTGTGTTCCTTTAATTCTGGCCCCTTGTGCATCCCTCATTTGAATTGCTGGGGCAGCACGGTAGCATTGTGGATAGCACAATTGCTTCACAGCTCCAGGGTCCCAGGTTCAATTCCAGCTTGGGTCACTGTCTGTGCGGAGTCTGCACATCCTCCCCGTGTGTGCGTGGGTTTCCTCCGGGTGCTCCGGTTTCCTCCCACAGTCCAAAGATGTGCAGGTTAGGTGGATTGGCCATGATAAATTGCCCTTAGTGTCCAAAATTGCCCTTAGTGTTGGGTGGGGTTATTGGGTTATGGGGTTACTGGGTTATGGGGTTACTGGGTTATGGGGATAGGGTGGCGGTGTTGACCTTGGGTAGGGTGCTCTTTCTAAGAGCCGGTGCAGACTCGATGGGCCGAATGGCCTCCTTCTGCACTGTAAATTCTATGAATATTAATATCATGTCTTTAGTTGCCTAGGCCTCAAGCTCTGAATACCCTCCCTATGCCTCTCCACTTCATATTTCTCCTTTAAGACATGCTTTAAACATTTCTCTGCTAGCTGCAGAGAGTGAAAGTCTGGAATTGAATTAAATGTGGGAGTCTAGTGAAGTTGGGCAGGGAGGTTTTGTTGTACCTGTTTCCCTTATTACGTCCACAGGTAAGTGGGAACTGGAGCAGACCAAGGCCAGAGAGCTGGAAAATAAGTTGCAGCAGTCCTACAACATGGAGTGAACACGCCCGTGTGATATTACAGCTAGGTGTTTGGCTGGCGAACATTTCTCTCATCTACCTTTTCCGACTTACTTTGAGATTGAAGGCTAGTTAGAAAAAAGTTAGTGTGAAAAATAAATATCAGTAGCAAAATCAAAGACAAATTGAAAATCTAATTGAACAAAATAGGGTTTTCTGTATAGATGGATGGGCGGCTCGATGGCACAATAGTTAGCACTGCTACCTCACAATACCAGGGATCTTGGGTGACTGTGCGGAGTTTGCATGTTCTCCCCATATCCCCGTGGGTTTGCTCCTGGTGCTCTGGTTTCTTCCCACAGTCAAAAGATGTGCAGGTTAGGTGGATTGGCCATGGTAAAATTGCCCCATGGTGTACAAAGATGTGCAGGACAGGTGTGGTTGTGATGGGACGGGGGAGTGGGGTGCTCTTTCAAAGGGTCAGTACAGACTCGATGGGCCAAATGGCCAACTTCTGCACCAGAGATTCTATGGATCTATGGATGTATTGGGTGCATGTGGGAGCTGGTGGACCCCATTGTGGTTCACAGCGACAACATCTGTAGTAAATGTTAGTTGCTTGAGGAATTTCGGGCTCAGAGTTAATGAGCTGGAGTCTGAGCTTCAGGCATTGTGACACACCTGGGAGTGGGAGAGTTACCCGGACTCTGTGTTTCAGGAGGCAGTCACACCCCTGAGATGAACTATCTTAAATTCGGTCAGTGGTCAGGTACAGTGTGTGTGTGTGACTACAAGTGAGGCAAGTAGAAGGATCCAAGAGTTAGCACTGCAAGTTTCTCAGCCCCTGTCCTTGTCCAACAGGTTTGAGGTCCTTGCTCCCTGTGTGGACTGTAGGGATGATGAGCAAACATAGCACCATGATTATGGGGATCCATTCAAATGGGAGGAAGAAAAGAGAAATGTATTCATAGTCAGGGATAGTATAGTTAGGGAAATAGATACTGTTCTCTGTAGTTAGGATCAAGAGCCCTGAAGGATGTGTTACCTGCCCGATGCTAGGGTTCGGGACATCTGCTCAGGGCTGGAGAAGAACGTGCAGTGGGAGGGAGAGGTAGAATGAGGAACGAGGTTCTGCATAGGGAGTTTGAGGAGCTAGGCACTAAATTAAACAACAAAACCTCCAAGGTTATAATCTCTGGATTATTACCTGAGCCACGTACAAATTGGCGTAGGGTACTTAAAATTAGAGAGATGAATATGTGGCTCAAGAACTGGTGTCGAGAAGTGGGTTTTTGTTTGTGGGGTACTGGTATCAGTACTGGGGAAAGGGGAGCTGTGCCATTGGGACGGTCTACATCTGAACTGTGCTGAGATGAGCGTTCTTGCAAACTGCATAACTAGGGAAGTAGAGAGGGCTTTAAACTAAGGAGCGTGTCCGGTTCTGAAGAGGGGATATGTAGGCTTACAAAACAAAAGGGTATGACAGCATTAGAAGGCAGCTATTTAGGCCATGATACCCAGAATATGACAGGTGTTATAATCTGCCTACTTACGATTGGCTGGGGACTAATGACTATCCCACAATCCTGTGGGAGTATGAGCTTCCCCAATGAGGGGGGCGGAGAAACCACTAGTAAACTCCTAGTATAAATAAAGCTGGCCAGTTCAGAACCAGCAGGAAGGAGTATGTAGCAAGGGAAGTTACTGCTACTGTTATGTATATATGTTATAGGCGCCGACCCCGTCGCGGACGGCGGTCCTGGGGGCGCCAGAGGCGCCGTCGTTCCGCCGTGGGACCAGCCCAGGGGCCGTAACTGGGACCAGCCCAGAGGCCGTACCTTCCATGTGGATGAACCTGCGGCGACTACTCCTGAGGACGTGGAGACGGAGGATGACTGCCTGCAGCTGCATTGTGTGGTAGCTCCCCGTGTGGCCCCCATTAAGGTGACAGTACGGGTCAATGGCCACCCGCTTGAGATGGAGTTGGATACTGGCGCAGCGGTCTCCGTGATCGCCCAGAGGACATTCGACCGCATCAAGCAGGGTATACAGACCCTTACATTAACCGACTCACAGGCCAGGTTGGCCACCTACACGGGGGAACCACTGGACATTGCAGGAACTACAATGACCCCTGTTGTCTATGGACGCCAGGAGGGGCATTTCCCACCTATCGTGGTGCGCGGCCATGGGCCCAGCCTGTTGGGTCGGGACTGGGTGCGCCATTTGCGGTTGCAATGGCAGCACCTCCTCCAAACAGTTTCTGAAGGGTTGACTGAGGTGCTAGGACGATACCCAGATGTATTCCAGCCTGGTTTGGGGAAAATAAAAGGGGCCGTAGCCCGTATCCAAGTTGAACCAGGAGCCACACCGCGCTATTTCCGGGCGTGTCCAGTGCCTTACGCCTTGCTCGAGAAGGTAGAAGGGGAGCTCACTCGTTTGGAGAGTTTGGGTATTATCAGGCCTGTCCGTTTTGCTGACTGGGCAGCACCAATTGTACCTGTAATGAAGCCAGATGCCACAGTTCGCTTGTGTGGCAACTATAAACTTACAGTGAATACGGTTTCCCGACTCGACCGATATCCAATGCCTCGCATAGAAGTTCTCTACGCGAAACTTGCCGGCGGACTCTCATTCACAAAATTAGATGTGAGTCACGCCTACCTGCAGTTGGAGCTGGACCCTGCCTCCCGACCATATGTAACGATTAATACACACCGGGGCCTGTATGAATATACACGGCTGCCCTTTGGAGTATCCTCTGCCTGCGCAATTTTTCAGCGTGTTATGGAGGGCATTTTGAGAGGTTTACCACGTGTGGCTGTCTACCTAGATGACGTTTTGATTACAGGGACGTCGGAGCAGGAACATATGGAAAATCTGGAGGCTGTTCTTAGACGCCTTTCGGAGGCTGGAGTCCGTTTACGTCGCACAAAGTGCGTATTTCAGGCAAAGGAAGTAGTCTACCTAGGTTATCGGGTGGACCGCGAAGGTCTGCACCCCGTCGCAGAGAAGGTGCGTGCAATTCAACATGCCCCCGCCCCGACTGACACTTCGCATCTTCGTTCTTTTCTCAGTCTCGTAAACTATTACGGGAAGTTCCTCCCCAATCTGGCAACTACGCTGGCCCCTTTGCACCTTCTGCGAAAGAAAAATCACACCTGGGTTTGGGGTCAGCCGCAAGAAACCGCTTTCCGGCAGGTAAAGCAACAATTGTCGTCGTCTGGGTTACTAACCCACTATGATCCTGGAAAGCCTTTGCTCGTCACATGTGATGCATCCCCGTATGGTATTGGGGCCGTCCTGTCCCACAAGATGGAGAACGGGGCCGAACGACCGATAGCTTTCGCCTCCCGCACATTGACTGCAGCGGAGAAAAAGTACGCGCAGATTGAGAAGGAGGGCCTGGCAGTGGTTTTTGCGGTGAAACGCTTCCACCAGTACGTGTACGGCCGCCATTTCACTATCGTGACTGATCATACGCCCCTGCTGGGACTTTTCAGAGAGGATAAGCCAATACCGCCCATTGCTTCTGCACGGATCCAGCGCTGGGCTTTGTTGCTTGCTGCATACGAGTATTCTCTGGAGCACAAACCAGGTACGCAGATAGCAAATGCCGACGCAATGAGCTGATTGCCTTTATCGACCGGCCCCATGTCGACCCCCACGACCGGTGAGGTGGTTGCAACCCTAAATTTTATGGACACCTTGCCTGTCACGGCATCACAGATCCGTGAGTGGACCCAGACGGAGCCAGTCCTGTCAAAGGTTCGGCACATAGTCCTGTATGGTGGGCAGCATAGACAGTTCCCAGGCGAGTTGCGGGTATTTTCCTCCAAGCTGTCAGAATTCAGCGTGCAAGACGGCATCCTCTTGTGGGGGACGCGTGTGATTGTCCCGGAAAAAGGCCAGGAGCTGATACTAACAGACTTGCACAATGGGCATCCAGGCGTGACCAAAATGAAAATGTTGGCCCGGAGTTATGTCTGGTGGCCAGGCCTCGACACTGACATTGAGAAGGTGGCCCAAAGCTGCTCCATTTGCCAGGAGCATCAGAAGCTTCCGCCGGCCGCGCCCCTACATCACTGGGAATGGCCAGGGCGGCCTTGGGCACGCTTGCATGCAGATTTCGCAGGCCCTTTTCAAGGATCCATGTTCCTTCTACTAATTGACACCCAGTCCAAATGGCTAGAGATGCATAAGATGCAGGGGACGCCGTCCTGCGCAACAATTGAAAAGATGCGTTTATCGTTTAGTACGCATGGCCTCCCCGAGGTGCTGGTCACGGATAACGGCACTCCATTCACGAGTGAGGGGTTTGCGAGGTTCACGAAGATGAACGGCATCCGCCATATCTGCACTGCCCCTTACCACCCGCCTTCAAATGGGTTGGCAGAGCGCGCAGTGCAGACATTCAAAAGAGGCCTAAAGAAGCAGTCTTCCGGATCAATGGACACGAGACTGGCTCGCTTTTTGTTTACGTACAGGACCACCCCCCCATGCAGTGACTGGGGTAGCTCTCACAGAACTCCTAAGGCACCCGCCTTAGTATGGTTTTCCCGGACATTGGCGCAAAAGTACGCTGCACACAAGAACGGCAGGATTTTCTCGGCATCGGCCGAATCGGCAGTTTGCGCCCGGTGACCCAGTGTTCGTTCGGAATTTTGCTGGTGGTGCCCAATGGGTTCCTGGTGTAACCTTTCGCCAAACGGGCCCTATATCTTACCAAGTGCAAGCCCAGGGTCGTCTCCAGTGAAAACATGTAGACCACGTTCGGTCCAGAAGACCATTCCCTCAAAAGATTCCCCGCCCCCGGAGCTCATTTCAACAGCCGCAGAGACCAGAGACAAGGGAAGGTAGTCCTCACAATCTTCCACTGGTGCCTCACTCGAAGCCTGCGCAGGTCGTTACGGGACCGAATGGAGATAGAGGCGCTGACATGACGGAGGCAGCAGACTCTGACTCCGAGATGGAGACACAGGATGCATCAGAGGGGGAATCCTCGGGTCCACAGGCCGTGGATGTACAACCATTGCGCCGTTCATCACGGAAGCGCCGGTCTCCGTCTCGTTACACGCCACCTGATCCAGCGCCGCGTGCAAATGGTGTCCAGCCCCCCAAACGAGTCCGACGCCCTCCTTCGCCAGGGTCTTCGGTGGATTCCTTGGACTTTGGGGGGGGAGGGATGTTATAACCTGCCTACTTACCATTGGCTGGGGACTAATGACTATCCCACAATCCTGTGGGAGTATGAGCTTCCCCAATGAGGGGGGCGGAGAAACCACTAGTAAACTCCTAGTATAAATAAAGCTGGCCAGTTCAGGAACCAGCAGGAAGGAGTATGTAGCAAGGAAGTTACTGCTACTGTTATGTATATATGTTCTAGTAAATAAATGTTATTACTTTGTATCCTTAAAGCTCGTGCTGGATTCTTCGTGGCCCTTACAAAAACAGGAAGGGACGAAGTGTTAAAAAAACAACAAATAGGGTCAGAAGGGAGAAAACTGGTAGCAAGGCAAAATTAATGGTTCTTTTCTTAAATGCACTTATCATTCAATACAAAATAAATGAATTAATGGCACAAATTGAGGTTAATGGGTTTATCTTATAGCCACTACAGAGACTTAGTTACAAGGCGATCAACATTGGGAAATAAATGTTCAGGGGTGCGTGGCTTTTCACAAGGACAGGCAGGAAGTAAAGAGTGGTGGGGTAGCTTTGTTAGTACGAGATGGAGCAAGTACAATAGCAAGAGATTATTTTGGATCCGAAGATGACTTTACTATCTCTGTTCCTGCTACTCATAGAATTTACAGTGCAGAAGGAGGCCATTCGGCCCATCGAGTCTGCACCGGCTCTTGGAAAGAGCACCCTACCCAAGGTCAACACGTCCACCCTATCCCCATAACCCAGTAACCCCACCCAACACTAAGGGCAATTTTGGACACTAAGGGCAATTTATCATGGCCAATCCACCTAACCTGCACATCTTTGGACTGTGGGAGGAAACCGGAGCACCCGGAGGAAACCCACGCACACACGGGGAGGATGTGCAGACTCCGCACAGACAGTGACCCAAGCCAGAATCGAACCTGGGACCCTGGAGCTGTGAAGCAATTGTGCTATCCACAATGCTACCGTGCTGCCCGTAGAATTCATATGGGTGGAGGTAAGAAATAACAAGAGGAAGAAAACACTGGTGGGTGTAGTTATAGGCCTCCAAACAGTAGCCATAATGTAGGACGGAGAATAAATCAGGAGATAATAAAGGCATGTAAAAAGTGCAGTATTTTAATAATGGGTAGCTTTAATCTTCATGTAGATTGGGAAAATCAAATTGGCCGAGGTAACCATGAGGAAATATTCACAGAATATATTTGGGACAGTTTCCTGGAACAATATGTTATGGATCCAACCAGGGATCAGGCTATTTTGGATCTATAGGTTTAATAAACAGTCTCAGAGCAAAGATCCCCGAGGAAGCAGTGACCATAACATGGTAGAATTTAACATTCAATTTGAGAGTGAGAAGCTTTGGTCAGAAACAACTGTGCTCCACTTATATGAGGATAATTATAAAGGAATGAGGGCGGAGTTGGCTGGAGTGGACTGGAAAAGTAGTTTAGCAGGAAAGATGGTTGATTAACAATGGCAGACGTTTCTGAAAATAGTTCATGACTCACAACAAAAATATATCCCAGGGAAGAAGGATTCTAGGAAGGGAATAAATCAACTATGGTTAACCAAGGGTGAAGGATAGTATTAAACTGAAAGAAAAAACATATAGGGCGCGATTCTCCGAAATGGAGACAGGGTGTTCGCGCCGTTGTGAACACCGTCGCGTTTCACGACGGTGCGAAATGGGTGCGGGGAACACCGATTCTGGCCCCCACATGGCGCTGGAGCGGTTCACACCGCACCAGCCTCCCTTCCCGGCACCAAATGGGCGCCACGCGAACCCGAGCCTGCGTGGGTGACTTCTTCAGTGCGCCAGCCCCGACGCAACATGGCATGGGGGTCAGGGGCCGGCCGCGCAACAAAGTAGGCCCGGGGGAGGGGGTGAGGAAAGGCCATCCGGGCCGAAGAATCGGCAGCCCGGCCTCGTACAGCGGCCCGTGACCTGCGTCGCGCCAAATGCGCTGGCGCAAATGGTGCCGATTCTCCGCACCTCGAAGAATCACCGCCGGCGTCAGAACGCGTGGTGTGGTTGCAGCAATTCTCCGGACCGGCGCGGGGCTCGGAGAATCGCGCACATAATATGGCAAAGATTAGTGATAAACCAGAGGATTGGGACAGTTTTACAAACCATCAAACGATTGGGGCTAAAGTCCGAAGAAATAATAAAGAGGCAGAAGATAAGCTATGAGGGTAAACTAACAATAATATTAAAATGGACACTAAGAGCTTTTTTATATATATAAAAAGGAAGAGAGAGACCAAAATGAACGTAGGCCCCGAAGAGAATGAGACCGGGGAAACAATGGGCGGGATTCTCACATCGGGTGGCTAACTGCCGATGCCGGAGTAAAAACGGGAGTGTTTTACTCCGGCGTTGGCGTTCGTTTCGTGACCCCGTTCTGCAGCCCACAGGGGGCGAGGACAGCGCTGGAGCGGCCTACGCCACCACAGCAGCCGATCCCGGCATGGGCCTGGCGGCGCGGGGTCCGCGCATGCGCAGTTGGGCCGGCACCAACTAGCGCATGCGCAGTGGCCTTCTTCCCCACGCCGCCCCCAACACCAAATGGCGCAGGGCTACAGGAGCCGGAGCGGAGGAAAGGAGGCCAGGGGGGCAGAAAGGCCAGCCCACCGATCGGTGGGCCCTGATCGCGGGCCAGGCCATTGCGGAGGCCCCCCCCCCCCCCGGGGTCGGACCCCCTTCCCCCCCCACAGGCCGTCTCCGGACCCTTCAACGCCGAGGTCCGGCTCAGAGGATGTTAGAACGGCGCCGCGGGACACGGTTTTTGATGACGGCCGCTCGGCCCATCCGGGCCGGAGAATCGGTGCGCTGACCCGTGCCAGAGAGTCGCCACATACCCCGACCGGCGCCGTGCTGACCACGCCGGCACCATCTGCGGAGAATTGAGTCCCGTCGTCAGGGCGACGTGGCGCGATTCGCACGGCGCCACGCCGATTCTCTGACCCGGTGGGGGCTCGGAGAATTCCGCCCCTGAATGCGGAACCAGGAAATGGCAAAGGAGTTCAATAAACTTTGCATCAGTCTTCATGGTGGAAGACACTAATAACATTCCAAAATTCAAAATAATCACGGGGCAGAAGGAGGAGGGAGGAAATAAATACAATAAATCATAGAATCATAGACGTTTACAGCATGGAAACAGGCCCTTCGGCCCAACCAGTCCATGCCGCCCAGTTTTTACCATTAAGCTAGTCCCAGTTGCCTGCACTTGGCCCATAACCCTCTATACCCATCTTACCCATGTAACTATCTAAATGCTTTTTAAAAGACACAATTGTACCCGCCTCTACTACTACCTCTGGCAGCCCATTCCAGACACTCACTACCCTCTGAGTGAAGAAATTGCCCCTCTGGGCCCTTCTGAATCTCTCCCCTCTCACCTTAAACCTATGCCCTCTAGTTTTAGACTCCCCTACCTTTGGGAAAAGATGTTGACTATCTACCTTATCTATGCCCCTCATTATTTTATAGACCTCTATAAGATCACCCCTAAGCCTCCTACGCTCCAGGGAAAAAAGTCCCAGTCTATCCAGCCTCTCCTTATAACTCAAACCATCAAGTTCCGGCAACATCCTAGTAAATCTTTTCTGCACTCTTTCTAGTTTAATAATATCCTTTCTATAATAGGGTGACCAGAACTGCACACAGTATTCCAAGTGTGGCCGTACCAATGTCTTGTACAACTTCAACAAGACGTCCCAACTCCTGTATTCAATGTTCTGCCCAATGAAACCAAGCATGCTGAATGCCTTCTTCACCACCCTGTCCACCTGCGACTCCACCTTCAAGGAGCTATGAACCTGTACTCCTAGATCTCTTTGTTCTATAACTCTCCCCAACGCCATACCATTAACTGAGTAGGTCCTGGCCTGATTCGATCTGCCAAAATGCATCACCTCACATTTATCTAAATTAAACTCCATCTGCCATTCGTCGGCCCACTGGCCTAATTGATCAAGATCCCGTTGCAATCCTAGATAACCTTCTTCACTATCCACTGTGCCACCAATCTTGGTGTCATCTGCAAACTTACTAACCATGCCTCCTAAATTCTCATCCAAATCATTAATATAAATCACAAATAACAGTGGACCCAGCACCGATCCCTGAGGCACACCACTGGTTACAGGCCTCCAGTTTGAAAAACAACCCTCTACAACCACTTCTGTCGTCCAGCCAATTTTGAATCCAATTGGCAACCTCACCCTGGATCCCGTGAGCTTTAACCTTCTGCAACAACCTACCATGCGGTACCTTGTCAAAGGCTTTGCTAAAGTCCATGTAGACAACGTCTACTGGACTGCCCTCATCTACCTTCTTGGTCACTCCCTCAAAAAACTCAATCAAATTTGTGAGACATGATTTTCCACGCACAAAGCCATGCTGACTGCCCCGAATCAGTCCTTGCCTCTCTAAATGCTTGTAGATCCTGTCTCTCAGAATACCTTCTAGCAACTTACCTACTACAGACGTTAGGCTGTCACGAGGGAAAATGTACGAGGGAAACTATTGGGGCTAAAGGCTGATAAGTCTCCTGGACCTGTTTAGTTACATCCCAGGATATTAAAGGAGGTAGCTACAAAGATAGTGGATGCACTGGTAGTAATCCTCCAAGAATTCTTAACTCCTGGAAAAGTCCCAGAGGATTGGAAAATTGCCAATGTAATACCTTTATTCAAAAAAGGGAGGAGACAAAAAACAAAAAACAATAGGCCAATTGGCTTAACTTCTGTCATTGGGAAAATGTTATAGTCCATTATAAAGGGTGTAATAGCAGAGCATTTAGAATGCATAATATAATCATGCAGAGTGACCATGGGTTCATGAAGGGGAAATCACGCCTGACTAATTTATTGGAATTCTTTAGGTGGTAACAAGCAGGGTAGATGAAGGTGAATCAGTAGATGTAATATACTTGGATTTCTAAAAAAATATTCGATAAGGTACCACACAAAAGGCGACTTAATTAGATAAGAGCCCACGGTGTTAGGTATAGCATATTAGCATGATAGAGGATTGGGTATCTAATAGAAGACAGGGAGTTGGGATAAGATGGGCATTTTCAGGATGGCAATCTGAAACTAGTGGAGTGCCACAGGGATCTGTGGACGAGGGAAGTGAATGCACTATTGGCAAGTTTGCGTATTACACAAAAACAGGTGGGAAGACAAGTTGTGACGATGACCCAAAAAGTCTACAGAGGGACTAACAGGTTAGGTGAGTGGACAAAAACTTGGCAGATGGAATACAATGTAGGAACTTGTGAGTTTGTGCACTTTGGTAGGAAGAATAAAAGAGCCGAATATTATTTAAATGGAGAAAGATGGCAGAAAGCTGCAGGACAGAGGGATGAAGGGGTCCTTGTGCAAAAATCACAAAAAGCTAGCATGCAAGTTCAGCAGGTAATTGGGAATCTGCAAATTTGGAGATACTACATTTAGTTCCCTCGTCCAAATCATAATATACAATGTTAACAGTTGGGGCCCTCGCACAGATCCCTGTGGTACCCCACTAGTCACTGCCTGCTAATCAGAATAAGACCCATTTATTGCAACATTTTGCTTCTTGTTTGCTAACCAGCTTTCTATCCATCTCAAGAAACTGCCTGTAATTCCATGCGCTTTAATTTTACATAGTAATCTGCAAAGTGAGACCTAGGGCGTGATTCTCCGACCTCGTTGCGCTCTCGCTTGAGGGGGATGGGGAGGAAGGTGCTGCGGGGGGCAACTGGCAGGCAACCGCGCATGGCACCACCATGTCAACCACTGGATCATGTGTATCCATTCCGGGGGGAACCTTAGCCCCTGCCCGTCTGCCCCACCGACCACCCATAACCCATATCGACTGCTGAGGCCTCTGATCATGCGGGTGAAGACTATTGCTAATAGGGAATTGACAATCGTGGTTAAGTGAGCATTTCACACAACCCAAGTGTATTCCCGTGGGTGGGTGGGCCATGCAGCACGTGGGAGTCATTGCTTAGCATCTCAATCACACCTTAATGCCAGAAGGTGGGTGAGAGCTCAAGGGATGGGGTGGTGCCTGGTAAGATGGGCCAAGGGTTCGGATGTCGGGCAGTGTTGCAGAAGAAAGTGACAGAGGCGTCATACTGGTTGTAGTCAAGAGTGTTTATTGTCTTTTACAATTCCCCACTCTCCCGATGGTACCGCCCCGTCCCCCCTCTCCTCCGGTGCCCTCAGTGATTCTCAATGTGCTTTGCTTTCCTAGCTCTACCGTTACTTCTAGGTGTCTCCCCAGGATGGACATCAGAGGTAGAGGCAGCCAGCTGCTTACCTTGTCCCGTGGCCTTTGATGCCCCTGGCGGGCGTCCTCTGGGGCTCTGGGACCAGAGGGCCCCGGCTCACTTGTCACCGGCACAGGTACAGCCGTGCCACCCTTTTCCTGTGTGCTGGCCTCGAGACGCAGCCTTATCAGAGGGGTGGAACCCGAGGGAGCTGGTGGTCACCATCCTCAGTCCATGAGATGGGTCCGGTTTGGCACTCAGCGCCCCCTCCTCCCGGTCGGTGCCCATAGAGTCCTTTGGTTCACCTTGGGACGGAGGGGCAACTCGTTTGGGCCCCGGCTGCCCCTGCTCTGCCAGCCATGGTGGCTCCCCGATGCCTGCACCATTGTGTCAACGCTCTCGGCGATGGTCCTCAGTGACTGGGCCAGGCTCTGCAGCGCCTCGGCAATGTCCACCTTCGACTGGGACAAGCTCCGCAGCGCCTCGGTTGTTCCCATCTGAGAGCAGGCACATCCCGCAGCACCTCATCAAGGTCAGCCTGTACTGGATAACATCCCCCAGTGAGTCGGACATTTTGCCGAGGCCTTCAACCATGGCCGTCACTGACTGCACGACGCCTTGGACACTTTCATGCACAGTGCCAATGTCATGCACCACACTCTCCACTGCAGTCGCCACCCTAGCAGTGTTGGCCTCAGTGCCACACATTGCCGGTGACATCTCCTGCTCCCGCAGCCTCTGGGACTCCTCAAATCGGCTAATCATCTGCTGGAGTGACACGGACATCTACCTCTGAATGACCTGACCGCATCCTAACGTCTTGATCAGCTCCGGGTATACCCTCTTCCATATGCTCAGCATCATCCAGCAGCCCTGCGACTGCTGTCTCGCCTGGGGGTTCCTGCTTCCACCTGATGTGCATCACCAGCTGTGTGGTGCTCACCAGATTGTGCCCCAGAAGCCTGATCACTAACATTTCCCACCGAGGTGCGTGTATCTGCGCTGGTGGACGGTGGGGATGGCAGCTGTGACAACTTGATTGTGTCTTCCTCAGTGTTCCCTTCCGAGGTGTTCTCCTGGGAGGCTGGAAAAGGGGCCACGCCGGATGGGCCGCCACCATTGGCTGGAGAATCTGTGGGAGAATGGACATGTGGTCAGTGGGAGGGAGTAGTCAGTCTGTAAGGCAATAACTCACGTTTGACAGGTTGTATGGGTGAAGCCTGGTGGTTCTTCACCTCTCAGCCACCAACCAACCTCTGCGTGGGTGACGGCCCTGTTCACGGCCACCCCTGTTAACTCCAGGGCCTGCTTCTTGATGGAGGTGAGGATTCTTAAGTCCGGCACTCCACCGCCAGTTTGGGCCCTCTCCCAGCAATTGTGGGAGAGCTTTTTCCTGAGGAGATACACAGGGGGCATCGTTAGCCACATGTATGGTTCATAGTGATGGGAGGGGGGGGTGAAGGAAGGGTTCGGTGGGTTGAGGGGAGAGGGGTGGTGAAGGAATGCTTGTGGGTTGCATGGAGAGTTGGGGGTGTGGATGTTCGCGTGGGGGTGGAAAGGACTCGGGAGGGAGGGGCGTTGGTGTCTACACACTCGTGATGCCCGGTGTAGGTCGTTCACCTTTTTTTCGGTACTGGAGGCCAGTCCTCCTGGTGACATTCCTGGCACTCACAGCTGCCTCCACCTTGTCCCAGGCAGCACTGGTTACCCTATGGTTGACCCTCCTGGACCTTTGAGGAACAGGACATCTCTCCTGGCCTCCACTGCGTCTAGGAGCCTGGCCAGGTCTGCATCCCCAAATCTTGGGGCTGGTCTCCTGGGTGCCATTGTTGCGAGGTGACTGGGGTTGGCTGCGCAAATGCTGCTTAAGTGCTGCTCAACCTTGTTAGCGGGGAGGGTGGGGAGGGGGTTGGCGAATCGGCTGGCGAGCCTTCATTTGCAGCGAGAAGCCTGTGGGGCCTCGTTAACAATAATAATAAGTGGACCAATTAACATTGAATAGTGTTGCCGGCCAAGCTGGGTCGAGCACCGGGAAACCCTCGGCAGTTCCCACTCACTACCACACTTAGAAATCTTTCTGGAGAAACGAAATCTTTCCGGCCCCTTATCGAAAGTCTTCTGGAAGTTGAAATAAACCACATCCACCGGCTCTCCCTGGTCAATTCTACTAGTTACATCTTCAAAGAATTCTCGTAGATTTGTCAAGCATGATTTTCCTTTTGGAAATCCATGCTGACTTTGTCTGATTACGCCACTGGTTTCCACATGCTATGCTATGAAATCCTTGAAATTCTAGCAACTTCCCTAGTTCCGATGTTAGGCTCACTGTTTTATAGTTCCCTGTTTTCTCTCTATCACCCTTTTTGAATATTAGCTACCCTCCAATCTGTAGGAACTATTTCAGAGTCTAAAGAATTTTGGTAAATGACCACCAATGAATCTACTATTTCTAGGGCCACTTTCTTAAGTACTCTGGGATGAAGATTATCAAGCCCTGGAGATTTGTCTGCCTTCAATCCCCTTAATATCCCCCAAACCATTCCTTTAATAATACTAATTTTCCTCACTAAAGCTTGTGTTTCTCAGAACTTCCAGTACATTATTCATGTCTTCCTTTGTGAAGATAGAAGCAAAGTACAAATTTAGTTCCTCAGCCATTTCTTTGTTCCCTGTTATGAATTCCCCTGACTGTAAGGGGCCTACATTAGTTTTTATCAATATTTTTCTCTTTACATATCCATAAAAACTTTTACAGTCAGTTTTTCTGTTCCCCACAAGCTTATTTTCAATTAGATTTTCCCATTCTTAATCAATCCCTTGGTTCGCCTTTGCTGAATTTTAAACTGTTCCCAGTGCTCAGGTCTATTGCTTTTTCGTGCTGACTTGCTAACTTGTGTTCCTCTTCTTTGAATCTCTTTTTTGAATCATGCTATATCTAATTACCCTTGTAACCCATGGTTTGGCCACTCTTGTGCAAAATAGGAATATCCTTTGGAGTTCACCCATTGGCTCCTTGAATGCCTGCCATTGCCTGTCCACTGTCCTTCCTTTCAGTAATGTTTCCCAGTCCGTCATAGCCACCTCATGCCTCATAATATCATAGTTACCTTTATTGAGGTTCAGAACTCTGGTCTCAGAATCAACTAACTCACTATCCACCTCGATAAAGAATTCAACCATATTATGGTCACTCTTCCCCGAGGGTTCTCTCGACTAGATTGCCAACTATTCCTTTCTCATTGCACAACATCCAGTCCACAATGGCCTGTCCCCTTGTTGGTTCCTCAACATATTGGT
The DNA here is from genome assembly GCF_047496885.1 of Scyliorhinus torazame. Classification (NCBI taxonomy): domain Eukaryota; kingdom Metazoa; phylum Chordata; class Chondrichthyes; order Carcharhiniformes; family Scyliorhinidae; genus Scyliorhinus; species Scyliorhinus torazame. Next base: position 211,491,821 of record NC_092714.1, read on the forward strand.
CCAGAAAATCATCCCGTATACACTCCAGAAATTCCTCCTCTATAGTACTGTGACTAATTTGAGTCACTCAATCTATATGTAGATTAACGTCACCCATAATCACAGATATCCCTTTATCACATGCATCTCTGATTTCCTGTCTAATGTTATTCCCAACATTCCCACTGAAGTTTAGTGGCATGTATACCACCCCTACGAATGTTTTTTGCCCCTTGACGTTTCTTAACCCGACCCAGACAGATTCAACATCATCTTGTAGCCACCTGAGTTGGCCACTTCCCGACTTAAAATGGAGAACCACAAAGGCTGAAGGAAAATTCAGCCAACACAGGCAAAAACTAGCAGGTGCAAGTTTACTGTGTATTAGACTCTGCAGAAACTCAGACAGCATCGATACAAGCAGCCATCTGCATAGTAATGTAGCACCCATCTACATAGTAATGAGCGATCCCGGGAACAATCGAAACATTTTAAGGTAAACAAAGCCAAGCCAGACTCCTCGGCGCCAGCAGGAGCCAACACAAAAGAGGTTAACGGACACTTAAAGACTGCCCAACGATCAGGGAACCACTCCAGCATTGGAGAAATCGAACCAAGTGATTGGAACAAAGTCCAATCACTTGAAACCAGGTACGGGGTCCACCTCGAAGGGCGGGAAGCCCCTGGGGACTATAAAGTAAAGCCCCAAGTTCAAATCGTCCTTCTTGACAGGGTCACTCAGCAACGCGAAGCAACCCCTGAGAGTTAACTGTCCAGCGGCCTCCAAGCAAGTAAGTTTCAAGTCAACACTCGCTACGAGATAGGCACTCCTAGCTACCAGTCCATACCAGTTTTGAATCCCGCAGACTCAGGACCTGAACGAAAGGCCATTTGTTCCCCTGACCTGGTGGGCCAGTCCGAAGCTAAGTATAGGCCTGTTAGTGATAGAAATAGCCTAGAAAGTAGAGTTTATGCATGAATAGTGATTTACCGTGTATAATAAATGTGCTTTGATTTGAATCTTATTAATTGGTGTGTTGAGTTATTGATCATTACTTGAACTTGAACCTCGTGGCGGTATCATAAAGATACCTGACGACTCTAGAGCAAAGGTTATAAAATAGAGCCAATTGAACCAACCAAAAGTTAGCAATAATCTGTATTAATATCTTTCCTCAATATTGTACCAACGAAAAGAGAGGGTGGGGCTTTTTGGAAAGAGCACCCTACCCAAGGTCCACACATCCACCCTATCCCCATAAACTAGTAACCCCACCGAATACTAAGGGCAATATTGGACACTAAGGGCAATTTCGCATGGCCAATCCACCAAACCCGCACATCTTTGGACTGTGGGAGGAAACCGGAGCACCCGGAGGAAACCCACGCACACACGGTGAGAATGTGCAGACTCTGCACAGACAGTGACCCAAGCCGGGAATCGAACCTGGGACCCTGGAGCTGTGAAGCAATTGTGCTATCCACAATGCTACCGTGCTGTACAAATTTGCTTATGTTTATTTTTGTTGTGTTGTGTATAAAAAGAAAAAACTCTAATAAAAACATGTTTTTTTAAAATTGTTTCAATATCTTCTTTAATCAACAATGCAGCTCCACCATCTTTTCCTTTCTGTCTGTCCTTCCTAAAAACTGATAGCCCTGAATGTTTAGTTCCCATCCTTGGTCACCTTGGAGCCATGTCTCCGTAATCTCAACTGTATCATATCCCTTTACATCTATCTGCGCTAGTAATTCATCTATTTTATTTTGACTGCTCCGCGCTTTCAGGTACAAAACCTTAAGGCTAGTCCTTTGAACAATCCTTGTCCCAACCCTACTATTTTTTTACTGTGTCATTATCAGATACGTGTCCTTCATTTCTCTGCCTATCACTTTTCTTATTTTCCTTGCTGTCATTTTCTCTTGTTCTTGATTTCCCCTGCTCTGAATTCTTACATAGATTCCCATTCCCCTGCCATATTAGGTTAAACCATCCCCAACCGCTCTAGCAAGCACCCCCCTCCCCACCCCCCCGCCCTGCAAGGACATCAGTCCCGGTCCTGCTCACCTGTAACCACTCCAGTTTAGACAGATCCCACCTCCCCCCAGAGCCAGTCCCAATGCCCCAGGAATATGAAACCCTCCCCCTCACGCCATCTCTTCAGTCATGTATTCATTCGATACATCCTACTATCTCTACTCTGACCAGCATATGGCACTGGTAGTAATCCTGAAGAATGATGCTGACCGTATTGAGACATATAGGATTCTCAGGGAGCTTGACAGGATAGATGCTGAGAGGATGTTTCCTCTCGTGAGAGAGGCAAGGACCAGAGGGCATAATCTCAGAGTAAGGGGTCGTCCATTTAAGACCGAAATGAGGAGGAATTTCTTCTCTCTGAGGGTATTGCTGTGTGGAATTATTTAGTGCAGAGGGCTGTAGAGGTTGGGTTGTTAAGTATGTTCGCAGTTCCAGGGTCCCAGGTTCGATTCCCGGCTTGGGTCACTGTCTGTGCGGAATCTGTACATTCTCCCCGTGTGTGCGTGGGTTTCCTCCGGGTGCTCCGGTTTCCACCCACAGTCCAAAGATATGCAGGTTAGGTGGATTGGCTATTCTAAATTGCCCCTTAGTGTCCAAAAACGTTAGGTGGGGTTATTGGGTTACGGGGATAAAGGGGGATAGGGTGGAGGTGTGGGGCTTAAGTAGTGTGCTCTTTCCAAGGGCTGGTGCAGACTTGATGGGCTGAATGGCCTCCTCCTGCACTGCAAATTCTATGATTCTATGATTTTATATTATGAATGGGGAGGGGGGGTAAGATACACAAAAGGATGCCCCTGATGCACAAATGGAACCCCCAAAGGAAGTTACCCCCTGTCTTCCTGCCCACTCTTGCCTGCCTTTCCCTGCCAACTGCATTATGTCTTGGGCAGTGTAATATTTGGGTCAATTGGCTTGTTAAGATGCTTGATTGACTGTTATGGAGGTTTTGATTAAATGGTGGCCGGCTGCCAAATGTAGCACCTGCCCAGCTACCACATTATTGGAAACTGGCATGTTGACGTCAGGATTGTGAGCCAACATTGTCACGCTCCCGGATTTTATGCATATGTGGGACAGCAGCAGTCACGATTTCCACATGTAAGATCCTGGCCTTGGAGGATAAACTACAGGATATTTTTGTAATGTTATGGAACTAGCCTAGCACATGTTGGCATTTATTACAGCCTGTCTTTATATAACCATACTAACTTTAGCAATTTTTTTGCTCTTGTAGAGACATTTGCAAAATGATAAAACTAATGGCACTTTCTATTTAATCCTTCCACTCACATTAGAACAGTTTTGCTTCTGCTTGTTGCAACATATTGCACTCAAATGTTAACTTCCTGTTCTTCCACATTAGGACAGTTGCTACATCACTTCTAGCCTGCTTTCTGGTTGGGCAGCTCTGGGGCCCTGCGTTAGAGGAAGAGTAGACAGTCGCAGGGAGTGCTGTATCACGCCAAGCTGTGTACAATTTAGGTCAAATTACGGGAACTTCTGGGAAGCGGCACTTATTCCAGGAAAGGTCATTAAAGTTCAGCAAACAGTACAGCCATTGCAGAACAGCACCTGAGTCTTCATTGCAAACAAAAAGAGAATCATTGACAGTTCTTTAGACTCAGAGTGTTGCTGTGTAAGCAAGAAATCTCATTGCATTCAATTTGAAGCTAGGGGGAGGGAAAAATACTTAGCTTTCAAAGGAACACTTAACAAACGTTTTCACTGTTCATAAAAGGAATGATGGTTCTAATATCCTAATGTTTATTTTTGGCTCAGCCTCGCATCTACTATCATTTTACATGTGCTATGTTCAATTTTCGATTTGATTATGACTTTTAGGTGACTATTCCGTGATAAAGAGGGACCCATGATTTTAAGGCACTCGTCTAGTTAGCTTCTGAGAGGGATTCTATGATTTGTATTTGCATATCCAAAGAGGAAAACCATCCAATGGCACACGGGCGCTTTGGTCACCCAGGGTAGGCCGCTTGGTGCCTTCCTCTTCACCAGATTACTGTCCCTTATTTTGAGATTGTGGTGGCGTGGCTCCTTTATTTTTTTAATAATCTTTATTATTGTCCCAAGTAGGCTGACATTAACACTGCAATGAAGTTACTGTGAAAAGCTCCTGGTCGCCACACTCCGGCGTCTGTTTGGGTACACAGACAGAGAATTGAGAATGTCCAATTCACCGAACAGCACGTCTTTCGGGACTTGTGAGAGGAAACGGAGCACCCGGAGGAAACCCACGCAGACATGGGGTGAATGTGCAGACTCCGCACAGGCAGTGACCCAAGCCAGGAATTGAACCCGGGACCCTGGTGCTGTGAAGCAACAGTGCTAACCACTGTGCTACCGTGCTGCCCCAAAGGGCAATCCTTTGAAGGCCACATGACAGGCCCGCTGGGAGCCTATGGGGACATAGCGATCATTCACCTTTTAAAAAAATATTTGTATTCATAGCTTTTTACATATGTACATAAAAATATCAGCAGACCAAAACAGCAACATGAACAGAAACTACAAGCCCCCAACTGCCCCTGATACCGACCCCCTGACACACCTCCTTCCTGTCATGATATACATCAGCATATCATGGTGCAATCACACACACACTGACACACTGATGGACATAAAGTAGGACCAACCAGCATACACAACATCGCAGCCAATCACCAATGAGAGCACACGCACTATAAAGACAGAGGACACCAGAGTTCCCGGGAGATTCTAGCGGCAGCCAGCTCAGAGCACAGAGCTCACAGCCTGCCTCACAGACATTCACCATGTGCTGAGTGCCTCACCTAGATAGTGAGAGGACAGGGTCCACAGATAAGCTGGTAATGCACGTACCCAAGCTTACAGTATGTTATTGCAGTTGAGTTGTTAATAAAATAGAGTTACACCATCTCCAGCCGAGTTGACCTGTTTGTAGACCAGAACACCCAACACGACATGGTACCAGGCGTGGGGTACGAACCCACGCGGACGAACATCCAACGTGACACTTCCTATTTTATCCCCTGATCTCCCCCCCCCCCCCCCCCCCCACTGGCCTCTCAATTCACCTTGAAGAAATCGATGAATGGTTTCTACCTCCGGGTGAATCCCTCCTCCGACCCCCACAAAACAAACTTGACCTTCCCCAAACCCAGAAATTCTGCCAGGCCACTCACCCATACCCCCACCTTTGGCATCACTGAGTCCCGCCAGCACAAAATCCGTCTCCGGGCTATCAGGGAGGCAAAAGCTTCTCTCCCCACCTGGCTTTCCGGATCGTCCGACACACCAAATATCACCACTTCCGGACTCGGGGCCACTCCCACCCAGAACCTCGGACATAACATCTGAGAACTCCTGTCAGAACTCCCTCAGCCTTGGACATGCCCACACCTATCCTTCACCCCTGCAATGAACTGGCTCATCCTCGCAACCGTCATGCGGGCCCTATGCACCACCTTAAACTGGATGAAGCTGAAACTTGCACACGACAAGGACGCGTTCACCCTCGCAGGGCTTCTTTCCATGTCCATGCCTGCATCTCCCCACCCAACTCCTCCCATTTACACTTAATCTCCTCCAGTGGAATGCTCTCCTTCTCCATCAACTCACTGTAGATATCCGACACCGTCCCCTCCCAATCTCATCCTCCAACAACAACTTATCCTGCAACACTGGAACCGGCTGCCCCGGGAAGGACGGCACCTCTCTCCTCACGAAATCTCTCACCTGCAGGCACCTAAAAACATTCCCTTTTGGAAACTCATACTCTACTCCAACTCCTCCAGTCCCGCAAACTTACCCCCCATACACAAGTCCCTAAAGTACACTATCCCCACCTGCCTCCACCTCCGGGACCTCACATCCAGTCCCGCCAGCACAAACCTATGATTAACACATATCGGCACCCAAAACAACATGCCTTCTAACTCAAAATGTTGCTGGCTCCACACCTACCATGCTGAAACCATCACAGGATGCACAAAGTATCTGACCAGCAAGAAAGGAAGGGGCACCAACAACAGTGCCCTCAAACTCATCCCCCTGCACGACGCCGCCTCCATCCGCCCCTACACCACCCTCCCCTCCACTGCCCATTTCCTCATGATTGTGATGTTTGCCACCCAATACTAATCCATGATGTGGAGATGCCAGCGTTGGACTGGGGTGAGCACAGTAAGAAGTCTTACAACACCAGGTTAAAGTCCAACAGGCTTGTTTGGAATCACTAGCTTTCAGAGTGCAGCACCTTCATCTGGACTTTACCCAAGACTTCTTACAATAATAATTCATCAAACTTGGCAATGCCAGCCCCATCCCTTGCCCCCGCTCCAAGAACACTTTCCTCACCCGCAGGGTCTTCCACGTCCACAGTCTTCCCTGCCCACACAAACCCTGAACTTATCCAGTTCACCTTCCTGAAAAAGGACTCGGGAACATAGATAGGGATGTTCTGGAACACGAACAAGAACCTGGGCTGCCCCATCCTGGCACTGCCATCTGGCTGCTATACTGGCACTGCCAAGAAGCCCAGGTAGTGCTGGCAGGGGCACTGCCAGGGTAATAGGTTGCCACTGCCAGGGTAATAGGTTGCACGCGCGATCAGGCCGGGGTTGCACGCGGTGGGTGTTGGGGTTGTGGGGGGAGGGGGGGGGCTGGCTTTCCCATGTTGCTTTCGGACTGGGGGAAGTTGTGGATTTTTTGGTGGGCCTCGGAGATCGGAATGTCATTTTTGGGCAGCACGGTAGCACAGTGCATAGCTCTGTTGCTTCACAGTGCCAGAGTCCCAGGTTCAATTCCCTGCGTGGGTCACTGTCTGTGAGGAGTCTGCATGTTCTCCCCGTGTCTGCCTGGGTTTCCTCCGAGTGCACCGGTTTCCTCCCACAAGTCCCGAAAGACGTGCTTGTTCGGTAATTTGGACATTCTGAAATCACCCTCTGTGTACCCGAACAGGCACCGGAATGTGGCGACCAGGGATTTTTCACAGTAACTTCATTGCAGTGTTAATGTAAGTCTACTTGTGACAATAAAGATTATTATTAATAATAAAAATGGCATCCCGATCTCTAGCTACAACGGGGAGTTCCGATGAGTGGAGTTACCCGTTGTAAAAACATGGCTATGTGTGGCCTCGACCGCGTGATCCCCATTTAGGCCCCTTATTGAATGTGAGTCGCTTTGAGTAGCCACGTGTTTCTCGGCACTGCGAGTGTCGGGAAACACGCGGCTAAACGCGTTCGCTCGGGGACTTTGTTCCCTTTTGGGAAGATCGCAGCCTCTGTGTTGTCAAGAGTTAAAAGAATGGTCTTCGCGCTGGCATTTTTAGAAGTCCGAATAGATTAGGCCCTATATGCAAGGTAGGGATGAAATCAAGGTAGGGACGGAATTTTCCTCTGGGGTTGCAGAGGGACAGTCCCACCCCTGGAGCAGCAGCTTCTTCTCCAAGTATTACACAACGGTCATCCTGGTCAGTCCAAGATGAAGATGCTGGCCAGGAGTTACGTTTGGTGGGCAAGGATTGTCAGGGAGATTGAAAGTATTGTCAACCGTTGTGAACAGCGTCAGACACAGCAGACCCTTCCACCTGCAATAGGTTTGCACCCTTGGGAGTGACCGGGGCTTCCATGGACGAGTCTCCACATTGACTTTGTGGGTCTCTTTTTGGATATGATGATTTTGATTGTGGTAGATGGCCACTCAAAGTGGCTGGATGTCCAGCTCATGCGTTCCTGCAGCGGCCTCCATGGACAAACTGCACCAGATCTTTGTCATTAACGGTCTACTCGAGGTGATTGTCTCAGAAAACGATGCTTCAACCTTCACAGCTGAAGAGTTTCAACTCTTTGTTAAGTCTAATGGGATCCTGCACCCAGCCCCATACACCCTGCATCAAACAGGTTGGCTGAATGAATGGTCCAAATGTTCAAAGTGTCAATGGAAAAACAAGCTAATTGGCCATTATTGCTTCATGTAGTGGACTTCTTGGTCTCATACAATTCAACCCCACATACCAAGACATGGGGCCACCGCAGCTGAGTTAATGATGGGCAGGCGCCTCAGGACCCAGCTTGACCTCATTTTTCCGAATTTGTAGGGGAGGTAGAGGCTAGTCAAGCCTCACAGAAAGGCCACCATGATACAGTTAAGAAGGATGGCACATTCCAAACAGATGATTTAGTGTACATGGTGGAGAATTGTTGCCAGGACTGGGCCTATATCCTATGTCGTATACCTACAGGGCTGTGAAGTGAGAAAACATGTTGATCGCTTGAGAAGCAGGAAGCAATTCACCGGCTGCATTGCTCTCTCCCTTGAGTGCAGTGCGGCTGGTGAATGCGGGGAGAGTCCTCTCGTGGGCTTACAACAGCCTGTGCGCTTCGCGAGATTCACCCAAGACCTGCGAGGCATCGGAATCTCAAACATGGCCACAAATGGTGTGACCAAACGGCGTGTGCCAAAGCTGGTTTTAAACCGGCTTAGGAGAACTTACCTGGTATCTACCGGCAACGCTGGATCCACCGGCCTACCCAGCAAGGCTGCAGCTGGGCGTAATTCAGCACTGGTCCACACAAACGTGAACCAGGTGGAACGGCATTCAGGGGGGCTCTTGGGCTATGAAAGACTGCTGTGTGGTTGGGGTCAGTGCAGGGTGGCCTCCGGCCCTCTTCCTGGAACGCAGCCAACCTGGCACTGCCAAGATGCTCATGTGGCACTGCCAAGTTGGCAGGAGCATTGCCCAGGATGGCAGTGCAAGGGTGCTCAAGTGCCAGGGTGGCCCTGCCAAGGGCCAGGTGGTGAGGGGGGCCATGCCCACGAAAGGAGAGTGGAGGGGTTGAACAGTGGGGGGGTGCGGGGCACATACGTAGGGGCCTCTGAAAGGTTGGAGGGGTGAAGGATGGCAGTCCTAGAAGGGAGGGGGTGCTTTAAGGGAGCTTGAGAGGGGCCTGAAGAGATGAGACCCCCCGGGACCCCAAAGCGGGTGTCCTCACTTGGGGAGTGTGGGGTAGTGTCCATATGAGTGGGGGGTGACATTGCCCATGGGTGAGGGGTATGGGGATCCACAAACTCACTAGAAATTGGGGCACCCTTTCAAAATGGCGGCCGATCTCTGTGTTGAGCTCCCCAGTGCTAAAAATATGTCAAGTGTGGGCTAAACTGATGAGAAACTCCCCAGGGCCCAAAAAAGTGACTAAGTGTCATTGAATAGCAGTGGGGAACTCGCCGGCAGAACTGGTGAGAATCTCCCTGAAAAACCTGCCACAAATTAACTTAGAAATTTTGGGGGAGAATCACGCCCAGAGAGAAACTGTCACCCCCGCAAATGGGCGGGTAGACCCAATCCCAGCTACCAGTATACCGCTTGCCAAGTCTGTGATGTTAGAACAGAGATTTTCTCAAGGGGCAGCATTCGCGGCCCCAGACGGAGTTGAAGAGGTAGTCAGTACTGCCCCTACTTCGGAATCTCCCAATTTATCTGCCCTTGCTGTAGACTTGTAGGCCTCCAATCTGGAAAAGCCAGTTGCCAAGTTGAGACCTTCGGCAAGAGTTAGGAAATCACCTGATAGACGTACCGTATGAACTTTGCTTGGCAATCTATTACTGTAATTCTCTTTGTCTATACAGAAGTGTAAGTAAGAGTTTTTCTGTGTTTGTATTTCAGGGATCTGTAAGGGAACTTAAGCGTGGGCGGGGCGAGGAATGTGGTAGCATGGCCCCTTTAAGGGGCGATCCTTCATGGGCCAAGCGACATACCGGGAGCCTATGGAGATGAAGCACGGGTAGGTTAGCCTATCAAGTGTTTGGGCACGGACCGGGCTGTTGGAGTTTGGTCAGAGTTAGCTTGGGAGTCGAGGGAGTTAGACCTGTGCAGTAGTTGTACTGTTGTGTATGCAAAGTTTGAAATTAAATAAACCACCGTTGTAATGTAACACTGCCTTGTTGCTTGCCTCGGAATACAACAGGGACCATTATAACTTCATAAATGCCAGATGATAGAAGTGAATGATATTAAACTTTGTTCTGTTATTAACAATCACTAATAGAGACCTTGTAACCTTCTGCAGGAATATCAACTGCCTGTACACAATCAAAAATCAGCTATTTAAAGATAGGAAAATAGTGTTTCAGATATGCATTCTGATGGCTGAGGCTCACTTTCAAAATAACATGGAATTGGAAATTTGGACTTAACTATAAATCCAAGTCAAAAACCGGCCTGAGATTTACAGATTCACTTGTGTCATGATATAGGCTGTAATCAGTTCAAATTTTTTTGATTATTGAATATCTGAGGTCATTATGAAGATACTAAAACTAAAAGTAGAAGTGAATACTCAGGTTATGAGTTTTTACTTTAGGTTTAGAATCTCTTGTGTTTGGGTCATTGCAAAGTTTAAAGATGACTAAGGGATATCTTCTCTTGTAGAACAGCATACATCAGGCACGTATTGATGCCAGACTGCAACTGATTAAATGCACATAGTTAATACACTGATGAGCAATTTAAAGCAGTTTCAAAACAGTCCCCTGATAGCCCAGTGGATAAAGGCACCCCATAGTGTGGTGGTGAGTCATGGAATTCAGGAAAATCATACTTTCGGTTCCTGCTGTGCGTTGAGATGATTGCTCTTTCAATGGGATTACAACAGGCCTCAGAACTTCTGGATCAGGGAGAAAGAGAATATAATTAGCCAGTTGACATTCATGATAGTTAGCCAGTTAACCCTTGCTCCAATGGGGAATTTTAACTGTCAGCGGGGTTCCTGTGGGTAAACTGTTGGTTTCCATTAGTTTTGTGCTCACCCGCAGCAGTGTGCGACCATGGTGATTTTAAAGCTATCACGACATGCCATTGATACTCTTCTGGTCTTCCCATAGATGGGAAGTGGCTGCTGATCTTCAGAAGGCCAAATGGACCCTGAACACCCCCAGGCACTCCAATAAGTGGAGTCCAGGGATCTTGCTTTAGCAAAGTGGAGGTTGGGATTGTCTAGAGTCGGGGAAGCTTAACCTTTCCGTGAGTGTCCCAGAGGACCAGTTATACTGTCCTTGGATTGATTCTTCAGCATTCCAATCCTCTGTTGGCCTTGACCTGTATTTTCTGTTCTGGTCGAGTCATCATAAGGCAATGAGCATTGATGGATGGATAAGTAACCCAGAGCATTTTAACTGTCCAGTAGATGGATAGTCTTAAACTCCCAACCCGATCTCCCTCAAATGGATGATACACAATGTGGAATGATAGTTCGTCCATACTGAAACTATAGAAAGCAAACATGCTGCCTGTCCTAGTGCAACAATGTCCTCCCACTATTTCATAGCATGTTGAAACTCACAAGACTAATATTGCTACTTAATGGCAGAAGATTAAGAGAAGAAAGCAAATTAAAAACAAGTGCACTGTTACGTAGCAGGTTGTTTCAACATAACAGGCAGCTGCATTCACAATCTATCAATGCAATCCTTTATGTGTCATGGATTGTAGAAGACTGGTCATCTAAAGCTGACAGATTATTTTACTACTTGTCCTCTTCTTTAGTTACTGAGACTTTAATGTAAGGTTGGGTTTGAACACCTATGTCCCCGAACAGGCGCCGGAATGTGGCGACTAGGGGCTTTTCACAGTAACTTCATTGAAGCCTACTTGTGACAATAAGCGATTTTCATTTTCATATCATACAGGCAGAAAAATAGTTATTTCAGTTTGAGTTAACAGCGATACAAACTTTAAATTTGATGGAGCTGAATTTATTTCATTTGGACCTTATTTTCGAAAGATGGTGAGTATTTGATTTGGAATGGCAGTGCCTGTTGTTTGGCTGCTATGGGTGTCATTTGGTGGGTCGGTGCAGACCCAATGGGCCGAATGGCCTCCTTCTGCATTGTATGTTCTATGTTCTTGTCTCAGTCCTGCCCGAGGTTGGTGAAAACAGCTTTGCTTCACTATTTTCACCAAGGTGACCCATTATTTGATATGGAGGTGGGCTCGCTGCACAATTGGAGGTCGGGAGGGGGTTGCGGAAACAGAGCTGGGTTAGAGGTGCTGGAAGTCTGCACTAAAAAAGAAAAAAAAAGATGTTGCTATTTGTATGCACATTATTGATCTGGACGAGAATGTGGGAGGTATGATCAGTAAATTTGCAGATGTCACAAAAATTGGTGGTGCGGTAAATAACAAGGAAAAAGGTCTTAGATGACAGGGCAATATAGATGGGTTGGTCAGATAGGCAGAACAGTGCGAAATGGAATTTAACCCTGAAAAATGTAAGATTATGCATTTGGCTGGACTAACAAGGCAAGGGAATACACAATAAATGGCAGGACGCTAGGAAGTACAGAGGGATCTTACGGTGCATGTCCTAAGAACCCTGAAGGTAGCAGTACAGGTAGATAAGCTGGTTAAAAGGCATATGGGATACTTGCCTTTATTCGCCAAGGCATAGAATATAAGAGGGAAGTTATGATGGAGCTTTATAAAACAGCTAGAGTACTGGGTGAGGTTCTGCTGGCCCAACTACAGGAAGGAAATGATTGCAGTAGAGAGGGTGTCGAGGAGATTTACCAGGATGTTGCCTGGGCTGCAGCGTTTCAGCTATAAAGAGAGGCTGGTGAGACTGTTGTTTTCCTTAGAGAAGGATGAGGAGGGACCTGCTAGAGGTGTATAAGATTATGAGGGGCATAAATAGGGTGGATGGGAAGGAACCTTTCCCCTTAGTGGAGTGACTGCAGGATAAATGGGGTGGGATTCTCCGACCCCCTGCCGGGTCAGAGAATCCTCGGGGGCCGGCGTGAATCCCGCTCCGCCGCTGGCTTCTGTATTCCCCGGCGCCGGTTTTCGGACGGGGCGGGGATAACACCGCGCCGGTCGGGGGCCATTGGCAGCGGCCCCCCTGGCAATTCTCCGGGCCCCGATGGGCCGAGTGGCCACCTGTTTTTGGCCAGTCCCACCGGCGTGAAATGGACATGGTCCATAACGGCGGGACCTAGCTTGTTGGCCATAGGGTCACCGAGGGGGCACGAGGGGATCTGGTCCCGGGGGGGGAGGATGTCCCCCACGGTGGCCTGGTCCGCGATCGGGGCCCACTGATCTGCGGGTGGGCCTGTGCCGTGGGTGCACTCTTTCCCTCCGCGCCAGACCCTGTAGGGCTCCGCCATGGCCGGTGCGGAGATGAACCCCCCCTGCGCATGCGCAGGACCATGGCAGCCCTTCGCCGCCGGTTGGCGTAGTGCCAACCCTTCCGGCGCCGGCCTAGCCCCCTGAAGTGCGGCGGATTCCGCAACATCCGGGTGGCCGGACACCGGAGTGGTTTGTGCCGTTCTTGGTTCCGGCGCGGGCCATCCCGCCGATTGCGGGAGAATCCCGCCTGTGATGTGCTGCAGTTTGAAAGATGTTCACTAAGATCTGTAGCTGATCTTTGAAACGACCCAAGTGAAGAAGTGAAAGGTCACGGAGACTTTGATGGCTGCTGCCAGGGCAGTGCAACAAGTGTGAGGCCTTTGACGAAGAGGACAGGGATCACTGACTATCTGCCTGGAGAATCACTGTGTCCCCTGGCACTAAGTCTTGGCCATCGTCAGATTGTTCCTTCTTTGCAGGTAGTTCTGTGTCGAGGGTATGGCTTCTATTGCCTTCCTTCTTTTCCCATGCCCTCCAGTTGCACAGAGTTCTGCCTTTCCTTCAGAGGGTGTTGCTCCCTCATTGGCACTGGGCCCAAAACCAGACAGTCATTTCTCCAATCCTCATTACATCCTTTCTTTCTATGGATAGAATCATTCTTGTAAACCTCTTCTGCACTCTCTCCAAAGCATTCACATCCTTCCTAAATTGCAACCTCCTGAACTGGACACAGCATCCCAACTGCAGTCTATCTAGTGTCATATACAACATAACCCTTCAACAAGCAGGTTCACTATAACCTCCTTGCTCTTGTATGGCATGCTTACTAATAAAGCCTAGGATATTATATGCTTTATTAACTGCTGTCTCAATCTGTCATACAACCTTTAATGATTTATGCACATACGTAGAATCCTTTGCTCTTTCACTGCCTTTAGAACTATAACCTTTATTTTATATTGTTTCTCCATGTACCTCCTAAAATGTATCACCTCACATTTCACCATATTGAATTTCAGCTGCCATCTCTCTGCCCACTCCACCAACTTGTCAATGTCATTTTGAAGTTCTACACTGTCCTTCTTACAGTTTACAATGTTTCCAAGTTTTGTATCATTTGCAAATGTTGAGATTGTTCCCTGTACACCTGTGCATGAAGGTCTCGATTATTAATACAGAACAGGAAAAGCAAGTGTCCTAATACTGATCTCTGGATAACTCCACTACAAACCTTCCTCCAGCCCAAAAATGCATCTCTTAGCCATTAATTTATGTTTCCTTTAACACAGCTAATTTTGTATCCACGTTGCTTCTGTCCTTTTTATCCAGGAGCTACAACATTTCTCACAAGTTTGTGCCACTGCCTTTTGGAAGTCCATGTACACAAAACAGTTTTGTCCTCACCAACACTCGCTGCTAAGCAAAGAACAAAGAAAAGTACAGCACAGGAACAGGCCCTTCAGCCCTCCAAGCCCATGCCGACCATGCTGCCCGACTAAACTACAATCTTCTACACTTCCTGGGTCCGTATCCCTCTATTCCCATCCAATTCATGTATTTTTCAAGGTGCCCCTTAAATGTCACTATCGTCCCTGCTTCCACCACCTCCTCCGGTAGCGAGTTCCAGGCACCCACTACCCTCTGTGTAAAAAACTTGCCTCGTACATCTACGCTAAACCTTGCCTCTCGCACCTTAAACCTATGCCCCCCTAGTAATTGACCCCTCTACCCTGGGGAAAAGCCTCTGACTATCGACTCTGTCTATGCCCCTCATAATTTTGTAGACCTCTATCAGGTCGCCCCTCAGCCTCCGTCGTTCCAGTGAGAACAAACCGAGTTTATTCAACCGCTCCTCATAGCTAATGCCCTCCATACCAGGCAACATTCTGGTAAATCTCTTCTGCACCCTCTCTAAAGCCTCCACATCCTTCTGGTAGTGTAGCGACCAGAATTGAACACTATACTCCAAGTGTGGCCTAACTAAGGTTCTATACAGCTGCGACATGACTTGCCAATTCTTATACTCAATGCCCCGGCCAATGAAGGCAAGCATGCCATATGCCTTCTTGACTACCTTCTCCACCTGTGTTGCCCCTTTCAATGACCTGTGGACCTGTACACCTAGATCTCTCTAACTTTCAATACTCTTGCGGGTTCTACCATCCACTGTATTTTCCCTACGTGCATTAGACCTTCCAAAATGCATTACCTCACATTTGTACGGATTAAACTCCATCTGCCATCTCTCCGCCCAAGTCTCCAAACAATCTAAATCCTGCTATATCCTCTGACAGTCCTCATCGCTATCCGCAATTCCACCAATCCTTGTGTCGTCTGCAAACTTACTAATCAGACCAGTTACATTTTCCTCCAAGTCATTTATATATACTACAAACAGCAAAGGTCCCAGCACTGATCCCTGCGGAACACCACTAGTCACAGCCCTCCAATTAGAAAAGCATCCTTCCATTGCTATTCTCTGCCTTCTATGACCTAGCCAGTTCTGTATCCACCTTGCCAGCTCAGCCCTGATCCCGTGTGACTTCACCTTTTGTACTAGTCTGCCATGAGCGACCTTGTCAAAGGCCTTACTGAAGTCCATATAGTCAACATCCACTGCCCTACCTGCATCAATCATCTTTGTGACCTCTTCGAAAAACTAGTTAGTGAGACACAACCTCCCCTTCACAAAACCATGCTGCCTCTCACTAATACGTCCATTTGCTTCCAAATGGGAGTAGATCCTGTCTCGAAGAATTCTCTCCTGTAATTTTCCCACCACTGACGTAAGGCTCACCGGCCTGTAGTTCCCTGGATTATCCTTGCTACCCTTCTTTTTGAAAAACTCCGAAAGTTAGTTAAACATGATTTTTCCTTAAGAAATCCATGATGACTCTGCTTAGTTAACCCACATTTGTACATGTGATTCTTTATTCTGTCCCAAATTATAGTTTTGAGACGTTTCCCCACCACCAAAGTCGAACTGACTGATCTGTAGTTGCTGGCCTTATCTTTACACCCTTTTTTGAACCAGGGTATATTGTGTGCCATTCTCCAGTCCTCTGGCACCAACCCTGAATCTAAGGAAGACTGAAAAATTATGGCCAGTGCCTCTGCAATTTCCACTCACTTTCCTTCAATGCATCTCATCCTGTCCTGGTGCCTTGTCCACAATAAGTACAGACAGCCTGTCTAAAACCTCCTCCTGATTAATTTTAAACCCTCCTACTATATGAATTACTTCCTCTTTCACCATGGCCTGTGTAGCAATGTTTCCTTGGTAAAGACAGATGCAAAGTGTTCATTTAATATCTTACCATGCTCCTGGTCTTCATGAGTAAATTCCCTTTTAGGTCCTTAATTGGTCCCAATCCGCCTTTTACCCCCTCCCCACTACCTTTTTTTTCACTATTTATAAGATGTATGTTAGCTGCCAGTCTCTTTTCTTTTTCTCTTATTAGCATTTTCACATTATTGAGCATCCCATTATTGAGCATTTACAGGGTATCAGAATATGCAAGTGTTCCGGTTCACCTTTGGTTAGCTGCTACTGCCTTCTAGCAGTGACTTCCACTATTACCTGCTCCCAATGCTTTCCAATCAAATGTCTGTAGGAGATCACCTCTCCTCTGCACAACTTCCACCAAAGCTTTCAGTGCAGCAACTGCAACCTTGGAGCCCATTCTCTTTCATGATGTGGCAGAGGCTCAGGCCACAAAAGTAGCTTCACTTTAAAATATGCAGGCTAACTTTATTCATGTTACCCAGCTTTAAGCTGTGCAAGCTTGCTTTAACTGGTGTTAGTCACTTACGAGATTGGCTTTTTGCTTGAGTGTTGTAATATTTCCCGTTCACCAGTTTGGTAAATAACAACTGCAATGTTTATTTACATATAACTACAATGCAGAGACTTACAACCTCGTGGCTGCAAGTCAGTTTCCAGGATAGAACTGATGCAGAAGCCCTCGCTTGCTGGGATGACGTCCTCCAGCCTGGTCCCTCATTGGTTACCCAGGCCACGTGACCCTCTCGGCAGATAGCCCCTTAAAGGGGACAAACACTACAGGTGTCCAGCCAATCATCATTGCGGTTAGCACTGGCTGGATAATGGGGTCAAGTTAAACAGCAACAACGCCAAGCTAGTTTGCTGCCTGTGTTGCAGTCAATGGACATGTTTTAATGAAACATTGCAGTTCCTGTGCCTACTTTTGATGGCTATCACATTCAGTGCTCATGGTTGGTATAATGAGTTATTAAGTTGTTTCATTATGTTTCTATTTTCAGTTGCAGAATGCCATAAGTAACACAAAGCTACATAACCCTAATTCCTGTGTTCCAGTGACTCCCTAAAACTTTTACATGTAGTTTGGTGACAAATAAAAAAAAGTTGTGAAATTAACTTTGAGGAACAACATAATTAAACCAGGAATAAATGTGTAATGAAGGGAACAAAAATAATGGTGCAGTGTGCAGCAGCTACTGTTGAAGGTAAAATGGAACAGGAAGTGTCTGCTTTCTGTCCTGACATGTGACAGTGAATATGAGTTATTCAGACCACTGATATTTGGCTGACAAAAGTCATGCGTGAGATGCACAATTTAAAAACTCTTTGTTTGTCATAGTGCAAGTTCACATTAACAAAATATGCTGCAGCAGCTATTTTATTTTTGGTAGAGACTTAAGATCATTTTTAGTTTCAAACTTTTGATTTTATCTCACTGCATACTTCCTGGAACATAAATATGTCTGAATTCAAATGGAGAGCATTAAGAAAAGATTTAGAAGAAAATGTATACTTCTGACCTAATTAAAATGTTCACCATTGTATCTGTCTAAGATTACTTCTTACAGCCTAATTGACTGTGTCAGGTCATAGACCTGACCGTCTTAAATACGTCTACTCGCTTGCGTAAAATTGTTGGAAATGTTTTCTCTTTTAATTTACCAAAAACCCGAATGCAATGATACCACTTACACTATACAAGTGGCATGGTGTCATAGGAATGCCTATCAATATTGTGTAACAACACGTGATAGTTAGCCCTGTTAGCTTTTATCCCTCAGCAAACTGCAATAATCGCCTCTACTTCAAACATAACTAATTAATATGTTATGCGGTGCCGTTTGTGTTTAATTTTAAAATAATTTTAAATTTTGAGGCATTCCTTTAAATAAATAAAAATTAATCCAAGCAGGCTATTGGTGACTATTTTTAGCCCGGGATATTGAATTTCATTATTTTATACCTCTGTGTCAACCCAGCAGGAGCACCGTTCCCCATCCAAACACTTGTGTCTTCTACAGTGCAGCTAATGCAAGTCATGAGACTGCCTGTTGTTCCTGGACACCCAACCAACTGAGCTCACATTACAGTTATGTCATGGGTATATTTATATGCTTGATTTTGATGTTCAATGATTATGTTGCTTTGGTCAAAGGTTATAGATATTTACACAAATGATTCTCTGGCTCTAGGTTACACGCCAGAAAATATTAGAGGCAACTAGCAGGATCTAGTAATGAGTGTGTTCATATACCGAACCCAAAGTGAAACCAGAGAATATAACTGCACTTACAGGCATGTTGCACATAAATACATAAACACAGAAGTCTGTATCTTTCTGATATATTTTCTCTGAACTGTAAATAGAGGTAGAGCTGCTCGTAGCCCATTAGCTTGTGTAGACTTTCTACCATTTTCAAATGAGGTAAGAAGGATCTTCCATTACTGTAAAATGGTTTGTTTCTAACATGTCAAGGACAATGAATGGGTGGTCCAAATAGTTTTCTCAAGGGGCGGCACGGTGGTGTAGTGGTTAGCACTGCTGCCTCATGGCACTGAGAACCCGGGTTCAATCCTGGCTTCGGGTCACTATCCATGTGGAGCTTGCACATTCTCCCCATGTCTGCATGGGTCTCACCCCCACAACCCAAAGATGCGCAGGGTAGGTGAATTGGCCACGCTAAATTGCCCCTTAATTGGAAAAAAAGAATTGGGTACTCTTAAATTTATTTTTTAAAAACAAATAGAAACAAACCAACAAAACGGATGGTACATCTTGCATATCCTCCATGGACATCGAGGGAGTGATTCAGCAGACTTCAAACTAAGTCCGCTGTCAGGCATATTTAGTGGGGCTCTGCAGCAGCCAAGAAACACCACTAATTAATGGCGCTGAAACTCACCAGCAGGAAAGGCTGTTCGCAGATTAAGGTGCCATTTTATCCAGCAGCCCTGATCTTCACCCCTCCTTTAAGGCCTCCCCCCCACTTTATTGACTCCCCCTTACCTTCACCAACCTTGGGGAAGCCCCTTGAGGTTGAGTCATTTTTGCACCGTTGGCAGTGTATTACTTCTTTGCCTGGCGGCTTTGTACTTGTCTGCTGCGACCTTTCTCGCTTCTCCGGCCTGGGTCCCAGCAAATTACCATCACTGGAGAAGGGGCAGGGTGGTCTCTCTCCTTCCTCCATTGTGTCTCTTGTTAGCGTGACCTTTTCCAGTGATCTGTGCTGCTCGCTCTCACGCATGCATACTCTAACAAGCATGCACGCACAGCCATTCACGTCTACACTCTGTATGGCCTCTAGTTTACTGAGGGTAGAATGCAAGAAACCAGTCAGGAGTGCATTGGAATAATCAAGTCTAGAGATAACAAAGACATGGATGAGGGTTTCAGCAGCAGATGTGTTGAGACAGGAGAAATGTCAAGCGATGTTACGGAGATGGATGTAGCCAGTCTTAGTGGTGGTGTGAGGTCATAAGATCATCATCCCAGAATCAAATGTGACAACAAATTTACAAACAGGCTGACTTAATCTCAGACTATTGCCAAGGAGAAGGATGGAACCAATAGCTGGGGACAGAGTTTGAGTAGGTACGAAATCTTCACAAACATAATATCTCCTTATGTAGTTTGGTATCAAATTTTGGTTGACAATGCCCATGTCAAACACCTTGGGACATTTTATTACATTAAAGTGCAGTATAAATGTGAATTGTGGCTTTATTAACACTGCCAGTGCATTGAGTTCAACATACATTGTATTGGGACAGTGATACAACATCATGCATTATTGCTGTGGTGTATCGCTGTATTTTAAGTCAACTCATGAGGCTTTACACCACACTGATATCTCACTAGTCTCAAACACTTTCAGGGAATGTAATTAAACCTGATTCCAGTGCAAGAACAAGTATCTATATCAGCTGTAACTGAAAATAAGTTTCACTTCAACTTAATATACTTTTGGGGTAGGAGGGTGTGTAGTGGATTTATGTTCCGGCAACGTTCTTGATGTTGCTGATTTTGAATACATCAATTTTTGAAATTTCTCATTAGCTCACAATGAAATATCAAACCCCTGATTTTTTTTTCTCTCAATTCCATTGTTTTATGTTCCCTCAGTAGCTGGGTAGAAAGCTTCTTCATCCCGCACAGCTAGCACATTTGGAAATACATACATATGTATAAGCCTGTACATATGGATAAACCCACTAACTGCACCAGTTAACTTACTCAAAAGTAGTTGGAACCTCAATAGCCAGCAAAATGGTGTGACTTCAATGTCGAGCATTCCATGATTAGCAAATGTTTGGATGAATACTTTTACGCACTTTGGTTTCCTCTACACGTATAATGAGATGCTCAGATATGGTTTGACCGTTGATGCCCAATGTACCCAAATAAAGGTTTTCACCATTCATATGCCCACATGGATCAGCAATGCATTTTTCTGTGAGCCAATTGGAATTCAAGTCTAAAAGAACACAATTTAATTTACATCATGAATTCTTCTGTAATAATATCCTGTGTAGAAAGACTTAATTTCCCCTAAACCATTTGGAGCAGATGAAACCACAAAGTTCCTGTACTGCCAGAACCCAGAGTCCGCTGCGAGATAGAAATGAATACAATGCATATCCTAGTAGGGTTTGGTGTTGCACAGCGCGACTATCAGTTTATTGTCTCGCGTTGAATAAAGGGAGCCTGATATTGTATTTCACGCCTGGCATAATGTGAAAAGCCTTTTAGTGGAGGAGTAAAAGACCAACATTTCACAAGTTAGAGAGCGGCATTCATCACAAACCAATTTCATTTTGGTTAAGGACCAAGTATGAACCTTTCTTCCTTGTGCACCGGTGTTCCTCTGAATTTTGCCTTCCTTACTGCCAAAGTGTAATTTTCCATTATGAGTCACCCACTTATCCTTTGTTTCTTTCGTGGTTGAATTAAACTGGGCAGCTAAAAAGAACTGACTTCTCAACTCTGGACTAAACTGGTGTCATATGGAAAACAGTGGGTGGACTTTTTAAAACTGTGATCAGTCATCAGCATTACACCCTGCAATTAGTTTGTCTGAAACTCAAAGTGCTTCCTCGTTCCCTTCAGCTCTCTTGTCAAGAGATTATTTTGATTTGATTAAATGTACCTAACATTGACTTTCAAGTTGCACTTACCGTTTGTAAAAAGTTAAGTGCAACTTTGGCGCTACAGGGCAATTGACAGTTGATACGAGTATAAGGCAATGCTTAACTGACGTCAAATTTCACCTCATAAAACAATGCGTTAGTGTGCTTCTCTGTTACACAATGCTTTGTGTTCAGTGCAGAAGCCTTGGCTTATAAATTCAGAACATGCTTGGGCAGTTGCATGACAGGAAACATTTTTAAAAATACAGTTATAAGGAAACCACTTTTGTGTTGTAGAATACCTAATCTCACCAATAACACATACTGTGGGACAATATGTGGCCTGCACTGGAAGGGAGCTAAATAGAAAAGGAAGAACTTGCATTTATATTGTGCTGTTCAGTACCTTGGGACATCTCAAATAACTTCACAGCTCAAAAAGCACAATAATATGCAATGGTTTGCAGTCTAATGTTACATAATTTAAGTCATGCTCAGAAAACCTCTGAATTTTTTCTATTATTTTGAGGTTAAACCTCAATAGGTAGAGCTTCTGCTTTGGGTGCAAGTAGGAAATTATATCGATAAATGGCTTGAAATTGTGTTAGTTAGGCTAGAGTTGAAGTATTCAATAGCATTTATTTGCATAATCACAAACGTAAGCTCTATCCCATCAGGTAACGTAATAGAAATAATTCTTCTTGTTTGGTTATAAAGTATTCCTTGATGTTCTTAAATTTGATAACCTGACGCAGTTTTATTAACACAGTTGAAAATGGCTTCATCACCAAGAAAAAACATTTTTAATATGAGTGTCCAGTCCAACTGTAAGTAATTTGATTTTAAATCCATTGAAGACTGCTTAAAAAAAAACAATTATACAGAATCATTTACTGGTTCCGTTGGTGTACAGTTGTCAGTTTTTAAAATTAAATATGCTTTGATATAAAAACCTTGCCTGCCGTGGCCTGTGTGTCAAGAAACTGAGCTCAAATTGAGGTCCCTTCCCTATCCAATACAATCGGCAGTACCTTGATTTGGGGCCATGGTAAAGTCCATGGGTGGGGCCAGATCCAGGTCTTTAAATCTTGAACCAAAGTTCACAGAAAACACAAACATTAGTATTTTGGGGACTAATTCGCTTGAGTTCAAAAATATTTTGCACCAGCTTTGCTCTGGTGACACTCATCATAAGATCATGTTATTGGGTTCCATATGATGTGGAAAGAAATCCAGAACTTTATATTTCTTTTGCCATTTAAAAGAAAATTTCTGTTAACCAAAAGGATGGCTGCTACAAGTCGCATGATGACATGGTTGGCCCTTTGTTCTGCGAGCAACCACCAGGAGTTACAAGTACAAAATAACTATTTTCCCAGCTGTTAGAATCTCCCAGCTCATTGCACAGACCCCTTGCAATCATGAAAACCAAGAGCAAATGTATCATCCACATATTGGATATATGTCAGGGGTAGGCAGTTAGGTATCAATCAAAGGCACATAATAATTTGATTTCATACCTTA
Source organism: Scyliorhinus torazame (assembly GCF_047496885.1). NCBI lineage: Eukaryota > Metazoa > Chordata > Chondrichthyes > Carcharhiniformes > Scyliorhinidae > Scyliorhinus > Scyliorhinus torazame. The sequence continues at coordinate 211,514,894 of NC_092714.1, forward strand.
ATTAGTTCCATCCTGCGCTCAAATTCACTTTTGAAATGCAGCGGTCTCTCTCCTTGACGTTCTAGTTCAGAAATCTGCCATGTGAGGGCAGCACAATGGCACATGTGGTTAGCACGTTTGCCTCACGGCGCCATGGTCCCAGGTTCGCCTCCTGCGGCCACGCCGTACTCCATGGTGGACCAGGACCGCGAAGGTAGACCCACAACAAAGATCCCCTGATCGGCCACGCGCCCGACCCTCAAACCCCGCACATTAATTCCCCGGCCGCCTACGAGACCCCCCCCCCCCCGCCCCGGCCTCCGATCCACCCAACGCCGACCAGGGCTGCTGCGGTCTCAGTCTGCAACTGCCACGCGAGTATCCCGACCGGCAATAGCAGATTAGTTCCACGCCGTCGGGAACTTGGCCGGTTGGGGGCGGAGGATTGCTGTGCGGGCCTCTGGCAATGGCCCCCGGTGACGCCGATTTTCGATGCCCGGAGAATCACCGAACCGGCGTCGGCCGCGATTTCGGCGTTGTGGTGTGGAGAATCCAGCCCAAGATATGTTTAAAATTTGAGCCACTGCTGAAGCTACCTGTTTCACACTGCTACTATACAGTAGCAACACAAATGGTATTCACCATTAACAGGATGCTGCCATCAAGATGTTCTACCTATCACACAAATAAGTAATGTGGTATATGAATTTCATTGCCAGTGTGATGATCGGGATGTAGGCTGCATGTTTCAAATATTGGCGGATAGTATCAAACAGTATGTCCCCTCTGGCTGTTCGCAACAGGCAAGGTACAGACCATACGCAACCAGCCTGTGCTTGTAAAACTCAAAAAATCAAAACAAGACCGGAATTCTCTGGCCATCAAATCTCTTTTCCCACTGGCAGCACACTCCAGCCCATGGGTTTCCCGGCGGCCTGGGGTGGATTCAATGGAAAATCCCATTGACAAACGTCGGGAAGATAGAATCCCGCTGCCAGTGAATGGTGCGTCACCAAGAAACAAGCTGCTGGAGGACTGGAGAATCCCGCCCACAGTGTCCAATATTAAGTGTGATTCTGTGATTGCACAACATCTGCTAACTTATTTTTTAATCCTTGTGTGCTAAAAATTACACTGACAACTAATTTAAGATGGTCAGTTGGACGAAGACAACCTTCAGCCCATCATGGCTGTACTGGCCATCAAGCACTTATCCATTCTAATCCCATTTTACAGCACTCGGTCCGTAGCTTTGAATGTCATGGCATTTCAAGTGCTCATCTAAATGCTTCTTAAATGTTGTGAGGGTTCCTGCCTCCACCACCCTTTCAGGCAGTGAGTCCCAGATTCCCACCACCCTCTGGGTGAAAATGTTTTTCCTCACATTCCCTCTAAATCTCCTGCCACTTATCTCTATGCCTCCTAGTTATTGACCCCTCGACGAAGAGGACAAGCTTTTTCCTATGCATGCAGCCTATAAGATTGGCCAATAGCTCTCCAGTCCATCTAGGCACAGTGCTACAGTGGCCGGAAGAGGTACTGCAGCACTGTGCCTGAGACTAAGTGCGGGGAGCTGGTGTCAAGCTAAGTGGCGGGGTGCCGGGAAGCAGGGGATGGAGGAGCGTGATGCCCTGGGAGATTGCAAGGGAGGAAATCTCAGTGTCAGGGGATAGGCCTGCAAAGGGGGGGTGGGAGAGTTCCGGAGGTCCTGGGTCCAAGAGGGGATGACACTCCAAGTCAGAAGGGGCCTTTCTATGAAGATGCCCACTCCATTCCCAGCCTGAGATTCAGGATAAGAACTTTCTCTATGTGCCAATGTTTGAACATTAGGGTTTTATCAGTTGCAAGTATGCCTGATAGACTTAGCAATGAAATTTGACCGGCTATACCAGGAAGGTCACCTTTGGCTGCATCATGTAGTTATCCTTGTGCAGCTATTTTCCTGGCGTGGATCCAGGTGTACAACCAGTCCAATCACAGGGTTATTGTGGAGTGCATGTGGAGGATGAGCTACAGCTGCATTGTGGCACATTTTACAATTGAACCTAGCACAGTGCCGTACTAGTGATTTTATGAATCCCATATTAATGATTTGAAGTAGGTTATTTTTGGTCACTTTAAGCACCCTTGAACTCTAAGACATCTGAAAGACTCTGAAGTTTTCCTGCCTGGTATAAAGGAATTCAATTGCTTAATTAGAAAATAAAAATTGTGAAGCACTTTTTGCACTTTCTATTACTGGAGACCTTTTGAACTTGTATTTTCTGCTGCTTGCCCTCCTCTTCCTGGCTGCATCACTAATTCTTGCTGCCATTTTACCCGTTTCAGCATGACTGTTCTGCACTGGTCAACAGTTCAGACAGTTGGAGTGGAGTGATACAGTTTTGACACATATGCAACCCTCCTTTTTAGAAAGGTTTGTGCATGATTTTTTTTTTAAAGTACCAAGTCACACACAAGCTGATTCAAAAGATTAATTAAATAAATTTTGACTATTGAAATCAGACTGGAGGAGTCATTTTTTAACTTAACCATAATGCCTCCCTTCCTCTTCCCCACCCCCAACACCACCCCCCTCCCCCCTTGAGAAATCTCACCAAATGCCACCTCAGAGCATGAATTTGCACATTGCAACACTTAAATCGACGGTCAAAAGAGATGTGTCCTGAATTTGGAGCAAAGTTCAAATATTGCTCTTTAAAACTGTGTACAAAGTAAATAACCTGCGTGAAATTTATTTTTATACTTCAGTTATTGAATGCGAATTGATTACAAACCTTTTCCAGTTAAGTCAAATGAGGCATGTGTTTTTTGTTCTCTTTGCCTGCTCTTTGTAATTACCCAGAAGATATACTGTCCCAAGCCGGCTAAGTGACCAGTTAACTCGTCAACAGGCTTCTGATTGTAACTTCAAGAGCTGCATGAGCAGAACAGAGCGGAGCCATTCTCCCGATGATTTCCTTTGCCTCTTTACAGAAAAGCAATATAGTCCAAATCTGCCTTCGATGACACAGCTGAGCTTGTTAATTATCTTTCTTGCCTGGAGCTCTCCAGATTCTCAAATCGGATAGCACACTGTTTTGGAATTCTCTTGCCTTCTCTTTTTGCTGAAATTCTCAGTCTGGCCTTCGTTCTTCTGGGTGAATTTTGGTGAAGTTGCTGTAACCTGGTCTGTTTAAGGTTTGGTATCTTCTACCTGTTCCCAATCACGATTGAGGCCGAAATGCTCAGATAGCATCTTTAGTATCTCGGATCACTGTCCTTCATTACATAAATTACATTTTACCTGGTGTGTTTTTATAATGATATTAAGGCACCAATACTCATAATGGGTTGGATAAATACATTGTGGGTTAATGTATTAAGACTAGGCACATGAGAACAGCTATACAAAGGTATAAAGCTTGAAGGCTCAAGCAGCAGAGCTCTGCTTAAAAGCAAAAATGAAACTAAAACTGGATTGCGATGTCTGCTTCCCTGACTGTATCCTACTAAACTTTTTTTAGAAACTGTGGAGGAAAGTTACTGAACAATTTCACAGGAGACTGCTGATGAGTATGGGGAGAAGACGAGTTGTATGTTGACCCACCAGTTGTGGCGTCAGGCAGCACCCAGGGAAATGTTGCTGGTGAGGGCACAGAAAGGGGGGTGGTTTCGGAGCAGGAGAGGATAAATGAAATGTTTAAGGGTTTCTATGAGGTGTTGTATAGGACTGAGTCAGTGAGGGAGGCGGAGGATATGGGGCGGTTTCTGGATAGGTTGGAGTTCCCAGAGTTGGAGCAGAATAAGAGGCAGGCATAGGAGGAGCCATTGGGGTTAAGGGAGGTGATGGAGTGTATTAGTAGGATAAAGTCAGGGAAGGCCCCGAGGCCGGACAGCTTTCCAGTGGAGTTTTACAAGTAGTTTGCGATGGTGTTGACCCCACCTAATGGGAATGCTTAGTGAGTCCTGATGAAGGAGTAGTGCTCTGAAAGCTAGTGATTCCAAAGAAACCTGTTGGACCTTAACCTGGTGTTGTAAGACTTCTTACTGATCCCAGAGACACTCACCTCAGTTGGGCACTTTAGTGAAGAGGCTCCTGGGACACTATCTGGTGCGCACCACACAGCTGATCCGGTACAGCAGGTGAGGGTAGGAACACCTGAGGGGGCAGACGGTCGGAGGGGGGGCAGACCCCAGGGACTAGTTCCCGTCCATGCAGGTTTCAGGCTTCTAGAACGGGCAGTCCCATCAATTGTGGAGATGCAGTAGCAGAACCAGGGACTACATGAGGGGTTGTTGGTGAGCATCCAACACCTGCAGGCACAGGCGGAGAAGTCCAACCATGTGCAGGAGCAGGAGGTGGTGCCGTCCATGCGTGCCACCCAGGCCAACACCGCACTGGTGGCGTCAGCGGTGGAGGCTCTGGATCAGCATATCCAAGGCCTGGGGCAATCTGTGCAGGCACTGGCTGAGGCCGAAGGTTGCCATCACACAGGCAGCCTTGTGTCAGAGCCACCTGGAAATTGCAGCAGTGCTTCTGAGTGTGGCCCAGTCACAGCAGGCATGGCTGGGAACATCAGTGGCATTGCTCAGGCACTGGCTGACATGGCACAGACACAGAGGTAGGTGGCCCAGTCCCAGAGGGAGATGGTGCAGTCACTGGCTGATGTGACACAAACCCAGAAGGTGGTGGCACAGTCAATGGGTAATTTGGTGCAGTCCCAGATGGAGATGGTCCACTCCCTGTGCTCCATGGCTGTGAGCATGCAGACCCTGATCGAGACTAGAGCGGGCCTCGAGGACTGGCAGAGCCAGATGGCGGGGGAGCCTCAGTGGATTGCTTCGCTCTCACCCCCATCCCATGGAGTAGCCCAGGGGCCTTCTGACAACCTGAGTGAGGAGGAGGTGATGGGGGCCCCTGCCGGTGACTCCCGCAGGGGAGGTGCCGGAACATCGCAGCAGCTCGGATTCAACTCCACCCCTGACCCCATGTTCCTGGTGCATCTGATGGGCAGGGGCAGCACAGGATGACACCAAGTCACCTGGGACAGTTGAGCAGCAGCCGGGCCTATCCAGGCCCGGGTGCCCCAGAAGACGGAGGCCAACAGGGGCCCAGGTCGCAGGGCAGGAATCACAGCAGGCCGCCTCCATTCCTGTTGTACCATCTGGAGATCCACCAAGATGTAGCGTTAGGGCCCGTAAGGCCAGAAGGTTAGAGACTCGTTAAGTTGGCACGGGTGCAGGGTACAGTTTAGTTATAGGGGCTAGGGCACAAATCTGTGTATATGTTGTCACATTAAACACTTGTTCACACTGTTACAATGTGCCTCGGCACTCTGTTAGATGAGTGTGAGGGGTGGGCTGGGCTGGCCAGAGAGTGAGGGCGGGGGGGGGGGGGGGGAATGGGCGGACGTTGTGGGTGGCCTGTGCTCCTCCCCTCCCCCGGATTCGATGGCACTGTGTGATGGAATGGCCAGCTCGCATGCAGGGACCACACAGGCATACGGTGAAAGGTGCTATCGTGGGCAAGACTCAGACGTTGTCAAACGATGTGGAGCACCAGAGCTCACTGTAGAGCGGGTTGTCATCATCCTCCAGCCCGTGAATCAGACCCGTGCTGTTACTGCCAACCCAGGACTCATACCCTGTATTGCGACAGGTATGTATCACAGAGGGGTTTGCAGGTGAGGGGTGGGGTCGAGTGGGGATGGGGGGGCGGTGAGGGGGAGGAAGTAGGTGGGTGGGGTGCAGTGTCCCGTGCCCCTGGCTAACCCCCCCCCCCCCCAGTTGATGAACTTGGAGACAATCAAAGCATCTCGTGCACGTTGGTCCTGGCGCACACACCGTGTGCCCTCCCTTGCCTGCCTGGGCTCAGTGTCCTGTCCATCCTCCTCCTCCGGATCCTCCTCGTCGGAAGAGGCCTGGTGTTCCTCCTCCTCTTCCAGTATATCGCCCTCTGCTGTGCGATGTTTGGAGGACGCAACAGGCCACCATGATGGGGACGACCATTTCAGCATCATACGAGAGGGTCCCTCCGGACTGGTCCAGGCACCTGTACCACATCTTCAGGAGGCCGAAGCACCACTCAATCATGCTCCTGATTGCTGTATGGGCTTCATTGTAGCGTCTCCGCGTCAGTCTGTGGCCTCCGGATAGGTGGGCCTACCGCAGTGGATGAACCCTGACACTCAGGAGTCAACTCCCCAGCTGGGGCCTCTCAAACATGTCAGAATTAGCGCATGTGCCAGGATGAAGGTGTTGTGCACACTGCCCGGGTTTCGGGCACAGTTTTGTATGATGCGCAGTTGATGGTCACATATCTGCTGCACGTTCATCGAGTGGAGCCCCTTTCGGTTTGTGAAGAGTGGCATGTCTTCAGCAAGTGCTTGTAGGGGACATGTATCCTCTCAATGGCAGAGAACCCTGCTGCCTGGGCATCCTGGTGGACTTGGTCCACGCTGAAATGGATGTATTGAGCCGCCTGGGCATATAGGGCATCTCTGTACCTAGGTCTGAGATTCCAGTCAGGTCCTCACTCGGGGCTTGGAAGGAGCCCATCCAACCAAACAAAAGAATAACCACGACCTCCCCAACTCCCCCCCCCCCCCCCGAACAATCAACGGTAACCAACTCCCGAGTGCATGATGAACAAAACCCAACAATTGTAGAATCCCCCCCCCCCACCCCATCCTCAGCTTAAACTTCATTTTCTGCAGGATTAAAAACCCCAGCAGGTTCCTCCGCCACGCTGAGGCACATGTTAGAGAAGCTGACCTCCACCCCAAAAAGACCCGCCTATGAGCGATCAGCGAGGCAAAGGCTAAAGCATCTGCCTCCGCGCACGGCTGCAGCTCAGACCGGTCCGACACCCTGAATATGGCTTCTTGGGGACCGGGCTCCACATCCACATGCAAGACCACTGAGATTGTACTGAACACGGTCCTCCAAAATATTTCCAGCTTCGGGCAGGACCAAAACATATGAAACATATGAACATGATTCGCGGGGCACCTCACACATCGCTCACAAACATCCTCCACCCTTTCGAACAGCCGGCTCATCCTTGATTGTGTGTGGAGCGCCCGATACACTACCTTCAGCTGTATCAGCCCCAACCTTGCACGTGAAGTCGAGGCATTCACCCTCCGCAGCACTTCACACCACAGTCCCTCTTCCAATGCCCCCCACAGCTCCTCCTCCCACTTCGCCTTAATCTCCTTCATGGACATCCTATCCTTCTCCAGGTTCCTCCCATCGATCGGCAAAACGACCCCCCTCTCCAACACCCCCGCTGACAGCACCACCTCCAGCAATGAGGAGGCCACCAACACTATCGGGAAGGTCGGGAAACCCTTCCTTGCAAAGTCCAACACCTGCATGTCCCTAAACCCTTCCCCCTAAGCAAACCCATACCTCTCCCAGTTCCTCTAACCTTGTGACTCGCCCCCCCCCCCCCATGGAACAAATCCTTCATTTCCTTAACCCCCCCCTCTCGTCCCATCACGGAAACCTTCCATCCATCCTTCTACTCACTTTTCCCTAGATTCAATTTATGCCCCGAGAATGTCCCGAATCTCTGAAGCAGCTCCATCATACTTCCCACCGAGATGCTCGGTTCCGAAATATACAGCAGCAGATCATCGGTGTATCGGGACACCCCCCCTCACTATCCCCTTCCACAACCCCAAACTCCTTATTGCAATGGCTAAGGGCTCTATAGCCAATGTAAACAATAGGGGGGACATAGTGCACTCCTGCCTCGTACCCCAGTGCAGTGCAAATTCATGCTGTTAGTGCGAGCAATAGGCATTGGTTCATTATACAGCAGCTGCACCCATGCCACAAATATTGGCTCAATTCCAATTCGCTCTAGTACCGCCATCAAATAGTCCCAACCCTACCTCATCAAACGCTTTCTCTCCATCCAGTGCCACCACCACTCCTGTCTCGTCCCCTCCGCCGGAGAAAGGACAACATTCAGCAACCTACTCACATTCGAGAACAACTGCTTTCCCTTCACGAACCTGTTCAGTCCTCCCAATCAACTTTGGGAGACACCTTTCCAAACTTGATGCCAACACCTTTGCCAATATCCTGGCATCTACATTCAGCAGAGATATGGGCTGAAACAACCTACACGCCACCTGTTCCTTGCCCTTCTATATTGCAAGGAGAAGGGGCTGGTTTAGCACAGTGGGCTAAACACCTGGTTTGTAAAGCAGAACAAGGCCAGCATTGCAGGTTCAATTCCCGTACCAGCCTCCCCGAACAGGCGCTGGAATGTGGCAACTAGGGGCTTTTCACAGTGACTTCATTTGAAGCCTACTTGTGACAATAAGCGATTTTCATTTCATTTCATTCAGATGAAAGCCTGCCCCATCGTTTGCAGCAAGACACCCCTACCTATCACATCCTCAAACATTCCCACCATCAACGGTGTCCTTAAATTTCTTATAAAATTCAGCTGGTATCCCATCAGGCCCCACCGCCTTCCCCACCTGCATCTTCCCAATCTCCTCCTTCACCTCCTGCTTCTCCCACCAGCTCCTCCTACCTGCCCTATCCTCCTCTCCCAACCTCAGATACCTCAGCTGTCCAAAAATTCCCTCATCTCCCACTCCTCCTCCAATGGCTCAGTCCTATTCAGGTCCCTATAAAATTCCTCAAATACTTTATCAATCTGCTCCGGAGCAACCACCAACTTCCCCTATCCCGTACCTGAACTATCGCCCTCGCCGCTGCCTCTCTCCGAAGTTGGCTGGCCAGCATATGCCCTGCTTTCTCCCCACAGCCGTAGATAGCCTCCATTCACTTTTCTGAACAGACGCCCCGCTTTCCCCGTGGTCAATTGGTCGAACCTCACCTGTAACTCCTTCCTCTTGGCTAGGAGACAGGGATCGGGTCTAACCCCTCCTCCCCCTCCCAGAATTCCCCATCTACGTCCTCTTGCAAACACCCCTCCCAATATCGATACCATCCCACACCTTTCACACCACCCACGCCCATTGAAACCTGCTCGACCAGATTCCAATGACTGCAGCCCCTCCCCCCCATCACACTCCCGTTCACTAGCCAACCTTTGCTTGCTAGTTTGGAGGCCCCTGACCAGGCCCCCCTCCTCCTAATCCCCTTCTCATAACCCAGTCCCAGAAAAACAAACAAAACCAGTGCAATACCTCACACCAGAAAACTTCCATAACCCCAAAGCCCAATATACTTGTAGCCAACTAGAAACAAAGATAAGCTACCCTCCCTGTTCAACCAACCCAAAACCCAGACCTTCCACCATCAAATACACCACAAGAAACAACAAAAAGAGAGATAAAGACAAAGCACAGTCCCTATTCCCTCAGTCCAAATCCCAATCCCAGTCCCATCTCCCATTTGAGTCCTAATCCTTCAGCTTTCATGAACGCCTCCACTGCCTCCACCATCCCGAAGTGAACTGGTCACTGTGCTGCGACAGCGCCTCCTCCACCCCCTTTAACTTCTCTCCTTGCTCCCCTAGCTCGGCTGATGTTTTCGACACTGCCGTCTTTACCGTGGCAATCGCCTCCTCCACCCACTCCTTCATCACAGCCATCATCTCCCTCCGCAACAGCGTTTAGTGAACTGTCTCTCAAATTCTCCAGTCATCACCTCAGTCAGAATTTCCACTATGAAAATGAAAATCGCTTATTGTCACAAGTAGGTTTCAAATGAAGTTACTGTGAAAAGCCCGTAGTCGCCACATTCCGGCGCCTGTTCGGGGAGGCTGGTACGGGATTTGAACCGTGCTGCTGGCCTGCCTTGGTCTGCTTTCAAAGCCAACGAATTAGCCCTGTGTTAAACCAGCCCCTATGAGGGGAGCGATCCACCCATTCACTCGACGACAGACTTTTGCTCACCCCCTTCTTTCCATTGCTCTTCTTCTGGGTCTTCGACATCTCCCACCTTCCTTATACCTTCCTGCACCAGCTCAATCAAAAACTATCCTGTAAACCGGGCATTAAAGTCCAAAAATCAGAGCCTCGAGCAGGAGCCACCTAACATGTGACCGCCACCTACATGCTATCACCGGAAGTCCATTAACTTGTGATTTTAATACATTTTGGTTTGCCTCCACTGTACCAATAACTAATAATTATTACTGAGCAATATTCTGTCTGGCATGTGCCCCACCCATGCTCATAGGTTTCTTAAAATTATTAATTCATGGGATGTGGGTGTTGCTGACAAGGCCTGCATTTATTGCCGTTCCTAATTGCCCTTGAGAAGGTGGTGATGAGCTTCTTTCTAAATCGCTGGAGTCCATGTGGTGTAGGTACACACAGAGTGCTGCTAGCTTGGAAGTTCTAGGATTGTGATGAAGTTTCAATGAAGCAGTGCTAATACATTTCATAGTCCGGGTGATGTGCGACTTCCAGCAATCCTCTAGCTGTTGGCGTTCCCATGTACTTGCTGCCCTTGTCCTTCCTCAGAAGTGGGGATTGGAGAGTTGGGGCTGAGTGAGATGGGAGGGCATAAGTGAGTGGGTCATGGGGAGGTGGGTTCAGAAAAGGGATATGTTTGGTGGGGGGGAAGAGGAGCTGATTACATGTGAGTGTCGGGGGTAGAGCAATAGACTGAGTCTTCTATCACCGTGGAATATGGCAAGTTTGGCTGAAAAAATACATTTTTTGAAAGTACTTTAAAAATACAGGTTTTCATGTTTATGCAGTGGAATTCATCATGGGTGGGATTCTCCGGACCGCCGGCAACACGCCCACGCCAGTGGCTTTCCCGAGGGCATGGGGTGGCCACAAGGGAAACCCCATTCGCCAGCTGTGGGAACAAAGAATCCCGCTGCTGGCGGGGTAATGCTGCGCAGGAAAACCCAGCTGCCGAACCGGAGAATCCAGATGCATGATATGTCGATTAAAGTGTAAACTTTAATAACGTAACATAGGTTCCTGCATAAAATTGTATGGATGGAATTTTCCCTAGGATCCCGCCTGACCCAGTCACAATTTCACTGTTGGACAAGCAGGGTCTTCATGGGAAACCCGCCCTTTTGCCTATTAAGTCCCTTGAAAGGAGTGAATGTTTAAAATGGTGACTGGGGTTCGAATCAAGTAAACTGCTTTGTCCTGGATGGTGGTAAGATTCACGAGAGCTGTGAAGTTGCACTGGTGCAGGCAAATGGAAAGTATTCCATCACACTCATGATTTGTGCCTTGTAGATGATAAAAATCCATTGGGGAGCCAGGAAGTGAGGCAATCGCCAGGGGGACATACTCTTGCAACCGCAGTGGGGTGAATTCTCCGCCTCCCCAGCCACGTGCTTCTCAGCGGCGCACCATCGCTGGCAGTGGGATTCTCCAATCCCGCTGTTGGCCAATGGGATTTCCCATTGCAGGAATCCCACACCGCCATTCTTTAAATGCCTGAACAATTCCCAGCTAAAGGCTGTCTTGAGTTCTGCAGAGAACACCCTCTTAATCAAACACTCAATATACAAATTTACTGCCTGTATTCAGACTTTCAAACATTGTAAGTCTTTCATGATGTCACTGTGGTTGGTGTACTATGTCCCTTCTTGGATTATCCCAGTATCTTTTGTCAAATCTGATAGGGTGCCCGGAGGTGGAATGAAATATCAATAAATTGTTTTCCTTATGTATTGAGTTAGACTGATCTTCAATATTAATTAAATAATTGGTTGAAGCTGCTTCCATGTGATGCTTAACAGTGGAGGAACTCACAAAATGTGGGGGTGGTGAGGGAGGGAAGGAATTGTCTTTGTAATATTGCTTTTGTCTCTTAGCCTCTGCAAGAATAACAACAGTTGAAAGAAAGGATCAGTAAGTTTTTCCTGATTATTCAAAGCTTCACAGGTTCTATTTGGCACAGTGATTTTATTCAATACGCAACCGAACTGTGTGGACCAGGTTCGACTCTCAGGCAAGAATGTTCCTGTCTCCTGGCAGGTTGGAGGCAGAACAGCAAACAGAATAACCACCCACTGGCAGAGACATTGACCTTGCCTCCATTTCCACCGTCATCATTTTCCAGTGGGCAATGAGGGAGTGGGCCCATTAATAAGGCAATTTAGATTTTTGTGGTTTCATCAAGAGCCCTTCCCCAGTAATTTTTCCAATTTTCAGTGAGGTGGCAGGAGCTCAGCAGTTGTCGGGCATCAGACCAGCTCAGTGGAGGGAGGGACAAAGTCAGCTGTAAGCTTATGTGAGAAAATACAGTTTCAAGTGGCTCTGAAGAGGCTGAGCATGGCTGAGGGGAATCTACACCAGCCTGTCATGGGTTCCAAGCCTCCCCGTGCATTCCGAAAAGTAGGGCACTTGACATTTGGCAACCTTTCTTCGAAACCATTCTTTTGCACTTGGCAGCCACAGCAATGGCTGCCGATTTACACCAGACCATGGCCTACTTCATTGGTGTCCTGCCTCCATCCCCGCCCTGTTCTCTGGCTACTGATTGGGTGGTAGACCCATCCCTAGGTCATTAAGGCCTCGACCACTGGAAAATTCCTCTTCCCAAAATACTGGCAACGGAAGGGGAATCGAGACTGAGAATAGAATCCATCTCAAAATTCCTACCCCCAAGGGAAAAACCTACCCCCTCCCTCGGTCTCTGTTGAATTAGCCAACCTCAACTGAGGCAATAGCAGGATGCTATCATAGGCTGAAACATCAAGGAAAAGAATTATCAGCAAGTTTCTGTTTAGTGATTTCTGATTGGAGAGTGCATGCACTGGACTTTGGCCTAGGACAAACTTTGATGCGATCCCTTCAATAATCAAATAGACTATCAATACGCTTTAGAAATATCAGTAAGGGGTTAATGCTTTTAGGAGGGAAAGAGAGAAAATGAATGACAAAAAGATAAGCAAAATGTTTTCAAAGTTTATGATTGGATCTATTATATGAGAATAATCCCAAGTGCAAAGGTTTACAGGCTTGATGCTGACAAGTCCGTTGGGAGACAGGGCAAAGGATCTGTTCATTTACTTCTGAGACTCCAACTCAATTTCACTTCATTAGTGGCATGAGTGTGTCTCTGTTTGGGTGGAAATGACACAGAATAATCAGCTGAGAAGCATGTTATTCATCAGTTCCTTCGCTGTGTTATTTTTAAACTTATGTAGTGTAATTGTGCTTTGATAATCAAGGCCATAGGGAGGCACAAAATTGAACTCAACAATATACTACTAGTGTTGGCCAGTCCTCATTTTAAGGCCAGACTGCCAATAATGTTAGAAAATAACCTGGCAGACCTATTGTACAAATCTCCTCACTGAAACTGCTGAGTTCTTCCAGCATTTTCTGTTCATTTTTCAGATCCCCAGCATCTGCAGTATTTTGTTTGCTGTAAACATCATGTTGGGTTGTTTTTTTCCCTGGGAGTCTACCACTTAATCAGTGCGATTCATCGGCTTTGTTGCGTTCTCGCTCGAGTGAAACGAGGCCTGTAATAGCGGGAGAGGCCAAAAACGAGAACCGCATCTGGTGCCTAACAGTTTGCAATGCAACCAGCCCGCTCCCATAGGGGAAATCAGGATCTTGCCATAGCATGGCGAGAAACCAATTATCACCACTTAAGCCCTATTTCCATACAATTAACGGGAGCCACTCCATATCCAGCGGCCTCCCGTTATTCAGCGGCCTCCCCAGCAAGTGCTCACGCTGGCGCCGATTAGTACTCCTTTTGAAAAACGTGAACCTGGCGGAAGGGCTTCTGTGGGGAGCTAAGGAGGGGAGTAGCCATCTTTGCCCACAGGCAAAAATCCCAGAGGCGCTGGGCTTGCCACCCTAATGCTCGGCGGAGGGTGGGGGGACCCTCGGCTGGGGGTGGGGGACCCTCCGCAGTGGTGGGCCGCCGTGGGAAAGTGGGGGGGAGGCAACGGGGATGGGCAACCACATGTGGCACCACCATGCTGACCCCTGGATCATAGGCACCAATTCTGGCTCAACCCCTGCCCGTCTGTCCCACCGACCACCCACAACTCCCACCGACTGCCGAGGCCTCTGGCCTTGTGGCTGAAGGCTATTGCTGATCGGGAATTGGCCATCATGGTTAAGTGAGCACCTAACACAACCCAAGTGGCTTTCCGTGGGTAGACGGGCCATGTAGCATGTGGGAGTCATTGCCTAGCATCCCAATCCCACCTAGATGCCTGGACACTGTGCCTGAACACTGCAGGAGGCAACACCACACACGCAGCAGCCAACATCCGAACACCCGGTGGATGGGACACAGCCCTGGGAAAATGTCCTCAGTGGAAGATGGGTGGGTGCCACAGGGAGGGGGAGATATCCTGAGAGATGGGCCAAGGGTTCGGAAGTCGGCCCGCATTGCAGAAGAAAGTGACAGAGGCATCATACTGGTTGTACACAAGGGTGTTTATTGGGTGTGACTATTCCTCACTCTCTGATGGCGCCGCGCCCTCCCTCCCACACCATCTCACCCCTTACCATCCCCCCAACCCCTCCCCCCCTTCCCCCATGCCCTCAATGATCCTCGATGTGCGTTGTCTTCCTAGCTCTACCGTTATATCTAGGTGTGTCCCCAGGATGGACAGCTGACGTGGAGGCAGCCAGCTATCCCGAGGCTATCCCGTTGACTTTAATGCCGTTGGCGGGCATTTTCTGGGGACTCTGGGGCTGGATCACCCCGGCTCACTTGACGGTGGCACATGCACAGCTGTGTGCTGACTGTGAGACGTGGCCTTACCAGAGGGGTAGAACTCAGGGGAGCTGGTGGCCACCATCGCCACTCCATGGGACAGGTCTGGGTTGGTATCCAGCGCCCCCTCCACCCGGTCAATGCACATAGGGCCCTGGGGTTCACCTTGGAATGGAGGGGCAGCTGGTTCGAGCCCCGGCTACCTCTGTATCATCTGGCTCAGCCAGCCCCCGTGGTTCCCGATGATCTGCACAATCGTGTCAACACCCTTGACAAGGCTCCTCAGTGGCTGGGACATGCTCTGCAGCATGTTGGCAACAGCCACTGCAACTGGGACAAGCTCAGCAGTGCCTTGGCCTTTCCCATCTGAGAGCAGAGATGCCCCACAACAACTCATCAAGGTCAGCCTGGTACTGGGTCACATCCCCCAGCGAGTCGGACATTCTGCCGAGACCCTCAGCCATGGCCATCACCGACTGCGCAACGCCTTGGATACCTTCACTCATAGTGCCGACGTTGTGCACCAGGCTCTCCACTGCGGTCGCCACCCTAGCAGTGTTGGTTTCCGTGCCACACATTACCGGCGCCATCTCCTACGCCCGCAGCTCTGGGGCTCCTCCAATCGGCTATGGACTTGTTGGAGTGATGCTGAGATCTCCCTCTGAATGACCTGACTGCATCCTAACATCTCCATTAGCTCTCGGAAAGCCTCTTCCGCAGGCTCAGCATCAGCCTGGGACCCTCCGACTGCTGTCTCGCCTGGGGCTTCCTGCCTCCACCTGATGTGAATCAGCAGTTGTGTGGTGCTCACCAGTTTGTGCCCCAGAAACCTGACCACTAATATTTCCCACCGAGTTGCGTGTATCTGCGTTGGTGGAAGGTGGGGATGACAGCTGTGATACCTCGATTGTGTCTTCCTTGAAGCTCTGCTCTGAGCTGTTCTCCTGGGAGGCTGGAGAGCGGGCCACCCAGGATGGGCCTGTGCCATTGGCTGGAGCACCTGTGTGAGAATGAACATGTGGTCAGTTGGAGGGATGGGTCAGTCAGTAAGGCAATAACAACTCACGTTTGGCAGGTCCTTTGACTGGGGCCCGGTGGCCTCTGCGGCGTCCACCAGCCTCCGCGTTGGCAACCGCCCTGTCCTTGGCCACCCCAGTCACCTCCAAGGCAAGTTCCTCGAAGGTGAGGATTCTTATGTCCGGCACCCCAACGCCAGTCTGGGCCCTCTCCCGGCAATTGTGGGAGAGGCTTTCCTGAGGAGATACAGAAAGGGCATCATTAGCCACGTGCATGGTTCACAGTGGTGGGAGGGTGTGTGTGAAGGAAGGGTTGGGGATGGGTTGAAAGGAGAGGGGGATGGAGGGAGGGTTGGAATCGCGTGGGGAGGGAAAAGTCTCAGGGGTGGGGGTGGTGGACTTGGCGGCTACTCACTCATGCTGCCCGGTATAGATGGTTGACCTTTTTCCGGCACTGGAGGCCAGTCCTCCTGGTCACACTCCCGGCGCTCACAGCCTCCGTCATCTTGTCCCAGGCAGCACTGGCTGCCCTGTGACTGACCCTCCAGGATGCTCGGGGGAACAGGACAACCCTCCTGCATCTAGGAGCCTGGCCAGAACTGCATCCCCAAATCTCCTGGTCTCCTGGACTCCATTGTTGCGAACTGGCTGGGGTTGGCTGAGCAGGAGCTGTTTAAGTGCTGCTCAACCTTGTTAGCGGGAGGCTGGCAAGGGCAGTGCGGGGAATTGGCTAGCTGAGGCACGATCAATTTGGCTGGAGACGAAGTTGAATTCAAACTGAGGCTTTATTAGTATCTGAAGTGTGGCCTCCTACAGCAGCTGACGAAATGGCTGCTAGCTGAAGGCCACACATATTTATAACCCGGCTGCTGGGTGGAGCTAGCATGCAGGGGCCTACCGTACAACCTCTAATATCAGAACACAGTGGTTTACCACATTCACCCCCTGTTAAAATTGAGTCCGGCGAGGGTGGTGGATAACTATATACAATTCGCAATCTTTAATATTTACAGAACAGTGAAAAAAAAAATGTCTCTGGTCATCCGGTGGGCCGGTCAGATGTTCAGCCGATCTGGCGCCTTGATCGTCCTCTGGGATCGACAAAGTGGAGCCGGCGATGTTGGTGCTGTCGTGGTCGAAGTTAACTCCGGGAGCATGCCAAAATCCTCTTCATCAACGGGGGTGGGCAGCCGGAGGGCGGATGGTCCTAGGGGGGGTGATGGGGTGGCGGGGGAGGGGAGGATGGCGCCGGGGGCGACGGGGGTGGTGTGGGGGCGGAACCTGCTGGTGCCAGGTCCCTGAGGGATACGGTATCCTGGCGGCCGTCAGAGAATGCCACGTAAGCGTACTGTGGGTTTGCGTGGAGCAGGTGCACCCTTTCCACCAACGGGTCAACCTTGTGGAGCCACACATGTTTCCGGAGAAGCACGGTTCCCGGAGCTGTGAGCCAAGTTGGGAGTGATACTCCGGATGTGGACTTCCTGGGGAAGGCAAAAAGGCATTCATGCGGTGTACTGTTAGTAGCAGTGCAAAGTAATGAGTGAATGGAATGTAGTGCATCAGGGAAGACCTCTTGCCAGCGGGAGGCCGGGAGATTTCTGGACCGTAGGGCCAGCTGGACGGCCCTCCATCCCGTCCCATTCTCCCTTTCTACCTGTCTGTTTCCCCAGGGGTTGTAGCTCGTTCTGCTGGAGGCGTTACCCATGCTGAGCAGGAACTGGCGGAGCTCATCACTCATGAATGAGGATCCCCTGTCACTGTGGATGTAGGCGGGGAAGCCGAACAGAGTGAAGATGGAATTAAGGGCTTTAATGATGGTGGCAGACGTCATGTCAGGGCATGGGATGGCGAAGGGAAAACGGGAGTATTCATCGATCACACTGAGGAAATACGTGTGTTGGTCGGAGGCGGGGAGGGAGCCTTTGAAATCCACGCTGAGGCATTCAAAGGGGCGGGAGGCCTTCACCAGGTGCGCGCGGTCCGGCCGGTAGAAGTGTGGTTTGCACTCCGCACAGACCTGGCAGTCCTTGGTGATCGTCCTTACTTCTTCAATGGAGTAGGGCAAATTTTGTGCCTTAATGAAGTGGTACAACCGAGTGATCCCTGGGTGACAAAGGCTGTCGTGCAGGGTCCGGAGTCGGTCTACCTGTGCGCTGGCAGCCTTACCTCGGGATAGGACGTCTGGGGGCTCGTTGAGTTTGCCAGGGCGATACTTAATCTCGTAGTTATAGGTGGAGAGCTCGATTCTCCACCGCAAGATTTTATCATTTTTGATCTTGCCCCGCTGTGTGTTGTTGAACATGAAGGCTACCGACCGCTGGTCAGTGAGGAGAGTGAATCTCCTGCCGGCCAGGTAATGCCTCCAATGTCGCACAGCCTCAATGATAGCCTGGGCCTCCTTTTCGACGGATGAGTGCTGAATTTCGGAGGCATGGAGGGTGCGGGAAAAGAATGCCACGGGCCTGCCTGCCTGATTGAGGGTGGCGGCAAGGGCGACGTCCGATGCGTCGCTTTCTACTTGGAAAGGAAGTGTTTCGTCTACAGCGTGTATTGTGGCCTTGGCAATATCAGCTCTGATACGGGCGAAGGCCTGTTTGGCCTCTGCCGTCAGGGGGAAATGAGTGGACTATATGAGTGGGTGGGCCTTGTCCGCGTAGTTTGGGACCCACTGAGCGTAATACGAGAAGAACCCCAGGCAGCGTTTGAGGGCCTTGGGCAGTGGGGGAGGGGAAGCTCCATGAGGGGGCGCATATGGTCGGGATCGGGCCCCAGAACTCCATTCTGGACCACGTAGCCGAGGATGGCTAAGCGGTTTGTACGGAACACACACTTCTCCTTGTTGTACGTGAGGTTGAGGAGAGTGGCGGTGCAGAGAAATTTAGCGAGGTTGGCGTCGTGGTCCTGCTGATCATGGCCGCAGATGATCACATTGTCTAGGTACGGAAACGTGGCCCGCAAGCCGTACTGGTCGACCATTCGGTCCATCTCCCTTTGGAAGACCGAAACCCCATTGGTGATGCCGAAGCGGACCCTAAGGAAGTGATATAGCCGGCCGTCTGCCTCGAAGGCGGCGTATGACCGGTCCGATTTACGGATGGGGAGCTGGTGGTAAGCGGATTTCAGGTCCACCGTTGAGAAGACCCGGTACTGTGCAATCTGGTTAACCATGTCAGATATGCGTGGGAGGGGGTACGCGTCGAGCTGCGTGTACCTGTTGATGGTCTGGCTGTAGTCCATGACCATTCGATTTTTCTCCCCAGACTTAACCACTACCACTTGAGCTCTCCAGGGGTTATTGCTGGCCTCGATGACTCCCACCTGAAGCAACCGCTGGACATCGGACCTGATGAAGGCCTTATCCTGGGTGCTGTACCATCTGCTCCTGGTGGCGATTGGTTTGCAATCTGGAGTTAGATTGACAAAGAGGGAAGGAGGATCGACCTTTAGGGTCGCGAGGCCGCACACAGTGAGGGGTGGTAAAGGTCCGCCGAATTTAAGGGTCAGGCTCTGGAGGTTGCACTGAAAATCCAGGCAGAGGTTAGGGAGGACGTAGAGGCGAAAACCGTGGAACTCTACGCCTTGGACTGTGAGCGTGACCGTGCAGTGCCCCCGGCTCGCTACGCGATGGGATCCGGAGGCCAGGGAGATACTTTGATTGGTAGGGTGTACCTTAAGGGAGCAGCGCCTTACCCTATTTGCATGTACAAAGCTCTCGGTGCTCCCGGAGTCCAGTAGGCAGGAGGTCACGTGGTCGTTGACTTTCACACTGGTGGATGCGTTGGTCAGAGTGTGTGGTCTGATCTGGTCGATTACCATGGACGTGAGTCGTGGTTGATTGTCTGTAGTGAGGCAGCCGCTGTCGGGGTCCTGAAACGCCGTTGGTCTCCGTGTGCTGCGGGTGGGCCAGATGGCGGCGCCCGGAGGTCCTGGGGGTCACAGAATGGCGGCGCCCATGGAACGCACGTTGCGGGGGAGGAGCAAGATGGCGGCGCCCATGAAACACACGTGTTGTGCGGGGGAGAAGATGGTGGCACCCATTGCTCGCACATGGCCTGGGGAGGAGGGGAGGATAGCGGCGCCCATTGTCCGTGACCGGAGGGAGTGGGGGCGACTGTTGCTGCTGAGCGGGCCTGGTGCGGGGGAGAAGATGGCGGTGCCCATTGCTCGCACATGGCCTGGGAGGAGGGGAGGATAGCGGCGCCCATTGTCCGTGACTCGGGGGGGTGGGGGCGACCGCTGCCACTGAGCAGGCCTGGTACACCGCTGCATAGTGGTCCTTCTTCCCGCAGGCCTCACAAAGGGCAGCGCGGGCCGGGCAGCATTGGCGGGCGTGTCTTTGTTGGCCGCAAAAATAGCATCAGGGCCCCCCGGAGATCACCGGCTGGTGTGTAGCGCAGGCGTACTGGGTGGGTAGCGCCCCCGCTGGGGCGGCTGCCTGTGGGGCCCATGAAGTGTAGGAGGAGTGGGCCGCGCGGTTGGGGGCGTAGGACTGTACATTGCGCAGGGCGACCGTCATGGGAAACGCTAGTGTTTTAGTCTCTGCGTGGTCGCGCGTGGCCCCTTCTAGGAGCCGCTGCCTGATAACATTGGACCCAATCCCAGTTACAAAAGCGTCCCGCATAAGGAGATCTGAGTGCTCCTTAGCTGTAATGTCCTGGCAGTCACAGTCCCGAACTAGTGGGATCAGGGCCATCCAGAAGTCCTCGATAGACTCACCAGGTAGTTGAGTACGCGTTGCGAGCGCGTGTCTGGCGAAGAGCGTGTTCGTCTTCTGCTCATAACTCTCTTTGAGTCGAGTCATAGCGTCAGCGTAATTGGGCGCAGCCTGGATCAGCGGGAAGATTTTAGAGTTGAGTCTGGAGTACAAGATTTGAATCTTCTGAGCCTCGGGAACAGGGGTCGGCGCTGCGTTGATATACGCTTCAAAACAAGCTAGCCAGTGCTGAAAGTCCTTTCTGGCGTCGCTTGCGTGTGGATCCAGCTGCAGTCGATCTGGTTTAATCCGGAGGTCCATCTTCTGAATCAGGGGCGAGATTCTCCAACCCCCCGCCAGGTCGGAGAATCGCCGGGGCCTGGCGTGAATCCCGCCCCAGCCGGTTGCCTAATTCTCCACCACCGGGTATTCGGCAGGGGCGGGAATCGCGCCGCGCTGGGTGGCGGGCCACCCCCCGCGATTCTCCGGCCCGAATGGGCCGAAGTCCCGCCGCTAAAATGACTGTCCCGCCGGCGTAGATTAAACCACCTACCTTACTGGCGGGACAAGGCGGCGCGGGCGAGCTCCGGGGTCCTGGGGGGGGGCGCGGGGCGATCTGGCCCTGTGGGGTGCCCCCACGGTGGCTTGGCCCGCGATCGGGGCCCACCGATCCGCGGGCGGGCCTGTGCCGTGGGGGCACTCTTTCCCTTCCGCCTTTGCCACGGTCTCCACCATGGCGGAGGCGGAAGAGACTCCCTCCACTGTGCATGCACGGGAATGCCGTCAGCGGCCGCCCGGAGATGTCATTTCCGCGCCAGCTGGCGGGCACCAAAGGCCTTTTCCGCCAACTGTCGGGGCGGAAATTCGTCCGGCGCCGACCTAGCCCCTCAAGGTTGGGGCTCAGCCCCCAAAGATGGGGAGCATTCCGCACCTTTGGGGCGATGCGATGCCCGACTGATTTGTGCCGTTTTGGGCGCCAGTCGGCGGACATCACTCCGTTTCCGGAGAATTCTGCCACAGATACTAATAAATTGAGGCACGATCAATTTGGCTGGAGACGAAGTTGAATTCAAACTGAGGCTTTATTAGTCTCTGAAGTGTGGCCTCCCACAGCAGCTGACGAAATGGCTGCGAGCTGTAGGCCACGCATATTTATAACCCGGCTCCTGGGCGGAGCTAGCATGCAGGGGCCCAGGTGAACCTGTAGTGCAGGTTCTACCGTACAACCCTTAATATAGGAACACAGTGGTTTACCACACTAGCGAGTCTTCATTTGCAGCGAGAAGCCCGTGAGGCCTCGTTAAGTGGACCAATTAACATTGAATAGCGTTGCCGGCCTCGCTGGGCCGAGCGCCGGCCAGAGAATTGCGCCCAATATTTTTTCATAAATCCTTTTGTGTGTTATTCTAATGTTGCTGATTGTCTCTTTCTTTTAAATGTGATAGCGAGTGTGCTAGCACACAAAGGGGCTTTTACATGAGCACATTCAGCAGCGGACTACCAGAAGACATTAAAGTCCAACGCAATTCCGTACAATTCCGTACACAGCTCTCAACAGGTTATGGTGGTGCAGTCACAGCAGCTCCAAGGAAATTCCGAGCTATTTGTCTTGAAACAGTGAAAACAGTGTTGGGAAAATATCTATGATAAAGCCTTCTGTGTTGGGCAACTCTGTACAATATATTCATTTTGACAGCTCGCTGACAAACTATTCAGCTCCTGGGCGATGATGATGAAATTTAGCACTCACTGACAGCATTAACAGTAAATGTATTTAAGACTCCGGTCATGCTCTGATCTTATACAAACATGAATAGACCGCCTCAGATGAGGGGAAATCCCCTGAAAAGTCCAATTTGACGTTTGGCACACAGCAGACAGGGCTGGGTTTTAGATTTTAGTACTTCCTTCCTGCTGCTCATCAACCAGAATCACAAAGAAAAAGTCAACATCGTGTGTTGAATTTTGTTAATGCACCAATGCTATAGTGACCCGAGTTGATTCCCGCTCACCAGTGTTATGAAATGAGAGGACTTTTACAGAAAGATTTACCTTTAATTCACTGAGTATTACAGATGTTTCTTTTCAGGAAAGAGGCCTTAAAGGCATTTCGCTAATGTGAAATTCTGAATCACTAAAAGTTCTGAAAGTTATGATCACAAAATGTTCAGACAGTACATAATTTGGAATTTGAAATATTTCAGACGGGTTACGGAACAATGCATTAGGGAGGAATTTGGCTCCAATGGGCCCAGATATTCTGAGGGGGGGGAGTTTTAGGAGTGCAGATCTGAAGTTGGCTTGGAGCTTACAATGGATGTGACCTTACCCTATTGCAAAACCCTGATCCTGCGGCGTTTTGAATACGGCTGGAATACACCTATGCCATTTGTGACACTGAGCGCCTACATCAGGTGAGGAGAGTGGGATATTCACTGTGTTACCTTGCTGCAGTGTGAGCAGGCCCCGAACACAGAAGGAGCTGAATTCATATATTTGAAAATTTATTGGAAGCCGGACCTTAAAGGAATTGAGTTTGAGCGATTGATTACTTTGAGAACCTGAGGTCCTGTCGCAGCGGGGCCGGGGGGGGGGGGGGGGGGGGGGAGGTGGCGGCGGCCTGTAAAATGCGGTGAACCGTTCAAAGCTCCACTGACTTCAGCAGGACTGGAAAATCCTGCCGGTGAGAGGCAGTGGAAAATTCCACTCCTGTTCTTTAAACTTTACATCAGTCCCTCCACAATGTATATGCTGGAATGTAGAGGTCATGTGTTCAGCATCACAAGGATGAAAATGATAGGACATATGTGATGCGCAATCAATTACTCTCGAGACAAGGTGAGTCATAACTAATAGGCTTTAATCAGCTAGAACTGTTCCCAGCAGCTTTGATACAGTTATGGCTGCTGGGATGGCATTGGTTCTTATACTCCGCCTCTCATGGCGGTGGTTCTTATACTCCGCCTCTCAGGGCGGAGCTATGTACATTAACCAATGGTAGACTCCTGGGTCTAGCCAATGGTCATCCACTTCTCAGGTACTGCAATACCTGGTATTACCACATTCACCCCCTGTTAAAAATAACCCGGCAGGGTGATGGCCAGCGTTAATGTCGCCCTTCGCATGGTAGGACCAGGTATGGAGGTACCGTGATGTCGAGGGTAACAGAAAAGTGTTCATGGTGCAGCAATCAGTCGATCGGGTGGCCTGGTCGTCCTTCTGGAGAGTCTGAGCTTCGGCGATGATCCTGGTGGGGGCCCCGGCGGTTGCGACTCCAGGAACATGGTGTCTTCCTCCCAGGCAGCTTTGTCACCCCTAGGCGGCGCTGTTGGGGCGAAAAGTGGGCAGGGGGAGGGGCGCCTGTAGGGGGTGTCGGTGCTTGTTCGGTGCTGGGTAGGGGCGGCGGCAGTACTGACCCTCCGGTCAGGTGCTGCGGGGAGGGTGAGGGTGGGGGCAATGGTGCGGGTGCGTGTGGGGCTCCGGCGGGCGCCAGGTCCCGAAGGGAGACCGTGTCTTGGCTGCCATCGGGGAACGCTACGTAGGCGTACGGGGGGTTGGCATGCAGCAGGTGGACCCTCTCGACCAACGGGTCCGACTTGTGCGCCCTCGCATGTTTCCGCAGCAGGACGGGTCCGGGTGTCGCTAGCCAGGTTGGGAGCGAGGTCCCGGAGGAGGATTTCCTGGGGAAAACAAGGAGACGTTCGTGAGGTGCCTGGTTTGTGGTAGTACAGAGCAGCGACCGGATGGAGTGAAGGGCCACCGGGAGGACTTCTTGCCAGCGGGAGACTGGGAGATTCCTGGACCGTAGGGCCGGCAGGACGGTCTTCCAGACCGTTCCGTTCTCCCTTTCTACCTGCCCGTTTCCCCGGGGGTTGTAACTGGTCGTCCTACTGGAGGCGATGCCTTTGCTGAGCAGGAATTGACGCAGTTTGTCGCTCATAAAGGAGGACCCCCTATCACTGTGAATGTATGTGGGGAAACCGAACAGTGTAAAGATCCCCTGGAAGGCCTTGATGACGGTGATTGTGGTCATGTCTGGGCAGGGGATGGCGAATGGGAAACGGGAGTATTCGTCAATCA
Organism: Scyliorhinus torazame; assembly: GCF_047496885.1. Classification (NCBI taxonomy): domain Eukaryota; kingdom Metazoa; phylum Chordata; class Chondrichthyes; order Carcharhiniformes; family Scyliorhinidae; genus Scyliorhinus; species Scyliorhinus torazame. The sequence continues at coordinate 211,539,305 of NC_092714.1, forward strand.
CGTTCAGGAAGTACGTGTTGCGGTCGGTGGAGGGGAGGGGGCCTTTGAAATCCATGCTGAGGCGTTCAAAGGGGCGGGAAGCCTTTATTAGGTGCGCCCTCTCTGGCCGGTAGAAGTGCGGCTTGCACTCCGCGCAGATTTGGCAGTCCCTGGTGACTGTCCTGACCTCCTCAATGGAGTACGGCAGGTTGCGGGTCTTGATGAAGTGAAAGAAACGAGTGACCCCCGGGTGGCAGAGGTCCTCGTGGAGGGCTCGGAGGCGGTCCACTTGTGCGGTGGCACAAGTGCCGTGGGACAGGGCATCAGGAGGCTCGTTCAGCTTCCCGGGACGGCACAAGATCTCGTAATTGTAGGTGGAGAGTTCTATCTTCCACCGCAAGATCTTGTCGTTCTTAATCTTGCCCCGCTGTGCATTATCGAACATGAAGGCAACCGACCATTGGTCCGTGAGGAGAGTGAATCTCCTGCCGGCCAGGCAATGCCTCCAGTGTCGCACTGCTTCTACTATGGCCTGGGCCTCCTTTTCGACCGAGGAGTGGCGGATTTCGGAAGCGTGGAGGGTGCGGGAGAAGAAAGCCACGGGCCTGCCCGCTTGGTTTAGGGTGGCCGCCAGAGCTACATCGGACGCATCGCTCTCGACCTGGAAGGGGAGGGACTCGTCGATGGCGCGCATCATGGCTTTTGCGATGTCCGCTTTGATGCGGCAGAAGGCCTGGCGGGCCTCCGTCGACAGGAGGAAGGTTGTGGACTGGATCAGTGGTCGAGCTTTGTCTGATTAATTGGGGACCCATTGTGCATAATAGCTGAAGAAGCCGAGGCAGCGCTTTAGGGCCTTGGGGCAGTGAGGGAGGGGGAATTCCATGAGGGGGCGCATGCGTTCAGGGTCGGGGCCTATGACTCCACTTCGCACTACGTAGCCTAGGATGGCTAGACGGTCGGTGCTAAACACGCATTTATCCTTATTGTAGGTCAGATTAAGGATATTTGAGGTCTGGAGAAATTTTCGGAGGTTGGTGTCGTGGTCCTGCTGGTCATGGCCGCAGATGGTGACGTTATCAAGATACGGGAACGTTGCTCGTAAGCCGTATCGGTCAACCATTTGGTCCATCTCACGTTGGAAGACCGAGACCCCGTTCGTGACACCGAAGGGAACCCTTAAAAAGTGATGGAGCCGCCCATCTGCTCCGAAGGCAGTGTACTGGCGGTCACCATTACGGAGGGGTAGCTGGTGGTAGGCAGACTTGAGATCCACCGTGGAGAAAACCTTGTATTGCGCAATCCTGTTTACCAGGTCGGCTATACGGGGGAGAGGGTACGCGTCCAGCTGCGTAAACCTGTTGATGGTCTGGCTATAGTCGATGACCATCCTATGTTTCTCCCTGGTCTTTACCACCACTACTTGAGCCCTCCAGGGGCTGTTGCTCGCTTCGATGACCCCTTCCTTCAGCAGCCTTTGGACCTCTGACCTGATAAAGGTCCGGTCCTGGGCACTGTACCGTCTGCGCCTTGTGGCGAGGGGTTTGCAATCCGGGGTGAGGTTCGCAAACAGGGAAGGCGGGTCGACCTTAAGGGTCGCTAGGCCGCAGACAGTAAGGGAGGGTATAGGGCCTCCGAATTTAAAGGTCAGGCTTTGCAGGTGGCACTGGAAATCCAGCCCAAGGAGGGTAGCTGCGCAGAGGTGCGGCAGAACGTACAGGCGGAAATTGCAGAATTCCCTGCCTTGGACAGTGAGGTTCGCCAGGCAGAACCCCTTTATCTCCACCGCGTGTGACCCGGAGGCCAGGGAGATCCTTTGGTTTACGGGATGGGTGACAAGAGAACAGCGCCTTACCGTGTCCCGGAGGCGATCAGGCACGACATCACGTGGCCGTTGATGGCGATCGTTGTAGTGGCTTTTGCGAGCGTCAGGGGCCGACTCTGGTCCAGAGTTACGGAGGCCAGCTGCAGTAAAGGAGAGTTCTGGTCAGGCAGCGTGTAGTTGGCTGTGCTGGGGGCCTGAGGCCCCATCCAAGATGGCGTCAGCCACGGGTCACACATGGAGTCCTGAGATGCCGATGATGGCGGCGGCGAGAGACAAAATGGCGGCACCCACCCATCCAGCGTGGTGGCCGGGGGGCAAAATGACCGTGGCCGTGGGTCGCACGCAGCCTGGGGATAGGAGGGCGGCAGTGGGCCTTGGATGGCCGGGACCTGAAAGAAAGGCTGCCGATAGTCGCTGGAGACCGCGGCCACGGCGCGGGCCTTACTGACCCCGACATAGTGGCCTTTCTTGCCGCACCCTTTGCAGGTGACGGTGCGGGCCGGGCAGCGCGAGCGAGGATGATTCGCCTGCCCGCAGAAGAAGCAGCGTTGGCCGGCGGTGATAGCGGGCCATCTCACCGCGCAGGCTTGCGGGGTTAGCGGAAAAGTCTGGGGGCTGCCGCGACGGGGTGCCACGCAGCCCAGGGGGGCGGCGCGCATCCGGGAGCAAAAGCCAGAGCATTTTTATATGCAACATCCATGGACCCCGCCAGGGCCCGTTCCTCAGTGAGTCCCAGTGTGTCCATTTCAAGGAGCCTTCGGCGGATGTCGGGGGAAGTCATACCTGCCACGAAAGCATCCCTAATTAACAGTTCCATGTGCTCGTTCCCCAAAACTGGTGGGCAGCCACAGTTTCGGCCCAGCACTAGCCGTGCCCGATAGAAGTCTTCCAGTGTTTCTTCAGGGCTTTGCCTTCTAGTTGCCAGCAAGTGACGGGCGTAGACCTGGTTCACAGGACGGATGTAATGTCCTTCTAGCAGCTCGATAGCTGCAGCATAGTTCGCCGCCTCCTCGATCAGAGGGTAGATCCCAGGTCTGACCCGCAAGCGTAGAAGGTGCATTTTCTGCCTTTCCGTGCGGGTGTCGGCGGCCGTGTCGAGGTAGCCCTTAAAACACGCCAGCCAATGCTTGAAGATAGCAGCGGAGTTGTCTGCATGGGGGCTGAGCTGAAGGCACTCCGGCTTGATGCGGAGATCCATCCTTTCAACTGAAGTAATAGCTGATTAAATTGATGCGCAATCAATTACTCTCGAGACAAGGTGAGTCATAACTAATAGGCTTTAATCAGCTAGAACTGTACCCAGCAGCTTCGATACAGAAAGTGAAGGTTGCTGGGACAGCATTGGTTCTTATACCCTGCCTCTCAGGGCGGAGCTATGTACATTAGCCAATAGTAGACTCCTGGGTCTAGCTGATGGTCATCCACCTCTCAGGTACTGCAATACCTGGTATTACCACAATATGTTGCATGGTGTCTTGTCCTCATTTGCATCGTGAAATATTTGTGATCTATCCGGAGTCATTTTACCTATTCCACATATTTATTGTTTTAGCTACAGACCTGTGGAACTTATGCTTAGAATCTTTGTATCTTATTTTTTTTAAATGCCCCAATGACTATCGATTTGTAGGAACCTGAAAAGACATTTTGCGAACACCAATGAAATGAATGACAAGTTTTGGTGGTGCTTCTGGAGGGAGATATGTTGGCCAGGATACCTGAAAAAAATCCCTCCTCTTTAAGGAATGTTAATGGAGTATTAGCATTCAGTTGAACCAATAGAACAGCCAGTCGGGACCTCAGTTTAACGTCATATCTGATACACTACTCCATGAGCACTCCTGGAGCATCAGTCTGGGTTGCAGGATATATCTTACCATACTTAACACTGGGTCTAGCTCATTAGTTGTACCAGAATTAATTCTGAAGCTAGGTATGTCAGCCCAAAGCATTTTATATTTTGTGGCAAAGCCACAGGGGGCTTTTGCAGAGATTGTGCTGCTGGTCCAATAAAGCCTCAATGGAGGGTTGAAAATTATGTTTGTTATTACACAGAATTACATTTAATTTTACAGCACAGAAACAGACCATTTAGCCCAATCGATTTTGTTGTTTATTATGCTCCACATCGGCCTCTTCCCACCTCACTTCATCTCACTCCAACACACATCCTTCTATTCCTTTCCATCTCAACTGCTTATGTTGTCCCTTAAATCATAGAATCCCTACCGTGCAGAAGGAGGCCATTCGGCCCATCAAGTCTACACCTACACTCTGAAAGAGCACCCCACTTATTCCCCATTCCCCTGCCCTGTCCCTGTAACCCCATAACTCCACCTAACCTTTAGACACGAAGGGACAATTCAGAATTGGCAATACACCTAACCTAACCTTTTAGACTGTGGGAGGAAACCAGAGCACCCGAGGAAACCCACGCAAACACAGGAAAAATATGTAAACTCGACATAGACAGTCACCCAAAGTTGGAATTGTATCTGGCCCCTGGCGCTGTGAGGCAGCAGTGCTAACCGCTGTGCCACCATGACACTCCCAAATATGCCATTTGGTTCAACAATCCCATGTGTTAGTGAACTCCGCATTCTCACCACTTTTTAATTTAATAATCTTTATTGTCACAAGTAGGCGTACATTAAAACCGCAATGAAGTTACTGTGAAAAGTCCCTAGTCGCCACATTCTGGCGCCTGTTCGGGTACACAGAGGGAGAATTCAGAATGTCCAAATTACCTAACAGCACGTCTTTTAAGACTTTATATGGCAATATTATAGTTTCTATTGATTTGGTACCAATGGCATAATAGATTAAAATTGAAAATACAATTTAAAATCTGCTCTTTGTGATCTATACTGACTCATTTATTTTAGTTCAGGATATAATGGGACAAATCAAGGATTAGCATCCTTGAAAAAGCGAGGATATACAATCAATCCAAGTTCTTCCCCTTAATCGTTAGTGACTCATTGGGCTGATCAATTGTTGATACAGATTTGGAGCAAAATGTGAAGAAAGGCAGGTCTGCTTGCATCATCTAACATTTACCTCAAAGTGGTCAAGAACCAAGTATTTAGATCCAGATCTATCCTCCAGGCCATGTCATCATCTACACTTCATGGAGGCCATTTGTAACATCTACTATCAGGCAAGCTGCAGAATCAGCATGTTTGTTGACAAAGGTTATCATACCATTGAAATTTTGTGATCTGGTCCTTTAAAGATAACTAGTAATACAAGATTAGTCAATCCACAATCTATTGATACACCAAATGGATGAGAGAAGCCATACTTGGAGGGACATTCCTCCATTTCCCTATGGGAAATTAGCAACAGAACAATTGGGCCTATAGCACTATTGTGGAAGGCTTCTCAAAAGTCCCAGATCGATTCAGTAATCCCGGCGAAGTGTCACTGGACCCGTTGTTTATGCTTTGTGCATTCGCCATGTTGAATGGATAATATGTTCAGCATAAGCTCTTTGCACTACTTGAAGTTTATTCAGGAAGCTGTGGAACTGCTGAACCTGGCTAGCATGCAGCCTTTTAAGAGCTGGAAAACAGGAGGTCAGGTATGGGGACAGAGGCTTTTTGAATCTTTATAAAAGCTCCAATTTGATTATAAATATTTGTCAGCTTTTCTGAGAGGAGAAGTGAAGGGTGAAGAGAAAGGATGGGGATCCTATTATGGAGGAGCAAAACAAGGTCTTTTGGCCTGGCCGGCACGGTAGCACAGTGGTTAGCACTGTTGCTTCACAGTGCTAGGACCTGGATTCGATTCCCAGCTTGGGTCACTGTCTGTGTGGAATCTGCACGTTCTCCCTGTGTCTGCGTGGGTTTCCTCCGGGTGCACCAGTTTCCTCCCACAAGTCCCGAAAGACGTGCTTGTTAGATGAATTGAACGTTCTGAATTCTCCCTCAGTGTACCCAAACAGGTGCCGGAATGTGGCGACTAGTGGATTTTCACAGTAGCTTCACTGCAGTTTTAATGTAAGCCTACTTGTGACACTAATAAAGATAATTATTATTATTCTTTGTTTTTGACAAAGTGGACAAGTTAATGCACAAGGTGAAAGTGAAAGGGTTACCCTATGTGGCATGCTAGGGCATCCTCCCCTCAGGATAGCAGTGTAGCATGTTGGGCAGGAGGCCTTCTGAATCTAACCAACAATTAGCAACAGCTTGTACATACATAGCACCTTTTAATGTGACAAGACATCCCAAAGTACTTCACAGGACTGTTATCAAACAAAATTGGAAGAACCAAAGAAGGCGACATTAGGGCAGATTGCCCAAAGTTTGGTACAGGTTTTAAGGAGCACCTTAAAGAATAAAGAGATTGGTCTCAAGGTGATACCACATCTGCTCACCACAGCCGTATCCTTCAAAGGACTTACAAAGTGTGTGTTAGTGTGTGGAGCAGGCAGACAACAAAGTATGAGACCAACACATTGGCCGGAATTCTCCAGCTGTTCAATGGCGGCATGATTCCCTGGTCCCACCGACCGTGGGTTTCCAAGCGGCATGGGGTGGCATCAATAGGTAATCCCATTGACAAGCATCGGGAGTAGAGAATCCTGCCACCAGCGAACGACACTCTAAACTTCCTGTCCTCGCTTGCAGTGGTAGAAGGGCAGGTTCGCAACAGAGAATCCCAGATATTGGGCATTTGATGACCTGTCAAAATGACTTATCAAGCCATATCTAAGTAGACCCACAGTCTGCCACCAATCCTCATATCTTTTAAAAAATAAATTTAGAGTACCCAATTATTTTATTTTTTCCAATTAAGGGGCAATTTAGCATGGCCAATCCACCTAACCTGCACATCTTTGGGTTTTGGGGGACATGGGCAGACATGGGGCGAATGTGCAAACTCCACACGGACAGTGACCCAGGGCCGGGATTCGAACCCGGGTCCTCAGCACCGCAGTCCCATCAACTGCACCACATGCACCCTGCAATCCTCAGATCTACACATACCAGCAACAGTAGATAAAGTTTGAGATGACAAACAAACTATGATCGTATCAAGGGGAAGCTGTGGTGACCCTGATGGCCACGCACATTGTCATTTACATCAAAGATTTGCGGAGAATTTCTTTGAGGGGGATCATATCTGCTATTGGATTTAAAGGAGATGGGCCAAGAGTGAACCTGGTTTAGAACCCCATAAATATTCTGACAGAAACAAAGGGCCAGGAGAGCTGCCAACTGTATCCTGGGTGCTTCGAAGCTACCAAGCATTCTTTTGTATGATGAGGCTTTTACATACTGGCTCCAGCTAGATTTTAGTAGAGTGAATTTTATTTGGTTTATGTCAATCATAGGATTGATGCAAGAAACATGATGGAACCATTTACAATTCCCTGCATTACTGGAAATCCTACCATTTGATACAGGTTGTATGAGCTGATGCCTCCTTTTCAGAAGGAAAGTGATTACTGTGTTTTCATGCAAACAATGATCCTGTCACAGAAGACTGATGGATTTAAATGATGTTAGTGGTAGTCTCAAAGGTTTCAGTAACATAAGAATTTAAAGGACACACCACAGGTATGTTTGAGGAGCTTGAGGAAGGGTGTTTCTTGGTGACTTCTACCTCTGTAAAGCATTGTCAAGATCTGTTCAGACACAGCCAAGTACTAGGTTATCTGTACTGGATTCCTGGCTTGAGGGTAATTAAATGTCAAATCGCCATTAAAGACAATGGATAGAGGCACAAATCAGCCACTCACCTGAGTTTGCAATTTGCAGTCAATATGGTAAGCCTCAGGCTGGGAGGGTTAGAAATGGACATTTTCTATTGTTTAAAGATCAGTACAAAACCAAATGTTCCTGACGTAATTCCAGTAATCTACAATTTATTTGAATTGAGTTCCTTAAGTTCATTGTCGGTCAACATAAGACCAAGGACAGAATTCTCCCATGTCCCTGTTGGCAGGTTCAATGGCAGGTGGGGAGGGGGGGTGCAGGGGGGCATGTGTTAGGGGAATTCAGTGGGAGGCCCGAAAATCGATCTCACACCGGCGTGAATTTCCCACGGTATCTTTCATTGGTGCCCGCTATGAAAGATGGGCAATCCGCTGGAAGGCAGTGTGAAACTGGTTTGCATCCCGTTAATGGGATGCAAATGAAAGCCTGACCAGAATCTTACACCCACACCCGATTCTACATGGTGCCAGTGGGAACACAAGCTGGTGCAAAACATGTCTGGAGCAACATAGCGTGCAGATGATAGGACTCTCCTCAACAACGTCTGGGACTGCCTCCAGAGTTTGGAATGGCGGCCGCAACCAACCCTGGACTCTGGAACACCACAGCAGTGGGTGGTGGGAGCATCAAAAGGTGGACCTTTCAGATTCAGTGTCCTGGGGGGTGATCCACATTCCAGCCTTAGAATGCTCCTGGATATCCATCTTCGTTTTCAGGAGGTCCATCTTCTTTCTTCATTAGTGGGTCAGTGATGTTGAACATCTTTTAAATATAGCACCTGGATACGACAGCAGACTATGCACCATCAGGCCTAATCCACCACAGAATATGACACAAAATGCGCGGTTGCATAATTAATGGGGTCAGGGCCGGAAGATGTGCCATGGTTTTCTGTTGGCCTCCTTAGCAGGAAACACTCCACATTCCCACCTCTGCCATGGGACTTAATCCCAGGATGGGAGAATTTCACCTTGAGTTTCTATAATTATTACAACCCAAGAGAAGGAGAGTTGCAAAATACAGTTCAGAAATTGTATTTAGCTCAAATATAGATAATTAGGTGTGTTGAAAGTGATGGCATGGATTGCAAACTACAAACTCAAAGTAAACACTGGTACTTGGTGCATCTCAATTCCCTTGACCCATTGCAGTGATGGGCCAGTTATTTTTTCAAGAAAAAAACTTGGAAGTAATTCCGCCTTTTTGTTTATCTTTGTGAAAACAAAATCCCAAATTGCCTTAAGTTAGAAAAACAAGTGGTGCTGATGTAAGCAGTCTGTAGTAGAGTACTACACATAACATGGTCCGAAGGCTGCTTATCATTGGTGACTCTCAGCAGATTTGCTGCTTTGGGCTCCCATTCACTTGAACAGCTGTGAAATATTAACAATGCTTTTTCCTTCCCTTTACTTTCTCTTCAGTGGATTAATAAAGGTGATTCTCTTTGATGGTATAGCTGTCCCAGTGTTTATACAGTAAATAAAAGGTTGGTGTTAAATTCATGGTCTATGGCTCATTTTCTGATGATGCCTCGGAGGAGTTTTAATGAAGACAACAAGCAGAATTTTCCCACCCCACCCAGGAGCGGAGAATCTAACAGCAGACAAAAAGTCGGAAACCCACTGGCGGAAAAACAGTTTCCAATTCTCCCGATGACGAGTCAGTTATCCCACTGCCTAGTGACACAAACAGACTTTGCATTCACAAACATCTCCCGAATGCTCATTTAAATAACTACTCACCAGAATCTCCTCACACCTTCCAATTTCTCATCACGCCAGTGGGAAATTATGCCGGCCGAAAAACCCATTCAGAAAACAGTGGCATGCACAAGTCGGGCCTCATTGCATTCGTAACTTCAAGGTGAGTGCATCATGCATAGCCTACCTGCTGTAGTGTTGTACTGTTACTGTTGCAATGAATATTACACTGCCTGAGCAGTAGATTTGGTTTCTTCCCGCTCTTTTCCATTATTGGACATCACTGTGCTGTGGTACTCATGTAGGCCCCCACTTTCAGACATTGACCAGTACAATGGATGGGGTTGGGGAGTGCCCATGATATTTTAATTGCTGAAGGGTTCCAGGAAGAGTAAAGTTAAGTGAGGGCGTATAGCCACTCCTCCCCTTAACCCTCAATGCCATTTCCTTTCATCTCAGGTGATGTCCAAGCACTTGCAACGAGAATGAGTACTACATCCACACTTGCCCATTCTGGCCTCATGAATTGCCAGGCCATGATCTCTGCTTTGGTCCACCGTGCCCTGTAAATGAGCTCACTCTAGAAACTGAGAGTCCACCGAGGAACAAGAGTGATGCAAGCGAAGACTTGCACCTTTCGCCACCAACTAATGATGTAAAAACTTCTGTGACTGAGATATGTAGTGATCTCCTCCTGTGCATGTCTGGGCCTCTGCTACTACCACTGAGGAGACACAAATGCTGCTAGAATGTCAATGCTGATGAACTGCACTCACTCAATGGTGTTCCTTGAGAGGTTACAAATGCTTATATCACACACTTCAAATAAATATTGAAGCACATCTTCCTGACATCACATTAGGATATGAAGACTAGTTCAACTGAAGCTGATATCACATGAATGTTAATTTCACAGAGGGGGCTACCACTGAGTGAGAAGATGATTAAACATTGACATAAGAGGATTCCAATGCATGTATTCACAATGCCTTCAGTTCAGTCACAAAACCATCAAAAATGTTTTTATTTGTCCATGGGATGTGGGTATCGCTGGCTGGGTCAGCATTTATTGCCCATCGCTGAGGGATCTGGAGTCACATGTAGGCCAGACCAGGTAAGGACGACAGATTTCCTTCCCTGAAGAACATTAGTGAACCAGTTGGGTTTATACAAAAATCAACAAAGTGATAGCACACCCATATGATCCAAAAGTGACATCAACGCTTCCATATTTTCTTTGCCCCAATAGCACAAGTGGAGGCAGCCTGCTGACTGTTGGGCCCTGATGTCAGTGATGATCTTGGTAGACGTCCTCTGGTGAACCGAGGCCTGGAAGGTGTCCACCTGATAAGGGTTTCCTGCTTACGGACAGAAGCCCCTCAGCAGCATGAGCAGCTGGAATGGATATTGGGATAGGCAGAGAGGATTGTGCACACTCTTTGAGTGTTCTTAGAGCAGGCCTCTGGTTGACACTCATCCTCCCTGTGGGTGCCTGAAGACCTCGACTTAACTCCTATAGGAGATGGTGCACCTAGAGGGAGGTCAAGGTGACTCATCCCCATCTCTGCCAAATCTCTGCCTGATATTCCATCACCTGGTGTTGCATCTCCAGCATTGAATTGGCAGTTGCCTGCAGAGGCTCATCATCTGACTCTAACTGAGTGGCTGGCTGATCTCCAGCAGCCCTCCGAGTGCCGGTGACCTGAGCTGCCCCTGCCTTCGACTGCTGTGGGTGAGGTGTTCTCCAGAATGTGACCCCAGGCCTAATCTAGAGCTGTACCCCAATGAGATGTTTGTTTCTGTAACTGGTGAAAGGTGTGTGAGTACAATGACTTTTCCTTCAGAGATTTGTCTTCGGATGTGGTCTGGGTGCTCAAACTGATTCCCAGCTGCCTTGTGGGCTTAGATCTGCTGATGCCTAGAAAATGGAGAATTGCTGATGAGCTATAGCGATGGAGGTTGCTGGTAACGACCGATTCCCCCTTCCCCACAGGAGCAATCCCTGTCCTCCCCAGCCAGCTCAGCTGCGGCCTCTTCAACTCAGTGCGGGCAATGGAGTTGGCTGGCTCTTCGCTGATGAGCGCCTGCTTGCCCTGTATGAAGATGTAAGAAAGACATGTGATCAAAGCAGAGGTGGGGTGAGATGAACGGCTCTGGTCAGAAGGGCCAAAGGATGGAGTGTGAGCAACATGACAGATGGGATAGTGGTGATGTGAACCCTTCCGTGAGAGAATGATTGTTGACATGTGTCCCCCGCTAATGGATGTGTGAGATGCCTGAAGAGAGTAGCCACTGGAGTGCATGGTGCCATGATGAGAGTTTGATATTGGAGGGAGTTGATGGATGACTTACCCTGGCAGAGCGGATGAGATCATTCACAGACTGTCACAGATGTCTGGCAACCAGAAGAATAAGGTTTACTGCCTTAAGAAGAAGGCAGCACCCTGCTTCACCCAGTTTGGTTAACGTTCTGGAGCCATCTGAGGGATACAGGACATGTCTGTGCACCTGCACTCCTTCGATCAAGGCCCTGAGGGCCTGGTGGGTGAAGCAGGGTGCTGCCTTGTTCTTCTGGTTGCCAGACATCTGTGACAGTCTCCTGAAGACAGGTGGGCTAGAGAGAGTGAAATGTATGTGCTGGTCTGGCATTCAAATATGGTGCCCCGGCCTCCGACCCCACCTGCTGATGGCGGGCAGACAAATCAATTCCCGACCTGCCAGGTGGCTCAGCCCATTACTGGCCTGTGCATAAATAATGAGCTTCTAAGTGCGGAAATGGGCGCGAGTTCTCACCATTCTGGCCAGCGGGTTGGGAGCTGCCAAAACCACCTGCCACCGCATTTAGTCTCAAAAATGGAAAATTCCCCCTGCAAAGTGGGATTGGAAGTCTTATCACCATTTTCATGGAATCATCTTACAGGAATTTTCAGAGTAAGCACATTGTCACAAACCTTTGTGAGGCTGTGGCTGTTTCTTTGCTGTTTTCCCCACGGAGGCTGGTTCCCCATTCAGCCCACTTTACTTTTTGTAATCTACCTTCATTACCCTCCCTCAGACATCACCACCCTCACCCAGAAGCCTTCTTCAGAACATTCCAACTATCTCTGAGGCGCTGCTATTTAACTCACCAGAACAACTACTAATTTCCCACCATCATGAAGTCAGTGTGTTAAAACATTCCTCTGTAAGCTATTAATCATTTTTAAGATGGTCTGCATTCACTGACATTTTTATTTTTATCGCGCATTCAGAAAAATATTTTCAATCTTGCAAATTTATTGTTGAAAATTCATTCCCATGTTCAACTTTGATCTACTAGTCTATTTTGTGTTCCAGATGGTACAATGTTGCGCATTGGAACATTAAGTAAACTGTGGAAGAAATCAAAAATGCTGTGTAATCATCTGCACTTTTGTTGAGTTCACTTGTAGTTAATCTGTGAGGGAGTGATGATGAATAGCTGGAATTTTCCATGTGATATTGAGTATATTGGCACAGAGCATTGCCAATAAATCTGCCTAGTAAACTTGCTTTACATTGTAATGTTATTTTCAGTTCAGTTTTTCTGACTCTCACTTAAATACAGCTTGGATTCTCCGATCCTGCGGTAATGTCCGCAGGATCCGCCTGGTCTTATGACCAGAATGTCGGCGCTGCCCCTGCACTGATCCTCCGCCCAGTGGGGGGCTGGCAGCTGCGCAGCGTAACTTTCCCTGCGGATATGCCACAGAATGGCCGGGTCCGTGGGCGGCATGTGCACGGCGGCCGTGCAACATGGCGCCGGCCACACGCGGATCCGGCCTGCCAAAACCTGCCCCCTTGTAACCAGCCTCACCACCCCCGGACAACCCCCCACCAGTTCCCCAGTCCCCGCCGAAGCCCCCTGCCAGTGGAACAGCTCCCCCCACCACCCCCGACTGTGGCGGCGCTGGACACAATCCGCAGCTGCCATGCGAGGTCCCCGATCGGTGTGAGCACACGCGAGCGATGCTGTCGGGACTCGGCCTGTCGGGGGCGGAGCATCGGGGGAGGGCCTCAGGTGACATCCTGAGGCTGTCCCGACGGTGTGCAGTACGCCGTTTTTGACAGGGCGGAGCATCGCAAAAGCGGCGCCGCACCCCGATTCCGGCGTAGACGCGGATTCGCTTTTCGATCGCCGGACGTGATTTCGGCGTCAGCGATTGGAGAATCCAGCCCATGATTTCAAGAAAGAAATATAGGGATGGATTCTCCTTTTCTGAAACTAAGGGTTGGATTCTCCGATTTTGAGGCTATGTCCGGAAGAAGTGTCTAGTTTTACGACAAAAAAAATCAGCGAGGCCCCCGCACCGATCCACCGACCGGTGAGGGGCTAGCAGCCATGCCACGTAAAACGCACAGCCTTCCCGATATAAACACCTGGAGGATTTCCGGGTCCACACATGTACATTGCGACGCCCTGCAGCGGTCACGGCGCAAAAGGTTGTACGGCCGCGCACGACCTGACCTGCCAGATAGTGATACCCTGGACACCCCCTCGCCACCCCGGGCCATCCCACCAGTCCCCCCAGCCCTCGCTGTAGCCCTCCTTTCACCAGCCGCACAACTGCCCCCCAACTATGACGCAGACCACAGCCGCCACGCCGGGTTCAAGAAAACTGAGAGCACACGTGTCCCACGCCGTCGGGAACTTGGCCCATCGGGAGCTGAGCATTGGGGGAGGGTCTTCAGGTAATGTCCTGAAGCGGTCTCAATGGCGTGTGGTGTACTCCTCGATGATGCCGTTTCGGAGCTTCCAAAAACAGGCGCCGCACCCGATTCGGTCATAAACAGGGATTCTCCGCCCAATCGCCGATTAGGATATCGGCGTCGGGCAATGGAGAAACCCACCCTAAGTGTTAATGCCAACGAAGAATTCATGGACTTTTACGACAGAAAAACCGGCGCCACAGCTGGACTGATTCCGCTACCATGGAGGATCCAGCAACGGTGCCGCGTGCAACACAATCAATGCCACTGAAAAATGGTGCGTATGATCAACACTCGGGTAGCTGACAAGCTGCAGCCGCACATACACATTACACTCCCTACACACACTTATCCCAGCCAAAAAGATGGCACTAGTTGTGCTGGAGCGCGCCCATGCAGCTGATAGGTCGGTTGGGGGAAGAAAGTAACTGTTGCCCCATGGCCCACCACAAGACCCACCACACCAGGGTCATGATTGTAGCGACCACTAGTGAACCGTGCCCACGTGATTCCTGGCTGCAGGGACTGGAGAAACATGGGAGTGTGGATCATAGGGCGTCAGGCCCGCTAAATAGATGAAAATGAGTCATTACGACCCATTTGCATTTATTTACATGCTCCTGCTGCTGTGCAGCGTGGAACTCATTCGACGCCGAAATCACGGCCGGGGTGGAGAATCCCTTTCCCTGCATGGAATCGAGACTGACGCCGGTTCCCCGATTCTCTGGGCCCCGAACAACGGCGTACTCAGAGATTACGCCGCGCCGCATATCCCCTACCTGGGGCCATTGCTATAGGCCCGCCCCGCCATTCTCCACCCCCGACCGGCCGAAGTCCCAAAGGCGTGGATCTAACATGGTCCTGCCAGTCGAGATACTAGCTTGGCAGCTGCGGACTCAGTCCGCGGCCTCCCTGGTCAAAGGTGGGCCGATCGGAGGGCAAAGGGGCCCTTTGTGGGATAGGGCAATTTTTGGGCGGGTGGTCAGGGTCGGGCACGCGGCCGTTCGGGGGCACTATGTTTAAGGTCCAGCTCTGCAGTCTGAGTCCACCATGGAGCATGGCTATTGGGGATTGGAGGGATGCAGATTTGAGGTGACTATCAGATTAGCCATGATCTTATTAAATTGCAGAGCAGGCTCAAGGAGCCAGCCGAATAGCCTATCCCTGCTCCAAATTGGTATGCTAATTTATTCACATGGAAGCATTTCTTTGTGACATTCTCAGGGTTCTCTGCAAAGCTTGAATTTTATGTTTCGTAATTGGTTCTGAGTCAAGTCACTCTGTCCCTCCCATAGTTCTGAGGAAATGTAAACAATTTTAGTGGCTCACATCGAGATGCCAGTGGTAATTATAGCTGTTTAACCAACAGTGGGAAAGATGTTGTGGAGTAAATTTGCGGAGAACCTGCAGATGTGCATAAACTATAGAGACGTCTTAATGGGGGGTTCTAATTACCCTAACACAGCCCTTTGAGCCCGCTCCGCCATTCAATGCGATCATGACTGATTTCCTCTGAGCCTGAACTCCCCTTTCCTGCCTGTTTTCCAGAACCCTTCAACCCATTACTAATTGAAAATCTGACAATCTCCTCCTTAAATTTACTCACTGTCTTGGCACCCACTGGCAATCTGGGGTAGTGAAATCCACAGATTTATAACCCTTTGAGAGAAGTCATTTCTCCTCATCTCTGGTTTAAATCTGCTACCCCTTAGCCTAAAACTGTGACCTCTTATTCTAGATTGCCTCACAACAGGAAGCATTCAAACTACGTCTACCTTTTATCATCTTATATACCTCAATTAGATCTCCTCTCATTCTTCTAAACGCAAAAGAGTATAGGCCTAAACTTTGCAATGTCTCTTCATAATCCCTCATCTCTGGATTCAAGCCAGTGAACCTCCTCTGAACCATCTCTAATGCAACTACTTTGTTCCTGAAACAAGGGGATCAAAACTGTACACAGTACTCAAGGTGAGGTCTCACAAATGCCTTGTACAGTTGCAGCAACACCTCTCTGCTCTTATACTTTATTCCGTTAGCTATAAAGGCCCAAATTCAATTTGCCTTCCTTATTACCTGCTGACCCGACATGCTAGTTTTCTGTGATTTATGATCAAGGCCGGGTCGGAGAATCGCCGAGGGCTGGCGTGAATCCCGCCCCCGCCGGTTGCCGAATTCTCCGGCACCGGATATTCGGCGGGGGCGGGAATCGCGCCGCGCCGGTTGGCGGGCCCCCCCCCCCCCACTGCGATTCTCCGGCCCGGATGGGCCGAAGTCCCGCTGCTAAAATGCCTGTCCCGCCGGCGTAGATTAAACCACCTACCTTACCGGCGGGACAAGGCGGCGCGGGCGGGCTCCGGGGTCCTGGGGGGGGCGTGGGGCGATCTGGCCCCGGGGGTGCCCCATGGTGGCCTGGCCCGCGATCGGGGCCCACCGATCCGCGGGCGGGCCTGTGCCGTGGGGGCACTCATTTCCTTCCGCCTTCGCCACGGTCTCTACCATGGCGGAGGCGGAAGAGACTCCCTCCACTGCGCATACGTGGGAATGTTGAACTTTGGTGAGGCCACAGCTGGAGTACTGTGTGCAATTCTGGTCACCACATTATAGGAAGCATGTGATTGCACTGGAGGGGGTGCAGAGGCGATTTACCAGGATGTTGCCTGGGATGGAAAGTTTAAGCTATGAAGAGAGCTTGGACAGGCTTTTGTTGTTTTCGTTGGAGCAGAGAAGACTGAGGGTGACCTGATCAAACTGTACAAGATTATGAGGGGCATGGACACGGTGGATAGGGAGCAGCTGTTCCTCTTAGTCAGTCACGAGGGGGCACAGATTCAAGGTCACAAAACTTTATTGGCCAGCAGGGTTAAGGAAAATCCCAAGGCTTTTTATATATATCACGAGCAAGAGGGTAGCCAGGGAGAGGGTTGTCCCACTCAAAGGCAGGAGAGGGAATCTATCCCTGAAGCCAGAGGAAATGGGCAAGGTATTAAATGAGTACTTTACATCAGTATTCACCAAAGAGAAGGACTTGGTGGACAATGAGTCTTAGGAAGTGTGTGTAGAATGTTTGGGTCATGTTGAGATCAAGAAGGAGGAGGTATTGAGGCTCTTGCAAAACATTAAGGAAGACAAGTCCCCAGGGCCTGATGGGATACACCCCAGAATACTGAGAGAGGCAAGGGAGGAAATTATTGGGGCCTTGAGATAAATCTTTGTATCTTCACTGGCTACAGGGGAGGTCCCAGAGGATTGGAGAATAGCCAATGTTGGTCCTTTATTTAAGAAGGATAGCAAGGATAATCCAGGTAATTACAGGCCGGTGAGCCTTATGTCAGTGGTAGGGACATTATTGGAGAGGATTTTTCGAGATAGGATTTACTCCCACTTGGAAATATGTGGATGTATTAGCAGCAGCCAACATGGTTTTGTGAAGGGAGGTCGTGTCTCACTAACTTGATAGAGTTTTTCGAAGAAGTGACAAAGGTGATTGATGAGGGTAGGGCGGTGGATGTTGTCTACATGGACTTCAGCATGGCCTTTGACAAGGTCCCTCATGGCAGACTGGTACAGAAGGTGAAATTGCACGGGATCAGAGGTGAGCTGGCAAGATGGATACAGAACTGCTCGGTCATAGAAGACAAAGGATAGCAGTGGAAGGATGCGTTTCTGAATGGAAGGCTGTGACTAGTGGCATTCCACAGGGTTCAGTGCTGGGACCTTTCCTGTTTGTAATATATATAGACGATTTGGAGAAAAATGTAACTGGTTTGATTAGTAAGTTTGGGGATGACACAAAAGTTGGTGGAATTGCGGATAAGGGTGAGGACAGTCAGATGATGCAATAGGTGGGTCTGGTTTAGCACAGGGCTAAATAGCTGGCTTTTAAAGCAGACCAAGGCAGACCAGCAGCACGGGTCAATTCCCATACCAGCCTCCCCAAACAAGCGCCGGAATGTGGCGATGAGGGGCTTTTCACAGTAACTTCATTTGAAGCCTACTTGTGACAATAAGCGATTTTCATTTCATTTTTCATTTCAGGATATAGATCGGTTGGAGACTTGGGCGGAGAGATGGCAGTTGGAGTTTATTCCAGACAAATGTGAGGTAATGTATTTTGGAAGGTGTAATACAGATGGGAAATATACAGTAAATGGCAGAACCCTTAAGAGTATTGATAGGCAGAGGGATCTGGGTGTACAGGTCCACAGGTCACTGAAAGTGGAAACACAGGTGGAGAAGGTAGTCAAGAAGGTATACGGCATGCTTGCCTTCATCGGCCGGGGCATTGAGTTTAAAAATTGGTAAAACATGTTACAGCTTTATGGAACCTTAATTAGACCGCACTTGGAATATAGGGCGGGATTCTCTCCTACCCGGCGGGGCGACGAGGAGTGGTGTGAACCACTCTGGCGTCGGGCCGCCCGGAAGTTGTGGAATCCTCCGCACCTTCAGGGGCTAGGCCGGCGGCAGCAGGGTTGGCGCCACGCCAACTGGCATGGCAGGGGCTTCGCACCCCGCCAACCAGCGCCGAAGAGCCTCTGCCAGCCGGTGCGAGTTGGCGCATGCGCAGGGCGGTTCGTCTCTGCACCGACCATGGCGGGGGACCACAGCAGCCGGTGCGGCGGGAAAGAGTGCCACCACGACACAGGCCCGCCCGCGGATCGGTGGGCTCCGATCGCAGGCCAGGCCACCGTGGGGGCCCCCCCTAGGGCCGGATCCCTCCCCGAAGACTCCGCAGGCTGCCCTCAGAGCCAAGTCCCGTCGGTATGGACCGTGTCTAATCCACGCCGGCGGGACCGGCCGAAAACAGGCGGCCGCTTGGCGCAGTGCGGGCCAGAGAATCGCCGGTGTGGTCTGCTGCCAGTGGCCGCCGCCCAGCGCGGCGTGATTCCCGCCCCCGGCGCCGGAGAATTTGGCAGCCGGCGGGGGCGGGATTCACACTGCCCCCCCCCCCCCCCCCCCCCCCGGCGATTCTCCGGCCCGGCGGTGGGTCGGAGAATCCCGCCCCTAGTGTTCAATTCTGGTCACCACACTATCAAAAGGATGTGGAGGCTTTTGGGAGGATACAGAAAAGATGTACCAGGATGTTGCCTGAAATGGAGGGCATTAGCTATGGAGAAACTTGGGGCTGGATTCTCCGCAGTCCTGCCACAATATCGCGTTTGATGCAGGGGCGGAGAACCCGATTTCACGCCGAAATCGGGCCCGGCGCCCATCCAGCGATTCTCCGGGCCATTGCATTGCCAGCGGCCTGCCCAGTGATCCTCCGCTCCTGACCGGCCGAGTTCCTGACGGCGTGGAACTAACCTGCTATGGACAGTCGGGATGCTCGCGTGGCGGCTGCGGATCAGTCCGCGGTGGCCCTGGTGGGGGGCGGGGAGATCGGGGGACAGATCAGGCCGGTCGGATCTTCGGGTGCGTGGCCAATCGGGAGGGCCTGTATCTTGCAGCTACCTCCGCGGTCCAAGTCCGCCATGTTGCTCGGCATGGCCATTGGAGGCCGCCGCCGTGCGAATGCACGGACTTGAAACATGGGGCGAGATTCTCCGACCCGGCAGGCGGTCGGAGAATCGCCGGGGGCTGTCGTGAATCCCGCCCCTGGCGGTTGCCGAATTCTCCGGCACCGGATATTCGGCGGGGGCGGGAATCGCGCCGTGCCGGTTGGCGTGCCCCCCCGGCGATTCTCCGGCCCGCATGGGCCGAAGTCCCGCTGCTAGAATGCCTGTCCCGCCGGCGTGGATTAAACCACCTCTCTTACCGGCGGGACAAGGCGGCGCGGGCGGGCTCCGGGGTCCTGGGGGGGGGGCACGGGGCGATCTGGACCCGGGGGGTGCCCCCACGGTGGCCTGGCCCGCGATCGGGGCCCACCGATCCGCGGGCAGGCCTGTGCCGTGGGGGCACTCTTTTCCTTCCGCCTTCACCACGGTCTCCACCGTGGTGGAGGCGGAAGAGACTCCCTCCACTTCGCATGCGCGGGGATGCCGCGAGCGGCCACTGACGCTCCCGCGCAAGCACCGCCCGGCAATGTCATATCCGCGCCAGCTGGTGGGGCACCAAAGGCCTTTCCCGCCAGCTGGCGGGGCGGAAATAAGTCCGGCGCGGGCCTAGCCCCTCAAGGTTAGGGCTCGGCCGCTCAAGATGCGGAGGATTCCGCACACTTGTGGCGGCGCGATGCTGGACTGATTTGTGCCGTTTTTGGCGCTGGTCGGCGGACATCGCGCCGATTACGGAGAATTTTGCCCCAGAAGTGCGGGGGCCCGTATCCGCAGCTAAAGCTGCGTGCATCACCCTGGGTCGCTGCTAGTCCCCTGCAGGTGACGGAATTGGCTTATCTTTTTTTTAGGAAACTGCGGAGTGAAACGCCACGTTTTTACACTGGCGTGGGGACATAGCCCCATTTTGGGAGAATCCAGCCCTTGGTTTGTTCTCAGTGTAACGACAGAGGTTGAGGGGTGACCTCATAGAAGTCTACAAGATTATGAGGGGCATGGACAGAGTGGATAGTCAGAAGCTTTTTCCCAGGGTGGAAGAGTTAATTAATAATAATAATCACTTATTGTCACAAGTAGTGAAACGCCCCTAGTTGCCACATTCCGGCACCTGTTCAGTGAGGCTGGTACGGGAATTGAACCCACGCTGCTGGCATTGTTCTGCATTACAAGCCAGCTGTTTAGCCCACTGTGCTAACTCTAATTACTTGGGGGCATAGGTTTAAAGTGCGAGGGAGGCAGGTTAATGGAAAAAGTGAAGTCGTATGGGGTTCAGGGTGTATTAGCTAGATGGATAAAGAACTGGCTGGGCAACAGGAGACAGAGAGTAGTGGTGGAAGGGAGTGTCTCAAAATGGAGAAAGGTGACTAGTGGTGTTCCACAGGGATCCGTGCTCAGACCACTGTTGTTTGTGATATACATAAATGATCTGGACGAAGGTATAGGTGACCTGATTAGCAAGTTTGCAGATGATACTAAGGTTGGTGGAGTTGCAGATAGCGAGGAGGACTGTCAGAGAATACAGCAAAATATAAATAGATTGGAGAGTTGGGCAGAGAAATGGCAGATGGAGTTCAATCCAGGCAAATGCGAGGCGATGCATTTTGGAAGATCTAATTCAAGAGCGGACTATACGGTCAATGGAAGAGTCCTGGGGAAAATTGATGTACAGAGAGATCTGGGAGTTCAGGTCCATTGTACCCTGAAGGTGGCAAGGCAGGTCGATAGAGTGGTCAAGAAGGCATACAGCATGCTTGCATTCATCGGACGGGGTATTGAGTACAAGAGTCGGCAGGTCATGTTACAGTTGTATCAGACTTTGGTTAGGCCACATTTGGAATACTGCATGCAGTTCTGGTCGCCACATTACCAGAAGGATATGGATGCTTTAGGGAGGGTGCAGAGGAGGTTCACCAAGATGTTGCCTGGTATGGAGGGTGCTAGCTATGAAAGGTTGAGTAGATTAGGAATGTTTTCGTTGGAAAGACGGAGGTTGAGGGGGGACCTGATTGAAGTTTACAAAATTATGAGAGGTATGGACAGGGTGGATAGCAACAAGCTTTTTCCAAGAGTGGGGGTGTCAATTACAAGGGGTCACGATTTCAAGGTGAGAGGGGGAAAGTTTAAGGGAGATGTGCATGGAAAGTTTTTTGCGCAGAGGGTGGTGGGTGCCTGGAACGCTTTGCCAGCGGAGGTGGTAGAGGCGGGCACAATAGCATAATTTAAGATGCATCTAGACAGATATATGAACGGGCGGGGAACAGAGGGAAGTAGATCCTTGGAAAATAGGTGACAGGTTTAGATAAAGGATCTGGATCGGCGCTGGCTGGGAGGGCCGAAGGGCCTGTTCCTGTGCTGTAATTTTCTTTGTTCTTTGAGATGTACGAGGCAAGTACAGAGGGTGGTGGGAGCCTGGAACTCGCTGCCGTGGGAGGTTGTGGAAGCAGATACATTAGTGACCTTTAAGGGGTGTCTTGACAAATACATTAATAGGATGGGAATAGAGGGCTATGGTCACCGGAAGCGTTGGGGGTTTTCGGTCAGACAGGCAGCATGGTTGGTGCAGGCTTGGAAGGCTGAAGGGCCTGTTCCTGTGCTGTAATTTTCTTTGTTTGTTCTTTGTCAGGGGTAGGAGGTTTAGGGGGGATGTGAGGAAAAGCTTTTTACCCAGAGAGTGGTGATGGTCTGGAATGCACTGCCTGGGAGGCTGGTAGGGGCAGGTTGCCTGACATCCTTTAAAAAGTAACTGGATGTACACTTGGCATAACATTCAAGGCTTTGGGCCAAATGCTGGCAATTGGGATTAAGTAGGTAGCTGAGGTATTTTTCAAGTGTCAATGCCGACTCAATAGACCGAAGGGCTTCTTCTGCACTGAATCTTCTGTGATTCAGTGTGAAATAGGAGAGACAAATGGGAATGCATGAGAATAGATTGGATAGATAGTTTTTTGAAGAATAAAGGGATTAAGGGTTATGATGTTCGGGCCGAAAAGTGGAGCTGAGTCCACAAAATATCAGCCATGATCTCATTAAATGGCGGAGCAGGCTCGAGGGGCCAGGTGGCCTACTCCTGCTCCTAGTTCTTACTTTCTTATGAAAGAGAACAATTTTAAAGGGAATGCAAGAACAGAGCGATCTCGCAGTATATGTGCACAAGTCATTGAAGAGATAGGGCTAGTGGAGAAATTGGTTATAAAGGTAGAAATGGGGCGGGCTTCTCCGTCGGGTCGGAGAATCGCCGGGGGCTGGCGTGAATCCCGCCCCCGCTGGTTGCCGAATTCTCCGGCACCGGATATCCGGCGGGGGCAGGAATCGCGCCGCGCCGTTGGCGGGCCCCCCCCCCCGGCGATTCTCCGGCCCAGATGGGCCAAAGTCCCGCTGCTGGAATGCCTGTCCCGCCGGCGTGGATTAAACCACCTCTCTTGCCGGCAGGACAGGGCAGCGCAGGCAGGCTTCGGGGTCCTGGGGGGGGTGCGGGGCGATCTAGCCCGGGGTGTGCCCCCACCGTGGCCTGGCCCGCGATCGGGGCCCACCGATCTGCGGGTGGGCCAGTGCCGTGGGGGTACTCTTTTCCTTCCGCCTTCGCCATGGTCTCCACCATGGCGGAGGCAGAAGAGACCCCCTCCACTGCGCATGCGCGGGGATGACGTGAGCGGCCGCTGACGCTCCCGTGCATGCGCCGCCCGGCAAAGACATTTCCGCGCCAGCTGGCGGGGCACCAAAGGCCTTTCCCGCCAGCTGGCGGGGCGGAAATCAGTCCGGAGCGGGCCTAGCCCCTCAAGGTTAGGGCTCGGCCACTCAAGATGCGGAGGATTCCGCACCTTTGGGGCGGCGCGATGCCAGACTGATTTGCGCCGTTTTTGGCGCCGGTCGGCGGACATCGCGCCGATTGCGGAGAATTCCACCCATGATCTTGGACTTTATTTGAATAGAGTACAAAAGTAAAAACGTTATGGTGGACATTTATAAAACACTGGTGTGGCCTCAACTGAAGTATTGTGTTCAATTCTGTGCACCATACTTTCGGAAGGCATTAGATTGGGTACAGAAAAGACAGACAAGAAGGATTTCAGGGTTGAGGGATCTTGGGTCCAAAGTTAGAAGCTGGGGGACGGAATTCACCGACCTCCCGCCTGGTCAGAGAAACGGCACGGCGCCGCGCGAATCGCGGCACACTGCCCCGAAGTCGTGACGCAATTCTCTGCAATGCGGAGAATCGGCGCCATTGGCGCCGGCGTGGTCGGCACGGCGCGGCGCTGGTCGGGGTCAACAAAAAAACGAGTCCTGCCGGCGCCATTCGCACCCTCTCTGGGCTGGCGGGACCTCGGCGTTGAAAGGTCCGGCTGCGGCCTGAGGGGGGGGAGGGGGGGAGGGGTGGTCCAATCCCGGGTGGGCCTCCGTAGTGGCCTGGCCCATGATTGGGGCCCACCGATTGGCGGGCCGGCCTCTCTGCACACCCTGCCTCCTTTCCTCTGCGCTGGCTCCTGTAGTCCTGCGCCATTTGGCGTCGGGACCGCCGCGTGGAAGAAGGCCACTGCGCATGCGCCAATTGGTGCCGGCTCAACTGCGCATGCGCTCAACTGCGCATGCGCGGACCCCATGGCTTTCCTCCAGGTGTCCCGGTTTCCTCCCACAAGTCCCGAAAGACGTGGGGCGCAATTCTAAATGCCGATGCCGGAGTGAAAACGGAGTGTTTCACTCCGGCGTCGCAGCCCGCTCCCAGCCCCCTATTCTCCCGCCCCCGAGGGGCTAGGAGCGGCGTCGCGTCATTTACGCGTGCCGGGCATTGGCGGCGCCATGTAAATGACGCGGCTGGCACTGCGTAACTGGCGTCACCTGCGCATGCGTGGTTGCCGTCCTCCCCGAGGCCGCCCCGCAAGAAGATGTCGGTTGGATATTGTGGGGCGGCGGAACAAAGGAGGTCCTCCTTCAGAGAGGCCGGCCCGCCGATTGCCGAATTCTCTGGCACCGGATCTTCGGCAGGGGCGGGAATCGCGCTGCGCCGGTTGGCGGGCCCCCCCCCCCCCGCGATTCTCCGGGCCGGATGGGCCGAAGTCCCACTGCTGAAATGCCTGTCCTGCCGGCGTAGATTAAACCGCCTACCTTACCGGCGGGACAAGGCGGCGCGGGTGGGCTCCGGGGTCCTGGGGGGGGGGGCGCGGGGCGGTCTGGCCCCGGGGGGTGCCCCCACGGTGGCCTGGCCTGCGATCAGGGCCCACCGATCCGCGGGCGGGCCTGTGCTGTGGGGCACTCTTTTCCTTCCGCCTTCGCCACGGTCTCCACCATGGCGGAGGCGGAAGAGACTCCCTCCACTGCGCATGCGTGGGAATGCCGTCAGCGGCCGCTAACGCTCCCTCGCATGTGCCGCCCGTAGATATCATTTCCGCGCCAACTGGCGGGGCACCAAAGGCCTTTTCCGCCAGCTGGCAGGGCGGAAATTGGACCAGCGCGGGCCTAGCCCCTTAAGGTTGGGGCTCGGCCCCCCAAGATGCGGAGCATTCCGCACCTTTGGGGTGGCGCGATGCCCAACTGATTGGCGCCGTTTTGGACGCCAGTCAGCGGACATCGCGCCGATACCGGAGAATTTTGCCTCAGGTGTGGACGGCGCCGGTGGGAACCTGTCGTGTTGGGCAGGCCGCTCGGTCCATCCGGGCCGGAGAATCGCCGCTTGCCCATTACAAATGCGAGTGACGATTCTCCCAGCGGCCAGCCGTGATTCTCGCCGCGCCGGTTGGTGGGGTGGGAGAATCGCGTGCGGGCGTCGGGGTGGCGTGGTGGGACACGCGCGGCGCCCCGGCGATTCTCCCACCCGGCGTGGGGGGGGGGAGAATTCCGCCCGTGATTGTTAGGTGAATTGACATTCTGAATTCTTCCTCACTGTACCCGAACAGGCACCGTAGTGAGGTGACTAGGGGATTTTCACAGTAACTTCATTGCAGTGTTAATAATAATCGCTTATTGTCACAAGTAGGCTTCAATGAAGTAACTGTAAAAAGCTCCTAGTCGCCAATGTAAGCCTACTTGTGACACTAATAAAAATTACTATGTTATAATTATTATTAAGTGTCAATCAAACACATAACTGGTCAGTGACGGGTCTTCCCTGGGATTTAGGACCACGAGGGTATAAATCCCCCTTTTAAAGGGACAATTTTAACGCTGCTTGCCTCCTGCAAGCCAATCAGGTTCCAATGCTTTCGTTTAGGCCAAGCAGATATCTTAACCCGTGGCCTAAGCTGCGAAGCGATTGCGCTTTTCCTGTCAGGTCAAGTCAGTGGGAAGAACAGTTGTAGTCAGTAGAGAACCAAGCGGGTAATATTTTTTAATTCTTGTTACTTACTTCACTGCTTTCCCCTTCCTTCATGACTGTGAGGCCTTTCCAAATCACACCCCTCCCCAAGTTGCCTTGGTCTGATGGGACTCCAGCGGGGGCCCCCAGTTGCCTGTCATTCCTCTCCCGTCTCCTGGCCAGCTGCAGCTGTGTCGAGCTGAGAAGCTGACTGGGGTCATGCAGATGAGGGCAGGGAGATAAAGTTCATCGGGCCTCACTCTACTGAGGTCAGGTCACCAAGTCTGTTCCCAGCTCCAGTTCGCACAAAACTGATGCCCACGGAGTTAAAATTGGGGTTCATGAACATGCAAACAAAAAGAGCAGATTGAAACATGAACAATGTAAGGCAAATAAAATTTTGATCGGGATAACATGGGAAAGGGTTAAATGTTGAATTCCTTACGATGTGATTGGCAGCTCTTGGTGAGAGTGGAAGAGAATCAGCTTTGCTTTACAAGAACCACAGTGTGACAAAGGAGCAAACAGTGAATTGGTCTTCACCAGAGATTTGCACTGTTTCCTCCACCCATCCTCTCTTAACCATCAAGCAACATAGATTGAAGACTCATTGTGTGGCGGGGAATTTTCCACGCTCCACCGCGGTGTGTTTCTTGGCGCCAGGAGACGGTCTGCAATTGGCCGGTGGCGCGATCTTCTGGTCCCGCCGCTGTTAATGGGATTTCCCATTGAATCCACATTCGTCGCTGGGAAACTCACGGCCTGAAAATTTCCCCTGAATGTTTTTAAAAATAGATACAAAAAGCCTGTGGTGGTAGTGAAAATAAAATATACTTTGAAGGCACTCCCAATCAGCAATAGGCACCGGTCATGTTAGAATACAAAGCTTGGGGCAGAGAGAAATGTGTACTTTTCTAACATCAGGATTCAGGACCCAGCTTTTGAGATAAGGGTTCATTGCTTACCCGCACATAGATTACAGTCAGCCTGAGGGACATTCCATTCCTCTTAACAGCGAGATGGAAGGGAATGAATTACTCCAACTAAAATGTAAAGGGATTTTTTTACAAATGCAACTATCCAAGCAGAAATGAAATAAAGACTGATTCAGAAAAATATTCTCAAAGCTTTAGTGTGTTATTGATTAAACGTGTGATTTGGGAAAATTAACAAAAGCTGGCCTAGAATTTCAAAAAAGCTGTTCAAACTCCCACTCCACAAAACAAACCTGATAATTGACAAATAGATTTGAATATAACCCAACTTGAAGTGAAAGGAAGTAAAGTGAATCAAAGTGCAGTGGAATACATGTCTAATTGAGGTTGTATTGTTTCTGCACTCAGGTTGGGAGGAAAAAAGATAAAACGGCATAAATAGTTGAAGTAGGGTCCCGACAAGACTAGCATATTTGTTTTCCACAGGTAAGTTTAGAAATGTCTCCACGCCTCTGTATTTTGGACATCTTTCATTATTCAGTATTACAATAAACATTGCCATTGCAATTCTTTTCATTCACAATGAAGAGATTATTGCCAAATTTTAGTCTCTATTTGTGTAATGATGCACTTTCACACACTTCATTAGAAATACAAAAGGATTTACTAATAAGAAGAATTATACAGCAGCTAGCAGCCACATGGCAGCTGCTAGCTCCCTACAAATCTCTTGCCTAAGAGGGGACTCCATCTCTTGGGGTGATTAACCACTAATCAGTCCCAATTGGTCCCCCAAGACAGGTGACCCTGACTCTGCTGTATTGCCCTTAAAGCGCAATCACCACAAATCACCAAACCCGCCCCCTTTAACTCCTTTATACATTCTTCAATAACTAACTTACTCAGTCCTAAATTCTAACTAAGCATTGTGGGTGGGATTTACCATCCTTATTGCACCCAACTTGGTCTCACAATGAACCCATTGAATCTCATGCGAGGCCTTTCATGAGATTTGCGACGCTTGAGACGTCTCACGAGATTCAACCAAACCTCGCGAGATGTCGAAATTTGATTCAGCTCTCACTCGACATGATCCAAATCAGCATATTTAAATCAGCCATTATTTAAATATTTAAATATGTCTGCACGTATTTTCCCGGGACCCGGGAACTAACGGCCACTCCAACAAGGCCTCGACCGAGCGTCGTTTAGCACTGGTCCACTCAAATGTAACGACACCCCTGGATGTCCGGTCTCTGGACAGGATGGTACCCTGGCACTTCCACTGGCACCTGGGAACCCTGGCACTGCCAAGCTGGCAGAGACACTGCCAGGGTGCTAGGCTGGCAGTGCCAAGGTGCCTGGGTGTCAGGTTGCCCATGCCAGGGGTCAGGCCCAGCGATCCTTGCCCTTAGGAGGTGGGGTGAGGGGGACTGCGAGGACCCAGAAGAGGTACGTTGGGTGCAGTGGGTGTCCACAGGCTGTGGTGGGGATGCTGAAGCGGGTCAAAAATATTTGCTGCCTTTAAAAATGGTGCCCCAATTCACAAGTACTCTTCATGCACTGGCGAGCTGAGACCAAGAAAACAGCAAAGTATCGTTGAACAGCGGGTATTTCTCAGCGCATCTGCCACAGAGAAACACCCCTCTAAATGTGTGGGCTCAAAAGCGGACTCTGATATTTCCCGTTAAATGGTGCCCTATGTACATGCGTTCGAGTGTAGAGTGGCACCACCCATGCAGCTGGGAGCCTCCGATCCCCTGGGAGATCCCGATGAGTGTCATTCAGTCTGGTTCCCGTTTTTGGGGACCAGTGCTGAACGGCGTTCAACCGAGGTCTCTGAGGCGATGGGGACGAATCTCAAAGCCTCAGGTACCGTGGGACTCTGTACATTAGAGTGAGACTAGTTGTCCGGCTTTAATATCCAGATTTGCCAGAAGGTGATCCTGCCCACAATGGGCGAGATTTATATCGCAACATCTCACAAGATCGTGTTGGATCTAGCGAGGCGTTGCGAGCCGGGTAGGTCCCGGGGCAGAGTCTCCCAACTTTTATCTGCCACGCTGCGAGCGGCCAGCTGCTTTTCAGGTGCAGCATGGCTATTGGCTTTGCACCCTACGCACTTAACATGGTGTATGTGTAATACTTTCAGGCACATATCATCAAACTGCAACAAAGTCTTATGTCTTGACTGTTCTTTCACAATCTTGGCCTGTGAAGGAATGGTCGTGGTACTCTGTTTCTGATAGTTAGGTCGTGTGATAAAGTTTCTTCTTTTTCCAGCATTTCAATTCAGCATCTTTTTTTCATTGACCATTTTATCATATTGGTTTTTGTGCTTTTCTATTCGTGTGACCATTTCAGTAATCTTGTTCTAGCACGTAATCTCAGTTTCGTTCTCTATCTGAATTGCTGATTCTGCTGTCAATTTCAATGTTTTTTTTACCTCTTCAGTTAATTTCTCATCGCCAAGCTTTCCTTCTCTTATTCCCTTCTTATTCGTATTCCCTTCCCAAGCTCTTATTCTCCTGATTCAATTCATCACTGGACTTGTTCTTATTTTCTATTTGCTTTGTCATGGAATTTAGCTTATCCTACATTGTCTCAGTAAATTGCCCTTCTAAACTTTCATTTTGTAAATGTTGTCACTTTTTTTAAAAGTTTGCTGTCGATCATTTCATCTTGTTGATTTCATGTCTTTTCTGCAGCTTTAATTCTTTTTGCTGATTCCTCTTTCGAGTTTCTTATTTCTTTTGAAGTCTTCATCTCTACTTGTCTTAACTTCAGCCAAACCCTTTTGGCTTCACTGTTGGTCAGGTCTGTCTCTGACAAGTGTTTATTTGTTTCCATTCTGCAAAACTCTCATTGCCTTTCTAATGGGGTCTTTCATTGCCTGTCTCCTGTGATCTTTCCTAGCTCTTCTGGCATCTTCCATTGCCCTTCTGGGGTCTTCCAGTGCTCTCATGCTGGGATTTTTCATTGTTCTCCTTCGGGGGTTTCTTATTGTCCTCCTTCTGGAGTTTCCTTTGACACATTTTATGGGGTATTTTATTGCTTCCTATCTGAGGCCTTTTTTTCCCCCCTCTTTGAGGTCTTCATTGCCTGAGGTCTTCCGTTAAAGAGACAATCATCGCAAATCACCACAATTTGTCATTTTCAAAAACTTTTAATTTAAAACTTCACCAGATAATCGATGGGATCAAAATATTTAATATACTTTTATGAAAAAATACCAAATAGCAAGTTTTGAATTCAAAAACTATCCCTCAGTCAATACCTTTAAAAAGCTGTTTATCTGGTATTATCACATTGCTGATTATGAGAGCTGGCTGGTCACAAATTAACTGCTGTGCTTCCTGATGCACTATCAATTATGACAAGACGAGAGTAGAGCGTAATCAAGGCTTTATTAAGTAGAGATGTGTGGCCTCCTGCAGCTGTTACCAGAAAGGGGAGCAGCTCGGTGTGCACACACATTTATACTCCGCCTACTGGGCGGAGCCAGCAGGCAGAGATCTATCTTCGTACCTGTAGTACAGGAGCCTTAACGTATTACTCTAATACAACTATTATACAAACAGTGGTGACTACCACATTCACCCCCTGTTAGAAAAGAGACCAGCATGGGTGGTGGAAAACTATTTACAGGTTTGTGTGGATTTAAAGGTTACAGTTTGGTGAAAATGTACAAATTTAGCCGGTCGGGTGCCTTGATCCTCTGCTGTGAATGCCTCTGTCCCAGTGGTGATGCACGCGTTGACCTGGTCGCCTGTGACTCCGGGAGCGTGTTGTCCTCATCTTCATCCCTGGGTGGAACAAGTGGGAGGACGGATCGCCTTGGGCGGGGACTGTAGTGAGGTGCGCTGGGGGGAGGGGGAGTGGCGCCGGGGCAATCGGAGGGGGGGTGTCAGGTGGTGTTGGGCCATGGGTGGGGATCCAGCTGGTGGCAGGTCTCTGAGGGAGACTGTGTCCGGGCGGCCGTCGGGGTATGCCACGTAGGCATACTACGGGTTCGATTGCAGCAGTAGTACCCTTTCGACCAACGGGTCCACCTTGTGGAGCCGCAAGTGTTTGCGGAAGAGGACGGGTCCTGGAGCTGCTAGCCACGTTGGGAGCAAAACCGCGGAGCTGGACTTCCTAGGAAAGGCAAGGAGACGTTCATGGAGGGTTTCATTAGTCGCAGTGCAGATTAACGATCGGATGGAGTGGAGCGCATCGGGGAGGACCTCCTGCCATCGGGAGACCGGGAGATTTTTAGACCGCAGGGCCAGCAGGACGGCTGACCTCCCTCTCCACCTGCCCGTTTCCCCGGGGGTTGTAGCTGGTCATCCTGCTCGAGGCAATGCCCTTGCTGAGCAGGAACTGATGCAGCTCATCATTCATAAAGGAGGATCCCCAGTCGCTGTGGACGTAAGCGGGGAAACCGAACAGGGCGAAGATTGTGTTGAGTGCTTTAATGACCGTGGCAGACATCATATCGCGGCATGGGATGGCGAAGGGGAATCTGGAGTATTCATCGACCACGTTCAGGAAGTACGTGTTTCGGTCGGTGGAGGGGAGGGGCCCTTTGAAATCCATGCTGAGGCGTTCAAAGGGGCGGGAAGCCTTTATCAGGTGCGCTCGGTCAGGCCGATAGAAGTGTGGTTTGCACTCCGCGCAGACCTGGCAGCCCTGTCCTCCGCAATGGAGTAGGGCAGGTTGTGGGCCTTTATGAAGTGAAAGAACCAGGTGACCCCCGGGTGACAGAGGCCATCGTGTAGGGCCCGGAGTTGGTCCACTTGTGCGCTAGCACATGTACCTCGGGATAGGGCATCGGGGGGCTTGTTGAGTTTCCTGGGCGATACAGAATCTCGTAATTGTAGGTGGTGAGCTCGATCCTCCACCTTAAGATTTTATCATTTTCGGTCTTGCCCCGCTGTGTATTATTAAACATGAAGGCAACCGACCGTTGGTCAGTGAGGAGAGTGAATCTCCTGCCGGCCAGGTAATGCCTCCAATGCCGCACAGCTTCTACAATGGCTTGGGCCTCCTTTTCGACAGAGGAGTGCTGAATTTCGGAGGTATAAAGGGTGCGGGAAAAGAATGCCACGTGTCTGCCTGCCTGGTTGAGGGTGGCGGCCAGAGCGACGTCCGATGCATCGCTCTCGACCTGAAAGGGGAGGGTCTCGTCGACCGGGTGCCTTGGCGACGTCTGCCTTGATATGGTTGAAGGCCTGGCGGGCCTCAGCCATCAGGGGGAAAACTGTGGAATGGATGAGTGAGCGGGCCTTGTCCGCATGGTTAGGGACCCACTGGGCATAATAGGAGAAAATCCCCAGGCATCGTTTCAAGGCCTTGGGGCAGTGGGGGGGATGGGAGTTCCATGAGGGGGCACATGCGGTCGGGGTCGGGCCCTAGAACTCCATTTTCCACAACATAACCAAGGATGGCGAAGCGGTTGGTGCGGAACACGCACTTCTCGTTATTGTACGTGAGGTTCAGGAGTTTGGCGGTGTGGAGAAATTTGAAAAGATAAGCGTTGTGGTCCTGCTGGTCGTGGCTGCAGATGGTGATGTTATCTAGGTATGGGTAGGTGGCCCGCAGTCCGTACAGGTCAACCATTCGGTCCATCTCACGTTGGAAGACCGAGACCCCGATAGTGACGCCGAAGGGAACCCGAAAAAAGTGGTAAAGGCGGCCAGCTGCTTCGAACGCAGTGTATTGGCGGTCTGCCTTGCGGATGGGGAGCTGGTGGTAGGCAGATTTCAGGTCCACTGTAGAAAAGACCCGGTACTGTGCAATCTGATTGACCATATCAGATATGCGTGGGAGGGGGTACGCTTCGAGCTGCGTGTACCGATTGATGGTCTGACTGTAGTCAATGACCATCTTGTGTTTCTCCCCAGCATTTACCACTACCACTTGGGCTCTCCAGAGGCTGTTGCTGGCCTCGATGATGCCTTCCCGCAGCAGCCGCTGGACCTCCAACCTGATGAAGGTCCTGTCCTGGGCACTGTAGCGTCTGCTCCTGGTGGCGACGGGTTTGCAATCCGGGGTGAGGTTTGCAAACAGGGAAGGTGGGTTGACATTAATGGTCGTGAGACCGCATACGGTGAGGGGTGGTAGGGGTCCGCCGAGTTAGGCTTTGGAGGTTGCACTGGAAGTCCAGGCCAAGTAACAGGGCAGCACAGAGGTTGGGAAGGATGTAGAGTCGGAAGTTGCTCAACTCTAAGCCCTGGACCGTGAGGGTGGCGGTGCAGTACCCCCAGATTTCCACGGAATGGGATCCGGAGGCCAGGGAGATTCTTTGGGTAACGGGGTGTACCGCGAGGGAGCAGCGCCTTACCGTAGAGGGGTGGATGAAGCTTTCCATGCTCCCGGAGTCAAGAAGGCAGGAAGTCTTGTACCCATCAACTTTCACCGTCGTCGTCGCGGTTGCGAGGTTGTTAGGCTGGGACTGGTCGAGCGTGATGGAGGTGAGCTGCGGCTGGTGCTGGTAGGCCCCGAGCTGGTCGGCGGCGGTGGCAGGCGATGAACGGCCAGACGAAGTTTCCGATGAACCGGGGTCCTGAGGTGCCGTACAAAATGGCACCGAAGATAGCGGCTCCCACGGGGCGCACATGGCGGGCGGCGTTAAAGATGGCGGCACCCACGGTCTGCACGTGCTCTGCTGGGAGGAAGATGGCGGCGCCCACGGGCCGCACATGGTCTGCGGGGACGAAAATGGCGGCACCCACGGGTCGCACATGGCGGGTGCAGGAACGCTGGGCCTAGAAACTGCAGCGATCGACCGGGCCTGGCACACAGCAGCAAAATGTCCTTTCTTTCTGCAGGCCTTGCAGTTTACACTCCGCGCTGGGCAGCGCTGCCGGGGGTGTTTGGTCTGCCCGCAGAAGTAGCATTTGGGCCCCCCGGGGTTGGCTGGCTGCCGCGCGGCGCAGGCTTGGGGTTGGCTGGGGGCGGAAGCTGGTGGGCCCACGATGTCCATGAGGGCGCCGTGCGGTCGGGAGCGTACGACTGTACGTTACGGGAGGCAACAGTCAGTGAGTTTGCGAGCTGCCTGGTTGCCACAAGGTCGAGCGTACCCCCTTCTAATAGACGCTGGCGGATGTACGCTGACACCATGCCCGTAACAAATGCCCATCCCTGATTAAAAGTTCAGTATTTTCGACTGCCGAAACTGCCTGGCCATCACTGTTCCTCGTCAGGATGTGCAGGGCATGCCAGAAATCGTCTAAAGACTCACCAGGGAGTTGCTGTCTCGTGGACAGGAGGTGCCTAGCGTACAGTTTGTTGATCGGACGAATATAATGTCCTTTCAAGAGCTCCATTGCTTCCGTATAAGTAGGCGCATTCTGGATAAGGGGAAAAATATCGGAGCTCACCCGTGCGTAAAGGACCTGGAGCTTCTGTGCGTCCGAGGGGTGGTCCATCGCGGATCAGAGGTAGCTCTCGAAACAAGCGAGCCAGTGGTCGAAGGCCGACGTGGCATTGGCTGCTTCCGGGTGCAGCTGTAGGCGATCAGGC
Organism: Scyliorhinus torazame; assembly: GCF_047496885.1. Lineage (NCBI taxonomy): Eukaryota > Metazoa > Chordata > Chondrichthyes > Carcharhiniformes > Scyliorhinidae > Scyliorhinus > Scyliorhinus torazame. Next base: position 211,573,479 of record NC_092714.1, read on the forward strand.
TTGATGCGTAGTTCCATCGCTGTAATATCTCTGCTTAATAAATTGATGCACTATCAATTTCGGTGAGTCGAGAGTGGAGAATAATCGAGGCTTTATTAAGCAGAGATGTGTGGCCTCCTGTAGCTGCTACCAGAAATGGGAGCAGCTCGGTGTGCACACACACTTATACTCCGCCTACTGGGCGGAGCCAGCAGGCAGAGATCTACCCCCGTACCTGTAGTACAGGAGCCTTACATTATTACCTCTAATACAACTATTATACAAACAGTGGTGACTACCACACTTCCTACACTTCAAAAGTACCGACTTGGTTTTTAAGATCTTTGGGACATTCCAACAAGATGAAAGGTGCTATAAAAATCAAGGACAGAATTTTACGTTTCCTGTCAGCGATTTTGCAGATGGGGGCCTTAAAACTTGGCAGGTCTCCTTCCTGCTACCTACCGCCCCTGATTTGGCTGTCTTTATATAAGGGGCAAGGTGAGGCCTAGTGTGGCCAGCCCATGCTTGCTCCAATTGAGGCCTGTTTGGCCAATTAATGGTCACTTCCCATTCATCTATATTTTGAAGTTTTAGTTCCATGGGTGGATATTAGGGATGGTGGGCAGATGTGCAGCAGGGTAACCTTGTCAGGACTTGGGCGGCATTCTTAAAAGCTGATCACGGCTGTTGGACACATCTGGTGCAATCTGGAATGCCACAACTGATTGCTCCACGACCCTCCCGACACTCACCGTGGATCGCGACCCTGAGTTTGAAAAACCCTGCCCAAGGCGCTATCGAAACAGGAAGTTTACCTCCAGCTAAACAAAGCCACCAAGTTCAGACGTCCTCGTACCTGTTCTAATCTGCACATTCCTGGTTTCACACTCCTGGCCCTCCAAAATTCCATTTCAGTGGAGGGAGGCTTCTGACAATTTAAATGGCCGGCAGAGAACGGTGCATGTGCAAATCCCAGCCCAACTCCAGACCTACTCCCAACTCCAGACCTACTCCCTCAAAGATGGGAAATGCTAGGCTTAGGGGTGGGACATAGAAGTTGCTGCCATTTCTGGGATTTTCGCTGAGACGGAGAACATGTGCAAGCTCATTAATGCTTTTGAATATTGAATTTGTTTTAGTACGTCAGTTAATGTTGACACTTTTCCCCTCCAATTCATGTCGATATTCTGCTTTCCTCTCTCGCTTATTTCAGATTGGAATCCAACCTCTTCCTCTCCCTCCTCAGCATTGATTAGGGATGTGTACTTCATTTAGTTCCTGTAAGTGGTTGAATCCAACTGCTCTGAAAAGAATCCCTGCCCCATGTATTCTGTAGGATTGAATCACTTAAATCAGCAGTCGAAGTGGGCATCAAGTGTAGGAGCCTGTTCTGTGCTGACTGTCAACCACAAACTCAGATATATAGGTGGTGGCCCCAAAATACTAATATCAGCATCAAACATGGATGTATAATTTTTTTTAAGGATTTTTAAATTTCAACTTTGAAAGCTAATAAGGAGGTCTTACAGCTGTTGCAGAGAAATACATTAAATTAGTGAGTCAGATGTAAGTTGTTTACACTGTAATCTTGCAGTCCAGCTGTGGTCATGTAATTAAGTCATCATTGAGCACTCAACTTTCAGCAGCACAGGTCAGTACTGAAAGCAGTTTTGATTTAAGAATGCTGGAGTATATTATACTCTGGACCTGTTAGCAAAATTGAAGGCCATGGGATAAATGGGGCAGTGGCAGAATGGTTACAAAATTGGCTCAAGACTAGGAAACAGATAGTTGAGGTGAATGGCTGGTTTTGGGGGAGATTGGAGGGAGGTGTGTAGTGGTTTACCCTAGAGTTGGGTGTTGGGAATACCGATGTTTCTCATATATGTTAATGACATTGGAGTTGTTCGGGTACAGGGCACAATTTGCAGATGTCATTAAACTTGAAAGTGTGGTAAATAGTGAGGAAGATAAACATCACGAGAATATAGACCACAGCTGGACTACAAGGTTACAGTGGAATGGGCAGATTTACAGCAGATGAAATTCAAGCTACTAGACCGGGGGCAAAATTCTCAGTTATCGGCGGAAAGTCCGCCGATCGGCGCAAAAAACGGCGCAAATCCGACTTGCGTCACGTCGGAAAAATGGGTCGATAGTCTCCGGCCCGAAATGGGCTAGCAGCGACGTAACGGGATCCGCGCTTGCGCAGTGGTTCACGCCGTGCAGCGTCATACGCGCTGCATGGTGTGACGGCTCATAAGGCCACGCTGCTCCCCCCCACCCGACCGGAACACCCGACTGCAACACCCGACTGGATGGCTGGCCGTCGCTCAGCCCCGAGGTTCGAGTCACGCGATGTGGAGGTGCTCCTGGATGCGGTGGAGCAGAGGAGGGACACCCTGTATCCCGGGCACGGCCGCAGAGTTGCCCCACGCCACAGCCGGCGTCTGTGGAGGGAAGTGGCAGAGGCCGTCACCGCTGTGGCCCTGACACCACGGACAGGCACCCAGTGCCACAAGAAGGTGAACGACCTCGTCAGAGCAGGCAGGGTGAGCCTCCCCATATCCCCCCTCCCCATATCCCCCTCCCCATATCCCCCCTCCCCATATCCCCCCCTCCCCCATATCCCCCCCTCCCCATATCCCCCCTCCCCCATATCCCCCCTCCCCCATATCCCCCATATCCCCCCTCCCCATATCCCCCCTCCCCCATATCCCCCCCATATCCCCCCTCCCCCATATCCCCCCTCCCCCATATCCCCCCTCCCCCATATCCCCCCTCCCCCATATCCCCCCTCCCCCATATCCCCCATATCTCCCCTCCCCCATATTCCCCCTCCCCCATATCTCCCCCCTCCCCCATATCCCCCTCCCCCATATCACCCCTCCCCCATATCCCCCTCCCCCATATCCCCCCTCCCCCATATCCCCCCTCCCCATATCCCCATATCCCCCCTCCCCCATATCCCCCATATCCCCAAGTGAATCCAACCCTAACCTTAACCTCTGCAATGCACGCGCAACCGATGGCGTGCATTCATATACCTGCCTAACACTGTTGCCTTTTACCCCTGCTCCCCCCCCCCCCACAGGAGAAGCGCGCACACAACAATAGGGAGCATGTGAGGACTGGAGGAGGGCCCGCTGTAGAGAGGCCACTGACCGAACACCAAGAAAGGGCCCTGGAACTGGCTGGCGGACCTGAGGACCGGGAGGTTGCTGATGCAGAGGTCGGGGGCGTACTAGCAAGTGAGCCACCGACAGCCCGTCCCCATATCCCCCCTCCCCTATACCTCCCTCCCCCGTATCACCTGATCACTGCCTGATGTCGAACCATGCATGCTTCATTGTGTATCGCAGGACCAAACGTCCAGGCACCCATCCCCGCAGATGCAGACCGCCCGCAGGATGCCCCTCGGAGACCACAGGAGACGGAGAGACCCGCACCCTCCAGCATGCGACGCCCGCAGGATGCCCCTCGAGACCACAGGAGACGGAGAGACCCGCACCCTCCAGCATGCGACGCCCGCAGGATGACCCTCGGAGACCACAGGAGACGGAGAGACCCGCACCCTCCAGCATGCAACGCCCGCAGGATGCCCCTCGGAGACCACGGGAGACGGAGAGACCTGGGGCAACAGGGAGACGACACCCCCGTCACGTGCGGGAGCGACCACCCAGCGACGAGGGGGGCAGCCACAGGCCCCCGTCACATCCGAGTCAGGACACCACTACCCAGGACACCACTACCCAGGACACCACTACCCAGGACACCACTACCCAGGACACCCCTACCCGGGACAGCACTACCCAGGAAGACGAAATACCGGACAGTGACTCAGAGTGGATGGGTGGAGACGAACCCCCACCCCAAAGTGCCATGGACTCAGAGTGGGACGAAGAGCACGACACAACGCCACTGCTGTCACCAACACCTTCCACCATCGCAGAAAAACTCACCACGGTTGGGCACTTTAGTGATGAGGCGTCTGGTACACTCACTGGTGCGCACAACACAGCCGTCCCGGTACAGCAGGTGGAGGTAGGAGCAGCAGAGGGACCGGGCGGTCGGAGGGCAGCCCAACCCAAGTGAACATCTGCCGCCCAGATGGATCCCGGGTTCCTGCAGTTACCACACCCACACATAGATCCGATGCAGCCACCGATCCGGAGACGAGCGAAGAGGGTGACGGGCGGCTTGCGGCGGCTGCGGTCGCAGGTGGAGGAGTCCACCCGCGTCCAGGAGCTGGGAGTGGTGCCGGTCATGCGTGCCACCCAGGCCGACACCGCACGGGTGGCGTCCGCGGTGGAGGCAATGGGTGCGACGGTGTCAGACATGGGGATCGGTTTGCGAGGCCTGGGGCCTTCCGTGCAGGCGGCGTCTGTGGCCCAGGACATGGCTGCCCTCTCACAGGAGGCCATGAGCCAGTGCCAGCGCCAGATGGCAGAGGCGCTCAACGCCATAGCCCAGTCTCAGCAGGCCATGGCCCAGTCTCTGCAGGCCATGGCCCAGTCTCTGCAGGCCATCGCTGAGGGCATCGGCGCCAGTGGCCATGTGCGAGCCGGCGTCGCACTGTCACAGACAGGGTTTGCCAACCCCCTGGGCTCCATGGCTGCAAACCTGCAGACCCCTGTCGATACCAGCACGGGCCTCCAGGACTGGCAGCGCCAGATGTCGGGGGGGCGTCGGATGGCCAGTCCGTTCGCATCCCCCACCCATGTAGAGGCCTGGGGGCCATCGGGCACCCCGAGGGAGGAGGAGGTGGTGTGGTCCGTCCCGGCTCCCTCTGTAGGGGAGGTCCCGGTACACCGCGACACCTCGGACTCCCCCCCTTCCGTCCCAGGTGCATCGGGTGGGCAACGGGCAGGACAGGCTGGCAGCTCGCCATCCCAGTCGCCCGGGCCGCAGCCTGGCCCATCTAGGCCAGGACGCCCCAGGAAACGGCCGCCAAAGGGATCCAGTGTCAGAGGGCAGGAATCACAGGAGTCCACCTCCAGTTCTGCTGTACCGTCTGGGGAACCACGTAGACGTAGTCAAAGGGCCCGTAAGGCCAAACAATTAGACACTGAGTAAGTTGGCACGGGTGCAGGGCACAGATGAGTTTTAGGGGCTAGGGCACGTGCATGAACTCCTTTGGTTATTAAAGTCAATGTTACACCTACCGAAGCTGCCTTTGTGCTCTGTCCAAAGTGTGCGGGGGTGTCATGTACGTTGAGCGCAAGTGTGTGTGTGAGGGGTGGTCTTACCTCAGCCCCAGGTGAGTCTGCCCCCTTCCCCCTGGGCCGCCATCAACATCCCCCGGGCAGAGGACGGGACCGTGCGCTGCAGTGTCACAGCCGCATGCAGGGATGGTCCGGGTGGATGGTGGTACTGTGGCCATGGGTCAGACATAGTCCAACGATGTAGAGCCAGGAGCTCATCGCAGGGCGGGTTGTCATCATCCTCCATGGCCTGCGATAGACACGCGTCCACCCGCAACTGTGTGAGCCCGGCCCGTTGTGCCGCAGGTGGATTGGCAATGGGGGGGGGGGGGTGGTGTGCATGCGGGTGGGGTGGGTGGGGTTGGGGAGGGGGGTGAGGGTGCTGGGTGGGTGGATGGGTGGGGGGTGTGGGTGGTCGGCTGTTGCCATGGTGTGTGGTCTGTGGCCATACTACCCGATTCCCACGCCCATCTAGTCAGTGAAGCGGGCGTCTATCAGTCTGTCCCGTGCCCGCTGGGCCAGCCGGTAACGGTGGACAGCCACCCGCCTGTGTCTACCCCGTCTGCCCTGACCATTGCCCCCATCCCCCTCATCTGGGGAGGACTGGGCCTCTTCCTGCTGCTCCTCCACTCCGCCCTCCTCTGCCTGTGGCACATCGCCCCTCTGCTGGGCTATGTTGTGCAGGACGCAGCACACCACAATGATGCGGCCGACCCTATCTGACCAATACTGGAGGGCGCCCCCAGAGAGGTCCAGGCACCTGAAACGCATCTTCAGCACGCCAAAGCACCTCTCGATCACTCCTTGTCGCTACATGGGCATCATTGTAGCGGTTCTCTGCCTCATTGCGTGGCCTCCGTATAGGCGTCATCAGCCACGATCGCAATGGGTAGTCCCTGTCGCCCAGCAACCAGCCCCTCAGCCGGGGATGGCGTCCCTCGTACATGGATGACCACGACAACACGAATGAGTCATGTACACTGCCTGGGTGACGGGCGCAGACGTGCAGGATCATCATGCGGTGGTCGCAGACCACCTGTACGTTCATCGAATAGGTCCCCTTCCTATTAGTGAACATGGCCCTGTTATCTGCAGGTGGCCGCACGGCGACGTGCATCCCATCGATCGTGCCCTGGACCATGGGGAACCCGGCCACGGCAGAGAAGCCCACGGCCCGGGCATCTTGGCTGGCCCGGTCCACGGGGAAGCGGATGTAGCGGTGCGCCATGGCATATAGGGCATCTGTCACTGCCCGGATGCACCGGTGCACCGATGTCTGCGATATGCCGGACAGGTCCCCACTCGGTGCCTGGAATGACCCCGTTGCATTAAAGTTCAGGGCCACCGTAACCTTGACGGACACGGGGAGAGGGCGTCCCCCGCCAGTGCCACGCGGTGACAGGTGTGCCAGCAGGTGGCAGATGTGTGCCACGGTTTCCCGGCTCATCCGGAGTCTCCTCCTGCATTCCCGGTCCGTGAGGTCCTGGTATGACTGCCGGGGCCGGTACACACGGGGCGCCCTCGGGTGCGTCCGTTGCCGTGGGGCCGCGACGTCCTCCTCCCCCTCCTCGTCCTGTCAGTCAGGTGTCCCTCCAGCCTGGGCGGCTGCCGCCTGCCCCTCTGCAGCCTGCGCCGCTTCTCTGGCACGCTCCTCCTCCTCCTCCTCCTCATCCAGGGCAACATAGACATGAGCGGCTGCCACCACGGCGGCCAACATCGCTGGATGATCTGAAAACATGACGGCCTGGTGGGGGGGAGGGGAACGACGACATGTCATCATTGCCCATATCCCCTCCTCCCCCCAGCCAGGTGGCATGGACCGCATGGGTCCAACTGTTGGAGGCTGGCAGCTGGCCAGGTGGACCAACTCACTTGCCCTCCCATCCCCCTCCTCGGCACGGACCACCCCCCCACCTCCATCACGGCACGGAACCCCCCCCAACCTCCACCCCGGCACGGACCCCCCCCAACCTCCACCCCGGCACGGACCCCCCCCCAACCTCCACCCCGGCACGGGCCCCCCTCCCCACAACCTCCACCCCGACACGGACCCCCCCCAACCTCCACCCCGGCCCGGCCCCCCCCCAACCTCCACCCCGGCACGGACCCCCCCCAACCTCCAGCCCGGCACAGACCCCCCCCAACCTCCACCCCGGCACAGACCCCCCCAACCTCCACCCCGGCACGGACGCCCCCCCCCCCCAACCTCCACCCCGGCACGGACCCCCCCCCAACCTCCACCCCAGAACGGACCCCCCCCCAACCTCCACCCCAGCACGGACCCCCCCCCAACCTCCACCCCGGCATGGACCCCCCCCAACCTCCACCCCGGCACGGACCCCCCCCCAACCTCCACCCCGGCACGGACCCCCCCCCCCAACATCCACCCCGGCACGGACCACACCCCAACCTCCACCCCGGCACGGACCCCCCCCAACCACCACCCAAGCACGGAACCCCCCCAACCTCCACCCCGGCACGGACTCCCCCCGCAACCTCCACCCCAGCACGGACTCCCCCCCAACCTCCACTCCGGCATGGACCCCCCCCCCAACCTCCACCCCGGCACGGACCCCCCCCCCAACCTCCACCCCTGCACGGACCCCCACCCAACCTCCACCCCAGCACGGACACCCCCCCAACCTCCACCCCGGCACGGACCCCCCCCCCAACCTCCACCCCGGCACGGACCCCCCCCAACCTGCACCCCGGCACGGAACCCCCCCCAACCTCCACCCCGGCACGGACCCCCCCCAACCTCCACCCCGGCACAGACCCCCCCCCAACCTCCACCCCGGCACGGACCCCCCCCAACCTCCACCCCGGCACAGACCCCCCAACCACCTCCCCGGCATGGACCCCCCAACCTCCACCCCGGCACGGACCCCCCCCCAACCTCCACCCCGGCACAGACCCCCCCCCCCAACCTCCACCCCGGCACGGACCCCCCCCCAACCTCCACCCCGGCACGGACCCCCCCCCCAACCTCCACCCCGGCACAGGCCCCCCCCCCAACCTCCACCCCGGCACAGGTCCCCCCCCCCAACCTCCACCCCGGCACGGACCCCCCACCCCCTCCCGGCACTCCCCCGGAGCCCAGCCTACTCTAACCACCCCCCCCCCCCCCCCCCGCCGCACACACACACACACACAACCCGAGACACACCTCTCCTCACGCATTCAGACTGCGGCCACGCCATTGCCTGCCCAGAGCCAACCCCCCAGGCCGTCACTCACCTCCACGCTGGTCGGCGTGAGCCTGGAGCACCGGGTCACGCCGATGAAAAGGAGGTTTAATTTACGTCGACGTGAACGGTCATCACGTCGACGGGACTTCGGCCCATCCGGAAGGGAGAATATCGGCAGGCCGAAAATCGGCTGCCTTGCGCAGACCCGTGACATTCTCCGCGGCAGCGGCGACATTAACGCCCCGCCGACTTTTCTCCCTTCGGAGACTTCGGCAACCGGCGGGGGCGGGATTCACGGCGGCCAACGGCCATTCTCCGACCCTCTGGGGGGTCGGAGAATGACGCCCCATAATACAGCAGAAAGATGTGGGGTGATAGATTTGGGGTAGAAAGAAAGAGGAGGGGTAATACAAGCAAAATGGTCCAAGTTTAAATGGGGAGCAAGAACAGAGAACACCTTGGATGCTTGCACATCAACCTATGAAGGTAGATTAACAAAGAAGCTCATGAAGCATCTAAGATCCAGGGCTGTATAAATACAGACATGGAGAATAAAAGCCGAAAAATCATACTGAACCGATATTAAACAGCAATCCATCCCAGTGGGCATATGGCTAAGTTGTGTACAGTTATATGGATAGTCCAGAGACCAGCTGGGATTGTTCTCTCCAGAACATAGAAGGTCAAGAGGAAATTTGTTGGAGGTGTTTAAATTCATGAAGGGTTTAGGTAGAGCAAAGAAAAGGAAACTGTTTCCAGTGGCTGAAGGATTAACAATCAGATGCCGCAGGTTTAAGATGATTGGCAAAGCAACAAGGGACAACAAGAGAAAAAAAATCTTATATATTAACTGATTAGAATTTGGAATACACTTCTGATAAGGTGGCGGAATCAGATTCAATAGGGACGAGATAAATACCTGAAAATGAAAAATAATTACGGGTTCTGAGGTAAGAGTGAAGAATGGGACTGGCTGATTTACTCTATGAAAAGCTGCCACAGACTTGATGGACTGAATGGCCTCTTTCTGTGCTGTACTATTCAGTGATTCTACGACACAGAACTTAAACAATAGAAAAATTATGGAGCTGATTATCTTCCAGGCGAGCCCATTGGCACAATTCACCTCAGGTGTACCGCACTGGTGGGAAGTGGGTGCATGTATTTTTCCTGCCCTGGGGCTGGGTGGTATTCTCTCCCCTATCTGTGTCTTGAATGGATGAACAGCTGCAGCTGCTCTATGTGCTGTCAACCTTGAGGTCTTGCGCCTGCTGCCGCATAGAAATAGAAAGAAGGGCTTGAGATTTTGTACATCACCCTCAAGATTTTTGGAATTGGAGACTTTCCTGATAAGTGTTTGGTCTGTTCCCAAGGCTGTCACAGATACTTTGGTGCACCAGAGGTCTGGGAGTCCCAATGCTAGGTTTATTTAGGTGCACTGGTGGGCCTAACATTACATCCAGAGGAAACTGCGTTGGGTTGGGGGGAAAAGGAGGAGGTGATGGTGGGGTCGGGTGGGAGGGGTGGATGATAATCAGAGAATTCCTTTTAGCCTCATTATAATGGAAGTATATGTCAGCAGTCCTTACTGGCCGCACATACGGATGATGGGGAGTCTAGCGGAATTCCTGCAGTTTCACTGGAGATTGTGGGGTGGGGGGGAAATGTGAGGGGAAGTGGAACAGGAACCTGGAGTTATGGGCTTTGACCCCTTTTGCACCATTGCAATGCAGAGGCAAATCCACCTTAACAAATCAATCCTTGCAGAATAGCTGACTCATTTTAGCGGAGTTCCACACCCTAAATCTGTTTACGGCTACTTCCTCTAGTGAGTGTATGCTAGGAGTGAGGAAAGAGCTAGCAAATCCAGGAGATTTAAATATGAAGATGTAGACTGCCCTTCAAGCTGTCAGTCAGCATTAGTGTCACTGAGAGGTGCTTTGAGGCTCCAGGTAGCCTTTTACAAGGACACCTGAGCAGCAATATGTGCAGGGGTGGGTGTCGAGGGTATGATGGAAAATAGCCAGTCACTAGTCCTGGTGAAGGACATTGCAAAAAAACATAGCTGAAAATATCTTCCTATTCAGCACTGGTGCTATTTTCTTCAGAGCGTTTTCAGTACGCAGCTCAGCTACTAGACCACAGGAAAATGGGTGGAGTTTGATTGTGTGCCTAATAGCCAAGTATGTTTGTGTGCTTTGGTTTTAATCTGAGGTGTTGAATTATAAAGTGTCTGAAATTATTAAATTTTACAGAAACATACTGCAACATTGCAGTTAATTAATGTGCCTATGCACTTTTCACCTTCTACAATCAGAAACTTTTATTAGGCTCTTTGTGTACTAACCAGAGAGTATTATAGTCCAAAGTACAGGCTAAGGAATGGACAAACAAAACATATAAAGACAGCAGACACATAAAATCTATAAGTTTAGAGGGTAGGGTGCAATAAATATCTTTGTAAGGGAGTGTCACCATAAAGGAGAGCTTCATTCCATCCTCCACAAGAACAGACACATTTAAATCTGGAATGTTACTTAGACAACCAAGAACTAAAGGATGTACCAAAACTTTTGAATGCATGTTATTTTCTCCAACGGAAGTGACCAACTCATGTCACTAGTTGTATTTCTGCTATCTCGGTTTGAAGTTACTTAGAAAAGTAATCTTTGGATTATTCCTGGGGTAATATTATATTTAATCAGATTTTGTACTTGTTTATATAGAGTTATCCAATGATACAGCACAGAACGAGGCCAATGATATCGGTGCTGGCTCTTTGGAAGAGCTATTAAAATACTTTTTTATCCTTGCTTTTTCCTGCCCTTCCCTGCAAAATTTATCTCTTCAAGTATGAATCCAATTCCCTTCCAAGGTTGCTGTTGAATATGCTTCCACCATCCTTCGTAGGCTTTCCTTCTAGATCAACTTAATTGGTGTGTACAAAATGGCCTCCTTCTGCCGTCTCTGATTCTATATCTTGATATAGGCAGCACGGTAGCATAGTGATCAGCACAGTTGCTTTACAGCTCCAGGATCCCAGGTTCGATTCCCGGCTTGGGTCACTGTCTGTGTGGAGTCTGCACGTTCTCCCTGTGTCAACATGGGTTTACCCTGGGTGCTCCGGTTTCCTCCCACAGTCAAAAGATGTGCGGGTTAGGTGGATTGGCCATGCTAAATTGCCCTTCGAGTCCAAAAACGTTGGGTGGGGAGACTGGGGTATGTGGATAGGGTGGAGGTGTGAGCTTAGGTAGGGTGCTCTTTCCAAGGGCCAGTGCAGACTCGAATGGCCTCCTTCTGCACTGTAAATTCTATGTAATTTCTATGATTCTATGATATGTGTCAAATGGCTGGCGATCCTTTCTGCCACAGAAAGCAATTTCTCCGTATTTATTCTATCAAAACCCTTCATGATTTTGAACACCTCTATCAAGTCACATCTTGGTGTCCTCTGCTAAGGAGAATCCCAGGCCTGAATGTTGCGCTTGTCAGGAGCATGTGATTGGTGGGCCCGGAAGTGAACTCGACATGCGCTTCTAGCTGTGGTCAGCCTCTGACCGTGGTTTCACGCTGACTGGTCAATTAACTGGCTCAGAGCTGCCAATGGGGGTGGGAGGAGGCCAAGCACTGAAAGACATGAGGGAGTGGACAGGCACTCCCTGAAGGCTGACAGGCTGCTGTGGTGCTGCCTCAGGGAGCTGCAATACAGGAAAATTGAAATGAACTTAATAACCTGCTGCAAGCTGTGTCAATACTACAAATGCAAGCACCCAACACCAGACCACATAGGGCACAGCCCTCAAATATCTTATTTTATTTAACCCCGAACATTTCACCGCACCCTGGAGGGAGTTAGTCGCGAAAATGTGAAGGCCACCTGGCTTCACCTGGCTAATTGATCTGTCTGCCAATCGTAAAAATGGACAGGTCACGTAAATTCACTGACCATTGGCTCCTTAATGGGTGAATTGCCTGCTTAGTTGTCTCCCTAAATCTCTTCTACAGCCTGTCTAGGACATGGGTTGTGATTTAACGGGACAAAAACAGAGTCCCCTTTTGGGCGCCTGCAGCGCTGAGAAAAACCCTGCTATATAACAGCACCTTCCTCTTTTCTTTGGCCTTGGAGGAGAACGCCCCATTGAGGCCACACTTACATAATTTCTTGCACTGACGAGCTTAGCTTGGCAATGCAGACAGTATTTGAGGATCAGGGCTCCATTTTTAAATGACATCCTGGTCTTTTGACTACCCCACAGCCACCTCACTGTGGTCTCTGGACACTCCCATTGCACCCAACTTACCTCTTCCGGGGTCTTCAAGCCCCGCTCCTCACCGCACCTCTTAAGGGCAAGGCACTGGCATCAGCAATCTGGCAACCTGGCACCTTGGCATTGCCAGGTTGGTACCCTGGCAGTGCCCCTGCCAACATGGCATTGCAACTCTGGCACCCTGGTGTCAGAGTGACACCATCATGGTGCCTGGGTGACAGTGCCAAGGTGCCAAGCTGGCAGTGCAAATGTGCCCAGGTGCCAGTGGAAGTGCCAGGGTACCACCATATCCTGTCCCCATCCACTTGAAGGTCTCTAATGACCTGGGATAACTGGTGCTAAATAATGCTCTGGTGAGATCTCCCAGGTGTGGCTGTTAGGTCCTGGGCACTGAGAGAATATGGCACAGACATATTTAAATGAGCCTTATGGTTCACTTAAGTATGCTAATCTGGATCTTGCCCCGCGAGGGTGAGGTCCAGATCATGCCACCTTGCAAGATTCTGTAAAATCCCATGAGACGTTTTGATCGTCGCAAATTGCGCGAGAGTCCTCTTGTGAGATTCAGCGGCCACATTGCGTCACTAAGTTGGGCATGACAAGGCCATTAAATCGTGCTCCTCGGCATCCTTCCTAAGGAGTGATACAGCAGAATTATAGACAATGCTGAGAGGAGGCCATACCAATGTTTTATAAAAATTTGGCACAACCTCCTTTTTTTTGTACTCAATGCCACTGTTATGAAATCAGTGATTCCATATTTATACCCGTCTTCTAAACTTGCCCAGCTATCTTAGAACCATCGAACCATAGAATTCCTACAGTATAGAAGGAGGCCATTTGGCCTATCGAGTCTGCACCCTATCTAGGCCCACGCATCATCCTATCCCTTAACCCTGTAACCCCATTTAACCTGCACATCTTTGGACACTAAGGGGCAATTTATCATGGCCAATCCACCTCACCTTTAAAGGTTTATGTCCATATATCTCCAGGACTTGCTGTTTTTACACCCCCATTAAAATCATACCATTTAGTGAGATCAGAGGCTCTCAAGCTTTTTCATTTCTGGACCACCTTACTAGTCCCACCACATTGTTGTACACTACACCTGTCACATCATGGACATCAGAATCAAAGAGTTGGATCTAATCGCAGGAGTGTCTCCTCACCAGTCTCCTGGCAGGGGGAGAACCTCCCTCAGTTAAGTCAGAGGGTGGAAGGAGCTGAGGCGGGATTCCTGGCCACTGGCAGCGGATGATCAATTGGACTTATTAATGAGTCAATTGACACCCATTATCCCTGAGCCCACCGCAGTTCAGTGGTGACTTAGGGATTTAACAGGGGCCTCCTGGCTTTTCCGTGCTCTCAGAAGGCTGCGCAGCATTTTCTGTCAGTTTGTCCGTGGCCTCCCAGGAGGGGGGTCCCTCGTTATCGTGCACTCTGTGTTCAATTGTGCGACCCAGCATCGTGAAAATGGGACACACACTGAAAACCAGCCTCCACCCTTGCCTCTTGCGTCCTTCCCCTGCCCTACGACTGACACCCCATGCCCCCCCCCCCCCCACTCGCCTGTGACTTAGGGGTACCACAGCATTCTCTAGCCTCTGGTGGGTGCACTGACGCCAACAGCCATTGCTCCCGCTGATGCTAGTGAGGTTGAGTAGCTGCTGGTTTCTGTGATTGGCTGGCAACTCTTGGCAGGCGGGTGACCTCTTCCAGCAGGGACCATAATCATGGGGGACGTCTGAATTTCAGGCCACCCCACGGAACTGATGGGGGTTCTCTGCTGATTCTTTGAACAGTGGGCAAGATCCCCCTCAGCTCCACAAAGTCTGGCACAAATTATCGCAGTCATTGCTCACAAATCACCTCACTCGCATTATCACCATTATTTTGCATTTGGGGTGCGCTCATACTGTCACAAACCTTGCTGGACCTCGGCTTCAAAAATACAGATTTAACCCTATCAATGCTAAGGTTCTGGGGGAAAATCTTGTTTAAAGAATTTCTAACCTGCATCAAGGCAGTCAATTTGCCCAAAGTATTAAAACTGTTGAAGCGAGGGCAGCACCGTGGCACAGTGGATTAGCCCTGCTGCCTCACGGCGCCGAGGTCCCAGGTTTGATCCCGGCTCTGGGTCACTGTCTGTGTGGAGTTTGCACATTCACGCCGTGTTTGCGTGGGTCTCGCCCCCACAACCCAAACATGTGCAGGCTAGGTGAATTGGCCACGCTAAATTGTCCCTTAATTGGAAAAAATGATTTGGGTACTCTAAATTTATTTTTAAAAACTGTTGAAGCATATTCAAAAACTAAAACATAGACTAAAGGATGTAGCACAGCCGACTGGAAGAACTGGCGTCGCGAGCGTGTTCAGACATGTTGTCGAAGTCTTGGTGAGGTCATACCAGAGAACAGGCTGGACTCCTCATTAGGTGACATCACATAGTCTCACACGCTGATAGAAACTGGAAATATTTTGCTGCTTTTCACTGTTAAATGTAATTTTTATTTGTGAATTACTTTTGTTATTAAATATCGTAAATAAATTATTAATTCATGACAGAAACAGAAGTATAGGCATTTGTATATCATACAAATTAATGCTATAAAGAGAATACATTTATTTGAAACATTCAAATACACGTTGTGCAATCATCACAATAATCTTCTTCCTGGAAACTAATACTTACCTTACATTTATATTAATCAAATAAAATCAACAGTAACATAGATATATAGTAACTGTATTGGTGTTGCTCACACTTATGGAAGGTTCCAAAGAAGAGTCACATTTGACTCAAAGTTAAATCTGTTCCTCTCTCCACAGATGCTGCCAGACCTGTTGAGTTCTTACAGCACTTTCTGTTTTCATTTCTGGGGCCTGATTAAACCAAATGGGAACAGAGTGCCATAGCGAGCGCGTTTAGCCACACATTTCCCTGGCAGCACCGAGGAACACAATACTATCTAACGCGACTCTGGTTAGATACGGGGCCTAAGCAGCGAGGAAAGCGTGGCCAAAGCCGAACTTAGTCCCATTTCCTGCGCTGAGGGGTCCCGCTTGCCAGAACTCCTCAGTGCAGGGCATGATCGGGACACCATTTTTCCGATCTCTCGACCCCCGATGCGATCCCCTAATCCTCCCAAAGCCCCAACTCACCTATAAGAGGGACCTCGGGGGCCCCTGTAGCCCACTTCACGTGCACATGGCACCCCCAGGCCCGATCCCTGTCACCAAAATACCAGCTTGGCACCCTGGCAGTGCCCCTGCCATCTGGCAGTGCCATCTGGGCACCTTGGGTCTTTTACTCTTTCTTTCAGGTGTTAAGGAAAAAAAAATCTCCAACAACCTTTGTGTACTGACGTCCCTCCAGATCCTTCCTCCCTTTGACCCCATCCCTTCTTCTAATCCCAACCCTGCAGTATATTCACTACAGCTTCTGACTTTCACCTCTCTGATGCTAAACAAACTGTTCTTAGCAAAAGATTCATTTTTATCCTATTTGACGGCCCCGACTCAATGAATTTCGAGCTCCACGCAACATTGAACTCCTTGTCCAACACCATCATCTCCATGCATCATCACTTTGCAGACAAATCATCGGCCTGACCAGTGGACCCTTTCAACCACCTCCAGTATTCGCCTTCCACCTGGACTTCTCCCTCTGCTCTCTTACTCTTTTCATTGAGATGCCACCATCTTAATTTCCCTCCTCCTCCTCACTAACCTGTCTCTGCTGAACTTGCTGCTTTCCATTCTCTCAGGTCTAACCTGAAATTGTCAAAACTGCTGACAAGGGTGGTGCTGTTATTGTATGGTGTACTGACATCTAACTTGCTGAGATTGAATGTCACTTCTCAGAAACCACTTCCTACCTAACCCTGTACCATGACCACATCACCAAACATCAAACCATTGTTTCCAGCACTGTCCCTGACCTTATCCCCTCTCGAGATTTTCCCTCCTCATAGTCCCCTAACCCGCACAGCTCATTTCTACCTACTTCCAAAAAGCCACAAACATGGTTCTCTGGGTAGACTCATCATTTCAGCCTGTTCCTGCCCCACTGAACTTAATTCTTCCTATGTTTCCTCTAATTTTTCTCCCCTTGCTCTCTCTTCCCATTGACATCCGTGATTCTTCTGATGTCCTACATCATTTCAAGTATATCCAGTTTCCTAGCCGAAGCTGCCTGCTCTTCATAATGGACATCCACTATCTCGACAGCTACAATCCCCACCAGAACGGTCTGAAAAGTCTCCGCTTCTTTCTTGAACAGAGGCCCATCAGTCTCCATCCACCCCCAACCTCCTCCACTTAGCTAAACTTGTTTTCTCATTAAAAGATTGGTCTTTTAACTTGTCTCACTTCCTCCAAATATAAAGTGTTGCCATGGGTACCAAGGTGGGCCTTGTTATGCTTGCCTTTTTGGGGTATGTGGAACATTCCTTGTTCCAATCCTACTCTGGCCCCCTCCCACAACTCTTTTTCTGGTACATCGTTGACTGTATCAGTGCTACTTATAGCTGGAAAAAATTGGCAACATTTTTCTAATTTCCACCCTTCAATCATCTTCAAATGGTACATCTCCTACACTTCCTTTCCTTTGTTTGATTGCTCTGTCTCCATATCTGGGGATAGGTTGTCTCCTCATATCCACCATAAGCCTACTGACTCTTTAAAGCTACCTCAACTCCACTTTCTTGCACCCTGCTTCCTGTATGGATTCCATTTCATTCTCCCAGTTTTTTTGTCTCCGTCGCATCTGTTCTGATAATGCAAACTTCCACAACGGCGCTCTAGCATGCCTTCCTTTTTCCTCCACTGAGGATTCCACCTTACGATGGCTGGCAGGGCTCTTAACCATTTTTGACATATTCTTCACGTTAAAGTGGTGAGCGTAATAACATTTAATTTAGTGACATATCAAAAATTGACAAGTGAGAATCTTCCCCAATGAATAGTGCCTAACTTCACCCATGGCCAAACTGTGCCCCTACAACTCCTTAGATTTCCGTACCCTCCCACTATGTCTTGGCGTTTCCCAGGATGCACATCAGAGATGGAGGCAGCCTGCTGCTTCCCATACCCTGTTTCCTGAGATGACCATGGAGAGCCGAGACCTTGAGGGCCCTGACCTACCTTTGGGTGGCAAAGGTGTTGTTGCGTCACCCTGTTTGGCCCGTTGCTCCTGAGTTGCACTGTTCTTATGAAAGGAGCAGTCAAATAGCCTGAACATTCCCAGGGTCTCCTGGGTGGAAGGCCCCAGGTTCTGTTGCAGTGGATCCTCCTGCCTCCGGATGCTCTTGGGCACCTGGGTTGCTCCATGGAATGGAGCGGCAGCTGGAATGAGATCCAGAAGCCTCACCATTACCTGTGCTGCCTGTCCTGGAGGCCCACCATTGTTTGCACCGTGCAATTAAAGCCCTTGACCAGGGTCCTCAGGGCTGAGCCATGTTTTGGGCCCCTCCCTCCATGGATCTGACTTTTAGCCCCAGGCTTTCCACTGCAGTGTTGGCCTGGACATCATGCATTGCTGGCACCATCTCATGCGACAGAGGCCTTAGGGACTCCTCCATTCAGCCTTGCAGTCACAGGAGTGTTACTGACACCCGTTCCTGGTATTCCCGACTCTACCCATGCATCTCAAGCAGCTGAGGGACGAACTTGCCCAGAGGCACGGCACCTGCCTGGAACACAGCTGAGTCCCGGGATCCCTGATGCTTAGTGGAGGCAGTGGTTCTCACCTCCTTCCTTCCTATCAGAGGCCATGGCACCTTGCTCCCATTTTTAAAGAGCAGTAATGATTTGCACTTGCGTGACGTCACAGCTAGTGGGTGGGAAGATTTGGTGAGGGCAGAAGAAGTGCCGTTAAGCCCCCTAAGTACTGTGTTCATTAATCAGCTTTGCACCAGCCTTGGTGTGAATCTAACCTAACTAGGAAAATCGGGACCTGAAATCTCGTCGGCGCAAATCCTGTTTTTTGCCTCTCATGATATTTAGCGGCCATGACAGGATTTGCACTGCAGCTAACAACCCTGTAAAATACGCCCTCTGTTTCTCTCTCCACAGATGCTGCGGGACTGAGCTTTTGCAGCATTTCCTTCTTTTATTTCCGATTTCCAGGGTCCACTGTATTTTGCTTTTATTTTATGACAGCAAAAGAATGTTATTCTTCCAGCACATGCTAACCCGCAGATTATTTGTTGCATGCAGCAATAATTAACATGGACTTGCCTGCAGATGCAGTACTTTACCTTGAACATGCTTCTATATTAAGGCTGAGAATTAACATGACTGTGATATCTTAGTAGTATATTGAAAGTATAGAGGGAAGACACAGGCATCTACATATTAACTCAGGCTTCAATGTGTAAATAGAATATTTCATGCTGCGATAGGAGCATGGAATATTCCAGGCTGCAGGCTTGGTCATCGTTGTCAGGGATCTCCGTCAGTTTTGTTTTGTCTGGTAAATGAGATTTTCTCCAAAACTGGGGGAAAAAAGGTAGCAGTCACAGTCAGTTCTATACATGATGAACTCTTAATTGTGCGGTGGAGATGAATGCCTTAATCTGAAAAGAAAACTGAGGAAAGATTTTGAAATGACCAAATTTCTTCGCAGGTCTTATATAACCAGTATAGAATGAACCAAGAAAGAAAATTACCTTGTGTTAATTACCTTTTCCATTAATTTAATTAAGCTTAGGTCCCAAACATTGGTACCAAGTGACGCACATTTTATTAGCAATTCTAATTATTTTAGCAATAGCATTAATGACAGAAGGACTTTTTTGGAATTAAATGAAGCCAGATATGTTTTATGTGATTGGGATTTAAGCAGAAATAATATTTTGCATTTTTAAAACTAAAACAAAAACTTAATATATCATTATTCTTAGTTGATTAGGTTTTTTTTACAGTTCCTGCAGATTCCACTAGGTTAGAACCTGAAAAATAATTTGCTTCTTCTCTTTACACAAGCTAATTAACTTGTATTAGTGTTTTCTGGTGTCTCTGATTTTAATGTTCCTTTGTATTCAGTATAGAGACACAAGTTAATGGTTGCTCAGCCAGTTTTCCTGATTTAAGAACTAATTATTAAATTATGCAAAGTCAGGGCAGCGGTTGCGGTTAATCCCATATTGAGTCAACAAGATGAGGCATTGAACACAATTATGGAAGCAAGTCATTTAGTTAATTGTCACATATATAGGTGTCAGGAAATTCCAGAATTAGTATATACTGTGAGACGTGTTAGAACCCTATCAGCAGGAATCCATCAAGGGATTTGTGTGGAGACATGGGGCAGACAGTATTTGTTCAACAATAATAACCACAACTTGCTTCTTTATAGTGAAGCATTCCAAGGTGCCCCACAAGAGCAGTTATCAAACAAAATTTGACATACACGACATTAAGAAATACTAGGGTAGGTGGCCATTAGCTTGGTCAAAGAGGAAGATTTTAAGAGTGCCTTGAAGGAGGTTTTGGCAGAATCATTCAGTGCTTAGGGCCTTGGCATCTAAAGACAATGTCAATAATGGCGGGGTCAAGAAAATTGACGAGCACAAACATCTCAGAGTGTCATAGGACTGCAAGAGGTTACAGAGGTAGGGAGAGCTGAGGATATGGAAGGATTTGAAAATGAGGGTGAGAGTTTTAAAACTGAGGTGTTGCCAGACTGGGAGCCAATAACATAGGTCAGAAGATGTTGGAGTGCTATCTGGACAGCGCTTGGCGCAAGTTAAAGGGTGAAATCTAATGACCGCACCCTATCTGACTTGGGACGCGATGCGGCCGGTAAATTTCGCGAGAGGTCGCTCAGGTGATTTACCTAGTTCGCTACGGCTCTCGCAAGATCCAAAGACATCTCGCGAGACGTCGTGATCTGGATCCTACCCACAATGTGCGAGACCTAAATTTGCATATTTACATTTGCAGTTAGACACACTTGAATATGCACTCGCCGGATCTAACCAATGCCCGGATCGAAACCCCTCGCCGAGGAGACCTCAGCCAGTTGCCGTTTAGCGCTGCTCTCAACAAACGAGGACCAAGTGGAACAGCACTTGGGGGGGGGGGGGGAGTCTCACAGGCAATCGGAGGCCCCTGGATGGTCAACCGTTGGGCAGGGTGGCACCCTGGCACTGGGGATGCCACCTGGGCACCTTGGCACTGCCAGATTGGCACCATGACAGTGCCACCCAGGTGCCAACCTGGCAGTGCCATGATGCCAAGGTGGCATTTTGTCAATATCGGGCCCGAGGGTTCCCTGCCCTTATGAAGTGGGGTTTAGGGGGGGCTCGAGGACCCCGCAACCGGTAAGTTGGGGCTTAGGGGGATCCAGGGATCACGTTGGGCAATCAAGAGATCGGGGTGCCATTTGCAGAAAATGAAGTGCCCGAAAAAATAAGAGTCCACTGGGAAACACCCTGCTAAACCTGCCCACAACGGGACTCTTTTTCCCTTTTAAATCGCGCTCAAAATATAAGCAGCAAAGTTTTGAATGAGTTCAGTTCTGAAAGAAAATCATTAAATAATAGCACTTCCTTTCAGCTGCTTGTGCAAAGTGTGATATTCGTAAGAAATGGTTTGTCCCAAGGTTCCTTGTAACTGTTGTCAAACTGCTGCTATACACCTCACAGAGGGAGGGATAAAGATTAGAGAAAGAGTATACGTCACCCCCTCGAAGCAGCAGAAGAATACGGATGAACCCAGCAACGTGCTCAGACAGGAAAGGTTAACTCCTATGGACCCAGCCAGCTACCCTCTCTCCACAATCAACAGTGTAACAACATTGTACTGATACTTTAGCTATTTTGTCAGTCATTGTGTCAATGTATGTTCCACTAAACAAAATGTATTGAAGCATATAGACAAATACAAAACTATATTTTTAATAATTGGCGGTCACCATTTGCTTTTGTGCAGTATGATATTGGTGTGCTCTTCCTCACAAATTCAGAATAATTAAAAACTCTCTCTTCATGTTTTGGTTTTTGTGCTGGCAATAAGTGTTACCCCACTACATCATAATACAATAATTATATGATGAGTGGACCAACCTAGCCAAGGTGCACACTTAAACACTGAAATACCTGAGATAAGTCAGCAATTTTACTTTACAAAAGCAGTTTCCCTCAATGTATTCAATTTTTGGAGTCGAGTTTAGGGTTCACTTTTAACTCTGGGAGTGGCAGCAGGCAGCTTAATGGCCAGGCATCATTAGCATCCCACTTGTCAACAAAACTGCGAGGAAATTGGAGGAAAGTGGATCCAGTTGTTAAAATTGGGAGGCCTGAAGTTGGTTTAAGGAGAGACAGAAAAATGTTCTCTGGCACCTCTCTGAGTAAATTATGCTCAAGGAAGGGAATTGTGGACAGACAAGATATCCTCATGAGGCTTTGAGCAAAGCTCTCTTCTAGAACTGGCTACTCGGGGCTGCTGGTGTTCTTGTTGTCTGCAACTTGAAAAGACATTCGGCCAGATCAGTTTCACCAGACAGGAGAAGTTATAAATTAATGTCTTGGTATCATTATATGCCTCCTTGGATGTGACACAGGTATGCAACACAACCCATGACTGTTTCTGGATTATTCTATTTCTGTAACTCTAAATGACTTTCCATGATGCATTATTTTATCATGTAAAGTTTGTAAAAGAAAAATCAAGGTAAGGAAACACTAGGAGGACAAAACAAGTTCCTAATTAACAAAGGAGCAGTGGCATAATCATTGCCATAACAAGGTATTGCTAATTATAGTCATTAGGTTATCTTGGATTAATGAATGTCTGTGCGCATGTGTCCTAGTTAGCAATGCTTGCCTCTATAGGAACAAAATAAAGATGAACACCATTTGTTGCCTAACCTTGTCTGTTGATTGCATTTTTTGAAATTGACTACATATTTGCTAAATCAAAAACTATGAATAAATTAGAGTAGGCATCACGTCAGAAAGTAAAAAAACAACATATCTTTTAGTGATTCAATGCAATGGGCGATATGAGAAAACCCAGTGTTCAGTTGCCCTCTGCTTTTCCGCTTCCTCCCTTTTGAGGAGAAAATTGACACGAATTGACTCTCTACCAAACAGTTTGGAAATCACTATTGACACAGTTAAAGGGCTGGACTTGTTTACTGTTCAACATAATTTTCTGGACCTCAGAATCTTCTGCAGGGGACTGTTGTTAAGACTGTTCTTCAATCTGTGTGACTATAGAATCCATATAATCCCTACGGTGCAGAAGGAAGCCATTCGGCCCATCGGGTCTGCACCAACCCTCCAAGCTCCCTACCTAAGACCACTCCCCGCCCTATCCCCGTAACCCCACTAACCTGCACATCTTTGGACACTAAGGGGCAATTTAGCATAGCCAATCCACCTAATCTGCACATTTTTGGACTGTGGGAGGAAATCGAAGCACCCGGAAGAAACCCACTCAGACACGCGGAGAACATGCAAACTCCACACAGTAACCTAAAGCCGGAATTGAACCCAGGTCCCTGGTGCTGTGAGGCAGCAGTGCCAACCACTGTGCCACCGTGTTGCCCACTGGGCCACCATGGCTTCAAATATCAAGAGACCTTCAGTCCGCATTTTAATTTTGCTTCACTCAGAAAGACAGGGAACATTAGTAATGGCTCACCACGTAAAATGTTTGTTTGTCTGATACAATGTTAAGGTTTTGAAATATTTTGGACCATATGAACTGGTTGTTAATTTGTGAAAGAAATTTCTATCCAATGCAGTTAAAGAGATCCACTGTTTACTTGTGCAGATACATGTTTATCAGTTATCAGAAGTTTGTGAGTTAAAGTACAGAGGTCACTGAAACCTCAGACATTAGTCCAAAGGGACGGTTGTTATCGGTGTTCAGTAATATTCCAGAGAGCATTCTCTTGCTTTCTGCCATATTTCAGTGCCACATCACAGTGCTGAAACTGAGACTCACAGAGCTGAACCAGCATCATATTAAATGTTTACCAAAAAGCACACAAAATTCACAAAATAGAGTTAGCTTTGGGTACAAAGCAATTCCAAGAAAATGTTAATTCCACTTTCCAGTGCACATTGCCGAGAGAAACTATGCATTCCACGGAATTCAGATTTGGGCCCGGATTTATGTTAACGTTAGCCCATGTGAATTCCTGCTCCATGTTTTGTTTTGTGTTTTCTCATGGTTATGTTTTGTTTTTGCTGGCAGTAATATTAGAAATGCAATTCAGTCTGATGAAGTGTTCATGAAAACCTAATTTATTGTGTGAAGTTGGTTCATTTGGTGGCAATCTCTTCTGAGTCCCGAGGTTGTATGTTCATGATCCACGTAGAGGGTTTGAGCACAGAGATCTCGATTTTAAGCTGGTAATGGTAGTGAAGCTGTCAGCATTCTCCGCCATTACTCCATTGAAATTGGCAGCAACATGGGGAGTCCGCACACATGCCAAATAATTTGGAAATGCAGAAGTTGCTAACCATTCTACGCTTCTCCAGAGGATCCCCTAAACAGCTCCCCCCCCCCTCCCCCCCTTCCAGGATGGGGTTTTCCAGCTTTCCCCGCACTCCCTGTCCCCCACCACCCCCGTGGCGCCATCTTTTCCAGTGGAAGAGGAGCCTCGCCATTGGCTGCTGATGGGATCTTGCAGTCCCACCAATGTCTACGGTGATTTGCATGTCTTGCCCGTCCTGCTGCCAGGGAGCCCACCCCATGGGGGTTGCCTTTGGCAGGACTGGAAGATCCCACTGATTGGAAGGTCTGGAAAATCCACCCCCCCCTCGTTTTGCACTTTTAGTCTCACTGTAAATACCCTTGAAAACCTTATTTCATGGGTTTTTTAACTCATTTGATAATTATTAACAAACACCTTGGGTGGAATTTTCTGGTACTTTTGCAAAGTGTTGGTCTCAGTGAGAAAACCGGAGAGAATCCCATCATCACTTTCAGCGAGAGAAATCACCATAACCTCAGCCACTTCGGATTAAAACATTTTTCTTCACTAGTTTCACGCCACACTCGTGGCTGGCTGCCTCTGATTCGCTTGCCATGGAATGACTTGAGGGGAGGGGGATACTCCAGTGAAACACCAACCCACCACTTGTTCCAAGTACAATTGCTGGGGTGGCAGCCAGGAAGAGAGCCCCACGTTTCTCTAAAGGAGCAATCACCAAGATGCTAGATGGGGTGGAGCAGAGGCGTGATGTCCTCTACCCTCGGATGAGCAGGTGGGCTGCCAGCAAAGACACACCCTGAGTGGGAAGCAGTGGCAGCGATAGTGAGTGACAGCTTGCTCCTTAAGAGGATGAGGATCCAGCGTAGGAAGAAGATGGATTACCTTCTTCGTGCAGCCAGGTTACATCACTTCCTCATGTGTCCAACTGCACCACTTAACACACCTCCCACGCATGCCAGACTTCATCACCATCTGGCCTGGCAGGACCCCCGCCTACTCTCTGCCCATCTGCCTCATTACAGGACAAACTTGAGCACAACCATCTGGTGTGATGCCAGAGCTGAAGACCCTCACCACTTTTGAGGAGAGGGCCCTTGAGCTGGCTGGCAATAAACAGGACCTCGCGTGTACAGAGGGAGAGGTGGGGACAAGTAACAAAAGTGAGAACGCTCAACACATCCAGCCATGGCACAAGCCTCACTTGCGTTCAATTTATTCTATTATTATGCCCCTGTTCTGCACTAATGCTATCTCATTTCTCAAACAGGCAACCAGCCCATACCATCCTCTCGCTTTCTGGGAACCACAGATCCCAGTCGCTCCAAGGGAAACATCTCTGAGATGAGCATCGAAGAGGTGCCACATTTGTCACCCGCACCCTCCAACAGCGCAGATACTCACTCCTCGGTAGGATTCAGTAGTAGGCAGGTTTCTGGGTCACTGATTGGTGAGAACCTCACAGTTGATGATCCACATCAGGCGGAGGAAGGGACGTTCCAGAGAACCGGCATTCAAAAGGATGTTGGAGTCCAAACGTCTGCAGAGCCCAGTCAGGTGACGTGAGTTCAGTTGTCACACAGAGTCGAGAGCATCAGGGCGGGATGTCGGTATTTCTCCTTGGACTGCAGGGCCGACTGGAGGAGTCCCATCGGCTTCGAGGAAATAGTGTCATCACACCGAGGCAACAAAGCCAACATTGTAAGAATGGTGTCTGCTGAGGATATCTTAGCGCAGAATGTGCACTCCTTGGCGGGGTATGTCCGCTCTATGGTCAGGTCACGCACTCCATGGCTCAGGGCATGAGCTGCATAGTGCAGGCACTTGTGAGAAGCCTGGGGCCTTCCACTCAGAGGACCCTGGGGGTGTCCAGCCCATACCCCTCATTGCGACAGACATACCTCCAACCCCTGCACATCCAGGAGGGTAGCATGACAACACCCGTGCTGCCCGAAGGTGGGCACGGGCGAATTAAGGCATGAGTAGAGATTATTCACCAGTTTTAGCATCATTAAATACAACAAACATCATGGCCAGGATTCTCCGATCCTGCGGCCAAGTTCTGACGCCGATGTAAAAAGTGGTGCGAGCCACTCCAGCGTCAACTGGCCACCAGGCCCAGGTATTCGCCCCTTCCTAGGGGGCAAGTACGGCGCCGGAGTGGTGTCTGCTGCTCCAGCGCTCGATACCCGGCGCGCCATGGCCGGCGTGAGTCCGCGCCTGCACGTGGGTTCCCGTCTCCGCACCGGGCCCCGGGCAATATGGCGGACCCCTACAGGGGCCTGCCACGGAGGTACATAGGCCCCCCACGGAACTAGCCCATCCCCGGATCAGTAGGCCCCGATCGCGGGCCAGGCCACCATGGAGGCCCCCCTCCCCCCCCCCCCCCGGAGTCGGATCCCCTTGGCCCCCACCAGGACGGACCCCGCAGCCAGAACTCTGAGGTCCAACCGAGTGGGACCATACGTAACCCACGCTGGCGGGATTCGGCCGAACTTGGCGGGCACTCGAGGCGCAGAGAATCGCCGGGATGGGGGGCCGCTTTGAACATCCCCCGACCGGCGCTACGGCGATCCCCCGGGCACCCGAGAATTGGCGCCGGAGAATCGGCGGGCCGGCGTCGGAGTGCGTGGCGTGATTCTCGGGGCCCCCCCCGCCGATTCTCCGACCAGGCACGGGATCGGAGAATCCCGGCCCATGTTAATCCCATAAAATGCTTCCCTGCTCTTATTTCATTGTAGCATGCCCTGCCAACCCTTGCGCAATGCCAACCCTTGCGCATCCCCATCTGCTCTGAGAAGATGGCAACCAAAAGTCCCCCCCCCCCTCCCCCCTCCCAATGTGACGATGCAGTCATGCTGATGTAATCCGGGTAATGGCCGCCCCACATCCAGGGAAATATACAGGGCACTCATCTATTGCAGCTTGAGGAAGCCAACAGCTGAAAGCATGCGAGAGTCTGTCCACCTACTCAATAGGCACAGACCCATCCGTGACCCCTAACCTTGGAGGAGGCAGTAGCAGCCAAGATGAGTCATTCAGCATCTCATCGCCTCCAGAAACTCAGTTCAGTGGCAGATCTATATTCCGGTTTCTGTTAGGCAGGAGTCAGACAAACACAGGAGATGTGAGGAGCATTGTTCTGTCCTCACTGTAAGTCAACATCATTCTCCTGCATCATCCGGTCATATCGCTTTCATGCCCTGTCCATGAAAGGACCGATCAACACCATGACCTCCTGCTGGCAAGGCACAAGTGGGGGCACATATCTGACCACTCTAGTCTCAGTCCTCCTCAAAGCGAAAGCCAACAGGGCATCCCTAGCCTTGCTCCCCATGTGGGCCCTGACCATCACCCGAGGTCCTTCCTCACCGCCTCTGCGGCTTGCCTCTAGCCTCCCTCCTCGATTCCTTCCTTATCTGAGGAGATTTGGTGCTTCTCCATCTCCCCCCTCATCAAGCTCCTCGCCCATTCCAGTTCCGGGTTGTGGAGTGGGCAGCACACCATTATGATATGGGACACCCTCAGGGGGCTGTACTGGAGGGCCTGCACCAGGCACCAGAACCACATCTTTAGCAGGCCTAACATCTGCTCAACCAGCACACGTGTAGACGCATGAGCCCCATTGTATCGGGTCTCAGCTTGTGTTTGCGGCATCCGCACTGGTGTCATCAGGCATCTCCTGAGTAGGTACCCTCTGTCCCCAAGGAGCCTTTCCTCGGATGCAGCTGGTATCTGAGAGTGTCTGAGTATGTAGCTGTCATGGACATTGCCTGGGAAACGGGCACACACCTGCATTATGCGCATGGCATGGTTGCAAACGATATGCACGTTTGAGGAGTGGAATCCCTTGTGGTTAATAAAGGATGTCCCATGCAGCCATGGGAAACACAGAGCCATGCACGTGCAGTCGATCAGACCCTGCACTTGGGGCAAGCCAGCCATACAAGCAAAGCCCATGGCTCCGGTATCCTTACTAGCCTGGTCCCGGTCAAATTACCTTAAAAGCAAGCTGCTCTTTTCTTACCTGACCTTCCAACTTAGGCTAGGCAGCACATTCCTGAAGCCTTGTGTTGAGGTCTGGAGAGTCAGAGGTAATGAAGGCATGCATCTTTGTTATGACAGTAGCTGCTGTAAAGCAGGTAAGCTTAAATGTTCAGCCACTTTCAGAAGCCAGGTAGAAGGTACGTTTGTTTGGTAAGTGGTTAGGATTGGAAGGTGAGGGGGTGAGGTTGGTCGGAGGGGGGTTTGCTAGCTGGTTGGGGGGGGGTTGAGGGTGGTGGAGGGTGCAGACAATGTAGAGGGTGTAGGATGGTCAATGGGGAGGGGGTCAGTTTAAAAAAAAAAAAAAAATTTATGGGATGGGCATCATTGAGTATACCAACATTTATTGTCTATCCCTAACTGCCCTGGAGAATGTGATGGTGAGCTACCTTCTTGAACCGCAATATTCCCATGGTGTAGGTACACCCTTGGTGCTGTTAGGGAGGGAATTCCAGGATTTTGATCCAGTGACAAAGAAGGAATATATTACCAAATCAGGATGGTGAGTGTCTTGGAGAGGAATTTCTAGGTGGTGGGATTCCCAGATATCTACTTCTCTTGTCCTTTTAGAAGATCTTGGTTGTGGGTTTGGAAGGTGCTGACTAAGGAGCCTTGCTGAGTTCTTGCAGTGCATCTTGTATCTGGTACACACGGCTGCTACTGTGCGTCAGTGGTGGGGTTGGGGGGGAGAGGGTGCGGTCTGAATGCTTGTGGGAGGAGTGCCAATCAAGCAGATTGCTTTGTCCTGGATGGTGTCATGTTTCTTGAGTGTGGTTGGAGCTGCACTTCTCCAGCCAATGTTAGGGCATCTGCTATGCAGCTTGTGTTACTTACAGCACCCTGGAAATGGAAATAGAGGTTCAGTGAAACAACGTAATAATTCATTACAGCAACCATGAGCACTAAATTTGATAGTCCTCAAACGTGGGCACAGGAATTGCAATGTGTCATTAACCCATGTCCATTGCCTGCAACATAGGCAACACACTAAATGGGTGTGGATGCTGTTTAACTAAATTGGTGCTGTTGCTGTTTAACATGACCCCATCATCCAACCAGTGCTCACCGCAATGATGATTGACTGGACACGCAAGCAAAGAACCAAATTCGTAAGTGACGAACAGTTAAGGCAAGGCTGCCAATCGCAATTGGACGGCCAACAGCACAAAATACAAAAGAATACAATTGAGAACCATTCTGAATGCAGAAAGTTCAGAGGGAAGATTTTTAAAGAAGCAAATGAGAGATGCAAAGAGAAAGCATAAAAAGAGACCAGCAGCTAACATAAAAGGGAATCGCAAAGTCCTCTATAAGTATGTAAATAATTAAAAGGACGTTTGGGGAGTGTGCGTCATGGTGGCGCAGTGGTTAGCATCGGCCCCGGGTCACTGTCTGTGTGGAGTTTGCATATTCTCCCTCTGTCTGCCTGGGTCTCACCCCAAAAAAGATCTGCAGGATCGGTGAATTGGTCACGTTAAACTGCCCCTTAATTGGAAAAAAAAGAATTGGATAAAAGGAGGAGTTGGGTCAATTAGGGGCCAAAACTGGGATTTACATATGGAAGCCAGGGAAAAGGCTGGGACATTAAATGAATACTTTGCATCTGTCTTTACCAAGGATGAAGATGGTACCCAGGTCATGTGGAAAGGGGAGGAAATTCAGTGACTCGTAGGGGTTTTTAAAATTCATTTACAGGATGTGGGTGTCGCTGGTTAGGCCAGAATTTATTGTAGATGGTGGACAGGCTTTTGGGTGTCAGGAGGTGAGTTACTAGCCTTAGACCTGCCCTGGTAGCCACAGTATTAATTTTTTTAATATCAATTTAGAGTATCCAATTGTCTTTTTCAATTAAGGGGCAATTTAGCGTGGCTGATCCACCTAACCTGCACAGTTCCGGGTTGTGGGGGTGGTACACACGCAGACACGGGGAGAATGTGCAAATTCACACGGACAGTGACCCGGGGCCGGGATCGAACCTGGGTCCTCGGCGCTGTGTCAAGGGGCGATGGTTAGATCCTCTCTTGTAGGAGATGGTCATTGCCTGGTACTTGTGTTTAGAATTGGTAAGGAGGAATTATTGGACAGACTGACTTTAATAAGGTACGAGCAGTCCACAGTGAGTTATAGTAAAGACATTTATTTAACAATAATATTATCTACACGAGGCTCAGTTACACCTCACTGGGTCCTCTCTCCTTTCCGGTCAGCTCCACACAGGCTGACTTTTAAAAAAAATTAGAGTACCCAATTCATTTTTCCAATTAAGGGGCAATTTAGCATGGCCAATCTGCCTAGCCTGCACATCTTTGTGTTGTGGGGGCTGAAACCCACGCAAACACAGCTGACCTTTTTATACCAGTCCAGCTAAGCTATCCTGCCCCTAACGGGGGAGCGCGCATTCCCAATGAGCATGGAGAGCCGGATGTGCCCCATACAGGTTAGTGCATTCCTCCCCTTCAAAGTCCAAAGGTCCTCTTGAAGGATGATGATGAGGAGGAGACGAAGAAGATGGAAAAGTCGAGAAAAATGAAGGGGGCGAAACCAGTGCAGCATCAGCAGCGGGTGACAAAAAAACCAAAAACGTTTTGGTCCCAATATGACACCTTAGAATGGATGAGCATGAACAGTTCGCATGTACCCTGACGATTACATCTTGTCCGATACCCCCACCTGTCACACAATGGGCAAAGTCACCAACAGCCGAGCCTGGGGACGGCATGCAGCACGGCATCTGACCCATCAACCCAAAGTCCGAATCGCCGAGGCATTACTTCCAAGCCACGTGGGGGGACGGAGCCTGACAACATCCAGCTCCACATCCTGTATCTCCCAAACACCCCTTACAATGCTAACGTGGAAAAAGGACATCTGCACCGTCTACCGAAATGCCAGGTAGCTATCGCTCCGAAGCTCTTCCTGTACTTGTTCCATAGACACACAAAACTATATTGCAAAGAAAAAACAGCAGGGTTCCTTGCACACCACAACAGGACCAGCATTCCGTTCAGAACGCGCCAGACAACTCAATGGCAATGGAGTCTTCAATATGCGCATCAGTTGTTCAATAACACCCCCCTCAACACTCTTGAATGAGGGTCGTCGCATCCGCATACAAGTCGTCTGCACATACAGCGAGCAACCCATTAGCATCTCTAGATGCAAAACTTGCACCAACACGGTAACCGTCAGCTCTCTCTTTGAATGTCACTGGTATGCATCCCGCAGACCACTCGGTCACAGAACATGTCTCTCAGTACAGTGCCGCACTCACAACTTCGGCAATATTCAAAAAGACAATGGATTCCTCGGTGGACCACTCCACTCCATTGAACCAGCATTGCGAAACAGCGATAGACGGAGATGATCTGAAATGCTGTTCCACCATCATGATAAGTCGGTCAGATGATACCTCATCTGGTACTGCCAGAGACATAAAGCCCTAGACCACTCCAAACGTATGCGCTCCACAGGCCGGCAGCAAGCCCTTGGCCAGGCGGTTGTGTTCCATGTCACTACTGGCTCTGAAAAGCACCGCAGACACACATTGCGTACTGATTCCAAAAGTCCATGCCACGGTTAAAAAGATCCAAATGTCTGAACAGCAGCAACGTAAACCAACAAACTCCATACATTAGTCCAAAAATAAATTGGGGGGGAGGTGGCTCAGCCAGACAGGCTGCATGTTGACAACTCCAGTTTTACCCTCATCACCAGTTTAATAAGGCACAGGGAGTCCCCGTTGAGGTCGTAGTAAAGACAATTATTTAACAACAATATTGTCAACACAATGCCTGGTTACACGTCATTGGGTCCTCTCTCTTTTCTGGTTGGCTCCACACTTGCAGACCTTTATTCCACCCCTAGTGGTGGAACGCGCACTCCCAATGAGCATCGGAAACCATCATCCCCAGCCGAATGTGCCCCTTGCAGGTTATTACACTGTCTGTACTTACAGCGGACAAGGTACGGGGACCTTATAAGATGCATCTAAGGTTACTGAAGAAAGTGTGAGTGGAAATTGCAGAGGCACTGGCCATGCTTTTTCAGTCTTCCTCAAACTTAGAGGGTGGTGCCGGGGGACTGGAGAACTGAAAACATTACACCATGGTTCAGAAAAGGGTATAAAGATAAGCCCAACAACTACACATCCGTCAGTTTAAGTTCGATGGTGGGGAAACTTCTACAAAAGATAATTTAGGACAGAATTCGGCTTGTGGAACTTCACTAGGTTTTTAATCACAGCAATTAAACATAATTCAATCCCAAATGCTACTGTGAAGATAAATTGATGAAAATTCCTAGAACGTGATAAGTCTATTCAGCAGCCCCTTGGGTTCCCCTGCTACAATAAGAAGTGTCCCAATTTTTCAAGCCTTTCTTCCGAACTAAATATCCCCTTTCTGATCTCCTTTTAATGAATCTTAGCCAAAGCTTTTTGCATGGCACTAATACCTTTTTTCATAATCGGATACCTGAAATATTTCAACCATGCATTATTCAATTGTCTTGTACAAAAACAACTTTACTTTCACACTTTTATAATCAGTGTGTCAAAATACAAACTCAAGTGATAGACAGTCATTTAGATTCTCCTATTGCTAACCTCCAGCTTCAAGGGTGAATTGATGAATCTGTATTTACAAGTACGTGTCCTGGATGTGATTTAACGGAAACATGTTTAAGTGTCATTTTAGGCAGGTTTGGTGAGGTGTTACTTGGCAACACTTTCGGTGAGATGCACACTGGTATTTACCCACATTTTTGGGCTTTGGGGAGTTTCTCCCCAGTCTAGCCCACACTTGTTTTCCACAATGGGGAGCTGAACTCACCGGGGGAAACCGGCTCCTCAGAGATCGGGCCATCATTTTGAAAGGGTGCACCGATCTCTAAGTGAACTCCCCCCCCCCCCCCCCCCCCCCCCACCACCACCACCCCGTGACAACAAAGAAAGAATGCACGCATAGCCGGACATGAACATGGCAAATCAATATGATACAGAACTTTGTACATTGGATTCCTCCCGTACGTGTCAGTTTTCCGGATCGTTCATGTGTTTTCTTGCTCAAATGCCCCCCAGAAAAAAAAACCTTCCCCCTCCCTCCCTCCCCCCCCACCCCACAAAAGATATCCCCCCCCCCACCCCCCACCCCTCTACCCCCCTGGGTTGCTGTTGCTGCTGTCCGACCTTCATCTAACGCTCCACGAGATAGTCTAGGAACGGTTGCCACCGCCTGTGGAACCCCTGTGCAGACCCTCTCAAGGCAAACTTTATCCTCTCCAACTTAATAAACCCTGCAGTATCATTTGTCCAGGCCTCCACGCTGGGGGGCTTCGCCTCTTTCCACATTAACAAGATCCTTCGCCGGGCTATTAGGGACGCAAAGGCCAGAATGCTGGCCTCTTTCGCCTCCTGCACTCCCGGCTCGTCCACTACTCCAAATAGTGCTAGCCCCCAGCTTGGCTTGACCCGGACTTTCACCACCTTAGATACTATTCCCGCAACTCCCCTCCAGAACCCTTCCAGTGCCGGGCATGACCAAAACATATGAACATGGTTCGCCGGACTTCCTGAGCACCTCCCACATTTGTCCTCCACTCCAAAGAACCTACTCCGCCTCGCCCCGTCATATGCGCTCTGTGCACTACCTTAAACTGTATCAGGCTAAGCCTGGCACATGAGGAAGAGGAATTAACCCTACTTAGGGCATCAGCCCACAGCCCCTCCTCAACCTCCTCCCCCAGCTCATCTTCCCATTTACCTTTCAGCTCCTCTACCAAAACCTCCCCCTCCTATTTCATCTCCTGATATATCGCCGACACCTTGCCCTCTCCGACCCATACGCCCGTAATCACCCTGTCTTGAATCCCCTGTGCCGGGAGCAGCGGGAATTCCCTCACCTGCCACCTCACAAACGCCCTCACTTGCATGTACTTGAACGCGTTTCCAGGGGGTAGACCAAATTTCTCCTCCAGGGCCCCTAAGCTCGCAAACGTCCCATCGATGAACAGGTCCCCCATTCTTCTAATCCCTGCTCAATGCCAGCTCTGGAACCCCCCGTCCATCCTTCCTGGGACAAACCGATGGTTATCCCTAATCGGGGACCACACCGAGGCACCCAGCGCTCCCCTGTGTCATCTCCACTGCCCCCAGATCTTTAGCGTTGCTGCCACGACCGGACTCGAGGTGTACCTTGTCGGCGAGAGCGGCAGCGGTGCCGTCACCAGCGCCCCCAGGCTCATTCCTTTGCAGGACGCCATCTCCAACCTCTTCCACGCCGCCCCCTCTCCCTCCATCACCCACTTACGGATCATCGCCACGTTGGCTGCCCAGTAGTAGCCACCCAAATTCGGCAACGCCAACCCTCCTCTATACCAGCTACGCTCCAGGAACCCCCTCCTTACCCTCGGGGTCTTGCTCGCCCACACAAAACTCATAATGCTCCTGCCTACCCTCTTAAAAAAGGCCTTGGTGATCACGATTGGAAGGCACTGGAACACAAAAAGAAACCTTGGGAGGACCACCATTTTAATTGACTGTACCCTGCCTGCCAGCGAGAGCGGCAACATGTCCCACCTTTTAAAATCCTCCTCCATCTGTTCCACCAGCCGCGTCAAATTCAATTTGTGCAATGCCCCCCAGCTCCTGGCTACCTGAATCCCCAAATATCGAAAGTTCCTTTCCGCCCTCCTCAACGTTAGGTCGCCTATCCCTCTTCCCTGATCCCCCGGATGCACCACAAAGAGCTCACTCTTTCCCACGTTGAGCTTATAGCCTGAAAAATCTCCAAACTCCCTTAAGATCTGCATGACCTCAACCATCCCCTCCACTGGATCCGCCACATACAGCAACAGGTCGTCTGCGTACAACGACACTCGATGTTCCTCTCCCCCTCGGACCACCCCCCTCCATTTCCCCGACTCCCTTAACACCATGGCCAAAGGTTCAGTTGCCAATGCAAACAGCAGAGGGGACAGCGGGTACCCCTGCCTCGTCCCTCATTACAGCCGGAAATACTCCGACCTCCACCGGTTTGTGACCACACTCGCCACCGGGGCTTTATACAGGAGCTTAACCCAACTAATAAACCCTCCCCCGAACCCAAACCTCCTCAATACTTCCCAGAGATACTCCCACTCTACTCGGTCAAAGGCCTTCTCTGCGTCCATGCCTACCACTATCTCCGCCTCTTCCTCCACCGATGGCATCATTATCACATTTAGGAGCCTCCGCACATTGGTGTTTAGTTGCCCACCCTTTACGAATCCCGTCTGGTCCTCGTGAATCACCCCCTCACAGTCCTCAATCCTCATAGCCAACGTTTTTGCCAGCAACTTAGCATCTACGTCAAGGAGCGAGATCGGTCTGTACGACCCACATTGCAATGGATCCTTATCCCGCTTCAAGATCAAAGAGATCGGCGCCTCCGACATTGTCGGGGGCAGGGTCCCCCCCTCCCTTGCTTCATTGAAGGTCCTTACCAGCAACGGGGCTAACAGGTCTACAAACTTCCTATAAAACTCCACCGGGAACCCATCCGGCCCCGGGCCTTCCCTGCCTGCATGTTCCACAGTCCTTTAACCAGCTCCTCCACCCCAATTGGCGCCCCCAAACCAGCCACCTCCTGCTCCTCCACCCTCGGGAATCTCAGTTGATCCAAGAATCGTCGCATCCCCTCTTTTCCCCCTGGGGGCTGGGACCTATACAGCTCCTCGTAAAAGGCCTTGAATGCCTCATTCACTTTCACCGCACTCCGCACCGTAGTACCCGTCATCCTTGATTCCACCTATTTCCCTCGCTGCCATCCTCTTACGGAGCTGATGTGCCAGCATCCGACTCGCCTTCTCCCCATATTCATATATCGCCCCCTGTGCCTTCCTCCACTGTGCCTCTGCCTTCCCTGTGGTCAACAGGTCGAACTCTGTCTGGAGACTTCGTCTCTCCCTGAGTAGTCCCCCATCAGGAGCCTCTGCATATCTCCTGTCCACCCTTAAAATCTCCCCCACTAACCTCTCCCTTTCCCTGCCCTCTCTCTTCACCCTATGAGCCCTGATGGAGATCAGCTCTCCCCTGATCACCGCCTTCAGCGCCTCCCATACTACTCCCACCTGCACCTCCCCGTTGTCATTGTCCTCCAGATAACTTTCGATGCACCCCCGCACCCTCCCACACACTTCCTCGTCTGCCAGCAGTCCCACATCCAACCGCCGCAACGGGCGTTGGTCCCTCTCCTCCCCCAGCTCTAGCTCCACCCAATGCGGGGCATGGTCTGAAATGGCTATGGCCGAATACTCCATTCCCTCCACGTTCGGGATCAATGCCCTGCCCAGAACAAAAAAATCTATCCGGGAGTAGGCCTTATGCACGTGGGAGAAAAAAGAAAATTCTCTGGCCAAAGGCCTGGCAAATCTCCACGGATCTACTCCCTCCATCTGATCCATAAACCCCCTAAGCACCTTGGCCGCAGCCGGCCTCTTCCCCGTCCTTGACCTGGAGCAATCTAATGCTGGGTCCAGCACCGTGTTAAAATCCCCACCCATTATCAAGCTCCCTACCTCCAGGTCTGGAATACGCCCCAACATCCGTTTCATGAATCCAGCATCGTCCCAGTTCGGGGCATATACATTCACCAGTACCACCTCCGTCCCCTGCAACCTACTGCTCACCATCACGTATCGGCCTCCATTGTCCGCTACTGTGTTCTTGGCCTCAATCGACACCCGCTTCCCCACCAATATTTCCACCCCTCTATTATTCGCATCCAGCCCCGAATGGAACACCTGTCCTACCCATCCCTTCCTTAACCTGACCTGATCTGCCACCTTCAGATGTGTCTCCTGGAGCATGGTCACGTCTGCCTTCAGTCCCTTTAGGTGCGCGAACACTCGGGCCCTCTTAACCGGCCCATTTAGGCCTCTCACATTCCACGTGATCAGCCGGATTGGGGGGCTACCCACCACCCCCCCTCTCCCCCGCCGACTAGCCATCTCCTATCTTAGGCCAGTCCCGTGCCCGCGCCTCCCGCACTCTCCAGTCCCCCAGACGGGGAACCCCCGCCCCGACCACCTCTTCCATGTTCAGCTCCCCCTCGGACAGCGCAGCAGCAACCCTAATATCCCCCCCTCTCCCCCCCCTTCCCTCCCCCTTCCCCGCTAGATCCGCATCTAGCAGTCTTGCTCCCCCATATTACTTCTGTGAGTCAGCTGACTTCTGCTGACCCCGGCTTTCCCCGCCTTCCCATTGATCTCCCCGTGTGGGAGTCTCTCCTCCTCCTTACCTTCCTCCTCCCCCCACCCCCCCAGCGCGGGAAAAAGCCTGCGCTTTCCTGAGCCAGCCCCGCCCCCTGTGGCGCAGCTCCTGTTGCGGCCATTTTCCCAGTTCCCCCATCCCCGAGTCTCACCTCCCTCCAGCACCGACGCCCACATTCCCCACCATCTCGTTTACAGAGAAAGGAGAAGAAAAGAAAAAGGAATTTTAAACAGAACTCTACCCACATCCCCATCCCTCATCCCACCCATGAAATGTTCTTTACCCTTCTTTACAACCCCGTATGCAACCAACATCCCCCCCCCCCCCCCCCCCCACAACAGCCACAACCCCTCAGTTCGAGTCCAATTTCTCCGTTTGGATGAAGGTCCAAGCCTCTTCTGGCGTTTCAAAATAGTGGTGTTGTTCCTGATAAGTGACCCACAGTCGCGCAGGCTGCAGCATGCCGAACCTGACTCTTTTCTTGTGCAGCACCACCTTGGCCCGGTTGAAGCCAGCTCTCCTCCTTGCCACCTCCGCGCTCCAATCCTGGTAGACTCGGATCACCGCATTCTCCCATCTACTGCTCCGCACCTTCTTGGCCCATCTCAGAACACTTTCTTTGTCCGCGAAGCGATGGAACCTTGCCACTATCGCCCTTGGCGGCTCATCAGCCTTGGGTCTCCTCGCCAGGACCCGGTGAGCCCCCTCCAACTCCAGGGGGGTCGGAGAGGCCTCCGCTCCCATCAGCGCTTGGAGCATCGTACTCACATACGCCCCGGCATCAGCTCCCTCCACTCCTTCAGCGAGACCCAGAATCCGGAGATTCTTCCTCCTCGATCTGTTCCCCAGGACCTCGAGTCTCTCGGCCCACCTCCTGTGCACCGCCTTATGCGCCTCCATTTTTACCGCCAGGCCCAGGATCTCGTCCTCGTTCTCGTTCGTTTTATCCCTCACCTCACAAAGCTCCACCGCCTGGGCCTTCTGGGTCTCCTTCAGCCCCTCGATCGCCAACAGCATTGGCGTCAGCACCTCCTTTTTAAGCTCCTCCACACAGCGCTTAAGGAACTCCTGCTGGTCCGGCCCCCATGCTGCTCGATCTCCGTCCTCCGCCATCTTGGTTTTTCCCCCTCTATTTTGCCGCTGCTCCAGAGCCTCTTTCTCCAACGCTCCACCGCCAATTTCCGCCACACAACGTAAGGGGGGGACCTTACTTCACCTTCCCACACGGGATTAAATCAAAACATTTCTGTTGGGGCTCCTCTGGAGAGCCCAAACATCCGTTATAGCGGGAGCTGCCGAAATGTGCGGCTTAGCTCCACATCGCCGCAGCCGGAAGTCATCTCGAAGTAAACTTGAAGGTCTCCCACACACACACACACACCCACGAGCAATGTCAATCCCCGCACACATAGGCATTACCCCACACTTCTCCAAGTGAGGACATCCTTTTATGAGGTCACTGAGCCCCCCCCCCCCCATTCATGCCTCCCCAAACCCCCTTTCGGGACCCTTCTTTCAGGACCCCACTATTCACCGTCACCCCAACCTTTAGGAGGTCCCTTCATATCTGCCCTTCACACCTTTCATACCTCATCCCCCTTTCATGGGTGTGGCCCCCTTCAGGCTGAGCCCTTGCAGTGCCACCCTGGCATCTGGGCACCCTGGCACTGCCACCATGGCAGTACCACTGCCAGCCTGGCAATGCCACCCAGACCACCTTGGCACTGATACGTGAAACAAGTAACGCATTCATGGACAGATCATTCCTACAAAAATGTTCTAGACATGATACTACATTCTCAGGCTTATCCTCTGTTTCTGTTGAGGACCCTGGGCGTCATTCTCCGACCCCCCGCCAGGTCGGAGAATGGCCGTTGGCCGCCGTGAATCCCGCCCCCGCCGAAGTCTCCGGTACCGGAGATTGGGCGGGGATCGGGCCGCGCCAGTTGGCGGGACCCCCCCGCTCAATTCTCCGGCGCGGATGGGCCGAAGTCCCGCCCAGAAATTGCCTGTCCCGCCGGCGTAAATCAAAGCTGGTATTTACCGGCGGGACCAGGCGGCGTGGGCGGGCTCCGGGGTCCTGGAGGGGGGCGCGGGGCGATCTGACCCCGGGGGGGTGCCCCCATGGTGGCCTGGCCCGCGATCGGGGCCCACCGATCCGCGGGCGGGCCTGTGCCGTGGGGGCACTCTTTCCCTTCCGCCTCCGCCACGGTCTCCACCATGGCGGAGGAGGAAGTGACTCTCCCCATTGCGCATCCGCGGGAAACTGTCGGCCGCCGCTGACGCTCCCGCGCATGCGCCGCAATTCCGCGCCAGCTGGCGGGGCAACAAACGCCATTTCCGCCAGCTGGCGGGGCAACAAACGCCATTTCCGCCAGCTGGCGGGGCGGAAATCCCTCCGGCGTCGGCCTAGCCCCTCAATGTTGGGGCTCGGCCCCCAAAGATGCGGAGCATTCCGCACCTTTGGGCCGGCGCGATGCCCGTCTGATTGGCGCCGTTTTTGGCGCCAGTCGGCGGACATCGCGCCGTTGGGGGAGAATTTCGCCCCCTGTGGGGGTGATACCATGGGGCGCGATTCTCCACTCCCACGCCGGTTGGGAGAATCGGCTGGGACGCCAAAATTTCCAGGGACGCCGGTGCGACGCCCTCCTGCGATTCTCCCAAGCGGCGGGAGCGGCCCGGTCGAGTTTCGCGTGCCGCAGGCCGGAGAATCGCCGGAGACACAGAAAATGGCGATTCTCCGGCACCCCCACTATTCTGAGGCCCGGATGGGCTGAGCGGCCAGGCCAAAACGGCGGGTTCCCCCCGGCGCCGTCCACACCTGGGGCGAAATTCTCCCCCAACGGCGGGATGCCCGCCGACTGGCGCCAAAGCCGGCGCAAATCAGACGGGCATCGCGCCGGCAAAAAGGTGCGGAAGTCTCCGCATCTTTGGCGGCCTAGCCCCAACATTGAGGGGCTAGGCCGACACCGGAGGGATTTCCGCCCCGCCAGCTGGCGGAAATGGCGTTTGTTTCCCCGCCAGCTGGCGCGGAAATGCGGCGCATGCGCGGGAGCGTCAGCGGCCGCTGTCAGTTTCCCAGCGCATGCGCGGGAGCGTCAGCGGCCGCTGTCAGTTTCCCGCGCATGCGCAGTGGGGAGAGTCACTTCCGCCTCCGCCATGGTGGAGACCGTGGCGGAGGCGGAAGGGAAAGAGTGCCCCCACGGCACAGGCCCGCCCGCGGATCGGTGGGCCCCGATCGCGGGCCAGGCCACCGTGGGGGCACCCCCCGAGGTCAGATCGCCCCGCGCCCCCCCCCCCCAGGACCCCGGAGCCCGCCCACGCCGCCTGGTCCCGCCGGTAAATACCAGCTTTGATTTACGTCGGCGGGACAGGCAATTCCTGGGCGGGACATCGGCCCATGCGGGCCGGAGAATCCAGCGGGGGGTCCCGCCAACCGGCGCGGCCGGTTTCCCGCCCCCGCCCAATCTC
Organism: Scyliorhinus torazame; assembly: GCF_047496885.1. Taxonomy (NCBI): domain Eukaryota; kingdom Metazoa; phylum Chordata; class Chondrichthyes; order Carcharhiniformes; family Scyliorhinidae; genus Scyliorhinus; species Scyliorhinus torazame. The sequence continues at coordinate 211,614,338 of NC_092714.1, forward strand.
CGGGAGCGGAGACTTCGGCGGGGGGGGGATTCACGGCGGCCAACGGCCATTCTCCGACCCGGCGGGGGGTCGGAGAATGACGCCCCTGGTCGCTGCAGTCGTGGGCGGTGCGTGAACGCTGGGGGGGCGGCCTGTGGGGGGATGAGGGGGGATCCTTCACCGGGCTTCACCTGGAATGTGGGGTGGCCTGCGATCGGTGCCCACCGATCGTCGGGCTCTCCTCTCTGAAGGAGGACCTCCTTCCTTCCGTGGCCCCGCATGATCCGTCCCCCATCTTCTTGCAGGGCGGACTTAGAGAGGACGGCAACCACGTATGCGCGGGTTGGCGCCGGCCAACCCACGCATGCGTGGATGACGTCCGTTATGCGGCGCCGGCCGCGTCATCTATGCGGCGGCGCTTTTACCCGGGCGACAAGGCCTGGCGTGTGTAGATGACGCGGCCCCGATCGCGGCCCCGAACCGGAAACCCTGCAGACACGGTTGCACATCAGGCCGAGGAGGAATCCAGAGAGGAATGCATCCAATATGTAGTCCACCAGACCCTCATTGTCCAGAGCTTCCCTTCCACTCATTTATCCCGCTTCCTCTATCCGCCTCCCCCATTCCCCATCCCTCCCACACACCCCGGTTACCCTCCAAGGGTCTGTGTAACATTATCCCAACGTGATGGGTCTGTGTCAGCACTGTCAGTGGGTCACTGTACAAGGCAGGAGAGTGATAACTCACTGTGAGGTAAGGTTTGGTGCTCCTCAATCTATCCCAAAGTCTGACTCCTGTCTTTATGCTGACAGTGCGCTCACGCCCATCACCTTCACGGGGTTTGCATTGAGGGTTCTCACTGTAGGACCACTGGGGCAGAGGGTGGTTGAGCGGAGGGCAACAGGGGCAGGGGTGCAGGCAGGCCCGCTGTGAAGATTAACATGACAGAGGCTTCACATGTATCTGGTGTAAATGTTTCAATAGTGAACGTTCAAAACCCCTATTCTCCCTATGTACAGATAGTGCTCCCCCCCGCAACCCCCCCAGAGCACCCTCAGTGATCCACAATCTTCTTCATCTTCCATGCTCTGCCGCAGGATGCACATCAGAGATGGAGGAAGCCTGCTGCTTCTTGCAGCCCCGTGACCTTTGATGCCCTTTGTCGTCGTCCTCTGGGACCTGGAGCAAGAGGGCCCTGGCTGATTTACTGCTGTCACCAGCATCGCTGTGCCACTCTGTTCTGTCCACTGGCCTTGAGACGTGCCGGTGTCAGGAGGGGGGACTCGGGTGATGTGGAGACCATCGTTGTTTTCCTGATGGCAGGCACCAGGTCGGCCTCCAGCACTACCTCCTCCCAGACGGTGCCCATAGGGCCCTGTGGGTCTCCACGCAATAGAGATGCAGCTGGAGTGAGCTTCAGAGGCCTCTGCATCATCTGCCTCTGCTGGTCCTGGCACCTTCCCATTATCTGCACCATGGTGTTGACGCCCCCAGCGATGCTCCTCAGTCACTGTGCTATGCTCTGCAGTGCCCCAGCAATATCCACCTTCTTCTGGGACACATCCCTCAGCGACTGGGACCCGCTCTGCAGTTTCTCGGCAATTCCTGCCTGCCTCTGGGACACGTCCCTCAGCGACTGGGACATACTCTGCAGTGCCCCGGCAATATCCCCCTGCTTCTGAACTTGTCCCTCAGCGACTGGGACATAATGTTGAAGCCCTCAACCACGGTCGACGCTGACTGAGCCATGCCTTGAACACCACCACTCATGACGCTGACCTCGTTCTGTAGGCATCCTGAGTGGCACAACGGAATCCAGGTGCATGTAAATATAAACCGGAAACGTCTGAGAGAGTGTGTCAAACGTGGCAACTTGGGGAACTATGGGAATGATGTTTATTGTCCTGTCAAGGAAAAAATATGCAGAAAAATCCATTTTGCCAAGAAATGCAGAAACAAAACAGAACAGAGAGGGAAGCCTGGCAAACTGTGTAAGGGAAAGAAAGATGAAAGTAGCACAACTGTGAGACAAGTTGAAGAAGGTGCAGTGAGTGAGAAGACAAACAACAATCATATAAACATGCTTTCTGTCACTGGGAGCATCCATGAGAAAGTTCCGGTCATTGCTGGTAGTGTTGAAGTGAGCGTTATTGTAGATTCAGGCAGTGACTCTGTCATCGACAGAACATTGTGGGAGGTCCAAGAGAAGAAATGTGCAACTTGAAAATGTGTCAAAAATTTCCAACCTTATACATCTGAAACCTCACTTCAAACATTTGGATGTTTCATTGTGGAAGTGAGAGTTGAGGATAGGAATGTAGAGGCAGAATTAGTAACGATTGAGGAGGTCGGTGTGTCTCTTCTGAGCAGGTAAACTTCCCAAGCCTTGGGGATGGTACACATCGGATTGAAAGTGAATTCTGTGAAAACACAAGTGAAGCTTAGAGAGGAGTTTGGACCAGTGTTTCATAGAATCGGGAGTTACACAACAGCCAAGAGAGATTAACCATCGACAAGAAACTGAGACCTGTGGCTCAGCCTTTATGCAGAGCACCTATTGGCCTGGAGAAGAAAGGTTGAGGCAAAGATCAAAGAACTAATCGACAAAGACATCATAGAGCCAATTGAAGGAGCAACACCATGGGTGAGCCCTGTTGTGGTCGTGCCTAAAACAAACGGTGACATTAGACATTTTATTGATATGCGACAGGTGAATGAAGTGGTAGTGAGAGAGCATCACCCAATTTCCATTTGGACAGGTCTGCCTAGAGTTATCAACAAATAAAGTGTTTTCCAAATTAGTCTTTGGCAGGGACATTCCGGTCCACCACGATGGATGCAGCAAGCCAGCCAAAGGTCCATTGGCTTCGGCGGAACCGGAAAATCCTGCAGGTAGGCAGGCAGGACTGGAATATCCCACCCTTAAAGGGGGGCACTACCAGCTGGAGCTTCATCCTGATTCAGGGAAGATGGCGACATTTGGCACCCATTGTGAACTTTAGCGATCCAAGAGATTATTATTATTTGGCATTAGTGCGGCACCAGAGATTTATCAACACAAAATCCATACGTTAATACAAGGGGTCCCAGGAATAGCCAGTATCTCAGATCAGGACCAGGGAGAGAAATCATGGGCCCTGGTGCTTCACCTATTTCCAGGTCACGTAGCCACTTCTGGGCCTTTAACCCTCCCCTCAATCATGCAAGCCATTTGATTCCCCTTTCAAGATTCACCAATCAATTCACCAAACTGAAGTAAATGCAGTCATGTGCTTGAGACTCAGCAGGGCAGAGGGAAAAGTCTGTACTCATGAGAGACATACCTACTGTGTAACCTGCCTTGTGTATAGTGTTAATAAACTAGTTGGAAGTAATTACCTGAGTCAGACCATAGTCACTCAAGATTAGATAGACCACGCGACCAGTCTACAAAACACAAGCAATCACAGAAAGCTAACATAAAATGATAACACCTATTGTTGCCATTTGGTTACAAATATCATCTGATTATATATGCAGCACGGGTTATTAATATTAAGAGCACCGATGATATAATGCAGTGTTAATTTGTGTGTGCCCAATAAGTTATCCCGTTGCTGCCATGAAACAAACCAGATGGTATAAATGTTAATTTAACAGCATTGTGCAATATTCTGAATTTGATCGGAAAATATCGCACTAGTTATTTACAACACCATGTGGACAATAACACTAATCTCGGTGACTGCCCTATTAGCATATTCAGTACATTGCCTGAAAGGTCCAAGAAATATTCTGTTTTAAAATTTCAACACTTGGAGTCCAGATACAATGGGCTCGATTCTCAGGAAAGATTTTGTGTGGTAGCGAGCAGAAACACGTGATATTAATGCCGCAGGGGGCCGGGAAATGCCTATCACTAACAAGAGATAATCTAACCATCTCCCCTTTACATAAATGGGCGGCACGGTGGCAAAATGGTTAGTACTGCTGCCTCACAGCTCCAGGGACCCAGGTTCAATTCCGGCCTCGGGTGACTGTCTGTGTGGAGTTTGTATGGGTTTCCTCCGGATGCTCCGGTTTCCTCCCACAGTCCAAAGATGTATAGGTTAGGTGGATTGGCCATGCTAAATTGTCCCTTAGTGCCCAAAAGATTAGATAGGGTTAGTGGATTACGGGGATAGGGTGGAGGCGTGGGCTTAAGTCGGGTGCTCTTTCCAAGGGCCAGTGCAGACTCGATGGGCTGAATGGCCTCCTTCTGCACTGTAGGAATTCTATGATTCTCTGGTTCAACTGCCGCGAGTTTCCCGGCGCTTTGCCCAGCGACACCAACAACGCTATTCAACGTTAATTGGTCCACTTAACGGGGCCCCACGGGCTTCTCGCCACAAATGAAGGCTCAAGGCTCATCAGTTGACTCGCCGGGCCCACGCTCACCAGTCCCCTGACTAACAAGGTCAAACAGCACTTGCACAGCCAATCCCACTCAGCTCGCAGCCATGGCGCCAAGAAACCGGCCCCCAGATTCGATGATGCAGACCTGGGGAGGCTCTTCGACTCAGTGGAAGCCAGGAGGGATGTCCTGTTCTCCCAAGGGTCCCGGAGGGTGAGCCACAGGGGAGCCAGTGCCGCCTTGGGCGAGGTGGTGGAGGCCGTATGCTCAGGGAGTGTGACTCGGAGGACTAACCTCCAGTATTGTAAGAAGGTCAACGACCTACACCGGCAGCATGGGTGAGTTGACACCAACACCCCCCAAACATCCACCCCTCCCGAAACGTTTCTGGCCCCACGTGAGCATCCACTCCCCAACTCTCCAAGTGGGCCCCAACCATCCCTTCAACCCCCTCTCCCTTCAAGCCCCTCAACCCTTCATTCACCCCCACCCCCCACCACCACCACCACTGTGTGCCACACATGTAGCTTTTTAAAAATATTTAGAGTACCCAATTCATTTTTTATTTCCATTTAAGGGGCAATTTAGCGTGGCCAATCCAACTACTTTGCACATCTTTGGGTTGTGGGGGCAAAACCCACGCAGACACGGGGAGAATGTGCAAACTCCACACGAACAGTGACCCAGAGCCGGGTTCGAACCTGTGACCTCGGCGCCATGAGGCAACAGGGCTAACCCACTGCACCACCGTACTGCCACCCACACATGCAGCTAACGATGCCCTCTCTCTGTCTCCTCAGGAAAAACACTCCCACAATTGCCGGGAAAGTGCCCAGGTTGGCGGAGGCATACGGATCCTCACCACCTTCAAGGAATGAGCCCTGGAGCTGACGGGGTGGCCGAAGATAGAGCGGTCACCAACGCGGAAGATGGCAGGAGCCGCAGAGGTGAGGATCTACCGGGCCCCACCCAGAGGGCCTGTCAAACGTGAGTTGTTATTGCCATATTGTCTAACCCATCTCTCCCACTGACCACATGTCCATTCTCCTGCAGGTCCTCCAACCAATGGCACTGGCCCATCTTGAGTGGCCCGCTCTGCTGTTTCACAGGGGAACACCTCAGACATGCATGCAGCCTATCAGCCCCTGGACCTGGGGCATCCCAGCAATGGCAAAGAATTCTGCTCACCGGGCATCTTGTTGTGCTTGGTCCATGTCAAAATTTATATAGTTTTCTGTCAGGGTAAATAGGGCACCCGTGACCTGTCAGATACACCTGTGGGCTGTGGCCTGCAAGATGTCACACACGTCTCCGCTCGAGCTCTGAAAGGGTCCTGAGGCGTAAAGGATCAGGGCTGCAGTGACCTTGACGGCCACCGGGAATGGGTATCCGCCTCCTCCACGTGGTGCCAAGTCCGCGAAGACATGGCACAGGTGTCGCACCATCTCCTTGTTGAGGCAGAGCCTCCTGCGGCACACGCTATCTGTCATCTGTTCAAACAACCAGCGACACCTGTACATCTTGGGGCATCGTAGACCCCCCCCTCTGGGTCCCTCCCTGGCCTGATGGGTGGCCGGGTCCTCAGGGTGTGGGGCGGGATCCAGCACATGGGCTGCCGCCACGAGCATCTGCAGACGCTGCTGCTGCCACCGTTCCGGCGTCTGGCCCTGCGGCCTAGCAGCATCACCACTAGGGCAATTCTGCAGGGTCCAAAATACCGTTCATACCTTTCAATATCTATCAGGAATTGGGAGAGGGTGTTAGACTGACAAACAGCGGTGGCCCCCACCCCAGGAGCCTCCATTCCCCCATTGAACCACCCCCCACCCGGAACGCCCTGCACATGCACTCCCAGCTGCAGTGGGCTCCCTCACCGGAGGGAGGGAGACCCTGTACTCTGAACATCTGCTCATAACATCACCTGGACCGCGCGCTGGTCATTGCACTCACCCACCCTCCTTGGACATGCCACGGAGCTGGGTCCCATCCCTGGGCTTTCGGATGTTGGCTGCTGCATGTGTGGTGTTGCCTCCCGCAGTGCTCAGGCACAGTGTCCAGGCATCGCGGTCTGTTTGGGATGCTAGGCAATGACTCCCGCATGCTACATGGCCCTCCCACTCACGGGAATCCACTTGGGTTGCGTGAAGTGCTCACTTAACCACGATTGCCAATTCCCTATAAGCGATAGCCTTCAGCCGCACAGCCAGAGGCCGCGCCAGCCGGTGGGGGTTATGGGTCGTCAGCGGGGCAGACGAGCAGAGACAAGGGTTGGCCCTGGAATGGGTACACACGAACCAGGGGTTGGCATGGTGGTGCCGCCCAGCACCTCCCCCACCCTCCCATGGCGGACCACCACTGCAGTGGGTCCCTCCCGTTCCCCAGCCGAGGGTCCCCCAACCCCAGCTGAAGATTGGGGCAGAAAGCCCAGTGCCCCCGAGCTCTTTGCCTGTGAGCAAAGATGGCTACTCACATCCTCGGCTCCCCGCAGAAGCCCTTCCGCCAGTTTCACATTTGTCTTCCCTCTATTTACTGACCTCATTTTGCTTGAATGAGAGCGTCTCAAGACCTGAGAACTGGACCCAATGTTCAAGTGGTTTTATTACACATGGGGGGAGCAAAATGCTGGGCATCCAGGCACTTCTCCACCGAGGTTCAAATGAGCCCAGTTTATATATGTTTTATTATCCATTTCAACTTAATGGTATTAAGTGGACAAAGGCCACAGCATTATGGTCTCTGGTGGGCTGATAATTTTGTTCTTGCACAGTAATTGAAATGCAGAGACTTGACATTTGTCCTTCCAGACACAATGGAGAATGTGTGCATTCTGCATAACACGTTTACAGGGGTGAATTGGTGTGGTTCTGGGCCATCAGATGTGACAATGGCCTTCCCCATTTCTTAATTAGGTTATCCTGAGCATTGTTTGTGCGTCTCCAATGTCTTAATTGCAACAGCTCTCATGTAAGATCGTGATTGTCTGTGCATGCTTTGGCACCCTAGCTGCTTGTCCTGGCTGGCACTCTAACATAAATCCAAATTAATAAATTCAAATGTTGCATCTTCAGCACCATATGTACAGGGTGACAGTAAATTCAAATTTGGGTTCAAAGATTCAATACGTACCACCTAGATTTCAAGAAAATGTTTCGTTTTACATATTTTGACTAGCTGCCCGTATAGAAAAGGTTTTATTTGAGAGCGTCTCCATGCTGCAGCTCACGTTGTTGGAGAGTTGTAGGAATGAAATAGTGAATGCGGAAAGGGAGGAGGAGAGGGGATGGTCCCATTCACTTGCTGCTGCCTAAACTCCCTCCTCCATCCCCAGACACGCTGACAGCACACTCACCTCGCTGAAGATAATTCAGTATCATTAGAAGAGAAGTTTCAGTTCCTTGGGACTGGCTCTTGCTGTGGGCGTGGATGGCAGTCGGGTCCAGCCTGGCACGAGGATGAGTGTCAGCTCCAGCCTCGTTACCAGCAGAGATCCCTCCTGTGTTTTTTTTGGTCTCCGGAAGATGTTGTCACAAATTGTTCAGAGCTGCTGAAAGGCTCCTGCATGGTGGGCAGCGGGAAATGGCCAGAATAATTGCTTCTGCTCCTGTTTGTCGTATGAGGAGGGATTGAACAGTTTAGGCCTATACTCTCTGGAGTTTATAAGAATGAAGGGAGATCTAATTGAGGTATGCAAGATGCTAAAAGGTATGGGTAAAGTAGACATGGAGCTGGTGCTTCTTCTTGTGTGGCATTCTGAAACGAGAGGTCATAATCTTAGAAAAAGAGGTAGCAAATTTAAAACAGATTTGAGGAGAAAATACTTCTCCCACAGGGTTGTGAATCTGTGGAATTTGCTACCCCAGAGTGGATACAGGGACAGTGAGTTAATTTAAGGAGGAGTTGGACAGATTTTTAATTGGTAATGGATTGAAGGGATATGGAGATCGGGCAGGACAGTGGAATTGAGGCCAGGATGGGTACAGCCATGATCACATTGAGGTGTTACGCTCGGTTGGCTAAATTGCTACTCCCGCTTCTAGGGCGTGTGTTCTAGGGAGGCTCTGGCTGATTTTGCAATCCAGCTCTTGGTCTGTAACATTGTAGGTAGCAGATGAGGAACATATCAGCCATGATAGAATGGCGAAGCAGACCCGATGGGCCGACTGGCCTAATTTTGCTGCCAAATCTTATGAACTTATGCTCTTCCGATCACAGGTTCGCTTTCTCCCACCTTTGCTGCTCTTCCAGTCATAGATTCTGTCTCTGGAGAAGTGGCAAGATTGGGAGAGAAGGAACCTATGATCATTGAATGCACAATCTTATCGTGTCTCGTCCGGTTTACCAATAGATTGTATTCAACAGGTCTGAGCAATTTACAGGGAAGATAACATGAGGGCTTTGAAAGAAAGCCCTCACTCAGCAGTACAATCACACCTACAAATCTGTTCACACACTTTAACTTGTTCATTGCTCATTCATACATAAAATGAAGTGCATTGCTAAACAACCTTTACAGACCGATCAGCATGAGGGAGTGAGGAACAGACAGCACCAGACCACGGAGATCTTCTGGAAAAACCTGGCAGCTAAATCAGCAAAAATAAAAGAACAAAAGGAAGAACGTGTATACATCCAGCGGTTCGTGTCAGCAACAGCAGTCTCAATCTCCACTGGATGGAAGCAGTGGGGATTACACCAATGGATAAAATGGGCTCCTTTTTTTTTATACAGTGCACAATTTTAATTATTTGAACAGCATCAGGTTACAAGGGCACTGGGTAATTTTAAACTTCCTTACAGAGATACTACGAAAACAGACATCATTGATATGACGAGAGTTTGCAAGTTCAATATAAACAGACAACACCTGAACTGAAACCCAGGGCGGAACTTTCCATTCTGGGCCGAAGTTCCTTGGCAGGGTTGGAAACCGGGAGTGTCTCCCATCCTGGAGGCCAGTGGGAATAATGCCATATTGCATGATGCCAGCCTCATTAATTATGCAGCTGGAGGTTTCCTGATGTTTCCCGTAGTGGGGCGGCTTGGATGGCGTGCACCCCACCCCCATACATGGATGCCATATTTTAAAAGTGCCCAGGTATCAATTTATGCACCATTGAAGGAGGAGATGGCCCACTGATCACAGGGAGCTTGGGCCCTCAGATTCAATGATGCATTCCTGTGGAAGATTTTTGATAATTCTAGCAATTTTCAGGATCTGTAACATCTATGCGTTGACTTCTTAACCACTTTTTAAATAGTTCAGTTTGAATTTCTGCTTGAATTTCTTTGTAAGAAGTTTGTGCAAAATTAAATATTGTTTTACGACTTTAAGTTCCCGAGCTTGAGTTGGAGCATCGTTTTGATCTCTTAATTGGCCGTGGGCACTTTAAAAACAGATCAATTTGAATGAATGCTTAAAAGTAGTTTGATCTTAGAGTGACACTTTATCTTAATACAAAACCCATGAACTGATTTAATTGATTAACTATGGGTACGATCTATTGCCTTGTCTGATTAACGAGGTGTTGCGATCTGGATCCCGCCCATTGAGGTCAGGACCCAGATTTGCATATTCAAGTGAGCAGTTAGTCTCACTTAAATATGTCTGCGCTGGTTCTACCAAGCGGGCGCTGTTTAGCACTTGTTCCCACAAACGTGGACCAGGCATTCGGCTCTTGGGGAGAGCGGGTCTCCTGGGCAATTAGGGCCCCTGGGTGGTTAGGCTTTGGGCAGGATGGTACCCAGGTATTGTGGCACTGACAGCCTGGCACCTTGGCAGTGCCACCCAGGCATGCTGTCAGTGATACCTGCGTATCACCTTGGCAGTGTCAGGGTGCCCTGATGGCAATGCCAGGCTGGAAGTGCCAAGGTGGGCAGGTGGCATCATGCCTGTACCGGGGAACGGGCCCAGGAGTGCCCAGCCCTTATGAGGTAGGGTGAGGGGGGCCTGAGCACCCTTTAGCGGGGGTGAGCAAATGGGCACCATGGGCATGAGGCTCGTGAAAAAAAAATTGTTTTCTTAAAGAGGCTGAATATAGAGCGACTTTTCCCGCCAACAGAACCGACAGGATTCTTTCTGCTTTTCCCGCCCAGACTGACACTCATAACAATATTGGCGGTTTCTGCCCAACGTGTGTTAGCTGAACGTTGCGCTTGTGATTTAGAAGTTCCTGTTTGTGAGGACTGCAAGTACACGAGAAAGCAATTGGAGTGGATCATTGAGGAGCATTAAATTACATATTGAAGATTATCACAAGGGATGTCACAGTTCAGTAGTGAAAGGGAAACAAATTTTCCAGAAAGTCAAATGCTGAGCAAAAAGCTGAAACTATATTGGATTGTGATGCGCTGAACTTACCGATAATTCATATTGAGGAAGTTAACTTAATGAGATGGAGTCTAAGTTATAGAAAAAGCAGAAAATCCATGAAAATGCTTTTGGTCTAGTCCGAGAGGGATGTCATGATGACAGATGATTGTGTGCATGGACTTGAGTCTGAGATACTATACAATGCTCACTTACGACATTGTAAGGCAGCGTTTTTCAAACTTATTTTCCTGGGACCTACGTTTGACAACTGGCCGACCTTCGCAATCCACGCCATGTTCGCTTACCCAGTCTATACTGAGTCATGGCAGTGTTTTGGAATCTGAAGCTTTCTTTCCCCAGGCAAGGGAGGGAAAGAATATAATTTAGTTTTCCTGGGCAGGCTGGTGTCTCTTGCCCTGGTACTGCTGAAAGATCTACTTGTGATGTAACGCTAAAGAGAATTGTAAAATAAGTAACTATTCTGATACTCCACCGCCAAAGAAACTTCAGCCCCTGTCTCAGGCTGGCTTGGTTATTCTCACTTCCTATGTGTGCTGGTCTAACCACCATTGCTCAGCCCCCACGACAGCCTTTTGTAAAAGGGAACTGGTCATTTACCAGTTGGAATTTTCTCAGTTTAACAGGGTCTCCAAGGAGGATCCACACTCCCATCCCGCCCATTCTCCTTCTTCAAATCAAACTCCCAGAAATAAATTTTTCCATTCCTTGATGCGATCCTTTTTGAAATAAAAAGCCCATTCCAAAACTCTTAAGGATGAAAAACAAAATGCGAATCAGAAATGCAAGAAGAAGGTGTTGAAAATGTACGGAGCAGGTTAACCTGAAACTAATGAGGAGCAGTCCCTGGGTTAAAACAGGAGTCCCGCCACATATTCACCACTTTAAGGCAGCTCAAGACAATGGAAGCTTTTCATGTTGAGTTAATACAGTCAGTGTTCACCTCTGGGAATTACAAAGCGGGGATTTCAACTTCTGTAAGGATTTATCCACAATCAGAGAAAACAAATCATTTTTATGAAACACACATGGACAGCAGAAGGTGAAAGTGCCTCTCACTTTTAAACTTACTCCTCCAGAGACGATAGAAAGAACAAGATGCAGAACTTCTATCTGTGTCTAAATGAACCTCTGACACAATCAAATTGTCTCTCACCTCTCTCGAGGCGAATTAGTAAAATTAGGTAAAAGCTCAGGTCTTGCAGATGTGTTTTTCAGATCGGCTTACCCCTGCCGAGACAGGACCTTTCTTCAGTATCATCATTGACATCACAGTTTCAGCGAAGCTAGCAAGAGTAAAGGATTACCACTGATGCGTGACCGCATAAATGTGCTTATTTTAAAAAATCCCTGAAAAACACAATTATAGTGTGAGTGCCTGGTGGCTGCTCTCCTTCCAGTCCCCGCTTTCCCGCCCTCCTCTGCCAGTCCTGCACTCACCGAAACATTCCAGCAGCAGAATGGGCACACTTTCAAGCTTCCGGCGGTTGGGAACTACTGTAAGAGGACATCGACATTTAAGGCAGGATTTACTATGCAGGCTTCTGAATACTGCCATTGGGAAACTGCATTATAGACTGATGTCACAGAACATTGCGACCCTTTTGACATCAACCCACGACTCACCGGCGGGGCATGACCCGCACTTTGAAAAATCCTGTTGTAAGGTACACTCTGCGCAACATTGAGTTCAACTTCACATTGAGGATGACCTCCATGAAGTTGTGTGACTCTACCACCATTTTAAATGGGATATACTTCGAACAGATGTAGCAACAAGACTGGGCATCCATGAGGCGCTGTGGGCCATCAGCAGGAGAATTGTCCTCAATCACAATCTGCAACCTCATGGACTAGCATATCCCCCACTCTACCATTATCAAGAAGCCAGAGGGTCAACCCTGGTTCAATAAAGAGTGCAGGAGAACATGCCAGGAGCAACATCAGGCATACTGAAAAATGAGGTGCTAACCTGGTGAAGCTATAACACAGGACTTGGTAATGGTAAATCTACCATAGTCCCAGATGACCAGAGGCTGTTTTCCCCTTTGAGGGGGAGAGCTGGCTGGTGGTGATTTAACCTGAGGATCACCACACCTCAGGTGAGAGGCAAGGTTCATGAATAACCTCAGTCGGTATGGGAATTGAACCTGCGGCTGCTGGCCTCTCTCTGCATCATGAACCAGCTGTCTAGCCAAGTGAGCAACAAGGACTACTTGTGTACCAAACAGCATAATAGCAAGTATGAATGCCGGTGGACAATGGAACAACTCACTGGAGGAGGAGGCTCCACAAATATCCCCATCCTCAATGATGGAGGAGCTCAGCACATATGTGCAAAAGAAAAGGCTGAGGCATTCTCAACAACCTTCAGCCAGGAGTGTCGAGTAGATGATCCATCTAGGTTTCCTCTGGAGGTCCCCAGATGTCTGTCTTCAACCAATACGATTCACTTCACGTGATATCAAGAAATGGTTGAAGGCTGCATTGGTTTCACCACACAACCCAAAGATGTGCATGGTAGGTGAATTGGCCATGCCAAATTGCCTCTTAATTGGAAAAAATGAATTGGGTACTCTAAATTTATTTAAAAAAAGAAATGGTTGAAGGCACTGTCTATGGGCCCTGACATTCCAGCAATAGTACTGAAGACGTGTGCTCCAGAACTTGTCGCACCCCTAGCCAAGCTGTTCCAGTACAGCTACAACACTTTCATCTACCAATTGATGTGGAAATTGCCCAAGTGTGTCCTGTACACAAGAAATAGGACAAATCCAATGCAGCCAATTACTGGCCTATTAGTCTACTCTCCATCATCAGCAAAGTGACGGAAGGAGTCAAAAACAGTGCTATTAGCAGCACTTACTCAGCAATAACCAGCTCACGGACTCTCAGTTTGGGTTCCGCCAGGGTCACTCAGCTCCTGACCTCATTACAGCCTTGGTTCAAACATGGACAAAAGAGCTGAATGCCAGAGGTGAGGTGACAATGACTGCCCTTGACATCAAGGCAGCATTTGACCGAATATGGCATCAAAGAGCCCTAGCTAAACTGGAGTCAATGGGAATCGGGGGAAAACTCTCCGCTGGTTAGAGTCATACCTGGCACAAAGGTTGTGGTGGTTGGAGATCAATGATCTCAGCTCCAGGACATCACTGCAGGAGTTTCTCAGGATAGTGCCCTGGCCCAACGATTGTCAGCTGTTTTATCGATGACCTCCCTTCCATCATAAGGTCAGAAGTGGGGATGTTCACAGTTGACTGCACAATTCAGCATCATTCGCAACTCCTCAGATAATGAAGCAGTCCATGTCCAAATGCATCAAGACCTGGACAATGTCCAGGCTTGGGCTGACAAGTGGCAAGTTACCCAAGTTATGCCACACAAATGCCAGGAAATAACCATCTCCTATAAGAGAGATTCTAAACACCGCCCCTTGACATTCAATGGCATTACTGTCGCTGAATTCCCCACAATCAACATCCAGGGGGTTACCATTGATCAGAAACTGAACTGGACTAGCCATATTAACACTGTGGCTACCAGGGCAGGTCAAAGTCCAGGATTCCTATGGTGAGTAACTCATCCCCGGACCCCCGAAGCCTGTCTACCATCTATCATAAGGCATAAGTCAGGAATGTAATAGAATACTCTCCACATGGCTCGATGAGTGCAGCTGAAGCAGCTCGGCACCATCCAGGACAAAGCAGCCCGCTTGATTGCTCACACTTCCACAAACTTTCAATCCCTCCACCACCGACGAACAGTGGCAGACGTGTGTACTATAGAATCATAGAGAAGTTACAGCACAGAAGGAGGCGATTCAGCCTATCGTGTCCATGTCAGCCCGAGGACAGATGCCCTTTCTAATCCAACCTTCCTGCACCCAGTCCATAGCTCTGTATCTTACAGCACTTAAGGTGCAGATCCAGGTACTGCACAGTAACTCACCAAGGTTCCTTAGACAGCACCTTCAAAACCCATGGCCACTACCATCTGGAAGGACAAGAGCAGCAGATATCTGGGAAACCCACCACCCGGAGGCTCCCCTCCAACTTACTCACTACCCCGACTTGGAAATATATCGCTGTTCCTTCATGGGTACTGGGTCAAAATCCTGGAACTCCCTCCCGAACAGCACTGTGCGTGTATCTACACCTCAGGAACTGCAGCGGATGAAGAAGGCAGCTCACCTTCTAAAGGGCAATTAGGGATGGGCAATAAATGCTGGTCTAACCAGACACCCACATCCCGTAAATTAATTTTTTTTAAACTGACCTGGGGATTGAAGGTCTGATAACACATGTTAGGGAGTGAGCCAACATAGCAGATTAAATTTTGTTGTTGTTGCAGTTAAATCTGTGACTTAAGGTGTACGATTTACTGGCCGTGTTGCGGCGATAGACAGTGTAGTGCGGCTGGTAGATGCTGGGAGATCCCTCTTCAGGGATCATCCAGCTCGCCATGCCTCTGGGCGGAATCAGTATTTTGCAAATCTGCATATTCGAACGAAACAGCTCATCTCACTCTAATGTGCCCTCACCGGATCTACCAAGGCCCTGAGATCTGACCTCTTCATCTCAGAGACCTCAGACGAGTGCCGTTCAGTGCTGATCTCCACATACAAAACGGCGCTGGAGGGGCGGGGGAAGGGGGGGGGGGGGTGCTGTTAGGGGTGCTGCGTGCTGGCATTTCTTCTAGGGGGAATTGGGCCCGAGGGTGCCCTGTGTGTGCGAGGTGGGGTGCAGGGGGACCCGAGGACCTCCTTATTGGTGAGTTGGGGCTTGGGGGGTGGTTCAGGGGTTGCGTCGGGGTGGGGGGGGGGTCAAGAGATCGGGGCGCCATTTAATAATGGCATCCCCATCCCTTCCAGCACTGGGGAGTTAGGGTGAGCGGAGCCCCTCAGTACAGGAAATGGGACTAAATGTGGCAGCACTTTCCACTGAGGCCCTGAATCACAACAAAGTCCAATAAGTGTTGCAAAACACTCAGCTAAATCACAGGATTTTGTTCTAATTTGGTTAGATCGTCCCCAACATTTTGTTCTTTCAGCTTGGCATGTGACAGATGCCACCACAAATTTTATTCACGTACCACCAGGCAGTGGAGACCTATAATTCTAATGGTGGTTTCCCATTTCTGGTTGACGTGGATTTGGGTAGTGGTGCGTGTTGGTTCCCCTTAATTTCTGCACCCACCCGTCTCCCCACATCGTACTTTCCCTGCCCAACACAAGCTTTCTGCACTTATCCCAATAGTTTCCTTCATAAGAAAAATGGTTAAATTATTTTTGAAACATTGGATGGTCAGGGTGCAACCACCCACCTCACCCTCCCTCAGCACCACCCTTAACTTTAGCCTGGAAATCTATAATTAGCCAATGTGGCCAGCGAGACACAGTAGTGGGAGTTGGCCAGCAGAAGAGGAATTAATTTAGCATCCAGAATTAAATCCACAGACTACTGCTGAAGTTATTAAGGGAGACCAGCAAAACTCTCATGACACTTCAGGACTAGCTATCTTTGTTGTATTTAAAATAATCTAAACTTTCAGAGACTGTACTTACCAAAGCCCCAATGACATACTGTGCAGCTGTTACTGGCCTTTTTATGTGTCCTTGACTTCCTTGGACTCTCACTACTTTTGGTACAGTTACAAACTCCACCTTCCTCCAATTCCATCTCTATGGAAGTGCCGATCTCAATCTATTATTTTCTGACTTAACATGGGTATCATAGTGCTGCCTGCAGCTTCTCCTCTGCTTGCACCATCACCTCCAGTCTCACCCAGATGCCTATCTGTTAATGCTTGAAGATGAATAGTTTGATTAACATCCAGAACAAAACCTTTGTATCTTGAACACTTTCCAGATGAAGCAACCCAGTCCATGTCTCACACGCAAATGGGTTCCAGTCTCAATTTTGAAGATTGATAGCAAAACGCAGCTTCCATTTTAACTCAAGTTATTTCACAACTGTGTGACACAATTACTTCGATGATGAGAACACCCTATTTAAAATACCAATAAATGGGGATTTACAGCCAGTTATACAGGCAACTATACGTCAAAGGTTTATTGAATAATTCGAAAAATCTGTCATGTGAAACATATGGATGAGACTAACTTCCATACATTTTATTTCCTGGGGCAAGATGCCACAGTTGATCAGTAATTACTATATTATGAAAGAATGCATTTCTGCAAACTCTGTGAATGAATTTAAAGTCATGTTTGCTCGCTATGAGGGGGAGTCAGACATAGGGCTATAACATACCCTGCCAGTTCTCCAACCTCCAACCACTTAGTGAACTTCTGTTCCAAGACAACAGATTTCCTCAGTTTGCCCTTTGCTAAAATTGCTCGAGCTGTTTTCATGTCGATGTGGAATGTAATTTCTTTTCACCGATATAAATTCTATCTTGATTGTTCAATGCTTGTAAAAGTCAATTAAGAGATCTCATACACAGGTCATAGTTATTTTTTGTTTTTCACAAGAATAAGGCACTAAAGTTGGGTCTCTGTGGGATGGTGGTAAGAAATACATCACTCGGATTTATATCGCACCCTTCAAGAATACATGTTCCAAGTTGCTTCACAGCCAGTAAAATACTTCTGAAATGGAGTCATTATTGATTACCATTTATTCCACCAACTTCGGCTGTGTAACAAATTCTGGTTTTGCTTTTCACTATTGTATACAGACCACCTACACGTCCATCCATCACCAAAATGGCCTCCACACCTTTCTGCTTATTCCCCAGTCAACCAGTCCCCATCCATCACCACCCTCCTCCACCTGAATGGCCGTTTATTCACATTACCACAACTTTTCATAGAATCCCTACAGCGCAGGAGGAGGCTATTTGATCCCACGAGTCTGCACTGACCCTCCGAAAGAGCACCCCACCCAGGCCCATTCCCCACTCTAACCCCATAACCCCGATCTAACCTTTGGACACAAAGTGGCAATTTAGCATGACCAATCCACCTAACCTGCACATCTTTCGACTTAGTTAAATTTTAGTTTAATTACATTCAACCCGCCAAATGAAAGGTTTTTATGGGAACCCCTATAGGTTCTATGTATGCCTGTTTTTCTTTGTAAAATATGTTGAAGACGCTTTGTCTCAGTCTCACGTAGAACTCCTTCTGATCACTGTGTCCATTACATCAATAACATTAAGTATCGTATGGGAGGCAGAAGTTTTGATTGATGTGGCACTGACACCACTACTGGGGAAAGAGGGATTAGTTTTGTTGGGAAGGCTCTACTTCAACTGAGACCCATTTTACATGTGAATTAAATAACCAGGGATGGGGTTTGGGCTTTAAACTGAATAGATTGGTAGGTGATGGTTCAGGTAAGATGTAACTTATAGTTCTAAGGCCGGAGAGTGTTGTAATGATTTGGTAAAAGTGTGACAGGAAAGAACAGAGAGTTTAATGGTAATAGTGCAATGGTGAATAATGTAAAATCAGGTAAAAAAGTAAGAAGTTAAAGTTAAAGGTGCTTTATCTCAACACACAAAGCATTTGGAACAATAGGTGAATCCATGGCACAAATAGAGTTAAATTGATTTTATCTAATAGCCATTTCAGAAACATGGTTGCACAGTGACCAAAATTGAGAACTACATATTCCAGAGTGCCTAACAGTTTGAAATGGCAGGCTAAATGAAATATAAGGTGCTGCTTAGCTCAATTGGTTAGATGGCTGGAGTGTGGTGCAGAATAATACCAATAGCACAGGTTCAGTCTCTGTATTGACTGAGTTAGTTCTTGGGGGCTACTTCCTGGCCTTTCCCCATTGAGATATCATGGGATTAGCCATGATTAACAACCTTTGGGCAATGAAGACACTAGATAAAGTGGGAATAGATCTTGATTCATTAGGGCAGGATGTTTAATCTGTATTGGTGGAGATAAGAAATATCAAGGGGCAGAAAACATTGGTGGGAGTAGTTTATAGGCATTGATCCTGATAGAGATGATGCAAGTCTGTGGTCACTGCTTGGCCATTTGATGTGAAGCCAATCTCTAACTTCAAACCGTAGTTCCTGT
This sequence comes from Scyliorhinus torazame, assembly GCF_047496885.1. NCBI lineage: Eukaryota > Metazoa > Chordata > Chondrichthyes > Carcharhiniformes > Scyliorhinidae > Scyliorhinus > Scyliorhinus torazame. The sequence goes on from NC_092714.1 coordinate 211,633,079, forward strand.
GAGTGTGTTCGCTTGTCCACATATGCTTTTGCTTCACCTTGTCGCTTTGCAATTTCTTCTGCTTTTGCTCTGGCTTTCTCTTTGGATAGTGATGATGGCTTAAGATGGTCAGTGGCATGTGAGAGTTACGACTCGTCATTAGTTCAGCCGGCCTCTTTCCAGTCAGAGATTGTGGGGTGGATTGATATGTGTAAAGTAGGATATGAATGAATTGTTCATACATTTCCCCTATGATACACTAGCTCTCAGACTGTCCTTTATCATAATGTTGTATCATTCAATGTCACCCTATGATTGTGGGTTGTATCACAAAGTCAGATGGTGGTGAAGTCCATAGCTTGCTAAGAATTCCATGAACTTACTGGGAACAAACATTGTATGCAATGATAGTCCCTGGCAAACACCATTTTGGAAACAACTTGTCTAAAATGCCAATTACCAATATACTGGTTATGGAATTTGTTGTAGAGATTTCCGGCCATTTGCTATGTAGATCATGAGCAACAGGCAAAAGATCTGCTGGGAGCTGCTTCCACTTCTCCAAAAATATCTACTTGGAGTTGATGCCATGGTTTAGTCGGTCCTGGGGGTTGGTTGTAGAATTGCAGGACATGGTTAACAGATTTTTCACTGAGTACACAAATTATGCAGTTTCTAATGAACTCTCCTATGCACCAATCTGTTGTTGGCCATCATTGTTTCATTGTGACAACACCCTGGATGTCTTTCATGGGTAAGATGCAATTCACATTGCTGTAGGGATTTCGGGATAACTCCTCAAATGACAATTGTCATCAAACAATGCAAGAGCATTGTATACTCTACAGTATAAGACCAATTCTTCCTCTATTTTGCGAAGCTGCTCGGTAATTAGATACTGGCTTACTTTCTCAGTTATGCTAACTGTCCCTGGTTCTGCCTTCAACTCTTCTCCTGTAACTGGCTGTATGTGAAATCACCATGATCACATAGCCTTCAATGTCACAAGTCGCTTCACTATTGCTAACATTCTCTGCGTTAGAGGTACAGCAAAGCACAAATCTGTGAGATATCCCCTCTTGAAATGGTACTGATGAAGACAATCTGACCATCTGTAATGTACATCTGTCAATGAGCAGATCCAGATATGGCTAACAATGTAGCCAGTGTTGGCATTTGGTAAAGAGAGTGAACTTTCTACCGTGCTAAAGTTCACAGGCGTAGATGTTGGCTAGTGCTTACTGCTCTTCAGTACAGTATTTGCCATCCAGTTTCTGATGACGGGTGTGAATGTAAGCAAATGGTTGTTTGCGTCCTTCAATGTACTGTGAGAGTACAGCTACAATTGCATTTCCTGACACATTTGTTGTGACATGACCTTCCGAATGTGGTTTGAAACGTGCAAGGACTGGAGGAGAAGCTATCTTCAACTTTAATGTGTCAAAAGGAGTTTGCTTTCTGATTATAATTTCCCATCGGCCATCTTTGGCCAGTAGCTATCAAAGAGCACTTAGGAATGAATTTGTGATAAAAGTTCGGTAGCGCTGAGGAACAATCGCAATTCTTTTACAATAGACACTCCCTTATCACATCAATTTTTGTCAATGTTTATTGATACTTTCCCAATGCGTAAGGGCCCTGACAAGCTATCCTTAGAAAACCTAAAGTAAGTCTAAAATGAAAATCATAAAGATCGAAGAAAGAGTAGATAAGAAGGGACTAAAAAGCAGTAACATACTTCTGTTTTTTAAATTTTCCTATTGTGATTTAAAGCATTGTGCTTTTGTCTAATTATCCCCTCCCACGTGTTTATTATTGCAAGCAACATGTTTGTTCCTGTTTTCTTAAAGATGAAATTATTTGTTGGCATAACTGACTAATTATATTAATTTGTCAGATTTGCCTTGAAGAAACATTTCATTTCACCTTGCTTGGGCATTGGAGAGATTTGAACTTGCTTCTGAGTTAAAGTGAAGTTTGATATAATACCAAACCTGAGGTTCCGTTTATTGAATCTTTATAAAGTTCTAGTTTTCAATAGACTGGATTTGACATGTGGCACATTCATTGATAGCTAGTTGCTTGATGTAAAGTTTATTTCGAAATTCACTAACATGAAGACGGAGGTGACATATACAAGAGACATCCATCCCATCATGATATAAAATAAGCTTTGAATGTTGGTTTTTACAATTAATTTATAAAAGTAGGAGACATTTTCTGATAATTGAGTCAGTGACTCACTGTTACATAAATAAAGGCTTTAGAGAGGTGACATATTGCTGCATTGACATACTGTGCCGCAGAATGATAGAATGGAAGCTAACGCCTATTATTTTCCACAGAGCGAATCCCAAATCTCAATTTAGTCATCAGGGTGGAGTGAAAAGAGGAGAGGCACTTTGCCACAGGCTTGGAGAGCAAATTTCTGGGTGAGACAACCTTTGTCTCACTTTAATAATTCAAACAGAGTCCAGTGGGAAGAAGCAGGAAGAAAGTGACTTTTCTTTTCATTTCAGGCACAAAATGGTGTGGCATCATTAACGATAAAGCCCACACATTTTGCATTGTGTTGAATTCGCCACACGGAAACAGGTGTTCACGCTTCACAAAGGCCCCCTCTCACCCTACTTCAATATTCACCATTCTTATGGAGTAAAGGAGATTGAGGGGAGATTTAATAAAAGTGTACATGATTAGAATAGGTTTGGATATGGTAGGCGAAGAAAAGCTGTATCTGTTAGCTCTATTATACAAGGACCAGGGATGCAGGGGAAATGTGAGGAAGAGCTGCTTACACAGTGAGATTTGACCCAGCACTTGCTGCCCACCAGAATAGTAGAAGAGGAGGCAATAAATGATTTCAAAAGGAAATTGGACGGGTGCCTGAAGGAAACAAACCCACAAAGCTACAGAGATTGAGCAGGGGAGCGGGACTGACTGGATTGCTCTATGGAAAGCCTGTATGAACTTGAAGGATCAAATGGCCTTCTCCTGTGCTGTTAATGACCTGGCTCTATTGGTGAATTTTATGGCCTTCCCGTTGTATTTGAAGGTGGGGGAGCACGTAAAACAAAACGGGTGCCCAGCCCCCTGACTTCCCGCACACCTTTCCCTGTCTCCCATATTACAGTAGAGGGTAAGGCAGCTCACCCAGCCTTAGGTTGAGACCCTTAAGTGGACAATTAACTGCCTCTTGAGGGCCCCTGTCCATCTCCGATGCAATTTTTCATCCACCTGAGGGAGGCGGTGAGTAGTCCAGCAGCATTCACTGCCTGGGTTGTTTGCGAACAGGAAAATGGAGTATCTCTTCTGAACAGGCCCCTGGGCCTATTGGGGGCAATCTGTAAGATTGTACCCATCCCTTCATACCTCCACCCCATCATCTAAAACTCAATTCCTCACCTCCGACGTTGTGCATAACCCGTCCCCTAGTAAAATCCACCACTCTGACTCTATGGGTGGAATTTTCCAGTCCTACCAGCAGCGGGCATCATTGTGTGTCGGGCCCGAAAATCCCAGCCTCTGTCTTTTCCACCTCTTTCCTTAATGTTCCCCAGCATTCCCTGAAATGAATCTATGTTCATTGTCTCAGCTACTCCAAGTAGTAACAAGTTCCATATTCTAACCGCACTTCCGGCAAAGAATTTCTCTGGAACTCTTCATTGAATTTGTTAAGTGACCATCTTATATTTATGGCCCCAGTTTCCAACTACCCTACACATGGTAGCATCCTCTCAATGCCTAACTTACCAACACGTTACGACCTTTAATATGTCATCATCTCAGTCTTTTCAGTCTTTTCTTTTCTAGAGAAAGCAACTCAAGCTTATTCAATCTTTCCCTATAGTTATTATCATTTAGTTTGGGTCTCATCCTCAAATCTTTCCCCATTATCTCCATTTTCCCCTCTAATATGAAGGTCAGAACTGTACATAATACTCAAAGAGTGTGGTCTTACCAAAGGTACTGTACAATTTTCTTTCAATTTTATTTTTTAAAAAGAGATTAGCATATAAATGTCACCACAGTCCATAAGTTGTTCTCTCCTTTGAGGGCAAACTGGTGGCGATTTAACCTGAGGGTCACCACATCGCAGGTAAGTGGCAAGGTTGAGAAGATGGGGCCTTCAAGAATAACCTCAGCCAGTACAGGAATTGAACCCATGCTATTAGCCAACTGAGCTGACCACATATGAAGGGCACAAATGCGATGCACACATTGATCAGAGAAGCAATATGCAGCATGCAACAATTATCATCTTACACAATTGTGCCGAGACGCATGAGTTTTATCACAAAATTGTCTTAAAGTTACTTCAGTAAAACCTGTGCAAATATCAAAAGAAATAGGTAAATTGATCACCCCTCGGCAATCCAGCATCAATGCTTTAATTGCCAATTTAAAAATCAATTTTGCAACTTCTTCCTGGTGTTCAGTGAAAAATGGGATAAATTTAAAGGGGAAAATTGACCCCCTCCCTCTTAGAACCCTGAATAAATTTAAATTAAATCAGTTCTGAAGAATTGCTAAAAAAAATACACAAGAAATTTAAAGTATGTGGTCAACCTAAATGGCAAAATCGCATTATTATCACAGTTCACAGATACCCTTTTAAGAGGATTTAACATCAGAATATCAGTTACCCTCTAGTTACGTATTCTTACCAGTGCAGTACTGAAGGGGAGCTGATTTTCCATCTTTTGGATCGGCCATTAGACCAAGGTGCCACCTGCCTCTTCAGGTGAATGTAAAAGATCCCAGGGCACTTTACAAATGTGATCAGGGATGTTTTGAAACAAGGCGTCAGCTCCAAATTGCTGTTTCTGGGAGGCTGAAACTGGAGAGCTTCTGCACAAACATGGCAGGTCACTTCTGTTATTATTATGTTTGGGGGACAGTACTGATCCCAGATGGCAAGGTGAGATCAAGCTCACAGTGGACTGCTGTAGAACTTTGGGGATCATATGTCTTGCCACCAGTTGTCCCTTTATAAGGGATTCCATAAGAGATGGGTCTGTTAATTCTTCACTGTCAGCTGCTAAAGGGAGGGGGGAGTTTGGGAAGAGGGCAGCAGTGGGGGGTGGGGGGGGGGGGGGTTATATTTTGAGATGTGGTAGGTAGAATGTTGGGGGGTGTTCTTCTGTTCTTTTTGATTTGTGTTGTTTTGTTCAATGTTAAATGTTCAAACGTTAAAAAATGAATAAAAATATTTTTGAAAAAAGAAAACTGATGGGCTTGCTGGGTGATGGCTGCCTGGGCCGGGGACAAGAGCCGGTAGTGACTTGGTGCCAGGTCCTTGGACCAGGGGTGTCCCCCTCGGGACCGGGGCGGCCTGGCTCAGACCTCCATTGCTGCAGTCTGTCTTTTAAACACACCGCTTTGGTGCTACTTACAGGCTCCTGGCTGCTCACAGGCTGCTGCCTGTGTTCTTTAAATGCTCAGAAGGCCTCTGGTCATCTGGGAGCCTACCCAGGCGGCCCCTCTGGGCACCCTCACATCGCAGGCCAAGCTCAATCAGGAGCCTGGAACGAAAGAGAAAATGCTGGAAAATCTCAGCAAGTCTGGCAGCATCTGTAGGGAGAGAGAAGAGTTAATGTTTCGAGTCCAATTACTCTTTGTCAAAGCTTTGCTGCAGATGCTGCCAAACCTGCTAAGATTTTCCAGCACTTTCTCTTTCGTTTCAAATTCCAGCATCCGTAGTAATTTGCTTTTGTCAATCAGGAGCCCACCAGGAGTTGACACTCCTTAGAAGGGCTGCCCCAGTGCAGAGGAAGCAGTGGATCAGCAGAGCTCACCCCAACCAGAGGCCATCTGCACCGCAGCCTTTGGAACCCTCCCTAGTTCTCTGCCCCTCTCAGGACAGAGGACTCATCAGTGACTTCCACCCCTCAGGATCACCGGTGCCGCAGGCAGTGTTCAGGAGGACGAGCTTAAGTCTGTGGCCCATGCTGGGGAAGAGGGTGTCCCTCCGCATCTCACGGACATAGAGCTGTGGGTCCACCTCAGACTCCCGGCCCCAGGGGTGCAGCTCTTCTGTGAGCCATCTTCGTGGTTGCAGTGAGTGTGTGGTAAAAAACAGTGTGAGCTTAAAAACAGCTCCGGCTGCCAGGCTATTTGGTGCTAACTCCGGTCCCAGTGGGTATAATGCCTGCTGGGCCTGGAGTTGCTCAGAATACACACCAGCAGATTGTGGGCCCATTAGTGTTTCCTGAATTACTCCACAAATTGCACCGCAATCGGAAAAGCAAACCGCGTGCAATTCAGTCCCGGTGTCAACAGTTAGGCCGCGATCTACTGGTCTCGTCGCACCCGACGCCGGACGGGACGAGGCCGGTAAATCTCGCGAGACGCCTCATTACGTCTTTTGAGACCTAACGAGATCTCGCGAGGCATCGCGATCTGGATCCCGCCCACAAAAGCCGGGGTCCAGATTTGCATATTCAATTGTGTGCAGTCAGGCTCACTTGAATATGTTCACACTGAAGGCACTCAAGCCGCGGGATCTAACGTTCGTGCCTTGGAGACTCTGAGCGCTCGTCATTTAGCACTGATCACCACGAATGTGGACCAGGTGTACCAGCACTTGGGAGGGGCTCCATGGTGATCGGGGCCCAGGGTTGTCAGGCTTAAGGCAGTGGTACCCTCGCAACCCCAATGCCTCTGGGACATCACAGCTTTGCCAAATTGGCACCCAGGCAGTGCCAGAGTGCCAGGTGGAACCTTCATCTGTCAGGATACTGCTAGGGTGCCAGGCTGGTAGTGCCAAGGTGCCCGACTGCCATCTTACCCATGCCAAGGATCGGACTTGGGGGTGACTTGCCCTTATGAGGTGGGGTGTGGGGGACTTGAGGACCCCCTAATTGGTGAGTTGGGGCATTGGGGGTGCCCAGAGATCGGGGTGCCGTTTATGGTTCCATGAGTTCCCAAGCAGAACTCACTGTGAACACTGATCTTCACTGTAGACCAGGTATAGGTGGATCAGCTCTAGGTGCTGGTTAAGTAGTTTCACATTTCACGTTGTGCAAATTTTTGTCGCAAATTGCTTAATATCTAAGCAGACTATCTTTTATATATTTGGAAAAATCAGAACTCCAGGAATAAGGCACCACAACATATAGTGGAAAATGCCAGAAACTGAAAACATTACAAACAAGTTCGTGATTTGGCTAAAATTAAGCAATTGGCAGCACTTTTTTGACTTCAATTACAGTATGTTGAATAAGTATAGTCCCTGATCTGAGTAATTTGGAAAGGCTAATTGGCTTCCTGAGACATAATTTAATCACCTTCTATAAACACACACAAACTGTGAAGCCATTAGAGTTACAGTTTCTGACGAGAGCTAATACAGTATGAGAGTTTGAATAGCCGGTTTGATGCACATGTTGCCATCTCCATTCTGGGACAGCTGAAAATCTGGAGATTTAGGTTTAGCTGTCTCATGGGAAGATAATAAAATGTTATTCACTAAGTCTTAATTTAGAAAGCAGTGCCATAAAAATTGATTACTTCACAGTTTTATGTCAAAGGTAAAGTGTCAAAGTCAAAGTAAAACAGTCTCAGAGAGATGTTGGTGCACTTCCAAAGTGAAGTATGTGACTTTGGGACAGGTTTACAAATATTTGTCCCAGGCCAATTTTCATCCTTCACAGCCTTCAGACTGTTGTTTTCCAGCAATATCCAAACCACAGAGCAGGCCGGCACTGGGGATGGAGAATCTCGCAGTTCCCTCTTCTCCCATTGCAGTTCACCTTGAGCACTCCAGGCACACTACATCTGTCACTAGCTTTCGGAGCGCTGCTCCTTCCTCAGGTGAATGACTCAGGTGAATGAATGGTCATTCACCTGAGGAAGGAGCAGCGCTCCGAAAGCTAGTGACATCGAAACAAACCTGTTGGACTTTAACCTGGTGTTGTTAGACTTCGTACTGTGCTCACCCCAGTCCAACGCCGGCATCTCCACATCATGATTGAATTTGTTATCAAACGTGTAGGGTCTGCTTTAGAGCAAACGATACATCAGCTACAGTGGAACTTAAAATTGGCCCTTTAGGTCAGCCAGTCGGGCCATCAGATGACTCTGTGGAACACTGATTAAAAGAAAAAAAGGAAAACAAATTGCATTTATATTTCACCTACATATCTTTTTGAAGTACTTCGAAGTACTGGCAATGAATTACATTGCAGTAAAGGCACTTGTTAAGCCATATCCCTTCATTTAAAAAGGTGATAATTGCATGATAATGTAGTCAACAGTTTAATTCATTTGGTATTCCATATAGTTTAATTGCTTGTTGCTTCGAAAGCAGATGATGTTACTGTGTATTGTGCTGACAGACAATGGCATTGCAATGCATTCTGTCAGTAGCCCAAGTCCTCATGATCTCCAGCTATCACATGGGCTCAATTCAACTAAATGGGAACAAAGTCCCATAGTGAGCGCATTTAACCGCTCACAGCGCTGAGAAACACATGGCTATTCAACACGACACACGTTGGGGAATGCATGGGGCCTCAGTGGGGAATGCCTGGCCAAGGCTGCACATAGGCCCATTTTGTACACTGGGGAGCTCCACTCGCCGGTACTCCCCAGTGTAGCGAGAGATCAGGATGCCATTATTAAATGGCATCCTGATCTCCAAGGCCCCCAAAGCAATCCTGACCCCTCCAGCCCGAATGCAATATGGGAGGGTCCTTGCCCCCCCCCCCCCACCAACACCACAAAGGGAACCCCCACAGCCCAATCACACATCCACAAAAAACTGCCAGCTTGGCACCTTGGCAATGCCAACCTGGCATCCGGATGGCACCAGCAGTGCCAGAGCACTACCAGCCCAAAGGGCATGCAGCTTGGGGCCTCTGATCTCCTCAGATATTACCACAAGTGCCATTCTGTCTGGTCCCCGTTTGTGGGGACCAGTGCTGAACAGCGCTGAACCAAGGTCTCCAAGGCCAAGGGGATGAATCCTAAAACCTCAGGGGTGGGATTCCGCATTAATCGGCGGGGCGGGCAACTCCGGCGGGAGGGAGTGGCGTGAACCACTCCGGCGTCAGGCCGCCCCAAAGGTGTGGTATCCTCTGCACCTTCAGGGGCTAGGCCGGCCCCAGAGTGGTTAGTGCCCTGCTGGCCGGCGGGGAAGGGTCTTGGCGCCATGCCAACAGGTGCCAAAGGGCCTCCGTCGGCCGGCGTGAGTTGGCACGTGCGCAGGAGCGCCAGCGTGTGCTGGCGTCATCCCTGCGCAAGCGCAGCGGGCTTCGTTTCCGCACCGGCCATGGCTGACCGGTTCAGCCGCCGGTGCGGAACAATAAAGTGCCCCCACGTCACAGGCCCTCCCACGGATCGGTGGGCCCCAATCGTGGTCCAGGCCACCGTGGGGGCACCTCCTGGGGCCAGATCCCCCCCCGAGGCCGCCTGCGCCACCAGGTTCCGCCGGTAAGGACCTACTCCAATTTACGCCGGCGGGACCGGCAAAAAGCGGGCGGCCACTCGGCCCATTGTGGACCAGAGAATCACCGGGGGGGGCTGCTGCTAGCGGCCGCCGACCGGCACGGACGATTCCCGCCCCCGCCAAATCCCCGGCGCCGGAGAATTCGGCAGCCGGCGGGGGCGGGAATCACGCCGACCCCCAGCGATTCTCCGACCTGGCGGGGGGTCGGTGAATCCCACCCCAGGTACCTTGGGAGTCTGCACATTCGAATGAGGCTAGCTGTCTTGCTCTAAAATGCAGATTTCCATAATGTGATCCTGCCACAATGGGCGGAATTTACATTGCATGTCTCGCAAGAATGCGTTGGATCTCTCGAGGCGTTGCGAGCCGGGAAGATCCCGGGAGCGGGGTCTCCCAGCTTTAATCAGCCATGCTGCACTGTGGTGAGCTGCTTTTCAGGCACAGCATGACCGCTGGATCGCGCCCATAGTGTGGGGTGGGTGGGGTACAAGTGATAATTTAAACACTGTGGCTAGTTGATCCTTACCTGACCTCCAACGTTTCTCATTTGGCGCCACTGAGATAGTATTTTGGTCTCTATGGCTTGAATTTTACATTCTCTTCCCCCCCATCCCCACCCTGCCGGCATGCTTTAAGGTGAGGGGGAGGATGCTGGGAATGTGGAATTGCATGGATGGGACTTCCTCTGGGATACTGCTTGCCTCAACCTGGATGCCATTTCTGGTGAGACAGGTAAGGCATCTGGGGTAGGCGGGCATGGGAGGGGGGGGGGAGACATCGAGGGAGGGAGTGGGCATTGGGGCCTGGAGGGAGGAAGCCCGTGGGGAAGCCCACCCTTGTTCCAGTTAAGGCCCATAACTCACCACACCTGAGGTACTTTTCCCACCCAGCCTTAATTACGGGTCTCACAGGCAGATGAAAGATTGCAGGGGTGGTGGTGGTGGTGGTGGGAGGGGGGGCTGAGGGCTGGGGAGGGGCGGATGTAATAGAAGAATTTAAAATGCTACATCTCAGTCAGGAAAGGGGAGGAACACCTCCATCAGAACACCTCTGCACCATTTTCTGATTGTGGCCACCCACCCATCAAGACCCAGATACCTCCGGATCTCCCTCGCCCCACGGTGTCTTCCCCACGACCTCAATTGCCCCCCCTCATTTTGGTTGTTTAAGTCCATGTATTTTTATGTCCGGATATACTCCGGAATTGAGTTTTCGGTAAATTATTTAGCAGCGCATTTTTTAGCACGGGTACCACCAGAATTACCATAAACCCTTCCGCCATATGGTTCAATGGGATTACTCCTTTTCCCAAATGTTGTTTCTGTTACCAAAAGAACTGAGAATAATGATCACTAAATTAATGTTTTATGAGCATATTTTCTTTAATATTAAATAATAAATTTAACAAGGTTTAAAATGTTCGAGAAAGGAAAGTAAATTAAACACAGGTAATGGGAGAAAAGTTTCTTGTTGCTTCACTTTCCTACAGTGGAGGAAAAGCAGAGGAAGACATGAAATATTGTCACCGAGATTTTGGATGCACTGATTAGCATCGTGATCAGTACAGTGTTCATTGAAGCAAAATTTATTTCATTACCACTTGATTGAATGAATCATACAATCTCCAGAGCGCCCTTATCATCAATGAAATAAATTAGCTGTAGCTCAGAGTTTGTAAACCTCCTTCTCCCAAGCACCATGTCTGAGAATGTTGAAGAAAAATAAAGCAGTTCATAGTTGAAAATGATTAGCACACAAAAAATTCTCTTCAACAGAGAATAATCCAAATGGAATAAAGTGCCAATTCCAGTGAGTTGGAGTTGAAAAATCTTTATTTTGGGACCGGTTGTTTCTTAGACGGTTGAAATTAATACAGGTTAAAAGATCAGGTAGTGAATCAGATCAGTAAGACATTTGTCTTCTTCTGTGTAAGTGAATTAATAATCATAAGACTCTCAGGTGCTGAAAATTCAAAAGAAGAATTAGGGGGCAAGGATCAGTCTCATCTCCCTGTCATACTTCCAATTATTTATAAGTTGGAAATTAAAGCGCAGGATAGGTAAAAATAAAGTATTTTAGCCCAATGCACCGCTTTCACGAACCAAGAATAATTTACCCTATTGTGGGTTCAATTCCACCTATTTAATCTCATGAGGATAGATTCTGCATGGCTGCTTTCCAGAGGTAACCAAGCAGAACTCTGCAATACTTTTCATCCAGTATTTTCATTTGCCAGACCACACGCAGCACCTTTTTAGTCCCAGCCACTGAGTACCAAGGTAGGGTGGGATTCTCCGGTCGGCCAGCCGTGTTTTCCGGCGCAGCGCGACCCGCCGCCAGCGGGATTCTCCATTCCCCCAGCCGGCCAATGGGGTTTCCAATTGTGGCCACTCCGTGTCGCCGGGAAACCCACGGGCGACGGACCGGAAGATCCCGCCGATGGAGAATTCCGGATGTCGTTTCCGTTTCCAAAATGGACACATGCTGTACTTAAAATTTGGGCATTTGAGTCAATTATGCGACACTGCTAAACGCAAATAATTTGGTTAGCCTCACCAATCTGAAGCCCTCTTTCTTTCTTCATTAATATTGTCAAAGAAATTTAGCAGAATTGTTCTTTTGTCTTTCACTTGGGACTCAATAGCACCAGATCGAACTTTAAGGCCCTCACCTTTTGGGTTGGATTTATGCCACAGACATGGGAAACAAGGAGTCTTTTTTTCTCTCGGGTCAGAAAACCACCTTGAGGGAAACGGATTAAATTTACGATTATCAAATGGGTGAGCTCTTAATTTGCATGGAGATGCATTTTCTGTCCATTTTAGACTTGTAGGTGGGTTCTTGAAGCTGGGAGCCAATCAGAGGCCTTCCTGCTTCAGAGATGCAGCCAGCTGCAGGAAAAGTTAAGTAACTGGGATGTCACTTCAATAAGCTAGTGTCCGAGCCACTTTTTTAAAACTCTAATTATAAAGCAAAAAAAGAACAACCAGACTGTAGTAGCCAAAGCAGGGCGTTTGCTGGCCGGCCAGCTCCGGAGGGAGGTGGAGACAATGGAGATAGTTCGGGTATGGGATCGGATGGGAAAGCTAGAAGTGGCTTCGGAGCAGATTAATCATGTATTTGAGGTGTTTTATAGGGATCTATATAAGTTGAAGCCACCGGGGGAGGAGATGGGGATGAGGGAGTTGCTGTACGGGTTGGAGTATCGGAGACTGGGCGAGGAGAATAGAGCAGGGTTGGAGGGGCCGGTGGGGGAGCAGGAGGATGAAGGAGGCGATTGGGAGGATGCAGGCAGGGAAGTCGGCGTGGCCCAATGGATTGCCAGTTGAATTTTATAAGAAATTTAAGCACAAGCTGGCGCAGTTGATGGTGGGAACGTTTGAGGATGCGATCGGTAGAGGTGTCTTGCCGCAAAATTAGGGACGGCTTCAATTCCGTTGCTACTAAAGAAGGATAATGATCCAATGGAGTATGGGTCACATAGGCCCATATCTCTGCTGAGTGCAGATACCAAGATACTGGCACAGGTGTTGGCGTCAAGGCTGGAAGGGTGTCTCCCGAAGGTGATTGGGGAGGATCAGATGGGGTTCATGAAGGGAAGGCAGTTGTTCTCGAACGTGAGGAGGTAGTTGAATGTGGTCCTGTCTCTGCCGGAAGGAAAGTGAGACAGAGGTGATGGTGGCACTGGACGCAGAAAAGATGTTTGATTGGGTTGAGTGGGGTAATTTGATGGTGGTATTGGAGAGATTTGGATTTGTGCCGAGGTTTGTGTCGTGGGTGCAGCTATTGTATAGGGAACCGATGGCAAGTATTCGCACTAACTGTATGAACTCGGTGTCTTTTGCACTGCACCGAGGTATTTCCCGATGTTATTTGCATTGGCTATAGAGCCCCTGGCCATTATGCTAAAGAGGGCAGCACGGTAGCATAGTGGTTAGCACAATGACTTCACAGCGCCAGGGTCCCAGGTTCGATTCCCGGCTTGGGTCACTGCCTGTGCGGAGTCTGCACATTCTCCCCGTGTCTGCGTGGGTTTCCTCCGGGTGTTCCAGTTTCCTCCCACAGTCCAAAGATGTGCAGGAGTAGGTGGATTGGGTATGCTAACTTGCCCTTAGTGTCCAAAACAAAAGGTAAGGTGGGGTTGTGGGGATAGGGTGGAAGTGTGGGTATAGGGTGGAGGTGTGGGCTTGGGTAGGGTGCTCTTTCCAGGGGCCGGTGCAGACTCGATGAGCTGAATGGCCTCCTTCTGCACTGTAAATTCTGTAATTCTGTGAACTCGGGGCTGTGGAAGGGGGGGGGGGGGAGAGGGAATGGGTGGGTGGAACATAGAGGGCTGGATTCTCCGCTCCCCGATGACGGAAACGCGTTCGGCGAGAGGGCGGAGAATCCCCGATGATGCCAAACTCGGGGGCGGTGCCACTTTCGCAATGCTCCGCCCCCTGGAAAGCGGCGTACTCTAGGGGTACGCCGTGCAACGTATCCACGGCCTCAGGACATTGCCTGAGGCCCGCTCTGTTCCTCGATATGTTGCTATCTTTTAATGGTTATAAATATGGTGATTAATAAGGTCGCCTTTCTTAATCTTAATTATGAGTATGCTTTCAGAGTCGCCAGGTATCTCTTGATACCGCCACAAGGCTTAACCAAATACCGATCAAAGAGCCAATACACCAGTTAGTTAGTTCAAAGTCAATGGTACTTTATTTACACACAGTATGATTTACTCATGCACAATAACACTACAGGCTAAACTATGTCTATCACTAACACTTATACTTAACTTCGGGTGCCCACTTAGGTCAGAGGAACATTGGCTGTTGTTCGGATCTGAGGCTGTTGGGTTCGAAGAGGTAGCAGGAGTATAGCTATGGTCGTCCGTCTGGTAGCGAGCGTTGAACTTGAACTTACTTGCAGGTGGAGGGGTCTCTCCAGTTGAGAGCCGATTCCAAGAGAGCGAACACATGGTGGGGTTCCTTCTTATACTCGGGGGGGGGGGGGGCTTCGCGCGCTTTTAGGCGGGCCTTAAACTTCGTCCCAATCAATTGGGCAGCTTCTCGATCACCGCCATCGATCTGAGTCAATAAAGGGGCAGGTGCCTTGATGGCTGGGCGTGTCCTAAGTGGCCATTGGCCTTGCTTTGTTTGTATCTCCTTGCTGGGGTAGTGGCGCCAGAATGTCTGGGACGGTATCAGCTACCTGAGCACTAGTACTTTGTTCATCGGAGATGGGCCATCAATGTGCAAATCGGCCAAGAGTTTTGATTCTGTCTGCCGTCTGTCTTCTAAATACACATTCAGGCTCTGTGCCTGCTTGTTACTTTGCATTGTCCATTTTGCCCTGCATGCTCTGCGAGTATCCATTTTATATGCTGAAAGTGGCCATCCCAGATGGCTACAGATGCTCCATCCATGACGGCCAAGTTCCTGACGGCATGGGACACATGTGGTCTCACCCGTCATGAACTTAGCGTGGCGGCTGCGGACTCAGTCCGGCGCCGCCACAGGCAAGGAGGGCTTCATTTGGGGCTGGGGACACTGTGGGCGAACAGCCAAAGGGGGATACTATTTTTGCGGTCCGGGTCCGCGGGCTGAGTCCGCCATGAAGCACGGCGGGGCCGCTGCAGGTCGCCGCCGTGCACATGCACGGCCATGGACCCCGAAATGCTCAGGGCCGCATCAGCAGCTTGGGCTGGGAGCTCTACGCTGCCTCCCTGCTAGCCCCCGGCAGAACGGCGAATCGGTGGCCGTTTTGCGCCAGTTTTCTTGGGGTAATACACCACCGTTTTCACGCCGGCGTGGCGACTTCGTCTCCCAAATGGAGAATCCAGCCCAGGGTGTCCCTGCACGGCGATGATCTGCTGCTGTATATTTTGGAACCGAGCACGTCGGTGGACAGTATAATGGAGCTGCTTCAGAGATTTGGGACGTCCTCGGGGCATAAATTGAACAGAAACAGCCGTGGTTTTTCTTTTCATTTCAGTATCTGCCGGTCTTTTATCTACGTTCTTCTTCGGGGGGTGATCTCATTCATTTGGGGGCGGGGGGGGAGGGAGAAGGTGGCCCGGCTGAGGAGGGTGGTCATGCAGTGAGGCCGACAGCTGGGGGTCTAGGCCTCCCAAACCCTTTGTATTATTATTGGGTGGAGAATGCAGAGAAGGTGCGGGGCTGGAGTAAGGAGGCTCTGTGGGTAAAGATGGAGGTGGGCCTGTGTACGGGGTCGGGGTTGCATGCGCTGGCACCAAGCCGCTCCCGATGGCTCTAGGAAAGTACTTGGTGAGTCCGGTAGTGGTGGTCACATTGAAGATTTGGAGGCAGTTTAGTCAGCACTTTAAGCTGGGGGCCGGGTCAGGGGGGATGCGATCAGGGGGAATCATGGGTTTGAGCCGGGGAGGTTGCAGGTATGGGACTAGAGGGGGAATCAAGGAAATAAAGGAGTTGTTCCTTGGGGGCGATTCGTGAGCCTAGAGGTGTTGGGAGAGAAGTTTGGATTGATGAAGGGTTTAGGTACATGTAGGTTCTGGACTTTGCAAGAAAGGTTTTCTCAACCTTCCTGATAGTGCCAGCCTCCTCGTTGCTGGAGGCAGTGCTGTCAGCAAAGGGGGTTGGAGAGGGTGTCGTTTTGGCGATCAACTGGAGGATCCTGGAGGAGGACAGGGTGTCCCTGGAGCGGATAAAGGCAAAATTGGAGGAGGAGCTGGGAGGGGAGTGGGGGACCACTGGAAGAAGGACTGTGGTGTGAGGCGTTGATGAGGGCGTACCTCACAAAATCAAGGATGAGCCAGCTGTTCAGGGGTAGAGTATGTCTGTGAGCGATGTGGAAGGGGCCCCGCAAACCATGTTCACATGTTTTGGTCCTGCCCGAAGCTGGAAAGGTTTTGGAGGATGGTGTTCAGTACATTCTCAGGGTCCTGCATGCGGAGGTGGAGCCCGGTCCCCCAGAAGCCATATTCGAGATGTCAGACCAGCCCGAGCTGCAGGCGGGGGCGGGGGCAGATGTCTTAGCCTTTGCCTTGCAGATCGCTTGTAGGCGGGTCTTGTTGGGGTGGAGATCAGCTTCTCCACCCTGTATCTCGGTGTGGCAGGGGGACCTGCTGGAGATTTTGACCCTGGAGAAGGTGAAGTTTGAGCTGAGAGGGTGTAGGAGGGATTCTCCAATCGTTGGGGTTTGTTCATCATACACCTTCAGGAGTTGGTTACCGTTGATTGTTGAGGGGGGGATTGAAGGGAGGTTGCGGCGGATTTCTCATGTTTGGCTGCCATTGTTTTTGTATAGTTGGGGTTGTTCTTTTTTTTCTTTTGTATAGTGAAAAATTTTGGAATAAAAATACTTTTTATAAAAGAGGAAATTAACCAGCTGTGTCTCCTAAGGTCCGTCTGTCATCTTTTTCATAGTCCGCTTGAAAGTCTGAAAAGCCCGCTTGGCCAGCCCATTGGAGGCTGGTGATACGGGCCAGTTCTCACGTGCCGCCATTTGCAGCCAAGAACAATTTGAAGTCCTGACTGGTGACTGCTGCCCCGTTATCGGACACCAAGACTTCGGGTATCCCACGTGTGCGAAAAACGGGTGCAGTCCGTCCCCGGTCGTTCGCATAGTCATAGTCTATACCCGATGGACCTCAGGCCATTTGGAGTGGGCATCCATCAGGACATGACATGTCGGCCCCCTGAAATGGGATGGCGAAGTCCGTATGGACATGGGAACAAGGCTTTCCTGGCCAATCCCAAGGTTATATTAGAGCCACCGGTGGGGCTTTCCCCAGTTCTTGTCAAGGGCCGCAGTGCTGGGCCACTCTCTCAATCTTGGAGTCCATTGTGGGCCACCAAACATAGCGGCGAGCCAGCATCTTCATTTTGCCACCTCGGGTGCCCACTATGGAGGTCCTTTAGCAAACACATATTACCCTGCTCCGGGCCGACTACCCATGTCCCCCACAATAGGGTGCCATTTTCGACGCTCAGCTCGCGGGCTTCGTGGTGTAGGCCCACACATCATCTGGCAGTGCACTATGCTAGACCCCGTATTGAACCATGGGTCCACTCCTTTATACGAGCTGCAATGACCGGAAAGTTATCCATAAAGTGGAGGGCTGCAATTACCTCCGTGACTGAAGCGGGGGCTGGCGGTCTTGTGGAGAGGGGAAGACGGCTCAATGCATTAGCATGTGGTATCCTCGTGCCCGGGCGGTGTTCCAGGGTATACTCATAGACCACTAGGAGCAAAGCCCACCGTTGGGCACGGGTGGATGCGATTGTAGGGATTATCCAATCGTCTTTAAATAGTCCCAGTAAGGGCTTGTAGTCCGTAAAAATTGTAAAGGCGTACTGGTAGAATTTCCGTACTGCAAACACGAAGGCCAAGTCTTCCTTCTCGACTTGTGCATAATTCCGTTCGGCATCAGAGAGTGTGCGAGATGCAAAGGCTATCGGCCTTTCCGAGCAATCGGACATCTGGTGTGCTAGAACCGCTCTGACGCCGGGGCGAGGTGCATCAAGGAGCATCGGCTTCAACGGGTTGAAGTGTGGCGTCACTTAACTTCCTGGAACGCCTTCTGATGTGAGGGCCCCAGTCCCATTGGTGTCCCTTTTTCAAGAGCTGGTGAAGCGGGTTTAGTAATGCGGCCATATTGGATATGAATTTGCCATAGTAGCTGGCAAGCCCAAGGAAAGAACAGAGCTCTGTCAGGTCACAAGGGATGGGGGCCAATTGAATCGCACACACCTTGTCCTCTACCAGGTGGAGGCCGCGACTGTCCATCCAGTACCCCGGGCAGGTGACATCTGGGGCATGAAATACGTATTTCTCCCTATGGAGGCGGATCCCGGCTTGCTTAAACCTCCTGAGAACTTTTGCCTGATTCTCCATATGCTCCTTGTCGGAGGTGCCGGTAATGAGGATGTCATTGAGGCATAGAGCCTCAAGTAAACCCTGTAAGATATTTTCCACAACACGCTGGAACAAACGGTAAGTGGGTATATTTGTACAGCCGCCTATGGGTGTAACAGTGACGAATTTCCAGGAACCCGGACCAGCTGTAGATACGCGTGGCTCATATCAAGTTTCATAAATGTTTTTCCCCCGCTGAGCTTCGCATCTAAGTGCTCGATACGAGGGACTGTGTAACGGTTGAGGCGGGATACCCGGTTCACAGTCATTTTATAGTCTCCACCGAGACGTGTGGAGCCTTCAGGCTTCAATACCGGGACCACAGGCATGACCCAATCTGCAAAGTGAACAGGGCGAATGATGCCCTACGCTTCCACTGGTCCAGTTCATGGTCAGCTTTGGGGCGCTGCGCATATGGCACTGGGTGGACTCGAAAATGACGTGGCTGAGCATTCTCGTCCACGCTGATTGTAGCTACTGCCCCTTTTATGGTACCAAGGCCGTCGGTGAAGACTCCCGGGAACTTGGTCAGCAGTCCTTCCGGCCCGCGGGGATACAAATGCACTGCCAATCCAACCACAGGCGACGTAGCCAATCATGGCCCAGCAAGTTGGGCACAATGCTGCGGACCACCAGCAATGATAAACATGTTGATTGGTCCCCAGACACCACGGGGACATGGCTCAATGGCCAAAGGCTCCCGGTGTATGTAGCCAACCTGGCTCTCGTGGCTCAAAGTTCCAAAGCCTGGAGGCCAGTCCGGATTGCGGCGAAGGTCCGACAGCTGATTACCGAGACTGCCGCCTGGGTGTTGAGCTCCAACTCAGTGGGGTGGCCATACTTGCATTGTGACCTGGATAGATGATGTCCTGGGACCGATAACACAATATAGTGGCAGGGAATGTCTTTCGTCTCTTGGTCATTTATGTAGCACTTTCGACCCCTCGGTGGGATAGCGTCTGGCCGGTTGCCGGGGAACGGGGTCCCCATGTGATCTTCAGGAGCCTTGCGACTGGTCACGGCATCCCGCTCGACACTGGCAGATGCCATCTTGGAATGTCAGATTAGGGGAGGCTCCGCAGTCGTTCCTGGACACGTCACGGTGACGGCCTCAGGACCTGTGGTGGGCCCCACCTCGCAGAGGTTCTGCTTTTCACTTTTGGTTGCAGCCGGCCAACGGTCATTCCAACGTCTGTTGGTGAGGACCGCTAGGCCCTGAAGTTTCTGGTTGCCGCGCTCAGCACTCTACTCGGATGTCCACTTTTCACTGGTGGGTCAGGGGAGTCTCCATGAGCAACTTCCACAGTGTTTCTCTGTCCCATAGCCTGCAGAGAAAACAGTCCCACAGGGACTTGGCCAAGGCGGCCCCCATTTCACAAGGAGCGGTGAGCGTCCGTACCCGCGCCTGAAACTCCCCATTGGACTCGGTCGGGGCCTGCAAGGCCGTTTGGAACTGGTATCTCTGGACCATGATTGGGGGCTGCGGGTTCAAAAGCGTCTCGACCAAAGAGACCAATGTGTGACCAAGGAATGGCAATGTGTATGGCCTGTCTGCATAGGCGAGGCTTTCAATAAATGCGTAGGCCGGACCGCTGATGATGGTCAGCAGCGTAACACATCACCCGTGATGGTGTTGATACGAAAAAAAGTTGCACTTGGTCAACGTATTCGGTCCAATCATAATCATCGGCATCAGTGTCGAACGGCTCCAGCTTACTGATAAGCAGCATCATTCTGCTCGGGGCGGATGCCTCTCAAAGCGTAGATGAAGCGGGTAGGTGCTGAAAACCCGATGGCTGCGGCAGCTCCACTTTATCCTCATCGCTAGTGTAGTAGCTGAAAGAAGAGACTTCATGGGATTTACAGTAGGCTGGATAAGAACGAGGGGCGAAATTCTCCACCAACGGCGCGATGTCCGCCGACTGGCGCCAAAAACGGCGCCAATCAGACGGGCATCGCGCCGGCCCAAAGGTGCGGAATGCTCCGCATCTTTGGCGGCCAAGACCCAACATTGAGGGGCTAGGCCGGCGGCGGAGGGATTTCCGCCCCGCCAGCTGGCGGAAATGGCGTTTGTTGCCCCGCCAGCTGGCGCGGAAATGCGGCGCATGCGCGGGAGCGTCAGCGGCCGCTGACAGTTTCCCGGCGCATGCGCGGGAGCGTCAGCGGCTGCTGACAGTTTCCCGGCGCATGTGCGGGAGCGTCAGCGGGCGCCGACAGTTTCCCGCGCATGCGCAGTGGGGAGAGTCTCTTCCGCCTCCGCCATGGTGGAGGCCGTGGTCGAAGCGGAAGGGAAAGAGTGCCCCCACGGCACACGGCATGGTGGGCCCCGATCGCGGGCCAGGCCACCGTGGGGGCACCCCCCGGGGTCAGATCGCCCTGCGCCCCCCCCCCCCCCAGGACCCCGGAGCCCGCCCACGCCGCCTGGTCCCGCCGGTAAATACCAGGTTTGATTTACGCCGGCGTGACAGGCAATTTCTGGGCGGGACTTCGGCCCATCTGGGCCGGAGAATTGAACGGGGGGGGTCCCGCCAACCGGCGCGGCCTGATTCCCGCCCCCGCCCAATCTCCGGTACCGGAGACTTCGGCGGGGGCGGGAGCGGGATTCACGGCGGCCAACGGCCATTCTCCGACCCGGCGGGGGGGTCAGAGAATGACGCCCAAGGTTTTTTTTTACACTATAACCACTCTTTAAGTATTACCACTCCTCACCCCAAAGGGACACCCTCCTCGACCTGCACCCAGGACGGGTGTATATACTGTGAAGCTTCTCCCAGTCAAGGGGAGGATCCGCCCCTTCAGTTACCAGGGGAGTTCATATTCCATGGTGTAGGAGGGGAATCGGATACCACATAGTGCTTGAACCCAGAGGGGGTTGGAACGCAGACCACTTTGGTGGGGGGCTGTGAGGAACCCCACGCACAGCAGCCTTTGATTCACCCGCACCCAGGCAGCCAGGGAGGATCTGTAGGCCTGCCAGGATTGCCGATACCTCGGTGTGCGACTGGTTTCCTGCCTTTAGCAGTTATTTTCTGCCTCTGTCATGCTGGGTGACTGCTGACTGGAAAATCCTTTCTTGCATTTAACAAGGCTCTCAGTGAACTTAATTGCTTGCCCATCTCGTGGGGGTGGCCTTCCCGGGTCCCGCATTCCTCTATCACAAAATGGCCGGTGCTGATAACTGACCTGGTAGGCATGCTAGGTATTTTCAGGGCCCCTCTCCACCTTCATTTCCACATTAGTGGGGGCCCTGAAAATTCAACCCTCTCTTAGACAAAAAAAAGGACATTTTAATTTGAGACCATCAACCATTCTCAGCTGACCACCTGAGTCTCCCTTTGACTCGAGGTATATAGACCTTCCACTGTATGAATCTGGCACGTGACCGCTGGTAGAGTCTATAAGGAACTTTATCTTGGGGGAGATCTGTTACAGAGAGGTGAAATATGAAGTGAGTAAACATCTAATTTAAAGATTAGTGTCTACACCCATCATTAACTTTAAGGTATCTGTACCAGACTGCAGAATTGAATATGACTCATTTGGTTCCAACGCTCTGGCCACATTTTCAACAATTCAAATCTCTGACGTCTTATTTACTCCATTTCTGATAGGTATAGGTAAATGCATGGAGAGAAATCTGTGAACAGGTTATTGGGTAATAGGATGAGTCTCCTGCTCTATGATGCTTTATTTTCATTGTGGCACGGTAGCACAGTGGTTAGCAGTGTTGCTTCACAGCTCCAGGGTCCCAGGTTCGATTCCCTGCTTGGGTCACTGTCTGTGCGGAGTCTGCACGTTCTCCCTGTGTCTGAGTGGGTTTCCTCCGCCTGCTTTGGTTTCCTCCCACAAGTCCCAAAAGATGTGCTGTTAGGTAATTTGGACACTCTGAATTCTCTCTCTGTGTACCCAAACAGGTGCCGGAATTTGGCGACAAGGAGATTTTCACAGTAACTTCATTGTAGTGTTAATGTAAGCCTACTTGTGGCAATAAAGATCATTATTATCCCACTCTATGACTCCTGACTAATAGGGGACAAAATCCTTGGGATTTTCCTGAGGATTGACAGAACTAGTTATACCGTTTTGCCGGGGCTTTGCTGATCTTTCACTTTGTGATGGAGGATTGGGTGAATCCTTCAGATCTCAGATTTGGGTATTCCTTCAGAAGAAATTCCTCTTGCCTGTCCCTGTCTTACATAGGGACACCTACATACTTAGATAATCCTATCAAAGCTTGAATAATTGGCTGAGAAAGCATTAGCCAACTGGCTGAGTTCTCTAATCTGAAGCTTTTAGATCTTTTTTTTTAAAATTCCAATTAAGGGGCAATTTAGTGTGGCCAATACACCTACCCTGCACATCTTTGGGTTGGGGGGCTGAGACCCATTTAGACACAGAGAAAATGTGCAAAAGCCATACAAAGAGTGGCAAAACAAAGAACAAAGAAAAGTACAGCACAGGAACAGGCCCTTCGGCCCTCCAAGCCCATGCCGACCATGCTGCCCGACTAAACTACAATCTCTACACTTCCTGGGTCCATATCCCTCTATTCCCATCCTATTCATGTATTTGTCAAGATGCCCCTTAAATGTCACTATCGTCCCTGCTTCCACCACCTCCTCCGGTAGCGAGTTCCAGGCACCCACTACCCTCTGTGTAAAAAACCTGCCTCGTACATCAACTCTAAACCTTGCCCCTCGCACCGAAAACCTATGCACCCTAGTAATTGACCCCTCTACCCTGGGGAAAAGCCTCTGACTATCTACTCTGTCTATGCCCCTCATAATTTTGTAGACCTCTATCAGGTCGCCCCACAACCTCCGTCGTTCCAGTTAGAACAAACCAAGTTTATTCAACCACTCCTCATGGCTAATGCCCTCCATACCAGGCAACATTCTGGTAAATCTCTTCTGCACCCTCTCTAAAGCCTCCACATCCTTCTGGTAGTGTGGCGACCAGAATTGAACACTATACTCCAAGTGTGGCCTAACTAAGGTCCTATACAGCTGCAACATGACTTGCCAATTCTTATACTCAATGCCCCGGCCAATAAAGGCAAGCATGCCGTATGCCTTCTTGACTACCTTCTCCACCTGTGTTGCCTCTTTCAGTGACCTGTGGACCTGTACATCTAGATCTCTCTGGCTTTCAATACACTTGAGGGTTCTACCATTCACTGTATATGCCCTACCTGCATTAGACCTTCCAAAATGCATTACCTCACATTTGTCCGGATTAAACTCCATCTGCCATCTCTCCGCCCAAGTCTCCAAACAATCTAAATCCTGCTGTATCCTCTGACAGTCCTCATCGCTATCCGCAATTCCACCAATCTTTGTGTCGTCTGCAGACTTACTAATCAGACCAGTTACATTTTCCTCCAAATCATTTATATATACTACAAACAGCAAAGGTCCCAACACTGATCCCTGCGGAACACCACTAGTCACAGCCCTCCAATTAGAAAAGCATCCTTCAATTGCTACTCTCTGCATTCTATGACCTAGCCAGTTCTGTATCCACCTTGCCAGCTCACCCCTGATCCCTTGTGACTTCACCTTTTGTACTAGTCTACCATGAGGGACCTTGTCAAAGGCCTTACTGAAGTCCAGATAGACAACATCCACTGCCCTACCTGCATCAATCATCTTTGTGACCTCTTCAAAAAACTCTATCAAGTTAGTGAGACACGACCTCCCCTTCACAAAATCATGCTGCCTCTCACTAAGACATCCATTTGCTTCCAAATGGGAGTGGATCCTGTCTCGAAGAATTCTCTCCAGTAATTTGCCTTTCACTGACGTAAGGCTCACTGGCCTGTAGTTCCCTGGATTATCCTTGCTACCCTTCTTAAACAGAGGAACAACGTTGGCTATTCTCCAGTCCTCTGGGACATCACCTGAAGACAGCGAGGATCCAAAGATTTCTGTCAAGGCCTCAGCAATTTCCTCTCTAGCCTCCTTCAGTATTCTGGGGTAGATCCCATCAGGCCCTGGGGACTTATCTACCCTAATATTTTTCAAGACGCCCAACACCTCGTCTTTTTGGATCTCAATGTGACCCAGGCTATCTACACACCCTTCTCCAGACTCAACATCTACCAATTCCTTCTCTTTGGTGAATACTGATGCAAAGTATTCATTTAGTACCTCGCCCATTTCCTCTGGCTCCACACATAGATTCCCTTGCCTATCCTTCAGTGGGCCAACCCTTTCCCTGGCTACCCTCTTGCTTTTTATGTACGTGTAAAAAGCCTTGGGATTTTCCTTACCCGCTTTTCCAATGACTTTTCGTGACCCCTTCTAGCCCGCCTGATTCCTTGCTTAAGTTCCTTCCTTGTATCCCACACAGGCTTCGTCTGTTCCCAGCCTTTTAGCCCTGACAAATGCCTCCTTTTTCTTTTTGACGAGGCCTACAATATCTCTCGTTATCCAAGGTGCCCGAAATTTGCCGTATTTATCCTTCTTCCTCACAGGAACATGCCGGTCCAGAAGTCCTTTCAACTGACACTTGAAAGCCTCCCACATGTCAGATGTTGATTTACCCTCAAACATCCGCCCCCAATCTAGGTTTTTCAGTTCCCGCCTAATATTGTTATGATTAGCCTTCCCCCAATTTAGCACATTCACCCTAGGACCACTCTTATCCTTGTCCACCAGCACTTTAAAACTTACTGAATTGACCCGGAGCCGGGATTCAACCTCAGCGCCGTGAGGCAGCAATGCTAACCACTGTGCTACCGTGCCGTGCCGTTTTAGATCTAAGTAACAATAAATGTCATGAATATTCTATCTGTACACAGGTTTTTGAAATTGTTCGCCAAGTGGGATATTTTACAGATGCGTTCGTCCACTGGACCATCTATTTTACCTTGAAGGCAAAGTTACAGGCAGTCCTTGGACTGACGACACAACTGGCTGAAAGCCGCTTTGTAAGTGGAAACATCATCAGTTGGAACCGATTTCCCAAAGCAACAAATGGAGGATTGGTTCCTGAACCAAGGCCGGAAATCACTCACCGGGCACCCAGTAGTGTAAAAATGCTCTCAACTCATGCCCCTGTCAAATCACTGAGGTGGCTGATGATGTCTGCACGCCTTGGCACATGTTCCTCGTTCCTCGGATAGTGTGGAGAATATAATGAAGCCATCGATCACTGTCAATTGCCTGTTTAACCTTGAAATTCTGCGAGTCTAAACATGAACAATATAGACGAGTACCACAGTAACATATCAACAGTAACATATTTATTGACACTAAAAATATCATAGAAAAGTACAGGTATATACTGTATAGTATTGTACACTACAATACTGTCCACTTCTCCATTGCCTACAAATTATCTAAAAAGCCTAGACAATTTTTAAAAACCTTACAGTAATTTGTCTTCATCATTCCTGGGCTCATGGGTGTATCTGGACTTTGGTTGGTGATTTTCAAGGATCCTTAGTTGGAGTCTTCTTAGGATTCATGTCTTCGGGTTTTCCGGAGTCTTCCCTGCTTTCTTAAAGAAAGCATCCAAGGAGGTTTGGACAGATGTTCTCTTCTTGTAAATTTCTCTGTAGCAACTGTAGATGTTGTACATACCCCTATTCTCAGATGCACTGTGTTCAATGTTGGGGTCATGTTCCCCAAACAGGGGCGTGATAGCTTCCAAATGTTGAAATGTCTCAGCCAACACGTGTACTGTTAAGGCTTTGCAAGGAGGAGTCTCTTCAACCGTGGATACAGCTGCCTCTTCCTGTGTCCTTGCTGCTGTTCCAATTCAATGAGGTCCTCATTAGTTCATTATTCAGAATGTGATGCCAGCAATTCATCAACATCCTCTTGTGCAATGTCGAAGCTGAGTTCCTCACCCATTTTGACAACATTTGTGGTTACCTCTTTAACGGTATCCGTAAAGCTTTGGAATTTGGACACAAACTCAGAACACAATTTTCTCCAAACACCATGCAAATTCGATTGTGTGACTTCATTCTCTGCCTCACCTTAGTTCTCAACTACATGGTAAATGTTGCAGAATTTCTTGAGAATTGGCCCACCTTCTTTTTCAGTTACCCCGATGGCCAAGGGAAATGTGCGCCTGAGGCTTTAAAGGACATAATTATCCGCTGGTCCAGAGGTTGCAATAGTGAGGTGGTGTTGGGGGCAAAAAGACTGTCAGGATGCTTATCATCAAGGATGGTTGGATGACTAGGAGCATTATCAAGGAGTAACAATGTTTTAAAAACATGATTATTTCTGCTGCAAGAATCCACGACACAAAATGATGGTTAAACCAATTCTCAAAGATGTTCATTTGACCCACGCATTATGATCGGATTTCCATATCATAGAATCATAGAATGTATAAAATCATAGAATTTACAGTGCAGAAGGAGGCCATTCGGCCCATCGAGTCTGCACCGGCTCTTGAAAAGAGCACCCTACCCAAGGTCCAAACCTCCACCCTATCCCCATAACCCAGTAACCCCACCCAACACGAAGGGCAATTTTGGACACTATGGGCAATTTATCATGGCCAATCCATCTAATCCGCACACCTTTGGACTGTGGGAGGAAACCGGAGCACCCGGAGCAAACCCACGCACACATGGGGAGAATGTACAGACTCCGCACAGACAGTGACCCAAGCCGGGAATCAAACCTGGGACCCTGGAGCTGTGAAGCAATTGTGCTATCCACAATGCTACCGTGCTGCCTATCACTAGGAGAAATACCTTGGAATATCCCTGGAAAGCCCTGGGGCTTTCTGAATTGTACTCAAGCAAAGGTTTAAGTTTAAAATCACCCGCAGCATTGACACCGAGCCGATGAGTGAGCATATCTTTCGAAGCTTTGTAACCAGGCATAGATTTACCTCTTTGGCAGTGTAGGTTCTCAATGGCACTTTTTCCCAAAAGAACCCAGTTTCATCAATGTTAAAAAATTGCCAAGCACAATGGGGCACGATTCTCCGCTCCCGCGCCGGTTGGGAGAATCGCCTGGGTCGCCAAATCTTCCCACGACGCCGGTCTGACGCCCTCCCGCGATTCTCACAAGCGACGAGAACGGCCCCGTCGAGTTCCGTGCGGCTCAGGCCGGAGAATCGCCCGAGACACCCAAAATGGCGATTCTCCGGCACCCCTGCTATTATCAGGCCCGGATGGGCCGAGCGGCCAGCCCAAAACGGCGGGTTCCCCCCGGCGCCGTCTACACCTGGTTGCTGCCAGCGGGAGCAGCGCGGGAACGTTGGGAGGGCGGCCTGCGGGGGGGGAAGGGGGGAACCTGCACTGGGGGGGGCCTCAAATGGGGTCTGGCCCGCGATCGATGCCCACCGATCGTCGGGCTGGCCTCTCTGAAGGAGGACCTCCTTTCTTCCGCAGCCGCGCAAGATCCGTCTGCCATCTTCTTGCGGGGCGGACTCGGAGAGGATGGTAACCACGCATGCGCGGGTTGACGTCGGCCAACCCGCGCATGCGCGTGTGACACCAGTTATGCAGCGGCGGCCGCGTCATGTATGCGGCGCCGCCTTTACGCGGCGCCAAGGCCTGGCGCATGTAAATGACGCGACGCCGCTCCTAGCCCATTATCAGGCCCTGAATCGGTCGGGATAGGGGACGTTTCGCTCTGCCTCCATTTGGGAGAATCCCGCCCATGATGTCAGCCAATGGTTCAGGGAAAGCATGAGTTGCCTCCTCATCAGCACTGGCAGTTTCACCTGCGACCTTGAAAATATGCTTTAAAACACATGAACCACCCCCCGATATACATTTAAACTCTCCCCCTATTGCTTCTTTAGATCATCATAAAGGCGGCTAGCCTTTTCCTGAATTATGCCTGAACTCACAGGTGTACAGTTTTGACTTTGGTCCTCCAGCTAAACTATTAACAGTGCACCAGGTTTACGCTTTTCTCCCAATATTATGGGCCAAGTAGCTCTAACCTTTCAGAAAGTTTGGAAAAACCTAGGCACCAAATACTGTACTGCAAAAGTGTGTCGAACAGCAACTGAACATCAGTGCACATATACAGTACGCACACCAATGATGTGGTGTTGGGGGGGTCACCACTGAGGGGGGAAAGTCAGAACTGGGCGTCAATTTAAAAGCGTCATAGACCCTGTTCATTGTAACTCAAAGGTTGTAAAGTCGATGATTATTTGCATATTACAAAGAAATTCAGGAAACCCTCCCAACGCTTCATTTTGGATGCCTGTTTGAGGTTTGGTTAAACTGATGCTCGATTCCAGAAAGATGCTTCTAATTTGTAGAACGAACACCCTGCCTCTATGGCATATTTGCTTTCTGGCCCCTCATATACGGAAAGGGAAAACTGTTCCTATTGTTACTTCCAGTCACTGGCCTCCCTCCCTGACACTGAAGCAGAGAATCATAGATTGGTTGCAGAGCATAACGAGACCACTCTACCCATTGTGTTCATGCTGGCCTGCTGTGAGAGCTAAATAGAACATTAAATTTACCTGTATTTACCCCAAGGTGCTGCTGATCCATTGAACAAAGCACATTTTCTTATTTTTATTTTTATTTTTTTAAATTTCCAATTAAGGGGCAATTTAGCATGGCCAATCCACCTACCCTGCACATCATTGAGTTGTGGGGTTGAGACATTGGCAGACATGGGGAGAATGTGGAAACTCCACACAGACAGTGACCCCGGGGCTGGGATCGATCCTGGGTCAGTATATAATTTTTTTTAACTTTATGAATTTTCTTACTCAATTGGCAAACTTCTCTTTACAGTAAGAGTTTACATCAGAATGTTTTATCTTGTCTCCATTTTGTTTGGCAATTAAAACTTGCATGAAAAACAAAGGTTAAAGAATGTTTGAGAGCTTCACTTGAGCCCAAGTCTTCCCCACTCCTAGATATATATCTCTTTAATGATTCACATCTGTGCTTCGCAATCCAATTGCCTTTAAATCAGGAACTACATCGCGCTCAAGTTTCTATCAAGAAATCTGGGGAGTGTTTACAAGCCCCCTTCCCCCAATTAAATCAACATTTCTGGAGTCTGAATGATGGAATGCACCAACCGGCTACACAATTGTCATGGCTGAAGGCCTGTCTAACTTCAAGGACCATGCAACATTAGTATCCTGGGGCAGGCCGACAAAACTCCAGACTGGAAGACGATAGGTTCTTGGGGGCAAAGGAAGTGGGGGAGTGGAGGTGGAAGAGCTTAAGATTTTTGAAAGGATGGGGGTGTACCCGGGTAAGAGTTTTGTGCAGCAAGACCGAGAACCACGCCCCCCCCCCCACCCCCTCCTCCTGCCAACACCAAAATTGACAAAAATGCCTGTTTGAGCTCCCCCCTACCCAGTTGCAAGCGAATACAGGGAGGCGCACACATGCACCACCAATCCCAATCCTAAAATGGCACCAGAGAGGTATTGATTTCATGGGATGCAAATTTATATATCTAACTGAGCAATTCAGCTTCTTCCGGGACCCACACACACACTCACACACACACATACGCTTCCTATTCTGAGGGTTAAGTCTCCTATTCTGAGGATTCCAGTACTTTGGGGATGGCCACAAAAATGACAGAAACCTGCTGATAAGTTCTTGCATACCATTTTTGTCGCCCTAATGCCCCAATTCCAGAGGATGGGAATGAAAATTCAATCCCCGATCTCCATTTCATTATGAAATTCATAGCACGTTCTAAATTGGTAAAATCATAAAATAATCAGTATGTCTGGGATTTCCCGCCAAATGCCAATGGAAGTTTGGCTGCCTTGATAGATTTTCCATCCTTCCCATGACATGACCCATCGCAAGCGGGACCAGAAAATCCCGGCCTAGGTCTCCACTCAAAGTCAAACTGGGGGCAACAGATTCCCTGGGGGTCCTTCCCATACGTTTCCTTATAATACAAGTGCTCTTTATGGTCGTAAATGGTCCTTTCGCATTGACATTGTAAACTGTACTAAAGTGAAAACAGGAACAAAACAGCACATTTACTGTCAGCTATTCTAACCTCAATCGACTTGGTTTCATGCCTTCAGCGTGTGACTAGGTGCAGCCTCGCACATGTACCAAATATGAAATTGTGCAGGTCTGTACAAACATCTTATTAGTGTGCCTAGCCCTGGTCTGATAATAGATCTCATTCTGATAATTATTCCCACCCCTGCATCTGCTTTGTGCTTCATTGACAGAACTCAATACTTCCTTCTGTACATAACTGCATGTTTACATTTTGCTTCAAACAGCGAGTAGAGGATATTTTCCTCCATACTTTTCTCATACCACACCCTTCATCACATGCCATTTTGCTTAAACCTGGAGTCAATGTGTCACTTAAGGAAGTTTATATCATTTTGATGTCACTGATGCACTGCAACTATTCCTCAGCAGTGAAGAAAATTCCTTATTATGTGAAACTCATAACAGGAGGTTCTTTTATCTTTTGAACCTTTATTCCTTCAGTATATTTTTGTGCTGCTGTTTTATTTCTCTCTTCATATTTTTAGGTTTTAGGTTTTTTTTCAGATTTTCTAAAATAAAATCTATTTATTTTGTAATGGAACATATAGGTAAGAAAGGCTAACAATGAAGTAGAAAGTGCCCAATATCGTCTACAAAATTACCAGAAGCCGACTTTAACCAAAGCAAATTTGTCGATTCCACGAGTTAAGATCAAATTCCTGGTTATTCAGAGGTAATTTGGGCAGCACGGTAGCACAAGTGGATAGCTTGTAGCTTCACATAGCCAGGGTCCCAGGTTCGATTCCCCGCTGGGTCACTGTCTGTGCGGAGTCTGCACGTTCTCCCCGTGTCTGCGTGGGTTTCCTCTAGGTGTTCCGGTTTCCTCCCACAGTCCAAAAGATGTGCCGGTTCGGTGGATTGGCCATGCTAAATTGCCCTTAGTGTCCAAAAAGGTTGGGAGGGGGTTATTGGGTTACGGGGATAGGGTGGAAGTGAGGGCTTAAGTGGGTCGGTGCAGACTCGATGGGCCGAATGGCCTCCTTCTGCACTTTTAGTTCTATGTACAGGGGAAAATCAAAAAAGCAAAAAAAAGTGGTTAATTTTATTAATAAAGGTAAATGCACTCAGTAAAGTGTCTGAAGAGAGGATCAAAAAATTCAGGTGTATGGTAGGGAAATGCAGCAACGTGTAGTTGGTTGATTGACAGCAAGCAAGGGTTTGGAGTTAAATGAGCACTTCATGTATTGAACAAAAAAACGTTGAAAATGGTGCGTTATTGTTCTAAGTTTTGATCCATTTTATCCTGATACATTTAAATGATCTGGACTTGAGAACAGGGGACACATCATTGAAAATTTGCTGCTGACACAGAAGTAGGGAGTTTGGGAAATAGTCATGTAATTCGTGAAAGACATGGCCGCGTTAGCGGAATAGTCAGTCAGGTAGCAGATGCAATTTCATGCAGAGAAGTGTGAAGTAATATATTTTGGCAGACAAAGCAATGAACGGGAGTATCCATTCAATGGAAAGCTGCTGAAAGGTGTCGATGAATAGACAGATCTAAGGTCAAATACCAGGGACAGGTTTCTCAGTCCCGCCGCACTAGATTTCTGGTTCAGCACGCTATCGGGATGCTCCATTTCACCGGCTGATTAATTGGGTTTCCCATTGTGCGGCAGCCCCACACCATCGGGAAACCCCCGGGCTGCCGGCAAAACGGAGAATCCCGACGGCGGAGAATTCAGCTCAACTTTTTGAAAATTCAAGTGCTTTAAAGATTCTAATAATATTTTAAGTTTTTGGACAAGAGCATAGTGTTCAAGAGCAAAAAGGTAATGAAAATATTATACAAGGCAATGGTTAGAACATAGTTATGAAATTGTTTGCTTGGAGTTCTGGCCGCCCCATTCTAACATAGATTCGCAAGAATGATACCAAGGATGGGAAGTTATAGTATGAGGATATTTGAAACACAGGACGGAATTTAATGCTGTTCCCCGTGGTGAGTTTAGTGGTGACATGGCATTTAATTAAGTCGGAGGGTGGTGGGTGAGGGCCTTCCCGCTTCTGTCCTGCTTCAGTACACGTTCTTCCCGCCCTGCCACCATTTGAGGTCCTTAATTGGGCAATTAATGCCCATTTAAGGTCCGCATCTCGCCTTCTCTGGTATTCATCCAGCAGCAATTAAGTGACTCGCCTTGGGTCTTAAAAGCAAAGCTTCCCGGTGACTCCCATCCTGTCATCACTCACCTGTGCCTGGGCCAACGGCAATTCTGGGCCTCAGGTGGGTGTTGTGCCGGCAGTAGCCACTGCCTCCAGTGGTGCTGCCATGAAGTGAAGATCTGCAAGCCTCTAATTAGCTGATAGTTCTCAGTAAATGGGACATCCGCCCGGTATGCAGAACTCGTTTTGCTCGATCTCCAGCCGGAAGTCGAAACCTCCATTAATTTAGCCCCTTCAAACTTATTTTCAATGAAAAAGGATGGACTTTTGCTTGCGGCTATGCGGAGCTAAGTCGCACGTTCGGCAGCTCCCACTAGAAACGGTCTGTTGGGCTCTTTTTAGGGCCCCCAACGGTACTTTTCCGATGATTCCCAGTGTGGGAAGAACATAAGAACTAGGAGCAGGAGTAGGCCAACTGGCCCCTCGAGCCTGCTCCACCATTGAATGAGATCATGGCTGATCTTTTGTGGACTCAGCTCCACTTTCCGGCCCGAACACCATAAACCTTATCCCTTTATTCTTCAAAAAAATATCTATCTTTATCTTAAAAACATTTAATGAAGGAGCCTCTACTGCTTCACTGGGCAAGGAATTCCATAGATTCACAACCCTTTGGGTGAAGAAGTTCCTCCTGAACTCAGTCCTAAATCTACTTCCCCTTATTTTGAGGCTATGCCTCCTAGTTCTGCTTTCACCCGCCAGTGGAAACAACCTGCCCGCATCTATCCTATCTATTCCCTTCATAATCTTATATGTTTCTATAAGATCCCCCCTCATCCTTCTAAATTCCAACGAGTACAGTCCCAGTCTACTCAACCTCTCCTCGTAATCCAACCCCTTCAGCTCTGGGATTAACCTAGTGAATCTCCTCTGCACACCCTCCAGTGCCAGTACGTCCTTTCTCAAGTAAGGAGACCAAAACTGAACACAATACTCCAGGTGTGGCCTCACTAACACCTTATACAATTGCAGCAGAACCCCCCTAGTCTTAAACTCCATCCCTCTAGCAATGAAGGACAAAATTCCATTTGCCTTCTTAACCACCTGTTGCACCTGCAAACCAACTTTTTGCGACTCATGCACTAGCACACCCAGGTCTCTCTGCACAGCAGCATGTTTTAATATTTTATCATTTAAATAATAATCCATTTTGCTGTTATTCCTACCAAAATGGATAACCTCACATTTGTCAACATTGTATTCCATCTGCCAGACCCTAGCCCATTCACTTAGCCTATCCAAATCCCTCTGCAGACTTCCAGTATCCTCTGCACTTTTTGCTTTACCACTTATCTTAGTGTCGTCTGCAAACTTGGACACATTGCCCTTGGTCCCCAACTCCAAATCATCTATGTAAATTGTGAACAGTTGTGGGCCCAACACTGATCCCTGAGGGACACCACTAGCTACTGATTGCCAACCAGAGAAACACCCATTAATCCCCACTCTTTGCTTTCTATTAATTAACCAATCCTCTATCCATGCTACTACTTTCCCCTTAATGCCATGCATCTTTATCTCATGCAACAACCTTTTATGTGGCACCTTGTCAAAGGCTTTCTGGAAATCCAGATATACCTCATCCATTGGCTCCCCGTTATCTACCGCACTGTTAATGTCCTCAAAAAATTCCACTAAATTAGTTAGGCACAACCTGCCCTTTATGAACCCATGCTGCGCCTGCCCAATGGGACAATTTCCATCCAGATGCCTCGCTATTTCTTCCTTGATGATAGATTCCAGCATCTTCCCTACTACCGAAGTTAAGCTCACTGGCCTATAATTACCCGCTTTCTGCCTACCTCCTTTTTTAAACAGTGGTGTCACATTTGCTAATTTCTAATCCGCTGGGACCACCCCAGAGTCTAGTGAAATCTGGTAAATTATCACTAGTGCATTTGCAATTTCCCTAGCCATCTCTTTTAGCACTCTGGGATGCATTCCATCAGGTCCAGGAGACTTGTCTACCTTTAGCCCCATTAGCTTGCCCATCACTACCTTCTTGGTGATAACAATCCTCTCAAGGTCCTCACCTGTCATAGCCTCATTTCCATCATTCACTGGCATGTTATTTGTCTCTTCCACTGTGAAGACCGACCCAAAAAACCTGTTCAGTTCCTCAGCCATTTCCTCATCTCCCATTATTAAATCTCCCTTCTCATCCTCTAAAGGACCAATATTTACCTTAGCCACTCTTTTTTGTTTTATGTATTTGTAGAAACTTTTACTATCTGTTTTTATATTCTGAGCAAGTTTACTCTCATAATCTATCTTACTCTTCTTTATAGCTTTTTTAGTAGCTTTCTGTTGCCCCCTAAAGATTTCCCAGTCCTCTAGTCTCCCACTGATCTTTGCTACTTTGTATGTTTTTTCCTTCAATTTGATACTCTCCCTTATTTCCTTAGATATCCACGGTCGATTTTCCCTCTTTTTACCGTCCTTCCTTTTTGTTGGTATAAACCTTTGCTGAGCACTGTGAAAAATCACTTGGAAGGTTCTCCACTGTTCCTCAACTGTTTCACCATAAAATCTTTGCTCCCAGTCTACCTTAGCTAGTTCTTCTCTCATCCCATTGTAATCTCCTTTGTTTAAGCACAAAACACTAGTGCTTGATTTTACCTTCTCACCCTCCATCTGTATTTTAAATTCCACCATATTGTGAAGGGGACAGCAATATTCCCCCGGCACTGTATGGATTGGACCAGGAGAGGAGCGGTGAAAAAAGTGGAATTGGAGCATAGAAAGGTGCGAGGGAGGAAGACCAAGATGGTGGCGGGTGGAGAGCAGGCAGCGTGGGCACAGTGGTCACAGGAGCAGCAGGAGTTTCTCCAGTGCTGCTTCACAGAGCTGAAGGCAGAGCTGCTGGAGCCGATGAAGGCGTCAATTGACAAGCTGCTTGAGACTCAGATGTCTCATGGGGCGGCGATCCGGGAGGTCTGGCAGAAGGTCTCGGAGAATGAGGACGAGATCTTGGGCCTGGCGGTGAAGGTGGAGGCGCACGAGGCGCTCCATAAGAAATGGCAGGCAAAATTCGAGGACATAGAGAACAGGTCGAGAAGAAAGAATCTGCGGATTCTGGGTCTCCTGGAGGGGCTGGAAGGATCGGATGTCGGAACCTACGTGGTCACCATGTTGAACACGCTGATGGGCGCGGGGGCCTTCCAGGGGCCCCTTGAGCTGGAGGGGGCCCATCGAGTGCTGGCGAGGAGGCCCAAGCCCAGCGAGCCACTGCGGGCGGTGCTGGTGCGGTTCCACAATTTCGTGGACAGAGAATGTGTCTTAAGGTGGGCCAAGAAAGAGCGGAGCAGCAGATGGGAGAACGCAGAGGTCCAGATTTATCAGGACTGGAGTGCGGAGGTGGCTAAGAAGAGGGCCGGGTACAATCAGGCTAAGGCGGTGCTGCACCGGAGAGGGATGAAGTTCGGCATGTTGCAGCCGGCGCAGCTGTGGGTCACCTACAGGGACCGTCACCATTACTTTGAGACGCCGGAGTAGGGGTGGACCTTTATTCAGGCCGAAAAGCTGGACACAGATTGAGGGCTGGGAACGAGGGGATGCTGAGGGGGGATGGTTGAGACTGTTGTGTCGTGTTTTGGGGGGATTGTGCGGTTGGTTGGGCAATGTTTCTTCTCTGTCTGTCGGGTGGGTTCGTGGGGGGGGCAGGTAAAAGCCTGTGGGTGTCAGTGGCTGGAAATGGAGATGGGGCCCCGCGTGGGGGAGGCCCGAGTCGGGGGAATTGGGACTGGGCCTGGAAAGGGAGCTGCGCCAGAGGAGACGGGGTCGGGTGGGTGGAAAGCGCGGGCTTTTTCCCGCACTAAGGGTGAAAAGGGGCGGGGCCGGTGCTGGAAAGCATGGGCTTTTTCCCGCGCTGAGAGTGGAAGGGGGTGGGGTCGGGGGGAGGGGAGAGCCCATTGATGGACAGGAGGGGGAGGGGAGACTCCCACACTGGGGGGGTCGATGGAGCGGCGGGATTGGCCGGGGTCAGCAGGAGTCGGCTGACTCACGGGAGTGCAATGGGGGAAGCAATGCTGCTAGGGGGAGACCTAGCTGGGTGGGGGAGGGGGGAGGCCGGGTTGCTGCTGGAATGGCCAAGAGAGAGCTGGAGTCTGTAGAGGAGGTTGGGGCGGGGGTCTGCCGCTGGGGGGAACGGGAAGTACGGGGTGCGCGGGCACATGGCTGGCCTAGAAAGGGTTATGGCTAATCGGCAGGGGGGGGGGGGGGGGGGGGGGGGGCGGGCAGCCCCTGATCCGGCTGATAACCTGGAATGTAAGAGGCCTGACCGGGCCGGTCAAACGGGCCCGGGTGTTCGCGCACCTGAAGGGGCTGAAGGCAGATGTGGTCATGCTCCAGGAAACGCATCTGCGGGTGGCAGATCAGGTAAGGCTAAGAAAGGGGTTGGTTGGGCAGGTGTTCCATTCGGGGTTGGATGCAAAAAATCGAGGGGTGGCGATTTTGGTGGGGAAGCGGGTGTCGTTTGAGGCATTGAGCATCGTGGCAGACAATGGAGATAGGTATGTGATGGTGAGTGGTAAGCTGCAGGGGGTGCGGGTGGTCTTGGTAAATGGTCTTGGGCCGAATTCCGGACTTGGAGACAGTGGGCTTGATAATGGGAGGAGTTCAACACGGTGCTGGATCTGGCATTGGATCGCTCTAGGTCTAGGACGGGCAGGAGGCCGTCGGCGGCTAGGGTGCTGAGGGGGTTTGTGCACCAGATGGGAGGAGTGGATCCGTGGAGGTTTGCAAGGCCGGGGGCCAGGGAATTCTCCTTCTTCTCCCATGTTCATAAGGCCTACTCTCGGATTGACTATTTTGTAATGAGCAGGGCGCTGATTCCGAGGGAGGAGGATACGGAGTATTCGGCGATAGCCATCTCTGACCATGCCCCGCATTGGGTGGACCTCAAGCTGGGGGAGGAGAGAGACCAGCGCCCCTGTGGCGCTTGGAGGTGGGGTTGTTGGCGGACGAGGAGGTGAGTGGGCGGGTCCAGGGGCGTATAGAAAGGTACCTGGAGGCCAATGATAATGGGGAGGTGCAGGTAGGGGTGGTCTGGGAGGCTCTGAAGGCGGTGATCAGGGCTGAGTTGATCTCCATTAGGGTCCACAGAGAGGGGAAGGAGAGGAGAGAGAGGGAGAGGCTAGTGGGGGAGATGGTAAGGGTGGATAGGAGGTATTCAGAGGCCCCCGAGGGGGGACTACTCAAGGAGCAACGAAGCATCCAGGTTGAGTTCGACCTGTTGACCACCAGGAAGGCGGAGGTGCAGTGGAGGAAGGCGCAAGGGGCGGTGTACGAGTACGGAGAGAAGGCTAGCCGGATGCTGGCATACCAGCTTCAGACGCGGGAGGCAGCGAGGGAGATCGGGGGAGTTAGGGATGGAGGGGGGAGCACCGTGCGAAGTGCGGTGGGTATTAATGGAGTCTTCAAGGACTTTTACGAGGGACTGTATCGGTCTGAGCCCCCATCGGAGGAGGAGGGATGGGTTGCTTTCTGGACCGGCTGAGGTTCACGAGGGAAGAGGAGGGGCAAATGGTGGGGCTGGGGGTGCCAGTTGGGTTGGACGAACTGGTCAAGGGACTGGGGAGTATGCAGGCGGGGAAGGCACCGGGGCCAGATGGGTTCCTGGTGGAATTCTATAGGAAGTACGTGGACCTGTTGGGCCCGCTGCTGGTAAGGACTTTCAACGAAGCATGGGAGGGGGGGGGTCCTGCCCCCGACGATGTCTAGGGCGCTGATTTCTCTAATTCTGAAGCGGGACAAGGACCCTGTACAGTGCGGATCGTATAGGCCGATTTCACTCCTTAATGTGGATGCGAAGCTGCTAGCAAAGGTATTGGCCATAAGGATTGAGGACTGTGTTCCGGGGGTCATACACGAAGATCAGACGGGTTTTGTGAAAGGGAGGCAGTTCAATACCAACGTACGTAGGCTCCTGAATGTAATTATGATGCCGGCGGTGGAGGGGGAGGTGGAGATAGTGGCGGCTATGGACGCGAAGAAGGCCTTTAATAGGGTGGAGTGCGGGTACCTCTGGGAGGTGTTGAGGAGGTTTGGGTTCGGGGAGGGGTTCGTCAGCTGGGTGAGGTTGCTGTACGAGGCCCCGGTGGCGAGTGTGGCCACGAACAGGAGGAGGTTGGAATATTTCCGGCTATACCGAGGGATGAGGCAGGGGTGTCCTCTATTCCCCCCTGCTCTTTGCGCTGGCGATTGAGCCCCTGGCCATGGCTTTGAGGGAGTCCAGGAACTGGAGAGGGTTGGTGCAGGGGGGAGGGGGGAGGAACACCGGGTATCGTTGTATGCGGACGGTCTGCTACTGTATGTGGCGGACCCGGTGGGGAGAATGCCGGAGATGATGCGGATCCTTAGGGAGTTTGGGGATTTCTCTGGGTATAAGCTCAACATGGGGAAGAGCGAGCTGTTCGCGGTGCACCCGGGAGACCAGGAAAGGGGATTGGTGAGCTTCCGCCAAAAAGGGCAGAAAGAAGTTTTAGATACCTGGGGGTTCAGGTGGCCAGGAGCTGGGGGGCCCTGCATAAGCTCAACTTAACGAGGCTGGTGGAGCAAATGGAGGAGGAGATCAAAAGGTGGGATATGCTGCCGCTCTCCCTGGCGGGTAGGGTGCAGTCGGTTAAAATGACAGTGCTGCCGAGGGTTTTGTTTTTGTTTCAGTGCCTCCCCATCCTGATCCCTAAGGCCTTCTTTAAGCGGGTTAACAGGAGTATTATGGGGTTCGTATGGGCAAAGAAGACACCGAGGGTGAGAAGGGTGTTCTTGGAGCGGAACGGAGCGTTGCCAAACTTATGTGGCTACTATTGGGCTGCCAACGTGGCATTGATACATAAGTGGGTCATGGAGGAGGAGGGGGCGGCGTGGAAGAGGCTGGAGATGGCGTCCTGTGTGGGCACAAGCCTGGGGATGCTGGTGACGGCACCGCTGCCGCTTCCTCCGACGAGGTACACCACGAGCCCGGTGGTAGTGGCGACCCTCAAAATCTGGGGGCAATGGAGACGCCACAGGGGGGAGATGGGGGTTTCGGTGTGGTCCCCGATATGGGAGAACCATCGGTTTGTCCCGGGGAAAATGGATGGGGGTTCCTGAGTTGGCACAGGGCAGGTATGAGGATGGGGGACCTGTTCATAGACGGGAAGTTTGCGAGCCTTGGGGAGCTGGAGGAGAAATTCGGTCTCCTCCCTGGAAATGCTTTCAGATATATGCAGGTAAGGGCGTTCGTTAGGCGACAGGGGGTGGAGTTTCCGCTGCTGCCATCGCGCAGGGTCCAGGACAGGGTGCTTTCGGGGGGGTGGGTTGGAGAGGGTAGGATCTCGGCAACTTATCAGGTGATGCAGGAGGAGGAGGAGGCCTCGGCGGAGGAGTTAAAAGCTAAGTGGGAGGAGTAGCTGGGAGAGGAGATCGATGAGGGTATGTGGGTGGAGGCCCTGGTAAGGGTAAACTCTTCCTCCTCTTGCTCGAGGCTCAGCCTGATACAATTTTAGGTGCTGCACAGGTCGCACATGACCGGGGCAAGGCTAAACCATTTTTTTGGGAGTGAGGACAGATGTGCGAGGTGTTCGGGGAGCCCAGCAAACCATACCCACATGTTCTGGGCATGTCCAGCATTGGAGGAGTTCTGGAGGGGCATAGCGAGGACGGTGTCTAGG
Source organism: Scyliorhinus torazame (assembly GCF_047496885.1). Lineage (NCBI taxonomy): Eukaryota > Metazoa > Chordata > Chondrichthyes > Carcharhiniformes > Scyliorhinidae > Scyliorhinus > Scyliorhinus torazame. Next base: position 211,673,202 of record NC_092714.1, read on the forward strand.
GTAGTGAATTCCAGGTTAGGCCTAGCTGGGGGCCCGCAATATTTGGGGTTGCAGAGGAGCCGGGAGTGCAGGAGGCGAAAGAGGCCGGTATTCTGGCCTTTGCGTACCTGGTAGCCCGGCGAAGGATTCTGCTTCAGTGGAAGGATGCGAGGTCCCCAAGCGTGGAATCCTGGATTAACAGCATGGCAGGGTTTATTAAATTGGAGAAGGTGAAATTTGCCTTAAGGGGATCTGTGCAAGGGTTCTTCAGGCGGTGGCAGCCGTTCTTAGACTTCCTGGCGGAGCGTTAGAAGATGGTCAGCAGCAGCAACCCGGGGGGGGGGGGGGGTGGAATGGGGGGGGGGGGGTAAGTTTGTATCTAGTAGGGGATGCATTATTGTTTATTGTTTTAACGTTTATTTGTTTTTTTATGCACTTTCGTTCTTGTTGTTTTATTATTTGTGTAAAGGGGGGGTTCTATTTTTCTGTTGTGATTATCTGTGAAAAATTTTGAAGAAAAAATTATTTAAAAAAAAAAGAAAAAGACAAGGACAAGAGGAGATTTAATGGATGGTTTTGTGAGTATGAATTGGAAATGTGTTTCCTCTGCTTCAGCAGTCAATGTTGAGAAGTCATCTATTTAATATTGTCATGATGAGAGTGAGGAGAAGGTTAAGACAAAATTCTTTGTGCAGAGACTTGTTAGAGCACAGAATATCTTTCCACAGTGAATGCTTGCGGAAGAGACCATGACATTTTTAAAGGGAAAATTGGATAAAAATATGGAGCATAAGAGGATAAAGGGCTGTGAGGAGGCAACAAACCAATAGGAATTGACTTAGCAAAATGCCAACCCACAGGTAATGGTTTAATTGCCTCATTCTATGCTATAAATGGATGATTCCAACCATTTATGTACCTTTAATTCTGGTTTGCAGTCCTGTAGGAGGTGATTGCATACTTTATTCAGTGCACCCCCCCCCCCCCCCCCCCTCCACCTGCCCCGCTCCCATCCCTTTGGTGAGTTCCTGCCTGCAGACCAAAGCCAGGGTGGGAGCTGTCCTTGTCCACCCTTATAGCTTTTCCCAATGTGTATTCGTGAAAAAGCTTGTATTTTTTCAATCCAGCCACTTCAGCATTGGGCGGACCAGAAAATAGGCCTTCATGTCGAATAACGAGACATTTTCCCCAAACAGCATTTTTACTTTACAAATGGAATTTGATGAACAGTTCGCTGAGCTCATATATTTTGATAAATCAAGTCATAATCTTCATTTATTGACTAAATTTACCTGTGCAAATATTCACAAAAAGGTAAATATGAAGCTCTAAGGTATCATACTCATTGGAGATAGAATAAGTTCTTAATAATTGACATATTCAGAAAATAACACAGAAAGGTATCTGTGGTGTTGGTAAAACAGGGCCGCTATAACGTCTTTCTACCGACTATCCATACTTTGCTAAATAAATAGTAATGCAGTCAGAGCATTGACTGAGGGCAAAGGCAATGACCTCGGACCACTATTTGCAGTTAAATAGTGAATTCCTATCATCACAAACAGATTCAACTTTCCTGCAACTGGGCACGAGACAAAGAAAGAAGAATCCTATCAAAGGCGCAGATGGGGAAATGAGAGCAGACTTGAAGAGGAAATTGGCCTTTCCTGAAGAAAGCACCATGACAATTCTAAAACCAGATTGTGTGTTGTGGTTTAGATTAAGTGAACGGATGATGGTGATAGTCACTGCTTGTGAGGTGATAAGGGACGTGATCTAAATAAAACAAACAGATAGAAGTGCAAATCTTCCATCAAAATGTGAGAGGCAGCAAAAGATTTATGAGTTCAGGAAGGTTGAGTTTAAAATCTAATGGGTCTCCTTTCTACTAAATCCAATTGAATATACGCCGTTACAAATTATAGAACAATAATGGCATGATAATGTTACAATCACACAGCTGTTACATTCACAAAGTATTTCAGGAAATTCCATTCCAAAAATCATCAGAATAACTTAATGAACTTCCTCAGAAGTGGAAGATTGGTGTGAGGGAAGAGGGATCCTGTTCCTAATTTCTGCTCCTAATTTGTTTGTTCGTACATATTATTGGGGAAAGGCGAGAGTGTGGGGTTGAAGTTACAATCAGATCAGCAATGGTCTTATTGAATGGCGGCACAGGATTGAAGGGCTGAGTGGCCCTACTCCTGCTTCTAACTTGTATGTTTGTAGAAGCAAGAGGTTCCATGGTCACATCATCAGCAACTTGTTCATCATGCCAGAGAGCAGGATGAGGGTGATCTGGCAGTTGAAAAGCAGCAAAAGGCAGGAACATACCATCATCCTCAACGTTCTCAGTGAGGTTCCATGCCGCAGACCCCATCACAGCCAGCCGCATTATTTGGAGAACTATCTCCTCCACAGAGCTCAAGAGGCTCAAGCATCTTTGTCCCTCATCAGTTCTACTCTGCTCCCTTTTATTGTGTGACGTCCCGAAAAAGAGAGGGCATAATGTCTGTGGCAGTGTATCAATGTGCCTGGGTAATGTCTAGGTGCCTGGCTGCCACAGTTGAATAAATCGACGCTGTCAAAGGTGGCTGTGAGGTTGGCAGTAGAACATAGAACATAGAAAATACAGCACAGAACAGGCCCTTCGGCCCACGATGTTGTGCCGAACCTTTGTCCTAGATTAATCATAGATTATCATTGAATTTACAGTGCAGAAGGAGGCCATTCGGCCCCCGAGTCTGCTCCGGCCCTTGGAAAGAGCACCCTACCCAAACTCAACACCTCCACCCAACACCAAGGGCAATTTTGGACACTAAGGGCAATTTATCATGGTCAATCCACCTACCCTGCACATCTTTGGACTGTGGGTGGAAACCGGAGCACCCAGAGGAAACCCACGCAAGTAGTTGGAAGCGTGTGAAGGTGAAGTAAAGTATTTGATGTTATGCATGAGCCGGGAGTATTTCCGGATGAATGCCGGGGATGTTTATTGAACAGTGCGAGAGGTTGGTGTTGTGGTGGATAGGGGATGTTATGTAAAGATGTATTCACTGACTCACTCATTCACGTGAGGTTATTCGACTTCTTGTGACACTGCTGCCGGATCCTCAAGTCAGGATTGTGGGAGCTGATTCCCCCGGCCACCTGCTCCCACTCCTTCCGGGGATGATCCTTGTGGACCTCATGGTCCCCCATGAAACTACGGCATATCTCTTCCAGCTCATCTCCACTGTCAATGCATCCAGTGTCTTATCCTTAACCTTCGAACCATCTCCTGCCCTGGTGCTTACTTTGTCACTTAAATTGCAGAAATATTATTTTTCTGCAGTTTCTGTTTAAGAGGGACAGTCTGTCTTTAAGAGGATCTGCAGCACATGATTTTTAAATAATCCTACTGGATTCCCCTGTTGAAGATAGAGGAAACCACAATGTTGAGAAGAAGGCAGCAGTATAGGACCGTCCAGCCAGTTGCTGCTCTCATTCAGATGAGGTAGACGCACCAAATTTGCATATTGGCCACTGTAGCCACCTAAATTGGCCAACTCCCGATTTAAAATAGCAAATGGCAAAGGCTGATGGGAAAGTCAGCCAACATAGACAGAAACCAGCAGCTGCAGGTTTGCTGTGTATTTACCTCTGCAAAGGCCAGACAACATCGATACCAGCGACCATCACCATAACAATGTAGCAGCCATCTGCATACTGATGAGCAATTTCCGGGAACAATAAGTAACATTTTGGACACACAAAGCAAAGCCAGACTCCTCGGCGCCAGCAGGAGCCAACACAAAGGAGGTAACGAGCACCTCAAGACCGCCCATCAATCAGGGAACCGCTCCAGTATTGGAGAAATCGAACCAAGCGATTGGGACAGAGTCCAATCACTTGGGACCAGGTACAGGATCCGCCCCGAAAGGCGGGAAGCCCCTGGGGACTATAAGAGTTAAGCTCCAAGTTCAAATCGGTCTCTCTTCACCCCTTCGTCCTGCTCGGGTCACCCAGCAACACAAACCAACATTGACCGTGACCGGTGCAGTGACCACCGACAGAAGTAAGTCTTAATTCAACGCTCGCTACGAGATAGGCACTCCTAGCTACCAATCCGTACCAACTTCGAATCCTGCAGACTCAGAACCCAAATGAAAGGCCATTTGTTCCCCTGCCCTGGTGGGCCAGTCCGAAATTAAGTATAGGCCTGTTAGTTATAGAAGTAGCTTAGACGTAGAAGTTGTGCATGAGTAGTGATTACTGTGTATAATAAATGTGCTTTGATTTGAATCTTACTAATCGGTGTATTGGGTTATTGATCATTACTCGGACTTGAACCTCGTGGCGGTATCATAAAGATACCTGGTGACTCGAGAGCAAAGGTAATAAAACAGAGCAATTGAACCAAGGAGAAAGTTAGCAACACCACCTCGATCTGAACAGGCACAAATGCACTGTGAATCACAGCCCTTTTGTGTCTGAAAATCAGGGACAAATTTCTAACTTTTTATATGGTGAACTTATCAGAAATACTTTACTGGTGCTTATAGGGTTAATGTTATATCCTGAATTTATTTCTGGTTTAATTAAGTGGATTGTTGTGGGACTATTCAGATTAGAAGAAAGGTTATCCCGTATATTAATGTGCGGAAACAAAAATAGGACAAGGTGCATCTTAAATATAGAAATTAAACTCAACAGCGAATGTTCAAGATATATGCTTGCCTATGTAGGTGAAAGGCAAGTGTTTAACAGGTGTGGTTCAAGCTCTTCCACTAAGTGTACGTGCTTGTCAAAGCATATCTGAGTAATGTTTGTTCCTTTGTGCATTCCCAAGAACAGGTACATTGCTGATGTCAAAGTTTCCATAGCAACACATTATCCATTTGGCACTGAGACAAGGATGGGTTCATGTTACAGAGCAGATCAACAATGACTCACTTCAACAAAAAAACTTTATGCACCCTTCAGGTTAAGGTGTGGACACATAATTAGTCGTATATCTTTGAGATTATTTGTAAAATGTTCAATATTGCTGAATTGTAGAGGGTACCTGTTGAATGACAGTTATTAATAACACAGCTTCCTAAAAGAATGCTACAGCATTGCACTCTCAGGACTAGCTGCCTGATAAAACCCACAATAAAAGGTATAGTAAAAGCTTCTGATATGCAAATGCTGAGGAATAGCAAACAAAATAAGCTTGTACACTACTGAGCTTTTCATGTAAAAGAAAGGGCATTGTGATTCCATTTAAATTTGCATGTAAACCAAAATAGAGAGTCAGTCTATAGCCAAAACTGTCTCTGTTCCTCCCAGCTATTCAGTAGCCCAGAAGCTTTTCTGGTAGCATGGCTTCTTCTTAGAATGGGACCTGACTTGTGGAATTACATTACAGGCTGACTTGCTCAATTCGCATCAATTAGAAACAAAAGAGACACACTGCTGGATGGTGCACTGGTGACATTAGCGATTATAGCCTGGATTTTGTGATCAGTGGCGAAGCAAGGGCAGGAGCCACTGAGCCTGAATAAAGTTGCCCCTCAAGATCACATGATCCGTGTGGCATGGTTTTCTCTTTACCCAACTGTGGTTTAAAACTGGCGCACAACAGCAGTGAATTCAACAGGCAAGTCTGGAACCCATCACGATGAGGTATTCCCACACAAGAAACCAGAAAGTTAAAAGCGTGTAAAAGAAAAAATATATAAGGAGGGATTATCCGCTCCTGTTTTTATCGGGACAGATTGGCGATGGAGTGGAAAATCCGACTGGAGGCCCAAATCGTGTTTCATGTGGTCAGAAAGACAAGACGTGATTGTCCATGACACCCCCCCCCCCCCACCCAAACCCAACCCACCATCACCAGTTACCTAAAGTGAATAAACAAGCGGAAGCCCATTGCAATAAATTTACATCTCGACATGAGGGCACACCGACGTGAACTACAAGAGGTCTCCCAAAGTGTGCAGCTGGTGAGCCAAACCCTACAAAGGAACTCAGGTGAGTGCATCGCTCAGAGGGGAGAGGGTCATGCCCTGGCACTGCCCTAGGCACCGCCAAAGCAGAGCCCACTGGCACTACCACCTAGCATTGCCCCCTGGCACTCCCCAGGCACTGCCAAGTGCACCCCCGTGGCATGCTTTCCAGCGGCGGAGGCAGCTTGCCATTGGCCATGAAGGATCTTCATGCTCCACCAATGTCTATGGCATTTAATGTGACATTCATCCCCCCCCCACCCCCCCCCACCCCCCCCCCCCCCCCCCCACCGCCAGGGAACTGCCATGGGGGCCACCCTCGGCAAGATTGGAAAAACCCGCCGGTGGGAACGGCTGGGAAGTTCTGTACTTTATAAACCATTATAGAGAAATTTAACATTCCAAGGGCCTCTGATGGTGTTTAGCAATAATTAGGAAGTTGGTATCAAATTAAAAACTCAGTTACACATAATTCAACAAGGTCTAACATTTACAAGGGTTTTTACAATGGCTTCCAATATCATAAAAGTGAAAGTTTTCCAAATGTAATTGATTCCATTGATTGCAGTCTCAGAAGGCGGTTTGGGGGGATGGTAGTTGGTGGGTGCCTCAATAATGCAGTCTTTGGAGACATGTAGAATAATTGACACAAAAACAGAAAATGCTGGACAATCTCAGCAAGTCTGACAGCATTTGCGCAGAGAGAACAGAGCTCACGTTTCGAGTCTGGATGATTCTTTGTCAAGGCTAGAGAGTATTGGAACTAGAGTCAAATTGAGACTGTGTAGGGAGGTGGGGTGGCCTGGAGGCGGTAGTGCTGGATTAAGGGCCAGGGTTGGTGGAGATTAACAAAGAAACGTGGTCAGAAAAACATAGGGAATGTAAATGGTGATGACTAAGTCTAAGACGGGTGCTGATAGTGGCACATTAAGAGATCAGAATGTGTTAATGGCAGAACAAAGGTAAGCAGTGTGTCAAAGGACAACTAGGAACAGGGAACAGATGGGCCTGGTGGGGTGGGGAGAGTGGGTACAATGGTGAGGAGAAAATGGATGGATGGAAGTAATTAAAATGAATTTATAGAAATAAAAATGGGGTGAAGGTGGAGAAGAGAATTCACAGTCTGAAGTTGTTTAACTCAATGTTCAGTCCGGAATGCTGTAACGTGCCTAATCGGAAGATAAGGTGATCTTCCTCCAGTTTGCGCTGGGCTTCAGTGGAACATTGCAGCAGGCCAAGGACGGACATGTGGACGTGAGAGCAGGACAGTGAGTTGAAACGGCAAGCGATGGGCAGGTCTGGGTCCTGCTTGTGGCCGAACAAAGATGTTCTGCAAAGCGGTCACCCAACCTGCGTTTAGTCTCTCCAATGTCGAGTAGACCGCATTGGGAGCAGCAAATGCAATAGACCAGATTGAAGGAGATGCATGTGAAGTGCTGCTCCACCTGAAAAGAGGATTTAGCCTCTTGGATGGTGAGCAGGTAGGAGGTATTGGGGCAGGTGTCGCACCTTCTGCGATTGCATGGGAAGGTGCCGTGGGAAGAGGGTGAGCTATTGGGGTGATGGAGGAGTGGATCAGGGTATCCCAGAGGAAACAGTCCATGTGGAATTCTCACAAGGGGAATGAGGGGAAGATGTGTTTGGTGGTGGCATCATGCTGGAGCAGGAGGAACAGTTTGACACGATACATTAATTTCCCTGCTGGAATAGAAACATTTTTAGATGGCACAGATTTGCTGTACAGATCATTCAGCCTGGCCTCTGTTTGGAATTGAAATGCAATCATGTTCTAAAGGTCCTACCTGGTTGCTGCAGTTACTTTACCTCTGCAGTGAGACACAGGCTGGGGGAGCCATGACACATTCAGTTCTAATAAAGGAATTGTACTTGAAGCAATGTATTCTTTGAGCAAGTAATTGGGTCTGAGGTTGAGTTTTCAAGAGCTGGAGAGAAGCCACACACACTGAATAAAGAAATCCAAAAATGAAGCCCTCAAAAGTAAGATTGAGAATATATGATGGCATGATAATCATGCTGAGAGGACAAATTATCCTGACAGCCCAACGCAATGGGGAAAAATAGAGTATCTAGAGTTCCAGTTCATAGACGGTAAGCAAAAACCACTCATCTCAGCTGGAGCAAGTCTAAAGTTTGGAGTGGTAACCCTAAATATGCAAAAGAGATCAACAACTTGTCTCAATGCACATTACCATTCATCGCTGAACAGATCCTAGAGGAGTATGAAGATGTCTTTTCAGGGTTTAGCTGTCTTCCTGGTGAATATCAACTCTATATAGAAAAGAATGTAAGGTCAATTCAGCATCAATGGAGAAGAGTTCCAGCTGCCCTTCAGTCCAGCCGAACAAACAAGATAGAAGAGCTGGAAGAGAGGAAAGTAACCAATAAAGTGATAACTCCTGCAGCCTGGATTAGCAGCATGGTAATAGTGAATCAACCTGGAAAACTGAGAATTTGGAGGCAGTTTCGACAGCACTTCGGGTTGGGGGTAGGGTCAAGGGAAATGTCGATTCGGGGGAACCATAGATTTGAGCCTGGGAAGTGGGATGGAAATTTTCGGAGATGGGAGGAGAAAGGAATTAGGACACTAAAAGATTTATTTCTTGGGGGTTGTTTTGCGGGATTGAAGGAGCTGGGAGCAAAGTATGGGCTGGAGTAGGGGGAAATATTTAGATACATGCAGGTTCGAAACTTTGCCAGAAAAGAGATACAGAACTTCCCAGTAGAGCCGGCTTCCACATTGCTGGAGGAAGTGCTGACGACCGGGGGACTGGAGAAGGGGGCAGTATCGACGGTTTACGGGGCTATTTTGGAGGAGGAGAAGGCGCCGCTAGAAGGGATCAAGGCAAAGTGGGAGGAATAGTTGGGAGAGAGTATGGAGGAGAGGTTCTGATGTGAGGTGCTCCGGAGGGTGAACGCCTCCACCTCATGTGCGAGGTTGGGGCTGGTAGAACTGAAGGTGGTGTATAGAGCGCACCTTACAAGTGTGAGGATGAGCCGGCTCTTTGAGGGGGTAGAAGATGAGTGTGAACGTTCTGGGGGGGAGGGGGGGCCGCAAACCACGTTCATATGTTTTGGTCCTGTCTAAAGCTGGAGGATTACTGGAATGAGGTGTTTAGGGTAATCTCTAAAGTGGTGTGCGTGAAACTGGACCCGGATCCTCGGGAGGCCATATTCGGGGTGTTGGACCAGTCGGGGTTGGAAACGGGTGAGGAGGCAGATGTTGTAGCCTTCGCTCCGTTGATCGCCCGAAGGCAGATCCTGTTAGGGAGGAGATCAACCTCTCCATCTGTGCCCTGGCGTGGCGGGGGGGACCTGCTGGAATTCTTGACGCTTGAAAAGGTCAAATTTGAACTGAGGGGAAGGATGGAGGCGTTCTAGAATTCATGGGCATTATTCATTATGCACTTTCGAGACATCGAACATTAAAGGGCTTGGGGGCTGGGAGGGTTGGGGGGAAAAGGACTGTATGTGTTAATGGTGACTATGGGTGATTCCTGATTCCTTTTTGTCATTTGTTTATGTTAATATGCGGGCTAATATCTGGGGTTTGATGGGAGGATGGGATCGTTGTTATTGATAAGGGGATTGACATTACATTTGTTACTGATTATTGTTTATTGTTGGGTGTAAATTTGGGAGAAAATGTATAAAAGGAAGAGAATAAAATATATTTTTTAAAAACCTGGAAAACTGAGAGTATGCTTCGACCCAAAGGATCTAAATAAAGCAATGACGAGTTTTCGCTACTCCATGCAAACCATCAAAAGAATTTTGGCACAACTTGCCAAGGCAAAGATGGTCACTACCCTAGATGCAAACGATGGAACTGGCAAGTGAAGCTGGATGAAAGCAACAGTTTTCTAATGACATTCTGGACACTGTTCAGGAGATACAGTTGATTGGGCAATGCCATTTGTAATTTCCACAGCTCCAGAGGAGTATCAATGCAGACAGCACGATCGTACCAGAGTGGAAGCCATAGTGGATAATCAGCTAGTCTATGGATGAGGGGAGACAATGAAAGACGCCATGGCTGACTATGAGCAGAAGTTAATACGACTGATGGAGAGAGAGTTTGACAGATGAATCTGAAACTGAACAAGAAAAAATTGCAACTGAAGATCATAGAATCATAGAATTTACAGTGCAGAAGGAGGTCATTCAGCCGGTCCAGTCTGCACTGGCCTTGGAAAGAGCACCCTACTTAAGCCCACAACTCCACCTTATCCCCATAAACCCAGTACCCGACTTAACCATTTAGACACTAAGGGGCAATTTAGCAAAGCCAATTCACCTAACCTGCACATCTTTGGACAGTGGGAAAAAAACAAAGCACCCGGAGTAAACCCACGCAGACACGGGGAGAAAGTGCAAGCTCCCCACAGATGGTCACCCGAGGCCGGAGTTGAACCTTAGTCCCTGGAGCCATGAGGCAGCAGTGCTAACTACTGTGCCACCCTGAAGTCAAGCACATCGGTCATGTGCTGATAGCAAAAGGTCTTCGCCAGGATCCTGACAAAGTGAGAACTATAGCAGTGGTGCAGTGACCAACAGATCTGAAAGCCATGCAGCGATTTGTTAGATCCGTAAACTATTTAGCAAAACCTTTGCCTAATTTGCCTTTGGAGTGTAAACCATTATACAAGCTCACTGCCATGGAGATGCAGTGGTATTGGGGCACAGAACAAGATGTGTTGTTCATTAAAATCAAACAACTAGTGACGACAATGGCAATGCTGAAGGAATATGACATCAATGATGAAGTCATCTTGCAGTGTGACACCAGCAAGATGGGTCTTGGAGCAATCCTAATGCAGCAAGGACAATTAGTTGCATTTACATCCAGGGCGTTAACGCAAACTGCATGATGCTGCACTCAGTTCGAGAAAGAGTGCCTGGCCATTGTCTTTGCTTGTGAGCATTTTCATCAATACCTGTTCAGTAGCGACATAGTGGCCGTGGAGTCAAACCACAAGGTCTTAGAAACATTTTCTTCAAACCGTTAATATTTGCGCCTAAGTGTCTGCAAAAAATGCCATTTGTTTAGAGAGGTATCATCTGAATGTGACATGCAAGCAAGGCAAACAGATGTACATTACAGACATGCTGCCAAGAGCAGCCCTCCTTATGAAAAAAGTTAAGGATGCTAAAACAGAATGTGAAATCTTCCAGTTTCGATGGAAGGCAGCAGCTCGACATGCCCTGAAAGTCATCAACCCAGCAGAGACAGAATATGACAGACAAGCACCTTGCTGAAACCCAACAGGATTCAATTCTCCAAGTGCTGCGAAAGTTGGTGATCAAAGGATGTCCTGAGGGCATCAAGTACAGATCTGTGGTCACAAGAGCATATTGGTCATACAGAGATGCATTGACTGACCAAGATAACACTTTGTACAAAGAAAATAGAGCTAATTGCCTTAAGGATTTGAGAGGAGAGATGCTGAAGAGCTTCCATGCAAGCCACCAAGGAATTAAATTGAATATGAGGGAGGCAAGAGAAATGCTCTGCTTGCCAAAAATTAAAAATTAAATCAAGGACCACATCAGCCTTTAGACTACTATTCTAACTACAGAAGGTTAGACCAGCTGACTTCAGTGATTACCGGTGAGATTATCGAACATCTGAAAGCACATTTCAGTCACTATTGTGATGAGTGACAATGCCCCTCAGTTAACGAATGAAGAATTCAGCCATTTCATAAAGGATTGGGAAATTCAGCATTCTACATCATTTCTGCATTATCTCCAGTTGTATGGCAGCAGTGAAAATCACCAAAGAAATCATCACAAAATCAAGAAACTCTAGCACCTTGAGTGGCAAGACACCTACTGAAGGCATGGAAGGTGATCAAGTCCAAAAACTAATAGCATGCCTCACCCAAACTACTCTTCCAATAGTAGAAAAGCTACTGAAGTCAGAAGTAGTAACAAAGGTGAGTGAAAAAAGAATGGTGAAATGGCAAAAAGCCAAATTTCAGTTTGACGAAATGGCCAAACCACTGTTTGAGCTGAGAATTGGAGAGCCAGTCAGTTTGAAAGCTTTCAATGATCTCAATAGGAATACGCCTAGATGGCAATTTGGAACATGCATAGAGCAGTTGTCAACTCAAATGTGCACAGTGGGTGTGAATGACAAAATGTATCGGTGCAACCAAGGACATATATGAACAGCGGGTGAAACTGTTCATTCACTGCAGGCGGCCAATCAGGAAGATGGGATCTCACCAGCTTCACAGAGCACAGAGCAAACATCAGTTCCAGAGGTCCACAGGTCCCAATGATGGAAGTGGAACAACAGCAACTCGTATCACAGCAAAAACAGGTGCCATCCGAACAATGCTCCCCGGAGAGGGAACATCATCCAGGCGAACAGCCAATGACAATGTGCATGCATGCCATTAAGAGACCTGCAAAGTTTCATGACTATGAATGCAATGTATGTGCAGAGACTGACTAGAACATTGAACAGTTTGTTAATGCAGGAGAACAATTGTTGTATAGTGGGTAACTTGGTTAACTCAGTTACACATGATAGTGCATGCAAATTTGTGTTTTGTTCATTATGAAAAGAAAGATGCCTGTGATTAAAATGTACTAAATGTTCTACCTGATATGTTGGAGTCATGTGACCTCTTCCATGAGGCCCAGGCTGTGGGGAGCCATGATGCATCGAGTTCTAATAAAGACATTGGGCGGGATTCTCCGACCCCCCGCCGGGTCGGAGAATCGCCGGGGGCTGGTGTGAATCCCGCCCCCGCCAGTTGCCGAATTCTCCGGCACCGGATATTCGGCGGGGGTGGGAATCGCGCCGCGCCAGTTGGCGGGCCCCCCCCACCCCGGCGATTCTCCGGCCCGTGATGGGCCGAGGTCCCACTGCTGGAATGCCTGTCCCGCCGGTGAGAATCAAACCACCTCTCTTCCCGGCGGGACAAGGTGGCGCGGGCGGGCTCCGGGTTCCTGGGGGGGAGGGCGCGGGGCGATCTGGCCCCGGGGTTGCCCCCACGGTGGCCTGGCCCGCGATCGGGGCCCACCGATCTGCGGGCAGGCCTGTGCCGTGGGGGCACTCTTTTCCTTCCGCCTTCGCCATGGTCTCCACTATGGCGGAGGCGGAAGAGACCCCCTCCACTGTGCATGCGCGGGGATGCCGTGAGCGGCCGCTGACGCTCCCGCGCATGCGACGCATGGCAAAGTCATTTCCGCGCCGGCTGGCGGGGCACCAAAGGCTTTTCCCGCCAGCTAGCGGGGCGGAAATCAGACCGGCGCGGGCCTAGCCCCTCAAGGTGAGGGCTCGGCCCCTCAAGATGCGGAGAATTCCGCACCTTTGGGGCGGCGCGATGCCGGACTGATTCGTGCCGTTTTTGGCGCCGGTCGGCGGACATCGCGCCGATTGCGGAGAATCCCGCCCATTGTACTGGAAGCAATTGAACCCTTTGAACATGTAACAGTCTCCATCTCCTCACAGGTAAGTTATACTCTTGTCCTTTCATTAAGGTGCAGGAACTCAGGGCTGAATTCGCCATTCTGGAGACAAAGTGTTGTCGCCGTTGTGAAAACGGTGGAATTTCACGGCGGTGTGATCGGGTCCACAGCTGCAGCGATTCAACCGCTCCCAAGGGGCTAGCATGGGCGTATCGGGAATCACAGCACGCTGTTAACGGACCGGCGGGCGATTCGCCGGTTCCGTGATTGACACGACGCCGTGGCTGCACATAATGCATTCTCCCCCTCCCACACACAAGCGTCGCAGCCAACATGGCCGCAAGGAGGGCAGCGCCGCAATTCCGGGATGCCGAACTGGAGACCCTCCTGGAGGAGGCTGGTGCTATACCCTGGGCTGGGACGGAGGCCATCTGGCACCATCGTTCGCCATGCCTGGGCGGAGGTGGGAGCCACCGTCAGCGCCATCAGGGAGGGGACCTGGACTGGAGACCTGTGCAGAAACATCTGCATGACACCCTCAGGGCGGCCAGGGCGAGTACCCAGCGCTGTGTCCCTGGCACTAGCCCCCCCCGACTCCACACACATGTGACCCGCACCCCCCCCCCAGGGGGTTAGCCCGACCCCCACCCTGACCCACATGGCTGCACCCATGCCAGCCGCAATGGCCGTGTGCCCTGGCCACTGATGCCATCAGATACCCAACCCCCGGGCTGCATGCGCCAGGCAGTCTAACACTGTTTCTGTTTGTGTTTGCACTCCCCCCAGGACAAGGCTGCGCACAACGGCCGGGAGCGGGTGAAAACCAGAGGGGGACCACCAGACATGCGTCCCCTCACCATGCCCGAGCAGAAGGCACAAGGCATTGTCGGCGGGCCGGAGGAGATGGATGTCACCGACGCAGAGGTCGGCGACGTGCCACAAAGTGAGCCCCCCAGCCTGATTGCGGGTCCCCACGACAAATGTGTGCCCACCCCTACCCTCAACACCCCTCACTCCACACCCAACCCCCCTCACCCCACACCCCAACCCCCCCTCACCCCACACCCCAACCCCCCTCACCCCACACCCAAACCCCCTCACCCCATACCCCAACCCCTCTCACCCCACACCCCAACCCCCCTCACCCCACACCCCAAACCCCCTCACCCCACACCCCAACCCCCCTCACCCCACACCCCAAACCCCCTCACCCCACACCACAACCTCCTCACCCCACATCTCAACTCCCCACATCCCAAATGCCCTCACCCCACACCCCAACCCCCCTCACCCCACATCCCTCATCCTCTCACCCCAGTCCTCACCAGCTCACGCCTCATCCCCGTCCGGCTGTCTAACCATACATTCCCTCTTGTGTCTTACAAGACCAGCCGGGGGTGGTCCTGGCCCATCCGGAGCCCCCTGCCCTCAGCACGTGCCAGAGCCCCAGACAGCCAAGCACCGCTGGGTAGAGCAGCTGGAACAGCAGCCTTCTGCCCGGGACGACCCAGGACACCACAACCCAGGACACCACGACCCAAGACACAACGACCCAGGAAACCCCGGAGTTCGGGTTGGAGGACACTGACTTTCCGTCACAACTGTCTCCTACACTGTCCCCCATCTCAGAGACTATCACCTTGGTTGGGCAAATTAGTGAGGAGGCTTCTGGGACACTCACTGGTGCACACCTCACAGTCGTTCTGGTTCAGCAAGTGGAGGTAGGAGCAGGCAAGGGGCTGGACGGTCGGAGGGCAGCCCATGTTGTTAACTTTTACTGTTTGACTTTTAATTTGGCTCTGTTTAATTACTTTTGCTCAAGAGTCGCCAGGTATCTTTCGATACCGCCACAAGGTTCAGAACCAAATACTGATCAAAGACTCGACACACCTGTTAGTAAGTTCAAAAGCAATGCTCATTTATTTACACAGTCAAATCTACTCATGCATGAACTCTACAAACTAAACTATCACTATTACTAAAGCCTATACTTAGCTTCGGGTGCCCACTCAGTCAGAGGAACAATGGCCGTTGTTCGGTTCTGAGGCTGCTGGGTTGAGCTGTTTACAGGGTAGCAACTAGGAGCGTCTATCTCGTAGCGTGCGTTGACTTGGGACTTACTTGGTCTGATGCAGCTGCTAGGCTGGTCTCTCTCTTCACTGAGAGCCGAAGCCAAAGAAGAAGGATTCTCCCTTGGGGAATACCTTTTATACTAAAAAGGGCTTTGTGCGCATTTGGGCGGGCCTTGAATTTGGCCGCAATTAATTGGGCCTTTCCCAATCATTCTTATCGATCTTCCTCCAATAGAGGGGTGGTTCCCTGATCGCTGGGCATGTCCTGGTGACTGTCAATCTGCTTTGTCTTAGCTTCTTCTGGCGACGGGGTGTCTGCCTTAACATTGTGTCTAAATGTTTCCCTTTTGTCCCCGGAGATGGCTCATTAGTATGTAGATTGTTTGGTAGTTTCTGTCCTGTCTGAGAGTTTACGGTTCTAATCAACAGACAGACCTTGCACCTGCTCGTTTCTTAGTATTGTCCATTTTCCCTGCATTCTTTGCGAGTGTCCATTCTGTAACCGGGCGGTGGCCATCCCAGATGGCTACACACAGCCCCAGCAACCAGCTGCCGACCAGACTCGTGGAAGATCCAGTCCCTCCCATAGTACATGTGCAGGCATAGACCCAGGGACTGGAGGAGGAGATGACGGCCGGCTTCCTGACCCTGCAGGGGCAGGTGGAGGAGTCCATCCGCGTGCAGGAGCAGGGCCTGATGCCGGTCATGCGTGCCACCCAGGCCGAAACCACGCGGGTGGCGTCCGCGGTGGAGGCAGTGGCGGTGACGGTGTCGGACATGGGTCAGCGTGTGCAAAGCCTGGGGCATTCTGTGCAGGCGGGGGCTGAGGCCCAGAACAGGGCTGCCCTCTCACAGGCAACCATGTGTCAGAGCCACTTGGAGATTGCAGCGGCTCTCCTCAGCGTGGCCCAGTCACAGCAGGCCATTGCTGAGAGCATCAGTGGCATTGCCCAGGTGCTGGCCTGCGTCGCGCAGACACAGAGGGAGGTGGGACAGTCCCAGGCGGAGATGGCACACTCCCTGTGCTCCATGGCCGCAAACATTCAGACCCTTGCTGCTACCAGAGCGGGCATCCAGGACCGGCAGGGCCAGATGTGGGTGGGGCCTCGGGGGATGGCTCCACTCACACCCCAGTCCCATGGAGAAGCCCAGGGGCCAACAGCACCCCGAGGGAGGAGGAGGTGCTGGGGCCCGTGCCGGTGACTCCTGCAAGGGAGGTCCCAGTACAACGCAGCACCTCTGACTCCACATGCCCATGCTACCCATTGTCCGTGTGCATCTGGTGGGCAGCGGGCACCACGCCACCTGGGACGTCCGTGGACCAGCTGCACCCATCCAGGCTGGGCAGCCCGAGGAGATGTGCGCCAACGGTGACCCTCGTCGCAGGGCAGGAGTCACAGCAGTCCGCCTCCACTTCTGCTGTCCCACCTGGGGAACCACCTAGGCGCAGTGTTAGGGCCCGTAAGGCCAGAAGGTTAGGCACCAGTTATGTTGGCACAGGTGCAGGGCACAGTTTAGTTATAGGGGCTAGGGCACAGACTGTATATACCTCTTCATTAAACACCTGTTAACACTGTTGAAGCCTGCCTCTGAGCTCTGCCGGATGGGTGTGGGTGTGGGGCGGTCAGTGATGGCCATTGGGAGTGAGGAGTGGTGGACGAGTGGGGCCCAGTGGGTGGACTGTGCAGCCCCACCCCCTCCCCCGACCGCTCCCATCACCCTGTCCCCAGCTATTCGACAGAGCCATGTAATGGACTGGCCAGCTCGCATGCAGGGATCACCAGGTGGAAGGTGCGACTGTTGACATGAGCCAGACATTGTCTAACGATGTTGAGCATGGAGCTCATCGCAGAGTGGGCTGTCATCAACCTCCATCCCATGGACCAGACCCGCTGTCACTGTCAACCCAGTGCCACCGGCCGCTGTCAATGTCAACCCAGTGCCGCAGGTGTATATAACGGAGGGGGTTATCATTGCGGGTGGTTTGATGGCACGGGGGATGTGGATGGCGGTGGTGGCAAGTGATGGTGTTTGGTTGTGAAGGAGTGTGGTACTATGGTGTCCATGCCCCTGCCCAGCATCCTCCCCCACCCAGTTGGTGAAACATGGCTCGATTAATGTGTCCCGTGCTTGCTGTCCCTGGCGGTTCCGTTGAATGGCCTCCCGTGCCTGGTCAGCCCCCATGTTCCGCTCATTGTCCCCCTCCCCCTCATCCTCCTCATCTGATGAGACCTGCCCTTCCTCCTCATCCTCCTCCTTCACATCGTCCCTCTGCTGGGCTATATTGTGGAGGACACAGCAGACCACAACGACACGGCCGACTCTCTTGGCCTCGTACTGGAGGGCCCCTCCAGAGCGGTCCAGGCACCTGAAGCGCATCTTCAGGACCCCAAAGTACTCCTCGCCCACACTCCTGGTCGCACAATGGGCTTCATTGTAGCGGGTCTCCACATCGGTCTGTGGCCTCCGTATGGGCGTCATCAGCCACGACCGCAATGGGTAACCCCTGTCGCCCAGCAACCAGCCCCGCAGATAGGTAGGGGTGGCGCTTGAACATGTCGGGGATCACAGATTGCGTCAGTATGAAGGAGACATGTACACTGCCCGGGTACCAAACACAGACGTGCAAGATCCGCAGCTGGTGGTCACAGACCACCTGAACATTCTTTGAGTGGTACCCCTTTCGGTCCACAGGGTACTGGATATAATGGTCCGCAATGGCATACAGGGTGTCCGTGACGGAGCGGATGCACCTGTGCACCGATGTCTGTGAGATGCCAGACAGGTCCCCACCCGGCAACTGGAATGACCCCGTCGCGGAGAGGTTGAGGGCCACCGTCACCTTGACGACCACCAGTAGCGGGTGTCCTCCACCATTCCCATGCGATGCCAGGTGTGTCATCATGTGGCAGATGTGTCTCACTGTCTCTCTGCTCATCCGCAGTTTCCTCCTGCATGCCTGGTCCGGGAGGTCCTCAAAGGACATTTGGTCACGGTATGCGCGTGGCCTCCTCCTCCTCCTCCTCGTCCTGTTCCCCCTCCTCATCCTGTCGGGCAGGTGGCGCTCCAGCATGATGGCTGCCACCTGCCCCTCTGCAGCCCACTCCTCTGCTGCAGGCTCTACCACCTCTCTGAGCCGCCCCCGCTCACGCTGCCACAGGGTTGCATGCAGGGCAACGGCAGCTGCCACGGCGGCCAACAGCGCTGGTTGATGACCGAACATGATTATCTGCAGGGGGTGAGGGGAACATATGTCATCGTGGCGCATACACCCATGCACAACCAGGTACCATGGGCTACATGGTGGCCCCGGTTGCCCCCCAGCCCCGCATGTGCCCCACTCCCGCACCCCGACCCCGTTGGTGCCCCTGGTCCTGGCGCCCATCCCTGCTGCCACGGCCACAGTTTGATGGCACTGCCCTCACTAGGACTTGCCGTCAGTGTGGCCCTGGGTGGTCCCCTGGTGGGTGTCGCCGGTTGAGTGGGGTGGCCATGGAGGGGGGTGGCGGCACCCACCCATACGGCCGTTTTCTCGGTGTCCACCTAGGGGCTGGGGTGGGTGGTCTACAAGATGGCCATCGTAATCTGGGCACCGCCCTGTCCTGCCGGCAGCTCCCCAGCTGCTCGGCCTATCGCCCCCCTTCCTCTCCCCTCCCCGGCCCTGGCAGGGCCCCTTCCCCCGCAGAAAGCACGGCCGGTGTCTGATACAGGAGCCCGCAGTCCCCCCACGCTACCTCCTACCTCCTCCTGCAGCCGCCTCAGCCAGAACACCAGCTTCACGATTTTTAAAATCATGTTAGAAACACGGCGTCGGGAAATCGGCCCATCCGGGGTGTAGAATCGCTGAGGCCCCGGAGAATCAGTCGTCAGGGCAGATAATGAGATGCGCACTGTACTTTCGAGCTGCGCGACGGGCACCACCATTTCGTCGAGTTGGGGGGTCTGGCGAATGCCGAATCAGCGCAAATCCACCGTCAAGCCCGATTTCGGCCTCAGAGCCGATTCTCCGACCGATCGCGTTCCGCGTTTTCGGCATCACTGCACGGAGAATCCAGCCTTCAATCTACTTTGCTAGCCAGCAGCAAGTCGCTGCTCCATTCAAGCATTTGACCACAGACACTTTTTTCGTGCTCCCCATTAACTTTCCTATGAATTAATTTTGCCTGGTGCTCCTCTCTGTCCCAATCCCTGCTCTCAGCAAAGATCAGCAAATATTTAAAATCAATTTTGAAAGTTATGAAGCCTGAGATGATACTTTTACGCCCAGATACAGCCATTAGCTTTTAAGTAGGCAAGTCCATTTAAATTTCTATTGCCAGACAGATAGTTCGCATTTCCAGTTAAGCTTAATGTCAGTGAAAGCTAAAGTTGTGATCGGAGCTTATAATGATTATTCAAAAGATTTCATTGCAAAGTCAATTGTGAGGCAAGTCAAAGAAATGTGAACCTTCAACCATAGAACCATAGAATTCCTACAGTGCATAGGCTCAATCAAATATAAATTCTTCTAGGGTGTTTTGCACTTTACCTAGGTTATCTTTTCATAGATCATAGAATTTACAGTGCAGAAGGAGGCTGTTCGGCCCATCGAGCCTGCACCGGCTCTTGGAAAGAGCACCCTACCCAAGCCCAAACCTCCACCTATCCCCATAACCCAGTAACTCCACCCGACACAAAGGGCAATTTTGGACACTAAGGACAATTTAGCATGGCCAATCCACCTAACCTGCACATCTTTGGACTGTGGGAGGAAACCGGAGCACCCGGAGGAAACCCACGCACACAAGGGGAGAATGTGCAGACTCCACACAGAGAGTGACCCAAGCCGGGAATCAAACCTGGGACCCTGGAGCTGTGAAGCAATTGTGCTAACCACTATGCTAATGTGCTGCCCATTGACTTCAAAGAGATCAGGTCGAGTGCAAAGGATCTACAATTTTACTACCTCCCAAGAAGAATAGATACCCCGGTGTCTCCTTATATTTTAGCCCGTCTCTTCCTCACTGTCACATACATGCTGGATGCCAGGGATTCACAGATGATTCATAACATTATTAGAGCGCAAATGATAGGCTGGTCTATTTTTATCATTTGCATGTCATTAACATACCCAAACCTACAGGCGATTAGATATATTCCTAACGATCATACCTGGCAGAATCACATAATTAATGGATGACAGCTAAGAGCTGCTGGAGTGGCCCCTGAAAAACATCTCACCTCAAACTAATACGACTCCAGTGGAAAACGCTGCCACTTGTGTTTGCAATGTGAAGGAATTACTTTTTTTAATCCTAATGTTCACAGATCACTGAAAGTGGCAACGCAGGTCGATAAGGTAGTCAAGAAAGCATATGACATGCTTGCCTTTATCGGTCAGGGCATTGAGTATAAAAATTGGCAAGTCATGCTGCAGCTGTACAGAACCCTGGTTAGGCCACACTTTGGATACTGCGTACAATTCTGGTTGTCACACTACCAGAAGGATGTGGATGTTTTGGAGAGGGTACAGGAGAGGTTTGCCAGGATGTTGCCTGGTCTGGAGGGTATTAGCTATGAGGAGAGGTTGGATAAACTCGGATTGTTTTCACTGGAACGACGGAGGTTGAGGGCCGACCTGATCGAGGTTTACAAAATGATGAGTGGCATAGACAGAGTGGATAGTCAGAGGCTTTTTCCCAGGGTGAAAGAGTCAATTACTAGGGGAAATAGTAAGAAGTCTTACAATACCAGGTTAAATTCCAACAGATTTGTTTGGAGTCACGAGCTTTTGGAGCGCAGCTCCTTCATCAGGTGAGTCCTGCGAGGAGCTGCTCTCCGAAAGCCAAACAAACCTGTTGGACTTTAACCTGGTGTTGTAAGACTTCTTACTGTGCTCACCCCAATCCAACGCCGGAATCTCCACGTTAGGGGAAATGGAACATAGAACGTACAGTGCAGAAGGAGGCCATTCGGCCCATCGAGTCTGCACCGTAACCCAATAACACCTCCTAACCTT
Source organism: Scyliorhinus torazame (assembly GCF_047496885.1). Lineage (NCBI taxonomy): Eukaryota > Metazoa > Chordata > Chondrichthyes > Carcharhiniformes > Scyliorhinidae > Scyliorhinus > Scyliorhinus torazame. Next base: position 211,694,669 of record NC_092714.1, read on the forward strand.
TTTGGTCACTAAGGGCCTCTTAAATATCACTGTCATATCTGCTTCCACCACTTACCCCGTCAGCATGACCCAGGCGCTCACCACCTTCTGTGTAAAAAACTTGCCTCACACATCTGTTTTAAACTTTCCCCCTCGCACGGAGTCTGTGCGTTTTCCCCATGTCTGTGTGGGTTTCCTCCGGGTGCTCCGGTTTCCTCCCACAGTCCAAAATGTGCAGGTTAGGTGGATTGGCCATGCTAAATTGCCCCTTATTGTCCAAAGGGCTAGGTGGAGTTATGTGGATAGGGTGGGGGCCTGACCCCAGGTAGGGTGCTCTTTCAGAGGGTGGATGCAGACTTGATGGGCCGACTGGCCTCCTTCTGCACTGTAGGGATTCTATTAGTCAGTATTGGTGGAGATAAAATAACTAGGCTTAGAAAATACTCATGGGAGTAGTTTATAAGCTCCCCATCAATAGCTATATTGTTGGACAACAAGAAATAAGAGGAACACAAGCAATGCGACAATTGTGGAGAACTTTAATCTTCATGTAGACTGGACAAAGCAATTCGAAGTAAATGTACTTTTAAGGTGAGTTCATTGCATATGTTTGAGAAATTTCCCTGGAACAATATCTCATGGAACACACCTGGGAAAATGCTATTTTAAATCTTGTTTTTTAATATGACAGGACTCATTCGTAATCATATAGTGAGAATCTCTGGGAAAGAGTGATCATAATATGATGGAATTTCACAATGGTCTGAATTGTACCAGCCCTCTGGAGACAAGCTGGAAGGCAGGCGACCTCATAAAATAGCAGCGGAAGGCATCAGGAGGGGAGCCTGATGTCTTCCAATCACTATGAGATATTCTCAACAGGCCGAAAACGCAGTAGTGTAGCTGTCTGCTGACTGGAGGGAGGCAGCCAATTAAGCAACGTAATTTGTTTTTTGTTTATAATCTTTATTGTCACAAGTAGGCTTACATTAACACTGCAATGAAGTTACTGTGAAAAGCCCCTAGTCGCCACATTCCGGCGCCTGTTCAGGTACACAGGGGGAGAATTCAGAATGTCCAATTCACCTAACAAGCACGTCTTTCAGGACTTGTGGGAGGAAACCGGAGCACCCTGAGGAAACCCCCGGAGGCATGGAGAGAACGTGCAGACTCCGCACAGACAGTAACCCAAGACAGGAATTGAACTGGGACCCTGGAGCTGTGAAGCAACAGTGCTAACCACTGTGCTAGTAATTAATAGTTACTTTCCACAGAGGGCCACCCTGGAGGCAGAGGCCATCCCCACAGCTCTGACACCACCACTGGATGATTCAACCCTTCCAATCACCAGGACCTGCCTAGCATCAGCACAGTGAAAAACATTTATGGTCCTTGAGGACACCGCAAGATGGAATTCTCTCCCCATCCTTCTCTCTGCAGCTTCAGCATTGGCCACCTCTATTGGTGACACTGCCGGACCTCTGATTGGCCCAGCAGCTCTGAGAGGCAGGCCGCCACTCTCAATTGGATGACGATCCTGGCAGCAGCCTATGAAGTGTCTCCGCTGGTACTATTCCACTCAAGGTTCTGTTGTCCAATCACATGGACTCGGCATCCACTTTGGATCCCTGTGTGGTTGAGGGTCAACCTGGAATTTGATAAGATTCTAACCATTGATTTTGAAATTGAGGGGCGAACTTTGAGCCTGTGTTAGCCATCAGCGAGAACAGCGATTTGGGCGCAAAACCCTGCGAGAATCGGGAAAGGCGATCTCACTGGCCAGATAGCAATTCCCCACTTTCCACAGCCCTCACCAGTGACATGACGTGATTCCCAGCCAGGAAGGTCAGGGAATTCCATTAAATAGATAAGCATCTAATGAGCGAGCCCTCCTGCCGGGACTTCGCCCCTCACCGAATTGTCATTGGTCGCCAGCATGACGTCACGCCAGCGCGATTTACAGCAGCTGTATAAAATCGAGCACCTGACGATCTCAGCTCTGAAGGGAGTGTTGGAGGGAGCTCTTCGGTCACCATTACCCTCCAAGGTATCCATTGGAGAAGGGCACCAGAGAGGATGCGGGCAGACTAGATAAGTGCTACCTGGAGCCTGGGGAAGGCAGGAGGTTGCTTGTCAGCATTTCAAGGGGAGTGGAGCAGGGGTGGCTTATGGCCCTTCTGCTTTGGTCCTCCAAGTTTTCAAGGGTTCTGGTTGGTTGCTGTGTATGGTTTCAATCCTTGGGTCCCCTTTGCTGGGGTTGTGCCCATTTCGCGCCTGAGGGATTGCCCTTCTAGAGTTGGAGCTGGAGGAGGGTGGGAGCTGGTGCAATCACTGGGTCAGCACAGGGGGCAACTGTGAGGTCCCTGAGTGGGGTCCTGTGAAATACCAGCTGCATGGGCAGAGTGGGGGACTCTGACAAGGGATGTTGAGCAGCTACATGAGGGCAGAACCTCCTCACACAGGGGGAGGAGTAATTCAGACAAAGTGAACCTCGAACCTTCAGTCTGCAAAGTGCATCCTCAGGACCTGAGTGTTCTGGAAGGGAAAAGCACATGAGAGAGCTGGGGGAATGGCGATGCCACCCAAGAATGAAGGTGACTGCAAATTGCTGTCTCAACATGAATCAGGTGTGCCTCATCTGCCACATGGAGAAGCCAGTTGCCTGTTCAGCTCGCTGACCCTTCTTTGACAAGTCAATTATGCCAATTTAGGCAGTGCCGCAATGCTTGAGTGTGCCACTGATTAGTTCCCAATAGTTAACCCATTGGGAGCTGAGCCCCTAAGCATTGAACACCAAGGCTTATACCCACCTCTCCATGACAGAAAGGTGTCACACATGTCGCCCCCTAATACAAGGCAGGAGGGTAGAGGTGCTCACCAGTTGAAGCAGAATATAGACATAGACATAGAACATACAGTGCAGAACGAGGCCATTCGGCCCATCGAGTCTGCACTGACCCACTTAAGCCCTCACTTCCACCCTATCCCCATAACCCAATAACCCCTCCTAACCTTTTTGGACACTAAGGGCAATTTAGTATGGCCAATCAACCTAACCTGCACATCATATTAGAACGTGGCCAGACGAGTCAGGACACCAGGGCCAAGCGCTTCGGCCTCATGGTTGGTCTGGCTCAGGTGCAGGGTGTCATCGACTGCACTCACATAGCTCTGCATTCCCCATGGTGGCATGGGGTGCTGGTTATCAACTGCAAGTGATTCCACTCCCTCAATGTTCAGATAGTACGTGACCATGCTATGCGCATTATGCAGGTATGTGTCCATTTCCTGGGGAGCATCCATGACAGCTACATCCTGGGATGTTCGCAGATCATAGTCATTTTTGAGGGAGAGCAGCGACTGGAGGGATGGCTCCTCAGGGATAAGGGATACCCACTCAGGCGGTGGCTGATGATTCCATTGTGGACACTAACGTGCCCTAGTCGAGAAGGCAATCAAGATACAGTTTTGGGTGCATGGAGGAACCCTTCAATACTGCTCCCAGAGGATGTCCCACATCACAGTGGGCTGCTGTGCTCTGCACAACCTGGCATTACAGTGGGAAGAGCAGCTGGACCAGGAACAGATGGAGGAGCACCACATCTTCTCGGATGAGGAGATCGAGAAAGGTGGCAAGGAGAAACCAGCGGAGGAGGCAGAGGAAGGATCATGGACGATGGCGAAGACCCACATGGGGCGTAGAGCTAGGGATTCTCTCATCATCTCTCAGTTTGGGGACGAGCAGGAGGGTGACAAACCTCTCCCAACATGGAATTTTACATTTACTCACAACTGTGGGGCTTAAGGGAGGTCACCGTGATGGTTGCACCATTCATCGACAGGGCGTTAAGGTGACTGACTGGACACAGGAGAATGATGATGGCTTGCAGTGAGGACAGAGCGATGCTCATCTTAACCTCTGTAAATTGTCTGACTTCTGCCGGACAGAGAGCTGTGCACATCCTGTCATTGACCTCGGGGCACAGAGGGGCAGAATAACACATCTCAGATACTACTGCCTCCTCCGCGGCCAGGTGTCCCGCTGTTCTTCTCCACCTACTGACGAGGTGGACAAACTCTCACACTTTTCCAGCCCATGACATCCTCATAACTAGAGAATATGGGCAGACATGAGAGGCCTGAGCGTTGGGCTGAGGGTGAGCGTTGGGCTGAGGGTGAGAACCTTCCATGGATGAAGGTTTCAGGGGGGCACTGGGGCGTCCTGCACATTTTTACTGTGTCAATTTGGGAGCTGGGAGAGACGTAGCACTGTCATTCTCACACTCCATAGGGAGGAAACACCAGGTTTGTACAGGAGTTTGCAGTGCATGGCACCATGACATGACAGCATGGAGGTTCTTTATGGGTAACCCAAGTGAATTTTAATGCAAGCTAGTTATTACAATGGTGACTTATTTCTAGTCATGCCTAGGTTCACCAGTTCCCACTAGGCTATCATTTCTTAGCCTTCCTCACCCTCCTGCTTTGTCTAGGTGCATCCCCATGATTCACAGCTGAGGTTGAGGCAGCCTACTGACTTCCAAGCCCTGTTGCCTGAGATGACCTTGGCGGGCATCCCCTGAGAGTCGGGACCTTGTGGATCCAGGACGGATTTCAGGCAGCACAGGTGTTGCATTGCTGCCCTCCTCAGTGTGCGGGGCAGGAGGTGTGTCACTTACAGGGAGCGGGGTATCAGATGGGGTGCACACCCAGGGTGTCCTGGATGGAAGGCCCGGGCTGAGCTCCTGCCAATCTTCTTCTCTACATGTGCCCGGGGGACCCTGGGCTCCTCCTTGTGATAGAGGGGCAGCTGCATTGAGATCCAAAACTCTGCCATCCTCAGGCATCGACGCTCGTGGGTTCCTACTATTGCCTGCACCATGTAGCTGAAGCTGTGGGGCTCATGCCCTCAGCCTTGTTAGTTATGAGCTGAGCAATAGAGCTGATATCCCCCTCTGTAGAGTGCATGTCCTGCACCAAGGGCTCCGCTGCGGATAGCACCCTTACAGTGTTGGCCATGTTGCATTGGAGTGATGGCACAGTCTCCTCAGACAGAAGGTGATGGGACTTCTCTAGTTGGCCTTGCAATCCGAGTAGGGGAGCTTTCATCCCTTCCTGATGCTTGCAACTCTGCTTTTGCAGCTCTGGGACAACTATACCCAGGAGCATGTCATTGGCCCGAGACTCAGCAAAGTCCTGGGCTACGGCATCCCTCCAAGAACTGGATCTCTGGGACACCCCTGCCGCCACCTGTTGTGGATCATCAGGTATGAGGCGCTCACCCATGAGTGACTCAGAAGGCTGCCTACTACTTATTCACACAAAGGTGTGGGTATCTGCGCTGGTCGAGGGTGCGGGTGATAGCTGTGACACTGTGGTGGTATGTATTAGGGGTAATACGGTACACCACAATGCCGACAGGCTATTGGTAGATGGATACCGGGTCCTGATAGGATCTGCCGCCTACTGGGTTCCACCCAGAAATGCCGGTATAAGAACCCGGATTTCTCCCAGCAGCTGCATTCTGTAACCGAGCTGCTGGGGAACAAGTTCTGCTCAATAAAGCCTTTAATTGATGTTACCGCAACCTGCCTTGCATCATATTGACAGTCCTACAATTTATTGAGCAGACTTAAATAAAAACGACGTAGGAATATGGAGCTCCGCATCACCCCAGAGTGCCTGCGAATCGCACCCCAAGCAGCTAACGCGACCTCTATCTTTAAACATTGGCTAGCGTGTTTTGAGGGCTACCTCCGAACGGCCCCCGGCAAACCAACGGATGAACAGAAGATGCAGGTCCTCTATTCCAGGGTGAGTCCCGATGTCTACTCACTCATCGAGGACGAGGACGATTTCCCCGCGGCCATCGCCACGCTGAAAGACATCTACATCCGGCCCACCAACCAGGTTTTTGCACACTACCAGCTCGTCAAACGACGACAACTTCCCGGAGAATCGCTGGACGAGTTCTATAACGCCCTGCAGATCATGGGAAGAAACTGCAACTGCCCGGCGGTAACGGCGAACGAACACACGGAGCTCCTGGTCCGCGATGCATATGTGGCAGGTTTGGCTTCATCCCAGATCCGCGAGGGGCTTCTGGAGAAAGAATCTCTGGGTCTCACAGAAGCTCGGGCCGTGGCGGCATCCCTCGATGTGGCCTCGCGTAACGCCCGCGCATACACCCCCGACCGCACTGCAGCCCCTTGGGCTCCGTGGACCCCCGCCGCGATCGACTCTCCGGCACCCCCCCCCCCCCATCCCCCACAAACCTGCGCGGCCAGAACCCCAGACCAACCGGGGGGGCCCCGCTGCTATTTTTGTGGCCAATCCAAAACATCCCTGGCAGCGCTGTCTGGCCCGCTCGGCTACCTGCAAAAGCTGCGGCAAACAGGGCCACTACGCCGCGGTGTGCCAGTCCCGGGGGGTTGCCGCAATCTCCGGGGAAGAAACGGGACCACCGACTCAGCCCCCGCAGCGACCCACGTGCGGCCAACGGATGCCGCCATTTTGGGCCCCGGCCGCCACGAGGGAGAGATGGGCGCCGCCATTTTGTCCACCCCAGACCGCGTGCGATCTGTGGACGCCGCCATCTTGGCTGACAGGAAAGGACCCGACACAGACGGCCCCATACTGCCTGACAACGATGATCTGCTGCGACAATCACGCTTGGCATCGATGACCCTGGACCAGTCGCGGCCCCGGACGCTCCGGACAGCAACGACTACAGTCCTGGTGAATGGGTACGAGACGCCGTGTCTAATCGACTCTGGAAGCACAGAGAGTTTTATTCATCCGGACACGGTAAGACGCTGTTCCCTCGTAATTCGTCCCAGAAAATTTTCCTGGCGGCGGGGTCCCACTCCGTTGAGATCAAAGGGTTCTGCATCGCTAACCTAACGGTGCAGGGGAGGGAGTTCAAAAATTACCGGCTGTATGTCCTCCCCCATCTCTGTGTGCCCACACTCCTGGGGTTAGACTTCCAATGCAACCTCCAGAGTTTAACATTTAAATTTGGCGGCCCTATACCCCCACTGACTATCTGCGGCCTCGCGACACTCAAGGTTGAACCGCCTTCCTTGTTTGCGAACCTTACCCCGGATTGCAAGCCCGTCGCCACTAGGAGCAGACGGTACAGCGCCCAGGACCGAGCATTCATCCGGTCTGAAGTCCAGAGGCTGCTGAAGGAAGGCATCATCCAGGCTTGCAAAAGTCCCTGGAGAGCCCAGGTGGTAGTCGTTAAGACCGGGGAGAAACAGAGGATGGTCATCAACTATAGTCAAACCATCGACAGGTACACTCAGCTATATGAGTACCCTCTCCCCCGCATATCCGACATAGTCAATCGGATTGCACAGTACAAGGTTTTTTCCACCGTGGACCTCAAGTCCGCATACCACCAGCTCCCCATTCGCCCCGGTGACCGCAAGTATACTGCCTTCGAAGCAGACGGGCGGCTATACCACTTTTTAAGGGTTCCATTCGGCGTCATGAACGGAGTCTCGGTCTTCCAACGAGAGATGGACCGAATGGTTGACCAGCACGGTTTACGGGCCACGTTCCCGTATCTCGACAACGTCACCATCTGCGGCCACGACCAGCAGGACCACGACGCCAACCTCCGAAAATTTCTCCAGACTGCTAACGCCCTCAACCTCACGTACAACAGGGAAAAATGCGTGTTCAGCACCGACCGTCTAGCCATCCTGGGCTACGTAGTGCGTAATGGAGTGATAGGCCCCGACCCTGAACGCATGCGCCCCCTCATGGAGATCCCTCTCCCCCACTGTGCCAAAGCCCTGAAACGCTGCCTGGGCTTCTTTTCTTACTACGCCCAGTGGGTTCCCCAATACGCCGACAAGGCCCGTGCACTAATCCAGTCCACTACTTTTCCCCTGTCGACAGAGGCATGCCAGGACTTCAGCCGCATCAAGGCGGATATCGCAAAGGCCACAATGCGCGCCATCGATGAGTCCCTCCCCTTCCAAGTCGAGAGCGACGCATCAGATGTAGCTCTGGCGGCCACGCTCAACCAAGCGGGCAGACCCGTGGCCTTCTTTTCCCGAACCCTCCACGCTTCAGAAATCCGCCACTCCTCAGTTGAAAAGGAGGCACAAGCCATAGTGGAAGCTGTGCGATGCTGGAGGCATTACCTGGCCGGTAGGAGATTGTCTCTCCTCACTGACCAACAGTCGGTTGCCTTCATGTTCGATAATGCACAGCGGGGCAAGATCAAGAACGACAAGATCTTGCGGTGGAGGATCGAACTCTCCACCTACAATTATGAGATCTTGCACCGTTCCGGAAAGCTGAACGAGCAGTCCGATGCCCTATCTCGCGGCACATGTGCCAACGTACAAGTGGACCGTCTACAAGTCCTTCACGAGGACCTCTGCCACCCGGGGGTCACTCGTTTCTACCACTTCCTCAAGGCCCGCAACCTCCCTTACTCCGTCGAGGACGTCCGAACAGTCACCAGGAACTGCCAGATCTACGCTGAGTGCAAACCGCACTTTTTCAGGCCAGATAGAGCACACCTGATAAAGGCCTCCCGACCCTTTGAACGCCTCAGTTTGGATTTCAAAGGCCCCCTCCCCTCCACCGATCGCAACACGTACTTTCTGAACGTCGTTGACGAATACTCCCGTTTCCCTTTCGCCATCCCCTGCCCCGACATGACCGCGGCCACGGTCATTAAAGCCCTCTGCACCATTTTTACACTGTTCGGTTTCCCCGCCTACATCCATAGCGATAGGGGGTCCTCCTTCATGAGTGACGAACTGCGTCAATTCCTGCTAAGCAAGGGCATAGCCTCGAGCAGGACGACCAGTTACAACACCCGGGGGAACGGGCAGGTAGAAAGGGAGAATGGAACGGTCTGGAAGGCCGTCCTACTGGCCCTACGGTCTAGGAGTCTCCCAATTTCCTGCTGGCAGGAAGTCCTCCCGGATGCCCTTCACTCTATCCGGTCCTTGCTATGCAACACGACTAACCAAACGCCTCACGAGCGCCTCCTTGTTTTCCCTAGGAAGTCCTCCTCTGGAACGCCACTGGCTGGCAGCTCCGGGACACATCCTGATCCGGAAACATGTACGGGCGCACAAGTCAGACCCGTTGTTGGAAAGGGTGCATCTCCTCCATGCGAACCCGCAATACGCCTACGTGGCATACCCCGATGGCCGACAGGACACGGTCTCCCTGCGGGACCTGGCGCCCGCCGGAGCTCCCCACACCCTCCCCACACCAATCACCCCCTCACTCCTGCCGGCTCATCCCGCAGCCACCCCCTTCCCGGGGGTTCGGTTCTCCTCCCAGGCCCGTCCAGGAGTAAGGAAACAGGGGACAGCGCTACGCTCCCAGAGACGACAGGACTCGAACCCGCCCGAGACGATCGAAAAGGATGACCAGGGCACCCACCCGGCTCATTGAATCGCTTTAATTCATCTCAATGTTTCAGTAGCCCGGTAAAAGCGGCATTATTGTGTATAGTTTATAGTTATGGCACAATGCCGACCCTGTTTGGCCCGTGTTGCCCGGTAAAAGCGGCATTATTGTAGATAGTTTATAGTTATGGCACAATGCCGACCCTGTTTGGCCCGCTGGCCCAGTTAAAGCGACAGCTTTGTTTATAGTTCAGAGTTACGGCACAGTACCGACCCTGTAAACCACTACCACCATGCGAACCACCATCCCGCCGGGTTCCTTTTCAACAAGGGGTGAATGTGGTGGTATGTATTAGGGGTAATACGGTACACCACGATGCCGACAGGCTATTGCTAGATGGATACCGGGTCCTGATAGAATCTGCCGCCTACTGGGCTCCACCCAGAAATGCCGGTATAAGAACCCGGATTTCTCCCAGCAGCTGCATTCTGTAACCGAGCTGCTGGGGAACAAGTTCTGCTCAATAAAGCCTTTAATTGATGTTACCTCAACCTGCCTTGCGTCATATTGACGGTCCTACAGACACTTCTTCAGTGCTGGGTCTCTGTGATGTCTCCCTCGGAGCTGCTCGGATCTGTGGCATTAGTGAAGGACAGGTGAACACTGATAGGAGAAGGATCACTCACATGAAGGTTGTACCATGGCTGGATTTTTTGAGGGTTCTCACTTGTGACTTTGGCCTCTGCACAGATGTGGTCCTGCTCCTCACCAACAAGCTCAAGGGCTTCTTCCTTGAATGGGATTAAGGTCTTGAGCTCCGTCATCACTCTGGTCGACTGTGCCCACTCACGCCTGTCGTGCTTGAGTTTGTCCTCCAGTGAGACAGATGGGGAGAATGTCGGCAGGAGTTGTGTCAGGTCAGATGGTACTATTGTCTGACAATGGCATGGGGGTGAGTGGGAATGGGGATGTGATGACCAGAGGAGCTACGAGGGGGATAATGAGGAACGGGAGAGGTTGACATTGCAAGAGCTGGGGCCCCGAGAGGTGGGTGGGAGTGAAATTTCCGTAGGGAAGTGAGGGGTTTGAAATGAAAATGAAATACACTTATTGTCACAAGTGGGCTTCAAACGAAGTTACTGTGAAAAGCCGCTAGTCGCCACATTCCGGCGCCTGTTCGGGGAGGCTTGTACGGGAATTGAACTCGCGTTGCTGGCCTGCCATGGTCTGCTTTAAAAGCCAGCTATTTAGCCCTGTGCTTACCCAGCCCCTTGTAAGGGGGGCTGCGGGATACATGAGAAGGCAGACTTACCCTGACTGTACAAAGGAGGTCATTCATCTTCTTTCTGCACCATAGTCCTGTCCTCTTGTGAAGTGAGCCGATGGTCAGAACCGCAGCTTGCAGCCTCCCAGGCAGAGTCTGTCACTATGCTGACAGGACACCTGCCGATCGAGCGTAGAGGATCTCCACCCCTGCTAGGCCCCATCCAGAAGCTTTCTCAGTGAAACGTGATACAGTCTTTCTGGCAGCCTTTCCCCCGATTAAACTTGAAGCAAGTGCTGGGGATGGAGTGTGGGGAATTAAATGGAGAGCCCCACTGATTGCAGCCATTAAGTTATGGAGGGCGAGTGAATCAGGGGCGGGCCAGCACAGGCACGATGTGAAACTCATGGAAAAAAATTATTGGTTAAACAGGCTGAATATGTGGCGTCTTTTTGTGCCGACTCTTGTGCAGGTGGGATTCTCTCCGGTTTTCTCAACAGGACCGACACTTTGAAAAAACGTCTGAATATTCCACTCTGATGTACAAAAGTTTGAAACTCAAATGTTAAATGTAAATTAAAGACTCTCACGGGTGTGAAGGGTGAGTTAGCTACGGTAGATTGGGAAATTAGATAAAAATGTATGACAGCAAATGAACAGGTGATCTTTCAAAGAAATATTTTAAAATTCTCAATTAATTTGCACTCCATTGAGAAATAAATACTCCATCAGGAGAAAGATTCATCTGTTGCTCGACAAACTAAGGTGAAGGATAGCGTTTGATAAAAGGAAGAGACCATGAAGAGGAGAAAGCCCGAGGATCAGGAGAGTTTTATTGATCAGCAACGGATGACCCAAAATCGATAAAGAGGGAGAAAGTAGAATACAGGAGTAAATTAGCCAGAAATATAAAAACATTGTGAGAGTTTCGACAAGTACATCAAAAGAGAGTAGTGAAAGTAAGTGTGGGTCCCTGAGATGCTGAAATAGAGTAAATTATATTGGGAATAAGGAAGTCATAGAGATGTTAAGCAAATATTTTGTGTGTATCTTCAAATATGTGATTGGCAAAAAAAGCAAATGTGATGTGGGAAAAAACGTTTTCACAAAGCAAGCGGTTTGTTTGGGTGTGCAATGCACTGGCTGGAAGTGTGGTGGAGGCAGGTTCAATCGAAGCATTCAAGAAGGCAATAGAAACAGTGTGCAAGGGTATGGGGAATGGAGAATGGCACTAAGTCATAAAGCTCATTGCAATGCAGACACAATGGGCTGAAATATCTCCTTCAGCGCCATTACAATTCTGTGATTCCAGAAGGCATAAAGAACATACCAGAAATATTCGGGAACCATTAGTCAAATAAGAGTGCAAAGTTTAGAACAATTAATACTCGCAAAGGAAAGGCTACTGGAGAATCATAGGATCCCTACAGCGCAGAAGGAGGCCATTCGGCCTGTCGAGTCGGCACCGACTCTCTGAAAGAGCACTCTCCCTAGGCCCAATTCCCTCACATGATCCCCGTAACCCCATCCAGGGACAATTTAGCATGGCCAATCCACCTAACCTGCACATCTTTGGACTGTGGGAGGGAACCGGAGCAAATGCACACAGACACGAGAAGAATATGCAAGCTCCACACAGACAGTCACCCGAGGTTGGAATTGATCCTGGGTTTCTGGCGCTGTGAGGCAGCAGTGCTACCCACTGTGCCACTGAAAGTAATGTAACTGAAAGCCACCAAATTCCCTGGTCCTGAGGGCCTATAATTCTAGGGTTTAAAAAAAGGCTGGCTGCAGGGATAGTGAAAGCATTAGTGGTGATTTTTGAAAATTCGCTAGATTCTGAGATGCTCCCAGTGGATTGAAAGGTAGAAACCGTGGCACTACTGTTCAAGAAAGGAGGGAGAGAAAAATAAGAGTACTATGGGCCAGTTAGCCTGACATCAGTCATCAGGAATTGCTGGAATCCATTATTAAATGCTATGATTCGATTCGGGACCTATAACTTTTAAAAGAAAAATAGAATACTCAGCGACTGATAGAAATACACCAAAGGTACCTACAGGTACAGGACTTTGTCCAGAGGCAGGTTCCAAGCTTCCCTCACCTCCCTCTAAGGGGACTACAGGATAAGGTGATGTCAAAAAAAGGGGTTGGGGTGGGGCGGGTCTTGGAAATATATAAGGAATTGATAGAATGGGAAGGGGTCCCAATTGGGGAGGTGAAAAGGAAGTGAGAGGAAGAGTTGGGAGGGGAGTTGGAAGTTTGACTATTGGAAAAGGCCTTGAGGAGAGTCAATTCCTCCTCGTCATGTGCCAGGCTTAGCCTGGACAAGGTGGTCCATAGGACACATATGTCTATGGCCCGGATGAGTAGGTTTTTGCGGAGGTGGAGGACAGGTGCGGGCGGTGTGGGGGAAGCCCGGTGAATCACGTACACATGTCTTGGGCTTGCCCGAAGCTGAGGGGATTGTGGCAGGGATTTGCGGACTTCATGTCTGAGGTCCTGGAAGGGAGGTTTACTCCGAGTCCAGAGATGGCAATATTTGGGGTGTCGGAGGATCCGGGGGCCCAGGAGGGGAGAGAGGCCGATATTTTGGCCTTTGCCACCCTGGTGGCCCAGAGACGGATTTTGCTGGAACGGAGGGACTCGGACCCTCCAATATCAGGGGTGTGGGTCAGCGACATGGCAGGGTGGGGTCAGTGACATGGCAGGGTTTCTCAGGCTGGAGAAGATTAAGTTTGCCTTAAGAGGTTCAATTCAGGGGTTCGCTCGGAGGTTGCAGCCGTTCATCGACTTCTTTAAGGAAAACTGACTGTCAGCAGAAGGGGGGGAGGGGGAAAAAAAAGGGAGGCACGGCATAAAGATTGGGAATCTAATATACGGACAGTCAGGAGGTAGGGCGGGGGGGGGGGGGGGAGTTGAATATGTTATTCTGATGTTGTTGCGTGATTGGACTGCTCTGTTGTTAAGAATGTTTAAATGTTAAAATTATAAATGCTTCAATAAAATGTTTTCTAAAAGAATAAATAAACCAAAGGACAAGATTTCTAGACTTTTACTACAACAAACACATAAAATTAGAAAAATCAAACACTGCTTAATAGGCAGCTGATACATCGAACTCGAGCAGAGATCATGGGCGGAATTCTCCGTTGGCTGACGCAGGTTTCACGAAATGCGATTAGGCAGAGAATAGATTCCGATGCCAAATTTGAGCCAAATTGCAATTCTCCGTCACCTCGACAACGGCGTAAATGCGGAATGCACGTACAGTAAACATCGTTTGCATGTCATTAGCAGCCTGACCCGGTATTCTCTGGAGCCTCTACCATGCTCCGCCTCTGATGGGCCTAGTTCCTGATGACGCGTTTCACTTGTGCTTTCAAAAATCATGAAACCGGCCTCGTGGCTGATGAGGGAGAGAGAGAGGGTACGGAAAGTGTCCAACATCATCATAGTTTGCTGATAGTTTGTGCCCCTGGCCAGGGGGCTTCTGCCAGGACCGGGGGAGTAGTGGGGGTGTGGCCAAGTGGGCTGTGGGGTCAGGGTGGATGGACACGGAACATTATTGCCGCAGCCGCCCAGGCAGCCATGCAGCTGCGCATACCGCTGACTGCCCACTGTGAACTTAGCGCCACAGGTCATATAGGTGTCCCCCCAGTGCACCCCGTGGGGTGCCTTCTGGCCCCAACTGACCCATCAGCTGTATGGGCGCACAGGACTTGCGAGGTGGGAACAATTATATTCCCCGTGTCCCTTGCACAATACGGGCTACCCCGCTACGGAGGCAGGGGAAGCTCAGTTAACATTGTATATAAGGTGGGCCAGTTCAGACATGCTTGGGTACCACTGGGAGCAGTGTACCTTACACACTTGTAAATAAATCTTTGTTACTTTTGTTACAGGTGTGGATTCCCCGTGTCTTCATAAAAAAAAAAAAAGTTGGATTTCTGCTGGCAGGAAGACATTGGAGTTTGATGGTGAGCTGGTTTTCCCACTGATCCATGTCAGGTACCCCATTTGCAAGAGTTCACATGTCATGAATACTCATTAAAAATGCAAGTTGCTGGAATCACCTTCTCCCTCCTAATTACGTGCTGCACCAGCAGACCGGTCTGAATCACAACCGGATTTGAGTGGCATGTAGCTGTCCACCTTCATGTCACTCATCACTTTAAGGCGAGTGCAGCCTGATCGGCAACAACACTGCTCTGGGTCATCAGCGATGCCAAAGAAGCAGTGTTAGACCAGACTGTTGGAGGTGCCTGATTGGGCTCATGGTGGGCACCATGAGTGCGCATTAGGGCTACTCACAGTGGTTGCCTGCTGTGTGCAGTCAGGCTACTCATGGTGGGTGCCATAGGTGTGCAGGAAGGCAGCTCACAATGTCTGCTGCGCTTCTCCTGGAGGAGAGCACTCATGGTGTGCCTTGGATCTCAGGCAGGGCTGCACTCAAAACAGAGACCAACATGGTGACTGGGGGTGTGATGGAGACATGAGGGTGAAGGATGTCAGGGAGGATGGTTTTGGTTGGGGGATGGGTTGTTGGGGAATGATGGCAGGTCAAGAGAACTTTGGGGGTGGGAAAGGTGTAAACTGCCATTGAAGATTAAAATGCAGACAAAGTGGGGGTCGGTTGGATTCATTTGGCAGGTTATTTGTGTGGCACAAGAGGACGGGTTGCAGAAGAGACTCATGGAGGGGGTGAAGGATATGATGCTGTGATCAGTCCAGAGGGAGCCGTGGGTCTGAGTGACAAGCAGTCATAGTTCAGGGACGAAGGCCAAAAATTCAGGGTGTGAGATTAAAGGCAGCCTGGGGCTCTGGGCCATGCTACAAGTCTATGCATCACATAAATGTCATGGTTGCTCTCCAAGCAAGACCTATGTGCTCAATGGGGGTCAGGTACACCATGGTGTATGGGGCGTGATCATACTCTCACGCCCAGTGGTGATGGGGTTGTCTGGCTCATTATTGGGCTGCTGGTGGGATGGTTTAATGACCAGGAAGCCAGTGGTGTGAAGAACATAGATTTTATTTAAGGTAACATAAAGTCCGTCCGCGGGTAGCAAACTATTTGCACTACACAATTCCACTTGGACAACCGACATGCAGGTCCATGTCCAGGCTGGCCTTTTAACTCGATTCTTTTGAGCCCCTGCCCAATAGCGGGGAAGCTCATATTCCACGAGCCCCACAGGGTAATCAATCATGATTTCCCCGGGCCTCGTGTGGATTATCACATTCTTCCCCCACCAAGCCCAAACGTTCTCCCTGTGTAACCAGCTGAGGAGGCTTTCTGCACCACTTCGCACTTGTCTGTGCTTCCGTCAGCTGTGGGTCTGGGTTGGGTGGCGTGTGACAGTTAGTAGACCGCCTTTTTCTCGATACAGTTATGACATCGTCCATCAGTGCGGATGCAACGGTGTCCATTTCTGAGTCGGAGTCGTCATCGTCTTGATGGTCCAAGTATTGGGCCATGATGGGTTGCACGCTGTGGCAATGTACCACTAGTTGTATTACATGTATTACGGTACTGCCCGTACCGTAGAGATACATGGGTAAATCCCTGCCTGCTGGCTCTGCCCAGTAGGTGGCGTATAAATGTGTGCGCTCGCCGGTGCTGCAGCCATTCTGGTTCCAGCTACAGGAGGCACAACATCTTTGCTCAATAAAGCCTCGATTATTCCACTACTCTCATCTTTGTGGTGATTTGATAGTGCATCAATTTATTGAACAAAGATTTTTTGAAACGATGGATCTCCGCATCAAGCCTGATCGCCTGCAGCTGAGCCCTCAAGCAGCCAATGCTACGTCCGCCTTTGACCACTAGCTAGCCTGCTTCAAAAGCTACCTCCAAATATCCGCTGAGGAACCCTTGAACTCGCAGTAGCACCAAGTCCTCTATTCACGGGTGAGCCATGACAATTTTCCTCTCATCCGGAATGCGCCCACTTACTCCAAAGTGATGGAGCTCCTGAAGTGACATTACGTTCGACCAGTCAATCAAGTATATGTCAGGCACCTCCTGGCACCGGAGAGTCTCTGGACCATTTCTGGTGTGCCCTGCACATCCTAGGTAGGAACTGTGACTGCCAGGCAGTTTTGGCAGTCCAGCACACCAAACTTTTGATTCAAGACGCTTACGTTATGGGCATGAAGTCTGCGTACGTCCGCCAGCGGCTACTGGAAGGGGGTACGCTTGATCTTGCGGGAACTAGGCAGCTCGCTAATTCGTTAGAAGTGGCCTCCCGTAACGTCCAGTCCTACGCCCACGACCGCACGGCACCCTCGTGGGCATCGTGGGCCCCACCAGCTGCCGACTCCAGCTCACCGCAAGCCTGCACCGCGCGGCAGCCAGACAACTCTGGGGGGCCCAAGTGCAATTTTTGCGGGTAAAACAAACACCCCAGGCAGCACTGCCCGGCGCGGAGCGCAACCTGCAACGGCTGTGGGAAGAAGGAACACTTTGCTTCCGTTTGCCAGGCCCGGTCGGTCGCCGCTGTTTCCAGGCTCGGTGTTCCTACACCCCCACGTGCGACCCACGGGCGCTGCCATCTTCCTCATCGCCAGCCACGTGCTGCCCCTGGGTGCTGCCATCTTCTTCACCGCAAGCCACGTGCGGCCCGTGGGCGCCGCCATCTTTGATGACGCCTGCCATGTGAGCCCCGTGGGCGCCGCCATCTTCGGCGCCATTTTGGACGGCGTCTCAGGACCCCTGCTCGTCTGGCCGTTCATTGCCTGCCGTTACCTCCACCACCGCTGACCAGCCTGGGACCTCCCAGCATCTGCCGAAGCTCACCTCTATCACCCTGGATCAGTCCCGCCCCGCAACCTCGCGACCGCGACAACGACGGTGAAGATCGATGGGCACGAGACGACCTGCCTTTTTGACTCCGGGAGCACAGAGAGCTTCATCCACCCCACTACAGTAAGGTGCTGCTCCCTCCCGGTACACCCCGTCACCCAGAAAATCTCACTGGCCTCCGGATCCCATTCCGTGGAAATCCGGGTGTACTGCATCGCGACCCTCACCGTCCAGGGCGTAGAGTTCAGCAACTTCCGGCTCTACGTCCTCCCCCGCCTCTGCGCTGCTCTGTCACTCAGCCTGGACGTTCAGTGCCATCTCCAAAGCCTAACCTTAAAATTCGGCGGACCCCTACCCCCCCCTCACCGTATGCGGCCTCACGACCCTTAAGTTTGATCCACCTTCCCTGTTTGCGAACCTCACCCCGGATTGCAAACCCATCGCCACTCGGAGCAGACGGTACAGTGCCCAGGACAGGACCTTCATCAGGTTGGATGTCCAACGGCTTCGGCGGGAAGGGGTCATTGAGGCCAGCAACAGCCCCTGGAGAGCTCAAGTAGTGGTGGTGAAGACTGGGGAGAAGCACAGGATGGTCATTGACTACAGTCAGACCATCAATCGGTACACGCAGCTCGACGTGTACCCCCTCCCACGCATATCTGACGTGGTCAATCAGATTGCGCAGTATCGCGTCTTTTCCACAGTGGACCTGAAGTCCGCCTACCACCAGCTCCCCATCCGCCCAGAGGACCGCCAATACACTGCATTCGAAGCAGATGGCCACCTCTATCACTTCCTTAGGGTTCCCTTCAGCGTCACTAATGGGGTCTCGGTCTTCCAGCGAGAGATGGACCGAATGGTTGACCGGTACAGACTGCGGGCCACCTTCCCGTACCGAGATAACGTCACCATCTGTGGCCACAATCAGCAGGACCACGACGCAAATCTCCAAAAATTCCTCCAGACTGCCAAACTCCTTAATCTCATGTACAAGAAGGAGAAATGCGTTCCGCACCAACAGCTTTGCCATCCTTGGCTACGTCGTGGAAAATGGAGTCCTAGGGCCCCACCCCGACCGCATGCGCCCCCTCATGGAACTCCCACTCCCCCACTGCCCCAAGGCCCTGAAACGATGCCTGGGGTTTTTCTACTACCATGCCCAGTGGGTCCCTAATTCTGCGGACAAGGCCCGCCCACTCATTCAGTCCACAGTTTTTCCCCTGACGGCTGAGGCCCGCCAGGCCTTCAACCGCATCAAGGCAGACATCGCCAAGGCCACGATGCACACGGTCAACGAGTCCCTCCCCTTCCAGGTGGAGAGCGATGCATCGGACGTAGCTCTGGCCACCACCCTGAACCAGGCGGGCAGGCCCGTGGCCTTCTTTTCCCGCACCCTCCATGCCTCCGAAATTCGGCACTCCTCTGTCGGAAAGGAGGCCCAAGCCATTGTGGAAGCTGTGTGACATTGGAGGCATTACCTGGCCGGCAGGAGATTCACTCTCCTCACTGACCAACGGTCGGTGCCTTTATGTTTAATAATACACCGCGGGGCAAGATCAAAAATGACAAGACCTTGAGGTGGAGGATCGAACTCTCCACCTGTAACTATGAGATCTTGTATCGCCCGGGGAAGCTCAATGAGCCCCCTGATGCCCTATCCCACGGTACATGTGCCAACGCACAAGTGGACCGTCTCCGGGCTCTCCACTATGACCTCTGCCATCCGGGGGTCACCCGGTTCTTCCATTTCATCAAGGCCCGCAACCTGCCCTACTCCATTGAGGAGGTCAGGACCGCCACCAGAGACTGCCAAGTCTGCGCAGAGTGCAAGCCGCACTTCTACCGGCCAGATCGAGTGCACCTGGTGAAGGCCTCCTGCCCCTTTTAGCGCCTCAGCATGGACTTCAAAAGGCCCCTCCCCTCCACCGACCGCAACACGTACTTTCTGAACGTGATTGATGAGTACTCCCGGTTCCTTTTCGCCATCCCCTGCCCCGACATGACTTCTGCCACGGTAATTAAAGCCCTC
Source organism: Scyliorhinus torazame (assembly GCF_047496885.1). NCBI lineage: Eukaryota > Metazoa > Chordata > Chondrichthyes > Carcharhiniformes > Scyliorhinidae > Scyliorhinus > Scyliorhinus torazame. The sequence continues at coordinate 211,714,136 of NC_092714.1, forward strand.
CACAGCATCTTCACTCTGTTCGATTTGCCCACCTACATCCACAGCGATCGGGGATCCTCTTTTATGAGCAATGAGCTGCGTCAGTTCCTGCTCAGCAAGGGCATCACCTCGAGCAGGATGACCAGCTACAACCCCCGGGGAAACGGGCAGGTGGAGAGGGAGAACGGGATGGTCTGGAAGGCCGTCCTGCTGGCTCTGCGGTCTAAAAATCTCCCTGTCTCCTGCTGGCAGGAGGTCCTCCCCGACGCGCTCCACTCCATCTGATCGCTCCTCTGCACAGAGACTAACGAGACGCCTCACGAACGGGTGTTTGCCTTCCCCAGGAAGTCCACCTCCGGGGTCTCGCTCCGAACATGGCTGACAGTTCCTGGGCCCGTCCTCCTTTGGAAGCATGTGCGGAACCATAAGTCGGACACCTTGGTCGAAAAAGTCCACCTCCTACATGTGAACCCGCAGTACGCCTACGCGGCACACCCCGACGGGCGCCAGGACACAGTCTCCCTCTGGGACCTGGCACCCGCTGGATCCCCACCCACGACCCACGACCTGACACCGCCCCCGCACCCCCCCCCGCCCCCGGTTGCCTCATTCACCCCTGCGCCACCTACCCTCCCTCCAGCAAACCTCACCGTAGCCCCCGCCCCAGTAGGATCCGTCCTCCCACTGGTTCCACTCAGGGGTGACGAAGACGAGGACAACACGCTCCCGGAGTTGCGGATGACCAAGTCGGTGCCCAGATCACCACCAGGACTGAGGTGATCGCAGAGGAGGGTCAAGGCCCCCGACAGACTTAACTTGTAATGTTTTCCACCACCCCCACCGGACTCTTTTTTTAACAGGGGGTGAATGTGGTAGTCACCACTAGTTGTATTACATGTATTATGGCACTGCCCATATAGTAGAGGTACATGGGTAAATCCCTGCCTGCTGGCTCCGCCCAGTAGGCGGAGTATAAATGTGCTGCAGCCGGTGCTGCAGCCATTCTGGTTCCAGCTACAGGAGGCACAAGATCTTTGCTCAATAAAGCCTCGATTATTCCACTACTCACGTCTTTGTGGTAATTGATAGTGCATCACACGCATTGGCTAAGGAGTGGTTCCCAGGGAGGTGGCAGTACTGACGTCCCTGGCCGGACATCCTCTAGTACAGGCTCTCATCTCTTCAGATGGTTAAGATGTTTCTGCAGAGTCTTCCCTTTGACCTTAGCCTTGTAGGGTATGGGTCCTATTCGCTCCAATACAGCCCCTCTCCGAAGTTGTGGACGTAAACAGCAGCCCCCGGTAGAAAGTTCTACCCTGACGACCTGTGGTCATGAAACATCCTTTACAAATCTTGCTTTCCTGCCCAGGTTTGGGTAAGTCAAGCTTAATTGGGTTCTGAGGCATCATCCCATCAGCAGCTCCACTGGTGCCACCCCAGTTGTGACATGTGGCGTAGTCCTATTGTTGAAAAGGAATCTCGTCTGACAAGTGTCCAGGGAGCCCATGGCCTGCTTTCGCAAGCCTCTCTTAAATGTTTGGACCACCCATTCGGCCAGGCCATTAGATGACAGGTGATACAGGGCAATTCGGATATGGCTGATTCAGTTCATATCTGGAAATGTGAACAGTGTCCCGTTATTGGTGATCAGCACTTCAGGAATCCCTTGAGTGCTGAATGAGCACCTTAGCTTCTTGATGGTGGCCTTCGATATGGTGGAGGCCATCCTATACACATCAATCCACTTAGAATGGGCATCCATAATGATTTGAAACATGGACCCCATAAAAGGCCCAGCGAAATTCGCATGCAACCTTTTCCAAGGACGCCCTGTCCATTCCCAGGGTTGAAGAGAGGCTGAAGGTGGGAGTTCCTGGTGCTCCTGACATTCCACGCAACTTCACACAATTCATTAGATGTCCCCATCGATTCCTGGCCACCAGATGTAGCCTCGTGTCAGCACCTTCATTTTTGTAGCCCCTGGGTGACCCTTGTGTAAGTCCTGCAGGATCAATTCCTGGCCTGGCAGTGGGATAACCACACGTGCTCCTCACAGGAGGATGCCGTCTTCGACAATCAGTTCCTGCTTCTTTTGGACATAGAGCTATGGGGCTACTGGGGGATTCCCTCATAATCCGCCATGCAGTAACATGTGGCAGTGCTTCGCCAATTTGGTATCCTTCTGCATCCATGCACGTATCCGTACGGCAGTCACCATCAGAGTGTCCATAAAATTTAAAGTCGCCATGACTTCATCCGTCACAGGTGGAGGTGGGGGGACTCACGGGCAGCAGAAGATGACTGAGGGCATCAGCGTGGGTTACCTGGACGATCTTCAAAGTACATTAAAACACTGCCAGTAAAAATGCCTAGCGCTGAATTTGGGCTGAGTCTATGGGGGGGGAAATCACCTAGTCCTCCTTAAAGAGGCCTGGCAGTGGCTTCTGGTCGATGATTATGAAGAAGTGTCGCCCATACACATACTGATGAAATTGCCGAAGTATTGCTGAAATTGTACAGGTCATTGGTGAGACCACACCTGGAAGAATATAGTACATAGCTTTGGTCTCTAAACTTAAAGAAGGATATTCTTGCCTTAGAAGGGTTGCAATGAAGGTTCACAAGATTGATTTCTGGATTTGGAAGGATGGCCTACGAAAAGATATTGAGTAGAGAAAACCAAATCGAGTGGGAGGGGGGGGGGAGGGGGGGGTGGACTTGAAGGAAATTAGGGGATATAGAAATTGGGCAGGAGAATGGAGTTGAGGTTGTGATCAGCCATTATCTTACTGAATGGTGGAGCTCGGTCCTATGTTTTTATGTTCTGAACCAGCAATCATTACAAAGACCACTGCAGGCTGGTCAAAAGAGGTAAGAAGACTTCTTAATAACATCATTTCTGTGGAGCTAGGGGATCTGTTCCTCCTGTTTCCATAAATATACATTATGCGGCCCCAACCCTGGTTCAGCAACTCTGCTTCCTCTTCCTATCTCAGGATCCATTGCCAGAACAGATTGGCCTTCACTGGCCAGCTGCAATGCGGTGCCTGTAATCTGTTGATCTGCAGCCCTTCAGTTTAATGCAACTGGAGACCAATTTCGAAGGACTTTCTTGGGTTATGGTGTCGACAATGAGCAGAGGTCATAAATTGTTCAAAATCCAGCCCTGCTAGCTTCATGCTTCCCCCAACATTTCTAGGATTTCATGCAAGAAGTGACATGAAACAGATTTGCCCAACAATGGCCAGAGAATGCAAATGGCATACATTATCTGGAAACAGGTAAAATACAGCAGAGAGTAAAATGAACTTCAGATAGCAATTAAAGCCATATTGCAAAGGGACCCTAGACTCAACTGAAAACTGGCATTTCATTCAATAAAGGATAGAAACACAGCATAAAGGAGACAGTGGAAATGCTATTCTGGTGCCTGTGCTAAAGGGGAGTAAATTCAGGACAAAAGACTTGGAGACAAAGGGCGCAATCTAATGGAAATATTTTTGAGTGTGGTAGTGAGCGTGAATTGCCGGGTGTTTTCCGACTGCCGACCCGGTGAGGTTGGCACCGGTATCTAACGTCAATTAGGGCATTTAATGATGCCCCACGGATTTCTCACTGGAACTAGCTGTCCCGCCAGCTACAGTGCACCAGAGGCATCAGAACCGCATTTTCAGCAGTCCGATGCACCGCTTAATGACAGCCCGGGTAGCCACATGGGCCTCGTTATATCGGTCTCTGATCTCCGTACTGGTGTCATTAGCCAAGACCTCAGCGGGTACCCCTAATCCCCCAAGAGACAAACGGTCATCCTCGGGTGTCCCTCAAAGACGCTGGGAATCTCCGACTGCCCCAGGATGTAGCTGTCATGCATACTCCATAGGAAGCATGATTTTGAGGTAGTGGTCGTATACGTGATGAACGTTCAGGGTGTGGAACCCTTTCTGTTAATGAAGGGTGCTCCCTGATTGCCCGCTACACACAAGGCAACATGCGTGCCAACCATTACCCCTGGACCTGGGGCATCCCGGCGATTAGGCGGCACAGTAGCACTGTGAAGCAACAGTGCTAACCATTGTGCTACTGTGCTGCCCTTCATTGCAGTGTTAATGTAAGTCTACTTGAGACACTAATAAAGCACTGTTGCTTCACAGTGCAAGGGTCCCAGGTGCGATTCCCGGCTTGGGTCACTGTCTGTGCAGAGTCTGCATGTTCTCCCCATGTCTTCATGGGTTTCCTCCGGGTGCTCTGTTTTCCTCCCACACATCCTGACAGACGTGTTTGTTAGGCGAATTGGACATTCTGAATTCTCCCTCAGTGTGACCGAACAGGCGCCCGAGTGTGGCGACTAGGAGCTTTTCACAGTAACTTCATTGCAGTGTTATTGTCAGCCTACTTGTGACACCAATAAAGATTATTATAGAATACCGGTGCCTGGGCATCTTGATGGGCTTGGTCCAGGTCAAAGTTTATATCGTCAGCTGCACGGGCCTATAGGGCATCCGTGATTTCATGGATGCACTTGTGGGCTGTTGGCTGGGGTGTACCGCACAAGTGCCCACTCAAGCCATGGAATGAGCCTGAGGCATAAGTGTTCAGGGCTGTAGTGACCTTGATGGCCACCGGGAATGGCTAACCTCCTCCTCCATGTGGTGCCAAGTCTGGAAGGATATGGCATAGGTGCCACACCGTCCCCTTGTTGAGGCGGAGCCACCTGCGGCACATGCTGTTCGACATCCCTTCAAATGGCCAGCAATGCCTGTCCACCTTGGGTCATCGTCGGCCGCCCCCTCTGGGTCCCTCACTGGCCTAATGGGCGGACAGGTCCTCAGGGTGTGGGGCGAGCCCCTGCACATGGGCACTGAACCCCAGACCCCTGCGGGAACAGTACCGGGACCGGGCTCAGGCACCCCTCCCTGATCCACACCTACCCTCTGGTCGCGTGGATGTCCCCGGTACTGAGGCCCAGTTCTTGGATGTTTGATTGTTGGCTGCTGCCCCTACGGTGTTGGAGCCTCCAGTCTTCAGGCAAAGTGGCCAGGCCTCCCAGTCTGACTGGGATGCCAGGCAGTAACACCCACCTGTGACATGGCATGTCTACCCACAGGAATCCACTTGGGTGCTGTGAAGTGCTCACATTACTAATATTGCCACCTCCCTATTAGTGATAGCCTTCAGCTTTGCAGCCAGAGGCCACCATGGTTACTGGGGGTTAAAGTGACCTGCACCGTATTACCATGGACAGGACCCTGTCCTGGAGGTGTTCGGCGGGACGGGCAGGCAGAATCTGAATTTGCCCCTGTATAGGTATACACGATCCGCGGGGTGGCATGTTGGACCCATGGGTGATGAGCCCCCCCCCCCCCCCTGCCCAGGAGCGCCCCTCCCCCCCCTCCACCGAGCACTGGGGCAGCAGCTCCCGTGCCCCTCGGCTGATGGCCCGATCTCCAAGATGTCTACTCACGTCCTCTGATCCCCTCAGCAGCCATTGCGATAGTTTTACGTTTTTAAGTAGGTGTGCTAAAAGGTGCCCGTGTGGCCACTTGCTGGGCAGCCGGTTAGGTCACAGGAAGCCGTTACATTGGGTCCTTCCCGTTAATGGGATGGAGGTTGTCCTTCATTGGTGGTTATTGGTTTCTCACCACGCCACGGCGGGATCTGGATCTTGCCAACGGGATTGGCCTGTTTGATCAGAAACTGACCGGCACATTCCCGATTTCAGACACTCCCGTGATCGAAGCAGCTCACTTGGATTCGTGCCCGGCCCGACTTGGCTGTTAGATCACACCCAAAGATTAGTTTTTACCACCCTGGCTGATGACATTTGGTGTTTGTCTATGACACCAATGGAACACAAGTGCAGCAAAGTCCATTCAACCAGCAGACTCATCTTTACCCACTGATGGAATTCTGAAGGTTCTGAGATGGATCTGCAGAATATTCTTTTTTTTTAAATGTATTTTATTACAAACATGTATCCAGTCAGGTTGCAGCAAATAAACTCCCCGTGAAACATACTTCCCAGCAATCAACTATTCAGTCTGTACAGAGTTTTTCCCTTTTTCATCCTCCCCCCCCCCACCCCTGTGACGAACATGGTCACAAACATCCCCCACCTTTTCTCAAACCCCCCTGCAGAGCCCCTTAACTTATACTTTATCTTCTCCAACCGCAGGAAGTCGTACAGGTCACCCAACCAAGCCGCTACCCCCGGTAGTGATGCCGATCGCCACTCCAGTAAAATTCGCTGCCGTGCAATCAGAGAGGTGAAGGCCACAATATCGGCCTTCCTCCTCTCCATGAGCTCCGGCTTCTCTGAAACCCCAAATATCACCACCAAAGGGTCAGGGCCCACCTCCTCCTCCACTATCCTGGCTAAGACCGCGAACACTCCCACCCAGAATCTCTCTAATTTTTCGCAACCCAAAACATGTGCGCATGATTTGCTGGCCCCCGCCCACACCTCTCACTCTCATCTGCTACCCCCTGAAAGAACCCGAGTCATATGCACCCTGTGCACCACCTTAAACTGTATCAGGCTCATCCTTGCACAGGAGGAGGTCCCGTTTAGCCTACACAGTGCCTCACTCCATACTCCGCAATTGATCTCCCCTCCCAACTCCGCAATTGATCTCCCCTCCCAACTATTTCTCCTTGATCTTTACCACCGGTCGCCCCCCTGCTCCCCCAGCCACTTGTATATATCCCCAATTCTTCCCTCCCCTTCCACATCCAGAAGCAGCAGTCACTCCAGCAGGGTGTATCCCGACAACCTAGGGAACCCCCTCCAGACCTTTAGCGCAAAGTCCCTAACCTCTGCAGAATATTCTGGCTCAGTCTCTAGTATAGAGGTGATTGACTGACTGGAGCAGAATTTCATGTTATGAAGTGGAGGGAACCATCAAAGCTTCCAGATTTATCGGGTGCTAATGGCTTGCCAAGGACAATCCATTGACAGCTGCAAGCAACATTCATACGTAAATGATTAAGGAGACCTTCACTTCATTTTACATCTGTCTATTCCTATCTACCTTTTCCCTTTTCCATTAACAAGATGCCTCCACCTGCAGTCACTCCTGTGTGAAACTGATTTATGGTGTTGCTAGTCTTGCTACCTCATCCTAATCACCGCTTTAGTTAAAAGTACATCTTCCAATCATAGAATATTTATTTGTGTTTCCCTCTCTCTCTCTCTTTATCTGAATGCTCTATGTAGTGTTTGGTTCCACCATGGTGCCAACATGTGATGCACTAAGCCTCTTATGTGCATTCACATATGATATATGTAAAAAGTCTTACAACACCAGGTTAAAGTCCAACAGGTTTGTTTCGATGTCACTAGGTTTCGGAGCGCTGGTGAGGAAGGAGCAGCGCTCCGAAAGCTAGTGACATCGAAACAAACCTGTTGGACTTTAACCTGGTGTTGTAAGACTTCTTACTGTGCTCACCCCAGTCCAACGCCGGCATCTCCACACCATGGATATATGTAAAGCCCTAGTGTGAACAAGCAAAGAACCAAATGAGAATTACAGGTACTGGAAAGCATGCCAAACTATGAGAAGAAATACAACCACTGAGTGTGGCATGACTCTTTGAGCATTCGTGACAGAAAAGATATTAATTGGTTGGTGCTGCCCTGTGAGCTCCCAATTGGAAGCAGGAGATCAGTCCCACGAGATCTGTATAAGGAGAGACAATGAGATTTCATCAGCGAAACCTCAAGGAACAACATCACAGAAGGAAGAAACCTCAAGCCTCCAGCTTGACGATGGAGTCCGATCCCCATTTGTGCCTGGTCAGTGCGATGGGGTAATGACGTCCTCCACAAGTCCACTACTAGGAGTTAGATAAGTATTAACAGTTTAACCTATGCTTGTGAACTTGTAATGGTAGCAAAGGAAGGTAGAATCATATATGTGCTTGTGATTCAGTGTATGATAGAACCTGTCTTGTAGTAGTGATCAGCATTGTGATTTTATCTTGTATTCAATAAAGAAGTGATTTGATTCAAAGTTATATTTGTTGTGTCTATCAATTGGCTGGAGCAAGTGTTTCGGTCAACATTTGCATCATTGATCTCCATCCAGGAGATCATTGAAGTGACATTGACAGTCAATGCCACCTTCCTTCTTTGTGCTCAGGCAACAGTTTCCTCCTCGTCCCAAACAGGATGCCCTTCCTGACCCCCATTTTGTGCAGTAAGTGAGGCCTAATGATCATGCTCAGGAAAATCAGTCACTTTCCACATTTAAGGTGGTCCTTCATAAGTCCTGGCCACTTATAGTTCCAGTATCAAATATATCTTTAAACAGATTTATGTCCACCCTGTCACACATTCTATGGAATTACTATTGGAAAATAGCTCCATTAGACCTAATTATGGATCTCAATATTACGAATCACCATATTGCTCAATCCAAGTTGAAAATTGAAAATAAAGGTTCTGTCAGTTGGCCACCCATGATCTGTTTTACTTGATTTTCAAATGGTACTCGAAATGGCTCCCACCCAAATGGCTTGTTATCCCATCCAAAACATTCACTTCTCCTAACCCCACAAAATCTTCAGATCAACTGCTCAGTAACATAGAACATAGAACATACGGTGCAGAAGGAGGCCATTCGGCACATCGAGTCTGCACCGACCCACTTAAGCCCTCACTTCCTATCCCCGTAACCTAATAATCCCTCCTAACCTTGTTGAATGGTAAGGGCAATTTAGCATGGCCAATCCACCTAACCTACACGTCTTTCGACTGTGGGAGGAAACCGGAGCACCTGGAGGAAACCCACGCAGACACGGGGAGACCGTGCAAACTCCGCACTGACAGTGACCCAGCGGGGAATCGAACGTGGGACCCTGGCGCTGTGAAGCCACAGTGCTAGCCACTTGTGCCAACCTGCCCGATCTGACCCCTGAATTCCTGAATTACCTCCACTCATCGCTTCAGAGGCTGAATTGTAGCTGGAATCCACGGAGGCACCATCGGATTCCGTCTCCTCTCCTCTGCAATGAATTGCTTGTATGTGCTATCTGAGCAATGGAAATCACCAAACATATTTCAGAGAAGCCCAAGCACAAGAATGGTTCAGCCGTCGGGCGAGAGGAATAATCATTGCGGCCGCCATCAGCCCGATCGGCACTCCATTTGAAAACCCCTCCACTGTATCATTTATTATTGATTTGTACTATGTTGTGTGACCATCAGTCTATCAAAGGAGAAACTCTGCTCGGGATCTACTGGGTGAAAATTATTTTGTATCGGCGCACTTTTAATTGTGACTTTCCAATTCCATTCATCCATTGTTGCAGCATTTATCAAGAGGCTGGTCGCAGAAAATAGGTAGAAATTGTATCTTGACTCAATAGTGCTCACTTAATGTCCCAAAATAGGTGATAAGGGCAAAATCCGCAGTGGTAATAATGTTTTGTTCAAATAGGTAAGCAATTTATCTAAAGATTAGTTTTGGGGGGGCAGGGGTAGGTGCAAATAATGGTCCATTTCTTACCCTGCAGATCATCAAATCTAAATCATACCCATATCGAGATAACTCACAAAGCTGACTTGAATTCTTTGTTCTCTGCCCAAAGGCACATTTCCACACTCTCCAACAGGTAGGCCCCAAATCCATCCCAGCCAAAACAGGGATCAAATCCATGCAGCTGGCACCAATTTGGTACTAGCTAGCCAACTATGCCCCCCCACCGGTCTCTGCCGCCATCCGGCCAAGCTCCTCCCCCCACACTGGCCCCTGCCGCCACCCGGCCAAGGAGTCCACGTTGCTGTGGCAACATGCTTCTTGTAGCCTGAAGCTATGAATAGTGATACCAAAGCCTTTGTTGCCCTTTTTACCACACGTGGGCTGACGAGGAATTTCCCCCACCCGTACCACCTGCGGTATATTGAAAAGATTTGCAGACTGATACTCAACCTGTTTGGCTGTGTTGTGAATGCAGCTTCCTTGGCCACCAAGTCCTGAACTGGGACTTGAACCTGGAGATTCTGGCATAGAGGGAGGAACCCTACCCAATGTGCCACAAGACCTCTTCGGTTAGTTGAAAGAATCGCATAAAGATTTAATTATAGGTTAGAAGGAAGTCAATGAAATGCCTCTCATGCGTCCGTGAAATCACACTATATTATGTGTTAATAAACTGTTCCATGAAAATATCATTAACATTTTTGACTGATGGAATTGATATTGTATAGAAAATTCACTAGATTTTTTTCAACTCAGACTAGTCAAATACTTACACGTAACAGCTGCAACATTCAGCTCCACAGTGCCTGCTGTATTCTTTTTAATTAACTCAAGGAATGTGGGCATTAGTAGCAAGGCCAACATTTGTTCTCCGGCCACATATAACTGATTAGCTTGCTAGGCCATTTCAGGGGGCAGCTAAGAGTCAATCATATTATTATTTATTCTGGACTAGGAATCCAGAGAGCTGGGTTAATGCTCTGGGGACCCAGGTACAAATCCCACCATGGCAGATGGTGAAATTTGAATTCAATAAAAATCTGGAATTATAAGTATAACGATGACCATGAAATCATTGTCAGTTGTCATAAAAACCCATCTGGTTCACTGATGTCCTTTATGGAAGGAACCCTGCCATCCTTAACTGGTCTGGCCTACATGTGATTCCAGACCCACAGCAATGTGGTTGACTCTTAAAATGCCCTCTGGAATACACTCAGTCAGTTGAAAAGAGGGATGGGCAATAAATGCCGGCCCAATCAGCGATGCCCTCATGAATGGAAAAAAAGTATTTGTTCTGAAGAAGAGTAACATATGACCCAATATTTTTTTTTAAATTAAAACTTAGAGTACCCAATTATTTGTTTTCCAATTAAGGGGCAATTTAGCGTGGCCAATCCACCTAACCTGCACATCTTTGGGTTGTGGGAGCGAAACCCACGTAAACACAGGGAGAACGTGCAAACTCCACATGGACAGTGACCCAGAGCTGGGATCGAACCTGTGACCTCGGCGCCGTGAGCCATCAGTGCTAACCACTGCATCACCGTGCTGCCCATATTTGACTCAATATTAACTGTTTCTCTCTCCACTCATGCTGCCAGGCCTGATGAGTTTTTTCAAACATTTTCTGTTTTTATTTCCAATTCTCAGCATCTGCAGCGCTTTATTTGTCTTTTAGTGTTTAAAGTGTTTTAGTGTCACTTCTCTTCCAGGAATGCTTACACATAAGAAGTCCTATTTTTCTCTCCAATGGGATTTCCGTTTGTCTCTTTCATCTCGTTTGCTTTCATTGCTTTCTATTTCCCTCCAGCTCTTTGATAAGGTGTTTACCAAAACTTGCTTTCAGAGCCACACCTTCTTCCTCAGCGATTGTCTACGGCTATAACCAATTCAACACAGATTCCAACTGAAGCTCCATCCTTCATGTTTTGAATCCACCCAGGGTTACAGGTACCTCCGGGATGTACAACATTCCTCGGAATGCTCGCTGTATCCTGAGATACACTCTCAGTGCAATGGGCAGCCACATGTCCACACTCGGCCTCTCTCTCTCCAACAGTACCCACTCACCTTTATCTCAAAGCAGTTCAGCGTCACGATTTTATTTAATCCTTCATCGCAGCAACATCTAAACAAAAAACCTTTTCTCTTTCTTTCAGGTGTTAAGATTGTGAAGAAGAGTAATATTCGGCTCACAACGTTAACTCTGTTTCTCTCTCCACAGGTGCTGTCATACCTGCTTGTCTTTTTTCAGCTCTTTCTGGCTCTTTGTCATCCACCCATCCGAATGATCATAACCCCAATTCTTCATTTACCAACAGTTCCATGCCTCATATTCCCTCTGTTACTATCAAGAAGACGGATTGTTGAACTACTACTGGCATCTATTGAACAGTGGTATTCACAGATAATATGGCAGCAGTTTGACCTTGTGTGGTAGATAGCTCAGCTTGCATGATTTCAGTCTGCACTGCCACTACAGCATGACATTCTGCAGTTTCTACTTGTTCTGCAATGGAAACTGATGTCAGCCATTGGACATAGGATAGTGGGTATGTCCATTGGTGTTCTTATGGAGCTGGCCACAACTTCCACACAGGAGAGGATGGGCCACGAGCTCTGCACAACGTCATGTGAAAAGTGGGTGTTGAACTCCTCCTTGCTTCTTGACATTGACTCAGTCAATGTGCCTACGCATCAGTCTTCTCCTGGAGGATCCTCATCAAAGTCCTCATCTGAATCCTTGGCAGCAGAACCCATGTGCGATATCCCCAGTCAGCAAGCTGAAACCTGTGCCATATTTGTCTCCTGCTCTGCCCTGCTGTAGGCCATCATGCCCAATGCCTCGCCACGTGCAAATCCTACCTCTAAGCAATCCTCTAATGTCTGTGCTGTGTCTGAGTTGGTGGCTATGAGTCTTAGAGCGAGTGGATGGTATTTCTACTTACTGCTGTCTTCCTGCTCTTCCACCTCTTCCACCATCCACCGGGATAGGTTGCAGTTATTAGGTATCTGAAAGGTGAAAGGTGAGGAAAGGCGGAAAAGTATAACATACATGCTTACACTTTCTGCAGCTTGTAAATCTGTAAGGGTTGCAGGATAAGAGGGAAGTAGGCTGGAAGAGGAAGTATTAGGTAGGACCATGCCTCCACCTTTGATTGTTTCAGCATTGCTACTGACCCTGACCTCAGTCATAATCATTCACAAGATCACAAGCACTGCCTCCTCCGTGGGTTAAAAACATGCAGCCATGGCTGGACCCCTAAAAGGTGCTGCTCCCTCCAGTTATGCACCACCTTGTTCTGCAAGAGAGATGGAAGTGTGTCAGCATGGTGCAGTGTGACACTCGTGGTTAAATAGCTGGAAAATTATGAACATTATCCATGAGTCACGTTTGCTAGAGGTTATTGTTGGATAAATGATAAGGGTGAGGGATGAATTAAGCAATTTCTGAGGCTAGTGGTTCAGTTGGTGGGGTTTGGCTTTTGAAAGTATAATCACTGACTTTGACCACTCTTATGAGGTGATTGAACTTTTTGTGTCACTACATCTGGGTCCTCACATTGACTGCGATGGTTACCTGGTTTCACTGTTTTTGCAATTCATGTCTGGAGGCTCCCTGGCCTGTATGGCTAGAAAATATCTAGCTTCACCATGCTGAGACCACATACGGAGTACTGTGTATGGTTTTGGTCTCCTGCCTGTAATTGTATTAGAAGCAGTTCAGAGAAACATAGAAAATAGAAGCAGGCGAGGAGATTCAGCCCTTCGAGCCTGCTCTGCCATTCATCATGATCATGGCTGTTCAAGTTCAACACCCTGATCCCATCTTCTGCCCCATATCCTTTGATCTTTAAGCCCCAAGAGCTATATCTAATTCCTTCTTGAAATTACACAACGTTTTGCCCTCAACTACTCTGTGGCAGCGAATTCCACAAATTCACCATTCTCTGGGTGAAGACATTACTCCTCACCTCAGTCTTAAAAGTGTACCCCTTATTCACAAAGTATGACTCCTAGTTCTGGACTCTTCCACCATCGGGAACATTCTTTCTGAATTTACCCTATCTAATCCTTTTAGAATTTTGTAAGTTTCTATGAGATCCCCTCTCACTCTTCTAAACTCCAATGAATAAATCCTAACCGATTTAGTCTCTCCTCATATGACAGTCCCACCAACCCAGGAATCAGCCTGGTATACCTTTGCTGCACTCCCTTCACGGCAAGATCATCCTTCCTCAGATAAGGACACAGATAAGTACAATTGCAATAAAACATCACTTTCCCTGTACTCAAATCCTCTTGCTATGAAGGCCAGCATACCATTTGCCTTCTTTACTGCCTGCTGTACCTGCGTGATTACTTTCAATGACTGATGCACGAGGACACCAAAGTTGTGTTGAGTATCCACCTCTCTCAATTTACACCCATTCAAATAATAACCTGCCATTCTACTTTTGGTACCGAAGCGGATAACGTCACATTTATCCACATTATACTGCATCTGCCATGCATGTGCCCACTCACTCAGCCTGTCCAAATCCCACTGAAGCATCTCTGCATCCTCCTCATAGCTCATCCTCCCACCCAACTTTGTATAATGTGCAAATTTGGAGATAATACATTTAGTTCCTTTGTCCAAATCATTAATATATAATGTGAACAGTTGGGGTCCCAGCACAGATCCCTGCGGTACCCCACTAGTCGCTGCCTGCCAATCAGAAAAAGACTCAGCTATTCCAACTTTTTGCTTCCTGTCTGCTATCCATCTTTATCCATCTCAAGACACTACCCATAATCCCATGCGCTCCAACTTTACATATTAATATTCTGTGTGAGACCTTATCAAAAGCCTTCTGAAAGTCTAAATAAACCATATCCACCAGTTTTCCCTGATCAACTCTATTAGTTACATCTTGAAATAATTCTAGTAGATTTGTCAAGCATGACATTTCTGGAAAGAAGGATTTATCTTATATGGAAAGGTTGGACAGGTTTTGACTGTATCCATTGGAGTTTAGAAGAATGAGAGGTGATCTTATTACATACATAAGAACATAAAAACTAGAAGCAGTTCCTCGAGCCTGCAATGCTATTCAATACGATCATGGCTGATCTACTCTTGGCCTCAATTTCACCATCCTGCCTTTTCCCCATAACCTTCATCTCACTACTAATTAAAAATCTATCTACCTCCTCCTTAAATTTGTTTAGTGTTCTGACATCCACTGCACGCTAGGATAGAGAATTCCACAGATTCACGACCCTTTAAGTGAAGTAATTCCTCCTCATTTCTGTTTTAAATCTGCCACCCCTTAGCCTAAACCTATGGCCTCTCATTCTAGAATGCCAACAAGGGGAAACATCTGCTCTATATCAACCCTGTCAATCCCCCTTAGCATCTTACATACCTCAATTAGATCACCTCTCATTCTTCTGAACTCCAGCGGGTCTAGGCCTAAGATGCTCAATCTCTCTTCATAAGACAAGTCCTTCATCCCTGGAATCTAGTGCACCTTCTCTGAACTGCCTCTAATGCATTTACGTTCTGCCTCAAGTAAGGGGACCAAAACTGTGCACAATGCTCCAGATGCGGTCTCACCAATGCCCTATACAATTGCCATGATGTGGAGATGCCGGCGTTGGACTGGGAGTGAGCACAGTAAGAAGTCTTACAACACCAGTTTTAAGTCCAACAGGTTAGTCTACTTCATACGCTGCAGGAAAGAATGTCCTGAGGCGTGGCACATTGGCGAGACCATGCAGACGCTGCGACAACGGATGAACGGACATTGCGCGACAATCGCCAGGCAAGAATGTTCCCTTCCAGTCGGGAAACGCTTCAGCAGTCAAGGGCATTCAGCCTCTGATCTTTGGGTAAGTGTTCTCCAAGGCAGCCTTCAGGACGTGCGACAACGCAGAATCGCCGAGCAGAAACATGAGTGTGGCCTCAACCGGGACCTTGGATTCATGTCGCATTACATTCACCCCCCACCATCAGGCCTGGGCTTGCGAAATACTACCAACTGTCCTGGTTTGAGACAATTCACACCTCATTAACCTGGGATTACCCCGCTCTCTGGATCTGTAAAGACTTAATTACCTGCAAATTCTCAGATTCAAAGTATCGTCTTGCATCTTTGACTTTGTCTATATAAATGTTTCTGGAACCTACCTCTTCATTCACCTGAGGAAGGAGCAGTGCTCCGAAAGCTAGTGATTTGAAACAAGCCTGTTGGATTTTGACCTGTTGTTGTAAGACTTTTACTATACAATTGCAACAGCGCTTCCCTATTTTTATACTCCTACCATTAGCAATGAATGTCAAAATTCCATTTGCCTCCCTTATTACCTGCTGTACCTGCATACTAGTTTTATGTGATTTGTGCACGAGGACACCCAGACCCCTCTGCACAGAAGCATTTTGAAGTTACTCTTTATTTGGATAAAAGTTGCTTTTTTATGTGAGAAAAGTGCTGTTACAGAGGGGAAGGCAGGTAGGGGGTTTGGGTCTTCCGAACCTGATGTACTACTACTGGGTGGCGAATGTGGAGAAGGTGCGGAGCTGGGTCAGATGGGTTGATTCCCAGTGGGTCAGAATGGAGGAGAGTTTGTGCAGGAGGTCGGCATTAAAAGCACTAGCAACAGTGCCGCTCCCGATAGCCCTGGGGAAATACTCAGGGAGTCCGGTAATAATAGCTTCATTGAGAATTTGGAGGCAGTTTCGCCAACACTTTGGGTTGGGGGCAGGGTCAAGGGAAATGTCTATTCGGGGGAACCACAGATTTGAGCCAGGGAGGTGGGATGGAAATCTTCGGAAATGGGAGGAGAAAGGGATTAAGACACTGAAAGATTTGTTTCTTAGGGGTCGGTTTGCAGGATTGAAGGAGCTGGAAGCGAAGTATGGGCTGGAGCAGAGGGAAATGTTTAGATACATGCAGGTTCGAGATTTTGCCAGAAAGGAGATACAGAGCTTCCCGATGGAGCCAGCCTCCACATTGCTGGAAGAGGTGCTGACGACAGGGGGACTGGAGAAGAGGGTAGTGTCAGCGTTTTACGGGGCTATTCTGGAAGAGGAGAAAGCACCATTGGAAGGGATCAAAGCAAAGTGGGAGGAAGAGTTGGGAGAGGATATGGAGGAGGAGTTCTGGTGTGAGGTGCTCCGGAGAGTGAATGCCTCCACCTCGTGCGGGAGGTTGGGTCTGATACAGCTGAAGGTGGTATACAGAGCACACCTCACGAGGGCGAGGATGAGCCGATTCTTTGAAGGAGTAGAAGATGTGTGTGAATGTTGCGGGGGGGGGGGGGGGGGGGGGGGGGGCGCTAATCACGTTCATATGCTTTGGTCGTGTCCAAAGCTAGAGGATTACTGGAAGGAGGTTTTTAGGGTAATCTCTAAAGTGGTGCACGTGAAACTGCTCGGGCCCTCGGGAGGCCATATTCGGGTGTCGGACCAGCCAGGGTTGGAAACGGGTGCGGAGGCAGATGTTGTAGCCTTCACCTCGTTGATCGCCCAAAGGCGGATCCTGATAGGTTGGAGAGTAACCTCTCCACCCTGTGTCCTGGCGTGGCGGGGGACCTGTTGGAATTCTTGACTCTTGAGAAGGTTAAGTTTGAACTGAGGGGAACGATGGAGGGGTCCTACAATTCCTGGGCATTATTCATTATGCACTTTCAAGAATTGGATAACATCGAACATTAGTTGGGGCGGGTGGGTGGGAGGGTTGGGGGGAGGGGGGTTGTGTGTTAAAGGCGACTATGGGTGATCCCTAATTCCTTTTTGTCATTTGATTGTGTGAACATGCGGGCTAATGTTTGGAGTTTGGTGGGAGGATGAGATCGTTGTTATTGATATGGGGATTGACATATTTGTTACTGATTATTGTTTATTGTAGGTGGGTGTAAATTTGGATGAAAATGTGAAAAAGGAGAATAAAAATATATATATTTTTTTTAAAGTTGCTTTTTTATTCTTCCAACCAAAATGGATACCTTTACACTTATCCATGTTAAGTTTACCTCACCCCTTGAATTCAACTCTTTTGTCCATGTTTGGACCAAGTTTGTAAAGAGGTTAGGAGCTGAGTGACCCTGACAAAACCCAAACTGAGCATCAGTAAGCAGATTATTGCTGTCTAAGTGCCACTTGATAGCACTGCCAGCGACACCTTTGCTGATGATCGAGAGTACACTAATTCGCTGGTAACTGGCCAGGTCGGATTTTTCCTGTTTTTTGAGGACAGATACTGCACTGGTAGAGGCTCTATGCACATTATCCATTGTTCTAACCTTCAATGAGCTGAATTAGCAGACCTGTGTGACACAAGTGTCAAAGTCTTAGAGTCCTCAGCTTTTATAACCTTGTAAATGTAAAGGAAAATGAAAATCGATATGACACTTCTGAATAAACCAATGCAAACAATACCCCGTGATCAGCTGAACAGCATTACATTCAGTCCAGTTTTAGAAAAACAGGGATGGTAGTGAGTTTAGCTGTACTCTGTACCATATTCCGAAGGATTGACAGAAAGATTGACAGAGATCAACAGCACCTATATTCACTCAGACACCCATTCATTTCACAAACTCCATGGCACTGTGCAATTAGACTCATGCAGTGCATTATCATTAATTTATCTGCAATTATAAACAATGATTTCATCAGTATCAATGTAGAATTCAGTCTTAGAACATAGAACATACAGTGCATTCGGCCCATCGAGTCTGCACCGACCCACTTAAGCCCTCACTTCCACCCTATCCCCATAACCCAATACCCACTCCTAGCCTTTTTGGTCATTAAGAGCAATTTATCATGGACAATCCACCTAACCTGCACGTCTTTGGACTGCGGGAGGAAACCGGAGCTCCCGGCGGAAACCCATGCAGACACAGGGAGAACATGCAGACTCCGCACAGACAGTGACCCAGCGGGGAATCGAACCTGGGACCCTGGCGCTGTGAAGCCACAGTGCTATCCATTTGTGCTACTGTGCTGCCCAAAAGACAATATAACCTGGACTTGCTGCTGATCTTGTAATGATAACCATGTGAGCAATAGCGGAACTTAAACAGATACACAGGGTTAAATATTCACTCTCGAGTCACTCTCCAGTGAATCCCCAGGGAGGGGAGCCAATCTGGGGATGTTGTATTTTTGTCTTGCCAGATCTAGCTTTTGTTATCTGGGAATCCAGGTAGCCCATGATTGAGCCTCGCTTCATAAATTAAATTATCCTAGTCTGGTGAATGGGGTTAAATCTGACTTGCAGAAGTGGGATAACCTGTCCCTGTCCTTAACGGGGAGGGGTCAGATTATTATAATGAATGTCCTCCCGACATTTTTCCTCCCTGTTTTTCTCCCTAAATCATTCGTTGCCAGAGTCAACAAGGTGATGGCTTCCTTCTTTTGGGCGGGCAAGACCCCAAAGACCCCAAGGATTCGTAGGATGTTTCTTCAGAGAGTGAGACAGTTGGGTGGCTTAGCTTTACCTAATTTGTTATTTTGTAACTGGGCAGCTAATATTGACAAAGTGTTAGGGTGGCTCAAGGATCCAAGTTCCATATGGGGGCAGATGGCGCCAGATTCTTGTAATGGTCCTAGTTTGGGGACCTTGGTAACTGCCTGACTTCCATTTTCCCTTGCAAATTTTACCTCGAGTCCAGTAGTGTTGTCCACACTGAGGATTTGAACCCTAACCCTAACCCTAAGACAACATTTTTAGCTCGGCTCCATGTCCTTGTTAGCCCCTATTTGTAAGAATCATCTCATTGTGCCAGCGGGTTTAGACTCGAAGTTCAGGTCATGGGGGAAGAGGGGTGCTGGAGAGGTTTGGGCACGTGTTTGACCCATTTGTGGGGGGTAGGTTTGTTGGTTTTGAGGAGCTGTTGGACAAATTCCAACTCCCGAAGACTAATTTTTTATGGTATTTCCAGGTTCACGATTCCTTGCGTAAGGAGACCTCTTCATTTCCCTTGACACCTTCACTCTCCCTAGGATCCTATCTTTGGCCGAGTTGGGTGAGGGGAAAATTTTGGACATCTATGGCCATATCCAGTCAGCGGAGCAAGCTCCTTTGGATGAAGAGGAAGTGGGAGGGTGAGCTGGGTCTGGTTTTTGGTAGAGGGGGCGGGTGTGGAGTGAGGCTCTTCACGGGTCAATTATGTAAATAGTAACATTATGGTGGGGCAGGCAATAAACAAAGAAATAACAGATGCATGTAGAAATGGCACAGCAGTTATCATGGGGGATTTTAATCTACATGTTGATTGGTTTAACCAGGTCGGTCAAGGCAGCCTTGAGGAGGAGTTTATAGAATGTATCCGCGATAGTTTCCTCGAACAGTATGTAATGGAACCTACGAGGGAACAAGCGGTCCTAGATCTGGTCCTGTGTAATGAGACAGGATTGATTCAGGATCTCATAGTTAGGGATCCTCTCGGAAGGAGCGATCACAATATGGTGGAATTTAAAATACAGATGGAGGGTGAGAAGGTAAAATCAAGCACGAGTGTTTTGTGCTTAAACAAAGGAGATTACAATGGGATGAGAGAAGAACTAGCTAAGGTAGACTGGCAGCAAAGACTTTATGGTGAAACAGTTGAGGAACAGTGGAGAACCTTCCAAGTGATTTTTCACAGTGCCCAGCAAAGGTTTATACCAACAAAAAGGAAGGACGGTAAAAAGAGGGAAAATCGACCATGGATATCTAAGGAAATAAGGGAGAGTATCAAATTGAAGGAAAAAACATACAAAGTAGCAAAGATCAGTGGGAGACTAGAGGACTGGGAAATCTTTAGGGGGCAACAGAAAGCTGCTAAAAAAGCTATAAAGAAGAGTAAGATAGATTATGAGAGTAAACTTGCTCAGAATATAATAACAGATAGTAAAAGTTTCTACAAATACATAAAACAAAAAAGAGTGGCTAAGGTAAATATTGGTCCTTTAGAGGATGAGAAGGGAGATTTAATAATGGGAGATGAGGAAATTGCTGAGGAACTGAACAGGTTTTTTGGGTCGGTCTTCACAGTGGAAGACACAAATAACATGCCAGTGACTGATGGAAATGAGACTATGACAGGTGAGGACCTTGAGAGGATTGATATCACCAAGGAGGTAGTGATGGGCAAGCTAATGGGGCTAAAGGTAGACAAGTCTCCTGGCCCTGATGGAATGCATCCCAGAGTGCTAAAAGAGATGGCTAGGGAAATTGCAAATGCACTAGTGATAATTTACCAAAATTCACTAGACTCTGGGGTGGTCCCGGCGGATTGGAAATTAGCAAACGTGACACCACTGTTTAAAAAAGGAGGTAGGCAGAAAGTGGGTAATTATAGGCCAGTGAGCTTAACTTCGGTAGTAGGGAAGATGCTGGAATCTGTCATCAAGGATGAAATAGCGAGGCATCTGGATGGAAATTGTCCCATTGGACAGACGCAGCATGGGTTCATAAAGGGCAGGTCGTGCCTAACTTATTCAGTGGAATTTTTTGAGGACATTAACAGTGCGGTAGATAACGGGGAGCCAATGGATATGGTATATCTGGATTTCCAGAAAGCCTTTGACAAGGTGCCACACAAAAGGTTGTTGCATAAGATAAAGATGCATGGCATTAAGGGGAAAGTAGTAGCATGGATCGAGGATTGGTTAATTAATAGAAAGCAAAGAGTGGGGATTAACGGGTGTTTCTCTGGTTGGCAATCAGTAGCTAGTGGTGTCCCTCAGGGATCAGTGTTGGGCCCACAACTGTTCACAATTTACATAGATGATTTGGAGTTGGGGACCAAGGGCAATGTGTCCAAGTTTGCAGACGACACTAAGATAAGTGGTAAAGCAAAAAGTGCAGAGGATACTGGAAGTCTGCAGAGGGATTTGGATAGGCTAAGTGAATGGGCTAGGGTCTGGCAGATGGAATACAATGTTGACAAATGTGAGGTTATCCATTTTGGTAGGAATAACAGCAAAAGGGATTATTATTTAAATGATAAAATATTAAAACATGCTCTGTGCAGAGAGACCTGGGTGTGCTAGTGCATGAGTCGCAGAAAGTTGGTTTTCAGGTGCAACAGGTGATTAAGAAGGCAAATGGAATTTTGTCCTTCATTGCTAGAGGGATGGAGTTTAAGACTAGGCGGGTTCTGCTGCAATTGTATGAGGTGTTAGTGAGGCCACACCTGGAGTATTGTGTTCAGTTTTGGTCTCCTTACTTGAGAAAGGACGTACTGGCACTGGAGGGTGTGCAGAGGAGATTCACTAGGGTAATCCCAGAGCTGAAGGGGTTGGATTATGAGGAGAGGTTGAGTAGACTGGGACTGTACTCGTTGGAATTTAGAAGGATGAGGGGGGATCTTATAGAAACATATAAGATTATGAAGGGAATAGATAGGATAGATGCGGGCAGTTTGTTTCCACTGGCGGGTAAAAGCAGAACTAGGGGGCATAGCCTCAAAATAAGGGGAAGTAGATTTAGGACTGAGTTTAGGAGGAACTTCTTCACCCAAAGGGTTGTGAATCTATGGAATTCCTTGCCCAGTGAAGCAGTAGAGGCTCCTTCATTAAATGTTTTTAAGATAAAGATAGATAGTTTTTTGAAGAATAAAGGGATTAAGGGTTATGGTGTTCGGGCCGGAAAATGGAGCTGAGTCCACAAAAGATCAACCATGATCTCATTGAATGGTGGAGCAGGCTCGAGGGGCCAGATGGCCTACTCCTGCTCCTAGTTCTTATGTTCTTATGTTCTTATTTCAACCTCCTGTGCTAGTTTCAGCTTGATTCAGATCAAGGTGGTGCACAGGGCTCATCTGGCCAAGAAGAAGATGAGTGTTTTTTTCTCGAGGTGGAGGATAGGTGTGAACATTGTTCTCGGGGGCTGGCGAATCATACCCATATGTTCTGGTTGTGTCCTAAATTTGCAAGCTTCTCGGTCTCTTTCTTCAGCACCATGTCAGGGATTCTTGATATCCAGTTGGAGCCTTGTCTGCTGAGGGCCATTTTCGGGGTTTTAGACTCACTGGTGGTGAAGAAGGTGGTAAAGGCGGATGTCCTTGCCTTTGCTGGGGGGGGGGGGGGGGGGGTGGGGGGGGAAGATTGCCTACTCCATCCAATGACTCAGCCTGGTTGGGTGACCTAATAGAGTTCCTATATCTAGAGAAGGTCAAATACACCATTAGAAGATCAGTAGATGGGCTTTACTCTCAAGGGCTGTAACGTGCCTGATCAGGAGATGAGATGCCGCTCCTCCAGCTTACGCTGGGCTTTGCTAGAGCACTGCAGCAGGCCAAGGATGAGCATATGGGCATGAGGGCAAGTGCTGAGTTAAAATGGCAAGCAACAGGGATGTTCTCACTGTGATTGACAGGGCACTCAACCAGGTTTAGCCCATTCCCACACCTCTGTCCTCACCCCTTCCCACCCTCCCTGAATAGGATTCCCCTTGTTCTCACGTTCCACCCCACCAGTCTCTGCACTCAAACGATCATCTTCTGCCATTTCCGCCAACTCCAACATGATGCCACCACGAAACACATCTTCCCCTCACCATCAAACCCTCCTGCCCCTTCCCCCCGCATCAACATTCTGCGGGGACCATTCCTTCCATTACACCTGTCCCACTCCTCCATTATGCCCAACACCCCATCCTCTTTCTATGGGACCTTCCCTTGGGAATCACAGAAGGTGCAACACCTGCCCCGTTACCTCCACCCTCATCACTATTCAAGCGCACTTGCACTGCCTTCAGTTTGGTTTATTGTATTCGCCAAAGTGGCCTCCTCGACTTTGGGGAGACTAAATGCAGACTGGGTGACCATTCTGCAGAGCACCTTTACTCAGTCAGCAAGCATGATCCCAAATCTCCTGTTGCTTGTGATTTCAACACAGCATTTTTCTCTCATGTCCACATGTCCATCCTTGGTCTATGATGGAATAAAATTGCCAGGTGATGGTTAGAGTGTGAAATCTACTCTCCCCTGCAAATGACATGTAATTCAAACACTTTGACATTTTGTAAGACGTAGGTAGACATGTACGTTCTTAGAAGGTGTGGCTCACTCTTTTTAGGTTGCCAGGCCTTTTCTGACATTGATTATCTTGACGATCTCCTTCCACTGGCCCTAGGCAAGTATCTTTGGGATCCTCTGTGTCTCTATCTCAATTCAGGACGGATCCTCTTAACTTCCTGAATCACAATCCATAAAGCAGAGAGGGGATCTTCAGAGCATGCCCTTTTGTCATTGTTAGAGGCGAATGTTGTTACATACTGCAATTTTAAATGATGCACTTTAAATGGACTTTAGATGGCTTTTTAAAATGTTAATGATTTAAAAAATCTGTAGCACCACTCAGTTACAAAAACAAAATAGTGCAAATGCTGGCACTCTGAAATTAGAAAGGGATCCAATGAAAGACCAAGACTTTTGCATTGCTCTGATGGGCACACACCCGACCTGGAAGTATGTGAAATCACGAGAGAAGACATGGAACACATGTCCCAACATCATTGTGTGCACTCGTGCCATATTTCAGTCAGTGGACGCACGTGGAGCTGGTGGTGTACATGCCCACAATTAAGCACCAAATTAGGTCCATTAAGGAGTCCATTAAAAGTGATTTCATGTGGCCCATCTACTCTTATGGTTGGCCGGTGGGCCAATTGACCAAGCGGCCTTTACGTAAGGTGTCTGAGGACTGAGTTTTTCTAAGTTCTGTTGTCAGGTGTTTGAATGTGCTGCCTCAACAGTTTTCTGCATTTATTCATCACATTTAATTTGTAGAGGTCCGCAGCTCCTTGAGACAGCTCCACAGCAGCTGTCCACCTTGAGGGAATCCTAAAAAGCTACAGTCTGCGGGCAGTCCTTTTTCATGGCGTCTGCCCTCTTCCCAACCTCCCTGGCTGCATTAAGCCTTCCTCAGTGTGCATTTGATGCTGGCTGCTTGTTAATTAGCCAGCCAGCCTGAAATCGTGTTCTGGCGACAATCCTGGCCGGAAGCACATTTCGCCTCACTTCTGGGCCCACCGAGTTCGCGCATCTAACGGATACAAAATCTAGGCCCAAAGAACTGAAGCAGTTTTCCATCTCTACGGATGCTGTCTGACCTGCCGAGTATTTCCAGCATTGCCTGTTCTCATAGCACCGCACTATTTTGTGATGCCGATTAACAAGCTCTTTGTCAGAGACACCCTCTGACACCTTCAGCTCAGTCGAGTAATGTAGAATCAGTTGCTCTGCAAAATTGAGGCAAGCTGAATTTGGGTGACCAGGAATCACAATTTGTCCTACTTTTACTTGGGGAGTTTTTCCCAGAATACAATCTCAGAATCTTGCAATCTTTGTAACTCTACAGATGTATCCCCACAGAAGGGGCTGGTTTAGCACACTGGGCTAAATCGCTGGCTTTTAAAGCAGACCAAGGCAGGCCAGCAGCACAGTTCAATTCCCGTACCAGCCTCCCCGAACAGGTGCCGGAATGTGGCGACTAGGGACTTTTCACAGTAACTTCATTGAAGCCTGCTCGTGGCAATAAGCGATTTTCATTTCATTTCATTTCAGATAGACAATACCAAGAACTGGAACAAACCAAAGTGCCACATGCAGAGTAAAGCTGAACCGTCTAATTAAATATTGTTTATGGAGCTTACATAAACTATCAAAAGCATGTTCAACAGATGTTGCAGCTTTCCACTTAACTATACGTATGCGGAACCCAAATCCTGTTTGTATAAAATGTAATTTAAAAAGAGTTAATTTAATGGCAAAGCAAAGAAAATCCTGATGGTCAGATATGACCCTGACCAAACAAGGGTTCCAAATGATAAAATTATTCTGAAAACATTGAAATTTGTATTTCAGGGTAGGATGCTGTGACAAACTATTCTAATATTTCATTCAGCACAGCATTGCTTCATGATAATACATTAAAAGTCTTTGGGGTGAATTTCCTCACTGATTTCAGTGGCTGGTATATAAAAGGAGCAAGATTTTTATCACTGGTGGCCAGGAGAAGGATTTAGAATTCCTGCAGAAGGAGGCCATTCGGTCCATCAAGTCCGCACCGACCCTCTGAAAGAGCACCCTACCTAGGCCCATTCCCCCACCCTATCCCCGTGACCCCACCTAACCTGCACACCATTGGACACTAAAGGGGCAATTTATCTTGGCCAATCCACCTAATCTTTGGGCAGTGGGAGGAAACAGGAACACCCAAGGGAAACCCACGCATAAACGGGGGGGAAGTGAAAACTCCACACAGGCACCCAAGACCAGAATTGAACGCAGGACCTTGGTGCTGTGAGGCAGCAGTGCTAACCACCATGCCACCGCATTTATACAAGAGTTTGTTGGGTTGGCTTATTTGCAAATCTATTGGAGTTTTGAATGGCATAAATCTGGTGTCAAATGGGTCCAGTTGGCTGGAGTGCATGGAAAATGGAGCACAGCCTTTAAAAGAGAACATCCATAAATATATTAGGAACTGGCTTGCTCTAGCCCAGTAAGGAAGAAGCAATGCTAAGATCATTCACTTAATTCTCAGAGAACTTCACTGCATTTCTCATTAATCCTTTACTCATATGACAGCAGGAATTAGTGGAACAAGCAACTTAACCCTGCAGCAGGGTTTGGTGCCCGGGATTAGAAGAAGAACAGATATCAAGAGCCTGAAAATGCCAAGGCCTAAAAAGCTAAGTCATTTGCCGGCAGATTGGAGGAGGAGAGGACCACTGCAAGAGCCCTCCTCCGATTCAGGACCTCAGGTCCTTCCTCGTCTCCATTGGAGACTGGACTATTGGGACCTGGGTTTAAATTCCATCATGGCAAATAGTAAAATTTGACTCCAATAAAAATCTGAAACGAAAAGTCGAATAATGACCATGAAACCATTGTCGATTGGTATAAAAACCCATCTGGTTTACTAATGTCCTTTAGGGAAATAAATCTGCCGCCCTGTGTGGCCTGCACGTGACTCCAGATCCACAGCAATGGGTCACATTGTTGTTAGTAACTTCAGAGATTTGTCTCAATGACAGTGAAGGAACAGCACTATAGTTCCAAGTGTGTTGTTTGGAGGGGAACTTCTGGGCTGTGGTGTCCATTGGCGCCCTCTGCTCTTGTTCTTCTAGTTGGTAAGGTTCTCAGATTTGGTAGTTGTTGTTGAAGGTGAGTTACTTAGTAGATCCTGCAACTGTGTACTCTGGTAGCCACAGTGTTTATGTAGCTGTTAGGTTTCTAGTCAATGGTAAACCCCCCCCCCAAGGATGTTGGCCATTGTAATGCTGTCGAACATCAAGATGAAATGGGTAGATTTTCTCTTGTTGGAGACGGGCATTGCCTGGTACTTGTGTGATGCAAATGTCACTTGCCAGTTAGCAACCCAAACCTGATAGTTACCAAATCTTGCTGCAGGTAGACACAGGCAGCTTCAGTAGAACACTATACTATCATCGGTGAACATCCCTACTTTAGATCTTATGTTGGAGGGAATGTCATCGCTGAAGCAGCTGAAAATTGTTGGGTCTAGGACACTACCCTGAGGAATTCCTACAGCAATGTTTGGTCCCCAATAACCATCTTTTTTGTGCTGAATATGATTCCAAATTGTGGAGAGTTATCCCCCAAATTCCTATTGACTTCAATTTTGCTGGGGCTTCTCGATTCCACATTTGGGTCAAAAGTTACTTTGGTGTCAAGTGCCCTCTTGAATTCAACTCTTTTGTCCATGTTTGGACCAAGGCTGTAATGAGGTCAGGAGCTGACTGGCCCTGGTAGAACCTAAACTGAGCATTATTAAGCAGGTTATGCGAAAGTGTTGCTTGGTTGCATGGTCATCAACACCTTCTATCACTTTGCTGAGGATTAATACTAGATTGATTGGACCGTAATTGACAAGATTAGGTTTTTCCTTCTTTTTGTGGACAGGGCATGCCTTGGCAATTTTCTGCAGTGTTGGGTTGATGACAGTCCTGTAACTATACTGGATCAACATAGCAAGAGGTTTGGCTTGTTCTGGAGCCTTCAGTACAGTATCGGGATATACCAAGGCCTATCGCATTTGCTATATCAATGCATTCAGCCATTTTTAGATATCACCTAGAGTGAATCAAATCGCTGAAATCTGGCTAATATAATGCTGGGGGCCTCAAGAGAAGGCCAAGGTGGATCATCCACTTGGCATGATTGGTTGAAGATGGTCACAAATGTATCAGTTTTGCCTTTTACAGCGATGTGCTGAGCTATGGAGCCTCCTCCTCCAGTTAAGTGTTTAATTATCCACCACCATTCACAACTGGATGTGGCAGGACTGCAGAGTTTAATCTCATCTTTGGTTATTGGATCACTTAGCTCCGTCTAACACATGCTGCATCTGCTATTTAGCACGTATAGTCCTGCATTGTTGCTTCACCAGTTGGCACCTCATTTAATTGAACCAGAGTTGGTCTCCAGCTCAGTGGTAATGGCAAAGTGAGTGACATGCCAGGCCATGAGACTGCAGACTGTGGTGGAATGGAATTCTGCTGCTGCTGATAGCCCATAGATGCCCATTTTTAAGCTGTTAGATCTGTTCTGACTCTATTCCATTCAGTACAGTGGTAGTGCTGCATAACAGAATGAAGTGTGTCCTCAGTGTGAAAATGGGATTTTATCACTGCAAGAACTGCGTGGTGGCCTCTCCTACCAGCACTATCATGGACAATAAATTGGTAAGTGTTAGATAGAATCATAGAATCATAGAAGTTTACAGCATGGAAACAGGCCCTTCGGCCCAACCAGTCCATGCCGCCCAGTTTTTACCATTAAGCTAGTCCCAGTTGCCCGCACTTGACCCATAACCCTCTATACCCATCTTACCCATGTAGCTATCTAAATGCTTTTTAAAAGACACAATTGTACCCGCCTCTACTACTACCTCTGGCAGCCCATTCCAGACACTCACTACCCTCTGAGTGAAGAAATTGCCCCTCTGGGCCCTTCTGAATCTCTCCCCTCTCACCTTAAACCTATGCCCTCTAGTTTTAGACTCCCCTACCTTTGGGAAAAGATGTTGACTATCTACCTTATCTATGCCCCTCATTATTTTATAGGCCTCTATAAGATCACCCCTAAGCCTCCTACGCTCCAGGAAAAAAAGTCCCAGTCTATCCAGCCTCTCCTTATAACTCAAACCATCAAGTCCCGGCAACATCCTAGTAAATCTTTTCTGCACTCTTTCTAGTTTAATAATATCCTTTCTATAATAGGGTGACCAGAACTGCACACAGTATTCCAAGTGTGGCCGTACCAATGTCTTGTACAACTTCAACAAGACATCCCAACTCCTGTATTCAATGTTCTGACCAATGAAACCAAGCATGCCGAATGCCTTCTTCACCACCCTGTCCACCTGCGACTCCACCTTCAAGGAGCTATGAACCTGTACTCCTAGATCTCTTTGTTCTATAACTCTCCCCAACGCCATACCATTAACTGAGTAGGTCCTGGCCTGATTCGATCTGCCAAAATGCATCACCTCACATTTATCTAAATTAAACTCCATCTGCCATTCGTCGGCCCACTGGCCTAATTGATCAAGATCCCGTTGCAATCCTAGATAACCTTCTTCACTATCCACCTGCTGCAGGTCCAGCAGACATGTCCTCCATGACTCAGCCATAGTAGAGTCACTCTTGGTGATGGATGTTGAAGTCTCCCTTGTTACCCTCAGTGCTACTTCCAAGTGTTGTTCAAATTGGAGGAATACTGCTTCATCAATTAAGGGAGGGCAATAGATGGTAATCAGCAGCAGATTCCCTTGCCTATATTTGACTGATACCCTAGAAGATTTCATGAGATCTGGAGTCAATGCTAAATTCTCCCAGAAGCACTCCCTCCGGACTGCATGTCTCTGTGTCACCACCTCTGGTGAGTCTGTCCTGCTGGTGGGACAGGATGTACTCAAATGGTGATGGAGGAGTCTGATTGTAAGGTTTGATTCAGTGAATACGACTATGCCAGGCTAGCTAAAATACAAATCAGGGGCAGGATTCTCCCCTGCCCGGCGGGGCGGGGGGGTCCCGGCGTAATGGAGTGGCGGGAACCACTCCGGCGTCGGGCCGCCCCAAAGGTGCGGACGTCTCCGCACCTTTAGGGGCCAAGCCCTCACCTTGAGGGGTAGGCCCGCGCCGGAGTGGTTTCCGCTCCGCAGGCTGGCGGGAAAGGCCTTTGGCGCCACGCCAGCTGGCACCAAAAGGTCTTCGCCGGGCGACGCATGCGCGGGAGTGTCAACGGCTGCTGACGTCATCTCCGTGCATGCGCAGGGGAGGGGGTCTCTTCCGTCTCCACCATAGTGAAGGCCATGATGAAGGCGGAAGAAAAAGAGTGCCCCATGGCACAGGCCTGCCCGCGGATCGGTGGGCCCCGATCGCGGGCCAGGCCACCTTGGGGGCACCCCCCGGGGCCAGATCGTCCCGCGCCCCCCCCCCCCCAGGACCCTGGAGCCTGCCCGCGCCGCCTTGACCCGCTGGTAAGGTAGGTGGTTTAATCCACGCCGGCAGGAGAGTGTTGACAGCGGCGGGACTTCGGCCCATCGTGGGCCAGAGAATCGCCGGGGGTGGGCCCGCCGACTGGCGCGGTGTGATTCCTGCCCCCACCGACCGGCGCGGCGCGGTTCCACCCCCGCCGAATCTCTGGTGGCGGAGAATTCGGGACACGGCGGTGGTGGAATTCACGCCAGCCCCCAGCGATTCTCCGACCCGGTGGGGGGTCGGAGAATCACGCCCCAGGTCTCCCACATTTGGCACAAGTCCACAGATGTTAGTGAGGATGAACTTTAGAGGGCGATCTGAGCAGGTTGCGCCTTTATTGTTTCCAGTACCTGATGCACGATCAATTGGACAAAGACGAGAATTGAATACAACTGAGGCTTTATTTCTCTAAGATGTGTGGCCTCCCACAGCAGTTGGTGAAATGGCTGCAGCATGGAGGACACACACATTTATACTCCGCCTACTGGGCGGAGCCAGCAGGCAGGGACTACCAACGTATCTGTCGTACAGGTCCTACCATACATCATCTAATAGAGGTGCAACAGTGGTTTACCACATTCACCCCCTGTTAAAATTGAGTCCGGCGGGGGTGGTGGAGAACAAAATACAGCAAATGGGTTTTGCATTTACAATCTTTGAGAGAAAAAAATGTCTTTTGAAGTCCAGTGGTGGACCAGTTAGAGATTTAACCGGTCCGGGGCCTTGATGTGTCACTGGGAATGACGTAGTGGTCGCGGCGATGCCGATGCTGGTCTGATGTTCAGTGACTCTGGGAGCATGCTAAAATCCTCTTCATCCTCGGGCATGGGCAGGGGGAGGACGGGTGGTCCTGGGGGGGTTGCTGCTGGGAGCGCCGGGGGAGGGGAGGGTGAAGCCGGGTCGGAGGGGTGGGTGTGTGGAACCTAATGGTGCCAGGTCCCTGAGGGAGACAGTATCCTGGCCTTCGGGGTATGCCACGTAGGCATACTGGGGGTTTGCATGGAGCAATTGCACCCTTTCCACCAACGGGTCCGCCTTGTGGGGTCGGACATGCCTACGGAGCAGGACGGGTCCTGGAGGTGCGAGCCAAGTTGGGAGCGACACACCGGATGTGGACTTCCTGGGGAAGGCAAAAAGATGTTCATGGGGTGTGTTGTTAGTGGCAGTGCACAGTAGTGACCAAATGAAGTGTAGTGCATCAGGGAGGACCTCCTGCCAGTGAGAGGCTGGGGGGTTCCTGGACCATAGGGCCAGTTGGACGGCCCTCCACACCGTCCCATTCTCCCTCTCTACCCGTCCGTTTCCCCGGAGGTTATAGCTTGTCGTCCTGCTGGAGGCGATACCCCTGCTGAGCAGGAACTGACGCAGCTCATCACTCATGAATGAGAATCCCCTGTCACTGTGGATGTAGGCGGGGAAGCAGAACAGAGCGAAATTGTGTTGAGGGCTTTGATGACGGTGGCAGACGTCATGTCGGGGCAGGGGATGGCGAAGGGGAATCTGGAGTACTCATCGACCACACTGAGAAAATATGTGTTACGATCGGTGGAGGGACCCGTTGAAATCCACGCTGAGGCGCTCAAAAGGGCGGGAGGCTTTCACCAGGCGCGCACGGTCCGGCCGGTAGAAGTGCGGCTTGCACTCCGCGCAGACCTGTCAGCCCCTGGTGATTGTCCGTACTTCCTCGACGGAGTAGGGCAGATTGTGGGCCTTTATAAAATGGTACAACCGTGTGACTCCCGGGTGACAAAGGCTGTCGTGCAGGGCCCGGAGTCGGTCTACCTGTGCACTGGCACATGTACCTCGGGATAGGGCATCTGAGGGCTCGTTGAGCTTGCCGGGGCGATACAAAATCTCGTAATTGTAGGTGGAGAGCTCGATCCGCCACCTCAAGATCTTATCATTCTTGGTCTTGCCCCGCTGTGTGTCATTGAACATGAAGGCTACCGACCGTTGGTCAGTGAGGAGAGTGAATCTCCTGCCGGCCAGATAATGCCTCCAATGCCGCACAGCTTCAACGATAGCTTGGGCCTCTTTTTCGCCGGATGAGTGCCGCATTTCTGAGGCATGAAGGGTGCGGGAAAAGAATGCCACAGGTCTGCCTGCCTGATTGAGGGTGGCGGCTAGGACGACATCTGATGCGTCGCTCTCTACTTGAAAGGGCAGTGTCTCGTCTACTGTATGCATCCCAGCCTTGGTGATATCGGCTCTGATACGGACGAAGGCCTGTTGTGCCTCGGCCGTCAGGGGAAAATGGGTGGACTGTATGAGTGGGCGGGCCTTGTCCGCATAGTTTGGGACCCACTGGACGTAGTATGAAAAGAACCCCAGGCAGCGTTTGAGGGCCTTGGGACAGTGGGGGAGGGGAAGCTCCATGAGGGGGCACATGAGGTCAGGATCGGACCCCAGAACTCCGTTCTGGACCACATAGCATAGAATGGCTAAGCGGGTCGTGCTAAACACGCACTTCTCCTTGTTGTAGGTGAGGTTTAGGAGAGTGGCGGTGTGGAGAAATTTGGCAAGGTTGGCATCGTGGTCCTGCTGATCATGGCCGCAGATGGTGACGTTGTCTAGGTACGGAAAGGTGGCCCGCAAACCGTATCGATCGACCATTCGGTCCATCTCCCTTTGGAAGACCAAGACCCCGTTGGTGACCCCGAAAGGAACCCTGAGGAAGTGATAGAGTCGACCGCCTGCCTCGAAGGCAGTGTATGGACGGTCCGATTTACGAATGGGAGCTGGTGGTAGGCGGATTTGAGGTCCACCGTTGAGAAGACCCGGTACTGTGCAATCTGACTGACCATATCAGATATGCCTGGGAAGGGGTACGCGTTGAGCTACGTGTACCGATTGATGGTCTGGCTGTAGTCCACGACCATTCTGTGTTTCTCCCCAGTTTTAACTACTACCACTTGGGCTCTCCAGGGACTGTTGCTGGCCTCGGTGATGCCTTCCCGATGCAGCCGCTGGAACTCGGACCTGATGAAGGTCCTGTCCTGGGTGCTGTACCATCTACTCCTGGTGGCAACGGGTTTGCAATCCGAGGTTCGATTTGCGAAAAGGGAAGGCGGATCGACCTTTAGGGTCGCTAGGCCGCAGACAGTAAGGGGTGGTAGGGGCCCGCCGAATTTCAGAGTTAGGCTCTGGAGGTTGCACTGGAAGTCCAGACCGAGTAGTAGGGCCGCACAGAGGTTAGGGAGGATGTAGGGGCGGAAACCGCTGAATTCTACTCCCTGGACCGTGAGTGTGACCGTACAGTACCCACGGATCGCCACGGAATGGGATCCGGAGGCCAGGGAGATTCTTTGGTTGGCGGGATGTACCGCGAGGGAGCAGCGCCTTACCGTATCCGGGTGGATGAAGCTTTCGGTGCTCCCAGAGTCCAGCAGGCAAGAGGTCACGTGTCCGTTGATTTTAACGCTGGTCGATGCGGTGGCCAGGTTGTGCAGACGAGTCTGGTCGATGGTCACTGAGGCGAGTCATGGTCGGTCGTCGCTGGTGTCGGATGATGGGGAGCACAGGGGGCACGGGTCCTGGTACGATGGCGGTGCCCATCTGCCTTGGGGGTGACAAGATGGCGGCGCCTGAAGATCTTGAGGAGGACAAAATGGCGGCGCCCATGGGCCACACGTGGCGGGGGCTGAACAAGATGGTGATGCCCATGGGCCGCACGTGTTGCACGGAGGGGAAGATGGCGGCACCCACTGGCTGCATGTGTTCTGAGGGGGAGAAGATGGCGACGCCTACTGGCCGCGCGTGGTCCACGGAGGTGAAGATGGCGGCGCCCATTGTCCATAAACGAGGGGGGTGGGGGCGATAGCGGTGACTGCACGGGCCTGGCACACCGCAGCGAAGTGCCCCTTCTTACCGCAAGCCTTACAAAAGGCAGCGCGGGCCGGGCAGCATTGGCGGGGGTGTTTCTGCTGGCCACAAAAGTAACATCGGGAACCCCCGGGGTTCGCTGGCTGGCGCGTGGTGCAGGCGTATTGGCTGGGTAAGGCCCCCGCTGGGGCGGCCGTCTGTGGGGTCCACAATGCGTAGGAGGGGTAGGCCACGTGGCTGGGAGTGTAGGCCGGAATGTTGCGCGAGGCGACTGTCATAGAGAGCGCTAGCTTCTTTGTCTCTGCTAGGTCGAGCGTGGCCCCTTCTAACAGTCGCTGCCATATGAGGTCCGACCCAATCCCCGTAACAAACGCGTCCCGCATAAGGAGGTTTGAATGTTCCGTGGCCATAACGGCCTGACAGTCACAGTCCCGGACGAGTGGGATTAGGGCCCACCAGAAGTCTTCTATGGACTCACCAGGGCGTTGAGAGCGAGTGGCGACTACGTGCCTGGCGAAGAGCGTGTTCGTCTTCTGAGCGTAATTTTCTTTGAGAAGCGTCATGGCTTCGGCATGTCCTGGATCAGCGGAAAGACGTTGGAGCTCAACCTCGAGTACAGGATCTGTATTTTCTGAGCCTCCGAGACAGGGCTGGGCGCCGAGTTGATGTACGCCTCGAAGCAAGCTAGCCAGTGCTGAAAGTCCTTTTTGGCATCGCTTGAATGCGCATCCAGCTGCAGGCGATCCGGCTTGATACGGAGTTCCATCTTTTGAAAATCTTAGAGCAATAAATTGATGCACAATCAATTGGACAAAGACGCGAGTTGAATACAACTGAGGCTTTATTGCTCTAAGATGTGTGGCCTCCCACAGCAGCTGGCGAAATGGCTGCAGCATGGAGGACACACACATTTATACACCGCCTACTGGGCGGAGCCAGCAGGCAGGGACTACCAACGTATCTGTAGTACAGGTCCTACCATACATCACCTAATAGAGGTGCAACAGTGGTTTACCACAGTACCTACATCAATGCCAGGTGGCTTGGCCAGTTTTATTTCTATTCACCTTCTCTGTAGCTATTTGGACCAACTGAGTGGCATTGTTTGGCCATTTCATAGGTCAGTGAAGAGGCAACCACATTCCTGTAGGTCTGGAGTCACATGTAGGCCAGATTGGGTAAGGACAGCAGATATCCTTCCTTAAAGAGCATTCATGAACCAGATCAATTTTTATGATAATCATTTAGTTTCATGATCAACATTACTGATACTAGCTTTTAATTCCAGATTTATTAATTAATTGAATTTAAATCCACCAGTTCCCATGGTGAACTCATGGGCGGGATTCTCCGAAATGGAGGCAGAGTGTCTGCGTCGTCGTGAACGCCGTCGCGTTTCAGGACGGCGCGAAACGGGCGTTGGCACTACCGATTCTGGCCCCTACATGGGACCAGCATGGCGCTGGGGCGGTTTACGTGCTCCAGCCTCCCTTCCCGGCACCAACTGGGCGCTGCGCCAACCAGAGCATGTGCCGTGGCGCCGCGCCAACCCGTGCACGTGCAGTGGCGCCGCGCCAACCCGTGCATGTGCAGTGGCGCCGCGCCAACCCGTGCATGTGCAGTGGCGCCACGCCAACCCGTGCATGTGCAGTGGCGCCACACCAACCCGTGCAGGTGCAGTGGCGCCGCACCAACCCGTGCATGTGCAGTGGCGCCGCGCCAACCCGCGCAGGTGCAGTGGCGCCGCGGCAACCCTTGCATGTGCAGTGGCACCGCACCAACCCGTGCATGTGCCGTGGCGCCGCGCCAACCCGTGCACGTGCAGTGGCGCCACACCAACCCGTGCATGTGCAGTGGCGCCACGCCAACCCGTGCATGTGCAGTGGCGCCACACCAACCCGTGCATGTGCAGTGGCGCCGCGCCAACCCGCGCAGGTGCAGTGGCGCCGCGGCAACCCTTGCATGTGCAGTGGCACCGCACCAACCCGTGCATGTGCAGTGGCGCCACACCAACCCGCGCATGTGCAGTGGCGCCGCGGCAACCCTTGCATGTGCAGTGGCACCGCACCAACCCGTGCATGTGCAGTGGCGCCGCACCAACCCGCGGATGCGCAGTGGCACCACGCCAACCCGTGCATGTGCAGTGGTGCCGCGGCAACCCGTGCATGTGCAGTGGCACCACACCAACCCGCGGATGCGCAGTGGCACCGCACCAACCCGTGCATGTGCAGTGGTGCTGCGGCAACCCGTGCATGTGCAGTGGCGCCGCACCAACCTGTGCATGTGCAGTGGCGCCGCACCAACCCGTGCATGTGCAGTGGCGCCGCGGCAACCCGTGCATGTGCAGTGGCGCCGCACCAACCCGCGGATGCGCAGTGGCACCGCACCAACCCGTGCATGTGCAGTGGCGCCGCACCAACCCGTGCATGTGCAGTGGCGCCGCGGCAACCCGTGCATGTGCAGTGGTGCCGCACCAACCCGTGCATGTGCAGTGGCGCCGCACCAACCCGTGCATGTGCAGTGGTGCCGCGGCAACCCGTGCATGTGCAGTGGTGCCGCGGCAACCCGTGCATGTGCAGTGGCGCCGCGCCAACCTGTGCATGTGCAGTGGCACCGCACCAACCCGTGCATGTGCAGTGGCGCTGCACCAACCCGTGCATGTGCAGTGGCGCCGCACCAACCCGTCCATGTGCAGTGGCGCTGCACCAACCCGTGCATGTGCAGTGGCGCCGCACCAACCCGTCCATGTGCAGTGGCGCCGCACCAACCCGTGCATGTGCAGTGGCGCTGCACCAACCCGTGCATGTGCAGTGGCGCCGCACCAACCCGTCCATGTGCAGTGGCGCCGCACCAACCCGTGCATGTGCAGTGGCGCTGCACCAACCCGTGCATGTGCAGTGGCGCCGCACCAACCCGTGCATGTGCAGTGGCGCCGCACCAACCCGTGCATGTGCAGTGGCGCCGCACCAACCCGTGCATGTGCAGTGGCGCCGCACCAACCCGTGCATGTGCAGTGGCACCGCACCAACCCGCGGATGCGCAGTGGCGCCGCACCAACCCGTGCATGTGCAGTGGCACCGCACCAACCCGTGCATGTGCAGTGGCACCGCACCAACCCGCGGATGCGCAGTGGCACCGCACCAACCCGTGCATGTGCAGTGGCACCGCACCAACCCGTGCATGTGCAGTGGCGCCGCACCAACCCGTGCATGTGCAGTGGTGCCGCACCAACCCGTGCATGTGCAGTGGTGCCGCGGCAACCCGTGCATGTGCAGTGGCGCCGTACCAACCCGTGCATGCGCAGTGGCGCCGCACCAACCCGCAGATGCGCAGTGGCGCCGCACCAACCCGCGGATGCGCAGTGGCACCGCACCAACCCGCGGATGCGCAGTGGCACCGCACCAACCCGTGCATGTGCAGTGGTGCCGCGGCAACCCGTGCATGTGCAGTGGCGCCGCGCCAACCTGTGCATGTGCAGTGGCGCCGCACCAACCCGCGGATGCGCAGTGGCACCACACCAACCCGCGGGGAACTTCCTCAACGCGCCGGCCCCGATGCAACATGACACGGGGGTTCAGGGGCTGACCGCGTAACAAAATAGGGCCGGGGCTGGAGAGGCCGGCCCGCTGATTGGTGGGCCCCGATCGCGGGCCAGACCCCATCGGAGGCCCCCCCCCCCCAGTGAAGGAGCCCCCCCCCACAGGCCGCCCCCCGATCCTGCACGCAGAGTTCCCGCCTGCTGCGAGCAGATGTGGATGGCGCCGGCGGGACTCTGCCGTTTCCACGTAGCTGCTCAGCCCATCAAGGCCGGAGAATTGGTGGCCCGGCTGTGGACAGCAGCCCACGACCGGCGGCGTGCCAAACGCGCAGGCGCAAATGGCCACGATTCTCCGCTCCTCGGAGACCCGCGTGCCGGCGTCGGGGCGGCGTGGCGCGGTTTCGCCGATTGTCCGGCCCGGCGCGGGGCTCGGAGAATCCGACCCCCGGTCTCTGAAGCATTAGACTGCTTCTCTGGATTACTGATTCAGTGGCATTGCCACTATGCTACCTTTCGTTTACGAATCACCTTAAATCTATGCCCTCTGGCTCTTTGTCCCCTGACCAATGGGCATAATACCTCTATAACTAAGCCATCTAGACTTCTGATGATTTTAAACTCTGCTGTCACATCTCGTCTTAACCCTGTCTTCTAAAAGGTGAACACCAGCTTGACCAGTCTATCCATTTAACTGCAATCTCTCATTACTCAAACTATTCTGGCAAATCTTTTACGTACCCTTTCCTAAACCTTCAAATCCATCTTAAAGTATTTGCTGGCCAGAACTGGTCACAATATTACAGCTAGGTCCAAACAAATACATTATATTGGTTTAGCTTAACTTCCTGCCTTTTGTACTCTATGCCTCTCTTTGGAAAGCTCAGAATCTCATATGCTGCATGAACTTCTGTGTTAACCTTTCCTTACAGATTCGAAGATTTGGGGCACAAACACCCCCAGGTCTCTGTTGCTACACTGCCTTTAACTGCCTTCCTCTCCAAATGTAGTTGCTCACATTTTTCTACAATGTCTGCCCATTCCACCAGCCTGACTATATGTCTTCCTGAGGTGTAGTGCTATGTTTCACATTGTTTATTATACCTTCTCATTCCATGTCATTTGCAAGTTTTGAAATTGTTCATGGCTCCTATGTTCAAGTTGTTATTACATATCTAAAACAGCAGCGATATTAGTACCAAACCATGGCGAGCACCTCAGCCCAATCCAAAAAACAGCATTCACCATCACTCCTTTTCTAATTTTGTGCCACTTTTATCTCATAGGCTTCAGTTTTGCACCCAGTCCTAGTATATAGCATCACAAAATCTTTACAGTGCAGAAGGAGCCCATTCAGTCCTTCGGGTCTTCACTGGCTTTCTGAAGGAGCATTCCACCTAGTTCCATTCCCCTGCCTTCTCCCCATAACCTTGCATATTCTTTATTTTCAGATAGCAATCCGATTCCCTTTTGAATATCTTGATCAAACCTGCCTCCACGCCTTGTCAGGAAGTTTGTTCCAGACTCCAACCACACTGTGGTGAAAAATCTTTCCCCCAGATCACTTCTGCTCCTTTTTCCCATTATTTTGAATCTGTGCCCTCTACTTCTTGATGTACCTTTGAGAGGGAACAGTTTGTCAATCTTTACCCTGTCCAAACCCCTCAGGATCTTGACTATCCCTATCAAGTATTCTCTCAGCCTTCTTTTCTCCAAGGAAAGCAGACCCAACCTCTCCTCGTTGCTACAGTTGTTTATCCCTGGAATCATTCTTGTGAATCTCCCCTGTACTCTCTCTAATGTCTTCATATCCTTCCTCAAGTGTGGCATTCAGAATGGATGCAGTACTCCAGATGAGGCCTAACTAGTGTCTTATACAAGTTCCAACATGACTTCCTTACTCTTGTGCTCAATACCCCATTAATAAACCTAGGATACTATATGCTTTATTAACTGCTCTTTCAACATGCCCTGCCACCTTCAATGACTAATGTACATAAACGCCAAGGTCTCTTTGTTCCTGCACCTCCTTCAGAGTTTCTCCCTTTATTTTATACTGTCTCTCCATATTCTTCCTGCCAAAATGAATCATCTGACACTTCTCTGAATTGAACTTCATCTGCCACTTGTCTGCCCAATCCACCAATATGTCTATGTCTTTTTAAAGTTCAAGACTATTGTTTGGAGTTCAAACTTAATATTTGGTTCTTTCAAGGTCCATATATACATCTACATCACTGCCCTCATCCACCCTTTCTGTTGTCTCATCAAAAAACTCAATCAGGTTAGTCAAATACAATTTGCCCTTAACAAATCTGTGCTCTCCCTCTTGTATTAGTTCATGCTTGTGTAAACAGCTGTTAGTTTTCTATGGACTATTATTTCTATGGACTATTATTTCTAAAAACTTGGCAACAACAATGTTAAATCAACTGACCTACGACTGCCAGGTTCATCCTCTTATTTTTTACTGAACACTGAATAAATACAACCATCCAATCCTTTGGCACCACATCTATATCCAAGGAGAATTGGAAAATTGTGGACGGCAGTGCCACAATTTTGACCCACACATTCCACAGCAACGTATCTGACTGGTAATTTCTCCAATGTGGTGAACCACTGTACACCTGTATTAGGGGATGTAAGGTAGGACCTGTACTAGAGGTTCGCCGGTAGCCCCTGCCTGTTGGTTCCGCCCAGTAGGAGGAGTATAAATATGCGTGTCCTCCATTCAGCTGCCATTTCGCCAGCTGCAGCAGGAGGCCAAGCATCTGACTGTAATAAAGCCACAGTTGTACCCAACCTTAGTCTTTGTGCAATTGATCGTGCATCAATTTATTGCAGTCAGATTTTCTACAGGATGGACATCCGTATCAAACCAGGTCGCCTGCAGCTGGATCCGCAATCGACCAACGCCAGAAAAGACTTTAATCACTAGCTAGCTTGCTTCGAGGCCTACATTAACTCAGCAACCACCCCACCGACGGAGGCTCAGAAGATACAGGTCCTGTATTCCAGGTTGAGCTCAAGCGTGTTCCCGCTGATCCAGGACGCCCCGACTTACGCAGATGCCATGGCATTCCTCAAAGAGAACTACGTGCAGAAAGCGAACACACTCTTCGCCGGGCAAGTACTCGCCACTCGCTCTCAACTCCCTGGTGAGTCCATCGAAGACTTCTGGCGGGCCCTAATCCCACTCGTCCGGGACTGTGACTGTCAGGCCGTTATGGCCGGCAAACATTCTAATCTCCTCATGCGCGATGCTTTCGTAATGGGGATTGGGTCGGACCTCATCTGACAACGATTGCTGGAAGGGGCCACACTCGACCTAGCGGAGACAAAACAATTAGCGCTCTCCATGGCGGTCGCCTCCCGTAATGTTCAGGCCTACCCCTCCAGCCGCGCGGCCCACCCCTCCTATCCCTCCTGGACCCCGCAAATGACCGTCTCAGCTGGGTCCCTGCCTAGCCAATACGCCTGCGCCGCATGCAAAACCGCGCACCCCGGGGGTCTCTGATGCTATTTCTGTGGTCAGCAGAAGCACCCTCGCCAACGCTGCCCGGCCCGCGCCGCCATTTGCAAGGCTTGCGGCAAAAAGGGCCACTTCGCCGCAGTGTGCCAGGCCCGCGCAGTTGCCGCTATCGCCCCCTCCCCACTTCCAAACGCACAATGGACACCACTCTCTTCACCCCCACGGACCACGCACGGCCAGTGGGCGCTGTTATCTTCATCTACCAGGGCCACGCGCGGCCAGCGGGCGCCGCCATCTTCTCCCCCTCAGTCCACGTGCGGCCCATGGGTGCCGCCATCTTGTCCTGCTCCACCAACGTGCGGCCCATGGACACCGCCATTTTGTCCCGCCCCCGCAACGTGCGCCCCATGGGTGCCACCATTTTTGTTCCCCGCAGGATCTCCAGCAGCCGCCATCTTGCCTTCCCCACGAGGCATGGATGCCAACGACCTTCCACGACCTGGACCCCAACGCTCTTCGTCTGAAACCAGTGACGATCACCCGCAGCCCGCCTCGATGACGCTGGACCAGTCTCGTCCACACAACCTGGCCACCACTTCGACAACGGTGAAAATCAACGGCCACGTGACCTCTTGCCTGCTGGACTCTGGGAGCACCGAAAGCTTCATACACCCGGATACGGTAAGGCGCTGCTCCCTCACGATCCACCCCGCCAATCAATGGATCTCCCTAGCCTCCGGGTCCCAGTCTGTCCAGATCCGAGGGTTCTGCACAGTCACTCTCACAGTCCAGGGAGTAGAGTTCAGCAGCTTTCCCCTCTACGTCCTTCCTAACCTCTGCGCTGCACTATTCCTAGGCCTGGATTTTCAGTGCAATCTCCAGAGTCTCACCCTCAAATTCAGCGGG
Source organism: Scyliorhinus torazame (assembly GCF_047496885.1). NCBI lineage: Eukaryota > Metazoa > Chordata > Chondrichthyes > Carcharhiniformes > Scyliorhinidae > Scyliorhinus > Scyliorhinus torazame. The sequence goes on from NC_092714.1 coordinate 211,755,830, forward strand.
CCCCTTCCATCCCTCACTGTGTGCGGCCTCACAACCCTAAAGGTCGACCCCCCCTCCCTCTTTGCCAATCTTACTTAAGATTGCAAGCCCGTCGCCACCAGGAGCAGACGGTACAGCACCCAGGACAAGACCTTCATCAGGTCCGAAGTCCAGCGGCTGCTTAAGGAGGGTATTATCGAGGCCAGCTACAGCCCCTGGAAAGCCCAAGTGGTATTCGTTAAAACTGGGGAGAAACACCGAATGGTCGTGGACTACAGCCAGACCATCAATCGGTACACGCAGCTCGACGCGTGCCCCCTCCCACGCATATCTGATATGGTCAATCAGATTGCGCAGTACCGAGTCTTCTCAACGATTGATCTAAAATCCGCCTACCACCAGCTCCCCATCCGTAAATCCAACTGCCCATACACTGCCTTCGAGGCGGACGGTCGTCTCTACCATTTTCTTTGGGTTCCCTTTGGCATCACTATTGGGGTCTCAGTCTTCCAAAGGGAGATGGACTGAATGGTCGACCGGTACAGTTTGTGGGCCACGTTCCCGTACTGAGACAATGTCACCACCTGCGGCCATGATCAGCAGGACCACGATGCCAACCTCACTAAATTTCTCCGCACGGCCACTCTCCTCAATCTTACTTATAAAGAGAAATGTGTGTTCAGCACGACCCGCTTAGCCATCCTCGGCTATGTGGTCCAGAATGGAGTTCTGGGGCCCGATCCCGACAGCATGACCCACCTCATGGAGCTTCCCCTCCCCCACTGCCCCAAGGCCCTCAAACGCTGCCTGGGGTTCTTTTCGTACTACGCTCAGTGGGTCCCAAACTATGCGGACAAGGCCCGCCCACTCATACAGTCCACCCAGTTCCCCCTCACGGCAGAGGCACAACAGGCCTTCGCCCGTATCAGAGATGATATAGCCAAGGCAGGGATGCACGGAGTAGACGAGACACTGCCCTTTCAAGTAGAAAGTGACGCATCAGATGTCGCCCTTGCCGCCACCCTCAATCAGGCAGGCAGGCCTGTGGTGTTCTTTTCCCGCACCCTTCGTGCCTCTGAAATTCGGTACTCATCCATCGAAAAAGAGGCCCAGGCTATCGTTGAAGCTGTGCGACATTGGAGGCATTACCTGGCCGGCAGGAGATTCACTCTCCTCACTGACCAACGGTCGGTAGCCTTCATGTTCAACAACACGCAGCGGGGCGAGATCAAAATGATAAAATCTTGCAGTGGAGAATCAAGCTCACCACCTATAATTAAGAGATTTTGTATCGCCCTGGCAAGCTCAACGAGCCCCCAGACGCCCTCTCCTGAGGTACATTTGCCAGCGCACAAGTAGACCAACTCCGGGCCCTACACGACCGCCTTTGTCACCCGGGGGTCACACGACTGTACCTTCTCATCAAGGCGCGCAACCTGCCCTATTCCATCGAGGAGGTACGGACAGTCACCAGGGACTGCCAGGGCTGTGCAGAGTACAAGCAGCACTTCTACCAACCAGACCGTGCGCGCCTGGTGAAGGTCTCCCGCCCCTTTGAACGCCTCAGCGTGGATTTCAAAGGGCCCCTCCCCTCCATCGACCGTAACACATATATTCTAAGTATGGTCGATGAGTACTCCAGGTTCCCCTTCGCCATCCCATGCCCGGATATGACGTCCACCACCGTCATCCAGTCCCTCAACACAATCTTCGCTCTGTTTGGTTTCCACGCCTACATCCACAGTGACAGGGGTTCCTCATTCATGAGTGATAAGCTGCGTCAGTTTCTGCTCAGTAGGGGTATCGCCTCCAGCAGAACGACCAGCTACAACCCCCGGGGAAAGGGGCAGGTAGAAAGGGAGAACGGGACGGTTTGGAGGACCGTTCAGCTGGCCCTAGAGTCCAGGAACCTTCCAGCCTCGCTGGCAGGAGGTCCTCCCTGATGTATTGCACTCCATCCAGTCACTACTGTGCACCTCTATGAATAACACACCCCATGAACGTCTTTTTACCTTCCCCAGGAAGTCCACATCTGGGGTGTCGCTCCCGACTTGGCTCGCAGCCCCAGGACCGGTCCTGCTCCGTAGGCACGTCCGATTCCACAAGGCGGACCCGTTGGTGGATAGGGTACTCTTGATCCACGCCAACCCCCAATATGCCTACGTTGCGTACCCTGACGGTCGCCAAGATACTGTCTCCCTCAGGGACCTGGCACCTTCATGTTCCAACCGAACACACTCCCCCGCCCCGGTGCCATCCTTCCCTTCCCCGGCGCTTCCATCATTGTCCCAACCAGGCGCATCCCTCCTTCCCTTGACCACGCAAGAGGACGATGAAGATTTCGGCACGCTCCCGGAGTCATCTAACAGCAGGCCAGCACCGCCAGCACCGCCGTTGCCGCCACCGTTACGCCGCTCCCAGCGGAACGTCAAGGCTCCAGACAGATTGAACCTTTAACTGGACCTTCAAAATGGACAATTTGTTTTCTCTCTCTCTCTTCATGTTGTATCTACGACACTGTACATAATGTTCAACACTGTATATAGTTCCACTCCCACCGGACTCATTTTTAACAGGGAGCGAATGTGGTGAACCACTGTACACCTGTATTAGGGGATGTAAGGTAGGACCTGTACTACAGGTTCGCCGGTAGCCCCTGACGGTTGGCTCCGCCCAGTAGGAGGAGTATAAATATGCGTGCCCTCCATTCAGCTGCCATTTCGCCAGCTGCAGCAGGAGGGCACGCATCTGACTGCAATAAAGCCACAGTTGTACCCAACCTTAGTCTTTGTGCAATTGATCGTGCATCATCCATTTTAGGTATGACCAGCATCCTTATTTTTCTCTCAGTGAGTATCCCAACAACCTCCTCATTTGCAATAGCTTTGGCGAAGACCTCTACCTTGGTGTATATGAGTATGTTTAACATCTCAGCTGTCCATTCTGCCTTTACCAATATGTCTCCAGATGATCCCTAATCAGCACCACTGCTTTACTAACAACTATTTTGCTGTCCATATGGCTACAGAAGGCCTTTGGATTTCCTTTTATGTTACCTTCCAATCTATTCTTGTGGTGTCACTTTTCCCCTTGTTTATCTTCCACATTTACCCCATGTACTTTTTATATTTATTCTGACATTTCCTGCTATTGTCAAAGTAGCATTTTTCAAAATCCTCTTTTCTGCTTTATGTTATTCCTTAACTCATATGTTATCCAAGGAACTCTGTTTTTGATTGACACCCCTTTCTCTTTTGTACCCAAACTATTACCTCTTTGTTAAGTTTTTGGGTGCCAGTCTTTGATTGCAATTTACCTGGGCCAGGTACCTCCTCAATTCACTGAACTGAGCCCTCTTTCAGTTAAGTATTTTTTATTCTAGATTGCTCCTAGTACTTGCCCATAACTAATCAAGTGGTTATGATTCTATGGTTAGTTTTCCACAGATTCTGCCCCATTGTGATAATGCCCACTTGACCCATTTCATTCTCCAGGACTGGATCCAATGGTTGGCCAAAAGGTATCCTGATCGCAAAAGTTCTCCTGAACACATTAGAAATCTCTCGCCTTCTCTGACCTTAACACAGTCATTGCTCCATTAAATGATGTAGTAACTCTCCCATTATCACCTCTCTTTAGTTTACCTATCTCTCAGTCATTTCCTGGACAATCTACTTCTCCATCTCTTTTCCATTATTTGATGACCTATAAAAGACACCAAGTAGTGTAATAGATTCTTGTTCTTTTAACTCCAAGCCAAACAATTCTTCCTTTGCCTCCTGAAGAACATTTTCCGTAGTATTGTAATATTTCTCTTAATTAAAACTGCTGCCCTCCTTTTTTCCATTCTCTATCTTTTCTAAATACCTTCTAAACAAAAATATTAAGCAACCAATCCTCTTGTTTTTCAAGCCAAGTCTCTGTTATCGCCATTGTATCATTGTCTCACAAGGCTTTTGCTTCTGCAGCTCATCAACCTTATTAACCACACTTTCTGCATTTGCACACATGCCCTTCAAACATAACATCGACCTATTTGTATTTCCAATGATCTCACCTGATGCTGTCATAAGGATGAGTGGACAAAGCACCAGAACTTTCAATTAAGCATCAACAGCACTCAACCAGAATTGATCATCTCTCGAAGAACAAAGAGCTCCTTGCCGTTATTCCTAAAGACTCTCTGAGACCCAAATGAGCCAAATAATTTTTTTTCAGTCTCTAGCTCCCACCAGAGTCACAGTTCTGCCCTTCTGGGATCAATTACCTTAGTGAGTGATGATTCTGGGTCTGTAGAAGGCCTCAAAGGAATTCACACCAGGTCTCAAATGGCATGAGTTCAGTAATGGAAGGGGTTCACAGGGTAATAGAGGGAATGCCTCCCCCCCACAACACAGGTAAAACTGATCCTTCTGTCCGGACTTGTGAAGCCATTATATTCAATATTGTGTTATGCACAATAAAATATATGGATACTAATCACATTTTCTACCTAGTGATTACATTCTCCAGTTAAATTACAATGGAAACAATATGAATTTCATTAAATCCTTAATAGGCCTGTTTGTAACATCAACAGTAAAATTTTAAGTGCCCTGTGCACGTACTTGTGTGGAAACCAATCTACTGCTTCTTCTGTAACATTTGTACTAAATATAAACCTCATCGTTTATCATACAAGAGGTTAATAAGCAATTTTTTTCTTTGTTTATCATAGAATGTTTGTTAATTGTATCGCAATTCTGTTTAATTGTATGAGCATGGTTGGCAGTAAAGGTTGGCAGGGCAGCACGGTAGCATTGTGGATAGCACAATTGCTTCACAGCTCCAGGGTCCCAGGTTCGATTCCGGCTTGGGTCACTGTCTGTGCGAAGTCTGCACATCCTCCCCATGTGTGCGTGGGTTTCCTCCGGGTGCTCCGGTTTCCTCCCACAGTCCAAAGATGTGCAGGTTAGGTGGATTGGCCATCATAAATTGCCCTTAGTGTTGGGTGGGGTTACTGGGTTATGGGGATAGGGTGGAGGTGTTGACCTTGGGTAGGGTGCTCTTTCCAAGAGCCGGTGCAGACTCGATGGGCCGAATGGCCTCCTTCTGTACTGTAAATTCTATGATATCTATGATATGATAAATGGGGATTCACTTGCACAACACAAAATGGACCAGACTAGAACTGTGGGTGTTAGGTTAAGAGGTGCATGTTTGTACTGTGCATCTCTGTAAATAAAATGTGGAAATTGAAAAAATAATCGTCCTGAGCAAGGGGGACCAAATTATAAAATTAGTCATCAATACAATATTAAATATAAAGTGGTGCATACCGCCACAAACGGTCCACAGCAGAGGCTATCTCCCTGGCCCAACACCCATCCCTGGAGCATCTCGACAGCAAGGACTCCTACATCAGACTCCTATTCATTGACTACAGCTCCGCCTTCAACACCATAATCCCAGTAAAGCACATATCAAAACTCCAAAACCTAGGACTTGGCTCTTCACTCTGCAATTGGATCTTGACCCGTAGACCACAATCATTAAGGATAAACAAGAACACCTCCTCCATGATAGCCCTCAATACTGGGGCCCCGCAAGGCTGCGTACTTATCCGACTATGATGCTCCCTATACACATACAACTGTGTGGCAAAATTTGGCTCCAACTCCATCTACAAGTTTACTGATGACATGACCGTTCTGGGTCGGATCGCGAACAACGATGAGTCAGAGTCCAGGAGAGAGATAGAGAACCTAGTGGCGTGGTGTAATGACGATAATCTCTCCCTCAATGTAAGCAAATCTCAGGAGCTAGTCATTGACTTCAGGAAGCAAAGTATGAAACACACGCTGTCTGCATCAATGCTGCAGAGGTGGAGATGGTTGACAGCTTCACATTCCTGGGTGTGCACATCACCAACAATCTGCCCTGGTCTACCACATCGATGCTACGACCAACAAAGCACAACAGCGCCTATACTTCCTCAGGAAACTAAGGATATTCGGCATGTTCAATTGACTCGTCCCAATTTTTTCAGATACACCATAGAAAGCGTCCTATCTGGCTGCATCTCAGCCTGGTATGGCAACTGCTCAGCGCAAGACCATAAGAAACTGCAGAGAGTCGTGAACACAACCCAGTCCATCACAAGAACCTACCCCTTATCCATTGACTCTGTCTACACCTCCTGCTGCCTTGGGAAAGCGGGCAGCAGAATCAAAGACCCCTCCCACCCGGGTTATTCTCTCTTCCAACCTCTTCCATTGGGCAGGAGATATAAAAGTCTGAGAACACACAATAACAGATTCAAAAACAGCTTCTTCCCCGCTGTTACCAGATCCTGAATGACCCTCTTGTGGACTGAACTGATCTCTCCACACATCTTCTCTACTGAGTAGTACTACACTCCGTATGCTTCACCCGATGTCTGCGTCTATATATTTACATTGTGTATCTATCGTATGTCCTGGGCGGGATTCTCTCAGCCCACACTGGGCCGGAGAATCGCCGGGCCAGGCGCGAATCGCACTAGGCCGCCCCGACGCCGGTCTGCCAATTCTCCGGTGAGCGGAGAATCGGCGCCATTGGCGCCGGCGCTGCGCCGGTCGGGGGCCGCTCTATGCGCCCCCCCCCCCCCTCCCCCGGCGATTCTCCACCCGGGGTGGGCTGAGTGGCCGCAAAAAAAATCTGAGTCCCGCCGGCACCATCCACGTGTGGTCTTACCCCGCGGAACCTCGGCGTGCATCCTTTCGGGGGCGGCCTGGGGGGGGGGGGGGGGGGTCCCCGACCCAGGGGGTGGCTTCTGCTGTGGTCTGGCCTGCGATCGGGGCCTACCGATTGGCGGGCCGGCCTCTCGGGCTGGGGGCCTCTTTTGCTCCGCGCCGGCCCCTGTAGCCCTACGCCATGTTGCGTCGGGGCCGGCGCTGACAAGGAAGCCACCGCTCCAGTCACAGTGCACATGCGCGCCAGTCGTAGCACACATGCGCAAACCCGCGGCGCCCATTTGACGCCGGTATCGGCAGCTGGAGCAGCGTGGGTCACTCCAGTGCCGTGCTGGCCTCCTGTAGGGCTCAGAATGGCTGCTCCTGGGGGCCTGTTGACACTGTCGTAAAACGCGACAGAGTTTACGGCGGCGTCAACACTTAGCCTCAGGATCAGAGAATCCTGCCCCCTATGTTTCTTCATACATGGAATGATCTGATGATCAGTCTTGACTGTACGCAGAACAGTACTTTTCACTGTACCTTGGTACCCAAATCCCAAGTCAGCAGATCATGGATGTTCATTTGAGATTTTTCAGAATAAATCCTGGAGGTAAGATAATTGGAGATTCTATAATCCTTTTATGTTGGTCCATCCTTGAAAGAGAGACATGCGAACTCCCTGGGTAGCTGCAAATGTTCATATTTAATTAGATCATTGCTTAAGACCTGGTAGCTCGAATGCCAAAGGCCACATGATTTCCAGCAGCCATTTTAATACTTTCTTTGGGTTAGTTTTTTAAAGTATTGACGGCGTTAGAGAAACAAGCGCAGTTTTAAGGGATTTATATTTGTATTGGTAAACATTGGAAGTAAGGTATAGTATTATGTAGGTTTGATTTAATGTTTCTGTGCCTGGAAGGGTAAAGCCTATTATGCTGGATAAAGGAGTTTAAATGTGTGGGGGTTGGTCCAATTACAACTGTGTTTCTATTATGTTTGGAGAGGATTGCAGTGTGAAGAGTAAATAGACGTAGCAGTGGTTGTTTAAAACTGGGGGGTTTTAAGGTAGAAGGTTTCTTGTTCTTAGTTTAGCTGAATTTGATTGCAGTTGGAGACAAGAGACTGGGGAGTAAACATTTCTCAACTCTGCCAGAAGAAAGATTGGGCAGGACAGGAGTTGCAAAGATGCAAGCTTCCCAAAGAACCAGATGCAGTCCAGATAAACAGGGGATTGGACATAAAAAATGTCTGATGAAGACTGAAATACCAAGGTATTTTTAATAAGGACATGGGAAGTCCACGACGAGTAGCATAGGTGGCAAACTGATTTACTCCTCGTCACCAGTTCAATAAGAATAACAAACCTTGGTTTATTTACAAATGTGTTGTATACAACTCCTGGTAGATGCCTACTGGATCTCATAGAATCAGAGAACAATAGAATTTACAGTGCAGAAGGAGGCCATTCGGCCCATCGAGTCTGCACCAGCCCTTGGAAAGAGCACCCTACTCAAGCCCACATCTCCACCCTATCCCCGTAACCCAGTAACCCCACTTAACCTTTTTGGAACTAAGGGCAATTTAGCATGGCCAATCCACCTAACCCACACATCTTTGGACTGTGGGAGAAAACCGGAGCACCCGGAGGAAACCCACGCAGACACGGGGAGAACGTGCAGACTCTCACAGACAGTGACTCAAGCTGGGAATTGAACCAGGGTCTTCTGTTAGTGCCTTACTGGCCGATCTTTCATACATAGTTGAATGTGTCCCCTTGCCCCTCAATGGTAGAGCTTGTACACCACGAGAACCACAGGGAAGGTAATCATTCCCACCCCGTAAAATCCTGTGCGGTATATTACGGTATTATTCAGGAGATTTAAAGGGGAGAGGTAAACACAGTGTTCTGAGTTAAAGAGACAGTTGCAGAAACTAGAATTAAAGGGAGAGAACAGACTTCAGGGGTAAATCAAACACTTGATGCCATTTTTAATAGAATCTTGGAATTGAGAGTTAAAGCAAACATGAAAAACTTGTACAACAGTCAAGACAAGGAAATCCTAAAGGGGAACTAGTAGAATCTGGATACTGGATTCATTGTTAAAAATGGAATAGAAGCTTTGTTTAAAAGAGTCATATTGGAAACCCTGGACTGGATTTCGGAATGAAAACCTAAGTATGGGGAAAAGTGAGTTGTTTGCGGTCAGGTGAGGGGACAGGAGAGGCGATTGCGGGAACTGCCGTTTAGATTAGTAGGGGGAAGCTTTAGGTATTTAGGCATCCAAGTGGTGCAGGAATGGGACCGGCTGCATAAATTAAATCTGGCCCGACTAGTAGACCAAATGAAGGATGACTTTCGGAGGTGGGACGCGCTCCCGTTGTCACTTGCTGGGAGAGTGCAGATGGTGCAGATGACGGTCCTCCCGAGATTTCTGTTTGTATTTCAGTGTCTCCCCATTTTTGTTCCGCGGTCCTTTTTTAAACGGGTCAACAAAGTGATCACTGGCTTTGTTTGGGCGGGCAAGGCCCCACGAGTAAGGAAGGTAATGCTTGAGTGGAGTTGGGGAGAGGGCGGGTTGGCGCTGCCAAATTTTAGTGACTATTACTGGGCGGCGAATATAGCCATGATCAGGAAGCGGGTGGTGGGGGGAGGGTCGGCATGGGAGCATATGGAGGCGGTTTCATGTAAGGGCACCAGTCTGGGGACATGGGCAACTGTGCCTCTGCCATTCCCGCCGGCACGGTACTCCACCAGTCCCATGGTGGTGGTGGCCATGAGAGTCTGGGGGCAATGGAGGAGACATGTGGGAGCAGATGGGGCATCGGTCTGGTCCCTAATCTGTAATAATCACCGGTTTGCCCCGGGAAGTATGGATGGGGGGTTCCGGACATGGCAGAGAGCAGGGATTGAGAGGATGCGGGATGTGTTTATAGAGGGGAACTTTCCGAGTGTGAGGGTGCTGGAGGAGAAGTTTGGGTTGGCGAGGGGAATGAATTCAGGTACCTGCAGGTGCGGGACTTCCTACGTAGCCAGGTGTCAACCTTCCCGCTCCTACCAGCAAGGGGGATTCAGGACAGGGAAGTTTCCAGAGTGTGGGTGGGAGAGGGGAGCGTCTCTGACATTTATAAGGAACTTATGGGGTCAGAGGAGATGCTGGCCGAGGAGCTGAAGTGCAAGTGGGAAGAGGAGTTAGAAGGAGAGATAGAGGATGGTCTCTGGACGGACGCGTTGAGTAGAGTCAACGCGTCCACAACACGTGCCCGGCTCAGCCTGATACAATTCAAGGTCGTTCATTGGGCTCACATGACAGTGGCCCGGATGAGCAGGTTCTTTGGGGTGGAAGACAAGTGTGCAAAGTGTGCGGGAGGACCAGCGAACCATGTCCACATGTTCTGGACATGTTCGAAGCTTAGGGGATTTTGGCAGGGGTTTGCAGATGTCATGCCCACGGTGTTAAAAACATGGGTGGCACCGAGTCCAGAGGTGCCGATTTTCGGGGTGTCAGAAGACCCGGGAATCCAGGAGGAGAAAGAGGCAGACGTTCTGGCCTTTGCTTCCCTGGTAGCCCGGGGATGGATACTATTAGCTTGGAGAGACTCGAAGCCCCCAAAGTCGGAGACCTGGCTATCTGACATGGCTAGCTTTTTCTGTCTGGAGAAAATTAAGTTTGCCTTGAGAGGGTCAATGTTAGGGTTCGCCCAGAGGGGCAGCCGTTCGTTGACTTCTTTACAGAACATTAATCATCAGCAGAAGGTGGGGCGGGGGGTTAGTTTAGCTTAGAGTACGGGGTTAATAAAGGTGGGACCTGTAAGGGAGGGAGACATCTTTTGCACTATGTTTATAGATTCATGTACATTGTTTATTTTGTTGTTATTGTAATACCACAAATACCTCAATAAAATGTTTATTTAAAAAAAACTAATTAGAGGTCCCGTGATTCTGTTCTTCCATGGTTTTTTTTTTTTATTCTCTTCCTTTTTCACATTTTCTCCCACATTTACACCCATCAACAATAAACATTAATCAGCAAGATATGTCAATCCCCATAATAACAACGATCCCATCCACCCACCAACCCCCAAACCTCAGCCCACATGTTTACATAAACAAATGACAAAAAGGAATCAGGGATTACCCATAGTCACCCTTAATCTACACAGCCCCCCTCTCCCCCACCCCACCCACCCCCCCAACTAATGTTCGATGTTATCCAGTTCTTGAAAGTGCATAATAAATAGTGCCCATGACTTGTAGAACTCCTCCGAGCTTCCCCTCAGTTCGAACTTAACCTTCTCAAGGGTCAAGTATTCCAACAGGTCCCCCCGCCACGCCAGGGCACTGGGTGGAGAGGCTGCTCTCCATCCCAGCAGGATCCGCCTTCGGGCGATCAACGAGGCGAAGGCTATGATATCTGCCTCTGCTCCCGTTTCCAACCTTGGCTGGTCCGACACCCCGAATATGGCCTCCTGGGGACCCGGGTCCAGTTTCACACGCACCACCTTGGAAATTACCCTAAACACCTCCTTCCAGCACTCCCCTAGCTTTGAACAGGACCAAAACATATGAACGTGATTCGCTGCCCCCCCCCCCGCAACGCTCACACACATCCTCTACTCCTTCAAAAAATCGGCTCATCCTCGCCCTCGTGAGGTGCGCTCTACATACCACCTTTAGTTGTATCAGCCCCAACCTCGCACATGAGGTGGAGGCATTTACTCTCCGGAGCACCTCACACCAGACCCCCTCCTCTAGAACCTCTCCCAACTCTTCCTCCCACTTTGCTTTGATCCCTTCCAGTGGTGCCTTATCCTCTTCCAGAATAGCTCCGTACACCGCTGACACTGCCCCCTTCTCCAGTCCCCTTGTCGTCAACACCTCCTCCAGCAATGTGGAGGCCAGTTCCTCTGGGAAGCTCTGTATCTCCTTCCTGGCAAAATCCCGAACCTGCTCTAGCCCATACTTCGCTTCCAGCTCCCTGAATCCTGCAAACCGACCCCGAAGAAACAAATCCTTTAGCGTCTTAATCCCCTTCTCTTCCCATTTCCGAAAACTTCCATCCCACCTCCCTGGCTCAAATCTGTGGTCCCCCCGAATCAGCATTTCCCTTGACCCTAAACCCAACCCAAAGTGTTGGCTCCAGATTTTCAATGAAGCTATTATTACCGGACTCCCTGAAAATTTCCCCAGAGCTATCGGGAGCGGCGCTGTTGCAAGTGCCTTCAGCCCTGACCCCCTGCACAAACTCTCCTCCATTTTGACCCACTGAGAATCCACCCCTCTGACCCAGCTCCGCACTTTCTCCACATTCGCCGCCCAGTAGTAGTACAACAAGTTTGGGAGACCCAAACCCCCTGCCTGCCTTCCCCTCTGTAGCAGCACCTTTCTCACTCTGGCCACCTTCCCTCCCCATATGAATGAGGTAATCCTTCCCTCAATCTCCCTGAAAAAAGACTTTGGCAGGAAAATCGGTAGGCATTGAAAAATAAACAGGAATCGCGGCAACACATTCATTTTAACCGCCTGTACCCGACCTGCCAGTGACAGAGGAAGGCCGTTCCACCTTGCCAGATCGGCTTTCACTCTCCCCACCAAACTAGTGATGTTGTACCTGCGAAGCCTCCCCCACTCCCGGGCAACCTGCACCCCAGGGGCGTCATTCTCCGACCCCCCGCCGGATCGGAGAATGGCCATTGGCCGCCGTGAATCCCGCCCCCGCCCCTGCCGAAGTCTCCGGTACCGGAGATTGGGCGGGGGCGGGAATCGGGCCGCGCCGGTTGGCGGGACCCCCTGCTGGATTCTCTGGCCCGGATGGGCCGAAGTCCCGCCCAGAAATTGCCTGTCCCGCCGGCGTAAATCAAACCTGGTATTTACCGGCGGGACCAGGCGGCATGGGCGGGCTCCAGGGTCCTGGGGGGGGGGCGCGGGGTGATCTGACCCCGGGGGGTGCCCCCACGGTGGCCTGGCCCGCGATCGGGGCCCACCGATCCGCGGGCGGGCCTGTGCCGTGGGGGCACTCTTTCCCTTCCGCCTCCGCCACGGCCTCCACCATGGCGTAGGCGGAAGAGACTCTCCCCACTGCGCATGCGCGGGAAACTGACAGCGGCCGCTGACGCTCCCGCGCATGCGCCGGGAAACTGACAGCGGCCGCTGACGCTCCCGCGCATGCGCCGCATTTCCGCGCCAGCTGGCGGGGCAGCAAACGCCATTTCCGCCGGCTGGCGGGGCGGAAATCCCTCCGGCGTCGGCCTAGCCCCTCAATGTTGGGGCTAGGCCGCCAAAGATACGGAGCATTCCGCACCTTTGGGCCGGCGCGATGCCCGTCTGATTGGCGCCGTTTTTGGCGCCAGTCGGCGGACATCGCGCTGGTGGGGGAGGATTTCGCCCCAGATACCTAAAATGAGTCCCTGCACTACGGAATGGCAGCCCCCCCACCCCTGCCCCCACCCCCAGCCGAGACAACACAAAGTACTCACTCTTGTCCAGGTTCAACTTGTACCCCGAGAAAGACCCAAATACCCGCAGTAGCTCCAATATTCCTCCTATCGACGCACTCGGCTCTGACACATACAACAGCAAGTCGTCGGCATATAAGGACACCCTATGCTCTATCCCCCCCCGCACTATTCCTTTCCATGCTCCCGAACTTCTCAATGCGATGGCCAACGGCTCAATCGCAAGTGCAAACAGCAGGGGGGATATAGGACATCCCTGTCTCGTCCCACGGTGGAGAGAAAAGTATCTCGAACTGATATTATTTGTGCGGACACTCGCCTTCGGTTCCTTATATAATAGCTTTACCCAGTTCACAAACCTTGGTCCAATCCCAAACCACTCCAGCACTGCCATCAGGTACCCCCATTCTACCCGATCAAATGCCTTCTCGGCGTCCAATGCCACAACTACCTCTGTTTCCTTTCTTTCCGCCGGTGCCATAACAACGTTCAAAACCCTCCTAATGTTCGAAAACAGCTGCCTCCCTTTCACGAACCCCGACTGATCCTCCCCTATTACTTTCGGAAGGCACTCCTCCAGCCTACCCGCCAGTACCTTCGCCAACACTTTTACGTCCACATTCAGAAGTGATATGGGCCGATACGACCCACACTCCGTCGGATCCTTATCTTTTTTTAGTAACAGGGAAATCGATGCCTGCCCCAAGGTTTGCGGCAACACCCCCTTCCCTATCGCCTCCTCAAACATCCCCACCATCAGGGGTGCCAACCTATCCTTACATTTTTTATAATATTCCACCGGAAACCCATCCGACCCACCCCGACTGCATCCTCCCAATCGCATCCTTTATCTCCTGCTCCACTATTGCTCCTTCTAATGTAGCCCTGTCCCCCTCCCCTAGCCTCGGGTACTCCAACCCATCGAGAAATTCCTGCATCTCACGGTCTCCTCCGAGTGGCTCTGACTTGTACAACCTCTCATAAAACTCCTCAAAAACCTTGTTAATCAGCACTGGGGCCACCACCAACTTCCCTGCCCTATCCTTCACCTGAAGAATTTCCCTTGCCACTGCCTCCCTCCGGAGCTGACCTGCTAACATATCTCCATGTTCAAAATCTGCACCCCTTGCTCGTCTCAGTTGGCGCACCGCCTTCCTGGTGGACAGTCGGTCGAAGCTCGCCTGTAGTTCCTTCCTCTTTTCCAGCTTAGCGGGGTCCCCATCCTCTGCATACCTCCTGTCTACCTCCAACATCTCATCTATTAACCTCTGCCGCTCCAACCTCTCCTCCTTATCCACCCTGGCCTTAAACAAAATTACCTCACCTCTCACCACCGCCTTTAGAGCCTCCCAGACGACTGCCTTCGACACCTCACCCGTACAATTGAAACCTACATATTCCTTGATTACCTTTTCAATTTTCTCACAGAATATTTGGTTCCCCAAAAGCCCCACATCCAGTTTCCACCCCGGTCTCTGCACTGCCCCCTTCTCTAGCACCATATCCACCCAATGTGGAGCGTGATCTGACACTGTAATTGCAGAGTATTCCGACCCCTTGACTCCAACCAGCAAAGCCTTCCCCACCACAAAAAAGTCGATCCGCGAGAATACCTTATGGACCGCTGAGAAAAACGAATACTCCCGTTCCCTTGGGTGCAGGAACCTCCAAGGGTCCACCCCTTCCATTTCCACCATTAGCCCAGCCAGCGCCTTCGCCCCCCCGATGGGACCAGCGAGCGCGGCCGTGATCTGTCCAACCTAGGCTCCTGCACCAGGTTCCAGTCCCCCCCCACAATCAGTTCATGCGTGTCTAAGTCGGGAATAGCCTCAAACACCTTCATCGCGAATCCCACATCGTCCCAATTGGGACCGTATACACTTAACAGCGCCACTAATTTCCCCTCCAATGCCCCTGTCACAATCACATATCTACCCCCCTGATCTGCCACCACCTTCTCCATCTGGAAGCGTACCCTTTTGCTGATCAGCACCGCTACCCCTCGAGCCCTTCCATCAAATCCGGAGTGAAACACTTGGCTAACCCAGCCCTTTTTAAGTCTCACCTGGTCCTTCACCCTCAAGTGAGTCTCCTGCAGCATTGCTACATCGTCTTTCAAACTTTTAAGATGTGCAAGCACCCTTGACCTCTTGACCGTACCTCCTAGCCCTCTCACGTTCCACGTGATTATCCTTACTGGGGGTCTCTCACCCCCCCCCCACCTTTCTTATCCACCATCACCATACCACCGGGCCCTGCCCCATAAGCCTGACCCGCCCCTGTCCATTATTAACATTGAACCCCTTCCCCCCTCCCAAGAACCCCCCCTACAAAAACATCCCCCAACATTCCTCCCTCCACCCCCTCTTGCTCGCCTCGTAGGCCCATTGAAGCCTGCTATCCAGGCTCCAACGTCCGCAGTCCTCCTCTCACCTCACCCCCGTTCACTAACTGACTCTAGTTAGCTAGCGCGGGTGGCTCCCCCCCACCCCCCTCTCTGCCCCCTTCCGCCCAGTCCCAGAGAAAGAAACACCAAAGCAAACCCAACAATCCAACCCCTACAATTCACTAACATAACATTTAACCGTCGCAACACAGAACGCCTGTAACAATGCAAAGAGAAGTAAATTTCAATACAAATCAGTAAAAAGAAAGTTGTAACATTTGTACATTTTCCAGCCGCTCAAACACAGTCCGCAGTCTCTCTTCCAGTTCCGCTCTTCACGTCTGTCCCAAGCCTTCTGCCCTCACGAACGCCTCAGCCGCCTCCGCTGTCTTAAAATAAAAATCTTTGGCTTTATATGTTACTCTCAACTTCGGCGGGTACACCACACCAAATCGCACCCCCTTCTTGTACAAAGCCGCCTTCACTCGCCCAAACGCCGCTTGTCTTTTTGCCAACTCCACCACCCAGTCCTGGTAGATCCGAACCGCAGTACCATCCCACAGCACCTCACGCTTCTGCTTCGCCCAGCTTAATCCTTTTTCCTTCATGCAAAACTTATGGAAGCAGATAATTACTGCCCTTGGCGGCTCGTTCACTTTGGGCTTCGGCCTTAATGACCGATGAGCTCGGTCTAGCTCGTACAGGGTGGGGTTCTCACCCTCCCCCATCAGCTCCGCCAACTTCTTAGCGAAGTATTGCATTGGCCTTGGGCCCTCTGTCCCTTCGGGCAAGCCCACAATTCTCAAATTGTCCCGCCTTGAGCGGTTTTCCAAGTCTTCCAGCTTTTGTGGACTCAGCTCCACTTTCCGGCCCGAACACCATAACCCTTAATCCCTTTATTCTTCAAAAAACTATCTATCTTTATCTTCAAAACATTTAATGAAGGAGCCTCTACTGCTTCACTGGGCAAGGAATACCATAGATTCACAACCCTTTGGGTGAAGAAGTTCCTCCTGAACTCAGTCCTAAATCTACTTCCCCTTATTTTGAGGCTATGCCCCCTAGTTCTGCTTTCACCCGCCAGTGGAAACAACCTGCCCGCATTTATCCTATCTATTCGATTTATAATCTTATATGTTTCTATAAGATCCCCCCTCATTCTTCTAAATTCCAACGAGTACAGTCCCAGTCTACTCAACCTCTCCTCGTAATCCAACCCCTTCAGCTCTGGGATTAACCTAGTGAATCTCCTCTGCACACCCTCCAGTGCCAGCACGTCCTTTCTCAAGTAAGGAGACCAAAACTGAACACAATACTCCAGGTGTGGCCTCACTAACACCTTATACAATTGCAGCAGAACCTCCCTCGTCTTAAACTCCATCCCTCTAGCAATGAAGGACAAAATTCCATTTGCCTTCTTAATCACCTGTTGCACCTGTAAACCAACTTTTTGCGACTCGTGCACTAGCACACCCAGGTCTCTCTGCACAGCAGCATGTTTTAATATTTTATCATTTAAATAATAATCCTTTTTGCTGTTATTCCTACCAAAATGGATAACCTCACATTTGTCAACATTGTATTCCATCTGCCAGACCCTAGCCCATTCACTTAGCCTATCCAAATCCCTCTACAGACTTCCAGAATCCTCTGCACTTTTTGCTTTACCACTTATCTTAGTGTCGTCTGCAAACTTGGACACATTGCCCTTGGTCCCCAACTCCAAATCATCTATGTAAATTGTGAACAGTTGTGGGCCCAACACTGATCCCTGAGGGACACCACTAGCTACTGATTGCCAACCAGAGAAACACCCATTAATCCCCACTCTTTGCTTTCTATTAATTAACCAATCCTCTATCCATGCTACTACTTTCCCCTTAATGCCGTGCATCTTTATCCTATGCAGCAACCTTTTGTGTGGCACCTTGTCAAAGGCTTTCTGGAAATCCAGATATACCACATCCATTGGCTCCCCGTTATCTACCGCACTGTTAATGTCCTCAAAAAATTCCACTAAATTAGTTAGGCACGACCTGCCCTTTATGAACCCATGCTGCGTCTGCCCAATGGGACAATTTCAATCCAGATGCCTCGCTATTTCTTCCTTGATGATAGATTCCAGCATCTTCCCTACTACCGAAGTTAAGCTCACTGGCCTATAATTACCCGCTTTCTGCCTACCTCCTTTTTTAAACAGTGTGGCATGTTTGCTCATTTCCAATCCGCCGGGACCACCCCAGAGTCTAGTGAATTTTGATAGATTATCACTAGTGCATTTGCAATTTCCCTAGCCATCTCTTTTAGCACTCTGGGATGCATTCCATCAGGTCCAGGAGACTTGTCTACCTTTAGCCCCATTAGCTTGCCCATCACTACCTCCTTGGTGATAACAATCCTCTCAAGGTCCTCACCTGTCATAGCCTCATTTCCATCAGTCACTGGCATGTTATTTGTGTCTTCCACTGTGAAAACCGACACAGAAAACCTGTTCAGTTCCTCAGCCATTTCCTCATCTCCCATTATTAAATCCCCCTTCTCATCCTCTAAAGGACCAATATTTACCTTAGCCACTCTTTTTTGTTTTATGTATTTGTAGAAACTTTTACTATCTGTTTTTATATTCTGAGCAAGTTTACTCTCATAATCTATCTTACTCTTCTTTATAGCTTTTTTAGTAGCTTTCTGTTGCCCCCTAAAGATTTCCCAGTTCTCTAGTCTCCCACTGATCTTTGCTACTTTGTATGTTTTTTCCTTCAATTTGATACTCTCCCTTATTTCCTTAGATATCCTTAGAATGGCCTCCTTCTGCACTGTAAATTCTATTCTATTCTATAAACTATTCTATTCAAACCAAAATGCCTTTGCCTGACCATTACATTCACCATGGAATGGTTTTCAAAAAGTGCAGTTGAGCATCCATGACCCTGAGGTGACATTTAATCTTTTGAACCTTCATAATTCTACCACTACACCTTGGGGCAGTCCTGCCATCCACAGCATGGGCGGAGGCAGCCTGCTGCATTGCTGGAGTTATTGTCAGCACAGGGAGAGGGGTCTCTGAGTAGCAGCTCACCCTTGAAATGCCCTGAGTGGACAGGGTGTCCGGCTGATGCGCGTTCTCAGTGTGGGTGCTGGAGGGCCCTGGTATGACTCCTGCAGGAGATGGGGCACCTGGAGTGTGGTCACGGTGCCTCACCCCCATGTGGACTACATCCTGATGGTGCCCACCATAGTGTAGGGGCGATTGCAAATCCAACAGGACCAGCTGGATCACGGTCTTCATGGCGGTCACCAACCTTCCCATAGTGGTTTCAAGGCACTTGGATGTCGTTTGCTGAATGATTGTCGATGCTCTGCCCGATGTTCCGCTGCCCGCTTTGCATCTCCACCAATGAGCTGACAGCCATTTCCAGTGGTTTATCATCTAACTGGGACAGAGCAGATGGCTGGTCTCCAACAGCCTTCCGAGTGCTGGGGTTGTCCCTGCCTCCGACTGCTGCCGTCACCTGTCCATGAGGTGTTCTCCAAAAATGGACCCCAGGACTAACTTTGAACCGCATCTCACCCAATGTATGTGCCTTTGCTGTGGTACAAGGTGCAGTAAGTACTATGACAGTTCTTCCTTGGAGCCTTCATCCTCAGACATGCTCGGAAAAATTCTGGGTAGGCTAGCTGGCTCTGATCTGGTTGTACCTGAAAAATATAAAAGGACACTTTTAGTGGATGAACTGAAGCTATTTCTGAAGAATCGAGTACAGGAGTAGGGATGTCGTGCTGCAATTATACAGGGCCTTGATGAGGCCACATCTGGAATATTGTGCGCAGTTTCAGCTTCCTTATCTGTGGAACGATGTTCTTGCTGTGGAGGGAGTGCAGCGAAGGATTACCAGGCTGGTTCCTGGGATGGCGGGTCCTACGTATGAGAAGAGATTGAGTCAGTTAGGATTATATTCGCTGAATTTAGATAATGAGGGGGGATTTCATAGAAACTAATAAAATTCTAACAGGAGTCGACAGGGTAGATGCAGAAAAGATGTTCCCAATTGCCGGGCGTTCAGAACCGGGGTGTCACAGTCTAAGGATATGGGATATACCATTCAGGACTGAGGTGAGATTTCTTCACTCAAACAGTGGTGAGCCTGTGGAATTCACTGTCACAGAAAGCAATTGAGGCCAAAACATATATGTTTTCAAGAAGGAGCTCTTGGGGTTGAAAAGGATGTAAGGATATGGGGGGAAAGCAGGAACAGGTTACTGAGTTGGAAGATCAGACATGATTATAATGAATGGTGGAGCAGGCTTAAAGGACCAAATGGCCTACTCCTGCTCCTATATTCTCCGACCCCGCGCCCGGTAGTGTAGCCACGTAAAATGGCTGCGTCCCAATTAATCTGGCCAAAACCCAATTTGAAATGGCTAACCAGAAAGGCTGCTGGGAAAAGCAGGTAACAAGACACAAACGGACAGCTGCAGACAGAATAGCATATTCGGCTCTGGGGAAGTTGGCCCAGATCGATACTCAGGGCTATTAACAGCCCATCCACCCAGACATTTGCAGTTACATTCAGGACTTTTAACAGCCCATCAACCCAGACATTTGCAGTTACATTCAGGACTTTTAACAGCCCATCAACCCAGACATTTGCAGTTACATTCAGGATTTTTAACAGCCCATCAACCCAGACATTTGCAGTTACATTCAGGACTTTTAACAGCCCATCCATCCAGACATCTGCAGTTTAATCAGCTATCCCCGGGAACAATTGCAACATATTAGCAATTGAATACCGGGCCAGACCTGTCGGCGCCTGCAGTGGCCGAAACAAAAGCAGGTGAACGACCACCCCCCGATCGGGGAATCGCCTCGCAATTGGACGTATCGACCCCAGTGATTGGGAACAGGTCCAATCACTTGGGACTCAGGGTCAAGGGCCGCCCCAGGAGGCGGGAAGCCCCTTGGCCCTATAAAGTAAGGGGCCAAGTTCAGATCGCTCTCTCTCTCTCTTCTTCGCCTGCTCGAGACCTTCGCAAGAACAGCAACCGGCAACTGTAAGTTTGAATCCAGCGATCGCTATCCGATAGAGACTCCTAGCCATCGACCTGTAGCAGCCTTTTGAATCCCGCGGGCCAGATCCGATTGGATAAGCCATTTGTTTCCCTGACCTGGTGGGCTCTTCCTAAAGTTAAGTATTGGCCAGTAGTGATAGGTTTATTATATAAATAGTAGTATTAATATTGCTTGTTGTATATAATAAATGACCGTTGTTTTAATCCTTACTAAGCGGTGTGCTGACTTATTAATCATAACTTGAACTTGAACCACGTGGCGGTATCAGAAAGATACCTGGTGACTCGTGAGCAAAGGTGACGTAATCAGAGCTAATAAACTAAGGCTAAAAAGAGCAGCAGTAGGAGAATCTCCGGGGGGGGGGGGGGGGGGGGGGGGGGGGGGGGGCGTGAGAATCAGCGAGTCGGCTATGTTCCTCCGCGCGGAACTCGCCGACAGTGGCGCGCATGCGCGAACTCGCACCGGACGTAGTGCGCATGCGCGAACTCGCGCCTGCCGTGTCGTGCCAGCTGGAGCTGCGGAGACTACTCCGGCACTGACCTAGCCCCCTAGGAGGGGAAGTATACCTGATGATCGAGGACGGTTGTCGTCGGAGTGGTTGGCACCGCTTTTCACGCCGGCGTCAAAACTTGGCCGTGGGATTGGAGAATCCCGGCCCGTGTTTCTATGAGTACATGGCACTCAATGTGAATTGCAGGATTGGATGAAGTGATGGGGTTGAGATCCATGCTAGCTTGGTGCGAGAGGCCGAGCTCCATATCACCACAGGAGCGATCCTGGTCCTCGCCAGTAAGCTCTGCAGCAGCCTTCTCGATTTCAGTAAGGCCGTTGATCTCTGGCATCCATCCCCCGGCCTGGGTTTACTCTGGCTTATTATGCACAAGTTTGGCCTGTATGGGGACAAAACAAAGACACATGATCAGAGGAGATGAAGCAGAGGTTGGGTGAAATGCATGTCCCCTGTGCGTGGTGTACCCTCCCCAGAACGGACAGAGAATGGACTTGAATCAACAAGGCAGATGGGCTGGTGGTGCTGTTAATATCTTGTTGAGAGAGTAAGTGTTGATATGTGTCCCCAGCAACAGAATGTGTGAGGTCTGTGAAGAGGGTAGTTTGAATACATGATGCCATGCTAGAGTTTGATAATGGAAGGAGCTAAGACAGGCCTTACCCTAGTGGAGCGGGTGGGATCATTCATCCTCTTCCTGCACTGAATAGCACTTTGCAGGTGGGAGGCAGCTGCGCTGACCTCCCGGGCAACGGCCTCCCAAGCGGGAGAGGTGAGGTTGGCATGCTTTGTTCAACCATCCCTTGTGTGGAGCACATGCTGATGGGCCTAGATTCCTCGAATAAGGGAATCAAAGGCATTGGCAAAGATAGCTGGTGTTGCCTTGTTCTCGAGGCTGCTAGCCTTTTGCCTCTGGGTTGCTGACATCCTGCACGGCATGGTTCAGCCAGTTGGGCTGGAAAGAGCGATATGATGTGTTGGACTGGTGTTTAAATGTCACGGAAGAACCCCCATGCTAATGGTGGGCAGACGAATCAGCTGCCGACCCGCCAGTTTTGGAACTCACCTATGCATAATTAATGAGCTTCCAAGTGCAGAATCTGGCATGGGGCCTCTGCCATTCTGATCAGTGGAACAGGCACCGCCAGAGCCACCACACTCAGTCTCATGAATGGAGAATTCCACCCAAGGTTTAGTTGCTTAAGACTGACAGCAGTAGCAAAGTAAGAGAATAGCAAAACTAAGTGAAGATGAGTCATGATACAAATCTGAAGAAGAATCATACAGACTTGAAACATTAACACTTATTTCTCTCTCCACAGATGCTACCGAACCTCTGAGTTTCTGAAACTTAAGGAGTTCAGTGCTGGTCAGACAGTCAAGGTAAAAAAACTAATGAGGTGGTAATAGGAAGCCTGTGACTGTGATTGGAAAGATGTGCATTCACATATCTAGTGAAGTTTGGAGAGACATTCCATCAGTGTCATTTGCTTGAAAGAGGAAATCTGACAAAGCGTGAGCAGGAGAAATCCCCTGTAGTCCAAATTCCTCCTCCAGCCCAAAATAAGAAACTGAAAGTTTTTCAGTATTACAGAATCCACTAGTAAAGCAAAGAGAGCCAGGGTCTTTCATTAAGACAAATAAATCAATATCACATCTCAGCCATTAAGTAGAGTTGGTAGGTGAAGACAAAGTTCAGGTTTGACACAGCCAGAGATGTTGAGTGTCAAATTCAAACTAATTGAAATGGGAGGTGATACTTAAGACAGAAAGAGAAAGAAGCCAGATAGGTTAATGAAGGTATGTAGGAAGGAAGAAAAAAAGTTGCTCTTTTCATTGTTTCTTTTCAAATGATGATAGTGTTGTTAAATACTCACTGGTGTTAAGGATTTTTTTTATCTTGCAAATTACTCCGGCAGTATCAGCCATATATGTTGTGACTGTTTTAGGACTCCCATATGAGAATTCCAACAATTTGAAATTTATAAGACTGTGAGGGAACACAGGAGTGAAACACTGAACATTTGGTATCTTTTATGTTAAAACAAACTTTAATTCAGACACAGCATCAATCACATTTGCAATGCAATAATAGCTTTCCAATGAACAGTTCTTGAATAAAAGGGGGAAATAAACTCCACATCTACACCTGGCATTGTATATTCTAATTAAGCAACCCAATACAGTTCAAATGCCATTTATAAATAAAGTTAACAATCAAGGCACTTGCTTCTCTTTGCAGACCTTTGGAGAGAGACCCTTTCAGGAACAACCTGAACATCCTTCTTGTTAGACTCAAATCCTATGGTAAACTGCTGTTCAGCTTAAAATCTTAAAGGAGATTGCAAATCTACAGGTTACTCCCATTAATTACATCATCTGTATCCCTAGCATTAGGCATCCTCCAGTCTCTTCCCATTAAGATATCTCATGGCCTCCTGTGTTAGGACAAAACACAATCCTGCATAAATTATCTACACCCCAGGGAATCTCCTAAACATAAACAATATTTTATTCTCCAACTAGATGTAAACAAATGAATGGTTAAAATCAATGATTACCACACCTTTACAACCCTTTAATCACAGCTTTAGCAGTCATGCTATGCTGCCTGTGTGTATTTTAAACCACGGTTTTTAAAACAGTACAACAACAAAATATAAAATGTAAGATATAACAATTTCCTACATTCATCACAGGGGCTTTTGGCTTGAGGGGCACTACTCCACATCAAGCGTAGCTGACCAGGAATCTCGCCCACTCTTACCACCAACCATTGGCACGTTTGGATGTATTTGCACACTCAACCTGTTTGACCGCATAATGAATACACTTCCTTGACCATCTAGTCCTGAAGTGGGACTCGACCACAAAGCTACTGGCTCAGAAGCAGAAAGGCTACCCAAAACGCCATAAGACACCCATTTTCTCAACTTTAAGCTGACTAATGATTAATTAAGTGGCTTTATTAACATAGAAATGTGGGCCTTTCAATGTTGAGATGTGTTATTTAATTAGTGAAACGAAAAACAGAAGACTTGCATTTATACAATGCTTTTCAACTTTACAGTCAAGCAAGTACTTTTGATGTGCCATTACTGTTGTAATGGAGGACACACAGCAATCAATTTGCACCCAGCAAGCAGCCACAAGCAGCAATGTGTTAATGCCCAGAAAATCTGTTTTTGTGTGGTTAATTAAACAATAAATATAGTCCAGGACACAGGGATAACTCCTCTGCTGTTCTTTGGAGTAGTGCCATGCGATCGTTTACATCCACTTGAGCAGGCAGGTTGTGCCTCAGTTTAACATTTGGCCGGAAATGCAAAACTCCCACTGTGCAGCATTGGAGGGTCAGTTTTGATTTTTGTTCTCAAGCTCTGGGGTAGGACATTTCTATTGTATAATTTAATTTAAGAGACTTCCCCCACTCTCATATTACTGCTGGGCTTAGAATTTCCAGAGCCCCTCCTCGTCAGTAGTCAAGATTTGGTAAGGATCTTGTGGTCTGCATGTGCTAACCTTCTTCTGCAAGCAGATAGAGAAAAAAAAATGTTGTAATAAGGAAAAAGAGAGAACATGTCTGTCACCGTGTGCCCAGGGCTTATGTGAGTCTATGAGCAGGAAGCATCTTGTGCTCTTTGTTTGTCACATTTGTTAAGACACAGAGGAAGTGAATTCTCATGTTGGCAATGCTGCCCTTGTGAAACTATTTACAATTGCAAGTACTGGATGCATACCTGTGCATTTGGGAACCATTGGAACAATTGCCACAATTATACGTATTCTTCCTCTGTGATGATTCATCAAGGTTTCTCAGAGATATTGTCAAGATGAATTGTTGTCATTGGAAAAATGTAAGTAAGATTTATCTTGGCAACCTTCTTGAGATCCCGGGTGTTTTTTTCACCTGTTTCCAGGTTAAATGAGGAGATGCAAAAGTATCCACTTTTCCATCAGCTCCATCTTGCTCAGGCTTTGGAATTCGGTGAAAGAAGTCTTAACTTGAAAAAGAAACAAATCCTTCAGCAGCACCTCATAATCTTCTTTAACTGAAACCAGTTTGCAGCCGTTCCCTAACAGGACAGCTTTAAAGGTGAGTAGCAATCACTTTCAGAGTTGCTGGCATTGGATAGTTTGTCTCATAATTTATCTAATGAAATGTCAGCACTCTCTGCAGCCCGCGAGATAGGAGTTCTGATGCCTCTGCTGACCCTGACTCCACAGTCAGCTAAAAAATTTAATTTCTGGTGGTAGCCCAATGCCTGCCACATTCAGAGTAAACCAGTTTCAAGTTATGTTTCTAAAGCAGGTATTAGCCCTCTTATTACCTGCTCTATGCATCTACAGCTGATTTAGATGGCTTTCAGTCTTCAACCAATACAGCATTGGATGTGTTTCCAATGATATTGGGGCGTGGGAGATTGACCCCTTAAATTGGACCTCCTTGCATCTTTGTTCTGCCTCGAAAACGGGGGCAATGAAGTCCAATTTCATCCCATTTGTTTTCACATATAGCTCTGCCCTCTCCCATAGCAGGAGCCTGTTTCATCAAAGTGAAGATATTTGTGGTTATCAGCGTACTTAGCATAGACCACATTCCTCAACATGCTCACATATCTTTGCGTCATAATGAATGGGGGATGTGGTTTTCATGGGTCTTAATAAATAAGGTTAGCTGCATACTTCCAGGTATGAAGTCACTGGATGGAAGTTGAAGGTTGATTGAGTTCATATAAGGAATAAAGTTAATGCAATAAACTGATATTCCATATGAATGCACAAATTAGGAGCAGAAATAGGCCATTTGGCCCAGCCAATCTTTCTCCGCCATTTAATAAGATCATGGCTGATCCGATTGTGGCCTCGATGCCACATTCTTGCCTACCCATGATAACCTTTGACTCCCTTGCTGATCAAAAATCTATGTACCTCTGCCGTGAAAATATTCAATGACTCTGCCTCCACCACTCTCTGAAGAAGTGTTCCAAAGACTCACAATCCTTGGCGAGAAAAGATTTCTCCTCATCTTCGTCTTGAATAGGCAAGGTCTTATTTTTAAACAGCGTCCCCTAGTTCGAGTCTCTCCCACAAGGGGAAACGTCCTTTCAGGATCCACCCTGTCAAGTTCCCTCAGGATCACCACTCATTCTTCTAAACGCCAATGGAAACAGGACAAGCCTCTCCATAAAGCATCAGATGGTAAAAATACATGCAGGTGTGTTTAATACCAAGCTATTAAATGCATGGTACTTGCAATTTTTTATTTGCAGTTTTGGGGGTACATTTACCTGTCCGGCCCACTGCAAGAATCGTTGTAGGTGGGACAGAAATTTGGACCGATCATTTAAAGGTCCATTGACCTCAGACAGAAATCTCAGGTCTTGGGGTGGGTGCGGCTGGAAAGTGCCACAAATGGAAATTTACTTTGACTACAATAATCCTTATTTTTATCCAAGGGCATTGTCATATTTGTAAAAACTCGTGATGACTTATTGTAATTTCCTAAATATTGGGACAAAAACAGTGTTCCGTTCTGGGCGTGTTTAGTGGGGTGTTTCTTGGTGCAGCAGAGCCGAGAATGACACCACTATTTAACGGGACATTGCCAGTTTCTTTGGTCTCTGCAAAGAATGCCCCACCGAGGCCACACTTGCCTCATTTCCTGTGCTGATGAGCTCAGCTTGCCAGTGCAGGAAGAGTATTCGTGAATCGGGGTGCCATTTTTAAATGTTGCCCTGACATTTCAACCCCTGAGCATGGCCTCTGGCCCTCCCTCACTGCACCCAAATTACATCTTAAAGGATCATCAATCGCTACCCCCACCCCATGTCTTAAGGGCAAGGCACCCCCTGGGCCTAATCCCTGGTACGGGCAACCTGGCACCTGTGCATCTTGTTACTGCCAGCCTGGTACCCTGGCAGCGCATCTGCCAGCCAGGCCGGCAGTGCCAAGGTGCCCACATGCCAGCAGGAGTACCAGGGTACCTCCCTGCCCAGAGCCCGACCATCCAGGGGCCCCTAATAGCCTGGGAGATTATCCAGGTGCCATTACGCCTGATCCACGTTTGTGGAAACCAGTGCTAAATGGTGCCCTAGCTAGGTCTCCCAGGCAAGGCCATTAGTCCCCGGGCCACGGGAGAATACAGTGCAGACGTATATACGATCTGGATCTCGCCCTCGCTGGAATTGCGCTTCTTGCAAGACCTTGTTAAAACTTGCAAGGCATTTCGAGGGGCCTCTCATGAGATTCAGTGGCCTCTTTGTGTCACCAAGTTGAGTGAGACAAGCCACTAAATTGCGCCCATTACCTTTGTCTAAATAATGTTCAGTAACAATATGGACATTTAAAGTTCTATGTACATTGTATCTACATCCAAGCAATTATAATCTATGGGCGTGATGTTCTGGCCCTTCACAATGGCGGGATCTTACGGACCCACTGACGGCGCACTCCCAACGTGGGTTTCACACTGTCAAGAGGTGCGTTCGGCGGGACCAGATGATCCCTCCGCCGGCCACTGATGCCTCCGATGCTGCAGAACACACCGCAGAAAGGGAGGAATATCCCGCCCAATATAGAATTATACAATACAGAAGGAGACCATTTAGCCTATTATGCCTATTCTTCTTGCTGAGTTAGCCACTTAGTTCCATTCTGTCACCTTTTCACATATGTTTTTAAATTTACTTTATCAAATATTCTCGCCTTCCCTTTTACAAACTGTGGTGTTGGGTGTTCTAACACACAGAAGAGCCAACACAGTTGCATATGGTACAACACTTGTTTATTTAAACTCACTATTTACAACTTGGTCTTTGCACTCTGCACGTGGGGGGCTCCCTGCTTGTTGTGTTTCAACAGCTCTTTCATGCTTCCTTCTCCCCAGACCTACTGACCTCCAGGTGTCGTGCTCGTGCTTTTTATGTGGTTGGTGTTCTTGTCTGTGATTGGTTGTGGTGTTGTGTACTCTGATTTGCCTGTTAGTGTGTCCATCATGATGTGTGTGTTTGAATATCATGACATCCCCCCTTTTTACAAAGATATGTGCCTACGTGGTAATAAATATGATCGTGACGTGAGTGCATCTAAGAGTGTGTGTGTGTCGTGTGCAGCATGTGTCTATGACGGAACTATGTACATGGGGCGATGTCGAGTGCGTCACATGAATCCAGTTGTACCATAACATAACAGAAATGCGAACGAGAGAAGAAGAAAAAAAATTTTGAACAGTTGTCCAGTCAGACGACATCTGGAACGATAAACAACAACAGGTTATCATGTAAAATTGTCCAACTTATTAAACATATGAACTGTATTATAAGTCCATTCTAATGGGTTTGCGACGAATTCGGGTTGACCGCCTTAAGGGTGGATCAAGAACCACCGGCTGCTGTGCAGGCATGGCCATGGGTGGCGATGGAAAGGGCGTGATGTGCGGCAGCTCCACAAAGTCATCCTCGGAAGCCTGTTGAGGATCTGGCGTGTTGTGTGGCTGTGAACGTGGAAGTCGGCGAAGGGCGCGCCGATTGCGGCGACGCACGGAACCATCCGGCATGCGAACCAGGAACGAGCGGGGAGCCACTTGTCGGAGGACTTCGGCCGGTGCTGACCAGCCACCATACGGTTGATGGACGCGTACTTTGTCTCCGGAGGACAGGGGGGGCAGGTCCGTCGCTCGTGTGTCGTACCGACCTTTCTGGCGATCACGCTGCAGTTGCATGTCCCGAAGAACCGCCTCATGGTCTGTTGTCGGTGCCAGGACGGAAGGTACCGTCGTCCTGAGGGAGCGACCCATTAGTAGCTGCGCTGGCGAGAGGCCCGTGGATAACGGGGCCGATCGATAGGCCAGCAAGGCAAGGTTAAAGTCCGATCCGGCATCAGCCGCCTTGCACAGGAGCCGCTTTGCGATGTGGACACCCTTTTCAGCCTTCCCGTTCGATTGTGGATGCAGAGGGCTGGATGTCACATGAGTGAAACCATATGCTGCGGCAAAGGACGACCATTCACGGCTGGCAAAACAAGGTCCATTGTCTGACATGACAGTCCTTGGAATGCCATGGCGAGCAAACGTTTCCTTGCAGGCCCCAATGACTGCGGACGACGTCAGATCATGGAGAGGCATGACTTCCGGGTAGTTTGAGAAGTAGTCTATAATAACAATGTAATCTCTGCCGAGCGCGTGAAATAGGTCAACACCCACCTTCGCCCAGGGGGACGTCACCATCTCGTGTGGTAGAAGTGTTTCCGGAGGTTGCGCCGGCTGAAACCTCTGACAGGTTGTGCAGTTGAGCACCATGTTGGCTATGTCTTCATTAATACCCGGCCAATATACCGCCGCCCGGGCCCTTCGTCTGCATTTTTCGACACCCAAGTGGCCTTCGTGTAGTTGACGAAGAATCATCTGGCGCACACTGTGTGGAATGACGATCCTATGCGATTTCATAAGGACCCCGTCTATATTGGTGAGATCATCTCGCACATTGTAAAACTGGGGGCACTGCCCTTTTAGCCACCCTTCCGTCATGTGGCGCATCACTCGCTGCAGCAGAGGGTCAGTCGCCGTCTCTGCGCGTATGTGGGCCAGACAAGGATCATCAGCTGGCATATTTGCTGCTGTCAGAGTCACGTGTGCCTCAATTTGACGCACGAACCCCTCCGCATCTGGTGGTGTGCTCACTGCTCGGGAAAGAGTGTCCGCCACTATGAGTTCCTTCCCCGGAGTGTAGATCAGTTCAAAATCGTACCTCCTGAGTTTGAGTAAGATGCGCTGGAGGCGAGGAGTCATGTCGTTCAGGTCTTTGTTAATGATGTTGACCAGGGGGCGGTGGTCAGTTTCGACCGTGAATCGTGGCAGGCCATACACATAGTCGTGGAACTTGTCCAGTCCAGTTAACAAGCCCAGGCATTCTTTTTCGATTTGCGCGTAGCGCTGTTCGGTAGGGGTCATGGCTCGTGAGGCATACGCAACCGGGGCCCATGATGACGTGCTGTCTTTTTGCAGGAGTACCGCTCCAATACCAGATTGGCTGGCGTCTGTTGAGATCTTTGTAGGGCGAGTCGCGTCAAAGAAGGCCAGCACTGGTGCCGTGACCAGTTTGTGCTTGAGCTCCTCCCATTCCTGCTGATGCGACTGGTGCCAGTTGAATTCCGTCGATTTTTTTACGAGATGGCGCATGTTTGTTGTATGAGAAGCCAGGTTGGGAATGAACTTCCCAAGGAAGTTGACCATGCCCAGGAATCTTAAGACAGCCTTCTTGTCAGCCGGTCGTGGCATGGCTGTGATGGCGCTAACCTTGTCTGCATCGGGACGGACCCCGGACCTTGAGATGTGGTCCCCGAGGAATTTCAGCTCCGTCTGGCCGAAAGCACACTTCGCACGGTTGAGACGCAGGCCATTTTGCCGTATGCGGGTGAAGACACGTCGAAGACGATGCATGTGTTCCTGCGGAGTGGTGGACCAAATGATGATATCGTCCACATATACACGTACCCCTTCGATGCCTTCCATCATCTGCTCCATAATGCGGTGGAATACTTCCGATGCCGAAATGATGCCGAATGGCATCCGGTTGTAGCAGAATCTGCCAAAAGGGGTGTTGAATGTGCATAGTCTTCGGCTGGCCGGGTCCAGTTGGATCTGCCAGAATCCTTTGGACGCATCCAATTTAGTGAATATGTTGGCTCGCGCCATCTCGCTGGTGAGGTCTTCTCGTTTTGGGATGGGATAGTGTTCCCGCATGATGTTGTTGTTCAGATCTTTTGGATCTATACATATACGGAGCTCGCCAGAGGGCTTCTTTACACAGACCATGGAGCTGACCCATGGCGTGGGCTCCGTGACCTTGGATAGGACCCCTTGGTCCTGAAGAATCTGCAGTTGTGCCTTGAGGCGGTCTTTGAGAGGCGCAGGAACCCTGCGAGGTGCGTGAACGACAGGGATGGCGTCCGGTCTGAGTCGAATCTTGTACGTGTGTGGCAATGTCCCCATGCCTTCAAAAACCTCCTGGTTGTGAGCGAGGAGGGAATGGAGATTCGCGTGGAACTCAGCATCCGGGAAGTCGGATATCTCATCTGGAGAGAGAGACATGATGCGCTGTACCAGGTGAAGGACCTTACACGCTTGTGCGCCCAGTAACGAGTCCTTTGATGAGCCCACAACTTCGAAGGGGAGTGTGGCCGTGTACCCCTTGTGAGTCACCTGTAGCTGGCAAGATCCTACGGACGGGATAACGTTCCCGTTATAGTCAACCATCTTAAGCCGGGATGGTGTGATGAGTGGTTTGACCTTCATGGCCTGGACTGCAGAGTAAGCAATCAGGTTGGCGGATGCGCCGGTGTCCAGACGGAAGGCGACGCGCGATCGGTTGACCGTCAGGGTGGCACACCACTCATCGTCTGGATTGATGGCATTGACCTTGTTGACATCAATGACGGCAACTCTGAAGTCATCCTGGTCATCTGCATCACTTAACTGGAAGTCTTGATGCGTGGGCTGGACGGTCCTGACTCGTGTGCGAGGTTGTCGAGGATGCGCCGGATCCATGGGTTGAGCCGCACGACAGCGGGCTGCGTAGTGGCCTATCATGGCACATCTGTTGCACTGTTGGTATTTTGCAGGACATTGCCCTTTTAAGTGTAGACCTCCACACTTGCTGCACGTCATGACGTCACGGCGTTCGTTGCGCCACTGCGCATGCGCAGTGCGATCTTGCGGTGGGCGCGCCTGCGCAGTGCGTCCCTCGTTGTGGCCGTTATTCTTGGCGCGCACCTGCGCGGGAGACCGCGAAAAGCGCGGGAAGCGGCCGCTGTCGTCCGGGCCGTGGGGCGGGAAGAAATCGACGGCCTGGATGCGTTCAACGTCGTGGGCGGCCTGGCTTGCCGATTCGACGGCTGGGGACCCCCTCCGTGCCAACTCGGACGCCTGAAATCGGGCAAAACGGCAGGTCGCATTTTCATGGAGGACACAGGCTTCCACAGCAGACGCTAAGGTAAGGCTCTTTATTTTAAGAAGCTGCTGGCGTAGGCCACTGGAGGCAACGCCAAAAACAATCTGGTCCCTGATCATGGACTCTGTGGTGGTGCCGTAACCGCAGGACTGCGCCAGAATCCGGAGGTGCGTCAAAAAGGGTTGAAAAAGCTCCTCCTTACCTTGCAGGCGTTGCTGAAAGATGTATCTTTCGAAAGTTTCGTTTACTTCAGTTTGAAAGTGCTGGTCCATTTTGAGGATGACCGTGTCATATTTGGCCTGGTTTTCGCCTTCCTCGAACACCAGTGAATTAAAGACATCATTTGGGTGGGGGCCTGCGTAGAAGAGGAGCATTGCAATCTTCGAATCATCCGAGACATTCTGTTTTTCGGTGGCACGGATGTACAGGTCAAATCGCTGCCTGTAGAGCTTCCAGTTGGTGCCTAGGTTCCCCGTGACTTGCATCGGCTGCGGTTTGCCGGTGTGGTCCATGTCCAGAATGGCAGGTTGGTAGGCAGGTATCGATCCACTCCTGTACCATGTGGTGTTGGGTGTTCTAACACACAGAAGAGCCAACACAGTTGCATATGGTACAACACTTGTTTATTTAAACTCACTATTTACAACTTGGTCTTTGCACTCTGCACGTGGGGGGCTCCCTGCTTGTTGTGTTTCAACAGCTCTTTCATGCTTCCTTCTCCCCAGACCTACTGACCTCCAGGTGTCGTGCTCGTGCTTTTTATGTGGTTGGTGTTCTTGTCTGTGATTGGTTGTGGTGTTGTGTACTCTGATTTGCCTGTTAGTGTGTCCATCATGATGTGTGTGTTTGAATATCATGACACAAACTATTATGACTTCATTTTTCATCACATTTTTTGCCAGGGCATTGCCAGGTCTTACCAATCCTTTATCTAAAAAACTCTCCGAATCTCTCCCTTTATTCTTCTGGTGATGATAAATTTAAGTGTTGTGAATTGTTCACTCACCAAGCACTGAGAGTATTTTTCCAATTTTTATCAATTTTAAATATAACTTTGAAAATATTTGTTAGATCGTCTCTTAACCTGGTCTGCTCTTATGAAAACGGCTTCAGATGTTCTATTCTATGTTCATTATGAAAGAATGAATATGCATTTATGCGGTGCCATTCATAATCACAGGATATCGCATAATGCTTCACAGCCAATGAAATACTTTGAAGTGTAGCCTGTTATAGATGGAGAAATGTAGCAGCCAAATTGAGCACAACAAGATCTCACAAACGGCAAAGGGATAAATAACCAATGAATCTATTTTAGTGATGTTGACTGAGGGATAACTGTGTCCAGTATAATGGGAGGAAGCTGTTCTCTAATTAGTTGCAGGGACCTTTTCTAGCTACCTTGAGGTGCAGATCGGTTTTTAGTTTCATGATCTCTTGAACGATGTTCCTGCATTGTGCTAGTCTGAAGTGTCCGGCTAAATGATATTACCGTCAATGGAAAGGGTGGTTGATTCACAGTTTTACGCCACTGCTAAAGTTGAATTTTATTCCATGCCCTTCTGACTCAGAATCAAGGGTGTTACCAACTGAACCAGGGCTGACATCTGTGATACTATTTTAATAAATCTTTTTGAACACTTTCCCTTATCTTCTCAAAGCATCTAAAACCTGACACAACTCTAATGATAATTCAACAAATATTTTGTATAGGTTTATCATTACCTCTTTGACCTTGCACTCTGTGCCTCTATTTATAAAACCTGGGATATTTTTATACCTTTATCAACTATATTATCCTACTTGTTGAACTTTTACATCCTGGATGACTCTATAACATTATACTTCCCCATAAAATAAATGCCACTTCCCTGTTTTTGAACAGCAACCAATAATGCCCTTGAGAAAGAAAATAAGGTTTGGATAATTGCTGCAACATGGAGTTCAACACATTGGTATTTCAATGCAAGTGCAACTTTCTTTAAAGTTGGTGTGAAGCGTAGATCTAGCAAGCGTTTGCAGAATGGCCTGGAAAAGAGAAAGGGCAACAGTGTGAGCCTGACCATTATTTTTGAAATAGGTTGCAAGACTTTTCTTCATATAAAAAATGCAACAGAACACCAAAGCAAATAATGCTGGTTAAAACATCCCATTCACATATAAGTTCATTGTGGTACAATTTGTCTCCATGGCCACCTTCACCAAAAATGTTTCTAACCCTCAACATACTGTTTTGTAGATTTACTGTAAAGAGGTACATTGTCAGCTAACAGCACTCTTGTCCCTGAGTCAGAAGGTCATGTGTTCAGTTTCAATGCAGGTACTTAGTATAGGTTGCTCCTGCAGTACTGACTGAAGTCCTGCATTGTTGATGGTGCCATCCTTCAGATAAAACATTAAATTGTGTTTTTATCAACCTGGTCTTCCAGATCAAGTGCATTTTAATGATCCTGTGACATTATTCAAAGAGCAGGGAGATATCCTGAGGATTCTAGGCAATAATCTTCCCTCCAGCAGAAGCAGATTAACCGTCCTGACACAAGGCATCTTGCTGTGAGCAAATTGGTTTCTATATTTGCTTGAATCAGCAAAGTGTTCCACTGTAATTTTATTCCATGTGATGGACTTTGGAATTTTTCTTTGCTGACTCTTTGTAGGAAGTGACTCAGACTTTTAATAAGAGCTGTAAATTGTATGTGCCTTAAATTTTCCAATTAATTTAAACCATAATCCTTTAGACAATATAATAGACAAATTCACAGAAGAATAACATTTGTTCTGTCTACAAATGCATTCTCTTTCCAAAAGAATTGCAGCTTTGAAGTCCCAGTGTCTTGCTAAAACATATACTCCATAACATTCCTATGGGTCATAAACTATATTTTTGTGGTGAATAATATAGTTAAGACAGCTTATGTTCTTCATCTTTCAGATGTTTTTTCCACACGTTTGTCATTGACTATATTGACTATATATTGACTCTGTGCTAATATGGAATTTTGTGAACAATAGAAGGAAGCAAAGAACTAAGAACAACTTAGAGCACGTACTCACTAAATTAAAATTATAAACTTTGATTAGGTATTAAAATGTTAATTTGTTTTGCAAGATCATTGAAGAGGTAACAGCGACAGACCTAAATGGTTGTAAAGCTGAACAACCATTTGACTTTAACCTCATAAAATTGCACAATGTCATTAAAACCGAGGGCAATGACAAAGGAATTTATTTAACTTTCTAAAGGATTTAATTCCCACTGCAAAAGACATTGCGCAAAACCAATTGAATTTTAAAGTTTGTTTTAATGTTTGTAATTTAAATCTATTTTGATAGAAAAAGTTACTTTCACTCTTCTTGTCTGAGATCTGAAGAGTACCAGTTACTTCATAGAATCATTGAATCACTACAGTGCAGAAGGAGGCCATTCAGCCCGTCGAGTCAGCAACGACCCTCTGAAAGAGCACTCCGCCCAGGCCCATTCCCCAACTCCCCACCTAACCTGTCCATCCCTGAACACTAAGTGGCAATTAATTTTATCATGGCCAATCCACCTAACCTGCACATCTTTGGACTGTGGGAGGAAACCGGAGCTCCCCGAGGAAACTCACACAGACACAGGAAGGACATGCAAACTCCACACAGACGGTTACCCAAGGCCGGAATTGAACCCTGGTGCTGTGAGGCAGCAGTGCTAACCACTGTGGCACCGTGCCAGCCAATACTTCTTGTATTCATCCATGAGTTGTTTAGTTTCTAATTATCGTTGCTCGGTTGTGGGGAATTCATGTCATCATTTAAACTGACCGATTCAGTCTGGAAAGAGACCGTGACATAGATGTTAAAAAAATACTGTGACTTTTGCTTCTTCTGGCAATACAGAAGAAAGTTTTGATTGAGATTTTAACCCATTATGCAATTCCTCAGAAAGTTCTTGTGTGCTGGGCCTTGAGGTGTTTTTTTTCACATTTGGAGTTTGGATTGTAGGAGACCAATGTCGATGTCTTTTACTGCTTCCCTGTACTGACATCGGATCTGTATATATTTATGTTCCTCTCTCGTGTCATGAACAATCGAAGCACCAAATGGGAAACTGTTTTCAGTATCCTCAGGTATTGTTTTCAGTATGTGTGACGTAATTCATTTTAGTAAGCATGGCCAGGATTTCCCAGCCCGGATTGCAGTGGGACCTGTCACAGGAGACTCGGCGACCCACCTAAAGGTCTATTCGCTTTCAGTGGGACTGGAAGATCCCAGTGGCAGGTGGGGCTAGAATATCCCACCCTGTGTTTTGTAACCATCATGTAAAGATGAGTCACTGCAAATAATAAAGTTGATTCTGGAGAACAAAATATTCCAATACGAGAAGATTTGACTAATTGAGATGCTTTGCTCACACTCAATATTCAAGATACAACTGTAGGACATGCATTAAACCTATATTTTAATGGCTTTTATTCAAAGAACCATTTTAAAATTATTAATACGGCGAACTCTACTTCAGCTCAGATTAAATACTGCTAATGTTTACGAATGTAATGTTTCATTGAAGTTCATAATTGAAAATCACGCCTGTGCCTTTTAATTGTGAGCTGAATAAGCTCTCTAATTACTCTACTACTAAGCACTGCTAACCATTAATAGAGCAGAAAATCTGACCCAATAGAATACATGCTGAATGCATTTTAATCATCCACAAAAAAGGGGTATTACCAGTAAAGCACCACTCAATGCCAGTCGAAAGATCCAGGCCCCCATGAATACTATATTTTTCACGTGCAATGTTTGTGTTTTGAAATTGTGGGTTTGAATGTGGAAGGCAAGATAACAAGTATTGAGGTAACAAGTTTGAACACAGATTCATTAAATGTTAATTGCTTCCAATTGAAGGGAGGGAGCAGCCAGCATTGTGAAGAAAAGGATTGCAACAGCTACCAGAAATGGCCCAGGATTACCAACATCTGTAATGACAGAGATAGCAAACTGCTGAGACTCAGAAGGACAGAAAGAATAAAGAGGAAGGTCTGCGGTCTGCCTTCCTGCCCTACTGCCAATTGTTGTTCATCCAGCGGCAGACAGGAAACTCATTATACAGCACACTGATATACAAATTAGAAGCAGGAGTAGGCCATTCGGCCCCTCGGACCTGCTCCACCATTCAACAAGGTCATGGTTGATGGGATTGTAACACCTGGCCTACCCCAATGAACGTTCACCCCTTTGTTTATCAAGGTCTATCTACCTCTACCTTAATAATATTCAAAAAAATCTGCTTTCACCATCTCTGAGGAAGGGAATTTCAAAGACACGGAACCCTCTGAGAGGAAGAATTTCTCCTCGCCTCTGACCCAAATGGGTGACTACTTATTTTTAAACAGTGGCCCTTTAGTGACCACAGATGGGTCTGAGTGAGTGGATAAAGAGAAACTAGTTTTATTGCAAAGTAATAATATGTACAATCCCAGCCAGGTCTGAGGTGTCGTTCCAAGTCTGGCTGGCTTTTATATCAAAGTCCATTACCTTGTCCATGGCTCCGTGCTCCTCAGCGGGGGAGCTCATACTCAATGAGGCTCACGGAGAGACTAATTTCTCCAATCCCGCAAGCTTCATGCAAGTTATAACATCCCTCCCTCTCCAAAGTCCGAAGACTCTTCCGATGATGGTGGAGTAAGAGGATGCCTGCGACTTTTCACGCAAGGTGCCTCTTGCACCTGCTGGGCCGGACCAGGCGGCACGTACCTGGATGTTAAGTGCCATTTTCACGCTGATATCCATGGTGGAGGTACTGTTAGATGCTGCTGAGCAGCTTATTCTCCGTCAGCAACCTCCAACACCTGGGTCTCCATGTCGGAATCTGTATCAATGACCTCTCTCATCTTGGTATCCTGTCCCCCCTGGGGCAATGCTCTGGAATCTTGAGGAGTTTTAGTAGGCTGGGCAGTAATTGGCTTCTCCCGAGGAGCTCTGTGCCTGCTGGTCTCCTGTTCCTGATGTGATCGACATGTTTTGTCATGACGCGGCCCTGTGTCGTCAAAACATTTCACCAGTACGTGCATGGTTGTCGGTTCACGACAGGTGGAAGCTTCTGCTGCTCCTGAGAAACCCTACACTGTTGGGCCACCCTTTCTATTTCTGCAACCAGGCCCGGCCACCAGATATAGCTGCAGGCGAGCATCTTCATTTTCAACACCTCTGGCTGACTGTAATACAGGTCCCACAAGATGGAGTCCTGGCCCTGTTTGGACCCTAACCCCACAGAAGGATGCCAAATTCAGATATTTTGGTTGAAAATGCCCGTAACTCATCGGGTAGCTTCTGATGCTGGCCACCAGGTGTTTGGTTAGTATAAGATCCATCTGCGTCCACTCCCGTATCTGGGATGCCATAAACAGCAGCGTGTCCATAATATTCAGGTGACTACTTCTTCATCAGACCTGGGAGGAGATGGAGGGTGGGTTGGCCATGGCAGTCTGCTTAAAGCATCAGTATTGGCGATTTGGGTACCTGGTTGATGCGCGGATGAGTACTCATTAGCCACTAGTAAAAGGGCCCATCTCTGCACCCTAGCAGAGGCGATAGACGGGATTGCTTTGTCCTCTTTGAAAAGTCCCAGTAACGGCTTGTGGTCCATAAGAATCGTGAACCGACAACCATGCACGCACTGGTGAAATGTTTTGACGGCAAATACGACGGCCTGCCCCTCTTTCTCAATCTGTGCATCGTTTTTTTAGTAAGAGGTGTAGGGGGGCCAACATAGTTGCATCACAGGGGATGAACTTCCTGTAGTAGTTTACTAAACCTAGGAAGGAACTCAGTTCAGCTGTGTTCTCTGGTGCAGGAGCTTTTTGGATAGCCGTTACTTTCTCTGTGACAGGGTACACAGTCTACACAGTAGCCTGGATAAACCACCTCCTTCATGTGGAATACACATTTTTCCCTTTTTAGGTGAACGCCCGCAACTCAGCGGTGTCTCACTTGCTCGCCCGATGCTGACCTCTGCCTCGATGACCGCCCTCTGCCCAGGCCTACCAATCAGGTCCATGCCCACTGCTCAGCTACGGTGAGGGGCCGCAAGTCCTGGGCACCCCCTCCGGATTTCTCCCTCTCACGGTGATTGTGTACTGACTCCCCCCTGGGGGGGGGGAGGGGGGGGCAGAAAGCACAGTGTTAGACAGTCGGACACATGCAGCACAGAGGGTGGTGGCTGCTGGCCTTCGTGGCCAGGACTCCCGGCCATGGTGGCCAGTATGGGTGCTGGCAGGTGGTGTGGTATGGGGGAGAAACGGGTGGTGTTACAGCTGTGTGGTTTGGGGGTTGGTGCCAGGGGCACAGTGCTGCCTACTCACCCTGGCCATCCTGAGGAGGTTGTGCAGTTTTTAACGCCACTGCTGGCCGATCCTGGTGATGTTGCCCTTGGCGCTCATGGCTTCTCCCACCTGCGCCCAGGCCTGGTGCATAGCGGCGGGTGGCAACCGCCTCCCCACCCCAGTGTACAGGGTGACCCGCTTCTCCTCTATTGTGTCCAGGGCCTCCAGTTCCTCATCAGTAAATAGTGCTGCCATCTTGTTGGCTGGGATGTTGTGTTGGGGGAGGGGGGTGCTTATATGCGGCTGCAGCTTGTCAGTCTCCTGAGTGTCAAGCCCGACTCCGGCGTATCAGACACCATTTTCCATTGGAATCGGTCGTGTTCCCCGTGGTGCCGGTGCTAGCCCATTAACGGTTGATGAATTGCCCTGGGAACAGTGCCAATTTTACTGTCATACAAAACCATCGATTCAGTCCCAGCATCAACACTTAGTTTCTGAAACGGAGTATTCTGCCGAATGTCTCTAATTAGCTACTCCCCTTCTT
The DNA here is from genome assembly GCF_047496885.1 of Scyliorhinus torazame. Taxonomy (NCBI): domain Eukaryota; kingdom Metazoa; phylum Chordata; class Chondrichthyes; order Carcharhiniformes; family Scyliorhinidae; genus Scyliorhinus; species Scyliorhinus torazame. The sequence goes on from NC_092714.1 coordinate 211,795,719, forward strand.
TCTACCAACAAAATTCCATTAGCCTACTTCAGCAAACAGTAACCATGGCTGGAATGAATTATGATCTTTTCCGGTATTTTAATTGCACCTCTGTAGTCCCAAAGTCTAGCTGCCTTTCATAGCAGGAGTTTTTAAAAGCAATACTGCAGCAGTCAGATACACACCCTAGCCCAGGATTTTAACTATTGCTGCAACAACTATACATAATACAATCTACATTTTAAATTGATACATTCATCAGAGTTGATTTCCTCGGGGTGCTCTGGTTTCCTCCCACAGTCCAAAGATGTGCAGGTTCGGTGGATTGGCCATGCTAAATTGCACCTTAGTGTCCAATGACGGGCAGTTTAGGTGGGTTACGGGAATAGGGCAAGGGTGTGGGCCTATGTAGGATGCTTTATTGGAGGGTCGATGCAGACTCAATGGGCTGAATGGCCTCCTTCTGCACTGTAGGAGTTCCATGGATCTTCTTCAAATTGTGCCCAACTTTCTACACACTGCAACTTATTCACTGACAGAAATGATCCAGTTAAACATTACTGAGATTTCTGGTATTACAAGATAAGAATTGCATTCTGTGTGGTTTCTAACAGATAGAAATGGGTGATTTCTTGTGTCCTCAACCTGTGGTTTTTGAAGGTCAGTAGAATCCTGAGAATACTGACAGAAAACTTACAAAATTTCAAAGCCATTGGTATTATCTGACAGTGGAGCTTTACATCTCCAAATTCAGCTTTGTTCTTTGAAATTAAAAAACAGAATTTCTTCAACAAATGTAAAGATGCCATTGAGTGCTGTTCAAAGCTATGAAGGAGCCTAGCCCAGTAATTCAATGTGCTGCATCATCAGGTCAAGGGATGAAGGTTCAAAGTTGAAATTTCCTATACAAACTCTTGACCTTTGCTTTACTTTTCCAGCGGGGTCATCGATAACAGTGGAGTTACATTTAGAGTTACACATCCCTAAACATCTTGCAGCAAACTCACTCCTGCAGCATAGACAAAGACACAGATTGCTTATCTCACGGTTAACGTTGTTGCATGGCTTGGAGCTGTTGAAGGGAAAACAAATCTCAGAAGGAAAGAAAATAAATGTGGTTTGGAGGAAGCTTTTATAGGGCAAGTAGAGGTTTTTAAAAAATATATTTTTATTCAGGCAGCGAACAAACAGGAAACCTCATAACAAATAAATAAATAACATCCAACCGCCCCACCATCCCTGCTATTCCCACCGCCAATCCTGCCTCCCCCATTTTTGCCCCCTTATCGCAACACCAACCCCCCCCCCCCCCCCCCCGGGCCTGCTGACATCCTTAGTGCCCTTGAAGAAGTCGATAAAGCCTACGGGCAAACCCATTCACTGATCCTCTCAAGGCGAACTTAATTTTTTCAAGCAGAAGACACTCGAAGCCATTTCGCTCACCCACACCCCCTTCAGCGGCCCTAAGTCCCTCCATTCTGACAAAATCCGTCTCCGGGATGTCGTGTTGGGTGTTCTGATGCACAAATGATCCAACACGGCTGTAGATGGTACAACTCGGTTTTATTGTCTCAACAACGGTAACAACTAACTGCTGGCTTGGGTACGTGCTTCACCAGCTAAACTGTGGACCCAGCCCTATCACTACCTTAATGAGGCACTCAGCACATGGTCTATGTCTGAGTGGCGCGCTGTGAGCTCTGTGCTCTGAGCTATCTCCTGGTAGAATGAGCGGGAACTGTGGTGTTCCCTGTTTTATAGTGCGTGTGCTCTCACTGGTGATTGGCTACAATGTTATGTGTGTGCTGGTTGGTCCAACTGCCTGTCCATCAGTGTGTGTGTGATTGCACCATGATATGCTGATGTGGATATCATGACATCCCCCCCTTTCACAAGGGATATGTGCCTACATGCTAATAAATATAAATGTGTACTGAGTGCATCTGAGTATGTGTGTGCAATATTTACAACATGTACATGAGGCTAAACTATATACAGAGAAAGGTGTCAGGTGCAACAGAACAACGAGGTTGTACCAATAACAGAACAAATGCAATCAACAAACGACGAGAGAAAACTTCTGGAACAATGAAAGAAACTCGTTAACAGTACTGTAAAACAATTCAGTGAGTCCAATGTGCTAACAGGCTCATAAGTCAAGTCTCTCAGGTGGGCAACGAATTCGGGTTGACCGCCTCAAGGGTGGGTCAGGATCCACCGGCTGAGGAATGGGCCTGGCCACGGGTGAGAGAGGAAGAGGCAGAGTGGCAGGAAGCTCAACAAAGTTGACATCAGGGACAACAGGAGGGCGTGGCACCGGTGCATGATCTCGTAGCGAGCATGGAACCAGACGAAGGGCCCGCCGATTACGGCGGCGAATTGAGCCATCAGGCATACGAACCAGGAATGAGCGGGGAGCCATGTGGTGGAGAATCTCGGCGGTTGCCGACCAGCCACCCTCCGGTAGGTGTATGCGGACGTTGTCTCCAGGTGCCAGGGCAGGAAGATCAGTCGCCCGAGCGTCATGTGCCACCTTCTGCTGAGCATGCTGTTGTTGCATCCTTCGCAATACAGGAGCATCGTCGAGGTCAGGAACATGAATGGACGACACAGTGGTCCTGAGGGTGCGACCCATCAACAGCTGGGCTGGCGAGAGGCCCGTGGACAGTGGGGCCGAGCGATATGCCAGCAGGGCTAAACAGAAGTCAGATCCGACATCAGCAGCCTTGCAGAGGAGCCGCTTCACAATGTGGACGCCCTTTTCCACCTTGCCATTCGACTGAGGATGCAAGGGACTGGACGTCACGTGTGTGAAGTTGTATGAAGTGGCAAAGGAAGACCATTCTTGGCTCGCAAAGCAAGGCCCGTTGTCAGACATGACGGTGAGCGGAATTCCATGGCGAGCAAAGGTTTCTTTGCATGCCCGGATGACAGCTGATGACATCGTGTCGTGCAGGCGTATGACCTCCGGATAACTTGAGAAGTAGTCAATCAGAATAATGTAGTCCCTGCCGAGCGCATGAAAGAGGTCCACGCCCACCTTCGCCCAGGGGGACGTGACCAACTCATGGGGCTGAAGGGTCTCAGTGGGTTGCGCCGGCTGAAACCTTTGGCAGGGGGGGGCAGTTGAGCACCATGTTGGCGATGTCGTCGCTGATGTCTGGCCAGTACACAGCATCTCGGGCCCTCCGCCTGCACTTTTCAACTCTGAGATGCCCTTCGTGCAGTTGTTCGAGGACAAGCCGGTGCATGCTGTGTGGGATCACGATCCGGTCCAACTTCAAGAGCACACCATCAATGACGGCCAAGTCGTCCAGGACGTTGTAAAATTGTGGGCACTGCCCCTTGAGCCACCCTTCCATCATGTGGTGCATCACACGCTGTAGAAGGGGGTCAGCCGCAGTCTCACGGCGAATGTGGGCCAGACGTGCATCAGTGGCCGGCAGATTGGCCGATGTGAAGGCTACTTGTGCGTCGACCTGACAAACGAACCCCTCCGTGTCGGGCGGTGAGTTGACCGCACTGGACAGAGCATCTGTGATGATGAGATCCTTCCCCGGGGTGTAGACAAGTTGGAAGTCGTACCTCCGGAGCTTGAGCAGAATGCGCTGGAGGCGAGGGGTCATATCATTGAGGTCCTTCTGAATGATGCCGACCAGGGGGCGATGGTCGGTCTCCACAGTGAACTGCGGAGGACCATATACGTAGTCGTGAAACTTGTCGATGCCAGTCAACAGGCCTAGGCACTCCTTCTCAATCTGCGCATAGTGCTGTTCTGTGGGGGCCATGGCCCGCGACGCATAGGCGACCGGAGCTCATGATGCGGTGTCGTCCCGTTACAGGAGTACCGCCCCAATGCCGGACTGGCTGGCGTCAGTTGAGATCTTTGTTTCCCGTGTGGTATCGAAAAACGGCAGTACCGGGGCGGCGGTGAGCTTGACCTTGAGCTCCTTCCATTCACTCTGGTGTGCGGGCAGCCACTGGAATTCCATTGTCTTTTTGACCAGGTGGCGACGAGCAGTCATGTGTGAAGCAAGGTTAGGAATGAACTTCCCCAGGAAGTTGACCATCCCGAGAAAGCGCAGCACCGCCTTCTTGTCTGACAGCTGCTGCATGGCTGCGATGGCTACCACTTTGTCGGCATCCGGACGCACCCCTGACCGGGAGATGTGGTCCCCCAAAAACTTTAGCTCAGTCTGGCCAAAAGAGCACTTGGCTCGGTTAAGGCGCAGGCCCTGATCCCGTATCCGTGTAAAGACACGCTGGAGACGACTGATGTGCTCCTGTGGTGTGGTGGACCAGATGATAACATCGTCTACGTAGACGCGTACCCCTTCGATGCCCTCCATCATCTGTTCCATGACGCGATGGAATACCTCGGAGGCCAAGATGATGCCGAATGGCATCCTATTGTAGCAGTATCTGCCAAATGGAGTGTTGAAAATGCACAGCTTCCTGCTGGACTGATCCAATTGAATCTGCCAAAAGCCCTTTGAGGCAACAAGCTTGGTGAATATTTTTGCCTGGGCCATTTCGCTCGTGATTTCTTCTCGTTTGGATATGGGGTAGTGTTCCCTCATAATGTTGTGATTCAAATCTTTTGGGTCGATACAGATCCGGAGCTCGCCGGAGGGCTTCTTGACGCACACCATGGGGCTGACCCATGGCGTTGGCTCCGTGACCCGGGAGAACACTCCTTGGTCCTGCAGGTCCTGCAGCTGCTGCTTGAGGCTGTCCTTGAGTGGTGCTGGGACCCTACGAGGTGCGTGAATGACCGGGGTGGCGTCTGGTTTGAGCCGTATTTTGTACGTGTAGGGCAGTGTACCCATACCCTCAAAAACTTCCTGGTTGTGCGCGAGGAGTGAGTGGAGCTGCGCCCTAAAGTCTGCATCTGGGAAATCGGACGTGCCTTCTGGAGACAGAGTGTGTACCCGCTGAACGAGGTGGAGGATCTTGCACGCCTGTGCGCCTAACAGAGAGTCCTTCGAGGATCCTACGATTTCAAATGATAATGTGGCTTTGTGTGAGTTGTGTGTAACATCGAGCTGGCAGGACCCCATGGGCGAGATGACGTTTCCATTGTAGTCAACCAGCTGACAGTGGGATGGCAGAATCGGTGGTTTAACCTTCAAGGTCTGGAAGGCTGACCATGCGAGGAGATTGGCGGAGGCACCAGTGTCCAGGCAAAATGTGATCTGGGATCGGTTGACCGTTAGGGTGGCACACCACTCATCGCCCGGATCAATGCTGTGCACTGGCAGCGGCTGGTGGTTCCGACTTGGGGACATCCGGTTCTTGTGGATTACCGCAACGCGGAAGGGCTCCCTATCTTCGGTATCGCTGGTCTGCATACTATCTGGATATGACTCAGTGTAGGGGGCTGAATCGCCCGCACGTCCCTGCGAGGCTGGAGGAATTGTTGGCAGTTGGCAGGTTGAGCTGCTCGACAGCAGACAGCGTAGTGGCCCATCCTGCCACAGCGGAGGCATTGTCGTGCTTTGGCCGGACATTGCCGCTTTAAGTGGGCGGAGCCACAGTTGCCGCACTTCGTGACGTCATGGCGTTCGTTGCACCACCGCGCATGCGCGGTGCGGTCCTGCGTAGAGCGCGCCTGCACATCACGTCCCTCTGCGTCAACGTCCCCTCTTTTGGCGCGTACAAGCGCGGGAGGCCTCAGAAAGCGCGCAAAATGGCCGCCCTCGTCCGGGCCGGGAGGAACTCGATCGACTGGACCCGCTCCGCCTCGTAGGAGCCGTGCCGTGCCGTTTCGGCCGCCTGGATTTGGGAGTACCGGCTGGTCGCGTTCCCATGGAGGAAGCAGGTCTCGATGGCAGTCGCTAGGGTGAGGCGCTTTATTTTAAGGAGCTGCTGGCGTAGGGTGTCCGAGATGACCCCAAAAACTATCTGATGCCGTATCATGGAGTCGGTGGTGGCCTCATAGCCGCAGGACTGTGCGAGGATCCGGAGGTGTGTCAAGTAAGATTGGAAAGGCTCATCCTTACTCTGCAGGCGCTGCTGGAATAGGTACCTCTCGAAGCTCTCATTGACTTCCACGCTGAAGTGTTCCTCAAACTTCAGAAGCACCGTCTTATATTTTGTTTTGTCCTCGCCTTCCGCGAATGCCAGGGAGTTATAGATGTGGATGGCGTGTTGTCCCGCCGTGGAGAGGAGGAGGGCGATCTTCCTGGTGTCCGATGCATTCTCCCTGTCTGTGGCTTCTAGGAAGAGCTGGAAGCGCTGTTTAAACAGCTTCCAGTTGACGCCAAGATTTCCAGCGATTCGGAGCGGCTGCGGCGGGCTGATGTTTTCCATGGAGCAGGATGGCGGATTTCTGAAAGGGTGCAGGTAGGTCTCACAGTCGCTGGTTAGCTTCCACTACTGGTATCATGTCGAGTTGGGTGTTCTGATGCACAAATGATCCAACACGGTAGATGGTACAACTCTGTTTTATTGGCTAAACAACGGTAACAACTAACTGCTGGCTTGGGTATGTGCTTCACCAGCTAACCTGTGGACCCAGCCCTATCACGATCTTAGTGAGGCACTCAGCACATGGTCTATGTCTGAGTGGCGTGCTGTGAGCTCTGTGCTCTGAGCTATCTCCTGGTAGAATGAGCGGGAACTGTGGTGTTCCCTGTTTTATAGTGCGTGTGCTCTCACTGGTGATTGGCTGCGATGTTGTGTGTGTGCTGGTTGTTCCAACTGCCTGTCCATCAGTGAGTGTGTGATTGCACCATGATATGCTAATGTGGATATCATGACACAGGATACCAGGGAGGCAAAGGCCAAAACGTCGACCTCTCCCAACCACTGGACTCCCAGGTCTTCCGACACTCTGAATATCGCCACTTCGGTACTCAGGGACACGTTCACCTTCAGCACCTCAGACATAACGTCCGTGAACCCCTGCCAGAACCCCTTCAGCTTTGGACATGCCCAAAACATGTGAACATGCTTCGCAGGCGTCCCCGCGCACCGTCCACACCTATCCTCCACCCCGTAAAAGAACTTGCTCCCCTGGGTCACCGTCATATGCGCCCTATGCACTACCTTGAATTGAATAAGGCTAAGCCGAGCACACGAGGAAGATGCATTCACCCTCCTCAAAGCCTCCTCCCACAACCTAATTTACATTTCTCTCACCCAAACTCCTCCTCCCACTTCCATATAGCTTCTCCTATCGGGGCTCCCTCCCAGTCCAATAACTCCTTGTAAATCTCCAATACCTTCCCCTCTCCCACTCCTGCTTTCGATACCACCTTATCCTGCAACTCCAGGGGCGGCAGATCAGGAAAAGACGACACCTGCTTCCTCACATAAGCACTCACCTGTAAGTACCGGAACCCATTTCCGCTGGGCAGCTCATACTCCTCTTCCAATTCCTCTAAACTCGAAAAGCTGACCCCCACAAAAAGGTTGCCAAACCGCTCAATACTGCCCATCGCCACCCTCAAAATCCCACGTCTAAGCCCCCCGGTGCAAATCTATGATTCCTGCAGATCGGTGCCCACACCTAGGTACCCTCCAACCTCCGTGCTGCCGCCACTGACCCCCCACTCTCAGGGCTGCCACCGCCATGGGGCTCGTGGAGTATTTGGCTGATAAGAATGGCAGAGGCGCCGTCACCAATGCCCCTAAGCTCTTACAAGAGGCTGCCTCCTTCCGTTTCCAACCCCTCCTCCCCCACCCACTTCCTAACCATGGCTATGTTCACTGCCCAGTAATAGTTCATTATATTTGGCAAAGCCAACCCACACCCCACACCCCCGCGCCCTCTCTCCAGCAGCACCTTCTTTACCCGTGGAGATTTCCCAGCCCACACAAACCCCCAAATCAGAGCATTAATTTGCCTGAAGATCGGGACGTTCTGGAAAACAAATAAGAGCCTCAGATGTACCATCATTTTCACTGTCTGCACCCACCCTGCCCTGCCAGCAACAGTGGGAGCATTTCCCACCTCTTAAAATCCCCCTTCATCTGTTCCACCAAATTCAATTTATATAGTTGGTCCCATCCCCGCGCCACCTGGATGCCCAGATACCTAAAGCTCGCCCTCACCACTTTGAACAGCAGCTCGCCCAACCTCCTCTCCTGTCCCCTTGCCTGGATCGGGAAGACCTCGCTCTTCCCCAAGTTTAATTTATATCCAGAAAACCAGCCAAATTCCTCCAAAATATTCATGATATACCTCCCAGTGGATCCGATATGTAAAGCAGCAGATTGTCCACATATAGCGAGACCCTGTGCTCAACCCCCCGCCCCGCACTATTCCTCTCCAACTCCCTGATGGTCTGAGCGCCATTGCCAGTGGTTCTATCACCAAAACAAAAAGCAATGGGGAGAGTGGGCACCCCTGCCCTGTCCCATGGTGGAGTCCGAAATACCCCAAACCCACCCAATTCATCTATACACTCACTACTGGCGCCCTATACAGCAACCGGACACAATCCACAAACCCCTGCCCGAACCCAAACCATCCCAGCAAATCCCATAAAGACTCCCATTCCACACGGTCGAAGGCCTTCGCCGCGTCCATAGCGACCGCCACCTCCACCTCCTGACCCTCCGGCGGCATCATTATCACGTTTAACAACCGCCTATCCTTAGCCGACAGATGCCTCCCCTTTATGAACCCCATCTGGTCTTCCCCTATCACCCCCAGCACACAGTTCTCAATCCACGAGCACAAGATCTTTGCCAACAGTTTGGCATTCACATTCAGTAGTGATATCGGGCGGTAGGACCTGCACTGCTCCGGGTCTTTATCCTTCTTCAAAATTAATGATATCAAAGCCTGCGATAACGTTGGGTGAAGTACCCCACTAACCCTCACCTCGTTATATGCCCTTACTGAAGGGGCCCCAGATCCCCAGAGAACTTCTTGTAGAATTCCACCAGGAACCCATCTGAGCCCGTGGCCTTCCATGCCTGAATCATCCCCATAACCTCCATTACCTCCACCAATCCAATGGAGGCCCCCAGCCCCTCTACTAGGTCCGCCTCTACCTAGGGGAACTCCAACCCGTTTAGGAATCGCCGCATTCCTTCCCCCTCCAGCCAGGGGCTCCGATTCATAGAGCCTCTTATAAAATCCCTCGAAGACCCCATTCACCCCCACTGGGTCCCAAACCACTCTTCCCCTCCCATCTATCACCTTCCGAAGCTCCGCCTGGAGCTTCTGCCGCTCCTTCAACAACCCTGCCTCCGGGGCCTCCAAATACTTCCTATCCACCCGCAGAATCTCATCCACCACCTTGCCATCTCTGCCGCTCCATCTTATCTCTAAGTGCCGGTAGCGATATAATCTCCCCTCTGACCACTGCCTCAAGCGCCTCCAATAGCGTGGTGTCTGAAACCTCACCCGTGCCATTCAGCTCCACATACCCCAGAATGGCAGCCCTCACCCACTCGCAGCCACCTCATCTGCTAACAGCCCCACATCCAATCTCCACTGCGGGTGCTGGGCACCTCCCCCCCACCCCGGTCCACTTGCAAATCCACCCGGTGTGGCGCGTGGTCTGAGACCACGATCGGCGAGTACCCCGAGTCAACCACCCCCACCAGCAGAGTCTTATCCACCACAAAGTAACCGATCCGCAAGTACACCCTATGCACATGGGAGAAGTACGAAAAGTCCTTCACCCTCGACTTCCCAAACCTCCATCAGTCTATCCCCCCATGCACTCCATGAACCCCTTCAGCTCCTCCGCCACTGTCAACACCCTTCCTGAGCGCGAACGCGACAGGTCCAACCCTGGCTCAATGACCATATTAAACTACCCTCACCCGACATAATCAAACGGTGCAAGACCAGGTTCGGGACCTTCCCCAACACCCGCCTCATGAATTCAACATCGTCCCAAACATTATACCCCCACTGATTCCCCTCCCACCACCCACACACTTCCATAGTGCAGAAAACAAACAACAATAAAGTAAGAAGAAGGTCAGTCGCCCTCCATGTCCCTCCAACATCCCTCCAGAGAACCCCACAAAAACACCTCAAAGAAGAGAGGTTCTCCCCTAACCATCCCCCCAAATAACAATAGACCAAAGAAACCCCGAGAAAACCCACATCTGCTCACGTTTTCTCCACAATTCAATGTCCTCCCCCTCCTGCCAGTTCATTGTCTCTCAAAAAATCCAATGCCTCCTCTGTTGTACCAAAACAATGCTCATGGCCGTTGTAAGTCACCCAAAGGCAGGCCGGGTGCAGCATCCTGAACTTCACCCCATTCTTGAAGAGGGCAGCTTTGACTCAGTTAAACCCGGCTCTCAGCTTGGCCAGTTCTGCACCCAGATCTTGATATACCCGGAGCTCATTACCATCCCAGGTACACCTCCTCGTCTGCCTGGCCCACCGCAAGATCTTCTCTTTATCTTGGACCAATGGAGCCTCACTACCTTCGCTCTCATTGGCTCGTTTGCCTGCGGCTTCCACATCAGCGGCCTATGCGCCCAGTTGACCTCCAGGGGCCGATTGAAGGCCTCCTCCCCCATCAGCTGCTCCAGCATTTTGGCTACATATGAGCCAGAATTCGCTCCATCGGTGCCCCCTGGCACCCCAACAATTCTTAAATTTTGTCTGCGGTAGTGGTTCTCCAGATCCTCCATCTTTTCCTTTATCTGCGTCTGGGTCTCCCACAACATTCCAATCTCGACCGCCAACGAGGTAAGCTGCTCCTTGTGTTCACACACTGCATCTTCCACTTCCCGGATCACCTGGCACTGGGTCTCCAGCCTCTGCTCCACCGATCGATCCCCACTTATAGGGGTCCACCACCTAAGCCAGGTCCTCCCCAGCCTCTCTTCTCTGCTGGCTAAATTTCTCATTCAGAAAGTCCACCAGCTGTTCCATCGACCTCTGGGCTGGTAGGGCCGACCCGTTATCCTCCGCCATCTTCCCCTGTGTCGCAGGAAGAGTTTCTTGCTCTAGCAGCTCCTTCCTTCTCGACCCACTTCTGGGTCCGCCAATCCATCCACTGACTCCACCAGTGGAGCATAACGTTCCGCCGCCACCTCTACACCTTTTTCCACCAAACCATCCACCCAGCACACTGGGAAAGGGACCGAAAAAACCATCTCGAGCGCGAGCTGCCAAATGTGTGATTACTCACTCCATGGCCGCCACCGGAAGTCGCCGGCAAGTCGAGGTTTCTTGATGTAAAACTTTGTCATCGTAACTTCATACATTATTATATCTTGGAATGATAGAATCCTACATTCCCACCACAGTGACCATCTGATCTCAGTCCAGCTGTCCAGGGAGATAGTTGCTGGAGATGAGGCAGGGAAGGAAAATAGGAGTACAGTATCAAGAAGCATGCTCTCCTGGCTTCCTGTTAGTCAGTTTAACAGCAACTTTGGTAACGACCAAGTTATTGCTTGTCCTCCGTCTAATTATGGTTCATAACATGGAGGGAGTAAGGGGACCAAGGATCCTAGAGATAAATTACCAAATGGGGGAAATGTATGCTGATCATAAAGATGTTTGTTATCAGGACCTTTCAGCTGTTCCCAATTGACCCTGCAATGGGCACAGAGTGGGACAAATTGCTGTTAAACCACTTCCTTTTAAGTGGAGCATCCTGTAAGATACTGTCTTTCTGGGCAGAAACAAACTTGATTTGAGAATGAACAGACATATTTTTGGAGAAGCCACTGAATCTGATAACAATCATTTGGGCCCCAGCTGGACCAGCTTGTTTCTGATGCAATCTTTAGTCTGGAATGCTCTCAGTTCATTTTTGCACAGAAAACCAACGGTGCCTCAATAAAGCTGATAGTTTCATTCAGGTTTCATGGTGTAAGAATCAGAGGTTTTACTGATGCCCCTGTGTTTAGTGAAAATAATATGAAAGAAAACATTCCTGTGTTTTGTTCTACTTAATGAATTCACCTAATTATTTCAAGATCTGGTGAAGTATATTTCTGTTGTGTAGCTCTTTGTGCCAAATTTCTCTGTTCTTTCATTTTCATGTTTCTCTGTTTGACTTATTTACTGTTTCTAATACTGGTATGGCAGTGTAGTTTTTATGGGCGCGAGCTAACACAAATGAAACAGAGTCTAGCGTTGAGCACGAGTAGCCAGGTGTTTTCCGGCGCTCGCAGCGCAGAGAAAGACCCCACTATCTAACAGGACTCTGTTTTATTTTGGGGCCTGAGCGGGGAACACCCCACCAAGGCCGCACTTAGTCTCATTTCCTGCAGTGAGGAGCTCCGCTCACCAGTGCAGGAAGAAATCAGGGCACCATTTCCGATCTTGAAACCGTACAACGCAACCCCCGGACCCTACCCCAATGCTCCAACTCATCTATAAGGTGCCAATAGAGTCCCCCACATCCCACCTAATAAGGGCAGGGCACCCCTGGGCCTGATTCTTACCGTGGGCCAAATGCCATCAGGGCACCTTGGCACTGCCAGCCTGGCACCCTGGATGCCCCTGCCAGGCTGGCAGTGCCACCAGTGCACCCTGGCTGCGCCACGGTGACTCCCAGGTGGCACTGCCAGGGTTCCCAAGGTGGCACTGTCAGGGTGCCAGGCAGGCATTGCCAGAGTGCCCAGGTGGCACCAGGGGTGCCAGGGTACCACCCTGCCCAGAGGCCAACCACCAGGGTTCCCACCCAAATTCCGTTCACTAGTATCCTTTAGGAAAAGAAACCTGTCATCCTTATCCAGCCAAGCCTATATGTGTCCCCAGTTCTCCATCAACTCTGTTGACTCTTAGCTGCTCTCTGAAGGAGCCTAGTATGATTCTGTGATTCTGTGCCATTACTCTATGAGAAAGTGGCATTGTAAAATTTACTTCCAACTGAACTGAGGCAGAAATGGGAATTATGTGGATGTAGTTTAAGGGGCAGAGGTGCTGAACAATGGAGGGACCAGTAGTGGATGAAGGGTTTCAGTTGGGCCAGGGATAGCAATCCTCGTCAGCCACAGTGTTTTTTTTTAATGTATGTGCAGCAGCCTGCAGCTGTCCCTTTAAGGGCTGCTGATCCAGCCACTCAAGGCTCAGTTCCTGTGACACAGGACATCGACTTTATCCCTTTGATGAGGATCTTACTTCTTCTGGGTGGGAGACTGACACCCTATTTTCAGACTTGCTCAAAAATCAGATCAAGTGGGGATCATGTGAGAAAACTGTGGTTTGTTAATCCTGGCGTCAGATACATCTACACCAGGACCATGCATCACAAAACCATCATGTTAAAACCACAGTGTGCACATGGTGCGATACAGAAAACACATCAGACTTCTGCTACATTGACCATTTCTCCAACCAATGGACTCACCATCACTTGTGTATTGGTATTAAAGATTGAAAGATTGCTTGTCAAATAAGCAACAGGGTAGATCTGGGCTGGAATTCTCCGGTCCTCAGGATTTACTTCACTCACTGGCAGTACATCCCCGTCAATGGGTTTCGCGGCAGCGTGAGGTGGATTCAATGGGACATCCCATTGACAAGCGATGGGATGGTAGAACCCCGCCACCAAGAAACATGGGGCTGGGGAACTGGAGAATCCATTCCCTATAATGGCAATGTTGGGCCTGCACATGCCACTGGCCCCGATCCCGTTGTGGCTTTGGGCCACCCTTGAAACTTTTGAAAACACAGTGGTAGTAAAGACTGAAGGTTATTGATTTCCCTGCCTTCTTTTTGGGGAATGCTAAATTCTTAGACGCAGGAAAATCTCTCCTATTATTTTTATTAGGATTTTCTTCGCAATACCTACAACTAAGCTGATACTGTTGAGGTACTTACTGGAAATCATAGTACACATAGCTTTATTACCAGAAAGCTGCAGCTCGTTCTGTAATAATTCGCTGTAGCCACTTGCGAGTGAACAGACACTCGTTAGAAAATTCTAATTTATATGTATGGTGTCACATACGTCAAAAACATAAGAAAGTAACTTATCAAGGAACTCATATCACTGGAAGACAGTTTGCACTGTTTTCATGGCACCCACTTTACCACTAAATGTAATATCTCCAAGTGACGCAAAGCTGGGGGGAGAGTTGAAATGGCAAGCAACTGGAAGGTCTGGGTCCTGCTTGCAGGCGGACCGAAGGTGTTCTGCAAAGCGGTCACCCAGTCTGCGTTTAGTCTCTCCAATGTAGTGTAGCCCGCATTGGGAGCAGAAAATGCAATTGACCAGCTTGACGGAGGTGCAAGTGAAGCGCTGCCTCACTTGAAAAGAGTGTTTAGGCCCTTGGATGGTGAGTAGGGAGATGGCAAAGGGGCAGGTGTTACACCTTCTGTCATTGCATGGGAAGGTGCCATGGGAAGAGGGTGAAGTGTTAGGGGTGATGGAGGAGTGGACCAGGGTACCCCAGTGGGAACCGTCTCTACGAAATGCTGAAAGGGGGAGTGAGGGAAAAATGTGTTTGGTGGTGGCATCATGCCTCGCCAGTCACACCTGCATCCAGTAAATTAATTTTAAAAAGGTGTATTAACGTGATCCTTTTTTGAGTGTAGTATATTTAATGCGAAATAACCCTTTATCTCACTCGTAGCAATTGTTCACTCTTTGGTAATAATGGCTGGAATTTTAGCTAATCCTGATTTACTGAGGTGAACTCATGTCATACTGCTCCCGTGGCTGTGCGTGCTGACAGCTACAGAAAGTGCAACTCCAGGGTTAGTATGATTCAGCCACGTACAAGGAAATTTTGATTCACAGACTGTTCTTTATACAAACATGTAGACGTGAGCTTTGAAAGGAGAGACACTCTATCCAGGACAATGGGTGTCAATATTACAAAGGTCAGTTTTCAGTAAGCATGGCATAAAGTTGAAAACAGGGTTAAACCTGTGTCCACAAACCTCCTAGCCTTTGGTGAGGTCAAGAAGTTTAATGACTTGTGCAAAAGTACAAAGGTAAGCTGACGGCATACACAAAAAAGGCTAAAACAACAGATATGGATTGTAGGTCAGACATTTTGAGTTGTTTATACCATACAAAATTTGATGCCGCAGTGACATGACACAAGAAATCAATGTAGAAATGGTGCTCAAATAGGATCGACCCACACGGATCAATTAAACTTGTCTTGTTAAATAAATATATTTTTGAAAGTGCAGTATGTTACAGCTGCCCTCTCTGCTGCCCTCTCTGTTGGGGAGGTGTAAGTAAAGTTAGTTCAATCATGGATTCTCACCATGTGCTAGTTTTACTCAGTGCAGAAAATACTGTTGGGACATGCCTTGAGCCCAAGGGGGCTGGATCCATTAGAAAGTTCACCATCCGTTTTCCATGGAGATCACAAAAAAGCCCAAAGCAAAATACTGCGGATGCTGGAATCTGGAACAAAAACAGAAAATACTGGACAATCTCAGCAGGTCTGATAGCATCTGTAGAGAGAAAAAGGGAGCTAACGTTTCGAGCCTGGATGACTCAAAAAGGACCATCAGTTCCACCACTACCCAATTGCCATAACTATTCTTTATTTACAACTGCAACAGGTCTCTGAAAGCTACATATTGAATGCTAAACCTGCAGGTGTGTTTAAATCATGGCCATCAGCAATTAGCACCAAAGCTGGAGGTTAAAAACAAACTTTGAAACGGGCATTTTTTATTAGCACAGCACCCACTTTACATCTGTTCTCACCCTGTCACCAACATCGCAGCCATTGACTCTTGCTGAATGCCCTTCGAAACTTATACAATTCCTGCAGTGAGAGTCAGCAGGCTATCCAACCATCATGGTATCAGGCACTGCTGTGTGTTCACGTCCTCACTACAGGCTGTATTGGAGCACCCATTTGGCAACCTCTGCTTTCTGGCATTGTTTCAGTGAGACTGTTAGCCAA
Organism: Scyliorhinus torazame; assembly: GCF_047496885.1. Taxonomy (NCBI): domain Eukaryota; kingdom Metazoa; phylum Chordata; class Chondrichthyes; order Carcharhiniformes; family Scyliorhinidae; genus Scyliorhinus; species Scyliorhinus torazame. The sequence continues at coordinate 211,811,517 of NC_092714.1, forward strand.
ATTTGGCTGGTGTCTCAGGGTGCTATGGACCAGGTTTAATTGCCTCGCCGTTTTTGGGCCTGCTTTGGACACATGGGCCACAATCAGACCAACCGATCCAGGGAAAAGCTTGGAGGAAACCTGGGTGCCCAGGTTTAAAAGACTCACTCAGTACTTGTGTTAAAATAAAAACACAAAGGCCCTCCAACTCTCACACCCCCTGACACACCACAAATTCCCCGTGCCACTTCATGCCCCTAGCTACCCCCATGACGTCTCATTCCTCCATGCCATGCTATTGTACATACATGCCATCAACTGCATAGAACAAATTAACCCTTTAATATCAGGTGGCACAGTGGTTAGCACTGCTGCCTCACAGCACCGGGGACCTGGGTTTGATTCCAGCCTTGGGTGACCGCCTGTGTGGGGCTTGCACGTTCTCCTCGTGTCTGTGTGGGGTTCGTCCGGGTGCTTCAGTTTCCTCCCACTGTGAAAAGATATGTAGGTGAGGTGGATTGGCCATGTTAAATTGCCCCTTAGTGTCTAGGGATGTGCAGGTTATGATGCGGATTTATGATAGGGTGGACGGGGGAGTGGACCTAGGTGGAGTGTTCTTTCCGAGTGTTCGGTGCAGACTCGATGGGTCAAATGGCCTCCTTCTGCACTGTAGAGATTCTATGATTCTGTGTCAGTGGGGTGTTAAAAAGTCTCTCAAATAGTAATTCATAGAATTTACAGTGCAGAAGGCCATTGAGTCTGCACTGGCTCTTGGAAAGAGCAGCTCACTTAAGTTCAGGCCTCCACCCTAACACCGTAACCCAGTAACCCCACCTACCCTTTTTGGACACTAAGGGCAATTTAGCATGGCCAATCCACCTAACCTGCACATCTTTGGACTGTGGGAGGAAATCGGAGCACCCGGAGGAAACCCACGCACGCACGGGGAGAACGTACAGACTCCGCACAGACAGTGACCCAAGCCAGGAATCGAACCTGGGACCCTGGAGCTGTGAAGCAACTGTGCTAACCACTGTGCTACCATGCTGCCCAATTAATTCATAACTTTCTCCTATGTGAAAAACAAACCATTTCAGTAGAAAACAATAAATTGGTAATCATCCAAATCATTGAAGCATCAATAAATCACATCATGTATGCTTGGCTGAGAGCACAGGCAACCATTGCCCATGTTGAAACAGCTTCACCCCAGAGAAAATGTTGCATGATCAATAGCTTGGTCTCTCTTATCTCTGCTGTCAATTACACCATGTTTATTTATACAAGGTTAAGTGTTTCAATGGCTTTCGTCTTTTGTCGTTTTCATGAGAGGCATAGGGAGTGGGTGGAGGGATAAAATCTTGGAATTTGAAGCATGGGAGCTATGGGGTTTGGTGGAAGGGGAGAGATTGTCATTAGGGTTATGAGGGACCATAGGCATTGGTGGGAGCAGCTTGGCATTGGGGTCATGAGGATAACATTTTGAACTTAACTATGTAAAGGCCCCCTCATGACTTCCCTAAGGGGTGATGAACCACGGCTCTTTGAAAACCTGGCTCAACTGCATGAATATTGTGGAGGAGAACTACATCCCGATCTCCACGATGGAGCTGGCCAGGTCAGAAGTGCCGGATATGGACTTTTGACAGAAACCAGCCTGCATCCTTTAAAGGCATCCTGAAAATTAGACAACCTGGGAATGAGGGCGGGAATCACAGAATCGGGACCTGCCTGATATCTTTAAAGGGCTCCTGAGTCAATCCAACTTTGTGAAAATCCAGTTTAAGGCAAACTTTTCCTATTTTGAGCTGAATTCAGCCAAAGAAACAACACAGGTTCACGGTCAAATTAAATTGAAACTCACCTGCTCTCTCAATCCTACAACACTGGTGATCAAGCAATTTCAAAAAGTTTCGATTGCTGGGGCATCTGCTCTGTGTTTGAAATGATGCCTGGTTACGAATGAGTTATTGAGTGAGTAGAATAACAGTATAGCCTACCTTCTGGGAACTGTTACAGCCTTCTTGCATCATTTGATCTAAGAGTGGTTACATCAACGTGCAGCTGTTGAAGAAAAAGTAGTTCATGCACATCCCCTACTATTTAAGGAGTGCCTGAAGAAAAAGTTGAACATGTCAACAGAAACTATAAATTGAAAGTAATCTTTCATTTTCACTTTCCATAAAGTTACAATGCTTAAAGCTAAAACTAGTTTCAATATAAATCACAGAACCAATATCACTTTGTCATGTAGTACCGGTTTTAACAGGATTGCAGTGTTAACTCTGTAGTTTCCCCCTTGTATATCTTCTAATCTAAACTAAAAATTTGGATTCAGAAATCCAATGAAAATTGGTTTACTGATAATATCAAGAAGGATAAGTCATAAAATGCAGTTTGGAAACTACAGCTTGATAAAATCAGATTTTTGGGATATTGAACCAGTTCTGTGAGAGGTGGTACCATTACATAGAACATAGAACATAGAACAATACAGCGCAGTACAGGCCCTTCGGCCCACGATGTTGCACCGAAACAAAAGCCATCTAACCTACACTATGCCATTATCATCCATATGTTTATCCAATAAACTTTTAAATGCCCTCAATGTTGGCGAGTTCACTACTGTAGCAGGTAGGGCATTCCACGGCCTCACTACTCTTTGCGTAAAGAACCTACCTCTGACCTCTGTCCTATATCTATTACCCCTCAGTTTAAAGTTATGTCCCCTCGTGCCAGCCATATCCATCCGCGGGAGAAGGCTCTCACTGTCCACCCTATCCAACCCCCTGATCATTTTGTATGCCTCTATTAAGTCTCCTCTTAACCTTCTTCTCTCCAACGAAAACAACCTCAAGTCCATCAGCCTTTCCTCATAAGATTTTCCCTCCATACCAGGCAACATCCTGGTAAATCTCCTCTGCACCCGCTCCAAAGCCTCCACGTCCTTCCTATAATGCGGTGACCAGAACTGTACGCAATACTCCAAATGCGGCCGTACCAGAGTTCTGTACAGCTGCAACATGACCTCCCGACTCCGGAACTCAATCCCTCTACCAATAAAGGCCAACACTCCATAGGCCTTCTTCACAACCCTATCAACCTGGGTGGCAACTTTCAGGGATCTATGTACATGGACACCTAGATCCCTCTGCTCATCCACACTTTCAAGAACTTTACCATTAGCCAAATATTCCGCATTCCTGTTATTCCTTCCAAAGTGAATCACCTCACACTTCTCTACATTAAACTCCATTTGCCACCTCTCAGCCCAGCTCTGCAGCTTATCTATATCCCTCTGTAACCTGCTACATCCTTCCACACTATTGACAACACCACCGACTTTAGTATCATCTGCAAATTTACTCACCCACCCTTCTGCGCCTTCCTCTAGGTCATTGATAAAAATGACAAACAGCAACGGCCCCAGAACAGATCCTTGTGGTACTCCACTTGTGACTGTACTCCATTCTGAACATTTCCCATCAACCACCACCCTCTGTCTTCTTTCAGCTAGCCAATTTCTGATCCACAATTCGGAAGGTCTACACCTGGGCAGGACCGGAACCAATATCCTAAGGGGGTTGTTTGCTTGCGCTGTTGGGGAGGGTTTAAACTCATGTGCCAGGGGGATGGGAACCAATGCAGAATGTCACAGGGTAGTAAAGAAGGGGTAGAAACAAAAGCTAGTAAGGAGATAAGTGGAAGGCAGAGAAACAGATTGAACTGCATTTATTTCAATGCAAAAGGCCTAACGGGCAAGGCAGATGAACTCAGCGCCTGGATAGGTACGTGGGGCTGGGATATTATAGCTATTACTGAAACATGGCTAAAGGAGGGGTAGGACTGGCAGCTCAATGTTCCGGGGTATGAGGATATATCCAAGGGTTCGCCCACTGAGTCTATATGGGTAGAACTAAAAAATAAGAAGGGTGAGATCACTTTGATAGGACTGAAATATAGGCCCCCAAATAGTCAGTGGGAAATCGAGAAGCAAATATGTCGGGAGAATACAAATAGCTGTCGGAAAAATAGGGTGGTAATAATAGGGAACTTTAACTTTCCCAACATTAACTGGGACAGCCATAGCACCAGGGGTTTGAATGGAGAGAACTTTGTCGAGTGTATTCAAGAAGAATTCTTCATTCATTATATGGATGGCCCGACTAGAGAGGCGGAAAAACTTGACCTCCTCTTGGGGAATAAGGAAGGGCAGGTGACAGAAGTGTTAGTGAGGGATCACTTTGGGACCAGTGACCATAATTCCATTAGTTTTAAGATAGCTATGGAAAATGATAGTTCTGGCCCAAAAGTTAAAATTCTAAATTGGGGCAAGGCCAATTTCGATGGTATTAGGCGGGAACTTTCAAATGTTGATTGGGGGAGCCTGTTTACAGGCAAGGGGACAGCTGGTAATTGGGAGTCTTTCAAAAGTTTATTAATTAGGGTTCAGGGTGAGCACATCCCTCTTAGAGTGAAGGGTAAGACTGGTAGAAGTAGGGAACCCTGGATGACTCGGGATAGTGAGGCCATAGTCAAAAGGAAGAAAGAGGCATATGACATGCATAGGCAGCTGGGATCAAGTGGATCCCTTGAAGATTATAGTGCTTGGCGGAGTAGAGTTAAGAGAGAAATCAGGAGGGCAAAAAGGGGTTTTGAGATTGTCTTGGCAGATAAGGCAAAAGGAAATACAAAGAGCTTTTACAAATATATAAAGGGTAAAAGAGTGACTAGGGAGAGAATAGGGCCTCTTAAGGATAAACAGGGTCATCTATGTGCGGATCCACAAAGGATAGGAGAAGTCCTAAATTAATATTTCTCGACAGTATTTACTGTTGAAAATGGCACAAATATTAGGGAAATTGGGGAAATAGGAAGTCATGCCTTGAGAAGTGTACATATTACAGAGAAGGAGGTGCTGGAGGTATTAAAGCGCATCAAAATAAACAAATCCCCGAAACCTGATGAAATGTATCCCAGGGACGTTGTGGGAGACTAGGGAGGAAATTGCCAGCCCCCTAGCTGAGATATTTAACTCATCGACAGCCACAGGAGAGATGCCTGAAGATTGGAGGGTAGCAAATGTTGCCCTTGTTTAAGAAGGGCTGTCGGGATAAGCCCAGGAACTACCGACCGGTGAGTCCTACTTCTGTAGTGGGTAAGTTGTTAGACGGTAATCTGAGGAACAGGATCTACAGGCATTTAGACAAGCAGGGGCTAATCAGTGAAAGTCAGCATGGCTTTCTATGGGGAAAGTCATGTCTCACGAATTTGATTGAGTTTTTTGAAGGGGTAAACAAGAAGGTAGATGAAGGCAGTGTAGTCGATGTTGTCCACATGGACTTTAGCAAGGCCTTTGACAAGGTACTGCGTGATAGGTTGTTGCAAAAGGTTAAATCTCACGTAATCCAGGGCGAGGTAACCAATTGGATACAAAATTGGCTTGGTTGTGGAGGGTTTTTCAAACTGGAGGCCTGTGACCAGCAGTGTGCCTCAGGTATCGGTGCTGGGACCATGGTTATTTGCGATATATATTAATGATTTGGATGAGAATGTTGGAGACATGGGGCGAAATTCTCCCCCAACGGCGGGATGCCCGCCGACTGGCGCCAAAGCCGGCGCAAATCAGACGGGCATCGCGCCGGCAAAAAGGTGCGGAAGTCTCCGCATCTTTGGCGGCCTAGCCCCAACATTGAGGGGCTAGGCCGACGCCGGAGGGATTTCCGCCCCGCCAGCTGGCGGAAATGGCGTTTGTTGCCCCGCCAGCTGGCGCGGAAATGCGGCGCATGCGCGGGAGCGTCAGCGGCCGCTGTCAGTTTCCCCGCGCATGCGCGGGAGCGTCAGCGGCCGCTGAAAGTTTCCCGCGCATGCGCAGTGGGGAGAGTCTCTTCCGCCTCCGCCATGGTGGAGGCCGTAGCGGAGGCGGAAGGGAAAGAGTGCCCCCACGGCACAGGCCCGCCCGCGGATCGGTGGGCCCCGATCGCGGGCCAGGCCACCGTGGGGGCACCCCCCGGGGTCAGATCGCCCCGCGCCCCCCCCCCAGGACCCCGGAGCCCGCCCACGCTGCCTGGTCCCGCCGGTAAATACCAGGTTTGATTTACGTCGGCGGGACAGGCAATTCCTGGGCGGGACTTCGGCCCATCCGGGCCGGAGAATCCAGCGGGAGGTCCCGCCAACCGGCGCGGCTGGATTCCCGCCCCCGCCCAATCTCCGGGAGCGGAGACTTCGGCGGGGGCGGGGGCGGGATTCACGGCGGCCAACGGCCATTCTCCGACCCGGCGGGGGGTCGGAGAATGACGCCCATGGTTAGTAAGTTTGCAGATGACACCAAGATTAGTGGCACAATGGATAGTGAAGAAGGTTATATAAGATTGCAACAGGATCTTGACCAATTGGGCCAGTGGGCCGATGAATGGCAGATGGAGTTTAATTTGGATAAGTGTGAGGTGATGCATTTTGGTAGATCACGTCAGGGCATGACCTATTCAGTTAATGGGAGGGAGTTGGGGACAGTTACAGAACAAAGAGATCTAGGAATACAGGTTCATAGCTCCTTGAAGGTGGAGTCGCAGGTGGACAGGATGGTGAAGAAGGCATTCAGCATGCTAGGTTTTATTGGTCAGAATATTGAACACAGGAGTTGGGATGTATTGTTGAAGTTGTACACGACTTGGTAAGACTACACCTGGAATTCTGTGTTCAGTTCTGGTCACCCTATTATCGGAAGGATATTGTTAAACGAGAAAGAGTGCAGAAGAGATTTATGAGGATGCTATCATGACTTGATGGTCTGAGTTATAAGAAGAGGCTGGATAAGCTGGGACTTTTTTCCCTGGAGCATAGGAGGCTTATGGGGTGATCTTATAGAGGTCTATAAAATAATGAGGAGCATCGATAAGTCAACATCTTTTCCCAAAGGTACAGGAGTCTAGAACTAGAGGGCATGGGTTTAAAGTGAGAGGAGAGAGATACAAAAGAGACCAGAGGGGAAGTTTCTTCACACAGAGGATGGTGAGCATCTGGAACGGACTGCCAAGACAGTGCTAGAGGCAGGTACAATTTTATCCTTTAAAAAGCAGCTAGACAGTTACATGGGCAGGGTGGATGTAGAGGGATATGGGCTAAATGCAGACAAATGGGACTAGCTTAGTGATAGAAACTGGGCGGCATGGACCGATGGGCCTGTTTCCATGTTGTAAACATCTATGACTCTATCTAAGTACTATATCCAAGTACAGAGCACTGAACATTAGAACTAAGTGGATTTCCCAGACATACTATAGAGGGTGTAGAACCCACTAAAGGTGAATCTCCTCTTACCAAGGCAAGGACATCCTTCCTTAGACACGGGGCTCAAAACTGCTCACACTACTCTAAATGGGGTCTGACCAGAGCCTTATACAGCCTAAGAAGTGTCATGATATGCAAACATGCAGCTAATGAACACATAGAATAGGACACGACCAATGAGCAGTCAGGACACTCAGGGGTGATATCTCACTATAAAAGGGATGAGGCACTCACACCCCACCTCTTTCCACAGACCAACATCTACAGAGTGAGACAGGGTGTATCCTCAGCATCACACCCCAGCACGTGGCTTAGAGCAAGGCTGGTTCAGTTAGACTGAGTTACTACATTTAGATTAGCAGAGAGTCGAACTCATTGAGAACTTTGCTAATAGTTCAATAAAACACATTGAACTCACTTCAAAGTCTGGAGCATCTTATACTCAAAACTGCATCAAGTGGCAGCTTATGTTATTACAAATTACAAAACACAACATGATACCAGGAGTCTGTTCAATCCAGTTAGTTCAACTCAGTAAGATCCGTGACAACCAGTGAATGTGTACTGGCACAATGGAAAAGATTCCGGCTCCTCACCAGCTCAGGACCTCCGGCAATCTCAGTGCCAACAGGCGGGCATTCAACAGAAATTTCAGCTTTACGTCGAAGCATCAGACCTCACTGGTGCATCTGATGCACGGAAGATAGGTCTTTTCCTCACCACAGCGGGTGATCACACCTTGGAAATATTCAACCTTTCACTTCTCTGAAGACCAGGACAAGAAAAAGTTTCAGACCATCCTGGACAAGTTTGATAGCCACTGGAGGTGGACACCAACAAAATCTTTGAGCGCTACATATTCAAGCAGCGATTGCAAGGTAAAGACCAATCCTTCACCTCATATTTAACTAACCTTAGACTGCTAGTGCAATCCTGCAACTTCGGTGATATCACTGACTCCATGATCAGAGACCAAATCATTTTTGGAGTTCACTCTGATCCTCTGAGAGAGCAGTTACTGAAGATCAAGCATATGACCCTGCCAGTCGTGATTGAAACATGCACAGTGCATGAGCACGCTAAAAATCGCTATTCCCAGTACAAAACGGCAGAGAATAATAAACTAGCCTCCCACAAGGCGGAGTGTGTGCAGGCCACCTCCCGGATGCAGTGCCTCAACATTGACGAAAGCAGCCATTTTGTGCGCTCTTCCCAGGGCCCAACGCATGCGCGATGCGAACGGGATAACAAAGTGGCCGAAACCCGCACTGCGCAGGTGCAGATGTCTGAGAACCGCACTGCGCATGTGCAACGACGCACGGAGCGTCAGGACACCGACGTCATGACGTGTTCGAACTGCGGCACCGTCCATTTAAACAAACGCTGCCTGCAAAAGGCAGACGCTGTTCAAACTGTGGGAAGCCAGGCCACTATGCAGCCCTGTGCAGATCTGCACCACCAGTCAGGAGCCAGCGCTCCCAAATCCACCGACGGTGCATCCCTAGTGTGCAACAACGGCAACAGGATTCTGATCCCTGCAGTGCAACGGATCCAGATGATGAATGCCTGGACACCGCCTACCGTGTGGGCATTATTACAACGTGTGAATATGCCACACCAGAGACATCGCAAGTCCAATCCATCCTAGCTAGTGAGGAAGGTCAACCACTGCCCCATCCAGTTCAAGCTGGACACAGGTGCCTCTGCCAACCTCCTCTCACAGGCAGACTTCAGACGCATTAAGAAGCCCCCCACAGTCCTCCCAGCAAGCTCTTGGATTACAACGGGAATGCCATCACGGCACTGGGATCCTGCCATCTGCACGTATCCAACCGACACACACAAGCACGGTTACGCTTTGAAATTGTGTAGCCGGACAGGGCATCCTTACTAGGTGCGCACGCCTGCAAGCAGCTGAACCTCATTCAAAGGGTTTACACCACAACATCCTCCCATGTGGATCTTCAGGCCGGCATCGACGACATCCTCGCCCAGTATCCAGATGTATTCAACGGGATGGGCACGCTGCTGTATCGATACAAGATTCTGCTATGACCTGATGCCAAGCCAGTGGTCCACGCACCACGACAAGTCCCTGCTCCACTGAGAGAGCGCCTGAAGGCACAGCTCAAGGATCTTCAGCAAAAAGGCATCATATCCAAGGTCACCGAACCGACTGATTGGGTCAGCTCGATGGGTGTGCATAAAGAAGCCTTCGGGGGACCTACGCATCTGCATTGATCCCAAGGATCTCAATAAGAATATCATACGGGAGCACTACCCCATCCCGAAGCGGGAGGAATTCACAAGTGAGATGGCACATGCACGGTTTTTCACCAAATTGGATGCATCACAGGGATTTTGGCAAATCCTCAGCTGGAAGAGTCCAGCAGAAGGCTCTGCACCTTCAACACACCTTTGGCAGATACTGCTACAATCGCATGCCATTTGGCATCATTGCGGCATCGGAGATATTCCATCGCATCATGGAGACAGACTGTTGCAAAGCCTGGGAGCAGCTGATGATGTCACAAACTGTACATGTGCCTAGACTCGTAGAGTGACCACGCAACAACACAACAGCAAACCCAAATATATAACAACTTTTAACCATCAACAGTGGAAGGGGCTGCATGAATATATTAAAATTAGAGTCCTGATCCTGTTTAACAGTCCTTTTGTTCATGGTTGAATAGTTAGCAGTGTGTGCAATGTGAGTATGAGGCTTACAGCGGGGACAAATGTCTGAGGGTGAGGTGAGCTAGACTGTGAATAATAAGTAGGAGTCTTGCTTGATAGAGACAGAGAGTAGTTGAGTGAAATAGGTGTGGTGAATGGAGTGTGAAGGTTGTGGTCCTTTTATGAGAATATGGCATTTGAACATGCAGTCACTGATCACCAAGGGTCGTATAAGGTGATTGGACATTTGGCACTTCTTCTAGATTCTCAGAGCTAAACAATTGGCTTTGACCACAATGGCTATCTCCTCCTACAGCCTTGTTAGAGTTCTGGAGTGCCTCCTGGTCCCCTGAAAATAGAAGATCTCTCTCCTCCTGTTCACCCCCTGCATTTAAGGCCTTTTGTGCTCGATCGGAGATCTTGAAACATGCACTTTGACCTGTGGCGCCATTTTTACTCTTCTTTCTGCTCATAAACTCTTCTTTAGCTACTTCCAGCATCTGCTTCAGTCGAACTTCATCTCGCTTTTAAGAGGTGTAGGCTGTTTTAAGTAGTACAGACTAGATTTAAATGATGGGAGCCTCATATAAACATCATCATCCCCCTGCAGAGATATGCAGCCACTCAGTAGCATGCTTAGCACTGGGTTCACAGAGTTCATAGAATTTACAGTGCAGGAGGAGGCCATTCGGCCCATCGAGTTTGCACCAGCCCTTGGAAAGAGCACCCTACTTAAGCCCACGCCTCCACCCTATCCCCGAACCGTAACCCCACCCAACCTTTTTTGGACACTAAGGGCAATTTTATCATGGCCAATTCACCTAACCTGCACATCTTTGGACTGTGGGAGGAAACCGGAGCATCTGGAGGAAACCCACGCAGACACGGAGAAAACGTGCAGACTCCGCACAGACAGTGCCCCAAGCCGGGAATCGAACCCGGGAACCTGGAGCTGTGAAGCAACTGTGCTAACCACTGTGCATAAGTTAGCATGCAACTCAAGGTTTGCGGGTTAATTATGCACCACGGTACCTACACCTATTTTCCAGCCTTACCCAATTTCAACCCCCACCCCAAAATTGCTAATTTCTGATTTGCTGCATTTCATGTTGCTGTTTGCTTGCTTGTTAGAGGGGTGAATGGTGCAGTGTCATGGGCATAAAAGCAGCAATTTAATGTTTTTAATTAAGTTGTTCAAGATTCCGATGGGGCTTGTTGAGTGGACACTGAAGGGTTGGGGATTCTAATATACCGGGCACAGTCCCAGGATAAGGTGGCGATAATTTAAGAATGAGACGAGGAGACATTTCTTCACTCATAACGTTGTGAGTCTTTGGAATTCATTCCCCCAGAGGGTTGTGGATGGTCCATCATTGAATATATTTAAGGCGAAATTAGACAGATTTTGGGGCGCTCAAGGAATCAAGGGAAACGGGGAGCAGGTGGGAAAATGGAGTTGAAACCCAAGATTAATCATGATCATATTGAATGGCAGAGTATGCTAACAGGCCACATGGTTTATTTCTGCTCCTATCTCCTCTTGGTTCTTGTACTCTTGTTGTACACTAGAAAGCACACTACAAAGACAATTTTTGATATTTGAGTATGTGTTATCACACATTCGGCTCAGGGATGTAAAAGAACATCAGTGTCTACTTTGAGCACATGTGTTCAGTCGAAGCCTCTGTCATTCTACCCAAGGAGAAGATGTTAGCTAAAAAAACTGCTTTAAGCCACACCTTGGTTATTACTCTGATGAAATCATGGAAACAGACAATCATTTCCTTTTTAGTTACCTCATTCAGCTGCCTCAAGAAAGTGAAAGAAAAGACCATTATTATAATTCCTTAAACATTGAACAAGCCACTTGTAGATAATGGGGATCCTGCCTTTCCAGTCAATGTTTTCACATAGTTTACTTTACAAAGGAAATAGGTCAGCTAGGTTTACTGTGAGACTACACAATAATGCAAATATAGATTTTGTTCTTTATCAATAGTTCTGAAATTTCCCTCCATTTTCACTTAATAGTTTTGTCACATTTCTCTCAACAATACTAAACCAAACCATATTGTTCCACCTGATAATTAGCCGAAAAACTGAGTGAGACATGAGCCAATCAGAGACATTTTAAACATATATGGGACACAATCTGTACAAGGAAAATGAAGCAAGTGGGGAAACCCAGATAAAACATGCACTTAACATTAAAATCCAAAAAACAACTTGTTACTGTATAAGAGTAGAGAATTGGAGAAAAAATTAAGGCATCAGGCATCAAAGCAACGTTTATAAAACATTTTATTTTGATTTAACCCTTACTTTTTGGAGCCAAAGTTGTTTTGTACGGTCTCTCACTCTGATTACTTTTGTACCCAGCACTTTATAACTGTAGTCATCGCAGCAAAGGAGGCCATTCAGCCCATCGGGTCCATGCCGAGTCCCCACAGAACAATCCAGTCAGCCCGGCACCCCTTCTCAATCCCTGCAAATTTATTTCCTTCAAATGCCCATTCAATTTCCTCTTGAAATCATTGATTGTTTCCGCTTCCACCACCACCCTCATTGGCAGTGAGTTCCAGGTTGTTATCATTCATTGTGTAAAATAGTTCTTCTCGCATTCCCCCTGCATCTCTTGCCCAAAATCTTAAATCTGTGTCCCCTTAGCCTTCATCCCATCAGCTAATGGGAAGAAATTTTCCTTCTCTGCCATCTAAGCCTGTCATTATATTGCACACCTCCACCTCCCCTCAATCTCCTTTGCTCTAAGGAAAACAACCCCAGCCTTTCCAAAGCGGCCTTGTAACTAAAGAATCCCTATCTCTGCAATCATTCCGTTAAATCTCCTTTGCACCCTCTCAGGGACTTTCACATCTTTGCTAAATTGGTGATCAGAACTTGATGCAATACTCTAGCTTGTGCCTAACTAGAGCTTCTAAGAGTTTGCTTCCTCTTGTATACAATGCCTCTATGTATGAAGCTCAAGTTCCTACATGCTTTGCTAACCACTCTCTTAATCTGCTCTTGTACCGCCAATGATCAATACACATGCACCTCCAGGCTCCTCTGTTCCTGTACGTTCTTTAGAATTTGCCATTAAGTCCATTTGCCTCCCTCATCCATTCTGCCAAAATGCATCACCTCACACTCCGCTATATTAAGTTCATTCTGCCACATGTCTGCCAATTCTGGTAGCTTATCTATATCCTGTTGCAGGCAATTCATATCATCCTCACTGTTTGTCACTCCTCCAAGCTTAGGATCTTTAGCAAACTTTGTTCAGAATTCCACGATCCAAATAATATTTTTATAGCAAAAATGTAATAGTCTTAGCACCAAACATTAAGGAACATCAATGTTTACCACCCTCCATTCTGAAAAATTACCATCCACCACAATTCGCTGTTTTCTGTCCATAAGCCAAATTTTAATGCATTTGGACACTGACCCTCCCTTTTCATAAACCTCAATTTTGTTAATCTACTTTTTAGTTTGTAACTTTCAAATGCTTTCTTAAAATCCATATAGACAACATCCACCATATTTCCTTCATCAACTTGCTCTACTTACTCCACTAAAAATATCAATTAGGTTGGTCAAGCATGTTTTTTTGCCTTTTATAAATCCATGCATGCTTTGCTTAATTAATTAAAACTCAAATGTCTGCAAGTGCTTTTTGATTTTTTTTTTGCTGATAAAACCTTACCGTCATTGATGTTAAACTAACCATCTTGCAGTTGTTAGGACCACCCTTATAGCCTTTCTTGAATAAGGGTGTTGTCACGTTTGTTACTCTCCAATCCTCTGGCACTGCCTCCATATCCAGGGAAGATTGAAAGATTATGACAAATCCTTCCACGATCTCCATCCCCACTTCTTTGGGCAACCTAGGCTGTAAGCCATCTAGACCAGGTGACTAATCTATCCTGAGTATAACCAGCCTTTCCAGTACTCCTTCCTTTCAATTTTCACATTATCCATTGCCTCCACTATCTCCATTTCTACTAATATTTTGGCAGATTCCTCATTCTTAGTAAACACTGATCCAAAGGAGGTATTAAGTATTCTAGACTTGACCTGCACCTCTAAGCATACATCAGCTTCTTAGCCCCTCATCAGACCCACTCTATCTCTTACTATCTGCTTACTATTTACTTACTTGTCAAAGCTTTTTGGGTTTCCTTTTATGTTTGCTGTCATTCTATTCTCATGGGATTACACGACTATGCACGATGACTCCCTCTGTATCTTCCGACTTGTAATCATGTAATCTCCTGGGAAAGACAAACGAAAAGAGAAAAATTCAGAAAATTCAAGCTAAACAAAATTTGGAATTCCTTTCCACTGCTGAAGGAGATCAAAATGCATTCCTGGAGATCGCAGTGATCATGAACTACATATCCAATGTCCCATCTACCTTTTGTATGCAGTGATATTAGTCGCAGTAAGAAGGTCTACACAGTTCTTTTTTAAATGCTACAGCAAATCTCTATTTGCTCCATGAGCTGGTTACTTGCTCCAACTATCGCCAACCAAAAGAAGAAAAGAGAAACTTCCTGACTTTTAAAGTAGTACTATGCTAGCATAGCTTTTACACATGAAATGCTTGAAACTTATCTAATCTGTCTTTCGAACTTTCCCTTCTCCTGCAAACTTATAGGTTTTAAGAACTGAAGCTTTGCATCAACTAATTTCAAATCTCTCAGTTTATAATGTCTGTCAGTCTATATTGTTTAACCTTAGCGACCTCCTGCACTGTGGGTTATAACCCTTCAGCGGGGTTTCTCATTTTAAAAAGGGCATGCACAACATTGAAAGAGGGCGCTGAAGATTTGTGTGCTCTTATCTTGTATTACCTAGGTGGGAATGGGAATGTTTGAATGTAGTCAGGTTACTTTAAACCTGGATGAAGCAAAGGGTTGGAGTACCCGGCAATTGCAATATCGAAAAGGGTCGGAGTACTCGGCAATTGCAATATCGTATCATGCTCCGCATTGGGTGGATATGGTACTGGAGAAGGGGGTGGTACAGAGACCAGGGTGGAAGTTAGATGTGGGACTGCTGGGGGACCGAGGGTTCTGTGACAAAATTGAAAAAGTAATCGAGGAATATGTAGGCTTTAACTGCATGGGTGAGGTGTCGAAGGCGGTTGTCCGTGAGGCTTTAAAGGCGGTGGTGAGGGGTGAGGTGATATCGTTCAAGGCTAGGCTAGACAAAGAGGAGAGGTTGGAACGATAGAGGGTAATAGATGAGATGCTGGAGGTAGACAGGAGGTATGCAGAAGATGGGGACCCAGCGAAGTTGGAAAAGAGGACGGAACTTCAGGCGAGCATTGACCGACTATCTACCAGGGAGGTGGTACACCAATTGAGGCGATGTAGCCATCTAAAATGGGCACCTGCAAAGGACCATGGGAATTGTGGTCAACTTGGACACAGATAAATACACAGCCTCTGTATATTGTGCAAAGAAGCCAGACCTGACCAAAACTTGCACCCATTAAAAGTCAATCACCATTTCCCCCAGGACAATAGAGTTTAAATCAAGGAGCTACAGCAGTAACCAGTGCCACTTCCCCTTATTTGGAAAGGCCTACGTGCCTGAAACAATGACAGCTGGGACCCGCCCAGCCACCGAGGTATCCGCCCTTAACTGGCCAGGATGAATGAGGGTGATCGAAACCCTATCAATCCATTGGAACTGGAGATAGGACAAGACTTTGTTTTGTATTTTGCACGAACATAATTGGACATAACCAGATGATTAGGTATTCTAAAACCATTCGGTTTGGCTTCCTTTTCATCATGGGAAAAGTCCCTTAGAACTTTCCAGTATGGGCGA
Source organism: Scyliorhinus torazame (assembly GCF_047496885.1). Classification (NCBI taxonomy): domain Eukaryota; kingdom Metazoa; phylum Chordata; class Chondrichthyes; order Carcharhiniformes; family Scyliorhinidae; genus Scyliorhinus; species Scyliorhinus torazame. The sequence goes on from NC_092714.1 coordinate 211,827,306, forward strand.
AAGAGCAGAAGGATAAGAAGCCCTGCGCACTAGGGATCGGCCTGTGTGCGACCAAGTGCAGCATATCAACCAGCCAAGTTCAAGGACCCGCAATCGCTACCTGAAGGACGAGCCCAGCCGAGATGAACCTGAAGACTTCCAACCGACCCACGTGGACATTGATAAAGGTCCTATCTCCCGCACAGAGCCGGTCACCCCGAAGTTAAGTAAAGGTCATCTTAGTTATTAGGTTTAGTTTAGTGCATAGCCGCGTGAATCATTGCATATAAAATAAGTGTGTTTGTTAATAAACTGTCTTTTCGACTAATATACTGGTTGTGTGGTCATTCGGTCAATAAGAAACAGCTTGTGGTTTGCATAGAAATAAAGAAGTCAACAGCGAGCAAGGGAGGCAGTTTACAAGCATGGAGAGAAGGCAGGGCGTATGTTGACGGGGTTAGCTCCGGAGGGAAGCTGCAGCAACGGAAATTGTCCAGGTGTGGGACATGGCAGGGAAGATGGTGGTAGCTCCAGATCAAATTAACAAGGTCTTTAAGGAATTCTATGAGATGTTGTACAAGTCAGAGCACCTGGGGGAGGCGGGGAGATGCAGGAATTTCTAGGTGGGCTGGAGTACCCAAGGTTAGGGGAAGGGGACAGGGTTACATTAGAGGGGGCGATAGTGGAGCAGGAGATACAAGATGTGATTGCGAGGATGCAGTCGGGGGAGGTGGCAGGGCCGGATGGGTTTCCGGTGGAGTATTATAAAAAAATTCAAAAATAAGCTGGTACCCCTGATGGTGGGGATGTTTGAGGAGGCAATAGGGAACGGGGTGTTACCACAAACTTTGGGGCAGGCATCGATTTCCCTGTTACTTAAGAAAGATAAGGATCCAATGGAGTGTGGGTTGTATAGGCCCATATCACTTTTAAACGTGGTCACAAATATACTGGCAGGTAGGCTAGAGGAGTGCCTCCCAAAGGTGATAGGTGAAGATCAGACCAGGTTTGTGAGAGGGAGGCAGCTCTTTTCGAACATTAGGAGGGGATTGAACGTGGTTATGGCACCGGCGAAGGGGAAGGAAACAGAGGTGGTTGTGGCATTGGACGCCGAGAAAGCGTTTGACCGGGTAGAATGGGCATACATGATGGCAGTTCTGGAGCATTTTGGGATTGGACCAAGATTTGTGGGCTGGGTAAAGCTACTATATAAGGAGCTGAGGGCCAGTGTCCGCACAAATAACATCAGCTCGGAATACTTTCCTCTCCACCGTGGGTCTAGGCAGGGATGTCCTATGTCCACTCTGCTGTTTGCACTCGCGATTAAGCCATTGGCCATCTCGTTAAGAATTTCGGGGGTATGGAAAGGTATAGTGTGGGGGGGGGATAAAGCATAGGGTGTCCTTATATGCCAATGACCATAAGACCATAAGACATAGGAGCAGAATTAGGCCACTCGGCCCACCGAGTCTGCTCCGCCATTTAATCATGGTTGATATTTTCTCACCCCCATTCTCCTGCGTTCGCCCCATGACTTGTTATTATACATGACGGAACCAAGTGTGTCAACAGGGGGAATACTGGAGCTGCTTCAGGTGTTTGGGTCTTTCTCGGGGTATAAATTAAATCTAGACAAAAGTGAATCTTTTGTGGTGTCTCGGCCAGGGTTGGGGGCAGGGGTGGATGGGCTGCCATTCCGTAGCGCAGGGACTCACTTTTGATACCTGGGGATGCAGGTTATTCGGGATTGTCGAGGGGGGCTCCGTAGGTACAACATTTCTAGTTTGGTGGGGAGGGTGAAAGCTGATCTGGCAAGATGGGATGATCTCCTTCTATCACTGGCGGGTCGGGTACAGGTGGTTAAAATGAATGTGTTGCCGCGATTCCTGTTTATTTTCCAATGCCTGCCATTTTCCTGCCAAAGGCATTTTTTGGAGAGATTGTAGGGATGATTACCTCGTTCAGATGGGGAGGGAAGGTGACCAGAATTAGAAAGGTGCTACTACAGAGAGGAAGGCAGGCAGGGGGTTTGGGTCTTCCAAACCTGATGTATTATTACTGGGCGGCGAATGTGGAGAAGGTACGGAGCTGGGCCAGAGGGGTTGACTCCCAACGGGTCAGAATGGAGGAGAGTTTGTGTAGGGGGTCAGGATTGAAGGCACTAACGACAGCACCACTCCCGACGCCCCCGGGGAGATACTCAGGGAGTCCAGTTTGTTGAGAATTTGGAGGCAGTTTCGCCAGCACTTCAGGTTGGGGGAAGGCTCAAGGGAAATGCCAATTTGGGGGAACCATAGATTTGAGCCAGGGGGGTGGGATGGAAATTTTTGGAGATAGGAGGAGAAAGGAATTAGGGCACTAAAAGATTTATTTCTTGGGGGTTGGTTTGCAGGATTGAAGGAGCTGGGAGCGAACTATGAGCTGGAGCAGGGGGAAATATTTAGATACATGCAGGTTCGGGGCTTTGCCAGAAAGGAGATGCAGAGCTTCCCAGTAGAGCCGGCTTCCACATTGCTAGAGGAGATGTTGACGACAGGGGGATTGGAGAAGGGGGTAGTATCGGCGGTTTACGGGGCTATTTTGGAAGAGGAGAAGGCGCCACTGGAAGGGATCAAGGCAAAGTGGGAGGAAGAGTTGGAAGAGGGTGTGGTAGTATGTATTGAGGGTCATGTGGGACTGGGAGCCCTAATGTCATTGGCTGACAGATCCCGGGTCCTGGTTGGCCGTTGACCTCTAGCTCCGCCCTGAAGGCGGAGTATAAGAAGCCGGAGTCCTCCCCCGCAGGCCAGTCTACTATTGAGCTGCGGGGGAACAGACACGCTTAATAAAGCCTCATCGACTTCACTCTATTCGTCTCACGGAGTCTTTGTGCGCTACAATTTATTAAGCGTGCCTAAAAAGGACTATGGAGCTCAGGATCATTCCGGAATGCCTGAGGATCAGCCCCCACGCAGTGAACGCGGCAGCAGCCTTCAAGCACTGGCAGACTTGCTTCGAGGCCTACCTCAGAACGACCACCGGCCGGGTCACAGAAGACCAAAAACTACAGGTCCTGCACTCGAGGGTGAGCACGGAGATCTTCTCCCTCATCGAAGACTCGGAGGATTTCCAGACGGCGTTCGCAGCACTGAAAAGTCTCTATGTCCGCCCAATTAACCAAATCTACGCTCGCTACCAGCTCGCGACGAGACGGCAAGGTCCCGGAGAATCGATGGACGAATTCTACGCCGCGCTGCTGATTTTGGGACGAGCCTGCAGCTGCCCTTCGGTGAACGCAAATGAACACACGGACATGTTAATGCGCGATGCTTTTGTGGCAGGTATGAATTCCTCCCAAATCCGCCAAAGACTTCTAGAAAGAGAGTCGCTAGGACTCTCAGAGGCACGGGCCCTAGCAGCCTCCCTAGACATGGCCGCGCGTAATACCCGCGCCTACGGCCCCGACCGCGCGGCAGCCCATTGGGCTCCGTACGTACCCGTTGCGACAAACCCCCCCCCCCCCCGGACACCACACAGGCTTGCGCGGTCCAAACGCCAAGTCGCACCGGGGGCGCCCGCTGTTATTTCTGCGGCCAGGCGAAACACCCCCGACAGCGCTGCCCGGCCCGTGCAGCTATCTGCAAGAGCTGCGGGAAAAAGGGCCATGACGCGGTTGTGTGCCGGTCCCGCGAGGTCGCCGCTGTCCCGGGAGAACAGGGAGCCCTGCAAGCCGTTTACGCACCCCAACCCCCCCACCCCCAGCACGCCATGTACGACCCGCAGGCGCAGCCGCTCTGGGTCCCGACCACCGTGGTCCCGGGAGAACAGGGAGCCCTGCACGCCGCTTAGGCTCCCCAACCCCCCTCCCCGCACCCCATGTATGACCCGCCGGCGCTACCGCTTTGGGTCCCGACCACCACTCTCCACGGAGAAGAGGGAGTTTTGCGCGTCCCTAACGCCCCCCTAACCCCCACCCCGCGCCCCACGTCTGACCCGCCGGCGCCACCAACTTGGGTCCCGACTACCGCTGTCCCCGGTGAGGGAGCTCCGCGCGGTCCTAGCGCTCCCCAGCCCCCCCAGCGCCCCATGTGCGACCCGCAGACGCCGCCATTTTGAGTCCCGGCCACCACGAGGGGAGGAAGGGCGCCGCCATCTTGGACCGCCCCAGACCTGTACGACGCGTGGGGGCGGCCATTTTGTCCACCCCCGCCGCCATCTTGTGACCCCCCAGCCACGTGCGATGTATGGGGGCGGCCATTTTGTCCATCCCCGACGCCATCTTGGACGGCAACAACGGACCCCACTCCACTACTACAACCACGTCTCGCTTCAATTACGCTCGATCAAGCTCGGCCCCGGACACTCCAGACGACGACGACAACGGTGCTAATAAACGGCCACGAAACGCCATGCCTAGTCGACTCCGGGAGCACGGAGAGCTTTATCCACCCCGACACGGTAAGGCGCTGTTCCTTGACCACCTATCCCAGCGCACAAAAGATTTCCCTAGCTGCAGGATCCCACTCCGTACAGATCCAAGGATTCTGCATAGTTACCCTAACGGTGCAGGGGAGGGAGTTCAAAAACTACAAACTAAACGTCCTTCCCCAACTCTGTGCCCCCACCTTGCTGGGATTAGATTTCCAATGCAATCTACAGAGCCTTACGTTCAAATTCGGCGGCCCAATACCCCCACTCACTATCTGCGGCCTCGCAACCCTCAAGGTGCAACCCCCGTCCTTGTTTGCGAACCTCACCCCGGATTGCAAACCCGTCGCCACTAGGAGCAGACGGTACAGCGCCCAGGACCGGACCTTCATTCGGTCCGAAGTCCAGCGGCTACTAAAAGAGGGCATAATCCAGGCCAGCAATAGTCCCTGGAGAGCGCAGGTGGTAGTAGTGAAGACAGGGGAGAAACAAAGGATGGTCATAGACTATAGCCAGACCATCAACAGGTACACACAACTAGACGCGTACCCTCTCCCCCGCATATCCGACATGGTCAATCGGATTGCCCAATATAAAGTCTTCTCCACCGTGGACCTCAAGTCCACCTACCATCAGCTCCCCATCCGCCCAAGTGACCGCAAGTACACAGCCTCCGAGGCAGACGGGCGATTATACCATTTCCTAAGGGTCCCATTTGGCGTCACAAACGGGGTCTCGGTCTTCCAACGGGAGATGGACCGAATGGTTGATCAACATGGGTTGCGGGCCACGTTCCCGTATCTCGACAATGTAACCATCTGCGGCCATGACCAGCAGGACCACGACGCCAACCTCCAAAAATTCCTCCAGACCGCCAAAGCCTTGAACCTCACGTACAATGAGGACAAGTGCGTTTTTAGCACCAATCGGCTAGCCATTCTGGGCTACGTAGTGCGCAATGGGATAATAGGCCCCGACCCCGAACGTATGCGCGCCCTCATGGAATTTCCCCTCCCGCACTGCCCAAAAGCCCTGAAACGCTGCCTGGGGTTCTTTTCATACTACGCCCAGTGGGTCCCCCAGTACGCAGACAAGGCCCGCCCCCTAATACAGACCATGACCTTCCCTCTGTCGACAGAGGCTTGCCAGGCCTTCAGCCGCATCAAAGCGGATATCGCAAAGGCCACGATGCGCGCCATCGACGAGTCCCTCCCCTTCCAGGTCGAGAGCGACGCCTCCGACGTAGCTCCAGCGGCCACCCTTAACCAAGCGGGCAGACCCGTGGCCTTTTTCTCCCGGACCCTCCACGTCTCAGAAATCCGCCACTCCTCAGTGGAAAAGGAAGCCCAAGCCATAGTGGAAGCTGTGCGACATTGGAGGCATTACCTGGCCGGCAGGAGATTCACTCTCCTCACTGACCAACGGTCGGTAGCCTTCATGTTCGATAATGCACAGCGGGGCAAAATCAAAAACGACAAGATCTTAAGGTGGAGGATCGAGCTCTCCACCTTCAACTACGAGATTTTGTATCGTCCCGGAAAGCTGAACGGGCCGTCCGATGCCCTATCCCGCAGCACATGTGCCAACGCACAAATTAACCGCCTCCAAACCCTCCACGAGGACCTCTGCCACCCGGGGGTCACTCGGTTTTTCCACTTCATCAAGTCCCGCAATCTCCCATACTCTTTAGAGGAGGTCCGTACAGTCACAAGGGACTGCCACATCTGCGCGGAATGCAAACCGCATTTTTTCAGGCCGGATGGAGCGCACCTGATTAAGGCTTCCCGCCCCTTTGAACGCCTTAGTCTCGATTTCAAAGGGCCCCTCCCCTCCACCGCCCGCAACGCATATTTTCTTAATGTGGTGGGCGAATACTCCCGCTTCCCTTTTGCCATTCCCTGCTCTGACATGACCGCGGCCACAGTCATTAAAGCCCTGAACAGCATCTTCACACTGTTCGGTTACCCCGCATACGTCCACAGCGACAGGGGGTCCTCTTTCATGAGTGACGAGCTGCGCCAGTTCCTGCTCAGTAAGGGCATAGCCTCAAGCAGGACGACCAGCTACAACCCCCGGGGGAACGGGCAAGTAGAGAGGGAGAACGGCACGGTCTGGAAGGCCGTCCTACTGGCCCTACGGTCCAGGGACCTCCCAGTTTCACGGTGGCAGGAGGTCCTCCCGGACGCTCTCCACTCCATCCGGTCGTTATTATGTACGAGCGCTAATCAAACGCCTCATGAGTGTCTCCTTGTCTTCCCTAGGAGGTCCTCCTCTGGAACGTCGCTGCCGACCTGGCTGGCGGCCCCAGGACCCATCTTGCTCCGAAAGCATGTGCGGGCACATAAGGCGGACCCGTTGGTCGAAAGGGTTCACCTCCTCCACGCGAACCCGCAGTACGCTTACGTGGAGTACCCCGACGGCCGACAGGACACGGTCTCCCTGTGGGATCTGGCGCCCGCCGGCAACACACACACCCCCCCGACACCATTCACCCAACCCCCCCCCTTCCTGCCACCGCCACACCCCGCGACCGCCCCCTTCCCAGGAGGATCGGTTCCCCTCCCCTCAGGCCCAACCAAGAATAAAGCCCAAGCTGAAACGGTAAGGCTCCCGGAGATGACAACACCAGTACAAGCACCACCACCACCACCGGGGCCGAGGCGATCGACACGGACGACCAGACCGCCCGACCGACTCGTGGCGTCGATCTAAATCAAAATATGGACTTTTCACAAGAACATTTTGCTTTTCTCCCTATACCCTCTGTAAATAGTTGAAACAGGACAAAATTGTACAATACTGTATTGCCATGTGAATGTTTTTTTTCCTCCCAGGACCAGCCCTGTAAACCCTTACCACCATACGACGCATCACCCCGCCGGGTTCATTTTTGACAAGGGGTGAATGTGGTAGTATGTATTGGGGGTCATGTGGGACTGGAAGCCCTAATGTCATTGGCTGACGGATCCCGGGTCCTGGTTGGCCGTTGACCTCTAGCTCCGCCCTGAAGGCGGAGTATAAGAAGCCGGAGTCCTCCCCCGCAGGCCAGTCTACTATTGAGCTGCGGGGGAACAGACACGCTTAATAAAGCCTCATCGACTTCACTCTATTCGTCTCACGGAGTCTTTGTGCGCTACAGAGGGTATGGAGGAGGGGTTCTGGTGTGAGGTGCTCCAGAGGGTGAACGCCTCCCCCTCGTGTGCAAGGTTGGGGCTGATGCAGCTGAAGGTGGTGTAATGAGCAGACCTTACAAGGGCGAGGATGAGCTGGCTCTTTGAGGGGTAGAAGATGCATGTGAGCATTGATGCGGGTGGGGGGGGGGGGGGGGGGGGGGGGACGCAAACCGCGTTCGTATGTTTTGGTCCTGTCCAAAGCTGGAGGATTACTGGAAGGAGGTTTTTAGGGTAATCTCTAAAGTGGTGCGCGTGAAACTGGACCCGAACCCTCGGGAGGCCATATTCGGGGTGTCGGACCAGCCTGGGTTGGAAACGGGTGCGGAGGCAGATGTTGTAGCCTTCGCCTCGTTGATTGCCTGAAGGCAGATCCTGTTACGGTGGACATCAACCTCTCCACCCTGTGCCCTGGCGTGGCGGGGGGACCTGCTGGAATTCTTGACGCTTGAAAAGGTCAAATTTGAACTGAGGGGAAGGATGGAGGGTTTCTATAATTCATGGGTTTTATTCATTATGCACTTTCGAGAATTGGGTTACATCGAACATTATTGGGGGTTGCTGGGAGGGTTGGGGGGAGATGGACTGTATATGTTAATGGTGACTATGGGTGATTCCTGATTCCTTTTTGTCATTTGTTTATGTTAACATGCGGGCTAATGTTTGGGAGTTTGGTGGGAGGATCGTTGTTATTGATAAGGGGATTGACATTGCATTCGTTACTGATTATTGTTTATTGTTGGGTGTAAATTTGGGAGAAAATATGAAAAAGGAGGAGAATAAAAATATTTTTTTAAAACCCCCTGTATGAGGCAAATATTTGTTCTTCCAGGTTTGCACGTCAGCCTGCCAAGTTATGGCACAGTGCATAGCAAGCTTTGCGCTCATGCAAATTAGAAATGGCTGACCTTGTTTCAAATCAGCTTGCATTGCACACGCTCATTGAGCTTCCAGCTTGGATTGGGCCTTGGCCTAGAAGCTTGCCAAGGAGAAATTTGACATATTGAAAAGAAATGTGGCGATTTAACGGTACTGCCTCCCTACTGACCGAGAGATTTTAAAGGCAGTTGAATTCAATCATTGCCATGTTCGTGCAGATGCAGTCAAGGCCAATACAGTGGTAGTACTTGGCTCAGCTCTGGTGTCAGCCGATCTCCCTGACAGACCGCGTTCATATTGTTCTAATGCTTGGCGGTCCGACGGAATGAGGTGGATGCTTACCATGGAGGTTTAGAGTAGAGAGAAGGAGAAAGAGAGAGAAAAAGAAAGGGGGGGGGGGGGGGAGAGAGAAAGAAAGAGATGCTAAAGTGATAGGGGTGAATAAAGTGAGTGCAAGGTAAAGGAGCTGGATATGAGAAAGTGAAAGCTAAGGTACAAACTGCACTAATCCATAGAATTCCTACAGTGCAGAAGGAAGCTGCAACTACTCTCCAAAAGAGCACCCTACCTAGGCCCACTCCCCTGCCCTATCCCCATAACCCCGTAACCCCACCTAACCCTCACTCAACTCATTGAAATCACCTTGAAACCTCTTAACATCCTTCTCGTCACTCACATTCCCACCAAGTTTCATGTCATCAGCAAACTTGGAAACATTACTTTTAGTTCCCTCATCCAAATCTTGGACACATATTGTGAATAACTGGGGTCCAAGCACTGAACCCTGCAGGACCCCACTAGTCACCAGATGCCACTGTTTATAGTCGACTAAACAATTCTCAATCCATGACAATATATTACCCCAAACCCCCCATACACTTTAATTTTGCACACTAACTTCTTATGTGGAACTTTATCAAAAGCTTTCTGAAAATCAAAATACACCACATCCATTGGTTCACCCTTATCTATTCTACTAGGTACATTGTCAAAAATCTTCAATAGGTTTGTCAAACATGATTTCCCTTTCTTAAATCCTCATTGCAGCTGACTTCTTTGTCAATTTAGAAAAAATGTTCAGCTGTTTTGATTTCTGCATATCTGTAGTCTGAAACAAATCTCTATTTACGCCCACCACACAAAAAATGAAACCAGCATTAATAAGTTTCTGACAAAGCAAATCAGAAGAATCAGGGGAAAAAAGAGCCAGCTCATTTAAAATCTGCTTTATATGTTGGGTTTGTTCTGCACCCAATCCAGGTGGATTAATAGACCATACAGCACGATCCTGCACTGAATGTAAGGGCCAACAACTTATCACACATCTATCCATATACTACAGCTCTTAGCTTGATTGGCATGCTACATGAAGAGGCCTGTAAAAAAAGAGGTGGCATGGTGGCACAGTGGTTAGCACCGCTGCCTCACATTGCCAGGGACCTGGGTTCAATACCAACTTTGGTTGTGGAGTTTACATGTTCTCCCCGTGTCTGCTAGGGTTTCCTCCGGGTGGTCCGGTTTCCTCCCACAGTCCAAAGATGTGCAGGTCAGGTGGATTGGCCATGCTAAATTGTTCCTCAGTGTGTCCAAAGATGTGCAGGTTAGATAGGGCTATGGGGATAGGGTGGGGAAGTGGGCCTAGTAAGGTGCTCTTTCACAGTGTTGGCCTCCTTCTGCACTGTAGGGTTCTAAGTTCATAGAATCATAAAATTTACAGTGCAGAAGGAGGCCATTTGGCCCATCGAGTCTGCACCAGTGTCCTTGGAAAGAGCAACCCACTTAAGCCCACACCTCCATCGCATCCCCGCAACCCAGCAACCCCACCCAACGCTTTTGGACACTAAGGGCAATTTAGTTCGGCCAATCCACCTAACCTACACATCTTTGGACTGTGGGAGGAAACTGGAGCACCCGGAGGAAACCCACGCAGACACAGGGAGAACATGCAAACTCTACACAGACAGTCACCCAACCCGGGAATCGAACTTGGAACCCTGGAGCTGTAAAGCGACAGTGCTAACCACTATGCTACCGTGCCCCCCTTTTTCTAATAGAAAAGTTTATACCTTGTGAAGATAGTTAAAGAATGTTCTAGAAAATGGCTAATCCAAACAGCATCAGGTTGTAACACTCGTTGATATAACCACTCACTCATATCTCGTCCAGTCTCCAAGCAATCAATTCTCTTCTGTTAATCACTCCTCTAGTCTATCGTTGTTGTTATGAGGATGTGCTTTTTTTAAAAATCATTTCTAATTTTTTCTTCCTGGATTTCAGAAAAGCAATCCGGTTCAGACAATGGCGGACTGCCAACCAGCTACAAAATACAAACTTGCATTCCACCAAGTGGGATGAAAAGGAACAGACACTAAAACGCCATGGGGAGCATGAAAGACCCCATCTTCTGTCCTGAAACTTCTCAAATGTTCTGAGATGAGAAGTCAAAATTCAATTACCTGTTCTGAAAACAATGACTGCAGAAGATGTGGATTAATTGAATTCCTCTGGAATATACAGTCAGCAGGATAATTTAAGGACCATTTAACAAACCAGAAAAATCAGAGTGTGGTGAATGGAACTACTGTTAATTCACCAGTGCAATGTGATATCATGTTACTGCTGTATCGTGTTACGTTATATGTTTAACCCTGTGGGCTCCACCTATGGGCCATTGTACGGCTTCACCCACAGGTGAATATGTCGGGGCATGTACGGGCTCCACCCCTTACAGGAAGTATAAAGGCAGCTGACCTGCGGGGCCGCATTCATTCTTGTACCAGTCAAAGGCAGGCTCAGTTGTAAGGTGATTAAAACCACGGTTTACTTCTCAACGTGACTCTCAGTGAATTGATGGTCGCATCAATTTCATGAGCTTAAAATACTACTATGGAATCAGCCCTCAAACCTGATAGACTGGAACTCGATCCACAGGCCGCGGAGGCGAGAGAAATGTTTTCGCACTGGCTTCGATGCTTCAAGGCCTATCTCGCCGCGTCGTCTACGCCATCCATCACGGACGAACAGAAACTGAGTCTTCTGCACGCACGGGTGAGCCATTGTATTTCTGTCCAGCTCGACGGCGCCGTGTCCTATACAGAGGCCCTCGCACTACTCGAACGCATATATGTACGGCCCATGAATGAGGTCTACGCGCGACACATCTTCACCACTCGCCGCCAGCGCCCCGGGGAGTCGCTAGATGACTACCTGCGCGACCTCAAAGCCCTCGCGCGCAACTGTAACTACCAGGCCGTTACGGCCCCTCAGCATATGGAGCTCGCTATCCGAGACGTTTACGTGGCGGGGGTCTGATCGACCTATGTAAGACAGCGCCTGCTCGAAAAAGGGGCCCAGGACCTGGAGGACACGGTAACACGAGCTACCTCTCTGGAGGTCGCGTTTCAGAGCCTTACTGATTTCCCCGCCGACCACGCGACCCCCTCGTGGGCCCCCGACCAGAGACTACCCCAGGCTTGTGTCGCGCAGCCGCCCGCCCATCATGGGGGGCTGCCCTGCTATTTTTGCAGCCAGTCCCAACACCCCCGACAGCATTGCCCGGCCCGCAACGCGAACTGTAGTAACTGCGGGCGAAAAGGACACTTCGCCAAGGTCTGCCTGGCCAGGTCCTAAAACTTGAACTCACAGACCCGATCCACAGACTCACAGGCCCGCAGACCCCGCAAAGTGGCAGCATGTCTGCCGACTCCGCCTCCACACAACACGTGCGACTCGTGGGGGCCGCCATCTTCGCCATCCTCCCCCACACGGCCAGCCACATGCGATCCATGGGGGCCGCCACCTTGGACGCCATCGTCCTCACCGCCCGCCACGCTTGACCAACGGGGGCCGCCAACTTGGCCGCCATCTGCTACACCGACCGAGATGTACGAACGACATGGACAGCAGCCATCGCGGGGCCGCCCAAGCACCTCCGATTACGCCGCCGGCTACCCCCACTTCAGCGCAGTCACCCTGGACCAGTCACGACCGAAGCACCTCCGGAGCTCCATAATGGCCGTCCGGGTAAACGGGTACGAGACACCTTGCCTTTTCGACTCCGGGAGCACAGAGAGCTTCATTCACCCGGACATGGTAAGACGTTGTTCGCTCCCAATATTCCCGACGCGACAAACTATCTCCCTCGCCTCTGGGTCGCACTCAGTGCAAATCCAAGGGTGCACTACTGCAACCCTAGCGATCCAGGGCGCTGAGTATGCTAATTTTAAACTATATGTGATCCCAGACCTCTGCGCTCCTCTCCTCTTAGGACTCGGTTTTCAGTGCAACCTCAGGAGCCTAACTCTTAAATTCGGGGGGGGCCCTGCCCCCGCTCACCATATGCAGCCTCGCGACCCTAAAACTTGACCCCCCCCCCCACTCTTTGCGAACCTCACTGCCGATTGTAAGCCAATAGCCACTAGAAGCAGGCGGTTTGTATGCAGAACAGGACGTTCATTAGGTCCAAGGTCCAGCGTCTCTTGCGGGAAGGGGTCATAGAAGCCAGCAATAGCCCCTGGAGAGCTCAGGTGGTGGTCGTCAAGACCGGAGAAAAGTTCCGGATGGTGGTTGATTGCAGCCAGACCATTAACCGCTTTACGCAACTCGATGCGTACCCCCTTCCCCGGATTGCAGACATAGTAAATCAGATCGCGCACTACCACGTGTTCTCTACGGTAGAACTGAAGTCTGCATCTCACCAGCTCCCAATCCGCCCGGAGGACCGCCACTACACGGCTTTTGAGGCAGATGGCCGCCTTTTCCGTTTCCTCCGGGTCCCCTTTGTCGTCACAAACGGGGTTTTGGTGTTCCAACGAGCAATGGACCGAATGGTGGACCAGTACGGGCTGCGGGCCACGTTTCCGTACTTGGACAATGTAACCATCTGCGGCCATGATCAGCAGGACCACGACGCCAACCTCCACCGATTTCTCCAAACCGCCCAAAAACTCAACCTCACCTACAACAAGGAGAAATGCGTTTTCCGCACAACCAGGCTAGCCATCCTCGGCTACGTCGTGGAAAACGGGGTCCTAGGGCCCGACCCTGACCGTATGCGCCCCCTCCTCCAATTCCCTCTCCCTCACTGCCCCAAGGCCCTGAAGAGGTGCCTTGGATTTTTCTCCTATTACGCCCATTGGGTCCCCCAGTATGCGGACAACGCCCGCCCACCATTTCAGGCCACCATTTTTCCACTGGCAGCCGAAGCTTGCCAGGCCTTCAACTGCACCAAGGCGGACATCGCCAAAACTGCAATGCGCGCGGTGGACGAGTCCGCCCCCTTCCAGGTGGAGAGCGATGCCTCAGAGGTCGCTCTCGTCGCCACTCTCAACCAAGCAAGCAGACCGGTAGCGTTCGTTTCCCGCACCCTCACCACCTCTGAAATTCGACACTCCTCGGTCGAAAAAGAAGCCCAAGCCATCGTGGAAGCCGTACGGCACTGGAGGCACTACCTCGCTGGTAGGCGGTTTACCCTCATCACCGACCAACGATCGGTTGCCTTTATGTTTGACAATACGCAGCGGGGCAAGAACAAGAATGACAAGATCTTGAGGTGGAGGATCGAACGCTCCACCTATAACTACGATATAGTATATCGTCCTGGGAAGCTCAATGAGCCCCCAGATGCCCTGTCCCATGGCACGTGCGCCAGCGCGCAAGATGGCCGATTACGTGCTATCCACGATTACCTCAGCCACCCGGGGGTCACACGGCTCGCCCACTACATCAAGCCCCGCAACCTGCCCTACTCCATCGAGGAGGTCAAAGCTGTAACCAGAGACTGCCAAATCTGTGCGGAGTGTAAACCGCACTTCGATCGACCAGATAAGGCCCACCTGGTAAAGGCGTCCCGGCCCTTTGAATGCCTTAGTATTGATTTCAAAGGGCCCCTCCCCTCCAATAATCGCAACATGTATTTCCTGAACATCATTGACGAGTTCTCCCGTATTCCGTTCGCCATTCCCTGCCACGATATGACCACTCCCACAGTCATCAAAGCCCTGCATAGTGTCTTCACCCTGTTCGGTTTCCCCAGCTATGTCCACAGCGACAGGGGCTCGTCGTTCATGAGCGACGAACTGCGTCAGTTCCTGCTCAGTAAGGGCATCGCCTCGAGCAGGACTACCAGCTATAACCCCAGGGGAAACGGGCAGGTGGAGAGGGAGAATGCGACGGTCTGGAAGACCGTCCTACTGACCCTACGGTCCAGGAATCTCCCAGTTTCTCACTGGCAGGAGGTCCACCCCGATGTGCTTCTCTCTATTAGGTCCCTCCTTTGCATGGCCACATACCAGACCCCTCATGACCGCTTGTTTGTTTTCCCGAGGGGAGCTACCTCAGAGGCCTCGCTTCCGCCCTGGCTGATGACACCGGGTCCAGTCCTCCTGCGAAAACATGTTCAGAGCCAAAAGACCGACCCCCTGGTAGAGAGGGTCCAGCTCCTGCACTCCAACCCACACTATGCGTATATCAGACACCCCGATGGCCGGCAGGATACCATCTCCCTCCGGGACCTGGCGCCCACAGGCTCCGACACCACAACCACTACTGCATCCCCCACACTGAGTCCCGTCCAACCTCCCATGTTCAGCGCCCCTACCCCTATCCAACCTCCCATGTTCAACGCCCCACCCCGATATGGTTCTCGCGCTCCCTCCCACCCGCCGCACCGGTCCACAGGAATGAAGCTCCGGAAGAGCCGTTCCAGGAGTCCAGGCCTGGGCCTGCTCCGGGCCCAGCTCCACAGCCACCTGAAACGGCTGCAACACCAGTGCTTCGGCGGTCGCAACGTATAATCTGGGCACCGGACCGACTGAATCTGGAAACCCGTCACCCCCGCCGGACTTCATTTTTTAAACAGGGGGTGAATGTGGTGAATGGAGCTACTGTTAATTAACCAGTACACTGTGATATCATGTTACTGCTGTATCGTGTTACGTTATGTGTTTAACCCTGTGGGCTCCACCGATGGGCCATTGCATGGCTTCACCCACAGGGGGATATGTCGGGGCATGTATGGGCTCGCCCATGGCTCCACCCCTTACAGGAAGTATAAAGGCAGTTGACCTGCAGGGCTGCATTCATTGTTGTACCGGTCACAGGCAGGCTCAGTTGTAAGCTGATTAAAACCACGGTTTACATCTCATCGTGTCTCTCAGTAAATTGATGGTCGCATCACAGAGATCAGAATGCTTTACTATAAGTCTGCAAAAGGTGTTATTTTACCTCTGTCTCAGAAGTGTTGTGCCCAGATTTGCAAAGAAGCCACCCTGAGATGGTACATGGAGGTGGTGGCGTAGTGGTATTGTTACTGGACTAGTAGTCCAGAGCCCCACGTTCAAATCCCAGCATTGTAGATGATGAAATTTGAATTCAATAAAAATCTGGAATTAGAAGTCTCAACATGACCATTGTCAATTGTTGTAAAAACCCATATGGTTCACTAATGCCCTTTAGGGAAGTGAATCTGCTGTTCTTACCTGGTCTGGCCTACATTTGAGCCACAATGTCGTTGACTCTTTATTGCCCTCTGAAATAAACTCAATTCAAGGGCAATTAGGGATGGGCAATACATGCTCACCCAGCACTCTCACATTCCCTGAACAAATAAAAAATACTGCAGATGAAGATCTCCTACTACTATACCTAGTAAGACAAAATGGCTACCACATGGCATTGAGACCAGCCAAAGAACAGTGAACCATATACTCCTTTATTTTAGCTTCTTCACAAACTGTAAAGAAAACTTTGATTTTTATTCTACTCTCTGTATGAGTTTGTGTGTGAGTTCAAGAAAGTGTGTGATATATGAATGGTAGTTGCCATTATTTTAATTCAGGAGGTAATTTCAACAAACTTGCCTTGCTCTTTCTTTAAACTGAGAAAACCTGCCTGACTACGTCTTTAGCATACTGAAAACGTACATAATGGGACTTCTGCACTATTGACAAAGCCCATCCTCTCAATATGCACAAACAAAATCCCTGTTGAAACGAAATGAAATGAAAATCGCTTATTGTCACAAGTAGGCTTCAAATGAAGTTACTGTGAAAAGCCCCTAGTCGCCACATTCCGGCGCCTGTTCGGGGAGGCTGTTACGGTCAGACCTGGAGCAGTAGAATAGGAGAGTTATTTTTACCCCATCTCATGCGGCTGTAACATTGTACAATGCCTTTTAATTTGTAAATGTAGGTTAATTTGTCAATAATAATTGATTGAAGTGGCTGAAAACGAGTCAGCCTACTTATAACTAGAGTAAAAACAGAAATGCTTGAAACATACAAGTGGTCCATCAGCATTTGGAAGGAGAACGGTTGTAACTATGGTTTCATGTTTGTTGGTTTTGTCACAAATCGATTAGTTCTACACTCGTGCACTAAATTTGTCACTGGGGGAAAGGTATTTAGTTTTAAGTATAGACCATAAGACCATAAGACATAGGAGCCCATCGAGTCCACTCCACCATTCAATCATGGCTGATTTCAACTCCATAGCCCTTAATTCCTCGAGAAATCAAGAATTTATCAACTTCTGTCTTAAAGACACTCAACGTCCCGGCCTCCACCGCCCTCTGTGGCAATGAATTCCACAGACCCACCACTCTGGCTGAAGAAATTTCTCCTCATCTCTGTTCTAAAGTGACTCACTTTTATTCTAAGGCTGTGCCCCCGGGTCCTAGTCTCCCCTGCTAATGGAAACAACTTCCCTACATCCACCCTATCTAAGCCATTCATTATCTTGTAAGTTTCTATTAGATCTCCCCTCAACCTCCTAAACTCCAATGAATATAATCCCAGGATCCTCAGACGTTCATCGTATGTTAGGCCTACCATTCCTGGGATCATCCGTGTGAATCTCCGCTGGACCCGCTCCAGTGCCAGTATGTCCTTCCTGAGGTGTGGGGCCCAAAATTGCTTACAGTATTCTAAATGGGGCCTAACTAATGCTTTATAAAGCTTCAGAAGTACATCCCTGCTTTTATATTCCAAGCCTCTTGAGATGAATGACAACATTGCATTTGCTTTCTTAATTACGGACTCAACCTGCAAGTTTACCTTTAGAGAATCCTGGACTAGGACTCCCAAGTCCCTTTGCACTTCAGCATTATGAATTTTGTCACCGTTTAGAAAATAGTCCATGCCTCTATTCTTTTTTCCAAAGTGCAAGACCTCGCACTTGCCCACTTGTTTTTGGTGCTCCTGTCACTCAATGTGCTATAATGCCAGAGCAGTGCAATTTGGAACTTTGGGCACCAGGAACTAGCAATGGGCCATTTGATATTGAAGAACTGCTGTTTCTTGGAGAAGATTGGCGGAATGGGATGGAGGGCTAATGGAGGAGAGGGAAGAGCCAACAGGAACATGCGCGAAGGGCTATCTAGAGAATAACATTAATATTTTAATAGAGATTCCCCTTTAAACACACCAAGTGCAACAAACTATACTGTTATGTAATCGCGTAGTTCCATTAATTATCTATGAGCTGGTATCATTGTCCCTTAAGTGCTATATATGACAATGGACAGATATGAGATCAATTGATTTAAATATGTTTTTGGTGCTCCTGTCACTCAATGTGCTATAATGCCAGAGCAGTGCAATTTGGAACTTTGGGCACCAGGAACTAGCAATGGGCCATTTGATATTGAAGAACTGCTGTTTCTTGGAGAAGATTGGCGGAATGGGATGGAGGTCTAATGGAGGAGAGGGAAGAGCCAACAGGAACATGCGCGAAGGGCTATCTAGAGAATAACATTAATATTTTAATAGAGATTCCCCTTTAAACACACCAAGTGCAACAATAATGTGCATGAAATTGTCAAAATGTTTATCATCAGATGCCTTGATTCAAAACTTAAGAATAAGTAATGCAAGAAAGGTGATGAATGAGAAGAAAATGATTTGCATTTATATTTCATGATCACGGGGTGTCTAATTTACAGTCAATTAAGTACTTTTTGATGTGTGGCCACTGTTACATTCTAGGAATCGCAGCAGCCGATTTGCAGATGCCAACAAACAGCGATAAAATTCACCTTAGCTAACACTGAGTTGTTGAGTTATGAACATTAAACTTGAATACAGAAAATAATGACAATATAATGCCCTTGGTCAAATGCTAAAGCACTAAGCAGAATCACAAAGCCGAAGTGATGAAATGTTTTCATCAGTTACAGAGCTATGTATTGGCAAATTTTAAATAAAGCCAGCAAATGCAGGAAATACACAACAGAACTATTAGTATCTGGGAAATGACAAGTTAATATTTTGGGTGTCATTTTAACCTAATCTGCTGGGAGACAAAAAACAAACAGGTTTGAGTTAAATCTTGGTTTAACCCCATGCCTAATTTTACTTTTTTCTGTCTTCATGGGGTGCAAAACCAGCATTCAGTCTGATCCCATGAGATTTCCACCCAGTTGGTTAATATTAACCTTTTTGAGTCCAGAAACTTCAAGAGCAAAGGCCCTGCAAGCAAACTGTTAACCTTTTTGTAGTCTCAACATTTTCTGGTTTTAGAATAGGATTATCCTATAATCATCTGATTATACATGATTATCCGGTTTCTGTCAGAACACAATTTCTGTACCTCGCACGCTTCTTGCTTGTGGACACCCATGACATATTGATCTAGTTCACTGCTCATCTTGTTGCTGCTGCCAAGTTCTTCAGTATTATCTACAAGCAAAGCCATGAGTTTTTCTTCATACGTTTCCATGTAAAGCTTTGTGTTGCCTTTCTGATGCTAACTATTGCTGCGAACTAAACTCACATCATTACAAAAAATGTAAAAATGAATATTTCTTCTGAAAAGTGTATCAAAGTATTTTAATGCATGAATTCTCATTTTGAAATATAGGTGTGTGTTCAATACTAAGTGTCATAATGCGAAGATTTGTGTTTATTGTATTTGAGTTAGGTGCTGGATAGGATGGCTATAGAGGGATACAGCGCAAGGAAGTGCTGAGGTTTTTGGCCAAGGTTGGTATCATGACCGGTACAGGCTTGGAAGGCTGAAGGGACTGTTCCTGTGCTGTATTGTTCTTTGTTCTTTATTAGAAACCATCTTCAGCACGGTGGCACACTGGGCGGCAGAGTGGCACAGTGGGCAGCACAGTAGTTAGCACTGCTGCCTCACAGCTCCAGGGACCCGGGTTCAATTACGGCCTCGGGTGACTGTGTGGAGTTTGCACTTTCTCCCCGTGTCTAAGTGGGTTTCCTCCAGGTGCTCCGGTTTCCTCCCACAGTCCAAAGATGTGCAGGTTAGGTGAAATGAAAATTAAATGAAAATCGCTTATTGTCACAAGTAGGCTTCAAATGAAGTTACTGTGAAAAGCCCCTGGTCGCCACATTCTGGCGCCTGTTCGGGGAGGCTGGTACGTGAATTGAACCCTTGCTGCTGTTCTGCCGTAGTCTGCTTTAAAAACCAGCTATTTAGCCCTGTGCTAAACCAGCCTCTAGGTGGATTGGCCATACTAAATTGCCCTTAGTGTCCAAACAGGGTAGGTGAGGTTACAGGGACCGGGTGGAGGTGTGGGCTTAAGTAGGGTGCTCTTTCCAAGGGCTGGTGCAGATTTGATGGGTCGAATGGCCTCTGGACTGTAAATTCTATGATTGTAAATTCTATAATTCTGATACTTTCTATTCACATTTTAGAATGGTCTTGATGACTGGGAAGAATATTTTTGTACCGGAATTTTTTTTTTGGCACAATTAAAGAGTTTGCAACCCTGGTATTTTGACAAATGTAATTCTTCTTAAATATGAAGCCTCCCACATCTAATAAATTAACTGACATCCTCTACACTATTTTAACGCAGACAACTGTATGAGATTTGTTTATATATATATATATATATATATATTAGCTAAACAGCTGGTAGCCTGGGGTAAAAGTAATTTGGCGATCAGTTTCCAATATCAATACACCAACAGCAAAACCAATGAGTAAAATCTGCCAAGAATCAGAACATCAGTGAAAGAAAATCTATTTAAAATATTGTGGTATCTGTGAGATCTCGAAGAGGGAAGAAAAACAGCAAAAGTCATGATAATGATAATAATCTTCTTCTGCTTTCTCCACTTTCACAATCATTTCTCTGACAGAAGGCATGTAGGGCAAAGATGGTTTGTTAATGATTCCTTACTTGTAATAATGGCAATGGGAGGGTGGTGTGGTTTATTGCAAATTTTGAATTATTATTCATTGAACAGCATTGTTGACTTAAATATTTTTAAGGCAAGTGTCTACCATACAGATTGTATTGGTGCACACATGGTGTACCAACATTCTGGCGTTACCATTGACCAGAAACTGAACTAAACCAGCCATATAAATACTGTAGCTATAAATGCAGGTCAGAGGCTAGGAATTCTCCAGAGAATAACTAACCTCTTGACTTCCCAAATCCTGTCCACCATCTACATAGTGTGATGGAATACTCTCCACTTGCCTGGATGAGTGCAGCTCCAACAACACTCAAGAAGCTTAATACCATCCAGGACAAAACAGCCCTCTTGATTGACAATCCATGCACCACCTTCAACGCCCATTCCCTCCACAATCAATGGTGGCAGCAAGCTGCATTGCAGCAACTCACCAAGGCTCCTTCAACACCACTTTCCAAATCCTTTATCGCCGAGAAGGACAAGATTCATGGGAACGCCTCCACGCCACATGCCATCCTTACTTGGAAATATATCGCCATTCTTTTAATGTCATTGGATCAAAATCCTCAAACCCCCTCCCCAACAGCAGTGCGTGTGCACCTAAACCTGACTGCAGCGGTTCAAGAAGGTAGTTCACCGCATCTTCTTAAGTGCAATTTGAGATGGGCAATAAAAATGCTGGCCTAGTTAGCGAAGCCCATGTTTAATGAAATAATAAAAACAAATGTCAAGTATTGAAATTCTGACATTTATATGGTGCTTTTCACAACTCAGGACATCCCAAAGTGCTTTAGACCCAAGGAACTACAATAAAAAAGGAAGACATAAAATCAGTGCTTTGCCACCATGTCACAGTGTGGGAGAACATGTGGACTGGTTAATGTGCAGAATAAAAGGACTTGGGTTGGGGCGCTAGTACATTACAACACTGCAGGACAGTGTTATTTCAATGCCCGAGACATGGTCTTGTTTCACTATAATACTGTGCTGAAGTACAAAGCAGTGGGCATGTAGTCCGCATTGCAAAATGCAAAGAGCAGGGTACATTGGCACACTGCACTGCACCTTTGGAGGACTTTGGTTAATATTATGGCACACTGCGCTAAAAGTAGGATATAGTGTTAAAGTTCACTAACACACTGCAGAATGAAAGACCAATGTGTTAGTGCACTGATACACTGTGCTAAAGTAGGAGCACCCAGTGTTATGCTACCTTAAATGATAGGGAACGCACTGCACTCAAGCCAGCCATCAGTACTCTGATGCACTGATGAGGGCATGGATTGCTGCACCAACGAGTAAGTACGAGCATTAGTACAGGACAGAATGTCATGGGATAGAGTGCTGACATTCTGAGTTATAGCAGTGGACAGGCAGTGTGAGTATGCTGCAGAATGGCACAACCGGACAGGCAGTGCCAGTATGCTGCAGAATGCCGACAGGGGGTAACTGCACTGACAAACTATGCTAGGACATGTAGTAATGCACTGCACTGTAGATTAGAGACTGGCATGCTATACTGCAGAATGTAATCCTGTGATCTACATATCTCCCAGCAGCTATCTAAAGAGCCAATTGCAGAAAAGGCACTCTCTCCAACTGAGGAAACATCAAAAGACAATTCTGCTTGCATTGATCTGATGTACCTCCTCTTCATTAGCTCAGGGAGGCCCAAGAGCATGGGAACCTGATTTAAAAAATGACATGGGCCACTTTGAACATAAGGGCCCAAACATAAAACCTAAAAAGACAAATAAATGTATAAATAAAGGCAGCGAGGCAGATATTTGCTTTGCACTAAAACTGATTTTAATTCATTTTAAAAGAGAAAAATAAATACAATATTGCTCATTTGATAAAAATAATTTCTGCTATTTCTTTGACCCACAATCAAAGTTGACTTAAAATTGAAGCATTCCTTTTCCTGGTAATGGTACAACGAAATATTTAACGGAGCACCTGGTCCCTCATGTGAAGTCCTATTCGCTTTAATAACTTAGGCAACTTTGTCGAGCCTTAACAATCGACACATCTTCATTTGACGGCCTCTTTTGCTTTTGCTAAACTGGTAGCAACTTGGTTGGAAAAAGGGATGCTGCAATCTTTTCGTCAACAATCAACATATATTCCTAAAATGTAAATAGCTACCATTTCCCGCCCCCCCCCCCCCCAACTTTGTAGCCAATTCAAGTGTTGAAGCGAACAGAATAAAATGTTCTCCAACACACTTACACGCTGAGTCACTGCGAGTGACGCAATTCAAATTAAAACATTTTCAGCATCGATTCGAGAGAAAAAAAAGCTGCTGAAAACATCGCTGCTCCGCCACTGAAACGAACCACGTCCGAAATATCTAGTTCATAAAAAATAGAGAGAGAGAGACCGAGAGGGGACAGTATAAAAGGTGGAAAAGAGAACCTTTGAGTTGACAGCAGCAGCAGCAGCGACCAGTCTCTTGGGGGAGACAGGCGGCGCCACCCCGAGAGGTTATTAAAAACGGCAGTTCAAGCACTTTGTGTCAAAATAATACTTATTTAAAAACAAAAATATCCAAAAGATCTACAGTAATGCTGTAACGCGTCTCAATAGGAGCAGGAACCCCGACCTATACATACATAAGAAATATAGAAATAGAACATTTCTGGGAGCAGGAAGAAGAGGAGTGGGGGCGGGGGATGTAGAAAACAGTTTCTGTCATCTGACAATTACAAATGAATCTCACACTTGGCAAGTTACACGCTGTTGCGTCATGTGTTTCGACTGAACAAAGTCACAGTTAAGCACGGCATCATTTTATATACATTTATATATAAAACCCCACAATTCTGGTTTCCACAAGCATCATTCATCCCTCTCCCTGCAGTTTCAAAACGCAGAGTTAAGGTCATCTAAACGATATATATATAAAACCTCGATTACTGCAATGTGCTGTAAACATTGAGAGAATCCTCTATATACAAAGAGTCCTTTGATCGCCTCTCTTTCTTTTTTTAGCTGTTGTGTTGTTGCAAGAGTCCTTTAAAAAGAAAAAGATGCATAAATATTGGGAGCTGGTGGCCGGGCCGTGTGTCAGCAGTTGTTGGCGGCGGAGAGCAGGGTGTGCTCGGGGAGTTGTTTGAATAAGTTTCTCAGAGTTGCCAGCTCCCGGCTCAGCTGTTCCACCCGCTTCTGCAGCCGCTCGTTCTCGGCGGTCAGTTCCAGCACTTTGTGCTGAGTCTCCACGTTCCTCAGCTTGGCCTTGTCCCGGCTCTTGCGCACCGCGATGTTGTTCCTCTCCCGCCTCATCCGGTACTCGTCGCTGTGCTTGTCCACCAGCTTTTTGCTCTTGCTCTTGCCGCCTCCCGCCGCCCGGCTGGAGTCGGCCGAGTTGGGGGTGGCGGGCGGGGACGAGGACAGCGAGGAGGCGGTGGACAGGTTGCTGTTGCTGCCGCTGGCCACGCACTGGTACTGCAGCAGCGCCGGCCTCACGTACGGTGAGGAGGAGGAGGGAGCGGCCGGCATGCCGTCCTCCTCCCGGGACTCCTGCTTGACCCTCTTGCCGTCCGGGCTCTGCTCGAACACCGGCTCCAGCCGCGTTTCCAGGAACTGCGGCGTGCAGCTCAGGATGTTGCCCTGGTGCCGGCCGCCGGCCGCCGAGCTGCGCATCATGGCCAAGTAGGCGCTGTAGTCGGGCAGGGATTTCTTCTTGTACTCCTCCGACAGCATGATATCCGCCAGGAGGTCGCTGCTGAGCTCAAAGTTGCCCCCTGCTGCCGAGGCGGTGGCCGGGTCGATGTAAGGGCTGAAGTCGATGGCGCTCTCGTTGTCCCCGATGCCTAGATCTGTCATCGGACGGTCGCGGTGCAGCTTGTTCAGGGAACAGTCCGGCTCGTAGAAATTGCCCACTTCCATCAAACTAGTGTAGGTCTGAGCCGCGGGGAAACATGGCGAGTCGCAACGCGAGTCCCAACTGGTCAGACTTTGCATGAAAGCCGTGGTTGCAACAGATGAAAGAAGGGGTTACCAACCCTTCGCGAAAAGTAAAGCAAAATGGCTTTTTGTTTTAAATTATAAAAAAAAACAAAGGCTCAAATGCTCAGCCGCCAGGTCCTCTCGATCGCTCAGGTGACACTTGTGTCAGAAGCACTGTCTTAAACTTTGCACTCTGCAGTGGGTGAGCTGAGATGCAGTGTGCCTGGAATCTGGCTGTGCTGAGGTTTGAAGCTGCTACAAACTCTCGCCCAGTTCTTATATTTATAACCACATAGCTCCTGCCATTGACGTCAGCTGGCACCTTGCCATCGCCTCCAACTTTTTTTTCTCTCTCACTCACTCCTCTCCGCCAGATCGAGGAGGAGATGTGGCGCCGCCGTTTAACACATAATTATTATTCCAGATATCTGCCCACTATTTTTCGCCTTTAAAATGAAACCCATTAGGGAGGAGTGTGGCTCTACCTCATAAACAACTTGAAGCCACTCGATAAACTTGCACTGTTCATTGCAGATGGGAAGGGAAGTAAGATTGTTTGAAAGTATGTTATCTTGTGGGATGGGGCAGTATTTGGAACCTGAAGAGACCCCCACCCCTCCCCCCTTCGGGCAGCTGTCACATGTGGTTTTTTTTTAAAAAACGAAACTTTATTCTGTGCTTAAAACCTGCCGACATTCTGTCAAACTGCACGATCACAAGATGCTGGAGGTCACCCAAAACCCATGCTTCCTTGTACAATGCATCATCATCAACAACGTGTGCTTATGCAGCCCCTTTAACCGGGTTAAATATTTCACACACACAAATGTTATCAGAGAAAAGTTGACAGGCCTTAAAGGAGGAGAGAGAGGGTCCAAGGAGGGCATTTCAGAGCTTAGGCTGGAAGTAATTGAAGGTAAGGCTACCTGTGCTGGGATGAAGGAAGTGAAAAATACACAGGAGGCCAGAGTTGGTGCAAGGTGGAGATGGGCTGGGGGGAAGGGTTATAAGGAAATGTTATGTTATAAAGATTGAAGTAAGTGATGTTGGCCAGGATATGGATTCAGAAACTCAGCTCAGGGTCAATAGAACGCCAAGATTTCAGAGAGTCTGCTTCAGCTGAGACAGTTGCCAGTCCGGGAATGGTAGCTGGGGAATGGAATTTTTAAGTCAAAGGCTTCAGTCTTCCCAAGTTTATAGATAACGTAATTTCATCTGGGACTGGAATTTGGAAAAGTAACTGGATGGGTCGAACAAGATGGCGGAGATGTAGAGCTGGATGTTTAGACATGGTGATGGTGAGGTACAGCTGAATGTTGAGCGAGATGATGAGGTAGAACTGTATGTTAAGAGAGACAATAATGGTGAGGTAGAGCTGGATGTTGAGAAAGATGATGATGAAGTAGAGCTGGATATTGAGAGCTGATGGTGAGGTAGAGCTGGATGTTGAGAGATGGTGGTGAGGTAGAGCTGGATGTTGAGAGATGATGGTGAGGTAGAGCTGGATGTTGAGTGAGATGATAGTGAGGTAGAGCTGGATGTTGAGAGAGATAATGAGGTAGAGCTGTTGTTGAGAGAGATGATGATGAGGTAGAGCTGGATGTTGAGGGACAATGATGGTTAGGCAGATCTGGATGTTGAGGGAGACGATGATGGTGAGGTAGAGCTGGATGTTGAGACAGATGGTGAGGTAGAGCTGGACGTTGAGAGAGATGATGGTGAGGTAGAGCTGGATGTTGAGAGATGATGAGGTAGAGCTGGATGTTGAGAGATGATCGTGAAGTAAGCTGGATGTTGAGAGAGATGATGAATGTGAGGTAGAGCTGGATGTTGAGAGAGATAATGAGGTAGAGCTGTTGTTGAGAGAGATGATTGTGAGGTAGAGCTGGATGTTGAGGCACAATGATGGTTAGGCAGATCTGGATGTTGAGGGAGACAATGATGGTGAGGTAGAGCTGGATGTTGAGACAGATGGTGAGGTAGAGCTGGATGTTGAGAGATGATGAGGTAGAGCTGGATGTTGAGAGAGATGATCGTGAAGTAAGCTGGATGTTGAGAGAGATGATGAATGTGAGGTAGAGCTGGATGTTGAGAGATGATGAATGTGAGGTAGAGCTGGATGTTGAGAGATGATGAGGTGGAACTGGATGTTGAGGATATGACGGTGGGGTAGAGCTGGATGTTGAGAGAGATGGTGATGTAGAGCTGGATGTTGAGATAGAGCTGGATGTTGAGAGAGATGGTGGTGAGATAGAGCTAGATGTTGAGAGAGACAATGATGAGGTAGAGCTGGATGGTGAGAAAGACGATGCTGAGGTAAAGCTGGATGTTGAGAGACAATGGTGAGGTAGAGCTGGAGGTTGAGAGAGATGGTGATGTAGAGCGGGATGTTGAGGGACAATGATGGTTAGACAGAGGTGGATGTTGAGGGAGATGATGATGGTGAGGTAGATCTGGATGTGAGGGAGACGATGATGAGGTAGAGCTGGATGTTGAGAGAGATGATGAGATGGAGCTGGTTGTTGAGGGAGACAATGATGGTGATGTAGAGCTGGATATTGAGAGATGGTGGTGAGATAGAGCTGGATATTGAGAGAGATGATGGTGAGGGAGATGATGGTGAGGTAGATTTGTATGATGAGAGAAACGATGATGAGTTAGAGCTGGATTTTGGGAGAGATAATGATGAGGTAGAGCTGGATGTTGAGAGACGATGATGTGGTAGCGGTGGATGTTGAGAGCGAATGTGGTGAGGTAGAGCTGGATGTTGAGAGAGATGATGATGCGGTAGAGCTGGATGTTGAGAGAGAATGTGGTGAGGTAGAGCTGGATATTGAGAGAGATGATGGTGAGGTAGAGCTGGACGTTGAGAGAGATGATGGTGAGGTAGAGCTGGATGTTGAGAGAGATGATCGTGAAGTAAGCTGGATGTTGAGAGAGATGATGAATGTGAGATAGAGCTGGATGTTGAGAGAGACAAGGATGATGGAAGTAGAGCTGGATGTTGGGAGTGACAATGATGATAAGGTAGAGCTGGATGTTGAGAGGCAATGATGATGAAGTGGTGCTTGATGTTGAGGGAGATGATGGTGAGGTAGAGCTGGATGTTGACAGAGGTGATAATGAGGTAGAGCTGGATGTTGAGAGAGACGATGATGATTTAGAGCTGGATGTTGAGAGAGATGATGGTGAGGTAGAGCTGGATGTTGAGAGAGACAATGATGATGAGGTAGAGCTGGATGTTGAGAGAGATGATTGTGAGGTAGAGCTGGATGTTGAGAGAGATGATGGTGATATTGAGCTGGATAATGAGAGAGATGATAATGTTGACAGTGATGATGGTGAGATGGAGTGGATGTTGAGAGATGATGGTGAGATAGGGCTGGATGTTGTGAGAGATGGTGTAGAGCTGGATGTGGAGGGAGACGATGGTAAGGTAGAGCTGGATGTTGAGAGAGATGATGGTGAGGTAGAGCTGGATGTTGAGTGAGACCATGAAGATGAGGTAGAGCTGGATGTTGAGAGAGATGATGAAGTAGAGCTGGATGTTGGGAGAGGTATAGAGCTGGATGTTGAAGGAGATGAAGATGAGGTAGCGCTTGATGTTGAGAGAGATAATTATGATGTAGAGCTGGAATTTGAAAATGAAAAATGAAAATCACTTATTGTCACGAGTAGGCTTCAATGAAGTTACTGTGAAAAGCCCCTAGTCGCCACATTCCGGCGCCTGTTCGGGGAGGCTGGTACGGGAATCGAACCGTGCTGCTGGCCTGCCTTGGTCTGCTTTAAAAGCCAGCGATTTAGCTCAGTGTGCTAAACCAGATAGTGGTGAGACAGAGCTTGATGTTGAGGATATTATGGTGAGGTAGAGTTTGATGTTACATTGGAACAGGAGTAGGCCCCTCGAGCTTGTTCCACCATTCAATGAGATCATAACTGATCTGTGGCCAAACGCCATATCCCTGCCTTTGGCCCGTATCAGCTAATATCTTTGCTGAACAAAAATATATCTATCTCAGATTGAAAATTAACAACTGTTCTAGCTTCCACTGCTGTATGTGGGCGAGAGTTCCAAACCTCTACTTCCTTTTGCATGAAGAAGTACTTCCTAACATCTCTCCTGAATGATCTGGAGGCCCTAATTTTTAGGTTATGTCCCCTAGTTTTAGAATCTCCAACCAGTGGAAATAGTTTATCTTTATCCACCCTGTCTTTTTCTGTTAATATCTTGAAGACTTCGATCAGGTCACCCCTTAACCTTCTAAATTCTAGTGAAAACTGGCCTAATTTGTATAATCTCTCGTCATAACATAACCCCTGTAGTCCAGGTATCATTTCTATAAACCATCGTTGCACACCCTCCATGGCCAATATGTCCTTCCTAAGGTGTGGAGCAAAACTGTTCATAATACTCCAAGTGGAGTCTAACCAGTGTTTTATATAGCTGTAGCATTATTTCTGTGTCTTCATACTCCAATCCCCTAGATATAAAGGCATTCCGTTAGCCGTTTTCATTATTTTCTGCACTTGTTCATGCCATTTTAAAGATCTAAGCATGTGAACCCCAAGTCTCTTTGGCCATCCACTGTACTTAACCTCTTTCCCATGTTGAGACAGACAATGATAGTGAGATAGAGCTGGATGTTGATGCATCCAGGTTGCTGCAGATTTAGGAAGTGACAACATGTTCAAAGACTTTGGAGAGTAAAGAGAGGTTGGAGATGCAATAGTAATTTGCAAGGACAGCGGAGTCAATGGGAGGTGTTCTGAGGAGCACGGTGTTAATGATAGATTTGAAATAGAGGGACAGTAAGTGAGAAAAGGGAACCATTTACAAAATCAAATGGCCAGGAAGGAAAATTGAATGACTGGCAGTTTAATGGGGATAGGATCATGAGAGAAGGATGTAGGTCTCATGAACAAGATGAGCTCAGATTCTGCATGAGAGAGAGAACCAGCAAATGATGCAAGCTCTGGGTGAGGGCATGGGAAGAGCTTGGGGGATATTTGGCTTGGTGGAAATGGGGAAGGAAGGAATAGTCTTTTTTACTGAGAGAGAAGCCAATGAGCTCCTCCCACTTATGCTCTTTTGTACTTTGTTGAACCCAAACTGCATCATAGTACAATCAGAGCTGCTTGTTCCATGCGGTTGCTTACTGGGTTACACTTTGCCCTATTGTTACTTTTAGAAAAGTATTAAAAAATGTATCTCTTGAATGGTCTCCTAAAGCATCAAATATTTTTGTGATAACTTTCGGCAAACACTTCTACTGATTGAGTACACAATTCACAAGGATGTTTTTATTAAATGAAGAAATGTGTTCCTATATGATGAAAGTACTGTATTTACTTTCTCCCAGCTAGAAGGATTACTCCCTGAGAGACTTTCAGGAATAAAAATAACTTAATTTATTTTTAGGACTAATATTATTACTATTGGTTTGTGCTGCAAGATTAAAAATTAAATGCGATGTTAATGAATTACCATTCCGTTAAAAATTAACTGTATCATTTGATTTCAGTAGTTTATCACAGTGGATACATCCGATAAATATTCAGGTTTTACCAGTACAACAAGGAAACATTGATGGCAAACACATTTATACTTAAGAATAAAATTAGAAAAGCAAATTGATTCAGTATGGGTCTTTTTTTGCTTTAGTTTATTTGTTATTTTACAACCAATTGTGGCTGGTTCAAATATAACATTTATTATTTAATGTCCTCTGAACTCTGTCTAAAGAAATAGTACATTTCACAAATGTGGCAATGCATTTTTTATGAATATACACTGGTATATATTAATTGATACATTAAATAATCATAGTGGGTATAATACTTTTAAAAATAAAAGTTGAAGATGGCTGAACATCT
Source organism: Scyliorhinus torazame (assembly GCF_047496885.1). NCBI lineage: Eukaryota > Metazoa > Chordata > Chondrichthyes > Carcharhiniformes > Scyliorhinidae > Scyliorhinus > Scyliorhinus torazame. Next base: position 211,857,733 of record NC_092714.1, read on the forward strand.
TTGTGATTTTTCTCACTTGCATAAATTCACCTGGTCACATATACCTTTATATATGTGATTGTAAAATTATATATGAAATACATATGAGCATAGACTTACTGATCTTGGTGTGAGAAAAATATAACACATTATTTAATTATCTCTCAAATGTTTGAATCAAATTAACCATATATTCTTCCGCAATTTAAATTGGAGTGATAAATCTATCATCTCCATTCAAATTGATACTTGGGATATTCCAGTAATTCTAATCACTGCCTTAACATGATTTTCTGGGCGTTGCACTGGGATTCTGTGATGCAACAGGTTTGTAAACACAGCTATACTGACACCTAGTGCTGAGCTGCTGTCACTGCATAAAATAGAGAAAGAAAACACAGCATGAACATGACCCCAAAGGACTCCACTTTGCAATGAATTTGAAGCACAGCAACTGTTTTATAGGCAAGCATTACAGGCATTTTTCACACAAACAGCAATGGAATTAATGACCAATTAAGTTGCTTTTGGTGGTGATGAACAAGAAAGGATTTGCTGACCAAGATCTCAGAAGAACGTCTTTCTCCTCTTTGAACATGGCAACCAGAAAATGCCATTTTGGTGCTATCCCACCATTAATTTTTCACCCATTACAATGAAGTGGTTGAAAATCGCAGGCAGGATAGTAGAAGTGTAAAGCCCTAGTTCAAGCACCTTTGACAAAGTCACATTGTGTTTTTTTGCAGCTCAAAGGGCGGCATAGTGGCACAGCGGTTAGCATTGCTACATCACGGCGCCGAAGACCCAGGTTCGGACCCGGGTCACTGTCCGTGAAGAGTTGGCACATTCTCCCCATGTCTGCGTGGGTCTCATCCACACAACCCAAAGATGTGCAGCGTAGGTGGATTGGCCATGCTAAATTGCCCCTTAATTGGAAAAAAAATTGGGTACTCTAATTTATTAAAAACAAATTTTTGCAGTTCAAATACTAGTATGAGGTTTGAATCAAAAAATATCTGAGTCGAGCAAAAATGGCTGAGCTGGTGTTAAACAATGGTTCTGTTTGCAAAAATGGTTAAAAGGTTGAAAAATGCTGCAATTTTGTCAAAAACAGCTTTTAGTGTTTACAGTATGCAACTACATTTTGTGCCCAAGAATGTATAACACTTTAGAATCTAAGGACTGGATTATACTGTTTTTGGTGGAGATGGCATGTAAAATAGGCCGGGTCATATGCACGTAAAGCAAGGGCAAGTGAGGTGCGTACTGATTGCACACAACATTGACTGTGAGAGCCGTGCGCTCCCTTTGCAACCAAAGTGTAAATATTTATTTTGTTTTTATAATTTAAAGTTGATGTAATTCTATTAATATATAAATGATTAAGCATTGCCTATAACTCATTATGAAATATTTGGCGTGTATTAAATGTATTTAATCTTATTCATGGATCATGATTCGTGAACAAGCCTGATTTCAATCTTGCGGCCCAATGAAATGAAGTAGGGCCACTCATGCAGCCCACTCACTAGCCGAGGTTGCTCTAAGCCCTGACTCACCCTAACTTAATCGTCAATTTAGCAATCCTCGGAAGAGACAGGAGTGTAAACAGAAGCGGTCTCACATCAATCAAGGGATGAAACCTGTTTTCTGTGAAGATGGGGGTGGGAAGGGGGGAGCGAACTGCAGAAATAAGAAAGTGTGAATGTTCATCAGAAATCAGGTGATTCAGAAACATGCCTCATCCAGGGCAGCACGGTCATTGTGGATAGCACCATTGCTTCACAGCTCCAGGGTCCCGGGTTCGATTCCGGCTTGGGTCACTGTCTGTGCGGAGTCTGCACATTCTCCCCGTGTCTGCGTAGGTTTCCTCCGGGTGCTCCAGTTTCCTCCCACAGTCCAAAGATGTGCAGGTTAGGTGGATTGGCCATGATAAATTGCCCTTCGTGTCCAAAATTGTCCTTAGTGTAGGGTGGGGTTACTGGGTTATGGGGATAGGGTGGAGGTGTTGACCTTGGGTAGGGTGCTCTTTCCAAGAGCCGGTGCAGACTCGATGGGCGGAATGGCCTCCACTGTGAATTCTATGATAATCATGCTTTTGTTGAACACATTCAGTTTTGTTACTGTTACTGAAAAAGATACAATTGTGAACACAATTTTTCTAATGAGAAAATATATAGAAGGCATAGACAATCCCAATTGGGCTGTATTATTTGACACTACATCGGAACATGATTGGATAGCTTTCAACCTCCAAAACCATGAGTTGATTCTATTGATCAAGTTCACAAATAGTGACATATATAATAAATCATCACAAGGAGCAGTTTGGACTTTAATATCATCTGGTACATAGCTATTTGAAGAGTGTAATAAAGACAATAAAAAACAGGAACTTGTGTGGAAGGCTGAGTAATTTCTGATGGTATCCCTTCTTGCGATTCGTGACTGTCTCGTCATCTGAGGTTCAATTCCTTGTAATGTACCTTCTGGAATGGCTCAGTGAAAAGAAGCTCAAGTCAAAAGTCAAAGCTTTCCCAATCCACAGCATATACTTGACAGTGTTCTTCAAAGTTCTCCATTGATTAATGAAACAAACTTAACATTAGTGGTCTAATAGCATGAACATTTAGATAATAATAGAGTTCAATGTTGTGTTTGAAAAGGAGAAAAGCAAAATAGCTAGTAAAGTTCTAGATTTAGCTCAGGCTGACTGCAATGGGGTGAGACAAGACTGTCCACATAGTAAGATGGGCAAATCGATGAATGGGTAATTTGATGGATGTTTGGGGGAGGCCAGATAAACATTCATTGTGATACAGAACCAGTCTACACCAATGAAAGAGGCAAAAGCTCCACCTGTCAAAAAGACAGCCATGGATGAGCAAAGAGGTAAGAGACAACATCAAACTAAAAGAAAACGAGTACAAAAAATAGCACAGATCCTGGTAAATGGAAAGGAGACAAAAGCAAAAAAGTGACAAAACTTTTTAAGAGCTGCAGCAAGAAGTATGAAAAGAAGCAGGCAAAGGATACAAAATCAACACAAAATATTTTACTATATTAGGAAAAATATAATAGCCACAAGCTATGTGGTCCTTTTAAAATTATAATTTATTGCCCATCCCTCATTGCCCTCGAGAAGGTGGTGATGAGTTGCCGCCTTGAACTGCTACAGTCCATATGGTGTAAGTACATCCACAGCACTGTTAGGAAGAGTCCCAGGATGTTGACCCAGTGGCAGTGAAGGAACATTTCCTGGTCAGGATGGTAAGTGGTTTGGAGAGGAACCTCCAGTGTTGCCATGTACCTGCTGCCCTTGTCCTTCTAAGTGTTAGTGGTCATGGGTTTGGAAAGTGCTGCCTAAGGAGCCTTGGTGAGTTCCTGCAGTGCATCTTGTAGATGGTACACACCACTGCTACTGTGCATCTGTGGTGAGAGGAGTGAATGTTTGTGGATGGGCTACCAATCAAGCAGGCTGCTTTGTCCTGGATGGTGTCAAGCTTTTTGAGTTTTGTTGGAGCTGCACTCATCCATGCAAGTGGAGAGTATTCCATCCCACTCCAGACTTGAGCCTTGTAGATAAAGGACAGGCTTTGGGGAGTCAGGAGTTTGGGGAGTTACTCACTGCAGGATTCCTAGCCTCTGACCTGCTCTTGTAGCCATAGTATTTATATGGCTGGTTTAGTTCAATTTTCAATTTCTGGTCAATGGTAACCCCAGGATGTTGATAGTGGGGATTCAGCAATGGTAATGCCATTGAATGTCAACGGTTAGATTCTGTCTTGTTGGAGAAGCTCATTACACGGCAATTGCGACTGCAAATGTTACTTGCAACTTGACAGCACAAGCCTGGATATTGTCCAGGTCTTGCTGTACTTGGGCAAGGACTGTTTCAGTATCTGAGGAGTCCCAGGAGAATAGTGCTGAACATTGTGCAATCATCAAAGAACAGCCCACTTCTGACCTTATGATGGAAATAAGGTCATTGATGAAGTAGCTGTAGATTGTTGGGCTTATATACTACCCTGAGGGCCTCTTTCAGTGATGCCCTGGAGCTAAGATGACTGACCTCCAACAACCACAATCATCTTCCTATGTGCTCGGTATGAAATGGCAGGTATACGGAATAAATACTTTGTATCAGTGTTTACAGTACAGAATGAGGCCAGCAGATGTACATACATGCCAGATATCACAAGAAAGCTATTATTGAATCACTGACAGGAACTCACCAAACTTAATGTAAGTAATTTATCAGTAATAAAAAAAGTTAATGATACGACAAAGAATGACAATTTTTTTCACTAACACTTCTAACCAAGAACAAGTGGGCCTCACTGAACATATGTGCAATTATTGTTTAAGTGTGTCTCATTTTCCTGATACTCCTAGCTCAGACCATTCTGCTGGTTGGGCCTTGCACCTGGAACGATGGAAGAGGAGGGGGCAGCACAGGGGCAAAGCTACAGATAGGAGAGCTCTCTACAGTTTCACCCTCTGGCACCAGAGAGGAACAACTCAAATGCCTTGAGACCCAAAGATTGTTCTATAATAGAAGTGCAACAATCTTGCATCTTTCATTAGGTTGCTCCTAGAACCTCCACATCTCCAGTTCATAGAAGGTCACAGCAGAAGCCCATCTGCCAGGTTTGGTCTCCCATAGCTGCAGCTGAAAAGTTGAGGCAGAAGGTCAAGAACACCCACATACACCACATTTTAGCCCCTGTACCTACTCAAGCAGTAGGGTGGATTACACTATTTTGGGAAGGGTTTCAAAGTGCTTGGCAATCATACGGGAGCAGCAACCTGACGGGTAACAACTATAAAGCTGAACAGAATGAGCAACAGGTAGATCTGAAGAATTGAAGATATGGGCGGATTAAAATATGAGTGGTAATGTAAATTTGGCATGCTGTCATGGAAAATGACATTTGAGAGTTGATATGATTGTTGCTTTTAGGATTGTAGAAGGACTAGATATTCTTGCCCATGATAAACTGTTTTGTCTCCATCCAGAACACCAGAACTAGAGGATCCAGCCTGCGCTGGAAGCAGAGTAAATTCAAAACAAATCTGTAGAAATATTATCAGTGAGCGGTTGGTTAATCTACGGAACATAGGGATATATTATGTGGTAGATGTGTCATATTTGGATGGAGCAGGTGTCTTTGCACCTCTGATTCCAAAAGCTTTCCACCAATGGACCTTTTAACCCTTCCTGCTGAGGTCTGTTGTAGAATAATTGATGTAGGTTGATTCCTATGGTTGGTCAACAACTCCATCATTGCTGTATCTTGCATATATCAGGATGTCGGAAGGCATACTGGAAGGATTTTGGTCTTTTTTTTGTCCAGCGATTCTTATGTTACATAAAAACCTGAAAGGAAAATGCATATTTTGAGGAATTGTCTAGGGGCGTGCTGTTTGGACGATTTCTGAATCCTTGCATGAACAATTAAGCATTTTGATTAATGTTAAGTATTATACTTCTCAGTTGATAGGTTCTCAATCTTAAAGGAAGAAAAGCTAAGTGACATTTGGATTTTCAATGGAATCACTTAGCAAGGAAGTTACCTCCAGAAGCAAAATGTCCAGAATAAGTCCAATTCTTATTTCAGTGGGCTTCCGAGTGAGACATGAGCTGAAGTGCCTACTGTGGGAGAGGGGAGGGTAGCAGTATAAGGATGAAGCCTCAAACACCAGCAGCAGAATGCAGCCCAGCTGTCTCTGGGCATTGAAAACCCTATGAAAGACTGCATTCCTTACGAGGGTTGCAAATTTTTAAAATCCTCTTCCATGTGCTGTAGCAACATTAGACACAAGGAACATGCTGTTGTCCTCTTACTCAACTTTGCACTGGCATTAGTAGAGGAACATGGGACGTATAGTGTTATATTGCTATTAGATTCTATTTTGAATATTGTTAGAAATACCAAGGGCATGATTCTCTGGCCACGTAGCTCTCGAGCAAGAGTACAACGCAGCCGGCGAATCCCGGGAGAGGCCCTCCTGCGGGTCTCCCGGCAGCCTCCACGCCTCGTGGGATTTACCAAATGCACTCGAGGGGTCGGAATTGGAATCCCGCCCAAAAGGGGTGGGGCCAAAAGCCACTCGCTGCAGTAGGTCTTAAACCTGTTTAAGGCCTACTTACCTGGGATACACCGGCCTCACTCAATCCTCCGGCCTCCCCAGTGAGGCTGCAGCCAGACGCCAATCAGTTGTGGTCCACAAGAATGTGGACCAAGTGGAACAGCACCTGGGGGGTCTCCCAGCCATTGGAGGCCCCAGGATGGTCAGGGTCAGTGCAGGGAGGCATCATGGTCCCCTCTCTGGAACGTGAGCACCTTGGTGCTCCCAGCTGGCACCTTGGCACTGGGTGGCACTGCCAAGCTGGCTGGAGCACTGACTGGCTGCCAGGGTGCCAATGCAAGGATGCCCAGGTGCCAGGGTACCACTGCCAAGGATCAGACTCCTAGGGGGACCATGCCCATGAAAGGAGGGTGGAGGGGTGTTTGAAGGGTGGGTGTGTGCAGGGCAAGTAAGTAGGGGCCTCCAGGAGGTTGGGGAGGGGTGACGAGTAGGGGACCTGGAAGGGAGGAGATGCTGTAAGGAGGCTTGGGGAGGGCCTTGAAGAGTGGGGACCCCAGGGATCCGATAGCAGGCTGTCCTCACTTGGGGGGTGTGGGGTAGTGCACATGTGTTTGGGGGGGGGGTGATATTTCTCATGGGTAGGGGGGACCCATACGCTCACTTAGAGATGGGTGCACCTTTTCAAAATGGCGGCCCGATCTCTGAGTTCAGCTCCCCAGTGCTGAAAAAAATTCTAAGTGTGGGCTAAACCGGTGAGAAACTCCCTAGGTACCCAAAAAGTGACTAAGTGTCAATGAATAATGGTGGGGAACTCACCGGCAGAGCTGGCGGGAAAAGTCTCGAAAAACGCACCACAAATGAACTTAGAAATTTTTCCGGAGAATCATACCCTAAGTTTATAAATTTGTTATATTTTGGGACTGTCTGTTTAACTTAAGGTAAAATTGAATAGTAAATGAGGTTACGTGGCCTGCTCCAAATCCTGCTTGACAACAGTCCTGTGTGACTTTGTTGCTCTGGTGACAGTGAGGCCCAGATTGGGAAGAAGATGCAAGGTGTTCACACAGGTAGACAATGGCGAGGGCATCTGTGATGATTCTGGGTATTAGACTCCAAGACTCAAAGGTATTCTGGATGGCAGGTTTTGCAAATGGTTATACTTTAAAATGGCTATTTAATTTCAAGGTAAAATAGAGCTGTGGGTTGAAAGGATAGCTAATTAGAATGTCTATTGATACAAGGCCCATGTGATTCAAGTTGCCATGGAGATGGACTTTGAATGGGGAAGAGTCCATTGCAAGCCATGTCAAATCAGCTTATAGAGTTTTCCTTAAGATCTCACTGAACCTCATAGGCAGGTCATTCTGTACAGATTTGAAAGAGAATACAAAGAGATAGAGGCAACCAGCCCCTATTGTTCACCACACCAAATGTGGGTGGGAGACCGCGCTCTGAAGAGAGAAAGTTTGTGAGGATGTAAATAAGGCTGGAAGGTTCACCTAGCTTTTGAAGGATAACCTTCAGTGTGAAAATCAGTTTGGAGATTAGAAGTTACTTGGCTAGAAAAGGAAAAATGAAGCAAGCCACTGGGAGATTAAAATAGCTTTAGACTGGTTCCTGGATAATGAAATAGCCGCTTAAGCATCAGAATAAAGTATAACCATGGAGAGAGATTTTCAGTCATTTTATAGGATAAATGGGGATGACATTTCAGTAGCTTAGCATTTAAAGTGTCAACCGAATAGTGCTCAGACAATTTGATTTTAGCTTGACCAGTACAGTGAAAGTCTTTAAAACTTTAAATCTGGTTATGTGAACCTTCCAGTCAGTTACTGGAAATTCAGTTATTTTTAAATTATCAGCCTCGACAGGGACCATAACAATGTGCTTACCCATATTTGGTCTTACATATTCTCTGTCTGTCATCATTTCCAGGGCGAAATCCCAGAGGCAATAGCAATTGGATGGGAACCAGCAGAACAGCTGCCCAACTCATTTCCTGCCCCACCTGCTTCAGATGCACTTGAAATAAGGTAGAACAGGCATGTACAACACTGCCTTGTTTATGACTGAGGCCTTTGTAGCTCAGTTTTAATGCAGATTTTAACAAAGAGTAACTTAAATTTATTGCAATAAAAAAACCTTTGGGCATCAGATCCGGTTGGAAGTACTCAATAAATAATTGTGAACTTTAGTAGCGAAAGGAGCCAAGTCAACTATTTAGAGTTTGTTTTGATTCCCTTCAGATTGTGTAGGTCATTGTGCTACCTTAAACTGCTACAGAACATACCTGTGACGAAACGTAAACTTGTCAGAACATATGAAAACTCCTTCCATGTAGTAACTGGTGCCATCTATTGGCTAAAGACCATAATATTTTACATTTTATGCAGTATGGCTTGTTATAAGGAGCCCTAGCAATAGGTTATGTTTGAAGGAAAGCCATATAACTTCAAATAACCCAAAGTTCTTTATATTTTCTCAATTTTCTGTTATTTGTTTGTACCCACTTTTGCACTCATATCCTCCTAAGAAAGGATATACTGGCTGTCAGGAAAATGCAGCGAACGTTCACTAGGCTGATACCGGGGTTGACGGTGCTGTCCCATGAGGAGCGATTGTTTCAACTGGGCCTATATTCACTAGAGTTTGAAAGGGTGAGAGGAGATCTGATTGAAACGTATAAAATTCTAACAGGCCTGGACATACTAGATGCAGGGAGATGTTTTTCCGGGTTGGGGAATCTAGAACTAGGGAACACAGTCTCAGGATACGGGGTAGACCATTTAGGACTGAGATGAGAAAACATTTCTTCACTTTGAGGATAATAAACTTGTGGAATTCTTCACCACAGATAGCTGTGGAGGCCACGTCAATGAATGTTTTCAAGAAAGAGATAGATCATTTTTTAGATTTTATTGGCATCAAGGGGTATGGGGAGAAAGTGGGAATATGGCATTGAGATAGAAGATCAACCATAATATATTAAATAGCGGAGCAGGTTTGAAGGGCTGAATGGCCTACTCCTAATTTCTTTGATTATGACATTCCCCATTCTGTGTAATGTGCTTTTGCCGAGAGCAACTGATGCACAAGCTCTGCCTCACAAAGCAGAAAGTAAATGAAGTATGACTTTTATTTTAGTTATTTGCTATTTAAGCATGAAGACCATTCACTATGACTAAATTTCACAAGCAGCATTATACAAGGAATTGAAACAGTGATAACTTATTTATGAATATTTAACACCAATTCCAAGCTGCTCCACAGAGGCAGGGGGAAAAGCATATGTAGAGCAGATATGGAGAGCTCTTTGAAGAGTTGCCCAAAGAGATACGCTATCACAGCTGTCTTAAGGAATAGGAAGCTTTTATTCAAAAGGTCTCCATCTTTCATTCCATGAATAGGACATGCTTTCAATTCAAGATGATCCAATACATTTATCATACCTTGCATTAGGTTAATTGACTGAAAGAGAAAAATTGAATAATGATGTGGCTGAGATTCTGGCTAGTTCTTTAACTTTGGAGATTCATATGGTAGAAAAATTATATCTGTGTTGGAAACCATGAGTTAGAATTTGGTATACATTGCAGCCAATTTTTGGAAATAAATGGAAGCAAAGCATTCAAATTTAGCAGTGGGCAGGCTGCACCCAATCTGTACTGACACTGGTTCCACTGCTCAATTTGCAGTGCCGTTTTGTTTAGGATGGGAGTGAGCCATTCAGATCCTTGTCAAGCATAAACGATCACATGATTATTTGCATTCACTTAACTTGCAAGCACCCAGTTCTCTTTCTACACACATCTTCAAATTCCCTCTATCCATCCAACACTCCCATTCATTCTGATCTTTATGTAATTTGGTATCTCTCCCTGATAGTCACCTTGACCAAATGCACTGCATACATTGGTTGAACACACAGATCACAGATCACAGAATTTTCAGTGCAGAAGGAGGCCATTCGGCCCATCGAGTCTGCACGGCTCTTGGAAAGAGCACCCTACCCAAGGTCAACACCTCAACCCTATTCCCATAACCCAGTAACCCCACCCAATGCTAAGGGCAATTTTAGACACTAAAGGCAATTTATCATGGCCAATCCACCTAACCTGCACATCTTTGGACTGTGGGAGGAAACCGGAGCACCCGGAAACCACGCACACACGGGGAGGATGTGCAGACTCTGCACAGACAGTGACCCGAGCCAGAATCGAACCTGGGACCCTGGAGCTGTGAAGCAATTGTGATATCCACAATGCTACCGTGCTGCCCATTACACATGGCATTACAGTCATTCATAGGTCTGTTCTTGGCCCCATTACAAGAGGAGCCCAAAGCACAAAGTTGAGTGAGAGAACCAGAGTTACGCCCCAACAAATCTCAGTTGACACTGCAGAGGAGGAAATGCTGGTGATCAACGATCACAAGTGTCGCTGGCCATCGAAAATGGGGACCTCCTAGCTACTTGGTGGTAGAGTTAAATATTGACCCATATGCCATACAACACTCAATGATGTTGACTTGATTTCAGCAGAGAGTTAAATATAATCATTTTCATAATGACCAGTTGCAAGATTCTCACCTTGTTCTTATTCATCTATTTTCTCTCCACCAGGGCCTTCATGCATGCAACAATAGTTTGTGGATGATTCCTTCAATGAGTGCACCATCACAGTATTTGTGCTTCCTATGCACCAGCTCAATGTATGCAGTTCAGTGGGCCCAGTTTGACTGTTAGTTGGGATGTCACCCGATACCTTACGTCACATGTGAGCAAGAGCACAGTGTGGCAGGAAGAGCTGTGGAGTGTCTGTGTCTCAGGGCACAGCCCTCTCCAAACTGTGCTCTGCTGTGGCATGGGCACCATCAATGGAAAGGATAATCATTGAGGGGCAGTTGAATCATAGAATCAAAGAATTTACAGTGCAGAAGGAGGCCATTCGGCCCATCGAGTCTGCACCAGCCTTCCACCCTATCTCCGTAACCTAGCAACGCCCACCTAACCTTTTGTTCACTAAGGGGCAATTTAGCATGACCAATCCACTTAACCTGCACATCTTTGGACTGTGGGAAGAAACCGGAGCACCCGGAGAAAACCCATGCAGACACGAGGAAAAAGTGCAAACTCCACACAGACAGTCACCCAAGGCTAGTATTGAACCCGGGACCCTGGAGCTATGAGGCAGCAGTGCTAATTACTGCGCCACCACGCCGCCCACATACTGAGATATCTTCCAAGCACATGAACCAAATTTGCAGTAAAAGCATAAATAGTTCAATGTCACAGGGTACATTGAGGATATCTTTCGATCAACATATGGCACATTAAATTGAATGATAGTGATCTGAGTCTTGGCTTTACAGCATCTCACTGGTCCATATCAAGCTGCTCTTCAGATAAATGGTAGACTGTTCTATGATAGCAAAGGGCGACTGAGAAATTAGAATTCCACTCCGAGAGCTCTCACTTCTCATCTGTTGCGTCCCTATCCTTCCATCTTTCAGTCCCTCACTGGCTGCGTTTCCTGATGGCCAATCCTGTACTTCCTGGTGTAGGTGATACAGTCTTTGGTAAGGCCCTCTGCGTCACCAAAACCCAGAGGGCAAAGGGCAATTACTTCACAGCTGTCAGGGCAGGAAACCAGGCAGCCTGTCTCTCCCTCTGTTAAAGCCACAAGAGTTGCACCACATAGAAATGATAAGAAATGGAAGAGGAAACCTTCATTGTTGCATAAGGGCATACAGCTGTGTCATGCCCCAGTATGAACTTCTAAACTTCAAACGATAATTTTTATATTTCAAAGTCGAACACAAAATACTTCAAAATATGGCTGCCCATGGCTCATCTGATTCTTTTTATGGATTGAAAACACTCCCCTGTTTCAAGAGGAACATTCCAGACTGTTGGTGCATCAATGCCCTTTCCTGAAACTAATAAAAAAGGGTATTATCAAATGGAATGGCCCACTCAAAGGCCTTGGCTGTCTCAAACGTAGAAGTCCGGAATCCACAATATAAGACGTACAATTAACTCAACTGCACACCTTATTTGGAAATGACTTTGAACTTGTAAAAGGTCACATGATACATCGGTCGTCAGCTTTTAAATTAGCTGGAAGCTGCATGCAGACAGAGTTCCACCAAAAGCCATTGAACTAGCTGCAAGTAATTTAAGCAGCCAAAGTAATTCACAGCAAGTATCTTTAAATTGGGAAATTCCAACAGAAAGCGAGAGAAGGATTCCCCTAACCTGATCCAGTTAAATTTCACCTGAGAACCAATTGCCTAGAAATTCAACTACAAGAGACCTCACAGCCATCTGATAATCCTTTGCTTTACAAGAGCCTCACCTCAACTACAAAATATAAACTGCATCTAAGAAACTACAGGCCTGCCACAAAAAAGACTGAGATAATTATAAGCTGTAGCATTATATTACCTTCATCTCTATCTAGTCTTTGATGAGTGAGTGAAACATTGCATTATTTCAGGATAATTAATAACTGTGTGATAATTAATAACCTTTATTTTTAAACTCACAAAAGCTTACTGCTGAATAAATTATTCGAAGTAGGTATTCTTTGTCTCCTAGCTGCCACTGTTTCAGTCTGCTTGCAAACAGATCAGGGAGCTTGGACTGTTGCAAGATGAATTGACAGGGGCCAATTGGAGATGCAACATCATGGTACTTCCTCAGGAATTTGTTGCATACCCGAATAACCCTTTCTTGTGGTGTCACATCATCTGCCCATTGTAGTTTAAGAATATTTCTGGTGGATCTGGAGGTTTGCAACATGGTGCAGTTGCTAATAACTTGCACTTGCACCTGCTCAATCTGGCTGGCATCATCACAGGCAAAATTAACATAATTATCAGCCTTTGCAAACATCCACTAGTGACCTGCCAGCCAACTGGAAGATTCTGGATAATATTCCGGCAGCACGCTGGAAGGATTATGAGACAAAAAAGTTGAGGGCAGTAGTCATTTTAACAGCCAACATAATGGTCTAACTGAGAACAGTACTTTTTCCAGGAAGCTGCAGGTATCTTCCACCCCTGGACAGAATCTCAACAATCTCACACTGTCCTCCGGGAGGAGAAGGAAGCTGAGTCTCTGCCTGCAGACACTACTATGTGGTAGTTCTTCCTGTAAGTTCAATAACTCTGCTGCACCCCTATCTGCTCACACTGGGAGCCTCCTCCACAGCAGGCTGATGGTACTGTTGGTGGTCATTTTGCTTCTTGCCAGGTCTAACCTAAGGCAGCCAAGGTGCCACCCAAGCTGATCTGAGTCTTCAAAGCTTCAACGTGTAGCAACTAACCAATCATTGCAATTACATTGAACAAATCCTTTCCCAATGGTAGGTAAGAAAACAGCTGTGAGCACTAAGTATTGCCTTATTTGCTTGATCTTTGCCGAGTCCTGTTGGAGGTCTTGTAGCATCCAAACCTCTGGACCTGAAGCCTCGGGTTCAAGTCCAGCCAGGATTTGTTGGCAAAGGAAGGAGCGTTTATAATGCATTTCAATAGACTGATAATCAGCTCGGGAATGCTTCCACCACTCCCCCACTATTCCCAAAAGGGAAATAAAGTGTGAAGATATGCCCTAAAACAACGAGTCCTATGAATTGGCATTCTGTTCTTATCATAGTTGCATTGGTGTATAAACTATGGCAAGAACACAATGGAAATTCATAGGACTCATTTTCTGCTCACCAATGGTGAGCTTTCGGAAGCCCATGGATGCACTGTTAAATTCAAATGTAGGTTGAAATATCACAATAATGGAGTGATTAACATAATATAAGATGCTAACCTAAGAGGCTATGCACAAACTACCAAACCTGGATGCTGGTGTGTTAGAACCAGGTCTGGTTCCAAAGACACTTTGGTCAACTTTAACTACCACCCACATATATATACACACACTCAATGTTAAAATTCCTCTCCCCCAGGTTACCAGTGGATTCTGTTCAAAATCCTAGCCCTCATTTACAAATTGCTGTGTGACCTTAAATTATTCTACTTCCACAGCCCTATATCACAGCTTGCACACTCTGCTATTTCATCTTTTGCATTCCTCTCCCTCTGACCCACCATCAATACCAGAATCTTCAGCTTTCATAACCTTGGATTCGAAAAGCTCTGCCTTGTTACATCTGGCCCCACCATCACAGACTTACCAAAATATAATTATTTTACTTAAAATGTCAGTACCTCTCACAACATTTCTTCCAGCTACACGTTGGTATCTGATTTCCTCATGTTTTTAATTCATTCATGAATGTGGGGCGCAATCTAACGATAAAAAGTCCCGTTTTGGGTGGGTTTAGCAGGGTCGGTCCTGGTGCTTATAGCACCGGGAACAACCCCTCTATTGAACGGGACTCTTATTATTTTCATGCCTTGGCAGAGAACACCCCAGCAATGCCACAATCAGTCACATATACTGCAGTGAGGAGCTTCACTGCAGGAAGCAACCCCTGGACTCCCCCAATGCCCAACTCACCTGATAGAGTGTCCTCGAGTTCCCCAGCACCCCACCTCATATGGGCATGGCACCCGGGCCTAATCCCCAGCGCTAGCAAAATGCCGTTTTGGCACCTTGGGTGGCACTGCCAGGACACCCAGATGGCACTACCAGGATGGCAATGCCATGGTGCCCAGGTGGCATCAGCATAGGCAAGGTGCCACCATGCCTAGAGGCCGACCACCGGGGACCCCGATTGCCTGGGAGACACCTCAGTGCCAATCTGCCTGTGCTAAACAGTGCCTGGCTGGGTCTCCTTTGTGAGGCTTTTAGATCCTGGGGACTGATTAGATCTGGCATAGGCATAAGTTAAGTGAGCAGTTAAGCTCACTTAACTATGCAAGTCTGGATCCTAGCCATTGTGCGCGCAATCGTAGGTGCGGCACGGTGGTGCAGTGGTCAGCACTGCTGCCTCATGACCCGGGTTCGATCCCAGCCCCGAGTCACTGGCCATGCGGAGTTTGCACATTCTTCCCGCGTCTGCGTGGGTCTCACCCCCACAACCCAAAGATGTGCAGGCTAGGTGAATTGGCCACACTAAATTGCCCCTTAATTGGAAAAAAAAGAATTCGATATTCTAAATGTATAAAAAAAACAATTGTGGGCGGGATCCAGATCACGATGTCTCACGAGATCTCGCGGGGCTTAACGACCGTTGGGAATCCCAGAAGAGGCCTCTCGCAGGATTTACCGGGCGCGTCCTGTCCCGTGTCCAGTAGGAAGCGGCCGGTAAATTGCGCCCATTGCCTTCACTGGATTGTCTTGTATTTCTTGCAGGGCAGGGTGCAGGGCACCTGGGAAGGTCTCCCTTGAGGAGGTTCTCATGTGAAATGCTTTAAGTTATTTGAATGTGTTAAAGGGTTGTTGCAGCATCAGTTCCCATTGTGGCTTTTCAGGTGTTTGAATTTTCCAGATGGAAAAAAAACCCTGCTGCTGAAAAAATTCAGATTTAAAGCAAATAGCTGCTCCATATAATCCTTTGACTAGTGGTGAAAATAAACCTGAATATTAATCTATTGGGAAAGCGGCTCATTTAGATGCTGTAAAATAAGGTGGAACTGTAGCTGGAGGTAGAAATTACACATTGTACTCTATTTTTAACATCCTGCTCAATGTTTTTTTTAATTCGTTCTTGGGATGTGGGCGACGCTGGCTGGGCCAGCATGAATTTTACATCCCTGAGGGAATTTAAGAGTCAACCACATTGCTGTGGGTCTGGAGTCACGTGTAGACCAGACCAGATAAGATGACAGATTTCCTTCCCTAAAGGACATTAGTGATCCAGAAGGGTTTTTAACAAAAATGTTTTCATGGTCGTCGTTAGACTTTTAATTCCAGATTCCCTGGTTGGATTTGGACCCATGTGCCCAGAGCATTATCCTGGGTCTCTGGATTACTAGTCCAGTGACAATACCACTATGCCACTGCCTTCCTGCAATATGTAATTCAATATACTTTCTGTCTTGTTTTAATGAAGTTGCTAACTTGCTCACATAATTGGTTTGAGTATTTTAAGGACTTTCTTTTCAATAGTGCGGATAGGAATTTTAAATAATCTTGCACATTTCTTGGAACTTATATTACAACAGTCACTGAGCTTTTTGAGTAACCTATTGTATGAAATGCAATGGGATGTTTTGACATGGTAAAATATGTTCAATGGAAGACTCATTTTTCAAAGAGCAAATACACAACATATTGAGTGAGCAATTATGCATATCAGCTTGGCTTATTTAATAGCATTGTGGGTCCTCACTAGGTCATAAGCACATCATATTGTCTGACATTCCAGCACAGCACCATGGAGCTTCTGCATGGTTAGCATTGCCGTCTTTCAGATGAAATATTAAGATGGGATCCTGTTTGCCTGATGTTCAAGATTGCAAACCATTGAAAGAAGTAATTTTCCTCAACCAATGCTACCACTAAAATACTAATCAATCAGTTGGTCATTCAGTCATTCATATCATTGTTTTATGGTTTGTCGGTTATTGAAAGATACCTGGCATGCATGTCTACATAAAACCACTCCAAAACAAATTAAATATATAGTCGTTTAACTTGATGAGGCCCTATATAAATGCTGGTAGGTTAATTATGTGTCAGTTCCCTTTGGAGTTTAACTCAGTTGGCTGGACAGCTGGCTTGTGATGCAAAACAAGGCCAACAGTGTGGATTCAATTTCTGTACCGGCTGAGATTATTCATGAAGGGCCTGCCTTCTAAGCCTTGCCTCTCCCGAGGTGTGGTGATCCTCAGGTTATATCATCACCAGTCAGCTCGCCCCCTCAAAGTGGAAAGCAGCCTATGATCATCTGGGACTATGGCGACTTGACATAACAGTCTCTAGCAGAAGGGAAATGACAGTTTTAGCATACTGAAGAATTCCAGAAACCCCTGTCCTAACATTCTGTCCCTGAACGATGTTGGTGATTCATGTTGGTGGATACATTGTATGGTTTCATGAGCACCAGCAGCCATCTCCAAGCTCCCCATGTGGTCATGCTTTGCATATGGACCTTGAAATAATTTGTTGGGGTGCACTAACATAACATGGGTCCAGCCAAGCTCAATCTCCTGGGCAGTTGCTAGTCAAATTTTACAACAGGGTTCACTGGATAGCAATCAGCAGTAATCAGATTTCTTCTCCAAAGCACTTGACACAGAAGTCAATTATACTGTTGCCAGAGAGAATGAAGCTGAGCAAGGATGATACTTGGGAACTGTTCCAGCCTTGTGCTTTAGGGCTACATCAGGTGGTACATTTGCTCACTGAACCATCAGGTAAAATTATGGTTGGTTTTATCCATTTGTTGTAACATCATGTGTTAGCACATTTCATGACCTCAGAACATCTTAGTGCAGTTTGTGGCCAATGAAGTACTTTTGAAGTTTAACTGTTGCTGTAATGTAGAAGTGTGGCAATCATGTAAATAGCAGGTCAGTATTATGTGAAACCCCCAAAATTCTACAACAGGAATTCAGCATTTGTAATTTCTCTTAACATTGATTTGTGATTCCCGAGTTTTGAGGTTTAACAATGGATATTGTACCTCAGGTTCGGCATCACCTACCACTTCCAAAAATGGCTGCATCACTTTTGATCCAGAGTTTGCCTTTACCTGCTTTGGAATGGACAAAGAAATCATGCCATTACATGTCATCTTAGAGCAATGTATGACTCTTCATTTTCAGATCAATATAGTCTATTAGACCAAGACTCAGGAATACAAGCCATTCTTTTTGAACAGAGAACAGCATCCAGTAAAATTGCACATTTTATTATTTTCCTTGAACCTGTTGAAACAAAAAAGGTACTTTTGTGTAAATTGCATCTCTAAGCATACAACTATAAGAGGAGAATTTCAATGTGTGTCTAAAATGGGCAGCAATTCAGTAGAACTATTGTCCCATATGACAGCCACGTGCAGGTCTGAGCACTGAGCCAAATTCATTGGGCGTAATTTGAATTGAGACGGTGAAGGTTGTGATTTTCTTGGCTCCACAAAGGAAACTTTTAGATTTGCCAGAAGGGCTCTGCTGTTTTCAGACTATAGCTGCAGATCTGCTTCTACCTGTTTTGTAAAAGTTGTTTAGGCCTTGGTTCATGCAGACCGCAATTAGGGAGTCCTGTGAATACATTAGGACCTTGGCTTACGTTAACTTATGAAACTATAGCATGTAAACCTGAAGGTTAACATCATAGATGATTGGGTTCTGAGCAAGTGAGTACCTGCTAATTTTATATTGCCCACTTGCCACACAAGTAGATTTAAATTGACCCCTTTGTCACTGACAGCCCACTTCGTAAACTTCAATCTGGCTGACTTTGAGGATCATTTAGTGCCAATTAAAATAGAATTTTAGATATTCTGAGCTGTACTGTTGCCAATGGATTTTAAAAATAAATTGAATTTCCTTAATTATATTAAATAGTTTATCATATTTTGCCAATTACATAGACTATTTGGAATTAAATGAGAGCTTGATTAGATCTGAGGCAAATACTTTGAGTACCTATGACAACTGGCAATTAATATTCAGCCAGCCAGTTACCAAAGGCAACTGTAAGCATCCTTCCTGTTATTTCCTTTGTTCCCATTTCTTTTATTATCCACGGACCCATAATCTGGATGCACCTTCACGAAGAAAACAAAAGCTGAATCAGCCTGTTGCCAGGACATTGTGTTCCCAAGTTTTATGCTTGGAGAGGAGAGGCCAGGCTCTTCTGCGCCAAATGAATCTTAGGAACCGGTTTTGAAGGAAGTTGGTTCGATTGGCTAATTGGCAACCGGTAGGTTGGCCAAGGACAGTGTTCTGCCTGACAATAGTCAGTGATTGTTTCCTGTGTGAGCCTTTTTGAGAAAACTGGGCAGAAGACCTTGTAAGTGAAAGGAACAGTCTCTCTCTCTCTGCCTTACTGAGTAAAGAACTGCTTTATTGTTCCAAAACCAGTGAATGTCTGGCTGCAAACTTGATATGATGTTGAATCTACAGAGAAAGTAGACAATCTTGCCAGAGAAAACCATCTCAAGCCTAAAAGGAAGAAGTATCAAAATAAAAGCTTGAACTCCAGAAGGACATTTACTGGAAGCCATCCTAGTGCAAAGATCCTGTATCCTTTTATTTTCATTAATATTTTATCCTGTATCTTTTAATTTTTATTAATATTTTATTTGCTTCTCAATCACCTGTTCTCCTCTGTGTTATATGTGTGTGCATATAGAGAGTGGTGGTAGTTAGAAGGGGTGGGGGGGGGATTCTGGGAAAGGAATATTAGATGGTCAGTTACATTTTTCTGTCAGTTTAATTCTAATACTGTAATAAAATGTTACTGGTGACTGCAGTTTGTTGGGCTCAGCCAAGGACATCAGGTATTTTAAAATAACATTTAATTTCACTTATGTTGCGACTCTGGGTCAAGTGGGGCTGGAATTGACCATGCACTAGCCCAGGGTGTCGTGACAATAGTGCTGGGAAAACAAAGATACTAAATGCTTTTTTCTTGTTAAGGCTAATTATCGGTCCTGTGACTCTGTTCCTCCATGGTTTTATAAAAAATAAAAGTGGCAGTCTTTTGAGCCAGGATTCCATTCTGCGATCTTCCTATTCAGGTATAACACCAACTGGGATGGTAACAATAGTATTGTCAGGATATTCAGATAAACATCATGGTGCAAACACACATACACACTGATGGACAGATCAACAGACCAATCAACACACACGCAACATCACAGCCAATCACAAGCAAGAGCACACGCACTATAAAATGGGGAACACCACAGTTCCCGCTCATTCCAGCAGGAGACAGCTCAGGGCACAGAGCTCACAGCGTGCCACTCAGACATACACCATGTGCTGAGTGCCTCTCAAAGATAGTGTAAGGGCTGGGTCCACAGGTTGAAGGGTAAAGAACGAACCACAGTCATAAGTTGACAGATGTTGTTATTGATAGTAATAAAACAGAGTTGCACCATCTGCAACCGTGTTGGTTCGTCTGTATAGCGGAACACCCAATACGACAAGTATCATAGGATTTTACAGTAACAGAAAAGATAATTTGGCCTAAAACATGGCGGCAAGTTCTGAGAGCTCCACATTTAGTTCCATTCACCGGCCTTTTTGCCCATACCCTTATTTACTTTTAAATATGTATCCATTGTCCCTTTAAAGCTGTTATGCATCTGTTTCTCCAGTGCATCACTGTTTCTTGTCAACAACTGTCTGTTGAACAACAAATTCTAGTTAGAACAAATACTAACTAGTTGTTTTGATCTTTGGTGACTGTCTTAAGTTTATCTCTTTCAGGTCTCAATCAGTGGATGTTTTCAGATTTATTTTCTCAAAAACTCTCCTAATTACCAGCAATTTGAATAGATGCCCGTGGAGCACAAACCCATCTGTATTCAGTAAATAGTAAAATCTCACTTACGGCAAATTACATAGAGTTTACAACATGGAAGCAAGCAGCTCAGACCAGCCAATCATGTAGTGGCTATCCTCCACACAAGGAGTTCTAATTCCATGTTACGTTAACCTGTTGTGGTAGTACCAGGTATTGTGGTACCTAAGAGGCTGATGACCATTGGTTAAACCCAGGAGTCTACCATTGGCTGTTGTTACGTAGCTCCGCCCTAACAGGCGGAGTATAAGAAATGGTACAGTCCCAGCAGCCTTCACTTTCTGTACCGAAGCTGCTGGGGAACAAGTTCTAGTAGATTAAAGCCTTCAGTTATGAAATCACTTCGTCTTGAGTGTAATTGATCGCGCATCACCTGTTAATCCTTTTTCTTTTGACAGAAACCAGAAGTGAAATGCATAATGATTGACTTCAGCTGTACGATTGTGTTATGTATTGCTGTACCTTGGAGAGACAGCTAACAAATACTCAAAAGGCTATTATTAACCCCATGTGCATTGAAGCCAACAATAATGAAAAACCTTCAATAAAACCTGAGCGATGCTTGCAAGTGCTGACAACTCACAGATCTGTGTCCTTTCCTGAAAGCACTGAGACCCTTTATTTACAATCCTGATCTAAAGTGACCAGTCAGTGTGAAAAGTCTGGTCCCTGAAGTTGAAAGGAGTGTATTCTTTTCTACACAATAACCATTCAGCAATGGTATCGAGGATGAGCCTTGAGCACTGCTGGAGAACAAAATAAAATAATTCATCAAAAAAAGTTCAGAAACCTATAATGTCTCTAGCAATAGTCATTATAATTGAACTATTGATTCTGTACTTCCTTATTGCTCTTCAGGTTTTGTGTGTCATTTTTCATCTTTAACCCAATCCAAGTGCTCCAGTTGCCAATCTACCTACAAAGTAGTTAGAACATAGAACATACAGAGCAGAAGGAGGCTATTCGGCCCATCGAGTCTGCAACGGCCCACTTACACCCTCACTTCCACCCTGTCCCCGTAACCAAATAACCTCTCCTAACATTTTTGATCACTAAGGGCAATTTAGCATGGCCAATCCACCTAACCTGCACATCTTTGGACTGTGGGAGGAAACCGGAGCACCCGCAGGAAACCCACGCAGACTCCGCACAGACAGTGACCTGGCGGGGAATCGAACCTGGGACCCTGGCGCTGTGAAGCCACAGTGCTATCCACTTGTGCTACCGTGCTGCCCCACAGTAGTTGTTCCATTCAAATTTAGTCTAGTCCTTGATCCAGAGCTCTGAATTACCTCACCTATCCAAATTCTAATTTGGTTTGTCTTCTCTCCAACACACCAGCTCCCACCTCCCCATCAACTTTCACTTTATATGCCACTTGGAAAGACCGGCCAGTTATATATGGCTGTGTATTAGCAAAATATTAAACATAAGAAATAGGAGCAGGAGTAGGCCATTCCGCCCTTTGAGCCTGCTCTACCATTCAATGAGATCATGGCTGATCTACTTCAACACTATTTTCTCTCTCTCTCTCAACCCCTTAACAAAGATCAATTTTATATCTCTTTCCACCACCCTGGTTGAAACCCTCTAAGTCATCAGCACAGCTCTCCTCCTTTAGTTCGATCGCATATTGTGAAGCACCTTGGGATAATTTGCTATATTAAATATGCAATCTAAATGAAAGTTGCTGCGTGATTTACTTCTGCTGAGCTTCATATAGCAGATATGGTTCTTAGCCATTAAGCTGGTTTTCAGATTTCATAATCCTTTCATATTGTGCAGATAACAGAAGGCTTCCTGCGTTAGCCACATTTTTATGGGTGGCGTGATGGACATTTCATGTGGCAAAAAGACAAACTAAAATATTAAATATTTACCGTAGTGCTAAACTATTGTCAAATGTGGGTTGAGGCAGAGCTATCTTCAAGATGACATCTATAGTATATTTCTAGAATATGGAACTTTACATACATTCTGCATTATCTGCTTCATTTCCACAAATAACATTCATAATTCACAGGACATTGATTGCGTGATCAACAAATATTTCCTTGGGGGGGGGGGGGCATGGGTGCATATGGATGCTGCTTCTTGCAAGGGCACAAGTTTGGGAGTGCTTGTAACTGCGCCTCTGCCGTTCCCGCCGGCGCGCTACTCCACCAGCCCCGTGGTGGTGGCGGCCTTGAGAGTCTGGGGCCAATGGAGGAGATATGTGGGAGCATTGGGAGCATCGGTCTGGTCCCCAATCTGCGATAATCACCGGTTTGCCCCGGGGAGGATGGACGGGGTGTTCCGAATTTGGCGGAGAGCGGGGATTGAGAGGATGGGGGACTTATTTAGAGAGGGTAGCTTTCCGAATGTGAGGGCACTGGAGGAGAAGTTTGCATTGGCGGGGAAAACAAATTTCGATATCTGCAGGTGCGGGACTTTCTGCTTGGATAGGTATCAACCTTCTCACTCCTGCCGCTAAGGGGGATTCAGGACAGGGTAGTTTCCAGAGGATGGATAGGTTTCTGACATTTATAAGGAACTTATGGGATCAGAGGAGACGCAGACCGAGGATCTGAAGCGAAAGTGGGAGGAGGAGCTGGGGGGAGAGATAGAGGAGGGCCTTTGGGCCTTTGGTTGAGTAGAGTCAACGCGACCGCAACTTGTGCCAGACTCAGCCTGATTCAATTCAAGGTCGTTCACCTGGCCCACATGACAGTGGCCCAGATGAGCAGATTCTTTGGGGTGGAAGACAGGTGCGCAAAATGTGCGGGAGGACCAGCGAACCATGTCCACATGTTCGGGCATGTCCAAAGCTGAGGGAATTTTGGCAGGGGTTTGCTGACGTCATGTCCAAGGTAAAAAACAAGAGTGACATTGAGTCCAGAGGTGGCGATTTTCGGGGTGTCGCAGGATCCGGGAACCCAGGAGGAGAAAGAGGCAGACGTTCTGGCCTTTGCTTCCCTGGTAGCCTGGAGACGGACATTGTCATGATATTCAAACACACACATCATGATAGACAGACCAACAGACCAATTAGCACACATAACACGACAGCCAATCACAGACAAGGACAGAGACAGTATAAGACAAGAAACACGACACCTGGTGGTCAGTCGATCTGGAGACCAGGACAAGGACAGGACCTGATTAACAACACACTCAGAGAGTCACCACGTGCGGAGTATCAAGACAGATCTGTAAATAACAAGTTGGAATAAAACAGCGTTGTACCAATTGCAACCATGTTGGTTCATCTGTACCTCAGAGCACCCAACACCACAGATATTACTAGCATAGAGGGACTCAAGGCCCCCGAAGTCGAAGACCTGGCTATCAGACATGGCTAGCTTTCTTTGTCTGGAGAAAATTAAGTTCGCCTTGAGAGGGTCACTGTTAGGGTTCGCCCGGAGGTTGCAACCATTCATCGGCTTATTCGCGGAGAATTAATCGTCAGCAGAGAGGGCGGAGGGGGGGGTGGGGGGGGGGGGGGGGGGTTAGGTTAGTGTAGATTAGGGGGTTAATTAATGGTGGGACCTCTTGGGGAGGGAGGTGGTATTTGCACTATGTTTATATTTTCATGTACATTGTTTATATTGCTGCTGTTACAATGCCAGAAAATACCTCAATAAAATGTTTATTTAAAAAAACAAATATTTCCCCATTCCTCCCATCTGTAGGTGCCTTTATAAAGTTAAATGTCTCCTTGTTATGCTTTAGTTGACTATATTTTCTGATTGTTAAAAACAGCAAAAATCATAAGTAGGATTAGAGAATATTTGATTTAGGTGAATTTTTATTGTTAATATTGACAAATATTTTGAAGTCCCAGATTTGCTTTTCACCTCCTGTCACAAATTTTGATATTATAGATTATAAGGACAGCTGTTTTAAAAGATACATTTCTCTCTTCAAACCTTTATGTTGAGATTAAAAATATTTTTCCAAAAAGTATGGACTGGCACCTTTCTGTGTTTATTCAAACCTTGTCGGATTCATAACTCTGCAGCTGGCTACAAAGGGTAATTTAAAACGCTAAAAACTTCTCAAGGGATCTCCACTGAATCCTCTAAAAAAGTGTGAAAACCCTTAGCTTCTGAAAGAACAGCGACAGGAAGGGACTTAAAAGGACCACAACATATTTTAACTTCTTTGTCTGGTGAAATAATAACATCCTGAAAAGTAACATGGCAGCCATTTGTGTTTTTTGCACTGTATAAAAGAGGCTGCAAGAAGCCACCTTGTGTGGCAGTGTGAGACCCTATAGCAGCATACAGCTCTCAGCTGAAACAGCCAGGACCTCCAAGAAGAACTCTGAGAGATATCAGAGGGGTCTCTACCATCGGGAGTCAAACAGGAAAGGATTAAGAAATCAATTGCAGTTCGGCCAGAAGAGTCCAGCCAATCTTCAAGTGTCACACAGAACTAATTCATAAGATATAGATATAGGAGTAGAATTAGGCCATTCAGCCCATCGAGTCTGCTTTGCCATTCTATCACTGCTATGTTCCCCATCTGTTTCCTACAATGCCAGAGACCAAGAGCTGCATTGCAAAATGAGCCAGAGCATCAATGATGACCAAGAAACCATCTCTCCCTCTCTCTCACAGAACCTGCTTGACCTGCTGAGTCCCACCCGAAAAGGCAGACTGACAATCAACTGCAGAAGCCATCGAGACTGAGGAGCAAATCCTACCAATACCAAGGACAAAGAGTTAAAAATGCCCCTTCACTCATAGAGGGTAACAGCTGAGAAGAGCAAAGAATGATGAAAAAGGGAAAGGGGCTTATTTTATTTTCCAACTATATATTGTTTACTAACATTGATGGTGTCCTTAGTTCTCCATGTGAAAAACATGTGCTGCCTTTTAAAAGAAAGATTTGTATTTGTAACGCTTTTCGTGATAACTGGACATTTCAAAAATCTTTCCAGCCAATGAAGTACTTTTTGAAGTGTTCTCACTACTGTAATGTTTAGTAAATTTAATATTAAGAACTGTTCTCTCAACAGCCGTGGAACCATCTGGCAGGTACTACATGTACACAATCCCTTTGGGATATTTCTTGTTATTCCCCAATTAGGTATAACCTGACTTCATTGTCATTTGTATTTAGATCCACTGCCTCAGTAACCTTTAGAGAATGTTTTGTAAGTGTATGTTTGTTAAGTCAATTAGGCCCCAAAGGGACATTCATAACTGTCAGAAAGTCACTCGTATAGTTTTCCAGTGCTATTTATGAGCACACAACATAATGACTTAATTTAGTCAGAAACATTATTGCACTACTTGTGTCTGAAATCATTATAATAACATGATATGCAGCTCTCCCAGTGATGTTTGTTTCTTCTAGTGATGCATTTCCTTCTTAGTACAGGTCTGCTAGGGTTGTTATGTTCTATTTTGAAGTTGTCATTGACACTTGCAGGTTTCTTGTTAGCAACACTTTTAATTAGTATTTCTTTGCTGTGGGTTAAGAATTCAATGAGACCGAATAGCAAGGGAGTATTTACAGTGTGGAGTATCCCCCCTCAATATGAAAATAGTCCCTAACATCCATTACTTAATTAAGGAACCTGTGGTGGTTTATGCATAATCCCCAAGATCAATAAAGTAACTAGGGTCTTGGGCCACCTCCCATACAAGGAGACATAACCATAGAAACAGACAATTTGATTGCACAACCACAATAGGAAGCAAACAATAAAGGTCGATCAAACATATCAAAACCTGACAATTAAAAAGTGCTACCATAGAGACTCACAAACATGCCAGCATTGCGAGTGTACACAATAAACAACACCTTGCAATTTGTCAAACTGATCATGTATAGCAATGGCTTGCTAAACAGATTATCTGAATTGTGCGAAACCCCTGATTTAATAAAATAATTCCAAATAATCCGAATTTGGATTTTCTTGAGGATACATTTCCGTGAGGGCTTCTGGACCCTGCTGAGAGGCTCATATGGGGCTCAGAAACCCACATTGCGTGGGAAACAGTCAGTCACCTGTGACTTTGCAGCACTTTCCAAAGTCACGGCCACCACCATCCAAAAGGACAAGGGCAGCAGCCACATGGGAACATTACCGGCTGGAAGGTCCCCTCCCGCCACTCAACATCCTGACTTGGAAATATATTGCCCTCCCTTCACTGTCGCTGGGTCAAAATCCAAGAACTCGATCCCGAACAGCACAGTGGGTATACCTACACCACATGGACTGGAACGGTTCAAGAAGAAGGCTCATCACCATCTTCTCAAGGGCAATCAGGGATTTGCAATAAATGTTGGAAGGCCAGGCAGGAAGGTACAAAGAGGGGTTGTATCATCTTGTGGGGGGAATGGTGGAGAGGTGATCCCGATGCACACAAGGAATCCCCCTGAAAGAGATACCTTCCCGCCTTTTAACCACGGGGTAAAAGAAAAGGTCTGCCCACACTCTGTCTGCCTGTCAATGCCAAACATATTATGGCAGAGTGCAAAATATTCAATTTTTTGTGAACAAGCTCAATTTCCAATTAATTTGTTTTTAGAAATAGCGTGCGGGCTGCCAATTTCAGTGCCAGCCGCTTACCGTTATATGGGGACCATGGAGTGCAGCAATTTCAAGAAGGCAGCTCACCACCACCTTCTCAGTGGCAATTAGGGATGGACAATAAATGATGGCTAGCCAGGCCCACATCCTGAAAATGAATATAAAAACATTTAAGGGGTTGGTAGGAGATGGTGAGCTGGCCACCCATCGTATTTTACATGCAGATGTGCCGGTTATGTGGGGTTGCGGGGGTGGGGGAGTGGACCTGGGTGAGCTGCTCTTTCGAAGGGTCGGTGCAGACACAATGGACTGAGTGGCCTCCTTCTGCACTATATGAATTCTATGTTTCTATGCCCTACTCCTGCCGAAACATGCTCATGGATATAAGATTAAATAAGTTGTTCTTTCAGAAGAGGAATGCACCCAGGATGAGTCAAATCAACTTCTATTCAGTGAAATTCTATCATTCTAGCTGGAACATTTTAACTATTAGGCCCTTTGAACACAGTCTCCAACACACAGCCACTAGAGCAAAACGGCCACTCTTGTAAACTGTTATAAGTGCAGTAAGCAGCAGTTTTATGGCAGCTGTTTGTGATAGACAGCAGAGCATGGTATTTACAGATCCAACTTAGGTTATCACAAAATGTTTTTTAAAAATCACAATTTGCCCTTTTGAAATCAGAAATTTAACAAGAACAGAGTAACATGAGGAACAGAAACTCAAAGAAAAAGCTAATAGAGTAAGGAAGGGAGAAGAAAGAAAACTCAGCTATTGGAAAGGCTGAAAGACAGAAAACGAATAAGAAAAGGTAAAATGCAATTTAGCTTCATCAGACAAAAGGACGTAGTAAGTCTGACTGGTACACTTCGTATGAGCCCTGCAACAGGCAGTGCATCCGGGAGATCCAACCTATCTTAATGGTTGGACCTCATAACTATAACATTCATTGGGGCCCTGTCCAGACCCAGCCTGAGGTACTACCTAAAGAGAGAAAGACCAACACGGAGGACACAGTTCACAAACTACACTCTTCCCTTAATTATGCCTTTGAAGAAGTTAGGGAAACGACAGCTCAATATGGAGTTACATAAGTAACCCTGTCTCCAATTGCAAACTGACCTCCTTGTCTATTATGTACCAAAAAAAAAGCAAACATACCTTGGAGCACAGGATTTAATTTTACAAAGTGGCTTTACTGTACTCATGTTTACGGAAAGTATCCCATCATGCCAATCACTGGTTTCTCTCTGTGGTGTGACACGACGCCCTAGCCTAGTGCACGGTCAATTCCAGCCTCAATTGACCCAGAGTTGCAATACAGGTGAAAATTGATTTTATTTAAAATACCCGAGGTCCTTGGTTAAGCCCAATAAACAACAGTCACCAGGTTTTTAACTTTAAAACACAAGTAGGTTTGTAACTTTAAAACACAAAGTAATCTTTTATTATGTACAATATTATAACTAAACAGACAGAAAATGTAACTCGTCCCACAAACACACAAACAGACAAACAACAGAAAGGAAAGGATGGTGGAAAGGCAAATAAAATATAAATAAAAATAAAAAGATAAGGGTCTTGATGCACTGGGATGACTTCCAGTCAATATCTTTCTAAAGTTCAGACTTTTATTTTGGTACTTCTTCTTTCTAAGCTTGAGATGGTTTTCTCTGGCATGGTTGTCTACCTTCTCTGCAGACTCAGTATCATTTAAGATTCACTTCAGCAAGCATGACAGAGTTTCACTCACTTCCAAAGTCTAAACACATCTGCCCAGTTCTCTCAAAAAGCATCACATAGGAGCCAATCACTGACCATTGACAGGCAGAACACTGTCCCAGCAACCCACCAGTTACCAGTTAACCATTCGAACCAAGTCCCTCCAAAGCTGGTCCCTCAGGTCCACTCGGTGCCAAAGAGTCTGGCTTCTCCCTTCCAAAACACAAAACCTGGAAACACAGGGTCCTGGTAAGCAATTTAAATTTACCATGACAGCCATTTTACTGAGCAAACTGAAGCAGCATTGATGGGAGAGACATCTGGTCAGGACTGCCTTGTGCTTTGCAACAGTAAGCTAGAGGCCCTCCTGAAGTCAGTGAGGGAGAGGAGGGAAGTCCACTCTCCAGAAGGCCACCTTCCCAGACCAAGCAAACATGGATTGAGGGTTTGCTGAGAACCTTAGACAAAGTGTGGTGAGCAGGAATTGGGCCCAATGTTGGAAAAAGTTCAATCACTCAGGCAAGTTGAGTACAATGATAGACACATATGGTAGGCCTTTGGATATTCAGCCTCCAGCAGACACTCCAGTTAAGGATCTAGGAGGGCAGATGCTACCTCTGACCATGGGAGGCATGTGCATCCAGGGTACTTGCGGAACCCTTGAAGCTCAGGGTAACAGCGCAGCTAAGAACTTGCCAGAACTGATGCATGTAGCAGCCAATGTCAATATGCTAATGGAATTGCCCGTTAGATACCTTATCTCTCATTCTTTCTTTCTCTCTCTCTTGTCTTTGCAAGAGAAAAGAAGGTATAATGCAGAAGAAAGGATTCTGGCAGGAGGACTGCCCTGACTGCACATCGTAAATTTCATGGAGGAGGGAGCCATGGAGATTATTTTTTAAATTATCTTGTGAAATGTGGGCATCACTGGCAAAGTCATTATTTAATGTCCATCCCTAATTGCACTTGAAAAGGTGAAGGTGAGCTGGCTTCTTTAACCACTGTGGTTCATCTGGTGTAGGCACATCCACAGTGATGTTCGGAATGGAGTTCCAGGATTTGGTCCAGTCACAGTGAAGGAATGACAATATAGTTCCAAGTCAGGATGGTGGTGACTTGGAGGAGAACTTGCAGGTAGTGGTTGTGTTGATATGCCTGTGAATAGCTTTGTACATAGTTAGTAATGCAACCTCCAACCAGCTGATGATGTCAGACATCAGTCACGTGACATGAGACATCCACCAGTTGGTAGTAAGGCGTACAACAGGACAGTCGCACAGAGAGTAGCTCCAGGAGAATTCACCAAATTCATTTAGTAAATTTGTCTGTATAGTAATCTGTTCGTTATCTTTCCACATGTTCATCAATAAATCATTGTTCTAGTTAAACAACTAGATGTTCTGTGTACATCACTGCAACAGCAAGATCACAGAACACACGGGCAGTACGGTGGCACAGTGGTTAGCACTACTGCCTCACGGCACCGAGGTCCCAGGTTCGATCCCAGCGCTGGGTCACTGTCAGTGTGTAGTTTGCACATTCTCCTCGTATTTGCATGGGTTTTGCCCCTACAACCCAAAGATGTGCAGGCTATGTGGATTGGCCACACTAAATTGCTTCTTAATTGGAAAAAATGAATTGGGTACTCTAAATTTATTTTTTAAAAGATCACAGAACACAGCATGGTACCAGGTGTGCAGAACATTTAAAGGTAACAACAGAAATGATGAGGCGATACAGGCTAAAGAACGGAAAAGAGAAGATTCTTCCTCTGACCTGGTGAACTATGGTTATCTGCAGCTCAACACAACAAACGACGGTGAAGTCTGAGATGGAAGGCTTAAAGGCATCCCACCAGCTTCATGTCTTGGGTAACGCAGATGAAAACTGGTGCATTTTCAAACAACAGTTTAAACTCTATGTTTCAGCCCTTGGTCTGCAGGCACAGCCTGACAAGGTGTATTGTGTTGCTCCTCATGGTAGCAGGTCCTCAAGCAATCGAAATCTACAATACCTTCGCTCTTGATAGTGAAGAGGAAAGCAAGAGCTCTGATGAGGTGATAAGTACTTTGGTCGGCATTGCTCTCCGAAAAACGAGACATTTGAAAGATACATATTTTGGATGTGTACCCAAAAACCAAGCAAATGTTTTGATAGCTTTGCAACCGACTTGAGGCTGAAGGCCCAGTCCTGCAATTTAAATAATCTAAAGTCATCGATGATCCGCGACCAAATAGTGTTTGGGATATCGAAATGATAAACTCTGTGAGAGATTGTTATGGGAAGAAAACTTGAAATTAGAAATGCTATTAAGATCTGCCATGCAAGTGAGTTGGCTGCACGGCAGATCCGTATACTCATCTTGAAACATTTTGGCGTCAACATGGAAAATGACGGCAATGCCATCAGCACTGTGAAGCAGTTCAATAAAAACGTGGTCTCAGTCCGGCCGACCAGGTCCGCCATTTTATGCCAGAAATGTGATATTCGACTTGGGCCACGGCAATATGGAAAAGTATGTTCCAAGTGTGGCCGTACAAATCATTTTGCGAAACAATGCTTTTTACGTCCTACAGTGGACCAAATATGATCAGTCAACGCAGTTGATGAGATGTCCCCAGAAGAACAGTTCTTCATTGATCTCATTTCAACCAAGGACAAGATGCGTCCTACCATTAAAAGTGAAGACGTTTTACTGACCACTCGTGACAATAGTAATGACAAACCTGATGCCATCGAAAGCAGATGGACAACTCTAGTGTTGTTAAATGACACATTGATGAAATGCGAACTCGACATGGGAACGAGATCCAACCTACTCAGTCTGTCCGATTTGGTCGGGCTGCAGGTTAAACCAAAAGTTGTCAATCAACCGAGACTGCTGACAAAATGATGGGAATGAGATTGAGATGTTAAGTGTATGTGAACTCAAATTATGGGTGCACAACAGAACTCACTATTACCATTTTCCACTGGCCTTGAACTTAGTTGAGCAGCTGTACGTTCCAGACAGCGAGGTGCCAGGCGATTACTGCAACTCTCAACAAGATATGCTGGCGCAGTTATTCGATGATAAACAAGAGAAAGTTAAGGCGGAGGACGACAAATCAGATGAAGAGATGGAAGAGCCAAAGGGAATAAAGACTTCAGGTTAACAGTCTTCAAGAATGTGTATTTACTCAGTGGTATGATACAACAGCATGATGATCCTATATTAAAGCATCTACAAGATGTGAACGTTAAATGTTCAGAGCTTGGACAGCCAATGAGCTTCACTATGGAATTTAAGTTGGAGCCAAATGAGTATTTCACAAATGAGGTAATTACAAAAGTATACCAGCTGGAATCGCGGCCTGACAAGTTTGAGTTCTCAGTCTTTGATGAACCAGCAATCTCGGGATGCACAGGATGGACTGGAAAAAAGAAACAAATGTCACACTGAAAACCATTAAAACGAAGCTGAAACATAAGGGTCGGAGCACTTGTAAAACAGTTACAAAAATTATACCCGATGGCTCATTCTTCAATTTCTTTAGTCCTCCTGAAGTTCCAAAGCATGGAGTGCTGACTAAAAGTTCTGCAGCGAGCCTCGCTGATGATTTCAAAATGGGTCGCCTCTTGCGTGAACACATAATTCCAGGTGCAATGTCATATTTTACGGGAGAAGCCTTTGCAGATGACGATGACTCAGGCGACAATTACTACAATGATAATTCCGAGGATCATGAGTACGGCAAGAAAATTGGAGACTCAGATGGTGAGCTAGATGGGGGCGTCTATGAAATGCTATACCGGTGGTTTGGCAGGAGTGACGAGGTGATCACAAGGGATACCCAGTCTGCGCTGGGACACCGAGAAATGTGAAAGCTCTGAGATGGCGCATGCGGAAACTGAAAGTGAGCTTGCAGTAGCAGATACTTCGGATGAGAACAACTCAGCTGCGTACAAACTAATAACAGAAGATCTCAGATCCATTCTGGAGAAACTGGCTCCAGAGGCGTACGGTGAATCGTCTCAGGCCTATGAAATGGTTCCGGTAGTGGACACCCCAATACTCGAGGCCACTCCACCAAAATACGACGTAGAGGAGCAGATGGCCGTATCTGTATGCAGCTCCACAACGACGGATGATACTTATATCATACGACCAGACGAGATTGAGCCATTACTTGGTTCTTCAGGAAAAGGTGATCCATTCATTATCATATCGAGTGATGAGGAGCCATCACTTGGGGCTCAAACACAGGATGCAGGAACAGCACCCAACGTTGGGGATGCGGATCCAACCCAAACAGCAAAGTGCGAGCTTCTGCAGCCCGCTACTGAAGGTGCAGACTTGCCCACAACCACACAGTCCCTCAGAAGTATGTCAATACAGGAAGTCTCAGCAGACAATCCACAAGCAACCACTCCCATGGCACAGGCCAGCGGCAAGACGGGTGCTACCATAGCCAAACGGAAAAAGAGGCGCAGTCACAAAATCAGACACAATATCACTCTCACAGAAAAGAAGAGGACGAGAAGGAGAGTGGAGGATACCATGAGTCCCACACCTATGTTACTAAACAAGAAGACATCGGCAATTTGGCCGACACTCGTGATTCTGAAGAAGAAAACATCGGCAATGTGGCCGACAGGTCAGAAAGTACACGAAGGCGCAGCAAAAAGCATCACGTAAAAAAACAAAAGAAGCTGGTGACGCAGGCATCGCCAGCAAGGATACCAATCTTCAGGATGCATCGCGTCAAAAGGCTAAGACAAAAAAGACCTGCAAACCGGTCTTCCAGAAGCAGAAGCAACGTCGGGCAGCTGATAAGAGCCCAGAAGATTAGCGGGGTTATCTTGTCGGAGATACACAATGAGCTGTGCACCAGGGACACTTCCATCAGGCATATCATGTTGTGTGATAGAAGGGTTGGGGGGAGTTGAAGGGAGGGGGCGGTTGAAGGGAGAGTTGGGGGCCGCATGAAGGGTTTGTGTGGATGCCCGCGTGGGGGTGGAAAGGTCTCGAAGGGGGGGGGGGGCTGGTGTCAACTCACCGGTGCTTCCCAATGTAGGTCGTTGATCTTACGATACTGGAGGCCAGTCCTCCTGGTC
This sequence comes from Scyliorhinus torazame, assembly GCF_047496885.1. NCBI lineage: Eukaryota > Metazoa > Chordata > Chondrichthyes > Carcharhiniformes > Scyliorhinidae > Scyliorhinus > Scyliorhinus torazame. The sequence goes on from NC_092714.1 coordinate 211,891,591, forward strand.
ACACTCCCCGAGCTCACGCCTGCCACCACCTAGTCCAGGTGGCACTGGCCATCCTGTGGCTTACCCTCCGGGACCCTCGGGGGAACAGGACATCCCTCCTGGCCTCCACGCATTGAGGAGCCGCCCCAGGTCTGCATCCCTGAATCTTGGGGCCTGTCGTCTCAGCCCACAACCACAGTAAGTGCGTATGAAGCCTGGTCGGAATTTACTGTAAGGAACAGGGAAGGTCGCAAAGCATAACGGGAAAATGGACAATGCGAGATTCAGGCAGGCTCAGAGCCTGAATGTATATTTGTGAGCGAGGAATCCAGACGGTATTGAAACCCCCAACCAATTAGCATTTGATGGCCCATCCTTGCCAGACAAAGGACTGATCCTTGAGCGACCAATACAATCCCAGACATTTTGGCGCCACTCCCTGTACTCGGGAAGCGTAAACAACAGGATCAATGACCGCTTAGGACACGTCCAGCCATCAAGGCATCCCCCCCTTTATTGGTTTGAATCGAACACAGTGATCAAGAATTACCCAATTAGTGGTGTGTTAACACTGATGTGTTAGGCAGGTCGGTTCGGTGTGGACTGCACTTGATGCAGTGATGCGAGAAACAGACCTCTAACACTGTAGAAGATCCAACACAGTTTTATTGAACAATAGAACTAACATACATATTCAGCTGTGGGTCAACACTATACTGAACTGACTGGAGGCCTTGTACTAGCCTGACCAGACTTACTAGCTACCGCATGGTGTTTGCACTGTGCTAGCTCGTGGACTCTGACTGTCTCAGTGGCTGGGTCCAGAGAGAGCGGGAAACCTAGTGCCCTCTGGCTTTATAGTGGTGGTGTACTGTCTGGTGATTGGCTGCACTGTGCTGTGTGCTTACTGGTCATCCTGTGTGCCAATCACTGCCTGTCTGCACTTCATTATATACATGCATGGATATTATGACATCTCCCCCCCTTTTTAAAAAAAAATATTAAGGTGTGGATGCTTATAAATATATATATATATATATATATATGTGCCTGACTACATACAGAAAGATGTCTAGGCGAACGTATATACATAGGAAGTTTGCAATAGTGCAGATACATGGCAAACAAAACAATATTTACAGAGGTCCAATTGGTGAAGTCACAAAAATGTACAAAAGCTCGGTCTATAGATTTAGTCTTTGTGGTGGGCGACGAATTCTTGTTGATCGCCGCAGAGGCGGATTCGGAGCTGCCTGCGCTTGGAGAGGCGGGATCGCTGGCATCGCGGTGGGCGCATGGACCGGCAGGATTGCTGGTAGATCGGTGGCCTTGTGGTCGGGTACGTCCGGAGGCGGCATCGTAGACGGAGGGGCACGCCTGTCAGGTAGCGGGCTTGGAACTCTTTGCAGTGCCCGTCTGTTTCGCCGTAGCAGGGAGCCATCAGCCATGCGGACAAGGAATGATCTTGGGGCCACTTGTTTGAGCACAACAGCTGTGGCTGACCAGCCGCCCTCAGGCAACTGTCCACGAACATGATCAGTGGGGCCAGCTCGGGCAGATCCGTGGCATGGGCATCGTACGTGGCTTTCTGTTGGGCCCGTGACTGCTGCATTTTCTTTAGGACCGTGAGGTGGTCAAGGTCGGGAACGTGGATGGCTGGAATTGTGGTCCTCAGAGTGCGATTCATGAGCATCTGGGCTGGGGACAATCCAGTGGACAGTGGGGTCGCCCTATATGCCAGCATCGCCAGGTTAAAATCGGAGCCTGAAACTGCAGCTTTGCACAGCAGCTGCTTTACAATGTGAACCCCTTTTTCGGCCTTCCCGTTTGACTGCGGGTAATGGGGGCTGGAGGTAACGTGACGGAAGTTGTAGGACTGTGCGAAGTCAGACGATTCCTGGCTGTAAAAGCAGGGACCGTTGTCGCTCATTACCGTTAGCGGTATCCCATGCCTGGCGACCATTTCTTTGCAGGCTTTGATTACCGCCTTCGACGTGAGGTCGGACAGTTTCACTACTTCTGGGTAACTGGAGAGGTAGTCGACCAGGAGTACGTAGTCACGCACCTTGGCGTGGAAAAGGTCTACACCGACTTTGGACCACGGAGAGGTCACAATCTCGTGCTGCTGTAACGTTTCTTTGGGTTGAGCTGGCTGAAACTTCTGACAGGTAGGGCAATTGAGGATTGTGTCAGCAATGTCCTGGCTGATGCCCGGCCAATAGACCGCCTCCCGAGCTCTGCGTTGGCATTTCTCGACCGCAAGGTGACCCTCATGGAGTTGGCCCAGCACTATAGCCCGCATGCTCTGAGGAATTACGATTCTGTCGAGTTTCAGAAGGATTCCATCCACCACCGTCAGGTCGTCTTTTACGTTATAGAACTGGGGACATTGTCCCTTCTGCCAGCCATTGCTGAGGTGCTGCATCACGCACTGCAGCAGAGGATCCTTGGCTGTCTCCTCACAAATTTGGACCATCCGTTCGTCGGAGGCCAGAAGGTTCGAGGCACACAACTGCACTTGGGCTTCTATGTGGCAGATGAAGTCACATAGTGCGGTGTGGTAATGGACCTGGACAGGGCATCTGCAACGATCAGCTCTTTACCTGGCGTGTAGACCAGTACGAAGTCGTAGCGGCGTAGCTTTAGAAGAATACGCTGTAACCGAGGTGTCATGTCGTTTAAATCCTTCTGGATTATGTGGACTAGAGGACTGTGGTCCGTCTCTACTGTGAATTTCGGCAGGCCATAAACATAGTCGTGGAACTTAACTATCCCTGTTAGGAGGCCCAGACAATCCTTCTCAATCTGAGCGTACCATTGCTCAGTGGGCGTCATGGCCCTGGAGGCATACGCTACTGGAGCCCAGGACGCAGAGTCATCCCACTGAAGGAGCACCGCCCCAATGCCGTCCTGGCTTGCATCAGTTGATATCTTGGTTTCCTTGGTTGGGTCGAAGAATGCTAGGACCGGGGCTGTCGTGAGTTTCGCTTTCAGCTCGCGCCATTCCTCTTCATGCGTGGGCAGCCACTGGAATTCCGTCGGCTTTTTGACGAGATGGCGGAGGGCCGTGGTGTGGGATGCCATATTGGGAATGAATTTCCCGAGGAAATTGACCATTCCGAGAAGGCGGAGGACCGCCTTTCTGTTTTCCGGGGTCTTCATGGCGTTGATCGCTGAGACCTTGTCGACGTCTGGCCGTACGCCCTGCTTCGAGATGTGGTCACCTAGGAATTTGATCTCCGATTGACCAAATGAGCACTTGGCCCTATTGAGCTGAAGACCATGTTCATGGATTCTTTGGAATACCGCCTTGAGGCGAGCGATGTGTTCCTGGGGTGCTGTGGACCAGATAATTACATCGTAAACGTACACTCGCACCCCCTCGATGCCCTCCGTCATCTGCTCCATGATGCGATGAAATACTTCGGAGGTAGATATGATGCCAAAAGGCATCCGTTTGTAGCAGTAACGACCAAACGGGGTGTTGAACGTGCACAATTTGCGACTGGACGCAGCCAGTTGTATTTGCCAAAAAACCTTGGAGGCATCGAGCTTAGTGAAGAATTTGGCATGAGCCACCTCACTGGTCAACTTTTCTCGTTTTGGTATCGGGTAATGCTCCCTCATGATGTTGCAGTTTAGATCCTTAGGGTCAATGCAAATGCGAAGCTCCCCTGACGGCTTCTTGACGTAGACCATGGAGCTGACCCAGTCTGTGGGCTCTGTGACCTTTGATATGATGCCCTGGTCTTGGAGGTCCTGTAATTGCTTCTTCAGACGATCCTTGAGGGGCGCCGGCACCCGGCAAGGTGCATGAATTACAGGGGTGGCGTTCGGCTTCAGCAGGATTTTGTATCGGTATGGGAGCGTGCCCATTCCATCAAACACGCTGTGGTACTGCGTGATGATGTCATCTATGTTGGCTTGCAAGTTTCCATCGGGCGAGGCCATCGCCGGTGATGATGACATGGTGTGGACGCGTTGAACAAGGTTCAGGAGCTTGCAGCCATGAGCACCGAGCAGAGATGCTCATTCAGGCCCGACAATTTCAAACCGCAACGTCGCCTTGATCGCCTTATTGGATACCCCCAGTTGACACGAGCCACTGGCAGCTATGGCGTTGCCATTGTCGTCAAGGAGCTGCCAGGCCGGTGGAAGAATGCTTGGTTTGGCGCAGATGGTGTCGAGGTTGTATTTCGAGATGAGGTTCGCCGATGCTCCGGTGTCCAGTTTGAACCGGATGTTCACTGTGAGGAGAGCAGACCAATCGTTGTCGGGATCCACACTGAGGATCGAGAGGCGCTGCGTAGGTGTGGTGGAAGGCAGCGCTTGTGTAGTTATGATGCCCACCTGAGGCTGACTTGAGGCACTCAACATTCGGGTCCGTTGAGCTGTCGGGATCATAATCTGGCATGCCTTGTTGTATTGAGCGGACACTTCTGCGCCACAGCTGGGATCGCTGGCTGCTGAGCGGTGGAGCAGATCTGCAAAGGGCTGCGTAGTGGCCAAGCTTGCCACACTGTAGACACCGGCGTCCTTTTGCCGGACATTGCCGCTTTAAATGGGCAGAGCCACAATTCGGACACGTCATGACGTCGACGTCAGCGTGTTCCGTGCGCCATCGCGCTTGCGCAATGCGGTCGTTTGACATACGCGCCTGCACAGTCGAGTTGTCGGGCTCGTCGTCCACTCGGTCGTGGCGCGCATGCCCAGGGACCCAGGAAAAGCGTACGAAACGGCCACTCTCCTCGATGCTCAGGCCCTGCATTTGTGCAATGGCCTGCATCCGTTCCACCTCGTGGGAGGCCAGCTTCGCAGTTTCTGCCACCCTGATGTGGGAGTAACGATTCGTAGCATGCTCATGGACATCGCACGTCTCGATAGCGACAGAGAGGGTCAACTGTTTGACTTTCAGGAGCTGCTGCCGAAGGGAGTCGGAGTGGACCCCGAAAACGATCTGATCCCGGATCATGGAATCAGCCATCGAGTCATAGTTACATGACTGTGCTAGGATGCGGAGATAGGTGACGAAGGACTGAAAAGGTTCATCCTTACCCTGAAGCCTCTGCTGGAAAATGTACCATTCAAAGCTCTGATTCACCTCAATGTCACAGTGGCTGGCAAACTTCAGCAGGACTGTTGTGAATTTTGTTTTGTCTTCGCCGTCAGCGAACGTGAGGGAGTTGTAGATGTGGATGGCGTGGTCCCCCGCGGTGGAGAGAAATAGCGCAATCTTCCTGGCATCCGATGCTGCTTCGAGGTCGGAGGCCTCGATGTACCAGAGGACATTTTGCTTGAAGAGCTTCCAATTTGTGCCGAGGTTGCTGGAGTTGCGGAGCTGCGGAGGAGGCTGGATGTTTTCCATGTCACCGGATGGCTACTTGCTGGTCAATGCTGATTCACTCGAGGTAGGTCCGTCAATTTTCAGTATCACTCCGTGGTACCATAATGTGTTAGGCAGGTCGGTTCGGTGTGGACTGCACTTGATGCAGCGATGCGAGAAACAGATCTCTAACACTGGAAGATCCAACACGGTTTTATTGAACAATAGAACTAACATACATATTTAACTGTGGGTCGTCACTATACCGAACTGACTGGAGACCTTGTACTAGCCTGACCAGACTTACTAGCTACCAAATGGTGTTTGCACTGTGCTAGCTCGTGGACTCTGACTGTCTCAGTGGCTGGGTCCAGAGAGAGCGGGAAACCTAGTGCCCTCTGGCTTTATAGTGGTGGTGTACTGTCTGGTGATTAGCTGCACTGTGCTGTGTGCTTACTGGTCATCCTGTGTGTCAATCACTGCCTGTCTGCACTTCATTATGTACATGCGTGGATATTATGACAGGGTCCAAACTGAAGGACCGCCCAAAAGAACGCGAAAATCCCCACGGATAAAAAGAGAGACCACCATGTGTTCGGCCTCTCTTGGACCTGGTACTCCAGCAACGTCTACTTCCAAGTGCAGCACCACCAGAAGCAAGCTCAAGTTCTACGCCCGCTACCAGACGGTGAGCCTAGCTGAGCAGCAGTTACTTCCACAAACCCGATAGACCCAGAATCGAACAATGGCCACTGTTCCTCTGATCTAAGCCGGGTGCCTGAAGTTAAGTACAGGTTGTCATAGTTGATAGGTATAGTTTAACTAGTAGTGTTTATGTTGCATGATTAATTGTGTGTGTAAATAAAATACCCTTGACCTTGAACTAACTAACTCTTTGGCTCTTTGATCGATACCCGGTTGAACCTTGTTGTGGTTATGGTATCATTTGATGCTTGGTGACTCTGAGCAATATAATATTGATATGTAAAGGAAGAAGAGCAACCTCATTGATTGCCATATTTACAGTAGGTAAAAAAGGCAACAAGAGGAAAAAGATAGCAACCAGAAAGAAGGCATTGTCCTATTAACAAGCAGTTTTACTCCGGTAATGAGCGAGTTGGTTGCAGAATCCTTCAATTGTGCTGTATTGGACAGTGACTGCACATCTACTGTGTATGGAATTGGCTGGTTAAAATGTTACCTGGACTCTTTGAATGCTGAAAATCGTAACAAGGTTAAAGAATTTGAAAGCTCCACAAGTTTCAGGTTTGGGGATGATAATACTCTGAAGTCGCTGATAAGAGTGGTGATCCCTTGCAATATTGCCGGAGTGAATCATTTCATTAGCATGGATGTTGTGAGAAAGGTATCAAATGAGATACCTTTGCTTCTGAGCAGACCATCGATGAAGAAAGCACACATGAAACTGGATATACAGGATAAGGCAACAGTTTTTGGAAAGACGGTGGACTTACAATTTACACAGTTGGGACACTAATGTATTCCATTACTGACAAATAATTTTTCAGGTGCAGTTGTTCAGGATGTGTTATTGGCAGCTGGAAATGGGACTGTAGCAGATAAAAAGAATGTTGTATTAAAACTCCATAGGCAATTTGCGCATCCATCTCCTCGGAGGCTGATACATTCATTCAAGGATGCAAGGGTAAGGGATGAAGACTATACTAAGGTGATAGAACAGGTTAGTGATCGCTGTGAGGTTTGTAGGTAGTATAGAAGGACACCATCACGACCGATAGTAACCCTACCTTTAGCCAGGGATTTTAACAGCATTGTGGCCAGGGACTTTAAGATCTGAGATAAAGCTAACAATTTATTTACTTTGCATTTTGTAGATTTAGCAACCACATTTAGTCAATCAACCATTGTATGAAGTAAAGGAAAGAGAGTAATCCTGGATCAGATTGTGAAAAATGGATAGGGACAGGAATGGGGCCACCGGCCAAATTCCTTACAGACAACGGGGAGAATTTGCTATTGATGAGTTTAGGGATATGTGTGAAAATGTAAATATCACAGTTATGTATGGGGCTGCGGAAAGCCCATTTAGTAATGGTGTGTGTGAAAGAAACCATGCCGTAATAGATGACATGCTCTGGAAAAGTTTGGCAGATAGACCAAATTGCTAGTTAAATGCAGCCTTAGCATGGGTGGTGCATGCAAAGGGAAGGGAAGGGAAGGGACTACAATTAGCTCTGCCTTTGCTGAGCATTTAAATGCATTACATAGCAGTAGAAAAGCTTTTTTGGAAGCAGAAGTCTCTGAAAGAATTCGCAGAGCTTTAAGGCCATCAAATGTACATAATGTACGGCCATCAAATACCGTTTTTCAGCAAGGAGACATAGTTTACTGGAAGAGAGACAATTTTAATGAATGGAAAGGACCAGGGAAGATCATAGGCATAGATGGCAAAACAATTATTTTGCAACATGGCAATCAGACTGTTAGGGTACATTCATCAAGGATTAAGAGTACAGATTACAAATTTTCAAATTTAGACAGAGCAGACAGACATGATGAGGAACCAGGGTCATCTGGTATGCATGTGTTACAGAGCTATGAGGACCAGTGAACTGATATTGATAGGGTTTCCGTAGAAGAACACAATATATTTGATGAATTAGAACATGCCATTTTTCCGAAAGGACAACTGCCAAAAGTTGGTACAAAAGTGACATACTTGCCTGAAGGGTCTAGTCAATGGAAGCGGGGAAGGCCACTGGAAAGTATAAACACTGGTTGAATGTACAGCATTCAGGGGAAGGTGTCAAGACAATGGATTGGGAACACAAAGTTCAAAAGTGGAGGGCACAGAAACGCAGTGCCAGTTCAGATAGTACATCAGATAGTGAACAGGGTCACAGCAAAAGGTAAAGAACTATTGAAAGGATATCCCACAGCAGAAGGGAAAGATCAAGCAGTAGCAGTACAGAACGAGGTACCAGGTGGGATAGGGGACGTAGTTTGTCAATGTCTCAGAACATGGGTAGGACTACGAATGCTACTAGGAGTAGAAGCCCACATACACGTATTTGGTGGCCTCCAATAAATTAGATGAAAAAGTTATCAAAGATGCTAAACAGCAAGAACTGCATAGTTGGAGTGAATTTGGGGTATACAGGGAAGTACCGGATAGGGGACAAAGAGCTCTATCCCACAGATGGATTTGTTCTTCCGGGTGGAACTTATAAGGCAAAGGCCAGGCTTGTGGCAAGGGGATTTGAAGAAAACTTAGAAGATCAGGATTTAAGGGTAGATTCACCTACAGCAGGAACGGTTATTTTAAAGATCTTCTTGGCTCTATTGGCCACAAAGGCATAGGAATGCACATCTATAGGTATAAAAGTTGCCTTTATGCAGGGGCATCAACTTCAGATAGACATTTTTCTCCGTCCTCCTAAAGAATCAGCTAATACAGAATGTGTACTCTGGAAATTGAACAAATGTGTCTATGGATTAAATGATGCGTCTAGAGTCTGGTATTTTTCGGTAAGGTCAATTTTATTAAAGTTAGGCTGTTGCCAGTTGAAAGCAGATCTGGCAATGTTTTACTGGCACCATAAGGGAAATCTTTCTGGCATCTTTATGATGCATGTCGATAATTTTTGTGAGGTGGGACTAGTGATTTCGAAGCTCTTGTAATCTCTGGGTTGAGGAAATAATTCAGGGTTGGAAGTCAGGCTTCCGGTGCATTTAAATATATTGGGCTGGAAATCGGACAGACTAAGTTATGGGCAACTTTACGTCAGGAATCTTATTTGGAGTGCATCAGCCCAATAGCAATTAGTCGTGGTCGGGTATCACAAAAAGACGCAGTGGTTTAAAAGAGAACTGCAAAGTTTAATTGGGCAACTGAATAGGTTAGCTAGACAGACTAGACCAGGCGTTAGTTTTGATGTCTAAGAGTTGAGTACAAAAATGAATGATCCTAAAGTGGAAGACATAATGAGAGCAAATAAAGCGTTGGTCAAACTAAAAATGCAGGAGTGTGTTTTGAGATTCCCGGTTTTAGGTGATCTTAGGCACTTGAAACTCATGGTTTATAGTGATGCGTCCTATGCAAATGTATGCAATGTGGTTTCAAGTGCAGGAGGTTTTATAATATTCCTTTTGGGGAACAATGGTAAATGTTGCCCTCTTGGGTGGGAAACAAAGAAAATAAGGAGACTGGTCAAAAGCGCTTTGGCTGCTGAAACTTAAAGCCGTGTAGAGGCGGTGGATATGTCCTTTTATATATCTCAGATATTGACAGACGTTTTGGGGATAAGGGGATTTGGGTAACATACCCATTGAGTGTCACATTGACAATAAATCCCTGTGGAAAAATGTGCATTCCCCAAAAAGTGTCAATGAGAAAAGGTTAAGGATAGACATTGCAAGTTTGAAGCAGATGTTGGGCAGAGGGAAGATAGCAAAGATTAAATGGGTGGACAGTAGCTATCAATTGTCTGGCTATTTAACGAAAAGAGGGGCTAGTACACAGATACTTTTGGATATTGTTAATGAAGGGCGCATGTTTCTGTGACTTTGTTTTTTTTCCCCTTAAGGTGTGGGGGGGGGGGAGGGGGGAATTGCGTGTGTTTTTGAGTTTCTTGAAATGTTGTTTTCACCAATTTTTTTTTTCTCAAGGAAGGGGAGACTGTTAAGGAATGGGTTAAGAAACATTCCAATCAGATGTCTCATTGATGCAATAATTGACACTGATATGTAAAGAGGCTACAGGTGACCTTTGGAGCATGTGATGCGATGATAGAGTTTGGTACAGAGTGTGTTCAAGGAAAAATAAAGGTGTTTGGGAAAAAAAGCAGAGCTCTTGACTCTTTACTCGATGGCAGCCAGAGGCTAACACCAATGCAATTATATTTAGATTTTTGTATCATCCCTCAACATATTTCTGATTCCTGTACTTCTTGTTTGACTTGCTTAATTAATTAAACAAGTGAAGGACCTAAGATGTACTGGGGCAAAATGTTCACAGTGATGTGTTGCTAAAAACCCAAAGTTAAAATGGAGGTGGTTACGAAAACTGTGGCTCGGGACACAGTGCTGCCACTTCAACACTCACACCCACAGTTCATGGTGGATAGCCAGCAGAAAATCATGAGTACAAAGTCATCTTGATTGGCCTGCGTAGAGTTTCTCCTGGCTGAGTTTAGACTTGGATTAAACTAAAAATAGTTCTACTTGAACCTAGCTTATCAACAAACTCACCATCCAGGCTCACCACATGAAAGTCCCTCCTTGGGTGGGGCACATTGGTGTCTGCGGAACTGTAACCCAGTCTGGAGTCAACATCTTCAGCAATAGACAGGAGGGGAAAATTCAGTAGAAAGAAAAGCAATACATTTATCCAGCAGGATAACTCAAACCAACACACTGCAGAGCCCATACGCAGATGTAATGAGAAAGCAGAATCCAGCCCAGACTGTCACATCTGGAGCAGGATTCTCCGTCGGCGGGATCCTCCTCTTTGCAGGCAGCGCACTCACACCCGCAAATTTTCCGACAGCGTGGGTGTGGCCTCAATGCCAGCTGCCGGGACGGAGGAGCCGGCTGCCGGGACGGAGGAGCCAGTTGCCGGGACGGCACTGGCTCTGCGCCAGAGACGGAGAATCCCCCCCTGATTTCTGCATCAGGACTATTTTTCTGCATACAGTGGGATGGTGCAGATTAAAATGACTGCATTCATATTGGTTTCATGATTTTCTTAATTGTAGATGCTTGGGCAGAAGGGAACACTATATTCCCTCAGACACTTTGGATGTCACATTAAAATACCACACATTAGCCCCAAAACTCCTGGTTTGGAGAAGGCTGTAACTCTTCAGTTGCAGCTGATGGGGTCAGAATCTTTGATGGTTCTGACTGGGTTTTAATTGTAGTAGCGCCCAGCACAATTTCTGTGGCGGTTCAAGGGAATTTGAAAAAGCGACCACTCTTCCGATGGGAAATGACAAAGAGGTTAGATGCTGAAGTGATGTTGCCTAAATCTCAGCATTTTTGTCATCCCATCATTCATTGAGAACGTGCAACGCCATTGTAAGGGTGCATTGACCAAGACCTATTCAGGCGGCATGGTGGCTCAGTAGTTAGCACTGCTGCCTCACAGCGCCAGGGACCCAGATTTGATTCCGGCCTTGTCAGTGTGAAGTTTACACTTTCTCCCCGTGCCTGCGTGGGATCCCTCCGGGTGCTCCGGTTTCCTCCCACAGTCCAAAGATATGCAGGTTAGGTGGATTGGCTTTGCTAAATTGCCCTTTAAGAGGCCAGGGATGTGCAGGTTAGGTTATGGAGATAGGGCGGAGTGAGTAAGGGAGTGGGCCTAGGTGGGGTGCTCTTTCAGAGGGTCGGTGGGGACTTGAAGGGCCGAATGGCCTTCTTCTGCACTGTAGGGATTCTATGATCACAGGGCAGATTTTGGTTAATGTGACACTGCTGAAACCGGTTATAGAGAAAGTTTGCTGATATCTTGAGATTAGTTGTTTAACTCAGGAAGGTTGTCTTTACCTTCTATTTCAAAGTGATTATTAGTGCCTGAGGGATTACACTTTTAAAAAATTCTTTAATGGGATGTGGGCATTGCTTGCTCGGCCAGTGTTTGTTCATTACCCATCGCTAATTGCCTTTGAGGGGGCAGTTAACGTTCGACTACATTGCTGTGGATCTGGAGTCACATGTAGGCCAGACCAGGTAAGGATGGCAAATTTCCTTCCCTAAAGGATGTTAGTGAACCAGGTGGGTTTTTACAACAATCGATAATGGTTTCAGGTTCATCATTAGACTTTTAATTCCAAAGTTTTAATATTCAAATTTCACCCTCTGCCATGGTGGGATTCGAACCTGAGTCCCCAGAGCATTACCTTGGGTCTCTGGATTATTAGTCCAGTGACAATGTCAGTACACCACTGCCCACTTTGTAGGATCCATATGCTGGAGGAAGATGAGCATCAGACAGTTGTGAAGGAAGTCACATTAATCAGACTGCATAACAGGAAAACTCAGAGCTCCATGCCTACCGACCGAGCAGGATGTATGGGCCCTGGTGCACCTGCCCGAGTCATTTTCCAGCAGTTCTGTTTCTGGTGGCTGTGTAACAGTTCTAAAGCTTTGGAGGAGCTGTATTCACTGATGCAGCCAGATATACAACCAAGGTCTGCTACAGGTACAGCACTGACTGGCAGAGAATGTGATCACAGATGCTCACTTTTATCCTCCAGCCTTTTATCCACTTTTATGCTGCAGAGAGCTATCAGAAACCGTTGCTTGATCAGTTAATTTACTGTGCACTCCTCTGTCAGGCAAATCACCAATGTTCTCTTTGACTTGATTTCCCAATTCAGAGGCGTTCACATTTTTCAGAACCTTAAAAGGATAGATTTTCCTTCATCCAAAGATATATCAGTCTAATGGGGTAATGAACCTAATGCTTACATTTTTCAAGCAGCTACAATTCTCTCCCAGCCCAGATTGCATTTGGCACATGGCACTCTCAAAAGTGGAAACAAAGTGCTTGATTAAATCCATCTTAAACATTTGATGGGGAAAGCTTAAGAGATGCAGTCTGTTAAAGGCAAGTTACTCCATAGCCAGGTAGAAGTTGTTTAGCCTTTGTAAGAGCTGTTTGAAACAAAATAAATGGCTTGCAAAACCCACCCGAATTGTCGGCATAATGCAGAGTGTGTTAGCAAGTGATGGAGTGATGAAACACCCAAACCCCTGATTAATGGTTGCCAATGTGGCAGCGCTGCTGCTTGAGGTAGATGTGAGGAAGGTTGCCTTGTTTGGCACTCTGAGGCACTCTCCCCATAGGATAGCACTGCATAATTTCTGGTAATGCAAAAACATTGAGAGCGGTATGTTAACTGCCATGGGCATTATTGTTCCTGCAGTGTAGGTTGGCTGTGGCATCTTTGCAGCAGATGGTGTAGATCTGTAATTGGATCCATGCTGACCCAGAACCTGTGGAGTTAATTCTTGGTTTTTGTTTTGCATTTGGACCTGATTGCATAATGGTGATTGTAGGCAGCCTGACTCTGGTGCCAGCTAATCTCTCCCTCATCTCGTACCAGTACAATCATGAAATACTTTTCATTTCAAAACTAAACAGCATGATTAATTTTACCTTAATTTACAATTTGGATCGGTCTCTGCACTTAGATACTCCATTTGTATTCCATACGTTTGTTTGCTTGGGCTTTTCCGTGTGCACTGCCGTTTTATCTCATTATATTCTGCTGGAATCTTGTGAATGCTTTAAGCGTGATGAATTAGCAGATATTTAGGTGAATTTCCCTACTCGGCGTTCTGAGCAGAGGGTGGCACTCAAAGGCACCTCAGATCCAGAAATTGTTGGCCTACATTGAGGAAAGCTAGATGCAAGAACTAAGAATTAAAAGAGCAGGTTGGATGTTGCCTGCTTCATGGAGAGCAGGGCCAAATCTTCTTCTGGGCATGGGAAAACCTGCCCTGTGCATTTTCAAGGTTCGCAAACTTCATACCCGACCTATGTATGACTTCATTCACCGTTTTCTTCTTTTCTCATTGGAGTTGGGTTCTCAGTGTGGTTTGTGAGCCACATCGGAGTGTGCGAGGAGTGTGGTTGCAGAGATAGGCTCCCAACATTGTTTAAAGGCCATCAAACCCTCACCTTCCACTCACCCCAATTCAGCCCATGCCACCTCAGATCACCCATGTCATCCTTTGCCATCTCTATGCCCCCATGTATTCTCCATAGCCACTCGCCTTGTATGCACTATGTAAGCCCTGAGATTCCATGCAATGTCAATGAAAGAAATTTACATTCCTTGGGGGAAAATAAACCTCTCACCACCTAATAAATGTCTCCTCTCATTGATTCTGAGAAAAAGTGCATTCTGCCATGTGATCCAATTAACTTGTGTTAACAAATGAAAAACCACATCAAAGGGGCAATGTTATTGCAACTTCTTGATACTGTCATTCATTTTCAGATGAATAGAACCCATTATCACCTGAAACTCAGTTAAGCATTGATCATGTTTACACCTGTTGAAACAATAGGCTGGGAAATAAAGAACAGAAGGTGCTCATTACAATTTCATAGAAGAATGCCTGCCAATCATTGTAAGGAAGCAGATGGTTAGATTTTTTTAACTGTAGATTTTTTTTAAAGTGCCAAAATCAGTTTTTTTTTAAAATCAGCCAGACCCTCTTCAATCACGGTTTAAAAGATGGCAGCCCGACTGACAGATCATTTTGTAACATTTTTCACTGCATGCTGTTACTTTCTCCATTGAAAAAGCACTGTAATGCATGTGAACAGTAACATAAGGCAATATACAATGTAAGGGTCAATTTACCTTGGAAGGAAAGATCCTTTGTGATGCATTCATGCATTAAAAACATATCTGCATTACAATACAGTAAAAGGTGTGAAAACACTTTACATTAGCCTTTCAGAATGGTCCAGGCTGCTCAGCAGGCTTTCTATTTTCTTCACGAACTCTCATACCTGGCGTGTTTTAAAACCTTGCATTACCAGATAAAATGGCCTGTGGGAAGAGATCCAACTTTTGTCCCTTGTTCAAAATGGGGAACTTGACCTCAGCAGGGTGAGTATGCATTTTGCACACTAGGCACTCAAAAAGTTGAGAGGAAAATGGCATTGATTTGTCTACGAGGACGAAAATCAGATTTCCTCAAATGTACCTCCACATCCAGACTAAGATTTGGCCCCTGACTAGAATTCCCTAAGAACAAATCATGAGTGACTGAAGTAAGGATCAAGTAATCAGCACCAAGGGTAGTAAGAGCAGGTAGTATTGAGGCATGTTGAAGCAATCATCTAATTGCATCGTAGAGAGCAGTCAACAGTTTAGTGAGTGGGTGGAAAAGAGTGATAGCATGGTCCACACTTGGGGTTCTCCAATTCCCCTCCTGTTGAGTTAGCAGTGGGACAGGACTTGCACATACCTCCATGATTCCACTTCTAGGATGTTCAGGATTCTAAAAAGGGTCTCATGTTTTATGGGGGAGACAGGATGGTAACAGTAAAATCACTGGTGCTGGATGTATCACTACCAGGAAGGAGAAAAGCTGAGTTCTGCTGCAGCACTTAAAACAAGTATTAAAAAATTACAAGTAGGGCCAATTCTGAGGTAGTGTGTCCCTCACCGAAGGGCACAAGACAGAGATCCAACCTAATATTAGGTCAAGTTATTTTTCTGATGACTGTCTAAAAGAGGGATTAGGTTTCTTAAAAATGTAAATAAAAGGCTAGTGTCAGGTTTAGGCTCCTTCTATGAAACTAAATATTGTAGAGTGAGGCAAGCTGTAGGCCTACTCTGCTCTGAATTTTTCAGTGATCCTTGCGACCTAAGCTGAGGCTACCAAGAAAAGATACATTCTCAAACTTTAAAATGTTGTTTTGGAGCCAGGTGAAGCAAGAATGTTCTCGTAAAGGTATTTCAATCTCACTGTACATCCTGTAGGAATGATAAAGACATGACTTATCTCCTTACCTGCTGGGGCCTCTCAGTTTCATTATCTCGCTGAAAGGGATATTGATCTATTGCCAGGGGACCTCTGGAAAAAATAATGCATCGAGTTAACTAAAAATTACTGTGAAAAGTTGTATTATTTGCAACACAAGATTTTGAACAGGTGTTTACAAAGAGCCTGCACCTGAAAATCTGATAGCGGTGGAATGCAGACAAACGTGTGAGCAGTACGCGACCTTGCCAATCACATGCCTTTAATTCTGTGTTCTCTCATTGTAAATAAAATGGTATTGTATAACAAATACCAAAGAATGGCAATTGTATGAGAAATAAGTAGGAGGCAAGTTGCTGAAAGGTAGGGCAAGGGAGAGCACTGGTTGTTTCAGCTTTATCTGAATTGCTACACAATAAAACAATGATCATGCACTTTATTGTCATTTCTTCAAGCAGTCATGTAAGGTGTTCACATAGCTAACCCAGCTTGTGCATTTTTAAATCTGAGGACAGTATGTAGTGGAAGACGGCAGACGTTTAAATGAATATTCACTCACTGAGATCCACAGCTTTCGGCCATTGTCACCAACTTTAACATGGAATTTTAACTGTCCAAACTTTTCAGCCACTTAGGACGAATCAGAAAGTGCAAAGGGTTTTTGATGGGTGAAGAAATGTGTATTGTGTAGTAGTGAGTATGAAGCCAAAGAATTGGAAGATTGGGACTGGTCCATGGTGTAGAGGTGTTCAGAATATGTTGAGAATTCTCTGACTCCAGATTTAAGAGGCCCAGTTTTCAAAAGCACATAAATTTAACGTGCAGGTAATAGAGCTGGTTTCTGCGTATATTGTTATAAAATGGGTATAGTCACTTACCCATATTTGTAACACTAAACAGAGTGATGGTCCACAAGATTTCTGCCACAAAAAGTTGGCATGAAGAACATTTAAGGACATTGATCAATTCTAAAGTGTATGCCACTATTGTCCACTAGCTACTTTGAGGCTTCAGCCTTTTTTTGAGGCTCCCAAATGTTGATTGGGGCTCTTGGGCTATTATGACAATGACCCATAGTACATTGAACCTTTGCCTTGCAGCACGGTAGCACAGTGGTTAGCACAGTTGCTTCACAGCTCCAGGGGTCCCAGGTTCGATTCCCGGCTTGGGTCACTGTCTGTGCGGAGTCTGCATGTTGTCCCTGTGTCTGCGTGGGTTTCCTCCAGGTGCTCCGGTTTCCTCCCACAGTCCAAATAGGTGCAGGTTAGGTGGATTAGCCATGATAAAATGCCCTTAGTGTCCAAATAAAAAGGTTAGATGGGGTTACTGGGTTACGGGGATAGGGTGGAGGCGTGGGCATAGGTGGGGTGCTCTTTCCAAGGGCCGATGCAGACTCGATGGGCCAAATGGTCTCCTTCTGCACTGTAAACTCTATGATTCTATGATAAGAGGTTAGGCAGAGTGGTCACAAATGTTGTTCGCTCTTATGGTAATAATAGTACACATTATTTCTAAGACCCCTCCAATGCCATCATCTGAGATAACCTTACACCTGAGTTTGTCCCCACCCCCTTCACAATGCAAGAGAAAGGTCTGTTTCCATTTGCCAATCAGGGATAGCAGTTTCACCGAGTAAGAGTTCCCTTAGACCTCATTTCCAGTCACCCACTCTCCATTCCAGATCACTTGGGGATGTCTCATCAAAGTAGCAGAAAAGCAGCAAGAGTAAATAAGGTATAAGAGTAGCACGGTAGTAGAAAATCAGAGAATGCATATATTTATGGCTTTGGGAGAACTTTTTCTGGTTTGTAAATGTTATGTGTTCACCATAGAAATGGCAGGCACTTGGCCACATTGGGTGTTTACCATTTCTGGATGTTTGTAAAGAGCCTTGTGAGGTGTGGAACTTCCATCTATCCCATCAATGGAAAATTTAAAAAAGGGAAGGGATCCTAGCTGTTGGAGTGGCAGCCATATACACTGTGAGGTTGAGGTATATGGGCCTCCACAAGTGTTGTGTGTGGGCCATTAGTGTGCAGGACTGGAAAGCAGCCGAGATGCCCAATGAGAAACACTTATGGAGGACCATTTTCTCGAGGGGTAGCGGGGAACAACACTCTAGTTTGCCTGAATCTTTCTGGCCTTCCAATGCAAAAAGCTGCCCATAACTGAGTGTTGCAGACACGTACATTCAAAGATTCAGGATTATCTGCCGAGGGAGGCACTAAAGCTTGAGGCAACCACCACAGAAGCTCAGTGGGGAAAGGTCACAGTCTAAAGCCTTTCCCCATAGTACAAAGAGGATCTGCAATCTGTATAAATTCTTTTGGAGCGGTGTGGACCAGAGAACGTTTGACATGAAAAGTGAATGCAAATTGTAAATGTAACATATAAAACTGAATTTAGAAGACACTTCAAAGTGCAGCACATTGTGGAGGTGAGAAGCTTGAGAAATTGCACCTCCCACCCCCAATCCAGCCACAACCCTTAGCCCACCACATCTCTTGTTCTTAGGGTTGTTACATTTTTGCTGCAATCTTTCCCAGCTACAGTACAATATCCAACACATTTCCCTCTCTTAGTTCCAATGAAAAGTCAAACGGACTCGAAATGTTAACTCTCTTTCTCTTTCTTGTGATAATGTTGCCAGACATGTTGAGTTTTTCCAGCATTCTCGGTTTTTGTTTCAGATTGTAGCATCCGCAGTATTTTGCTTATTTAAGCATTTAATTTCTCCTCCAGGAATGCCTACCTTGAAGAAGTACTGCTTTTCTCTCTGACTGGATTTCTGCCTGTCTTCTTTGCCATGTTCACCTTCATTACTTTCCATTTCCCTCTTGGTGTTTGACAAGGACGTTTACCAAAACACGCTTCCACAGCTACATTTCTTTCTCCAGCGACTGTTTCCATCTCCAACGCACAGCACGTGGATTCCAACTGATGTTCCGTCCCTCATGCTTCGAATCCACCCAGGTTACAGGTATCTCCAGAATGTGCACTATTCCTCGGAGTGCTGTTCCCGCTACTTCCTGAGATTCACACTCAGTGCCACGTGTTGCCATTTGTACACACCCGACCCCTTCTCCAGCAGCAGTGCTCACTACCCTCTCTCAAAGCTGTCCTTGGCCGTGGTTTCCATTTCATTTTTCATTTCATCTTATGCCTTAACAAGAAACTTTTTCTCTTCCTTTCAGGTGTTAAGGATCACAAGCTCCAACAACTTACTGACACCAATGTCCTTCTGGGACTCTCCACACCTTCCCGTCCCTCTGACCTCCTTCTTCTAATCCCATCCCTTGTTGTGTACTCACTCTACCCTTCAACCTGGCCCTCTCTGATGCTGAATGTTCTGTACTCAACAGAGGATTCGGTTTCATCCCCTTCTCTCCTCACCTTAGTGGATTTGGTCTTAGCACGATGCTAAACTCTTCTTCCATCTCCTCCGTTTCTGTGCTCACTTCTTTGGATAGGAGCCTTCCCTCCCCTTAATAGATCCTTCACCCACCTCCAGCATTCCCCCTTTACCTGGACCCTATCCTCTGACCTTCTACTGCTCTTGATCTTTTCACTGAGAACTGTTGGCCGGACATCGGTCGTCTCATTTACTCTGCCCCTCTCTCACCCACTCTAACCTGTCTCCCTCTGAACCTGCTGCACTCCATTCCCTTATGTCCAACTCTGACCTTATGATTAAACCCGCTGACAAGAGTGGTGCCATTGTTCTCTGGTGCACTGACCTCTACCTTGCAGAGGCTGAGCACCAACTCTCTGACACTTCCTCCTACCTCCCCTAGACCATGACTCCACCACCAAATGTCAAGCCATTATTTCCAGGACTATCACTGATCGCATCACCTCTGGAGATCTTCCCTTCACCGCCTCCAACATCCTCACAGTTGCCCCAACCCTGCACAGTCCGTTTCTTCCTCCTTTCCAAAATCCACAAACAGGACAGCCCTGGCAGACCCATCATATCAGCCGCTTTCTGCCCATTTGAACTCCTTTCTTCCTATCTAGACTGCATCCTCTCTCCCTTTGTCCAGTCACTTCCCACCCTACATTAGCGATTGCTCTGATGCCCTACAACTTAGCGACAATTTCCAGTTCCCTGACCCTAAACACCTACTCTCCACTATGGATGTCCAATCCCTCCACACCTCCATCCCCACAGGAGGACCGGGGGGTTCTCCGCTTCTTCCTTGTGCAGAGGCCCGAACGCTCTCCTCCGCCTGACTGCACTTGTTCTGTCACTCAATAATTTCTCCTTTAACTTGTCCCAATTCTTGCAAATAAAAGGTGTGCCATGGATGCCTGCAGGCCCCAGTTATGCCTGTCATTTTGTGGATTATGTGGAACACGCCTTGTTCCAGTCCTGCTCAGGCTTGCTCCCGCAACACTTCTTCAATTACATCGATGACTATATTGGTGCCGCTTCATGTTTTTGCTGGATCTCCATACATTACACAATTTTGCTTCCAATTTCCATCACTCCCTCACCTTCACATGGTATAACTCCGACACTTCCCTTCCCTCTCTTGACCTCTCCGTCTCTCACTCTCTTGACCTCTGTCCTCACCCCTTCCCTTCGCTCCCAGAACCATATGGTTCCCCCTTGTCCTTACTCTCCACTACACCAGCCTCCACATTCAAAGGATCATCCTCTGCCATTTCCACCAACTGCAGCATGATGTCACCACAAAACACATTTCCCTCCGTTAGCATTCCGCAGGGACCACTCCCTATGTGACACCCTGCTCCGCTCTTCCATCACGCCCAACTCTCCATCCCCTTGCCTCCCAACTCTCCACCCCCTTCCCTGGCCACCTTCCCTTGCAGTCGCAGAAGGTGAAACACCTGCCCCGTTGCCTTGCATATCCCTCACTGTTTTTGTCTCGAGGCAAAAACCCTCCTTTCTCCCCCTCCTCCTCTGGGCCATCTGTCTCTTGTTCTTAAGTTTGTTACATCGTGTTACAATCTCTCCCAGCTACAGTATAATATCCAGTACATTTTCTCTCTTTTAGTTCCGCTGAAGAATCAAATAGACTTGAAACGTTAACTTTGTTTTCTCTCCCTGTCTGCTGACAGACCTGCTGAGTTTTCCCAGCATTCTCTGTTTTTGTTACAGGTAGGTGAGTATCTGGTCACTGGGTCACGGGACAGGCAAATATGCTCTAAACTACAGATTAACTCTGAATCTTCCGAGCCTACTTAACACACGGTGTTGACTTAGTCAAAAGAGATACTGAAATAGGTTTGTTGTAAGAGTAGATTCAATATGTAGTACATTCGTAATCATGAACAGAGATTTTTTTTTAAATAAATGTTTTATTGGGTTTTTGATCAAAGTATATTTACCGTTATGTACACAGAATAAGAAATATATATATACATATATAGAAGAGAAGGGCACACCCAAACATACCCCAAAAAAAGGTAATAATAAAAAATAAAATAAAAAATAAAATAGAATAACTGGTAGGGTATTGTGCACCAGCTCGACAGCAGCAACTCTGTACAACAGGCAAAATTATTCACAACACATAAGGGGGGGGGGGCGTGGAAGGTGTCATGATATTCAAACACACATCACAACACACACATCATGATAGGCAGACCAACAGACCAATTAGCACACATAAGGTTGATAGGGTTGTGAAGAAGGCCGATGGAGTGTTGGCCTTTATTGGTAGAGGGATTGAGTTCCGGAGTCAGGAGGTCATGTTGCAGCTGTACAGAACTCTGGTACGGCCGCATTTGGAGTATTGCGTACAGTTCTGGTCATCGCATTATAGGAAGGACGTGGAGGCTTTGGAGCGGGTGCAGAGGAGATTTACCAGGATGTTGCCTGGTATGGAGGGAAAATCTTATGAGGAAAGGCTGATGGACTTGAGGTTGTTTTCGTTGGAGAGAAGAAGGTTAAGAGGAGACTTAATAGATGCATACAAAATGATCAGGGGGTTAGATAGGGTGGACAGTGAGAGCCTTCTCCCGCGGATGGAAATGGCTGGCACGAGAGGACATAGCTTTAAACTGAGGGGTAATAGATATAGGACAGAGGTCAGAGGTAGGTTCTTTACGCAAAGAGTAGTGAGGCCATGGAATGCCCTACCTGCTACAGTAGTGAACTCGCCAACATTGAGGGCATTTAAAAGTTTATTGGATAAGCATATGGATGATAATGGCATAGTGTAGGTTAGATGGCTTTTGTTTCGGTGCAACATCGTGGGCCGAAGGGCCTGTACTGCGCTGTATCGTTCTATGTTCTATGTTCTATAACACGACAGCCAATCACAGACAAGAGCAGACACAGTATAAGACAAGAAACACGACACCTCCTGGTCAGTCCATCTGGAGACAGGACAAGGCCAGGACCTCATTAACAAGACACTTACACCGTCACCACGTGCTGAGCACCAAGTCAGATGTGTAAATAACTAGTTGGAATAAAACTGCGTTGTACCAATCGCAACCGTGTTGGTTTGTCTGTACCTCAGAGCACCCAACACCACATGGTACCAGTGAGTGAATCGATACTTACCGGCAAATCTGCCATCCTGAGCCATGGACACCCACAACAAACCGCAGCCGTTGCAAGTCGCTGGGAACCTGGGCACCAATTGGAAGCTCTTCCTGCAGCGATTCGAACTGTTCATGCGAGCCAATGAAAAACAGGGCACCTCGAACGAAACAAAGATTGCCATGCTCCTCACTCCCGCAGGTCAGCACGCCATCGATGTATACAACTCCTTGGTGTTCGCGGAAGGCGAGAACAAATCTAAATATGACACGGTCCTCCTCAAGCTCGACCAGCACTTCAACGTTGAGATCAATGAAAGCTTTGAGAGGTATATCTTTCAGCAGCGCCTAAAAGGTAAGGATGAGCTCTTTCAGTCCTTCCTGATGCACCTCCGCATACTCGCGCAGTCCTGCGGTTACGGCACCACCTCAGAGTCCATGATCCGGGACCAGATCGTTTTTGGCGTTGCCTCCAGTGGCCTACGCCAGCAGCTTCTAAAAATTAAAGGCCTGACCTTAGCATCTGCAGTTGAAGCCTGTGTCCTGCATGAAAATGCGACCAGCCGCTATGCCCAATTTCAGGCCACCGAATCGGCACGGAGGGTGTCCCAAGCAATCGAATCGGCAAGCCAGGCTGCCCACGAGGCCGAACGCATCTAGGCAATCGTGTTTCTCCCAGCCCGCGGCCCGGACGAGGGCGGCCGTTTCGCGCGCTTTTTGAGGCCTCCCGCGTTTGTGCGCGCCTAAACCTACGGCAACACTGAGGGACGTGCTGCGCAGGCGCGCCCGACGCAAGACCGAACTGCGCATGCGCAGTGGCGTAACGAACGCCATGACATCATGACGTGCGGCAACTGTGGAGCTGCACATTTAAAAGGGCAATGTCCTGCAAAAACCCGACAATGCCTACGCTGTGGCAAGATGGGCCACTACGCTGCCTACTGTCAAGCGGCTCAACCTGTGGATCTTCCACACCTCCCAGACAACCTCGCAGACACGTGCGGACCATCCAGCCTCCACATCATGACATCCAAACCGACGACACAGATGACCAAGACGCCTTCCAGGTTGCGGTCATTGATGTGAACCGGGTCAACACCATCAATCCGGCCGATGAATGGAGTGCCACCCTGACGGTCAACCGATCGCCGATCACTTTCCGCCTGGACACTGGCGCCTCCGCCAACCTCATAGCATGGTCAGCATTCTATGCCATGAAGGTCAGACCACCAATCCAGCCATCCCGGTGCAAGATGGTCGACTACAACAGGAACGTTATCTCGGCCATGGGATCCTGCCAGCTCCAGGTGACACACAAAACACACACGGCCACACTCTCGTTCGAGATAGTTGGCTCATCGAAGGACTCCCTGCTGGGTGCACAGGCATGTAAGGCTCTCCACCTTGTGCAACAAATTCTCTCTCTCTCTCCAGACGGCACGTCTGACTTCCCGGATGCAGAGTTCAACGCACAGCTCCAATCGCTCCTCGCCCACAACCAGGAGGCATTCAAAGGCATGTGAACACTGCCATACACCTACAGAATTTGCCTCAAACCGGATGCCATCCCGGTCGTTCACGCACCTCGCAGGGTTCCTGCGCCACTTAAAGACCGCCTCAAGCTGCAGCTGCAGGATCTCCAGGACCAAGGGGTCCTATCCAGGGTCACGGAGCCCACGCCATGGGTCAGCTCCATGGTGTGTGTTAAGAAGCCCTCTGGCGAGCTCCGCATCTGTATAGGCCCCAAAGACCTCAATAATAACATTATGTGGGAACATTATCCCATACCCAAATGGGAGGAGATCACCAGTGAAATGGCTCAAGCGAAGATATTCACGAAACTGGATGCTTCTAAAGGATTTTGGCAGATCCAACTGGACCCGTCCAGCCGAAAGCTATGTACCTTCAACACCCCTTTCGGCAGACGGATGCCATTTGGCATCATCTCGGCATCCGAGGTCTTCCACAGAATCATGGAGCAGATGATGGAAGGCATCGAAGGGGTGCGCGTATATGTGGACGATGTCATCATCTGGTCCACCACACCGCAGGAGCACATACATCGTCTCCAACGCGTTTTTGCCCGCATACCGGAAAACGTCCTGCGCCTCAACCGAGCCAAGTGCGCCTTTGGCCAGACCGAATTGAAGTTCCTGGGGGACCATATCTCCCGGTCAGGGGTCCGTCCGGATGCAGACAAGGGGAGCGCCATCACAGCCATGCCGCAGCCGGCCGACAAGAAGGCTGTCCTACGCTTCCTTGGCATGGTCAACTTCCTAGGGAAATTCATTCCCAAACTTGCCTCCCACACAACGACTCTGCGCCACCTCGTCAAAAAATCTACAGAGTTCCAGTGGCAACACACACACCAGCTGGAATGGGAGGAGCTCAAACGCAAACTGACCACGGCACCAGTGTTGGCGTTCTTCGACACGTCTCGTCCCACCAAAATCTCAACTGATGCCAGCCAATCCGGCAATGGAGCAGTGCTCCTGCAGAGGGATGACACGTCGTCATGGGCCCCGGTTGCCTATGCATCGCGGGCTATGACCCCCACAGAGCAGCGCTACGCGCAAATCGAAAAAGAATGCTTGGGCTTGCTAACCGGTTTAGACAAGTTCCACGATTACGTCTATGGTCTTCCACGGTTCACGGTCGAAACTGACCACCGCCCCTGGTCAGCATAATAAACAAGGACCTGAACGAGATGACCCCTCGCCTCCAGCGCATCCTACTTAAACTCAGCAGGTACGACTTCCAACTGGTCTACACTCCAGGGAAGGACCTCATCGTGGCGGATGCCCTATCCAGAGCAGTGAGCACGCCGCCAGATGCGGAGGGGTTCGTATGTCAGGTCGAGGCACAGGTGGCCTTGACAGCGGCAAATCTGCCGGCTGACGACTCCAGTCTGGCCCGCATCCGCCGAGAGACAGCGGCCGACCCCCTTTTACAGCGAGTGATGCGCCACATGACGGGAGGATGGCTCAAAGAGCAGTGCCCGCAGTTCTATAATGTACGAGACGACCTAGCCATCATTGATGGGATCCTTCTGAAGCTGGACCGGATTGTGATTCCGCACAGTATGCGCCAGCTGGTTCTCGATCAAATACACAAAGGCCACTTGGGGGTCGAGAAGTGCAGACGGAGGGCCCGAGAGGCGGTATACTGGCCGGGCATCAGTGACAATATTGCCAACATGGTGCTCAACTGCATAACCTGCCAAAGGTTTCCCCCTGGGCGAAAGTGGGTGTCGCGCTATTTCATGCGCTTGGCATGGACTATGTTATCATAGTGGACTACTTCTCCAATTACCCAGAAGTCATACGCCTGCACGATCTGACGTCGTCTGCTGTCATCAGGGCCTGCAAAGACACCTTTGCTCGCCAAGGCATTCCAATGACTGTCATGTCGGACAATGGGCCCTGTTTTGCCAGTCAGGAATGGTCATCCTTTGCGGCCTCGTATGGCTTCACACACGTGACGTCCAGCCCTCTGCATCCCCAGTCCAATGGAAAGGCGGAGAAGGGCGTTCACATTGCCAAGCGGCTCCTCTGCAAGGCTGCTGCCGCCGGATCGGACTTTTTTTTTTTTTTATTAAATATTTTATTGAAAATTTTTGGTCAACCAACACAGTACATTGTGCATCCTTTACACAATATCATAACAACACAAATAACAATGACCTATTTTATAAACAAAAAAAGAATAAATAATAAATAACAAAAATGAAAACTAGCCCTAATTGGCAACTGCCTTGTCACAAGTAACACTCTCCAAAAATATAATTTAACAGTCCAATATATAATTATCTGTAGCAACGACCTATACATACTATACAGTATATATTAACAACCCTGAGAGTCCTTCTGGTTCCTCCCCCCCCCCCCCCCCCCCCGGATCCTGGGCTGCTGCTGCTGCCTTCTTTTTCCCATTCCGTCTATCTTTCTGCGAGGTATTCGACGAACGGTTGCCACCGCCTGGTGAACCCTTGAGCCGACCCCCTTAGGACGAACTTAATCCGCTCTAGCTTTATAAACCCCGCCATGTCATTTATCCAGGTCTCCACCCCCGGGGGCTTGGCTTCTTTCCACATTAGCAATATCCTGTGCCGGGCTACTAGGGACGCAAAGGCCAAAACATCGGCCTCTCTCGCCTCCTGCACTCCCGGCTCTTGTGCAACCACAAATATAGCCAACCCCCAGCTTGGTTCGACCCGGACTCCTACTACTTTTGAAAGCACCTTTGTCACCCCCATCCAAAACCTCTGTAGTGCCGGGCATGACCAAAACATATGGGTATGATTCGCTGGGCTTCTCGAGCACCTCGCACACCTATCCTCCACCCCAAAAAATTTACTGAGCCGTGCTCCAGTCATGTGTGCCCTGTGTAATACCTTAAACTGAATCAGGCTTAGCCTGGCACACGAGGACGACGAGTTTACCCTGCTTAGGGCATCTGCCCACAGCCCCTCCTCAATCTCCTCCCCCAGCTCTTCTTCCCATTTCCCTTTTAGTTCATCTACCATAGTCTCCCCTTTGTCCCTCATTTCCCTATATATATCTGACACCTTACCATCCCCCACCCATGTCTTTGAGATCACTCTGTCCTGCACCTCTTGTGTCGGGAGCTGCGGGAATTCCCTCACCTGTTGCCTCGCAAAAGCCCTCAGTTGCATATACCTGAATGCATTCCCTTGGGGCAACCCATATTTCTCGGTCAGCGCTCCCAGACTCGCGAACTTCCCATCCACAAACAGATCTTTCAGTTGCGTTATTCCTGCTCTTTGCCACATTCCATATCCCCCATCCATTCCCCCCGGGGCAAACCTATGGTTGTTTCTTATCGGGGACCCCCCCAAGGCTCCAGTCTTTCCCCTATGCCGTCTCCACTGTCCCCAAATCTTCAGTGTAGCCACCACCACCGGGCTTGTGGTGTAGTTCCTCGGTGAGAACGGCAATGGGGCTGTCACCATAGCCTGTAGGCTAGTCCCCCTACAGGATGCCCTCTCTAATCTCTTCCACGCCGCTCCCTCCTCCTCTCCCATCCACTTACTCACCATTGAAATATTAGCGGCCCAATAATACTCACTTAGGCTCGGTAGTGCCAGCCCCCCCCTATCCCTGCTACGCTGTAAGAATCCCTTCCTCACTCTCGGGGTCTTCCCGGCCCACACAAAACCCATGATGCTCTTTTCAATCCTTTTAAAAAAAGCCTTCGTGATCACCACCGGGAGGCACTGAAACACAAAGAGGAATCTCGGGAGGACCACCATCTTAACCGCCTGCACCCTCCCTGCCATTGACAGGGATACCATATCCCATCTCTTGAAATCCTCCTCCATCTGTTCCACCAACCGCGTTAAATTTAACCTGTGCAATGTGCCCCAATTCTTAGCTATCTGGATCCCCAGGTAACGAAAGTCCCTTGTTACCTTCCTCAGCGGTAGGTCCTCTATTTCTCTACTCTGCTCCCCTGGATGCACCACAAACAACTCACTTTTCCCCATGTTCAATTTATACCCTGAAAAATCCCCAAACTCCCCAAGTATCCGCATTATTTCTGGCATCCCCTCCGCCGGGTCCGCCACGTATAGTAGCAAATCGTCCGCATACAAAGATACCCGGTGCTCTTCTCCTCCCCTAAGTACTCCCCTCCACTTCTTGGAACCCCTCAACGCTATCGCCAGGGGCTCAATCGCCAGTGTCGGATCGGACTTTTACCTCGCCCTGCTGGCCTATCGCTCGGCCCCACTAGCCACGGGTCTCTCGCCAGCACAGCTGCTGATGGGTCGCGCCCTCCATCCTGGCACCAACAATATACCATGCTCCGATACTGCATAGGATGCAACTGCTAGATCGCCAGAAGAGATCGTACGACACAAGGGCAACTGATCTTCCCTCCCTGGCCCCTGGAGACAACGTCCGCATTCACCTACCAGACGGTGGCTGGTCAGCACCTGCCGAAGTTCTCCGACGCGTGGCTCCCCGCTCGTTCCTGGTACGCATGCCGGATGGATCCGTGCATAGGCGCAATCGCCGAGCCCTTCGCCTACTTCCACGCTCGCAACGGAACCATACACAGGCGCCGTGTCCTCCACTGGTTCCTGATAGCGACTTCGTGGAGCTGCCATATACCATGCCCCTTCTATCGCCGTCCGTGGCCAGACTCGCACCTCAGCCGGTGGTTCTCGACCCACCCTTGAGACGGTCAACCCGAATTCGTCGCCCACCTACTAGACTGGACTTATGAGTCTGTTCACACGTCAAATTTTAGCAACTACTGTATTGTAACATGTCACTGTTTTATCGTTCCAGGCCTCGTTTGATCGGTCCAAATTTCAACGTTCTTCTTCTTTTGTTACGGTACAACCTCGTTAGCATGTCACACCTGACATCGCCCCTTGTATATAGTTACGCCACATGTACATGCTGTAAATATCACGCACACACACCTTTAGCTGCACTCAGGACACATTTATATTTATAACCATGTAGGCACATAATCTTGTAAAAAAGGGGGATGTCATGATATTCAAACACACATCACAACACACACATCATGATAGACAGACCAACAGACCAATTAGCACACATAACATGACAGCCAATCACAGACAAGAGCAGACACAGTACAAGACAAGAAACACGACACCTCCTGGTCAGTCCATCTGGAGACAGGACAAGGCCAGGACCTCATTAACAAGACACTCACACATTCACCACGTGCTGAGCACCAAGTCAGATGTGTAAATAACTAGTTGGAATAAAACTGCGTTGTACCAATCGCAACCGTGTTGGTTTATCTGTACCTCAGAGCACCCAACACCACAGAAGGGAGGGGGGAACTGGGGAGGTAATTATACCTTTGGGTGCCGGAGAAACAATTACAGTGGGCAATACTCAAATGGGTTTGGTGTTGGTGTTGTCACTTGCTTCTCCCGGACGGATCTCGCTGCCGTTGTCGACTCGCGCTCACCGCCGCTTCAGTCGTTCCTCCCGTCTTTCGCCTGTATTCTCCTTGTTCTCTCTTCCTGGAGATGCCAAGGTTGTTATCGTATCCCATGCCCTTCTTCCGGCTGTCATTTCCCTGCCTCCCCCCACGCCCCCCCCCCCCCCCCCCCCAGGTTCTCCCCTCTTGTTCCCTGTCCCGTCCCTCTCCCCCCCGCCTCCCCCCCTCCTCTGGTTCGCCTCTCTTTCCACTTAGGTTTAGCTGTCCACCCCCCATCCCAGTCTATCTCTCCCTCTCATGCTTTGGCTACTTTCCCCTGTTTCTTGGCTCCCTGGCTAATCTTCTGCTTGTTCGTTGGCCGCAAACAGGTCCCGGAACAATTGGGTGAATGGCTCCCACGTTCTGTGGAAGCCGTCGTCTGACCCTCGGATGGCGAATTTGATTTTCTCCATTTGGAGAGATTCCGAGAGGTCGGACAGCCAGTCTGCAGCTTTGGGTGGTGCTGCTGACTGCCAGCCGAACAGGATTCTACGGCGGACGATCAGGGAGGCAAAGGCAAGGGCGTCTGCCCTCCTCCCCAGAAATAGATCTGGCTGGTCTGAAACCCCGAAGACCGCCACTTTCGGGCATGGCTCCTCCCTCACCACCTTGGACATTGCCTCGGAGAAGGCTGTCCAGTACCCCACAAGTCTGGGGCAAGACCAGAACATGTGGGCGTGGTTGGCCGGGCCTCCTTGGCACCATTGACATCTGTCCTCCACCTCTGGGAAGAACCTACTCATATGAGTTCTTGTTAAGTGGGCTCTATGTACCACCTTTAGCTGCGTCAGGCTGAGCCTTGCGCAAGTGGAGGTGGAGTTGACCCTATGCAGTGCTTCGCTCCAGAGGCCCCACCCTATTTCAATCCCCAGGTCCTCCTCCCATTTCTTTCTTCTTGCATCCAGTACGGTGTCGGCCCTCTCTACCTGTCGGTCATACATGTCACTACAGTTTCCTCTGTCTAGTATGCTTGCGACCAGTAACTCTTCTAGTAGTGTCTGTCGTGGTGGTTGTGGGTACATCCTTGTCTCCTTTCGTAGGAAGTTTTTAAGTTGTAGATACCTTAGCTCGTTCCCCCTGGCTAGCTGGAATTTCTCTGTCAGTTCGTCCAGTGTTGCGATCCTGCCGGCCGTGTATAGGTCCCTGACTGTCAGTGTCCCTCCGTCCTGCTCCCGCCTTTTGAAGGTGGCGTCAGTCAGTGCTGGTGTGAACCTATGGTTGTTGCAGATGGGAGCTTTGTCCGACATTTTGGTCTGGCCAAATTGCTGCCATAGTTGGTTCCAGGATTGGAAGGTGGCTATCACCACTAGGCTGCTGGAGTGTTCTTTGGGTGGGGATGGGAGAGCTGCCATGGCAAGGGCCCGGAGGGAGGTCCCCAAGCAGGAGGCCTCTTCCGCCAGCACTGATTCGGCTTCTGGCTCCTTGATCTATCCCCTTATTTCGCTTGGCCGTCGCCGCCCAGTGGTAGAATTGTAGGTTTGGGAGGGCTAGCCCCCCCTGGATTTTGTTTTTTGTAAGACCTTCTTTGGGATCCTAGCATTCTTCTCCCCCCCCCCCTCCCCCCCCCCTCCCCCCCCCCCGCCCCCTACCCCTACCATACAAACACTGTGATTAGTTTGTCCAGCGCTTTGAAAAAGGCCTTGGGGATGTAGATCGGAATGGATCCAAGTAGGAAGAGGTACCTGGGCAGTACGTTCATTTTGATCATCTGGACTCTCCCCGCAAGGGAGAATGGGAGTGTGTTCCATCTTTGCAGGTCCTTTTTGACTTCCTCCATCAGATTGGTGAGGTTCCATTTGTGGACTCCTTTCCAGTCATGGGCTATTTGGATCCCCAGGTAGCGGAATTTGTGTTGGGGTTGTTTAAGCGGCAGTCCCGTTAGGGCTGCCCCACCTACTTGTGGGTGTACCGGGAAGATCTCGCTTTTGCTCATGTTGAGTTTGTAGCCCGAGAAGGCACCAAACTCTTTCAGGAGCACAATGATTCCGTCCATGCTGCTTTGTGGGTCCAAAATGTTGAGGAGCTGGTCATCTGCAGAGATTCTGTGCTCTCTGCCGCTCCTTCGGATCCCCCTCCAGCTTTTTGCTGCTCTGAGCACGATTGCTAGAGGTTCGATCGCTAGAGCAAACAGCAGCGGGACAGTGGGCATCCTTGTCTGGTGCCACTGTGCAGCTGGAAGTATCGGGAGTTACTGTTATTGGTCAGTACGCTCGCCATGGGAGTGTTGTGTAGGAGCTTTACCCAGGAGGTGAACCCTGTTCCAAGCCCAAACCGCTCCAGTACCTCTATGAGGTATTTCCATTCGACTCTGTCGAAGGCCTTTTCTGCGTCTAGAGAGACGATCACCTCTGGTATTCTCTCCCCGGAGGGGGTCATTATCACGTTCAGCAGGTGCCTGATGTTTGAGGTAAGCTGTCTACCTTTGACAAAGCCCGTCTGGTCCTCTGCGACCACTTCAGGTACACAGTCTTCTAGCCTTTTGGCTAGGATTTTGTCCAGTATTTTGGCATCTGCATTCAGCAGTGAGATGGGTCTGTATGACCCACATTCCATTGGGTCTTTGTCTTTCTGAGGTATCAGCGAGATTGAGGCCTGTGCTAGCGTGGGTGGCAGTGTGCCCCTAGCTAGCGAGTCTGTGAACATCGCCCGCAGTTGCAGGGCCACTGCTGTTGCAAATGTTTTGCAGAAGTCCGCCGGGAACCCGTCTGGTCCCGGCGCCTTCCCCGCCTGCATGGAGCTAATGCTGTCCATGTGCTCTCCCAGCACAACTCTCCCAATGCTGGAGGTGCTTCCAAGCCCCGTTTTCTGCCCTCCTCCACGACTGGAATGTCCAGTCCATCAAGGAACTGTTTCATCCCGGACTCCCCCATTGGGGGCTCTGAGATGTACAGCCCTTGGTAGAAGGCCTTGAAGGTTTTGTTGATCTTTTCTGGTTCTGTTTCTAATGTGCCTCTGGTATCCCTGATTTGTGCAATTTCTCTGGTGGCTGCCTGCTTTCTCAGCTGGTGTGCCAACAGGCGGCTGGCCTTGTCCCTGTGTTCGTGTAGGGTCCCACGTGCCTGGCGGAGTTGGTGCACTGCTTTCCTGGTGGAGAGCAGATCTAAGTTCCTTTGTAGCTCTTTCCTCTCTGCCAGGAGCTCTACGGTCGGGGCCTCGGAGTATTTACGGTCTGCCTCCAGTATGGAGTTGACCAGCTGCTGCCTAACTGCCCTTTCCTCCCTATCTCTTTGCGCTTTAAAAGCGATGATTTCCCCTCTTAGTCGGGCCTTTAGCACTTCCCAGAACACCCGTTCTGGTTGTTCTCCGTGTACTCTGCTATTGCCCGCGATATTTTTTCGTTGAAGGACTTGTCAGCTAGTCGGGCGATGTCCAACCTCCATGTGGGGCGTTGGGCCCTGCCCGTCTCCAGCCTCACGTCCATGTAATGTGGAGCGTGGTCTGATATCACAAATGTGGAGTATTCCACTTTGTCTATCCCCGGAAGCACCGTTTTCCCCACCACAAAGAAGTCAATGCTGGTGTATACGTTGTGTACTAGAGAGAAGAAGGAGAACTCCTTCTCCCCTGGGTGGACGAACCTCCAGGGGTCCACCGCTCCCATCTGTTCCATAAAGTGACTGAGTTCCCTTGCCATGTTTGAGGTTTTTCTCGTTTTGGGGTTTGATCTGTCTGTCGTTGGATCCTGTACACAGTTGAAGTCCCCCCCCCCCATCCCCCCATGATTAGTCGGTGCGTCGCTATGCCAGGGATTTCTGCCATGGTCTTCTTGATGAAGCTCGTGTCGTCCCAGTTGGGTGCTACCTAGTACTACCGGTGCCCCATCCAGGGCCATGATGTACCGTCCCCCTGGGTCTGTAACCGTCTTTGTCGCCCTAAACATCGTCCTCTTGCTGATCAGTATTGCCACACCCCTGGCCCTTGTCCCATAGCAGGAATGGAAGGTTTGTCCCACCCAACCTTTTCTTACTCGCAGTCGGTCCTGCTCTCTCAGGTGTGTCTCTTGGAGGAATTCTATGTCAGCCCTCATATTTCTTAGGTGGGTGAGGACTCTGGATCTTTTCACTGGGCCGTTGAGTCCCCTTACGCTCCAGGTGACTATCCTGGTGGGGGGCTTCTGTCCCCTCGCTCCTGTGGGATTAACTATACTTACCTGGTGGACGGCCCCTGCCCTCCGGGGTTTCCCTTTGTCAGGGGGCCATCCAGGATGGCCGCTGTCACTGCTCTCTCCATGCAGCCGGGTCCCTGTGCTCCGGGGCTTCTCTTTGTCCAGGGGACACCTGACATGGCTGCCTACTGTGTGTCCGCCACACACAGGCTGTACTGGGTGGATGCTTGCAGTGATTCCTTGTTTCGAGCCCTTGGTTGTGGCACTTTGTAGCCCAATTCCTTTTCTAGCCCTGTTTGTCCCTCCTTCCCTGTGTCTCCCTCCCCCGGTCTCTCCCTTTCCCACACTTTTTCCCCCCTCTCCCGTATACACCTCCTTTGTCCCTCTTTCCCCAGTTCCTATCCCCGTTTGCTCTCCCACCTCTGTTAAGTAGTCCCCCCCACCCCCTGCCTGGCGCCTTCCCCCCTGTTGGGGGGGCGCTGCGGCCCTGCTTTGTTGCATGCCCCCCGACGCTAGCTTTCCTGCTAGTGCGGTGCCCACCCTCTCGGGAGTTACTGTCTCGCTTCTCCCCTGCCCGGCCTCTGCGGTTTTCTGCCCGCTCTTCCCCCATCCTACCCTGCACACCTCTTGTTTGCTCTCCCTTCTCCGCTACTCTCGTTCCCTTGTGCTGGAGCCTGGTCTCCCACCTGAAGCGGTCCCTCGGGCAGTGGGTTGCTTTTTGTTCAGGGTGCGCTCGCTGTGGCGGGGGTGGGGGCGGGGGGGCCTGCCGTTGCCTCACCCACCCCCATCGGCGTGTTGTTGACCCCTGTCAGGGGGCCCTTATTTCTACCCTAGCTGCTGGTTTTCCAGCCCGTGTTCCTCGACAAACGTGTTCTTCGGCGGGGGCTGTGAAGAAGTATTCCCTTTCTTGCTATGTGACCCAGAGTTTCGCTGGGTACAGCATCCCAAAACGCACTTCGTTCTTGTGAAGAGCTGCTTTCGCTCTATTGAATTTGGCCCGTCTCCTGGCTAGGTCTGCCTCAATGTCCTCGTAAATTCTAATGAAGTGTCCTTCCCATTTGCAGGCTCTGTTTTTCCTGGCCCAGCGTAGGATTGTTTCCCTATCTTGGTACCGGTGCTGTTTAGCTATAACTGCTCTCATGTGGTCCCCTGCCTTGGGCTTCAGGCGCGGCAACCGGTGTACTCTGTCCATTTCTGGTGCGTTGGGGAAAGTTTTCCTCCCCACTAAGTTGCCCAGCATCTTGGCCACGTATGCTGTGGGGTTTCTACCCTCGATCCTCTCTGGTAGGCCCACTATCCTGGCATTTTACCTTCTCAAGCGTTTTTCCTGATCGTCCACTCTACCCTTCAGGCTCCCCTGTGTTGTGCCAGTCTCGCCACCTCCTTCTCCAGGACCGTGATCCGGTCGCTCATGTCAGTCGTGGCTTTCTCCAGCCCCTTAATGGTCACCTCTTGGGCTTCCAGTTTCTCCTCTTGGGCTTCCAGTTTCTACTCTGCTCAGGGCATGCTGCACCTCCGCCAGGACCTTGACCATTGCTGCCTGCACTGCGGCCTCTATGTCCGCTCTGGCCTCTGCCTAATTTTCCTGCTGATGTTCCCTCAGCGCCTCGGCAAAGGCTGCCTTCCAGTCCCAGTTCCCCCCTGGCCCAGGGGAAAATGCTCCTGTCTGCCCAGTTCTTTTTGTTGCGATGAACCTTCCGTTCCATCGCTTTGTGCGCTGATTAGCTCGTCTGAACAGGCTCGCCCATTGCCCCGTCTGCTTTTGGTGCCCCTTCTCCCTCTGCTTTGGCTCCCTTCTGGCATTTTTTTCCCCCCTTTTTTTCCTCCCTTTTTTTTATGAACAGAGATTAACAGACTGGGAATCCCTCTTGGAACTTTACGAGTAAGCATTTACACAAGCATACCTCCCATGGACAATTGGCCTGCATTGTGAACCTTCCCAAAGTATGATTTACATCGCAAACTTCGGATCATTCTGACATGGTTACACCAATGGTTACTCAGAAAATGTTAAAAGAATTAAAACTTTTTTTTTTATTCGTTCATGGGGCGTGGATTCGCAGGCTGTGCCAGCATTTATTATCTATCCTTAGTTGTCCTTGAGGGGGGAGTTAAGAGCATTGCTGTGGTTCTGGAGTCACATGTAGGCCAGACCAGGTAAGGACAGCAGATTTCCTTCCCTAAAGGACATTAGTGAACCAGATTGTTTTTTACAACAATTGAAAATGGTTTCATGGTCATCATTACACTCTTAATTCCAGATTTTTGTACTGAATTCAAATTTCCCATTTGCAATGGTGCAATTTGAACCTGGGTCCCCAGAGCATAACACTGGGTCTCTGGTTTACTAGTCCAGTGACAATACCACTACGCCACGGCCTCCCCCAAACCTCTTATACGTTCTGGGTAACTGTTGTGAAGACTCAGACTGACACCCCCATGGGATTCTTGCACAATCCTCCACCCCCCCCCCCCCCTATTTACTTCAAAGATTTTGCCTTGGAATTCTCTCCAAATGTCACTCCAATTGGATGGCCCCAATAATAACCCACCTTACAGGGTTTCAATCTCATCTCCCAAGACTCTGGCACCTTGGGTTCCAAAGGCAGCACTCCAACTTAAAAGCAGAAATCCAGCACTTTAGCCTCCTGAGCAGAATACTACTGCTCTAAGGGAGTATCTTCACCCCAGCAATCCGCAGCACGGAGCCACCAACCTTCTGTTGCCTTCTTCAATCACCAGGGCTTCTCCTGAAACCTCTTCGATCACCAGGGCTTCTCCTGAAACCTCTTCGATCACCAAGGCTTCTCCTGAGCCCTTATCACTTAAATTCTGCCAACTGTAACCCATTGCTCTGCTTGGGGTCTCTTTTTTGCGCCGGCTTTACAAGTTCTTCACAAATACTTAACATCATAAACCTCTAAGAAATAACTTATCACATTGTATACAGATAACCTTTTCATGTTTTCCACAATTACACATATCATATTGTAATGTTACAGACGTTTAACCAAAACAAAAGCCAGTACATGATAAGCAGCATTTGCATGATTTAATCAAAATTATAGAACCTACCTTTTCTGTTATATTGGATTGGATTGGATTGGATTTATTTATTGTCACGTGTACCGAGGTACAGTGAAAAGTATTTTTCTGCGAGCAGCTCAACAGATCATTAAGTACATGAGAAGAAAAGGGAATTAAAAAAAATACATAATAGGGCAACACAACATATACAATGTAACTACAAAAGCACTGGCATCGGATGAAGCATACAGGTGTAGTGTTAATGAAATCAGTCCATAAGAGGGTCATTTAGGAGTCTGGTGACAGTGGGGAAGAAGCTGTTTTTGAGTCTGTTCCTGCGTGTTCTCAGACTTCTGTATCTCCTGCCCGATGGAAGAAGTTGGAAGAGTGAGTAAGCCGGGTGGGAGGGATCTTTGATTATACTGCCCGCTTTCCCCAGGCAGCAGGAGGTGTAGATGGAGTCAATGGATGGGAGGCAAGTTTGTGTGATGGACTGGGCGGTGTTCACAACTCTCTGAAGTTTCTTGCGGTCCTGGGCTGAGCAGTTGCCATACCAGGCTGTGATGCAGCCCGATAGGATGCTTTCTATGGTGCATCTGTAAAAGTTCGTAAGAGTCAATGTGGACATGCCGAATTTCCTTAGTTTCCTGAGGAAGTATAGGCGCTGTTGTGCTTTCTTGGTGGTAGCGTCGACGTGGGTGGACCAGGACAGATTTTTGGAGATGTGCTCCCCTAGGAATTTGAAACGGCTAACCATCTCCACCTCTGCCCCGTTGATGCTGACAGGGATGTGTACAGTACTTTGCTTCCTGAAGTCAATTACCAGCTCTTTAGTTTTGCTGGCATTGAGGGAGAGATTGTTGTCGCTACACCACTCCACTAGGTTCTCTATCTCCCTCCTGTATTCGGACTCATCGTTATTCGAGATCCGGCCCACTACGGTCGTATCGTCAGCAAACTTGTAGATGGAGTTGGAACCAAGTTTTGCCACGCAGTCGTGTGTGTACAGGGAGTAGAGTAGGGGGCTAAGTACGCAGCCTTGCTGGGCGCCGGTGTTTAGGACTATTGTGGAGGAGGTGTTGTTGTTCATTCTTACTGATAGTGGTCTGTTGGTCAGAAAATCGAGGATCCAGTTGCAGAGTGGGGAGCCAAGTCCTAGGTTTTGGAGCTTTAATATGAGCTTGGCTAGGATTATGGTGTTGAAGGCGGAGCTGTAGTCAATAAATAGGAGTCTAATGTAGGAGTCCTTGTTTTCAAGATGTTCTAGGGATGAGTGTAGAGCCAGGGAAATGGTGTCTGATGTGGACCGGTTGCAGTGGTATGCGAATTGCAGTGGATGAAGGCGTTCTGGGAGTATGGAGGTGATGCGCTTCATGATCAACCTCTCGAAGCACTTCATTACGACTGAAGTCAGGGCCACTGGTCGGTAGTCATTGAGGCACGTTGCCTGGTTCTTCTTTGGTACCGGTATGATGGTGGTCTTCTTGAAGCAGGTGGGGACCTCGGAGTGGAGTAGGGACAGGTTAAAGATGTCCGTGAATACCACTGCCAGCTGGTCCGCGCAGGCTCTGAGTGCACGACCAGGGATCCCGTCTGGGCCCGTCGCCTTCCGAGGGTTCACTTTCAGGAAGGCCAATCTGACTTTGGAAGCTGTGATGGTGGGTATGGGTGAATTATGGGCTGCTGGGGCACTCGCCAGCGGATTGTTGGTTACCTGATCGAACCGAGCATAGAATGCATTGAGTTCATCGGGGAGGGGTGCGCTGCTGCCAGAGATACTGTTCGGCTTTGCTTTGTAGCCCGTTATGTTGTTTAGTCCTTGCCACAACCGCCGAGCGTCTGTCTGTGACTCCAGCTTGGTTTGATATTCTCTCTTGGCATTCCGGATGGCTTTGCGGAGGTCGTACCTGGATTTCTTGAATAGGTCAGGGTCGTCTCCCTTGAACGCCTCAGATCTGTCCTTCAGTAGGGAGTCAATCTCGCGATTGAGCCATGGTTTCCGGTTGGGGAACGCACGTACTGCTTTCTTTGGCACGCAGTCGTCCACACATTTGCTGATGAAGTCTGTGACGGTGGTGGCATACTCATTTAAGTTGGTCACTGAGTTCTTAAATATGGACCAGTCCACTGTCTCTAAGCAGTCACGTAAGAGCTCTTCTGTCTCCTCGGACCAGCACTGCACAACCTTCTTAGCTGGATTCTCCCACTTGAGTTTCTGCTTGGATGCCGGGAGAAGGAGCACCGTCTTATGGTCTGATTTCCCAAAGTGCGGTCGGGGGATGGAACGGTAGGCGCCCTTGATTTTTGAGTAGCAGTGGTCAAGGGTGTTGTCACCCCTGGTGGGACAGGAGATGTGCTGGTGGAATTTTGGCAGTACACTCTTGAGGTTGGCCTTGTTGAAGTCTCCGGCCACGATGACCAAGGCCTTCGGGTGTTCTGTTTCGTAGTTGTTTATTATTGTGTATAGTTCGTCTAGCGCCTTCCTCGCTATTGCCTGGGGTGGGATGTAGACCGCTGTGATAATGGCTGAACTCACGTGGAAGATAATATGGGCGGCACTTCACGGTCAGGTATTCCAGGTCTGGGGAGCAGTAGGTCGCCAGAGTCGCCACATCCAAGCTCCAGGAGGAGTTGATGAGGAGGCAAACCCCTCCACCCTTCGCTTTGCCTGATGATGCCGTGCGGTCCGCCCGGTGAATTGAGAAGCCTTCAGGTTGTATGGCACAGTCCGGTGAGGCAGGGGTGAGCCATGTCTCTGTGAAACAGATCGCACAGCAGTCTCTTACTTCCCTCTGAAAGGTAAGTCTGGCGTTAAGTTCATCCAGCTTGTTTTCGATCGCTTGGACGTTTGCCAGGACTATGCTGGTGAGAGGGGTCTTGAAACCGCGTTGCTTCAGTCTAACCTGCAGACCGCCGCGTTTCCCTCGTTTCCTCGGTCGGCGGCTGCTGCTGGATGATCCTGGGATCCGTGGCCAATGTCAGCTCTTGTGGAAGGTAGTTGGTTGTGTCTGGCGGGGTCCAGGGCGCTGGCGGGGACCAGGGCGCTGTTTACATATCTGGGGTCGCGTCTGGCAGGGTCCCGGGCGCTGATTGAGGTAGAGGGATTGCTCGGGGGGCATGATTGCGATCTGGATGGGTCCCGGCGTTCTGTGGGCGCGGGAATACCTTGCAGCGCGTTCGGGTCCTCATGCGCGGTCTCCGCCGTTTCGGGGGTCCTGGGTTGTGGGCAGGGGCTTCCTGAGGCAGGTTGGGCTGGGTCCCGTGGTCTGTTCCCTCCCTGGGCGCTCCTGGGGTCGGATCTTGAAGTAGGCCCGGTCGAGCCTCCACGTGGATTTTCCTTTCTTCCATCACCAGGTAGGTCGGGTCGCTGGGCGGGCCTCTCCAGGTCGGGTCGCTGGGCGGGTCTCTGGGGGGTCACGTTGGGCCGGGTCTTGCCGTCAGGGGTCGGGTCGGGCGCTCCGGGGACTGGGCAAGGCGATCTGGGGGCTGGCGTCGGTAGTTAGGCCGGGTTTGGTGCTCCGAGGTCCGGGTCGGCTCCAAATCGAGGTTGGGGCTTCACTTCCGGTTTGGGCCCGATCTTCTTCCAGGTCGCGGAGGTCAGGTCGGGTCGGGTCAAAAGGTCTCCAAGTACCTCGGAGGATGTTCAAGCCTACAAGAGAAGATAAAAGATAAAAGATATCCTTTTAAACTCTGAGCAGAACACCAACGAGTACATTGTTTTATTTCAATCTTTTCATGGTCAACCAAAGGCAGTGAAGTTTTCCTCAGAAACATCTTGAACAGCTTGTATTTCTCTTTAGTACCACGGGCTTCAACCTTTCTGGTGTAACTGCAAATCAAGACTCTGGCAGTTTTCCAGTATCCATATATGGACACACATTCGTCATGCTGTATGATCCTAATGGCTTTCATGTGGGTTTCTCAATTTCAGAAGAACATGAAGTTTTTCTTACCTTTGATGGGCACATGCCTTCAATAGGTCCTTTAAAGTTTGTTATGGAAACTGTGCATGTCTGATTGACAACCAGCTTCAAAATTAATTTCATCACTCATTTCCTCCATCGTAGATTTTGTTGTTTCATAGTTTTGATCAACGCTCGGTGAATAAACCTGTGCCGACAGAGTTTTCCTCTCTTTACTCAAGCCATTTTCTACCTTATCCAAGAGATGTGTCTCAGCATTCTGTACATGTTCATATTATTCTCACTGACACCTGGAAAATGGGAACCTTCATTTCCACTTCTTTTACAATTTCATCCAAATCTGCGTTTACTCTCTTATTTTCCAAACTTTTCATTCAGCTCAGCAACTTCTCTGGTGAGCTCAGGTATCTTTATTTCAGAGTCAGCTATAGAACCATTAAACAAGTTTACCAACTTCACATGGACATTCGATTAATTTTGGAATCTTTCCTCCATGGTTACTAACTGAGACACACTTGCTGGACTCACAATTCACTTGCCAGACCCTCAATCGGCTTCTTGAGACCCTTATCTGCTTTTAAAGTCTGGATATGTTCTTCCTTACTGCACATCGCATCTTTTTTGTTCTCCAGGCTGCATCAGAGTTCAAGAATTTAATTGCTCTTTTCACAACAAAGTTCCAACAGTTAATCAGTCTTGGTTTTTAGTTCCGTATCCAACAAACTGTGCCGATTCATCAGCAATTCACCGTTTTTTCCACGATGCTTGATAGAAACTCTTGATACTTGAAAGTTCACCAAGTTTTGATTGAAAATCTATCTTTGTTGAATTTAATTCTACAAGTTTATCATTAGAAAATTCATCTTTCGTGGGTGAAAGTTGTTTCTTTACATTGACAAGTTTTTCCTTTAGTTGCTAATTATCGGTAATACATTTTGCGTGCTTGGCCACAATAGTTTGGGGGATTTTGGCAAGATCAGCAATGATAAAGCAACTGCTGCAGTAGTTGCCATGTTACTGACTACATTAGCCCAATTATTCCCCAATATGAAATCTACCCCTTCAATAGGTAAACTAGGAACAATGGCCAGAGTAACAATTCAATTTACTGAGGCTTTTCATAAATTGACTTTACACAAAGGGACAGGTTCATAAATCCCATGAATACCCCCTATTAATACTTCTCCTTTCATCAAACCATTTGGAACACAAATCATATCAGTCACCACCAATGACTGAACTGCCCCAGTGTCTGTCAAAATATTAATTTTATTATTTATTTTGTTGGTGGAGTACGGGAATACTTCTTCATTAGAGACAAAATTTCCAAAACCGCTAGTAAGCTGACCCACTTTAGAAGTATTCAAGGAAGGATCCTCCTGACTATCCTGAGCCATATTCCCCATACTAGTAGGTTCTGAGGGAACATGTTTCACCTATCACTGTTTTAACGCCCGTTTCATTTTTTAGACAGACGTTTGTAAAGACTCCTTAAATGTCCCTATTACTGTCACTGGTTTACCGTTCAGCTTCCAAAAATTGGCTTTGAGATGCCCCGTCTCATGACAATAAAAGAAAAGCGGGCAGCGCGGTAGCATAGTGGATAGCACAATTGCTTCACAGCTCCAGGGTCGATTCCGGCTTGGGTCACTGTCTGTGCGGAGTCTGCACGTCCTCCCCGTGTGTCGTGGGTTTCCTCCGGGTGCTCCGGTTTCCTCCCACAGTCCAAAGATGTGCAGGTTAGGTGGATTGGCCATGCTAAATTGCCCTTAGTGTCCAAAAGTGCCCTTAGTGTTGGATGGGGTTACTGGGTTATGGGGATAGGGTGGAGGTGTGGGCTTGGGTAGGGTGCTCTTTTCCAAGAGCCGGTGCAGACTCGATGGGCCGAATGGCCTCCTTCTGCACTGTAAATTCTATGATTCTATGAATACTGGTTTCTTTACATCACTTTTATTCTGTATACTGTAATTTCTATTGATCAGAAGAGCTTTTACCTTCTCCTGAAAGCTAGACTTTTTTCCATTCCTCCAGCTTCTCTGTTGGTTTCTGTATGACAACTTACTAACACAGCTGTCGGTGAGAAGTATATGCATCTGTCAGAGCTGCCGCCTATTTGACTTTAAATATCTGACACTATTCCAGGTAGGATTTACTTGTTATTTAGAATGCTTTCCCTGAATTCCTCCATAAGCATCATTTCCCTCACATTATCAAAAATTTGCTCTAACTTCAATGAGTAAAAGTATTGATCCCATATAATTTATTTTTTCTCG
This sequence comes from Scyliorhinus torazame, assembly GCF_047496885.1. Taxonomy (NCBI): domain Eukaryota; kingdom Metazoa; phylum Chordata; class Chondrichthyes; order Carcharhiniformes; family Scyliorhinidae; genus Scyliorhinus; species Scyliorhinus torazame. Next base: position 211,934,215 of record NC_092714.1, read on the forward strand.
AGTGAATTCCACAAATGTCTGATTGGGTTTCTTCTGTACTGCCCTAAACTTTAACTCGTAAGCATGGGGAACAAGCTCATCGGTGTTAAGTATTGCCTTTTTAACTGTTTCATAATCTGAAGGCTGTCCCGTTAAATGAATCGAACAAACATCCAAAGCTTTACCCATCATGCCACTTTGTAGCATAAGAGTCCATGAGTCCTTTGATCACTTAGATATTGTAGCAACTTTCTCAAATGACATAAAATATGTCTCAACTCCACCCTCCGTAAATTTAGACACGAGGCAAAGATTGTTGGTTAAATCAAATTTCCGAATGGGATCTCTTTGCTCATCCGAATTACTAGACTCTCTTTCACCCCATAAGCTAAGCTTTTCTTTTGCCTGTTCATGCTTTGAGTTATTTCTGTCTGTGAAACTTTCTTTCCTTTTCCTTATCTCTTACCTCCTTTGCTAACCTCTTTCTCTCTGGAGTTCAAGTTCAAACTTTCACATTTCATTTTCTTTTTCCAGTTTGTACATTTTAATTTTTCCTTTTTCTCCTTCTAACTCAAGCTGTTTAATCTGCAACTGAATTCTAGCTAATAAATTATTGTCTTGGTTTCCTTCTCCTTCAGATAGCCTCAACGACAGCCCACATAGCAGGATTTCAACCTCACCTCCAAAACTCCATTCCCCTGGATTCCAGAGTCTGTACCCCCAACACCAAATCACAAGCACAACTTCAGCCCTTCGGCCACATTGAGCTGAATACTACTGCTCCAAAGAGGTACTGTTTCCCCAATGGCTTGCAGCCACAGTGTTATCAATGTTCTGTTGACCTCTTCGATTGCTGGGGTTTCTTCTAAGCTGTCTTCAATCTTTAGGGCTTCTCCTGAATCTTCACCACTTAAAGTCTGCGAACCACAGTCCTTTTTCTGCTTGAAGCCTCTTTCTCTGCCCCTCTTTCTTTTTGGGTGGGACCTCGCCCTGTACGGGATTCTTCTGATTACAGCACTCCATTCCTGATCACATGACTGGGGTATTTTCCTCGAAACGTATTCTGATATTTATCCTTGTACCTGACAGGTGCTAGACAAATGAGAACTCTTGTTTTGCTCAGAAATTCTCAAATTGTTAGCCTCAAGCTGATAACTCAATTTACAATCTCAGACAATTATCAGCCTTTGTGATTAGAAATGAGTCATTCTCCATGGTGAACAATGGAATTTAAACCATATAAATTCTACATACAAGCAATGGTATAGCGGTATTGGCGCTGGACTAGTAATCCAGAGACCCAGGGTAATGCTCTGGAGACCTGGGTTCGCAGCAGGTCAGATGGTGGAATTTCAATTAAACGTTTAATGATGACCATGAAACCATTGTCAATTGTTGTAAAAATCCATCTGGTTCACTAATGTCCTTTAGAGAAGGAAATCTGTCATCCTTCTCCTGTTTTGGCCTACATGTGACTCCGGACCCACTAGCATTGTGGTTGACACTTAAATGCCCTCAGGGATGGGCAATAAATGCTGGCCCAGCTAGCGATGCCCACAACCCATGAACAAATAAAATTTAAATAAACTCACAACAGCACAAAACTATTCATTTCCCTACATCAGAATGTATGAGTCATGTGACATTCCATGTAGACACTACAGAACAGTGATACGTAAACCTGATACTTTGTAAGGGACAGCTTTTAATTATAAAGTATACATTACTTTCAGTAATTAACTAATGGTCCCTCATTATATATGTTTATGTGGAATCAGCTATCACAAATCCAGTAAAAGTTACTATCTGAATTAAAAAATACATTTTATTTATTTATTTAAACGCATTTTATTCAAACTTGTATCAAAGTAGGTTACAGCAAATGAACACCCCGGGAAACATTCTTCCCAACTATACAGTTTGTACAGAATTTTCTCCTTTTTCACCCCCCCTCCCCATCACCCCCCCCCCCCCCCTCCGCGCCCCCCCACCCGACAAACAGCTCCTCAAACACGGTCACAAACATCTCCCACCTTTTCTCAAACTCCCCTGCCCTTAACTCATACTTTATCTTCTCTAACCGCAGGAAGTCATACAGATCACCCAACCATGCTGTTACCCCGGTGGTGATGCCGACCGCCACTCCAGCAAAATTCGTCATCGTGCAATCAGAGAGGCAAAGGCCAAGACATCGGCCTTCCTCCTCTCCATGAGGTCCGGCTTCTCTGAAACCCCAAAAATCGCCACCAAAGGATCAGGTCCACTCCCTCCTCCACTATCCTGGGTAAGACTGCGAACACTCCCGCCCAGAATCTTCCCAATTTTTCACAACCGCAAAACATGTGCGCATAATTCGTTGGCCCCCGCCCACACCTCTCACACTCATCTACTACCCCCTGAAAGAACCCACTCATTCTCACCCGAGCCATATGCACCCTGTGCACCACCTTAAACTGTATCAGGCTCATCATTGCACAAGAGGAGGTCCCGTTTACCCTTCGCAGTGCCTCACTCCATACTCCCCAATTGATCTCCATTCCCAACTCCGCTTCCCGTTTCTCCTTGATCTTCACCACCTGCTCGCCTCCCTGCTCTCCCAGCCACTTATATATATCCCCAATTCTTTCCTCCCCTTCCATTCCGGAAGCAGCAGTCGCTCCAGCAGGGTATATCCCGGCAATCTAGGGAACCCCTTCCAGACCTTTCGTGCAAAACCCTAACCTGTAGATACCTGAACTCTCTACCCCTCGGCAGCTGTACCCTCTCCCTGAGCTCCTCCAGACTGGCGAACCCCTCCTCCAAATACAAATCCCTCACCTTGACCAGTCTCACTTCCCTCCACCTCCTGTATACACTATCCATCCCCCCCCCGGCTCAAACCCATGATTATCGCACAGCGGCGTAGCACCGACATCCCATCCACCCTAAAATGCCTCCTCAGCTGATTCCATATCTTCACCGTGGACTGCACCACTGGGCTCCCTGAATACCTACTCGGAACCGTTGGCAATGCTGCCTAAAAAATACATTTTAAGTGCTCTGACTGAAAATTGAAATGCTACGTTTTGACTATTACATCCAGAGATTCTAAAAATATGTCTACAAATATATATTTTAACCATAGCCTACAAAATACTACTGTTAATATTAGCAGATGTATGCTTACAAAATTCAGAATGACTTTCCTTTCTCTGTTATTTCAGCGAACATTCATCCGTAGTATACTAGGAGTCTACATTCATGGAATGAAACCAGTCAGCTAGCTCAACATGGCTCTGCTGGCAGTTCCCTAGAAATCCTAAACTTATCTTACTGCTCTGCTCCATAGCCCTATAACCTCTTCTCCTCCAAATGTGTATCCACTATGTCCTTAAAGCATACAATGGTAGAGGTGAGTTTACAGTTTATGGGGCCCCACGCTCACCTTTATTTCTGCACCCCGCAATCTCATCCCCCCCCCCCCTCCCCCTCTCCCCGGACCCAAAGGCAGAAGCCACAAAAGTACACAAATTGATCACTGCTTCTTAACTTGTCAAAACATGCCTGTATAAATAATTGATGAATTGAAATCCGAGCTTACCTCTTGTCAGAATGACGGTAAAGATGGCCAATCTTGCAATGTCAATCATGAGGCAAGTAAACGTGGAACTTGCTGATGAACAACACGATGGAAAAATTAGCCAATGCCATCACTGCAGCACAGGCCAGTGCAGGACAGAAAGGGCCAGTTCAGTACAGGAGTAAATCCAAACAACTCCAATCAACAACATGCATACACCGCCATTCAGTATATCTCACAGAGTCTCGTTCAGTCAAAAATAAAGGTTAACTTCCTTACTTCCTCTCACAAAATCAAAGAAATTATTGCCATTAATTCACATGAGTGGAGTGCCCAGTGAGTCCAATATCAGTGGTTTTGTCTGTTCTTTGTCGAAGACTTTCCGAAGGCCTGACTTGATAGCGATGGTGGTTTGAATGATCAGCATATGACCAGCTGCAGCCATTATTTCAGACCAATAACGGCCTATTTTGAAAAACAGAATTCAAACAAAAGATAACCATAAAATAAATGAAATGGGAAATAAGGGAATCAACAGTAAGGGCCCTTACACACTTAATCTTCAAAAATATTTGTGACTATACCCTCCCAGTAAAATTCATTAATTTCTTACTGCAACGGCATTTAGCATTCCTATCCAATCCAAACCTCTGCTGAAAAAAACGCAAAATAAATCAAGTTTCCTTCAGAGATTCACTTCTACTCTGCATTTGCACCTTTAATATGTCAGAAAAACACTGACAGTCTCAACGATGATTTTCTCTTTCTTTTTAAAGTGATTTCATTGTCTTTAGTTTCATCATAAAATAACTTCCTGAGCCTTGTTTGTTTTTCATCATCAGAGGGAACTATATTTGTTGTTAATTTTAGTGCCTCTGCTTCCATCAAGCTATTGTTATTTCGAACATCCATGTCAAAACTTTTAACGGGGCGGCATGTGGCACAGTGGTAGCACTGGGACTGCGGCGCTGAAGACCCGGGTTCGAATCCCGGCCCTGGGTTACTGTCCGTGTGGAGTTTGCACATTTTCCCCATGTCTGTTTGGGTTTCATCCCCACAATCCAAAGTTGTGCAGGTTAGGTAGATTGGCCATGCTAAATTGCCTCTTAATTGGAAAAAAAAATAATTGGGTACTCTAAATTTATTTTTAAAACACTTTTAACTGAGGCTAACAATTGTGCAGCATGCAATAAAGTTGTATCAACATTTTACAGTGATTTGCTGATGGCATTATTTCTTTGAAGTAATGGTTCTACAAAGCATCAAAGACAGCAACTATGTACTTTTCAATCTTCTCTGCTAAGAGTTTTGCTTCAGCTTTCACACGTAGTTTTTCTAAATTTGATGCAACTATGTCTAATAAGGTTTCCTTTATATCAGCAAAGCTGATTCTCAAAGCCAAAGCAACATCTGCAAGAGTGGATTACTGGGGTCACAAATTCCTTTGACTGTCAAATACTTTCCACTTGCCCACTCCCAAGTGTGATTGCAATACATTCCACCGATGCATGGAAAACAAAATAAAAAGGCATAAATGTTTAGAACAAAGTCAAAAAATGTACATCTCCCTCACAGAATTCAGCTGCAGTGTTGCAGATTACATTCAAGGAGTCAGTGGGACATGGGATGAATAATGTGCAAGGGCTTGCATTGTTCAGTCTTGCTTGTAGACCTGAGCATTTTCTTGCCAAACTTGCGGCATTGTCACTGTGGCATTATCAAAACTCTACCCATGACAATTTTTGATGTCCAAACCTAAATTTGCAGTGATTTCCAAAACAGTTCTCTCCAGACATTCAGAAGTGTGGGATTGAAGCTGGACAAAACAAAGAAAACGCTCTGGTCGCATATCTTAAAATTAATGTTATCTACTTGTGAAAATAAGTGATTTTCATTTACATTTCATTTGGACCGCATGACTCACATTTGCTGTTGAATCAACTATTATAAACATAGAACATACAGTGCAGGAGGCCATTCGGCCCATCGAGTCTGCACTGACCCACTTACACCCTCACTTCCACCCTATCCCCGTAACCCAATAACCTCTCCTAATCTTTTTGGTCATTAAGGGCAATTTATTATGGCCAATCCACCTAACCTGCACATCTTTGGACTGTGGGAGGAAACCGGAGCACCTGGAGGAAACCCACGCAGACACGGGGAGAATGTGCAGACTCCACACAGACTGTGACCCAGCAGGGAATCGAACCTGGGATCCTGGTGCTGTGAAACCACAGTGCTATCCACTAGTGCTACCGTGTTGGTAGATTTCTTCCCCCGTTCAACAAAAGAATCAGCAATATTTGTAGTTCCATTGATATTTAAGAGTTCACTTCGTGTTCAACTTTTTCATGCGATATGGTATCTCTGGAAATCAGAAATTCGAAGTCATCAGATAAGTCACCCATACTTTTGGATGAGGAATACTGTGCTGATGGTGCACTGTTCAGTACCCTGACCTTCTTGAAATAAAATGACAAACTGTCTTTTTGCCTGGCTTTATCTTCTTGCCTCGCCTTCAATTTTGTGTTTTAGACTGCCAGATTGATAGTGTCGCTTCATATTGCTAAAAGAGCTGATCTTGGTTCTAATGAAGTGTCTGAAAGAGCTGGTTTGCAGTCAATCCACACATTTTCATCAGCTTCAATTTAACATCTGCAAAAATTGGATTCATCTTTTAATCATGAAGCTGTGATTCTGGATTTCAAACAACACTCACAATATTCTTCTCCTGCCCATTCCTCCCTCACAAAAAAACTCCTGCCTCGTGGACCCCCAACCACATCACAACCTCTCCTTCCCTCCAAAATGCAACCCCGCCCTCACATTCCCTCCCCGCAAGTCTGCAACCCTGCCTATCCCCTTCACACATTCTCCTTCTCCCACACTCAACAATGAGCCTACCAACAGGCAAAAAGAAAAATCAGACTATTAAATTGCATTTTAACTTTCTTTGCTGCAGTGGAAGTAGCCCGAGTACCTTAAGTCTCTCCTGAGAAGTAGCACATTTCCTGGATTTGGCATCCAAATGGCCACTAATCATCTGATCTGTTTTGCATCTGAATAATACTGCAGTTGAATCCCTTTGTGACTATTTGTGTAATTGCACATGACTGTGCCTGTAGGGGGCACAGTAATGTAAATTCAGGCACCTGAATATCATAAACATGTACACTTGGATTTCTGGGATAATTCAGGAGAAAATGGCTTTAAAATGAATCCGTCACTATATCTTCCAAAGATTTTTATATCCACTTTACATTGGGTATGAACATGGTAACTGCATCAACAACCACCTAGCGATGTCATTGTCAGACCTGGTCAATTTCCGTGGTTGCATCTAAGTTAAATAGCACAGACATACGGCCAGGTCTGATCGCACAACCTAAAACGTAGCTCATCAATAGGGAAGGTGGGAAGTCTAATAGAGTATGAACTGATGTGAATTGGAAACAACATCTGAAAAGATTCAAAGTCAATGCAGCCTTTAAGGTTGCAGTGCCCCAAATTTACACAGCAGCTTCTATCTCCTCTTCAGGTGCATGAACTGGACTATTCCAGTAGACATATCATTTTAACCTGCTTATGCCCCATGAAAAGTCTTTCCTCTTGGATTGACTACATCTTTTCATCCTTTACTGTACCCGCTTACACCTTTGGATTTTCTGATGCACTCTTTCCTTCACGTTAATTAATCCAGTTTCCTGATCTTAACTCTCTATCTCCATTTCATTAGGATGTTCAGTTGCTCTACGCCTCTTGAATGACTTTCTGGACCTTCGCTACATTCTTGAACAGCGGCCCAATCAGTCTGAACCTCCCACCACCCTCCATAGCTGACTGAATTTAACCTCCCCTTCAACAGCTTTTCCTTTATCACCATTCACTCTCCTAATGAAAAGGTGCTGCTTTGGAAACCGCCATAGGTTTCAGCAATGCTTTCTTTGTAGGACATGTCGAGCATTCTTTGTTTCATTGTTACTCTATGGTGCTGCTTCTGGTTTTAGCCCTGGTTAGAAAAGGGTCATTATTTTAGTTTTTAACCTTCACATCTCTCTTCCCTCCATGTGGTCCATCCCCATCTCGTCACTTAATTGTCTTGACTTCTCTACTTCTATCACTGATAATACTGTCCAGTGAATGTTAATGGGGCTGGCTGCTCCAAAGCCTCAGCATCTTCTATCGAGTGGGTGGGATGGGTGCCGTCAACATAGAGACACTCAGTAAGTTAGAGAAGGACCCCCAAGAGGGCTCCTCCCTCCCCTGTTGCTGTTCCTCACCCCTAGGTCTCAGTACACCTTCCACCTTGTGATTAAGAAGCAGGTGTGCTGCCACCTGAGCCACAGTTGACAGTCCAAAAGTAAAGTTAAATTACATCTACTGGTAGTAGCATTCATGGAATTTACAGTGCTGAAGGAGACCATTCAGCCCATATTGTCTGCCCTTGGAAAGAGAACCCTGCTCAAGCCACGCCTCCACCCTATCCCCATAACCCCACTTAACCTTTTTGGACACTAAGGGCAATTTAGCACAGCCAATCCACCGAACCAGCACATCTTTGGACGTGTGGGAGGAAACCGGAGGACCGGAGGAAACCCACGCAGACACGGGGTGAACGTGCGGACTCCACACAGACAGTGTCCCAGCCATGAATCAAACCTGGGACCCTGGAGCTGTGAAGCAACCGTGCTAACCACTGTGCTACTGTGCTGCATGATCTGCTACCTCCTCAGATAGTTGAACAAGGTGATGGCAGGCAGTGCTCCATGATGCAGAGCAGACTCCCGCTCCCAGTGCTGCTCTCCCCAGTACTGCCCTCCCCCAGTGCTGCCCTCAGCTCCCCCTCCCCCAGTGCTGACCTCCCCTCCCCCTCAGCCCCCTCCACCTGCCTCCCCTCCCCCTCCCACCCTCCTCTCCCCCACCCCCACTCCTCCTCCCCCTCCCATCCCCCCTTTTCCCCCTCCCCCTTTTCTCCCCCTTCCCCCTTCTGCCCCTCTCCCCCATCCCCCCTATCACCCCTCCACCCCTTTCCCTACCCACCCTTCCCCCCTGTCCCCACATTCCCCCCTCCCCCCCATCGCCCCCTCCCTCCCCTCCCACCTTCCCCCTCCCCCTCTCTCCCACCCCCCTTTCCCCCTTATTTCCCCACCCCTCCCCCCTTTCCCCCTCCCCACCTCCCTTCCCCTCCTCTCCCTTCCCGCCTTCCCCCTACCCCCCCGTTCCCCCCCATCCCCCTACCACCTCCCTCCCCTTTCCACCCCAGCCCCCTTTCACCCCCATTTCAACCCCCCTCTCTTCCTTCCCCCCTCATCCCCGTCCCCCTCCCCTTTCCCCCCTCACCCCTTTCCACCCCCTCCCAACTTCCCCCCTTTCCCTTCCACCCACCTCCCTCCCCTTTCCCCCCCCTTTCCCCCCTCCGCCCCCCTCCCTCCCCCCCTCCCACTCTTCCCCCCCACCTCCCCCTTCCCTTCCCCCCTCCTTGCCTTCTCCCCTCTTTCCCACCCCTCTTCTCCCCCCTCTTTCCCACCCCTCTTCTCCCCCCTCCTCTTTCTCCCCCACCTCCCCCCTTCCCTTTCCCCCTCCCTCTCTTTCCCCCTGCACCCTCTCCTCTTTCCCTCCCATCTCTCGTCCCCCTTTCCACCCCTCCCCCTTCCCGTTACCCGCTCCCTCCCTTTCCCTCTACCTCCCCTGCCCCCTTCCCCTCTTTCCCCCCTGCTCCTCATCCTCCCCCCTCCCCGCACCTCCCCCCTTTCCCCCAGCCACACCCCTTCCTTTCCCCCCTCCCTCCCTCCCTTCCCCCCCTCCCTTCCCCCCTCCCTCACTCCCTTCCCCCCTCTCTCCCTCCCCCCGCTCCCCCTCCCTCTTCCCCCTCCTCATCTTTCCCCCCCTTTCCCCCTCCTCTTCCTACTCCCTCCCCCTCTTCCCCCCTACCCCCTCTTTACCGCCCCTCCCTCCTCTTTCCCCCCTCTCTCCCTCCCCCTCTTTCCCCCCTCCCTCCCCCCTCTTTCCCACCTCCCTCCCCCCTCCCCCCTCCTTCCCCCTCCCTCCCCCTCTTTCCCCCCTCCCCCTTTCCCCCTCCCCCTTTCCCCCCTCCCTCTCTTTCCCCCTCCCTCCTCTTTCCCCACCACCCTCCCCCTCCTTCTCCCCTCCCTCTTTCCCCTCTCCCTCCCCCCTCTTTCCCCCCTCCCTCCCCCCTCTTTCCCCCCTCCCCCTTTCCCCCCTCCCTCCCCCCTCTTTCCCCCCTCCCCCTTTCCCCCCTCCCTCCCCCTCCCCCCTCTTTACCCACCACCCTCCCCCCCTTTCCCCCCTCCTTCTCCCCTCCCTCTCTTTCCCCCCTCCCACCCCCTCTTTCCCCCCTCCCTCCCACCCCCTCTTTCCCCCTCCCTCCTCCCCTCTTCTTCCCCCCTCCCCCCCACCTCCCCCATCATTCCCCCCTCTCCCCCATCATCCCCCCCTCCCCCATCATCCCCCCATCACCCATCCCATCCCCCCAATCCCCCATCCCACCCGCAATCCCCCATCCCACCCCCCCCAATCCCCCCATTATTCCTCCCCCGCCATTATTCCTCCCCCAGCCCCCCCATTATTCTTCCCCCCCATTATTCCTCCCCCCATTATTCCTCCCACATTATTCCTCCCACCCCCAATATTCCTCGCCCCCCCATTATTCCTCCCCCCCATTATTCCTCCCCCCATTATTCCTTCCCCCCTCCTCCCCATTATTCCTCCCCCCATTATTCCTCCCCCTGTTATTCCTCCCACCCCCATTATTCCTCCCCCCAATATTCCTCCACCCCTCCTCCCCCATTATTCCCCCCCATTATTCCTCCCCCATTATTCTTCCTCCCATTATTCCACCCTCCGCCCATTATTCCCCCCCCATTATTCCTCCCCCCCTTATTCCTCCCTCTCATTATTCCTCCCCCCCCATTATTCCTCCCCCCCACTATTCCTCCCCCCATTATTCCTCCCCGCCCCCATTATTCCTTCCCCCCCCATTATTCCTCCCCCCCATTATGCCTCCCCCCCATTATTCCTTGCCCCCCCATTATTCCTTCCCCCCCATTATTCCTTCCCCCCATTATTCCTTCCCCCCCATTATTCCTCCCCCTTATTCCTCCCCCTCCCCCCATTATTCCTCACCCCCATTATTCCTCCCCTCGATTATTCGTCCCCCCCATTATTCCTCCCCCCATTATTCCTTCCCCCCATTATTACTCCCCCCATTATTCCCCCCCATTATTCCTCCACCCATTATTCCTCCCCCCCCATTATTCCTCCCCCCCCACTATTCCTCCCCCCATTATTCCTCCCCGCCCCCATTATTCCTTCCCCCCCCATTATTCCTCCCCCCATTATGCCTCCCCCCCATTATTCCTTGCCCCCCCATTATTCCTTCCCCCCCATTATTCCTTCCCCCCATTATTCCTTCCCCCCCCATTATTCCTCCCCCCTTATTCCTCCCCCTCCCCCCATTATTCCTCACCCCCATTATTCCTCCCCTCCATTATTCCTCCCCCCATTATTCCTCCCCCCATTATTCCTTCCCCCCCATTATTACTCCCCCCATTATTCCCCCCCATTATTCCTCCACCCATTATTCTTCCCCCCCATTATTCCCCCCCATTATTCCTTCCCCCCCATTATTCCTCCCCCTTATTCCCCCTCCCACATTATTCCTCCCCCCATTATTCCTTCCCCCCATTATTCTCCCCCCCCATTATTCCGTCCCCCCATTATTCCTCCCCCATTCCCCCCCATTATTCCTTCCCCCCCATTATTCCTACCCCCCATTATTCCTTCCCCCCATTATTCCTTCCCCCCATTATTCCTCCCCCTCCCCCATTATTCCTCCCCCCCATTATTCCTCCCCCCCATTATTCCTTCCCCCCATTATTCCTTCCCCCCATTATTCCTCCCCCCCATTATTCCTTCCCCCCATTATTCCTTCCCCCCATTATTCCTTCCCCCCCATTATTCCTTCCCCCCATTATTCCTTCCCCCCCATTATTCCTCCCCCTCCCCCCATTATTCCTCACCCCCATTATTCCTCCCCTCCATTATTCCTCCCCCCCATTATTCCTCCCCCATTATTCCTTCCCCCCCATTATTACTCCCCCCATTATTCCCCCCCATTATTCCTCCACCCATTATTCTTCCCCCCCATTATTCCCCCCCATTATTCCTTCCCCCCCATTATTCCTACCCCCCCATTATTCCTCCCCCCCATTATTCCTTCCCCCCATTATTCCTTCCCCCCATTATTCCTCCCCCTCCCCCATTATTCCTCCCCCCCATTATTCCCCCCTCTTTATTCCTTCCCCCCATTATTCCTCCCCCATTATTCCTTCCCCCCCATTATTCCTTCCCCCCATTATTCCTTCCCCCCCATTATTCCTACCCCCATTATTCCTCCCCCCAATTATTCCTTCCCCCCATTATTCCTTCCCATTATTTCTCCCCCTCCCCCATTATTCCTCCCCCCCATTATTCCTCCCCCCCATTATTCCTTCCCCCCCATTATTCCTCCCCCCATTATTCCTTCCCCCCATTATTCCTTCCCCCCATTATTCCTTCCCCCCATTATTCCTTCCCCCCCATTATTCCTCCCCCCTTATTCCTCCCCCATTATTCCTCCCCTCCCCCCATTATTCCTCCCTCCCATTATTCCTCCCCCCCATTATTCCTTCCCCCCCCATTATTCCTCCCCCCATTATTCCTTCCCCCATTATTCCCCCCCCATTATTCTTCCACCCCTCCTCCCCCATTATTCCTCCCCCCATTATTCCACTCTCCGCCCATTATTCCCCCTCATTATTCCTCCCCCATTATTCCTCCCCCCCATTATTCCCCCCCCATTATTCCTTCCCCCCATTATTCCTACCCCCCCCATTATTCCACCCCCATTATTCCTTCCCCCCATTATTCCTTCCCCTCCCCCATTATTCCTCCCCCCCATTATTCCTCCCCCCATTATTCCCCCCCCATTATTCCTTCCCCCCCATTATTCCTCCCCCATTATTCCTTCCCCCCATTATTCCTTCCCCCCCATTATTCCTTCCCCCATTATTCCTCCCCCTTATTACTCCCCCATTATTCCTCCCCCTCCCCCATTATTCCTTCCCCCCCATTATTCCTCCCCCATTATTCCTTCCCCCCCATTATTCCTCCCCCCACTATTGCTTCCCCCCCATTATTCCTCCATTATTCCTCCCCCCATTATTCCTCCCCCCCATTATTCCACACTCCGCCCATTATTCCCCCCCATTATTCCTCCCCCCCATTATTCCTCCCCCATTATTCCTCCCCCCATTATTCCTCCCCCCCATTATCCCTCCCCCCATTATTCCTTCCCCCCATTATTCCTTCCCCCCCATTATTCCTTCCCCCATTATTCCTCCCCCTTATTACTCCCCCATTATTCCTCCCCCTCCCCCATTATTCCTTCCCCCCCATTATTCCTCCCCCATTATTCCTTCCCCCCCATTATTCCTCCCCCCACTATTGCTTCCCCCCCATTATTCCTCCCCCATTATTCCTCCCCCCATTATTCCTCCCCCCCATTATTCCACACTCCGCCCATTATTCCCCCCCATTATTCCTCCCCCCCATTATTCCTCCCCCATTATTCCTCCCCCCATTATTCCTCCCCCCATTATTCCTTCCCCCCATTATTCCTTCCCCCCATTATTCCTTCCCCCCCATTATTCCTTCCCCCCATTATTCCTCCCCCATTATTCCTCCCCTCCCCCCATTATTCCTCACCCCCATTATTCCTCCCCCCCATTATTCCTTCCCCCCCCCATTATTCCTCCCCCCATTATTCCTTCCCCCCCATTATTCCTCCCCCCATTATTCCTTCCCCCATTATTCCCACCCATTATTCCTCCACCCCTCCTCCCCCATTATTCCCCCCCATTATTCCTCCCCCCATTATTCCACTCTCCGCCCATTATTCCCCCCATTATTCCTCCCCCCACTATTCCTCCCCCCCACTATTCCTCCCCCCATTATTCCTCCCTTTATTCCTTCCCCCCCATTATTCCTTCCCCCCCATTATTCCTCCCCCCCATTATTCCTCCTCCCCATTATTCCACACTCCGCCCATTATTCCCCCCATTATTCCTCCCCCCCATTATTCCTCCCCCCATTATTCCTCCCCACCATTATTCCTCCCCCCCATTTTCCCTCCCCCCCATTATCCCCCCCATTATTCCTCCCCCCCATTATTCCCCCCCCCATTATTCCTCCCCCCATTATTCCTCCCCCCCATTATTCCTCCCCCCATTATTCCACTCTCCGCCCATTATTCCCCCCCATTATTCCTCCCACTATTCCCCCCCACTATTCCTCCCCCCCACTATTCCTCCCCCCATTATTCCTCCCCCCTTTATTCCTTCCCCCCCATTATTCCTTCCCCCCCATTATTCCTCCCCCCATTATTCCTCCCCCCCATTATTCCACCCCTCCCATTATTCCACACTCCGCCCATTATTCCCCCCCATTATTCCTCCCCCCCCCATTATTCCTCCCCCCCATTATCCCTCCCCCCCATTATCCCTCCCCCCATTATTCCTTCCCCCCATTATTCCTTCCCCCCATTATTCCTCCCCCTCCCCCATTATTCCTCCCCCCCCATTATTCCTCCCCCCCCCATTATTCCTTCCCCCCCATTATTCCTCCCCCCCATTATTCCTTCCCCCCCATTATTCCTTCCCCCCCATTATTCCTTCCCCCCCATTATTCCTTCCCCCATTATTCCTTCCCCCCATTATTCCTCCCCCCTTATTCCTCCCCCATTATTCCTCCCCCTCCCCCATTATTCCTCACCCCCATTATTCCTCCCCCCATTATTCCTTCCCCCCCATTATTCCTCCCCCCATTATTCCTTCCCCCCCATTATTTCTCCCCCCATTATTCCTTCCCCCATTATTCCCCCCCATTATTCCTCCATCCCTCCTCCCCATTATTCCCCCCCATTATTCCACTCTCCGCCCATTATTCCCCCCCATTATTCCTCCCCCCATTATTTCTCCCCCCCACTATTCCTCCCCCCCACTATTCCCCCCCCCCCACTATTCCTCCCCCCCATTATTCCTCCCCCCTTTATTCCTTCCCCCCATTATTCCTTCCCCCCCATTATTCCTCCCCCCCATTATTCCTCCCCCATTATTCCTCTCCCCCATTATTCTACACTCCGCCCATTATTCCTCCCCCCATTATTCCTCCCCCCCATTATCCCTCCCCCCCATTATTCCTCCCCCCCATTATCCCTCCCCCCCATTATTCCTCCCCCCCATTATTCCCCCCCCATTATTCCTCCCCCCCATTATTCCCCCCCCATTATTCCCCCTCCCCATTATTCCTCCCCCCCATTATTCCTCCCCCTCCCCCATCATTCCCCTCCCCCCATATTATTCCTCCCCCCCATTATTCCTCCCCCCCATTATTCCTCCCCCCCATTATTCCTCCACCCATTATTCCTCCCCCATTATTCTTCCCCCCATTATTCCTCCCCTCCCCCCCATTATTCCTCCCCCCCATTATTCCTCCCCTCCCCCCCATTATTCCTCCCCCCATTATTCCTCCCCTCCCATTATTGCTCCCCCCATTATTCCTCCCCCCCATATTATTCCTCCCCCCCCATATTATTCCTCCCCCCCCATTATTCCTCCCCCCCATTATTCCTCCCCCCCATTATTCCCCCCCCATTATTCCTCCCCCCCATTATTCCTCCCCCCCATTATTCCTCCACCCCCCCATTATTCCTCCCCGCCATGCCATTATTCCCCCCCATTATTCCTCCCCCCCATTATTCCTCCCCCCCCATTATTCCTCCTCCCCCATTATTATTCCTCCCCACCCATTATTCCCCCCCTCCCCATTATTCCTCCCCCCGTTATTCCCCCCCCATTATTCCTCCCCCCCATTATTCCTCCCCCCCCATTATTCCTCCCCCCCGTTATTCCCCCCCCCATTATTCCTCCCCCCCCATTATTCCTCCTCCCCCCCACCCATTATTCCTCCCCCCCCATTATTCCTCCTCCCCCCACCCATTATTCCTCTCCCCCACCCCCACCCCCACCACCCATTATTCCTCCCCCCCATTATTCCTCCCCCCCCATTATTCCTCCCCACCCCCATTATTCCTCCCCACCCCCATTAATCCTCCCACCCCCCACCCACCCCTTATTCCTCCCCCCACCCACCCACCCCTTATTCCTCCCCCCCCACCCACCCCTTATTCCTCCCCCCCCACCCACCCCTTATTCCTCCCCCCCCACCCACCCCTTATTCCTCCCCCCCCACCCATTATTCCTCCCCCCCACCCATTATTCCTCCCCCCCCCATTATTCGTCCCCCTCCCCCCCATTATTCGTCCCCCTCCCCCCCCATTATTCGTCCCCCTCCCCCCCCATTATTCGTCCCCCTCCCCCCCCATTATTCGTCCCCCTCCCCCCCCATTATTCGTCCCCCTCCCCCTCCCCCCTCCCCCCCCCATTATTCCTCCCCTCCCCCTCCCCCCTCCCCCCCCCATTATTCCTCCCCTCCCCCACCCCCCCATTATTCCCCTCCCCCATTGCCTTCGTCCCGCGAACAAAACATTCTGATTGGTTGTGGTGGCTCTGTGACGTTGAGGGACTGCAGCCGCGCTGTGATTGGCTGGAGCCGCGCTTTCGGGAAGTGGGGCTGGTTGAAGATGGCGGGCGGGCTATCCGGGAGTGAGCGCTCCACCGTGCCCGGCCCCGGTGGGGAGAGTTGGCACCAAGACAGCGAGCCGGTTGCGGCCCGCTGGGGTTCTCAGCATCCCGGCGCCAGGGAGCTGGCGCAGCTCTACACCCCCGGTAAGCAAGCGATGGGGGGCGGCGGCTGCGGCTGCGGCAGGAAGCGGAGCGACCTCGGCGAGTCCCTCAATCGGCCGCCTGGTGTGGTGGCATTGTCCACCTTGGGGGCCCGTGGTCCCTGGGCAGAAGTCGATGGGAGTGGGGAGGAGGGAGAAGGAAGTATCTGAAGGGCCGGGAAGGGGAGCTGCTGGCTGGGGAATGAGGTCCTGAGTGGGGAGACGATTGGTGCAATGAGTCGCTCCTCAGAGGGAGGGAGGAATGAATCATCCGAAAGAGCTGATAGTTCTCGCACCGGAGGGGAGGGGAGGGGAGGGGAGGGGAGGGAGGGGGTAAAGCTTCTAAATACTGTAGTAACAATGATGGACGGAAACTTCCTGTAAATGGATGGGGGAGATAAAGACTTCTCAAAGTGGAAATAGGAGTGCGAAAAGTTCCCGTGGTGGTGCTGGGGATAGAGCTGGAGAATCCAGATGAGAAGCGATGTTGTGGGTTAAAGGGGCATGGTCCAATATCCCTTTAACTGCGATTCATTTTTGGAGACATTCTGATCGGTCGGACAGCCAGTCTGCAGCTTTGGGTGCTCCTGCTGATTGCCAGCTGAGCAGGATTCTCCGGCAGACGATTAGGGAGCCAAAGGCGAAGGGTTGGCCCACCTCATGAATAGATCTGGCTATCCTGACACCCTGAAGACTGCATGGCTTCACTCTCATTGTCTCCATCTTTAACATTACCTCAAAAAAGGATGCCCAGAACCCAGCAAGTCTGGGGCAAGACCAGAACATGTGGGCATGTTGCTGGGCCTCCTTGGCACTGTTTGCTTATCCTCCACCTCCGGTAAGAACCTGCTCATTCGGATTCTGGTTAAGTGGGCTCTGTGTACCACTTATAGCTGCATTCGGCTTAGCCTTGTGCATGTGGAGGTGGAGTTGACCCTGTACTGTGCTTCACTCCAGAGTCCCCACCCTATTTCATACCCCAAGTCCTCCTCCCACTTCTCTCTCCCCTGTCCAGTTGGGTGTTAGCCCTCCTTATTAGTCGCCGATACATATTCCAACAGTTCCCTTTCCCTAGGATGTCTTAGTCCAGCAGGTCCTCCAGCAGTGTTTGTTGTGGTGCAGTGGATAGGTCCTTATTTCCCTTTGAAGGAAATTTTAATCTCCAAGTACCTTCGTTTGCCGTCCTCGTCTCCACCCCCTACCCCCCCCCTGGCCCGGGTCAGCTGGAACTTTTCTTTTTAAAGAAAATTTTAAAAAAAAATTCCCGCAAAATATCAACAACAAAATACAGAAAGAAAAGAACAAACCCCCCCCACCCCCCCCAATATACATAAATAATAAATTATCAGCCTTCACCAACACAAAGGCAAAAATACACGCCCACTCAAGAAAAACAGGGGACACCCCTGCTTCGTCCTCCAGTGTAGCCGGAAATACTCTGACCTCCTTCTGTTCGTGGCCACACTCGCCACCGGGGCCTCATACAGCAGCCTCAGCCACCTGACGAACACCTCCCCGAACCCGAACCTTTTCAACACCTCCCACAGGTACCCCCACTCCACCCTATCAAAGGCCTTCTCCGCATCCATCACCGCCGCTATCTCCGCCTCCCCTTCCATCGCCGGCATCATTATAACATTCAAGAGCCTCCGTACATTGGTATTCAACTGCCTCCCTTTCACAAACCCCGTCTGATCCTCATGCATGACCTGCGGCACACAGTCCTCTATTCTCAAGGCCAAAATCTTTGCCAGCAACTTTGCGTCTACATTTAAGAGTGAGATCGGCCTGTATGACCCACACGCTTCAGGATCGGGGAAATCAGCGCTCGAGACACCGTCGGGTGCAAAGCCCGCTCTTCCCTTGCCTCATTAAAGGTCCTTACAAACAGCGGGCCCAGCAGGTCGGCATACTTCTTGTAAAATTCAACCGGGTACCCATCCGGCCCCGGTGCCTTCCCTGCCTGCATGTTCCCTATCCCTTTGACCAATTCCTCCAACCCAACCGGCGCCCCAACCCCGCCACCTGCCCCTCCTCCACCCTCGGAAACCTCAGCCGGTCCAGGAAGCGACCCATCCCTCCCTCTTCCAGTGGGGGCCAGACCGGTACAGTTCCTCGTAGAAGACCCCATTGATACCCACCGCACTTCGCACCGTGTTCCCTCCTCCATCCCTAACTCCCCCGATCTCCCGAGCTGCCTCTCGCTTCCGAAGCTGGTGCGCCAGCATATGACTCGCCTTTTCTCCGTATTCATATACCGCCCCCTGCGCCTTCCTCCACTGCGCCTCCGCCTTCCTGGTGGTCAACAAATTGAACTCAGCCTGGAGGCTACGCCGCTCCCTAAGTAATCACTCCTCCGGGGCCTCCGCGTACCTCCTATCCACCCTCACCATCTCCCCCACCAACCTCTCCCTCTCTCTCCTCCCCCCCCTCTCCTTGTGTGCCCTAATGGAGATCAGCTTTCCTCTGAGCACCACCTTCAGCGGCTCCCAGACCACCCCTACTTGCACCTCCCCATTGTCATTAGCCTCCAGGTACCTCTCTATACACTTCCGGACCCGCCTGCTCACCTCCGCGCCCGCCAGCAACCCCACCTCTAGGCTCCACAGCGGGCGCTGGTCCCTCTCCTCCCCCCAACTCGAGGTCCACCCAGTGCGGAGCATGATCAGAAATGGCTATCGCCGAGTACTCCGTATCCGCCACCCTCGGAATCAGCGCCCTGCTCATGACAAAAAAGTCAATCCGGGAGTAGGACTTGTGAACATGGGAGAAGAATGAAAATTCCTTGGTCCCCGGCCTCGCAAACCTCCATGGATCCACCCCTCCCATCTGGTCCATGAACCCCCTTAGCACCTTGGCCGCCGCTGGCCTCCTGCCCGTCCTAGACCTAGAGTGATCCAATGTCGGATCCAGCACCGCGTTGAAATCCCCCCCCCATTATCAGGCCCCCCGTCTCCAGGTCCGGAATCCGGCCCAGCATACGCCGCATGAACCCCGTATTGTCCCAATTCAGGGCATATACATTGACCAACACCACCCGCTCCCCCTGTAGCTTGCCACTTACCATCACATACCTACCGCCATTGTCTGCCACAATGCTCGACGCCTCGAACGACACTCTCTTCCCCACCAAGATCGCCACCCCCCAATTTTTTGCATCCAAACCCGAATGAAACACCTGCCTTACCCACCCCTTTCTCAACCTTATCTGATCCACCACCCTCATGTGCGTCTCCTGAAGCATGGCCACATCCTTCAGGTGTGCGAACACCCGGTCCCACTTGACCGGCCCATTCAGTCCCCTTACATTCGAGGTTATCAGCTGGATCAGGGGGCTACTCCCCCCTCTCCCCTGCAGACGAGCCGTAGCCCTTCCTAGACCTGCCACGTGCCCGCGCCCCCCCCGCCCAGCCCGTCCCCCACAGCGGCAGACCGCCGCCCCGACCTCCTCCTACCAACTTCAGCTGCCCCTTGGCCATTCCAGCAGGAACCCCCCCCCCCCTGCCTGCCCCAGCTAGGTTCCCCCCCCCCCCCTAGCTGCATTGCTCCCCCATTGCACTCCTGTAAGTCAGCTGACTCCTGATCCCGGCCACTCCCGCCGCTCCATCGGCCCCCCCCCCCCCGGGTCCACCAGCGGGATCTCATCCATTCCACTCCCAGCACGGGAGAAAAAAAACCGTGCTTCCCAGCTCCGGCCCTGCCCCTTCAGCCCTAAACGTGGGGGGAAAAAAGCCCGCGCTTTCCACTCGCCCGGCCTCGCCTCCCCTGGCACAGCTCCCTTTCCAGGCCCGGTCCCACTATCCCCAACTCAGGCCTCTCTCCCCACCCCCCCTTCCGCTGCGGGGCCTCATCTCCCCTACCGACCATCAACCCCCCCATGCAGTTTAACTACCCCCCCCCCCCCACGAGCCTGCCCGGCGGACTTAATTAAAACAATGCCCAATCAACCCCCAAAGAACCCCCCCTCGAAACACAACCCAACAATCCCCAACCATCCCTCCACCGCGACCCCTCATCCCCGACCCTTAGTCTGAGTCCAGTTTTTCGGCCTGAACAAAGGCCCACGCCTCCTCCGGGGACTCAAAATAATGGTGTTGATCCTTATAGATGACCCACAGACGCGCCGGCTGCAGCATACCGAACTTCACCCCTTCCTGTGCAGCACTGCCTTCGCCCGGTTGTAACCGGCCCTCTTCCTCGCCACCTCCGCGCTCCAATCCTGGTAGATCCGGACCTCCGCGTTCTCCCACCTGCTGCTCCGCTCCTTCTTGGCCCACCTTAACACACACTCGATCAGCAAACCGGTGGAACCGCATCAGCACTGCCCGCGGAGGCTCGCTGGGCTTGGCCTCGCCAGCACTCTGTGGGCCCCCTCCAGCTCCAAGGGCCCCTGAAAGGCCCCCGCTCCCATCAGCGAATTCAGCATGGTGACCACGTAGGCCCCCACGTCAGATCCCTCCAGCCCCTCCGGGAGACCCAGGATCCGCAGGTTTTTCCGCCTCGACCGGTTCTCCATCTCCTCGAACCTCGCCTGCCATTTCTTTGGAGTGCCTCGTGCGCCTCCACCTTCACCGCCAGGCCCGGGATCTCGTCCTCGTTCTCCGAGACCTTCTGCTGGACCTCCCGGATTGCCGCCCCTTGGGCCGTCTGGGTCTCCAGCAGCTTATCGATTGAAGCCTTTATTGGCTCCTGCAGCTCTGCTTTCAGTTCCTTAAAGCAGCACTAGAGAAGCTCCTGCTGCTCTTGTGCCCACTGCCTCCACGCTGCCTGGTCTCCGCCTGCCGCCATCTTGGTCCTCCTCCCTCGCACCTTTCTTTGCTGCAATGCCACTTTTAAAATCGCCCCACTCCTGGTCCAATCCATACACTATCGGGGGAATGTTGCTGTCCCCTTCCCACACCGGGAAACATCGAACAAGCGCAGTTGCGGGCCCTGAAAAGAGCCCAAAAGTCCATTTTTAGCGGGAGCTGCCTAACGTGTGACTTAGCTCCGCATAGCCGCAACCGGAAGTTCAGCTGGAACTTTTCTGTTAGTTCCTCGAGCGTTGTCAGTCTGTTGTCAGTGTAGAAGTCCCGAACTGTCAGTGTATCCCCCCCACTGCCCAACCACTTCTCTCCTGTCCTGTCTTCCCCTTTTGAAGGTGCTGTCCACTGTCACTGGCGTGAACCGAGGTTGTTGCAGATGGGAGCCATGTTGGACGTTTCATTTAGCCCTAAGTTATGTCACAGCTGGTTCCAAGATGCCAGTGCTGCTACCACCACTGGGCTTGTTGAATGTTTATTCAGTGGGGATGGGAGTGCCGCTGTGGCTAGGGCCCAGAGGGAGGTCCCTCTGCAGGAGCCCTCCTCCATAAGCACACACCCAGCTTTTGACTCCTTAATCCACCTCTTTACTCATTCTACGGTTGCTGCCCAATGTTAATATTGCATGTAGTGTCAATGTTGGGGATTTCTCCATGGTTTGCTTTATGAACTCCATGTCGTCACAGTTGGGAGCATATATGTTCGCCAGCACTACTGGTGCCCCGTCCAGGACACTGCTGGCCATGACGTACCATCCCCGGGGGTCTGTAACAGTCCTTGTTGCCATGAATGTCGTCCTTTTATTTAACAGTATAGCTACCTCCCTGGCCCTTGTCCCATAGCAGGAATGGTAGGTCTGTCCCACCCATCCCTTTCTTACCAGCAGTCTGTCCTTCTCCCTCAGATGAGCCTATGTCGGCTTTCACAACTTTCCAGGTGAGTGACGACTCTGGATCTTTTCACTGCTGTTAAGTCCTCTGACATTCCAGGTGACTATCTTGATTTGGGGGGGGGGGGGGGGGGGGGGCTTGCTCCGCCCCTCCCTCCCGGTCTTGTGGGATCAGCCATACTTACCTGGTGGATGTGCCCCTGGACTCCAGGGTTTCCCTTTGTTAGGGTGCCGTACAAGATGGCTGTGGGCACTTCTCCCCATGAGGTCGGGTCTCCGCTCTCCGTTTCTCTTTGTCCAGCGGGCACCCAACATGGTCGCCAACTGTGTGTATGCCATGTGGGTGACCCCTTGCACTCTGGGGTTTCCCTTTGTTCAAGGACCCTCCAAAGTGGTTGCTTGCAGCGCCATTTTGTTCCAAGTCACCACGCGTAGCCTGGTGTAGCCAGCCTGACGTACTCTCCCTCCTTTCTTACTTGTATTTCTCTTGTGATGTTCTGTTTCCACCCTCCCTTCTCCCTATGGACTTCCAGAAGGCATTTGGTTGTCCACTTTGGACTTAAAGGATACAAAATGGTACTTTATAAATGGTGAAAAGTCAGAAAAAATTGGAGTTCCAGAGACACGGCGGGGGGCGGGCGGGGGCGGGAGGGTGGGCGGGGGGGGGGGGGGGATCATGGTGGGGGGGAGGGTTGAGTGGTTGAAGACAAGTTAAAATGTCATGAACAGTTAGGCAATAATCAAAGGGTTAATGTAGCGCTGGCCTTCGTATTTAAAGGTATAGGTTACAATAGGTAGAAGTAATACTTCAGCTATACAGAGCCCTGGCTGGACCACACCTGGAGTATTATATCTTGAGAAAGATATATTGACCTTGGGAAGGAATGCAGTGTTGATTTAGTATATTGAAACCTGGGCTCCAAGAGTTTAGCTGCACCGAGATTATGCAAACTAGGGTTGTCTTCCCTGGAATTTAGATGATTAGGGGGTGATTTGATCTAAGTTTTCAAGATATCAAGGGGAAAAAAAGAGAGATCTGGAGAAATGGAGATCTGGAGAAACTATCTCTGTGGACTGCACTAGAGGACATAGCATTAGAGGATATAGTTCAATTAGCTGTCTTTTCAGGAGTGAAATTAGTAAACGCAAGGTGAGAGTGTTTGCAGCTCTCTTAGGCAAGTAGCTGCAATGATGTTAGATCAATTTTTAAATTTAAACTGAGATTTATTCATTTTCTATTGACCAATGGCGATAGGACATAGGAGTTGGGCATGGAGTTAGGTCGCAGATTTACTAAAATGTCATTGAATGACATAGCAGACCTGACGGGTTAAGTGAGCTGTTCCTGTGTTCATGATTGCTGTGTGAAGGTCTTGGTGATATCCCTAAGTGGGATGTGTTCACAAGCGAAGAGCGTTGGCCTCCTTGCAGTACTTGAGCTACTCAACACCATGGAACTGGAAAGCAGCATACAGTCCATTCTTCAGAAGTGGAGGCAAATCATCTAGATCTGAGTGTACTTCTTAAATTGATAAATATGGCCTTTGGTTTGTGGTGATAGAGTAGGTCAAATTTCAGTTTTATTATGTGGGACCTTGCATTTCTTATTGTCGTGAGTATCTATTTGTTTATGTGTGCAATCAGTTAATTTGTGGTAACTAAGTTAAATTTTACTTCTAATATGCAGAGTCATGGGATCTTACTACTGTTTGGCAATTGCATCCAAGTCATTAACTAAATATCTGGGGCATTGCTTGAGCCAACTGTTAGTCAGGCTGCACATTTAGGGAAATTCCCCCAATTTCTGCTTGTGCGTTGTGATAATGAAATGATGATTATAGTTGTAAAACTCATGAAATGTGAGATTAGATTTCTGTAATGATTAAACTAAATTACCTACCTATGATTCAAGTAAAAGTGAACTGTAAAATCTGCAATTGACCTGTCAGAACTTATTTTCTCTTGTCTGTGCCATTATTGAATTTATTTTAGCACAAACCTGTGTTTAGATAGTGCCTTTCATGGCCTCGCTTTATAGCCAGTGAAGTATTTTTCTGAAGTGGAAAAATATTTTAGTTTAAGAAATGCTGCAATCAATTTGTGCACATAAAATCCCACACAGCAATGAGATAAAAATTGAAGCTGTTTAATTTGTGATGTACCTTTTGTTACATCCATGTGGGGAGGGGTGAGATCACTCCCCTATTCTTTTTCTAAATAAATTTAGAGTACCCAATTCATTTTTTCCAATTAAGGGGCAATTTAGTGTGGCCAATTAACCTATCTCGCACATCTTTGGGTTGTGGGGGCGAAACCTATGCAAACACTGGGAGAATGTGCAAACTCCACACAGACAGTGACCCAGAGCCAGCATCGAACCTGGGACCTCGGCGCCGTGAGGCAGAAGTACTAACCACTGCACCACCGTGCTGCCCTCACTCCCCTATTCTACCACTCCAGGTCTGTTGTTTCTTTTTGTGAATTTAGAGAGGTGCTCCATGATTTATGCTTTCAGATTGCAAACAATTACACTCAGAATTTCAGGTTAAACAAAGAACACGATAAGGTTTATTGAAACTATTTCATGGTATGTGGGCGTCGCTGGCTGAGTCAATGTTATTGCCCTTCCCTGAGGGCATTTTAAGACTCAACCACATTACCGTGGTTGTAGACCAAGTAAGGATGGAGGTTTTCCTTCCCTAAAGGACATTAGTGAGCCAGATGGGTCGACAATGGTCATCATTAGACTATTAATTTCAGATTTTAGTAGATTCAAATTTCACTGACTGCCGCGGTGAGGTTCAAACTCTGGTCCCCAGATCATTACCCTGGGTCTTCGGGTTATTAGTTAAGCGACAATATCACTATACGACAGCCTCCCCCGATGGCAGAACAAGAAGATACATTTGAGTTTACAGTTTGTGAAGAAGATAAAACAGAGAAGTATAGTTATCTGTTCTTCGTCTAATCTCAATGTGGTGATTCCACATTGGGGCTGTTTTGTTCGGCTGCCTTCCTGGATGTAGTTGTATGGAGACGATTTCTATTTTATTCCTAAAATATGGAGATGCTGGCACTGGACCGGAGTGGACACAATAAGAAGTCTCACAACACCAGGTTTAAAGACCAACAGGTTTATTTGAAATCACAACCATTCTTCACATTCCAATCTGTAATTATCTTGAAATTGTGTCTCTGCTTATAAATGCTGTGTTTGTGAACCTGCCTCCACTTCACCTGATGAAGGAGCAGTGCTCCGAAAGCTTGTGATTTCAAATAAACCTGTTGGACTTATTCTCAAGAGATCTTGGTTTGGAGTTGATTTCTCTTCTCGGGTTGGTTACTTTAGGGCAGCACGGTAGCGTTGTGGATAGCACAAGTGCTTCACAGCACCAGGGTCCCAGGTTCGATTCCGGCTTGGGTCACTGTGCAGAGTCTGCACCTGAATGAAAATCGCTTGTTGTCACAAGTAGGCTTCAAATGAAGTTACTGTGAAAAGCCCCTAGTCGCCACATTCCGGCGCCTGTTCGGGGAGGCTGATACAGGAATTGAACCGTGCTGCTGGCTTGCCTTGGTCTGCTTTCAAAGCCAGCGATTTAGCCCTGTGCTTAGCAGCCCCTCCTCCCCGTGTGTGCGTGGGTTTCCTCCTGGTGCTCCGGTTTCCTCCCACAGTCCAAAGATGTGCAGGTTAGGTGGATTGGCCATGATAAATTGCCCTTGGTGTCCAAAATTGCCCTTAGTGTTGGGTGGGGTTACTGGGTTATGGGGATAGGGTGGGGGTGTTGAACCTGGGTAGGGTGCTCTTTCCAAGAGCCGGTGCAGACTCGATGGGCCGAATGGCCTCCTTCTCCACTGTAAATTCTATGATTTTGCAAATCCAGGGACTCCAATTCTGGAAGAGGGAGCGAGAGCAAATAGTGTTTTACAGCCTGTTTCAGTGCAGCACTCCTGTCTTTCCTGCTTGGTAAAACAATCTCTTAAAGTACTCTGCTGGCCATACATTCAAGATAAATTGTGTTAGTCCATGTCTGATGCATTCGTCGTTTAAGATGATTTTGACGTCTCGCTCAAATGCATTGGACAAGTTTCAGGATAATGTAAAGCCAACAGATGAGAACTTTCATGCTCCCCAGATGCCCCCCTCACCTGTTGGAATGCAAACTATACATTACAGACGTCTGGCAGTCAGCATTGTCTCTAGGAGGGTTTCCTTTTTTTTTTAAACCATTCAGCCAGAAAAATAAAACTTAACTTTTTTAAAAAGGCCCTCCTTGGACAATATGAGGACCAGAACAGGGTTCAGGACTCTGATATAGCTATATAAGTTTTTTAATGAACATTTTATTGAGGTATTTTTTTTGGCATTGTAACAGCAACAATATAAACAATGTACATGAAAATATAAACACAGTGCAAATACCCCCCCCCCCCCCAAACAGATCCCACCATTAATTAACCCCCTAATCTACGCTAACCTAACCCACCCCCGGGCTGACGATTAATTCTCCGCGAAGAAGTCGATGAATGGTTGCCACCTCCGGGCGAACCCTAGCAGTGACCCTCTCAAGGTGAACTTAATTTTCTCTAAACCGAGAAAGCTAGCCATGTATGATAGCCAGGTCTCCGACTTCGGGGGGGTTTGAGTCCCTCCATGCTAGTAATATCCGCCTCCGGGCTACCAGGGAAGCAAAGGCCAGAACGTCTACCTCTTGGTACTATATAAGTTTAACATAACTTCTTTTCTGAATGTTAATACTTAAGAAATCTACTTCAGTGCATTTTCAATGGCATTGCGATTAACAAATCTGTTCCCCCCTCTCACACCTCTTGTTCCTGCTCTATTTAAATTTTTATTTTCCAAGGATCTGGCTCGTTGGTCTAGGGGTAAGATTCTCGCTTCGGGGTTTGGGCTGCAGGAAAATATGGGAGGTCCCGGGTTCAAATCCCGGACGAGCCCTTTGGGGCAGCACGGTAGCCTTGTGGATAGCACAATTGCTTCACAGCTCCTGGGTCCCAGGTTCGATTCTGGCTTGGGTCACTGTCTGTGCGGAGTCTGCACATCCTCCCCGTGTGTGCGTGGGTTTCCTCCGGGTGCTCCGGTTTCCTCCCACAGTCCAAAGATGTGCAGGTTAGGTGGATTGGCCATGATAAATTGCCCTTAGTGTCCAAAATTGCCCTTAGTGTTGGGTGGGGTTACTGGGATATGGGGATAGGGTGGCGGTGTTGACCTTGGGTAGGGTGCTCTTTCCAAGAGCTGGTGCAGACTCGATGGGCCGGATGGCCTCCTTCTGCACTGTAAATTCTATGATCTCCTTATTGCTCCTACCAAGATGCACCACTTTTCAATCCTCTATATTGAAATTAATTTATCATTTTCACACCTTTTCAGCAACTTTATTAGCCATGTATTCCCTTGGTATTAATTGAGTTTGGTGAGGTCCATATTTTGATATTTCGACATTTTTAAGGTTGTAAAAATGTCTGTTTTAAATAAGTTGTGGCTGGTTACAAAATTGTGATGAACTGTAATGGGTATTGTCATCATTTGCTATTGTGGTTTTCATAGGTGGCCAGTCATGCATATAACCCCTTGCAGTAAAAACAGACAAAGAAACGTTTATACAGACTGTGAGCTTTTCATACAGGGAATATTTCTTGATGTAGGAATGTGTCACAATGTGTAGCCACAGTAGTGGTGCTAGTGGCTTATGCTGGATTGCACTGTGTACTCTTAGGTTTCTTCTCAGCTTTCCTGGAATTCACTAGAGCTCAGTCAGATGTAACTGTCGGAGTTTGAGTAAACGGAACTACATGGTATGACTGGTCTGCACCATCAAAACTGATGCACTTGGTTAGATAATCCTGATCAGCTAGCATTCTGAGCATGTGCTTGATTAAAGTGCAATGTTTAGATGGATTGCATGAGCCAGGGTGCCACCATATTTGTTTGAGTCTTCTACTATTCATAAAATTAAATGGGAAATTGAGCCTAAGCCAGAGGAGATGGACAAGGAAATTGCCTAAACGAGTTAAGCTTGAAAAGGACACCAGTGAAGTTAATCAATCTAGATTCCAGCTACATTTGGATAGATAATCCTTTCAAGGTTTCACACCATATCGCAAAAATAACACTTTCTTTGGTATCACTAGTTTTCATTTACATTTGTGGTCCATGTGTAAACGGTTGAGATATATTCCTTCCAGCCCCTGCCTAAGGAGTTGTGACAATGTGCCCCATGTCACTTACCTGAAAGATTGGCTGAACAGTGCTTTGGGTATTTCAGTCAGGGAAGGTACCTCGTTTAATACTGTAGTATTTCAAAATATGGAACAAATAACACTTGTGCTGAGAAAATAAAAGGTAAATTTCAGATGTCGGATAAAGGAATTTTCAATAAATTTGTATATTTGCTCAGATAAAAATCTAAATAACTTACTGTTTTCTTTTTCTCCCACAGTGAAACGATTTCAGGAATGGGTCTGTGTTATTTTAAACATTGCTCTAATGAACTGCAATTTCTATCATCTGGTCATAAATTTCAGCTGGGACCACATCCATTTGATCCTTATTGGAATTAGTAAGTATAAGTTTCGCAAGTAAATGTTTGATGTGCTGTGCAATGGAATTTTATAGCCCAAAAATGTCCCCTGTTTGATCTCTAATTGAGCTTTGGATCTGTCACAATAATCACCTACTTCCAACTCCATAATATCACTGCCTCTTCCCGCAACAGACATTATGATTGAAGATATTAATAGGAATTGCTTTTACATTTTCATAATCTTATCATTCTTTAGCATAGCATTAAATTACAGTTTGTTACTATTGTAATGTGCAATTGACTCTTGGAGTTAATTGGATACAGCCTTGGATACAGCCTTGGATCCATAAAAAGACAGCAATTCAAGCATCTATGCATTTATCTTGCAAGCTATCTATGCACCTTGTGCTTCATTTACATACAGCTGGCTCTGGCTGCCTCCAGCGGTAGAACTATAATACAGGAGAAACTATGCAAGTACCTTGGCAGGTAGTTTTGTTTTTTATACCTGGTGTCACTAAAGCTAAACAGCTGTCAGTGTGCAAATTCCATCCTAGTAATAGATCGGCTAACATTTCAGGCATGTGCTTTGATCACAGCACAATGTTCAGATGGATTGCATGTTATCTGAGCCTGGATGCCACATGCCACAATCTTTGTTTTGGAGTGCCCATCTAGTATTATTTTTAAAATTAAAACCTGAGGAAATGGACAAGGTAGGTGCCTGACTGTCAGGTTAAAAAGTTAGGCTTTTAAAGGATAGTTGCAAAGTCTCAAGCCCCCAGATTAAGGCAGCAAATGGTGCATCAGAAGGAATAATGCAAATAAATGCAAGACTGAGGTCGCGATTTCACTTTGGAGAGAGGGGTTGAGAGTTCAAGAACACGAGTGGATTAACCAATAATTGTTATAAAAATGCCCACGGTCTTTGACCCTTGACTGTCCAATATTTAGTCACCAGTTTAAACACAATTACTGCTTATTGATAATAACTATAATACATGCAGTAAATACAACTGGTTAACTATAATTTAACTCCTGACTCCCATTTTAACTGTCCCCACTCTATAACCACACACATCAGACAGACAAATATGGGGAGGGGGTAAAAAATAATAAGGATGAAAATCAAGATGTAAAAGTCTTTGCTTCAGGTTGTGGGGTTTTTTCTGTAGCAGCTTTGCTTCAATCCTGGCCTTCAGTTCAAGGCTTGTACTGTGAATTCATTTAGCTATCTGTGCCTTCAAAAATAAACACACAGTCTCTCTGGAGAAAAAGTAGATCCTTGACTTTGTCTACAGCCCATGATGACTTTCCTGTAGACTGATTCGGTCAAGTTTTTTGTAGTGCCTTACTCGGCTTTTCCTGGAGAGGCTCCTCATTTCTCATCAACTGTGTTTTCAGTTTGCGGTTTGTCTTCAGGCCTCTGTAGCTCCAAGAGAGAGTTGATCGGTTCTGGACTTTAATGGTTCTTCTGGACATAGAGTCATCCAGGCTCTCTGCCAGTTCAGAAACACAGCCTTTCTGGAGAAAACCGGAGAGAAGGGGATGACCAGGAGTAAACTTAACTCAAACCTGGGCATGGGATCAGAGCCAATTGCCACCTACTACTGGGCAGAGCACAGCCCTTTGGGCCAATTCATTGGCCACTGGCCAAACCAATCAAACCGAGTCCCACCCATCTCCCTGTCACTGATGCTGGCCAGTCTATAACTCCTAGTTTAAACCAGCACAGCCTTCCAGATACAGGTTTCTTGCCTAAAAGTGGATGTCCATGGATCACAAATATAACGGCAAAAATAAAAGAAAGGGGCAATGAGGGAATAAACAGGGAGGACCCTCACAATCCCCTCATGTCTTGGAGGCATAAATGAGAGGGTGTGAGTTTAACATTTCAGGTGCTGGTGGACTGGGTGCTCATGATTTTTTAAATTAATTCACGGATGTGGGAATCGCTTTCTTGGCCAACATTTATTGCCCATCCCTAATTACCCTTGAGAAGGTGCTGGTGAGCTGCCTGCTTGAACTGTTGCAGACCCTGCGGTGTAGGTACATGCACTGCATTGTGAGGAAGGAAGTTCCAGAATTTGGATCAGAATAGCGATTATATTTCCAAGTCAGGATGGTGAGTGACTTGGAGGAGAACTTCCAGGGTGGTGATGTTCCCATGTGTCTGCTGCCCATGTCCTTCTAGATGGTCATGGGTTTGGAAGGTGCTGTCTAAGGAGCCTTAGTGAGCTGCTGCAGTGCATCTTATAGATGCCACTGGGTATCGGTGGTGGAGGGAGTGAATGTTGGTGGAAGGGGTGCCAATCAAGTGCTTTATGTTGGATGGTGTCAAGCTTCTTGCGTTGTTGGAGCTGCACTCATCCAAGCAAGTGGAGGGTATTCCATCACACTCCTGACTTGTGCCTTGCAGATAGTGGGCAGGCTTTGGGGAGTCAGGAGGTGAGTTACTTACTGCAGAATTCCTAGCTTCTCCTGCTCTTGTAGCCACAGCATTTATATGACTAGTCCAGTTCAGTTTCTGGTCAATGGCAACCCTCAGGATGTTGATAATGGGTGATTCTGCAATGCTAATGTCATTGAATTTCAAGGGCAATGGCTGTTTTATTGGAGATGGTCATTGCCTGGCACCTTTGTGGGACAAATATTTCTGGTCAGTCAAAGACTGGACATTGTTGAGGTCTTGCTACATTAGGACATGGATTGCTTCAGTATCTGTGGAGTGGCAAATGGTACTGAACATTGTGAATTTGTCTCAAAACATCCCCAATCCTGACCCTATTATGGATGGATAGTCTTTGATGAAGCAGCTGAAAATAGTTGGGTGAGGTGAGGAGCTCCTGCAGAGCTTCTGCAGTGATCTCCTAGAACTGAGATGATTGACCTCCAACAACCACAACCATCTTCCTTTGTGCCAGCTATGACTCCAACCAGTGAAGAGTTTCCCCCCGATTCCCATTGTTTTGATCGGGCTCCTTGATGCCAGACTCCATCAAACGCTGCCTTGATGTCAAGGCCAGTCACACTCACTTCCACTCTTTTGTCCATGTTTGAGCCAAGGCTGTTTCGAGCTCAGGAGCTGAGTGACCCCGATGGATCTCAAATGAGCAGGTTATTGCTGAGCAAGTGCTGCTTGATGGCACTGTTGATGACGCCATCCATTACTTAATTTGTTCTTTTTTGCTTTGTACAGGACATACTTGGGCAATTTTCCACATTGCTGGCTAGATGTTGTAACTAGAACAGCTTGGTTTGGGGATAGCAAGTTCTGGAGCAGGTCTTCTGGAATATTGGTCCGATCCATAACCTTTGCACGATCCAGTGCCTTCAGTCGTTTCTGCATGTAGACTGATTCAAATTGGCTCAAGGCTGGCATATGTGATGTTGGGAACTTCTGGGGAGGCAGAGATGGATCACTGATGGATCTCTGTGTCTATTCGGAACTCTGGATATCCGTTGCCCCTTCTCCGTTCCCAAATAACAGAGGTCAAGTCTGTGCTTTTTGGCAAAGTCCACTGCAACTTCATTCGTCAGCTGTGGTGCCCACTGGTAACTTTGTTTTCAATGCAACATTTCGAGAGTTCCGACTAGTCCTTTAGCAAGCTTTGTCAGATTAATTGTCTTTAGCGAATACAGTGGTTGAGCTTTAAAATACAGATCATGGTAATTCTTCAAATCATAATACACAGAATAACATAAGTAAGTGATTTAAACAAAAGAAAGATGGTGAAAACAAAGGCAAGCAGCAAAGACATAGGTTTCAGAAAGAGAGAGAGTGATTCCAGAATGAATTTTTTCCATCCTGGTGAGTTATTCTTGAGGGGATTATTATCTTATGGTCTCACCACCTTTTCACCTCTGATTGGCTTTGACTAATTTATAATTCACTCAATTCGGCCAAACTATCTGCCTATCAATTTTAAGAAATATATGCATTTAAATATATTGGTACAAATTTTCCCATATCATCGCTTGCCAATTTTCATTCAGAAAGTATCTCGAGACTGGCTGTTTCCATAGAGAGGGAACTACCAGTTCTTACTGTATAACAATGGGGCCTTTTAGCTAGTTGACGTCACTGTTCTTACAGTCTCAAGCAACTTTCAAAATATTCCCAGCTATTAAGCTTCCCTTACTCTTATGGTTAAGATGATTATAGTTAATTATTCTTAATGAGTTCTCATTTAAACCTCTTATATCTGACTAGAAAATTAAATTTCTATCAATCGCCCACCCGGCACTTCAGGCTGAAGATTATTGTGAATCTTGTTGAGCTCTTCCATCATTGGGGAGGGGGATATTTGTGATGCTTTTCCTCCAGTGAGTTGTTTACTTGACATCATTCACAGCTGAATGTGACAGAAATGTAGAGAATGGAGTTGATCTATTGGTTGTGGAATCACATTGTTCTGTCTCACTTATGCTGTTTGACATGATGTAATCATGTGTTGTAGTTTCACCAGGTTGACACTTCTATTTAGATATGCCTGGTGTTGCCCTCTTGCAGGTGAACCAGGGTTGACCCCTGGTTTTGTAGGAATGATAGAGTGGGCCATGAGGTTATGAATTGTGGTTAAGTACAATTCTGTCATTGCTGATGGCAACCATGAGGCACTGTGAACCCAGTATTTCATGGCTGGGTCTGTTTGAAATCTATCATATTTAGCATGGTGGTTGTGCCACACAACACAATGGAGGGTATCCTCAATGTGAAGATGGTATTTCTTCTCCACAAGGACTCCGTGGTGGTCAGTCCGACTGATGCTGTCATGGCCAGATGCCTCTGCGGTTGGCAAGTTGGTGCGTGTGTGGTCTAGTATGTTTTTCCATCTTGTTGGCTCCCTCACCACTTGATGCAGATCCAGTCTAGCAGCTATGCCCTTTAACGATGGTACTACCAAGCCACTCCTGATGAACATTGAAGTCCCACACCCAGAGTATATTCTGCACCCTCTGCTTCCTGCAAGTGGTGTTCCAACATGATGGAGCACTGATTCATCAGCTGAGTGGAAGCCGTATTTGATATTCATCAGGAGGTTTCCGTGACCCGTGGTTGACCTGGGTTCTGAGTCTGACCTGGGTTCTGAGTCTATGTTGAAGACTTTCCGGCAACTCCCTTCCAACTGTATGCCACTGTGCTGCCCCTTCTGCTCGGCCTATCCTGCTGGTGAGACAATTAGGGTGCTATCTGGGTGGGACATAAGGTATGATTCTGTGAGTATGACTATCAGGCTCTTGCTTGACTAGTCTGGAAGACAGCTCTCCCAATTTTGGCACAAGCCACCAGATGTTATGAAGGAGGACTTTGCAAGGTTGACATGGTTGCGTTTGCCAGTTGCGATGCCAGGTGGTCTGTGCGGTTTCTTTCCTTTTTATTGACTTTATAGTGGCTTGGTGCTACTGGGTGGGGTTTGCTATGTAGTTTGAGAGTCGGCCACTGTGGATCTGGAATCATATTTAGGCCAGACCATATAAGGGCGGCAGATTTCTTTTCCTACAGGACATTAGTGAACCAGATGGGTTTTCTCAACAATCGCCAATGGTTTCATGGTCATCATTTAGACTCTTAATTCTGGATTTTTATTGAATTCAAATTGACAAGCGGCAGGAGCAGAGAATCCAGGTGCCAGTGAAACATGTGGCTGGTGAACCGGGTGCTGGATACAATATGGGCAGCAAAAGGTTATGGGGGGGGTGCGGGATGGAAGGGCAGCCATCAGGGCATTAGAATAGTCAGATTTGGTGGTGATAAAGATATGCGTGGGTGATTCAGCAGCAGATGGATAGACTGGAGATGGTAGTTGGTAATCTCAGTTTGTAATCTTAGTGATGGTTTGGGTTTAAAAATTCATGCTGGTGTCAAATAGGACACCTATTGTGAACATTTTAGCCTGAGACTAGCAAAAGGAGATAGAATCAGCACGGAAGTGATTAATTTGATCTTCCCAATGGTTTACTGATGGAATTGTATATTATAGCACTACTATTGCAAAGCAATATAACCTGTCCACCATGAATATGTTGCAAGCGACCTGTAACTGTTCGAATTTCACTTCCCTACATTTGTGTCATCAACAAACTGTTCCTTTGGAAAAGCTTGTGACTTTAGTGAACACAAGTGATGCATGAAATAATCTGAGCAAGTGTGCTCTGCTGAATCTGTAGGATATCCATGTCGCTTGACGATGATCAACAAGCATTATTCCAGTTCCTTGTTTAATGGATTGAACTATCAAATTAATTTATTCAGTTTGTCATGTACGACAGCAGATTGTACCCACGAGTCATTCAAGCTGATCCAATATAATGCAGCGGGTTTGAACTGGGTTGCAAAACTTAAATGTAAAATCTCTATTTCAAAACAACAAATGAAAAGTTTCATAGTTGAATAAAGCTTTTCTAGCAGCAATGCCTGATGACCTAACTCTGCCAAGATTATCACTTCCTCTAACTGGTCACGAGTAATGCTTGTAAAATAATCAACTTTGTCAGAGGTGATTCATGTCCTCTGCAGTAACATTTGCATGATCCTCACTTGCTGGAAAGATGTAGGTACTTTGAGAAAGAGTTTCTTGATAGAGATATATAGATTAGGAGTGACACTAATTTGTTGTAAACCAGGTTGAGGAACATAGAACATACAGTGCAGAAGGAGGCCATTCGGCCCATCGAGTCTGCACCGACCCACTTAAGCCCTCACTTCCACCCTATCCCTATAACCCAATAACCCCATCTAACCTTTTTGGTCACTAAGGGCAATTTACCATGGCCAATCTACCTAACCTGCACATCTTTGGACTGTGGGAGGAAACCGGAGCACCCGGAGGAAACCCACGCAGACACTGGGAGAACGTGCAGACTCCGGACAGACAGTGACCCAGCCGGGAATCGAACCTGGGACCCTGGCGCTGTGAAGCCACAGTGCTATCTACTTGTGCTACCGTGATGAATGTTCAAAGTTAACAAATATGGCACCTTTCTACATAATAAAATGTCTTACGATGCTTCACAGACACATTATACAGCTAAATTTAAAACCCAAACCACACTAGGAAAGGCAATATCAGGGCAAGTGGCAAAAGCTTGGTCAGAGATGGATTTTGAGGAGCGTCTTGAAGGAAGAAGGAAATGTAGGTATAGATTTGCAGACTTTACTCTTTCACAGGATGTGAGCATTGCTGGCTAGGCTAGCATTTATTGCCCATGAGCTGGTGGTGGTGAGCTGAGGCCTTGAGTTGCTACAGTCCTTGTGTAGGTACAGACACAGTGCTATTAGGATGGGAGTTCACAGGATTTCGATCCAGCAACAGTGAAGGAATAGCCATATATTTTTAAAAGTCCAGGTGGCGAGTAACGGAGGGGAACCTTCGGGTGATGGTGTTTCCATGTGTCTGCTGCCTTTGACCTTCTAGATGATAGCGGGCACATGTTTGAAAGGTGCTATTGAAGATGAATTGCTGCAGTGCATCTTGCAGATGATATACACTGCTGCCACTTTGCATGGTGGAGGGCTTGGATGTTAAGGTGGTGGAAAGAGTGCCAATTAAGTGGGCTGCTTTGTCCTGGCTTCTTGATGGTTGTTGCAGCTGCACTCAACCAGATAAGTGGAAGATTAATCTATCACAACCCTGACTTGTCTTTGTAGTAGACAGACTTTGGGAAGTTAGGAGGTGAGTTACTCGCTGCAAAATTCCTAGCTTCTGACCTCTTTTAGCCATAGTATCCATATGACTAGTCCAGTTCAGGTTTTGGTCAATGATAACACTCAGCATGCTGATTTGAATATCAAGAAGAGATACTCTCATGTTAAAGATGGTCATTGCCTGGTGCTTGTGTGGCATGAATATAACTTTCCCCATATCAATTCCAACCTGAATGTTACCCAGCTCTTGCTACATATGGACATGGACTGCTTCAGTATCTAACGAGTTGTGAATAGCACTGAACATTGTGCAATCATCAGCGAACATCCCCACTTCTGACCTTGTGATGGAAGGAAGGTCATTGATGAAACACCTGAAGATGATTGGGCTTAGGACACTATCCTGCAGCAATGTCATGGGACGGAGATGATCTCCAATAATCACAGTCATCTTCCTTTGTATTAGGTATGTCTCCAACTAGTGGAGTGTTTCTCCCTGATTCTCATTGACTCAGCTTTGCTAGGTCTCCTTGATGCCACACTGTCAAATGCTGCCTCTATGTCAAGGGCAGTCACTCATCTCACTTCCTCGTGTTCAGCTTTCTTATCTATGTTTGAACCAAGGCTGTAATGAGGCCAGGAGTTTAATGAGCCTGGCTGAACCCAAACTGAGCGGCAGTGAGCAGGTTATTGGTGAGTAAATAGCCCTGTTGATGATCCCTTTCATTATTTTGATGATTGACAGTAGTCTGATGGGGTGGTAATTGGCTGACCCTAGGGCCTTTGCATCTGAAAGCGCGGCCACCAATTGTGCAACAATTAAAATTAAGGATGCTTGTGAAACTAGAATAATCAAGAACGCCTGAACAAGGCTTCAGAAACATGTGTTTAAATCCTACCGCAGCAGCTTGGGAATTTCAATTTCAATTAATTAATAAATCTGCAATAACAAGCTGGTATTACTAACGGTGACCATGAAGCTACCACATTGTTGTAAAAACTCATCCGCTTCACTATAAGTCCTTTTAAGGAAGGGAGTCTGCTTTCCTTGACCAGTCTGGCCAATGTGTGACAGAAATATAGTTGATTTCCTCTGAAGTGCCCATCGCACAAGCCACTTGGTTGTATCTACTGCTATGAAAAAAGTAAAAAGAATAAAACTGGATTGACCACTTAGCATTGAATTTGGCACTTGGGCCCTACAGAATCCTGGGGCGGGATTCTCCGTTTTGCCGGAGCCTGGTGGTTTCCCGACGCCGTGGGGCTGCCCCATAATGGGAAACCCCATTGACCGGCTGGCATAACGGAGAATCCCGCCGGTGGGTAGGGCAGAAATGTGGCGGGGTGGAGAATCCAGCCCTTGATCTTTGCCATCTGGAAACTTGAGCCAAAATTGGGAGAGCTACCCCACAACTCGTCAAATTACAGCTCAGTATATTCATACACTTTGAATTGTAGCTTTCAACCAAATCCCAGATTTTTCCCTCATCCTATCCCACAGGCAAGACAGATGTGATGGCACAATGCTATACAATTCAGCGGTAGTTGCCTTGGGAATCCTCAACATTGACTCCAGACCCCATAAATTCTTATGATATCAGGCCAAACATAGGCAAGGAAACCTCCTACTGATTGCCACCTGTCACCCTTCCCTTGGCCAGTGAATGAATACTCCACCATGTTGAACAACAATTGGAAGAAGCACAGCACTAAGGATAGTAAGGATACAGAATGTAGTCTAGGTGGGGGACTTCAATGCCCAACACTGCGTGACGATGTACCACGGTGGCACAATGGTTAGCTCTGCGGTCTCTCAGTGCCAAGGACCTGGGATCAATTCCGGCCTTGGATGACTGCCTGTGTGGAGTTTGCATGATCTCCCTTCTTCCTGGTGCTCCAGTTTCCTCCCACAGTCCAAAGATGTGCAGATTAGGTAGATTGACCATGATTCTTCGATTTCATTCTCAAACAGAAACTTGGAAAGTTGAGGGATGAAGTTGTAGTTAACTTCATATTGCTCTCCGTGGATGCTGTGATTCTACCACTCAGTTGAATAATGTTTGTTCCATACATATTTGAATCCCATTCATTTATTTTCCCAATTATGTTTGTGACATAAGCAAAGAGGCAAATCTTCTTTTGGCCAAAGATTAAATCAACCATTTTTGTAGACCATTCCAAATGGAAGCAGCTGGTCCTTTGATTCCAAAAACCTTGCAGTAACCTTCCTCTTGACAGCCAGATCTCAGTGTGATGTGAAACAAGAACATAATCATGATCAGGCCCCATATCTTCACACAGCGTTACAAACCGATGAGTACAAAATTGATGAGGTTTAGTTTTTTTAAATTATTCTTCATATGATGTGGGTGTTGCTAACTGGGCCAGCGTTTATTGCTTGTCCCTGAGAGCATTTAAGAGTCAACCACATTGCTGTGGGTCTGGAGTCAACTTGTCTGCCAGACTAGGTAAAGACGACAGAGTTCCATCCCTAAAGGACATTAGTGAACCAGATGGGGTTTATTTTACGACAATTGACGATGGTTTCATGGTCTTTAAATTCCAGTTTTTTAAAATTGATTTCAAATTTCACCATCTGCCCTGTTGAGATTCAAACCCAGGCACCAGTCCATTACCCTAGGTCTCTAGATTACTAGTCCAGCGACAATACCACCCCACCATGCCTTCCCAAAGTGTAGTTTATATGACCTGCAGCAATACTCACTTAGTGCTCCGTTCTTTATTTGTACAGTTGTTCCCTGTGAATCATGCAGAGAGCTCAAACAATAGATAGAGCAGCTCTCTTCACTTGATGCAGGTGGGCTTAACTTGTGGCCTGTCATAGATGAAGCACCATCAGTACAAAATGTAACCATGTAATTTCAGGCAATCTCTTTGTCCTCCATGTTCCTCTGTTAACATGCTGATATTCACTGTGCTGTTTTGTAGTCAAGTGAGAGGTGGTGCAGAAAGCTATTCTCCCGCATGAACTGCATAAAAACCAATATAAGGCAGAGTGCCCCTCTGTGCTCGCATCAATTTGAAGAGCAAAAGCAAGCGTGCATTTCAGGCGTTCCACCAATCTGATTTCCTGATCAACTACTATTGTCACAATTTTCCACTTCACAATGTTGTTTGAGAGAGCTGTTGGCGTATTTGCCTCCACCACCCCACCCTTTATCTTAACGGTAACAATTGCGGCAGGTGAAATCAACATTTTTTTTTTGTGTGGAGCTGCTTTGCCTGTGCAATTGGATAGCTTTCCCCAAAAGTTACTCTTTGTGCTTGTTTGAAGATGGTTGTGGTCCAAATTAGCTGAACTGTTGCTGTAAAAGTTCCTCTTTTTCAATGTTGGAAAAATGATTGTGATTCTTGATGTATTCCTTGTGAACAGTCTCCGCAAGTGTAGCTTAAGCTTATTTGGCTTTATTCTTTCCCTAGATAGCACTTGGGAACAAATGAGCATTTTGGCTTTTCTTTGGATTTGACAAAAACACTGGAGCATTCAAGAAAACGTAATCGTATTTATGAATACATTTCTTACCACCTTGTTTTTCTGACAGTTTGCTGGTTGGAGGTAGAAGTTCTGCATAAAACTTTGCCCCTGATGTTAGAAGCAAGGTGCTTTGAATGACTCTCCGTGCAGCTGTTGAGCTAGAGAGAGAAGAGCACAAGGTGGACTGGGAGCTCTAGAACTTTCTGCAGTGGCATCTTCCAGGCCACATCTTTTCACCTCAACCCTCCAGCCATGAGTTCCCTTCTGTTTCCCCATTTGATTTGGATCTTGGATTTGTTTATTGTCACGTGTACCGAGGTACAGTGAAAAGTATTTTTCCGCGAGCCGCTCAAACAGATCATTTAGTGCATGAAAAGAAAAATCAAAATACATAATAGGGCAACACAAAGTACAAAATGGAAATACACAGACACCGGCATCGGGTGAAGCATACAGGAGATGTGTGCTGCCTGCCCTCCTCGCTGCGACTCTGATATTTGCCGAAGCCCTTGAGTACCCCGCATAGTAATGGAAGCAATGCATTGCAGCAAAGGGACAGTTACTGGCCTCGGGGCTCATGACTCCTATCCTCTTCTGGGACCTGAAATGGAGTTGTGACCCAAGGTTTGGGAACAGCTGGTATAGACCTCTGGAACAACACCTCTCCTATTCTTGTGCTTAAATCCTTTTGTGGGATTGCCTTCCTTTTATGCCATTAACCCTCTGCAGCCATGCCGAGTCCTGAGGACTCTGCACTTTTGTTTTCAACTTGTGCTGGTGTGTACATACCTGACTTCCTTCGCCCAAATACCTTCACCCTTCTCAGTTTTAGGACCCTCCCTGAAATATGTCCTAATCTTTAATCAAGCTTTTCTCATCCCTCCGAGTATCGCCTTTGTTTCAGAATCTACCCTTTGTTTCGGAATCTACTTTTGTTAAGCACCTTCAGGATTGTTTTTGGAATATTTTTCTACATTACAGGTGTTATATAAATGCAAGTTATTAAACTAAATTAATCTTAAAAATTACAGTGCCGAAGGAGGCCATTCGGCCCATTGAGTCTGCACCGGCCCTTGGAAAGAGCACCCCACTCAAGCACACACCTCCACCCCATCCCCTTGACCCAGTAACCACAATTAACCTTTTTGGACACAAGGGCAATTTAGCAGAGCCAATCCACCTAACCCGCACATCTTTGGACTGTGGGAGGAAACCGGAGCACCCGGAGGAAACCCACTCTCACATGGGGTGAATGTGCAGACTCCACACAGGCAGTGACCCAAGCCAGGAATCAAACTTGGGACCCTGGAGCTGTGAAGCAACTGTGCTAACCACTATGCTACCGTGCTACCCACAAATCACTGCCCACTAATCATTGCTGTAAATTTGGTAGCTAATGTAATAGACAGCTTTGGGATTGATTTTGTTTGCCATTTAATGTGTGTGTACACATCTTATATAGTCTTGTATATGTTCTGAATGTCCAAGTCATAAAGGCAGTATATGTTCTAATTGTTTTTATTTTAATCTAGTTGGAGGTATGATTACTGCTGATTTTGCTTCTGGATTAGTCCATTGGGGAGCGGACACATGGGGTTCTGTTGACCTGCCCATACTTGGCAAGGTACGTAATACTGTATACCTCAGGCTTTCCTCGTATGCTGGAATTTCTCATTAGTATATGTCATAATATTAAATTTGTTATTCAGACTTGAATGCCATATGCTTAGATTGGTGTTTCTAGCTTGCTTAATGGGATGGTGTCAATCTTGGTGACAGTCCATAAGCTCCTCATATCTGGGTCATGTGTGATGGTAGTAAATGGAAAGCCTAATTGAACTGGTCATGGTGAAATGGAAAACTGAAACTGCATTTGGATTTTGCTCAAGACTCTTTACCCTTGTTTCCGACTCTCTCCCCTTCTCAGCTGCTCACTCAGGCTGAGCATGATAGCGTGCAGTTCAGTGTTCTAATCAGTGAATTTGCCTTCAGACTTTATATGTTGTCAAAACAATAAGTTCTGCAACGTCTTGTCTTCTTTGTAGCTATCCGATTACCTCTGTTAATGATTCTTACCTTTATTTTTCTTGGACTTCTTTTTAAAATAACTCTTTCAGCTTCCTAAACTGTTTTTAAGTAGTCTACGTATCCAAAACTCCAACAACAACTTTGTCCTGGCTGTTTCACTCATCACCCGTCTCACTGACCTTGACGCTCTCTTTTTCCCCAGTATTACAAATGGTGCATGGCCTCAGACCAGCTGTACCTTTAACTTTCTCCAGTCCTATATCCCAGCCAATGTTTAACAGGCCTCTAAATCTGAGCTTTTGTGCATCTGCTCCTTCCCAGGGTTTTTTTAAATTACCAGCTAAACTTTCATCTTAAAATCTGTCTACTTTATTTCCCTCCTGAATCAACAATGGCTAGTTTTATTTTTATCTGCAGTGAAGTGCATCGGTCTATGACATTAAGGATACTATTAAAGTAGTGTTTTTACCATGGTGCCAGTCTCGATCACCAACTACTTGTCAGTATGGTTATGGGTATATTGTCTGCATGCCTTTATAAAAAAAATAAAAAATAAAAAAAAACTTCCTTGCACTGGTGTGGTCACTATTAGCTGGCTACACTGCTTCGATATAATGTTCTCTTCTTGCATGAAGGGTGGTAGCTTACAGTCTGCAGCAGTAACCTCCACCAGTTGTTTCTGGTAGTTGATGGAAATAGCTTGCAGTCTATCTTTTTGGTCCACTTTAAGAATCTTTGGCTCCTTCCACATGTCTGAAAAGCAGCTGGTTGGACACATGCACCACACTCATCTTTTTCTACTTCTTCCGCCTTCGAAAAATCGTCTTTCTAATCAATTAGAAATTATGAATCTGGATGATAAGCTAACTGTGATTTTGGCAAAAATGATAGGCTTAGCCTATGAGTGCTAATGCTAGATTGTATTGATATTCAAATTGATCCACATTTGATGCACATTTATAGATGTTGAAAAAACTGGATTTTGTTAGCTATTGAATTTGCAGATAAATTGTCAATCGTAACAGATGCATACAAATATCTGGGTAGAGTTCTCTTTCAGAGGGTCGATGTAGACTCTCTGGGCCAAATGGCGGCCTCTTGCACTTGGGGATTCTGTGCACCCTGGAACATTTTTTTTGTTTGTGGAATGTAAACGTTACTGACCTGGCCAGCATTGGTCACTCATCCCTAATTGCCCATGAGATGGTGTTGGTGAGCTGCTCCTTGAACCACTGCAGTGTGTACTCTGGAAGTTGCTGTCTGATTTATCAGATGAAAGCGAAGCGCTGATTGGAATACAGTTCTAGATCTTTATGCGCTGTGTGCACATATTTTATTGCAATATTGAAATTGAGCACTGTTAAAATGGAGATATTATCTTGTGATTATAGGTGCACTTTTCGTGCCAAAAATGTTCATAAGCTGCTGGCACTTTTTTTTCCTGTAATTATGTTTCCCTCTCTTCCAGGCTTTCATTAGGCCATTCCGAGAACATCATATTGACCCCACTGCTATAACGAGGCATGACTTCATAGAAACAAATGGCGATAACTGTATGCTCACTGTGATTCCTCTGGCTAACATGGCATACACATTTATTTCTGTATCCCCAGGTATGTTGATCCGAAGCATTGATTACAAGTGCAGTATGACCGGTGAAAAGAATTGGTGTGGGTTTAATCAGGATTAGTTTATTGTTTTAAAGGCTCCCCAACTGGGTAAGGGAGCAGATGAGCCATTCACAACTAAATAAAGATGTTTGACCCGCCACTGAGGAGTGCAGATGTTTGCACCAGAAGGGAATATTTGTACGACGCATTGATTCTAGTCTCATACACTCCAGCTGGAGTCAACCCAGGCCATGACATGTTCAAAATCGTGATTGCTACAGACCAACAATGGGGGTGGAAACTGCAGTGTGAAGCCAACTTTTGTAAGATGTATAGATCTACCATTAGTAAGAATCATAAAATTTACAGTGCAGAAGGAAACCATTTGACCCGTTGAGTCTGACCCGTCGAGTCTGCACCGGCTCTTGGAAAGAGCGCCCTAATTCAGCCCACACCTCCACCGTACCCCACGTAACCTTTTTTTTTTTTTTTGGACACAGTAGGCAATTTATCATGGCCACTCCACCTAACCTGCACATCTTTGGACTGTGGGAGGAAACCGGAGCACCCGGAGAAAACCCCGGCAGTCACGGAGAGAACGTGCAGACTCTGCACAGACAGTGATCCAAGCCAGGAATCGACCGTGGGATCCTGGAGCTGTGAAGCAACTGTGCTAACCACTGTGCTACCATGCTGCCTTTAAGGCAGAAGAAAATGTGTAAATGCTTACAAAAAGATTTAGCAGGTGGATGAAGAATGAACAAATGGAGTGCTTTGTTACCTCTAACTCTTCAAGCAATGTCACTCACAGGAGTCTGCGTTCTCCTGCCATCTGCAAATTAAACAAATTGGGGGTGAACTGCATCAGGTTGGCATACATTATTTAACTTGGAGGACAACATTTGAATGTAATCCATACGGTGTGGTGTGGGAATGAACATGGATGGCATGGTGGTACAGTGGTTAGCACTGCTGCCTCACAGCTCCAGGGATCCGGGTTCAATTCCAGCCTTGGGTGACACTGCAGAGCTTGCACTTTCTCCCCCTGTCTGCGTGGGTTTCCTCCGGGTGCTCCGGTTTCCTCCCATAGTCCAAAGATGGGCAGGTAGGTGGATTGGCCATGCTAAGTTGCCCTCAAGTGTCCAAAAAGGTTAGGTTGGAGGTAATGGATTAAGTAGGGTGCTCTTTCCAAGAGCTGATGCAGACTCGAAGGGCCGAATGGCCTCCTACACTGTAAATTCTATCTATTCTATCTTCTATCCAAACGTGACAGTGCAAGCTATTGTAATGGCTTTTTACGTAACTATTTGCAATCTCCAGGGTAAATGTCAAAGTATCTGTACATGCAACACTTTTCATGCGCACTTTACTTGTGATGTACAAATATAATTAAGATTGACTATTGATTATGAAGTCATTAGTGCCTGTGTGCTTCTCAGATGAAAGATTTAATAGCTTTTTTATAGAAATCTGGTAAACGTCCTACCTGTAAAGCA
This sequence comes from Scyliorhinus torazame, assembly GCF_047496885.1. NCBI lineage: Eukaryota > Metazoa > Chordata > Chondrichthyes > Carcharhiniformes > Scyliorhinidae > Scyliorhinus > Scyliorhinus torazame. Next base: position 211,979,108 of record NC_092714.1, read on the forward strand.
GGTTTTTCATTTGCTTGTAGCCTTTTTCTAATTTCTCCATTCCTTTTTCATTAAAATGTTGTTTTCCGGTTTCTGAACAGGAAACTGCATTCTACATTTTCTCCCAAAACATCATTTTAAAGTGACTTACTCTACTATCTTTTCTTTTAATTGGATTATAAAGAACTACTGTCTCATTTGAACTCAACCCAATGTTCTTGGTGAGTTGGAGGCCAGTAAGCAGTGCCCCTTCATTCCCTAAAATACAAATGTCAAACTGCTTGCCCCCATTGCACAGCATTGAGAGCATCCATTATGATTGCAGTTCCTTGCTAGTTTTTGAAATGCAATGTTTGGGACATGTTTAATCAACTTTAGATATCATCCCATTTAATTAAATGTTCAATTTAATTATAATGGATGTCATTTTGAAGATTCTCTTCTACCTCTCTCATTTCACAAGAGGAGAAATTGCTGAAGAGCACCACCTACAGGGTTATTGGAGTTTCAAGGCAAAGTGAATCTTTGTGGTGCATTAATGAAATAACGAGTAAAGTCACTTCCGAGTTTATTGGGATAATCTTTTGGCGATTCAAGAGAAATTTGCTTTTTAAAAAGGAAAACCTAGCAACATTTAAGATTTGGTTATTAAATGTATATTTTCTACGACCAAGAACTGTTCTGAAGCTGTGAAATATGTTTGGTTTTATAGGCATTAAATTTGTATTTGAATCAAAATCAATTAAGTTTTTAGTTTGAACACTTTTATGCAACTAAAATATATTTCTCGCGGTGGCTAGAATGTGACTTAGAATTTGGATGGAGTGATGTGATGGAAAGCTGGTCTTGCAGCAACAAGGTAGAAAACCCGTTTCATGAGAGTGGAGATAGAGACATAGGTGGAGGAGGACTGCGACGGAATTTGTAGGTGGGAATATCTTCGTCTGGGATGCTTAGAACCTTAGTTAGGCCACACTTGGAGTATAGTGTTCAATTCTGGTCGCCACACTACCAGAAGGATGTGGAGGCTTTAGAGAGGGTGCAGAAGAGATTTACCAGAATGTTGCCTGGTATGGAGGGCATAAGCTATGAGGAGCGATTGAATAAACTCGGTTTGTTCTCACTGGAACGAAGGAGGTTGAGGGGCGACCTGATAGAGGTATACAAAATTATGAGGGGCATAGACAGAGTGGATAGTCAGAGGCTTTTCCCCAGGGTAGAGGGGTCAATTACTAGGGGGCATAGGTTTAAGGTGAGAGGGGCAAGGTTTAGAGTAGATGTACGAGGCAAGTTTTTTACGCAGAGGGTAGTGGGTGCCTGGAACTCACTACCGGAGGAGGTAGTGGAAGCAGGGACGATAGGGACATTTAAGGGGCATCTTGACAAATATATGAATAGGATGGGAATAGAAGGATACGGACCCAGGAAGTGTAGAAGATTGTAGTTTAGTCGGGCAGTATGGTCGGCACTGGCTTGGAGGGCCGAAGGGCCTGTTCCTGTGCTGTACATTTCTTTGTTCTTTGTTTGTTCTTTGATAGTGAGGAGAGTTGAAGATGTCAGTAAATGAAGCATTGCAGTAACCTAAGTATTTGAGTGGGGTGGTGACTTGAGTAGGTAATGTTCAAGAAGTTGGAAAATAAAGTAACTTTAGTGATGAAATTCAGCTTGCACTCTAACAAAACACCAAGCATGCGTTCAGCCTGAGCAAACCAGTGAGCTTCATGGAATAGAAGTCTTTCAAGGTTGAGAGACAGAGTTTTGATCTGTAAGGGAATCAAAGGTTTTGGGGATAAGGTGGGAAAGTGGAGTTGAGTATTATATCAGATCAGTCATGATTTTGTTGAATGGTAGAGCAAACTCAATGGGCTAACTTCTTAATCTTCCTTTGTCATTTCTGGAACCATTCTTGTTAATCTTTGCTGAATTCACTCTAATGCCTTCACATACTTTCTAAATATATATATATATATAATAAAGTCCTGACACCAATCCCGGAGGAGCTCCACTATCAACCTTCCTTCAGTCCAAAAAGAACTGTTCACCACTGCTTTGTTTCTTGTCACTCAGTCAATTTTGTCAGCCAATTTTGTATCCATGTTGTTATGTCTGTTGTGTAGCAGTTTATCAAATGCTTTTTGTAAGTCCATGTACACCACATCAACTGTACACCCTCATCAATCTTCTTGGATTTTCTCATCAAAACACTCAAGAAAGTCAGTTAAACATGATTATCCCTATACAAATCCATGCCGGCTTTCCTTAATTAACCTGAAAAAGGGTGACATTTGCAGTTCTCCAGTTAAGTTTTGCACTGATGATATTAGCTGTACCTTGTTTTGCATTTTCATTGTAGCTCTTCCAAATGCAAACGTTGGTATGCTTTTGATCAAGAGCTGTATTTTGTGCCCGGTGAGGCTGTTTAATAATATTATTATGGAAGTAGTTCCAAAGCTCCAGGGTGAACCAGATTAATGTTGATTTACAGTAATCTTTAAACTGGTTGTTTAAAGTAAATGCCGACTTATAAATCAAAATTCATGTTGAGTAATGGTGTGGTATGCATATGTACTTGAAAATAATGGTAGCTAGTGTCTTTCAGCTTGTATGCTGCTAATGAAGAAATGTTTCCTTCTACAGAGGCCATGAATGATATATATCCTTGGGAGTGCTATGTCTTTTCTCTTGGGTTATTTGTGACACTGACCAACCAGATTCACAAATGGTCTCATACGTATTTTGGACTTCCATCATGGGTCTGCTTTTTACAGGACTGGCATATTATTCTACCCCGAAAACATCATCGTATTCACCACGTATGTCCACATGAAACCTACTTCTGTATTACCACAGGTCAGCAATTTATTTAAAGTTTCCTCATTATTACTTTGTACAACCAAAATTCAGATCGGCTTTCTGATGTAATCTGACAATCCACTTTTGGAGGGAAGGAAACTGGGGTGATCATTCATTGGCATAATTAATGCTAGATTTCTCAAATTCAATTTTAAAATTCTATTGCGATTTGACTGTCAATGCAATGTCAAAGCATTTTTAGATTTGCGAAGGTATGGCAAAGCCAAATTCACCGGTAGGACCTCTGCTTCTTATTTTGTAGGATTAGTCAAGGCACCATTAGTGCAAAAAAAAAACAAGCATTTATTTCATGCCTTGGGAAAGCAGGAAAAGAGTTCATTTCTGTGATTGGCGATATCTTGACTTCGGGGTGCTTAATGAAGCCTCCGTGATTTTTTTTGTGTTAGGTCCCCTTCTGTACTCAACATTGGCACGTCTTGAAGCCTGGAAACGGGCTACCTGACAGAACTTTAAACCTTGCATATGGTGTTGGGAGTGTTTGAAGTGTAGGGAAAATGCAGATTATTATGTAAAATACATCTGTAGCTTTTTTAGTATTTTACTAAGAAGCCAGATGTGAAATAAATACAGTTTGAAGCTAAGTGTATATGATCCAGGCTCTAGCTAAATGTCATATTTGAAGGAAAATAGTTTTTTTTTTAAATTAAAGATGCCACTTAACTGTATATGGTATTTATGGTGGTCCTTTTAAAATTCAGTGGACTAATATTTATGTTTTAATTTTTTAAGGTTGGCTTAACTATCCCCTGGAGAAAATAGGATTCTGGAAAACGCTGGAGGGTATCATCCAAGCATTAACTGGAAATAAACCCAGAGTAGATGATTTCAAGTGGACTCAGAAAACAAAGTAACCTTTTGCCAATGTTTTGACTTTTTAAAACTACTTTTTGCCAACTAATTGCACCAGCCAAATATCTGAATGCAGTCTGAAAATGATGCACGCTGGAAGCGCATTCAACTCCAAAAATGAGGACTCTTGGAAATCTGAAGATGTTTGAAAGAACTTTAAAGCATTTGAATAGTGACCATTTTATGTAGCCATGCCTGTTTTTCAAATTAACATTCACATAATGTAACATGAACACAATGTGTGTTGTACTTGACATTTCAAGAGGTCAATGGAAATATGTTCTAGGGACACAATTGTATAGCTGTGGATACTGGAATTTCATCTTGGGGATGGAATTGCTACAAAATTGCAATGTCCAAATGGTGCTTGCTTGTTTTGTCCATTATAACACTGACAAAGGCCTTAAAATAACTTGTTTGCCAGAAATATTTAACTTTATTATTTTGAATGTGTGTATATATTATATAGATATATATATATATAATATATATAGTTAAAATGTAAAACTGCTGCATACTATTATTGTTGAATTTAAAGTCATACTTTACAAATGTTAGTAATTTGGCCTATGATCTTTTTTATCATAGCTGCTTAAAATACAAGTAGGATTTAACTTTCATTGAGGATTGGCTCAATATTTCTAATGTCTCCATTCTGCTGTCCAGTATTTTACAATTTAGAACTATTGTGGAAGCTTTAAGGTTTTAAAGCACCTTGCCACAGGGTTCCAACGCTTTATAAGATCTAGGAATATAAAATACTTTGCACATCATCAGAAATTTAACTTTGTTTGATTTTTAGTACCTGTTGACAAAATGACTTCATGTAGTTTTATGGCTTCAAATACAATTGCCAAATAGCAAATTAAGCCATTCGTGATATTTGTAAATTATTTTTGAATCCAGGTTCTAGAATGAAGGAATATTTGCATTTTACTGGAAAATTGTCTGAATATTTTGATACCACTCAAATACTTGTGTAACTACTGTAAATAAAGCCAAGTCCAACAATAATGACAACTTGGAGCCTGCCTCATTAGCGATGTTACCATGATTTGAACTAATAAAGTATCTCCAGTCTGAGAACTAGCAAATTTGCATAATCAAGTTCTTGGGTTTACTCACTTCAACCACAGTGAGGGAATTCTTGTTTTTAGAACATCCCACATTCTCAGCTCTTTTAATTAAAAATATACAATTTATCATATTTGTATCTATTGCATATAGTTTTTGACTCGCACTCCAGGCTTGAGTCAGTTCCTACTGTCTCTATTTTTCTTTCTTGCCTTGCCTCCCCTCAGGCCCTGCTCTCCTGTTCCCTTCCCTTGAAGTCAGCATTTATTTCTCTACTTTTGGTTTATTTGCTTTTCTACCATGTCACAATTCCAGCTTACAGTTTCCTTCTGTGTCTCTCTTGGCACACTGAAGTTTGAGACGCCTATCAAGGCCTTATGAGCAGCTGCCCAACCACACCTTACTCTATCTTCCTATCAAGGAATAACCTTGTAGTCCTTCCCATCTCATCCACTATCATCACTTTGGACTCTTGTCAGTGGACCAGCAATCACACCTCACATTCTCTTCCATAATGTCCATTCACTCAACTGATTCCTTGACATCTACGACCATATTGTGCATAATTGTACTGTACTGGAATTCTACCTTTTACTGAAACTTCCATTGTGCTAAAGTCGCCACCCCTAGCTAAAGTCTCAATCATTGCCCCACCTAGCATGTGACAGTGAGTCCTTTATCAAATTGCACTTTGGCCTCTTATTTTTCACCTGAAGTCCATTTTATTTTGCCTCTTTTTAGAATCCTCATTGGCTACTGCTCTTCCCCAGTTTAATCACCAATGGATTCTCCCACCTTTCTTCCCTTAGCACTCATTTTTGACTCCTCCTCAATGCATGTGATTTTCAACTTGGCTTCCCTCTCTTACATTCACAAGCTCCTGTGGTCCCTAAATCACCCTCCATAGAAATTCTCCTGTCAATATAGTTGCACCTCGCCTGGCCTCGCAACACTTATGATATTGATCATAGTACAATCCAACGTTGACCATTTATTTGTATCCTTCACCTCGCATCCCTTAAACTCTTCCTACTTGTCATCATCCCTGGAGCAAAGGAACACCAATGCACTTCCTAAATTTGAACTGCCTCACCATTTGGTCCTCCTTTCACTATTCTGCTCAATCACACCTTCGCATCCAACTTAAGTGCCTGGTTCACAGCACAATTTTTGGTCTTTTCCATTCTAGTTGATACCAATGCCATGGCCCTAATCTTTGCACCCTCAAGCGCAAGGAATACAATTGGCATATATCCAATAAACCACTGTTGTACCATTCATCACCAGATCTAACTAGATTGTTAAATACTGATGGACCTTATTTCCTTTGTCATAATCTCCCTCTATCCCAGGGTTGTCCTGGACAGCAAAGAAAGCCCAGGTTATTTTCTCAACCACCAACCGTTTGCCAAAATCCTCCACGACCAGCTCCGTTCTCCTTCCAAACCAAAATCACATTCTGATTCCTCTCTACCCTAACAATTAACATGAATCTTTCTTTCTTTCCTAGCCCCTTCATACTCTTTGTGAAGTCCTGTTGCCCAAGGGATTCCTTACATTCAGCTTCACTTCCACTAAACTACTGTCCACGAATTCCCTTTCTGGCCTGCATGCAGCTGACATTGCAAATGGTTTCCTTCTTTCAAAACTGGCATTAGCATTTCTCCCCTGAGGAGACAAAATACTCACTACTCTTATCCATTGACACTAGAGAAAATAGATTAAAGGGAGTAAAGTCGTTATATAGGTCATCCGCTGCTTTGCAAAACAATGCCTATCTTGCCTTCAATGTCATGTTTGAATATCCCCAATCCGATTCTGCCACACTACACAAAACAGCGTTAAACAAAAGTCGCAATGTTGTATTATCCCTCTCTACACCTTCTGGAACCATCACCTTTGGTCCCTGACACGCATACTGTACCGTTACCACCTCATCAACTTTGTCTCCTGCCCTGGCTATTGCCTTAAATTGAATTAGACTGCTATCAATCTGTCTTATTCCATCAGAGCTATATTTATCTTCAACGTCACCTCTGCCTCAAGTTATCCACTGCTAAAACCCTGATGCCTTTGTCACCACCAGACTCTACTATTCCAGTCTTTCCAGGCCAGAGTTCCATCCTTCAAGCCATAAACTTCAACTCGCCCAAAAGACACCTGCCCACATCTTATCAACCGTAACCTCTATTTTCTTTTCTTGGAGTGCATGAGCAGTTTGTTTAACTATGTGGCTCCTTAAGTTTATTTTTGCAGATGTGCATTAACTTGTGCGCAGCCTGCATTGTAACTTTCAGCCTGGTCTGTGCAAGCCATGCAGCTTACAGGGAGCATCTAATCGTACATCAGACCCAGCTCATCTACCATCACCATGTTGTTGGCCCCCAATCTTCCAATTTAAATTCTTAATGTCTTGTTAAAATCCCTTCATAGCCGTGCCAATTTGTCTAAACTTCTCTCGTCTAAAATGTTTCTCAACAACTCTGGTTCGTGCCTTTTATGTATTCCGCCCTCAGTACTTTTGCCCCACCATTGATGACTGCTTCAGCTATCCAGACCTCATGCTTGGAAGTCCCTTCCTAAACCCGTCTACTTCTCTACCTCGTTTCCCCTGCCGCTCCCCTCCCCCATTTTACGAACTTCCTTACAACCCACCTCCTTGATCAAGTGTTTGGTGAGCCATATTATCTCCTCCTTTGGCTTGGCTCTGAAGGGCCTTGGTAGTGTTTCTATGTAAAACGTGCTATACAAATTGTTGAACATTTGCTCATTTTCTGGTGAGCAAACATGTCATTTTTATTATTAAATTAAATATATGGCCAACAGTGGATGAGGGATTTAAAATTTGTATAATATTTATCACTGCTATCATACATTTAAACTTTTATGTTTTTGAAAGAACATTTAATGCAGTCTTTCAGTTTTGTTTTGCTAGCTTATCTTCCCAAGTTTTAGCAGAACTTAATAGATAAACTTGAATGTCTTGTATCACTGTATTCTAATTCCCCTTCTCACTCTTCCTGATTATTTGTAATTTTTTATTCATTTTTCTAGTGAGTATGATGGTTACCAGCAATATATTTAAATAAAATTAATTAAATACGACTCTTGTTTACGGTCTGCAATATACAGAACCAGTATGTAAATCAACGTTAAAGGTTATCGAACAAATATTTAAAGAAGTAACACTTGCACACTTCACAAAGCTAGAATAAAAGCTGGCATGATATTCAAGGTATATTTCACTGACTGTTTAAATTGAAATGATTAGGTTTCCTTTTTTTTTTCTAATGAGCACATGAGCTAATGCAATGTATACGGCAAATCAGCATTTACTATGCAGAGTCTGTGATTTTATTATATTTGGAAGAAGAATTTTCATGGCATGTTTTGATTTTAAAAACATTTTTAATATTACAGTTGGGAACAAAGCTGAGGACCCTGCTAGCCATGAAAAAGCTGTGTACTTCGTCATTTATTGGGACCATTCCACTGGCCCTGATTATGCTTACTTTAATTCAGCACCAATGTCAAAATTCTGAAGCTTTATTACATGTGTTGAGAGCTCTGATTTTTTTTTTCCACCTCCAAAAGGATTTGCTACAGCTATATTTTTAGGCTAGTAGAACCTGCTCCTCCTGATATGCATTATGCTCACCATTAGCTTCAGAGTGTATACTATAAATGTGACACTTGTGAGAAAATCTACTGTAATTTTATAATTTGTGAAGTAAACTTAATTGGAAAAAATTAAAATGTCTGCAATGAAATGCAAACGGTGTCCAGTGACTTTACTCACAGGAGGAGGGATGTGTCGTTCTTAAAAAATAACTTTATTTACTATGAATTGGATTCCAATACACCTACTTTAGGGCACTATTTTGTGCACCTAAATAGAATAAATTCTATAAGTATTTGATAGCCAAAGTTAATTTAAGTTGGAAGGTTTCCAAGAACAAATGTTTGAATCCACAATATCTTAAAAGCAGATTTGTACTGCAGACCAATTTGTGTTGTGGCCACCATCTCTGATGCTTTACACATCATACCTGTGTTGGTGTGATATAATTCATACCTGTGTTCGTGTGATTATAATTGTAATGTTTCAGTTTTGCCCATGGCCTCCTCTATCAATTCGAGTCACATAATTGCAGGTCAGATATCCAGAAACCGAAAACCTATCTCCGTGGGACTTCCGGTGGCGGCTATGAGGGAGTAAGTCGCGCATTTGGTGGCTCCCGCTCTGGCTGGACTTTTGGACCTTTCCCCCTGACCTTTTTGCATTTTTGAGCGCTGGCTTTGAAGGTGAAGTCAATCTGGCACTAGTTCCACACATTGGTGTATGGAAAGAAGAACCCCAAGGGATCGAAAAGAGAAATAAGACGAGCAAGGGCTGGGTGGAGGTTGCAGCAGAAGACAATATGACTGATGTTCGGACCCCTGCTGTGACGGCCCAACCATCAATGGCGGAGTTGATGCAGCTCATTCAAGAGGGCTTTGCTAGACAGAAACGGGACTGTCTTGATCCGATAAAGGAATCGATCGATCGACTGGATGCCCAGGATCGGACGATTCCGAAGCTGGAGAAAGCGCTAGCGGACCAGGAGGAGCACCAAACAGTGGTTGAGCTGGAGGTGGGGATGCTGAAGGATCAGCAAAAAAGGCTGCTGGAGAAGACCTGGAGAATAGGGCCCGCCGGCAGAACTTAAGAATTGTCGGTCTCCCTGAGGGGGCTGATGCTGGAGCGTTTGTGGCGACTATGTTTCAGAAGCTTCTGGGGGAGGGGGCTTTTTCCCAACCGTTGGAGGTGGACAGGGCGTACAGAGGACCCCCCCCCCCCCCCCCAAGGGTGATGGTGGTCCGGTTCCACAGGTCCCTAGACAAGGAGTCTGTTCTCCAGTGGGCCAAGCGTACGCGGAGCTGCAAATGGGACAACAGCATTTTGCGTGTTTACCAGGATCTGAGCGTGCAGGTGGCCAAAAGGAGGGCAAGCTTTAACCAAGTTAAGGCAATCCTGTTCCAAGAAGCAGGTGAAATTTGGACTGTTATACCTGGCGCGTCTTTGGGTTACGCACGAGGACCAGCACCATTAATTTGAATCGCCCGAAGATGCGAAGGACTTGGCCAAGAGGAAAGGGCTGGTGTTGAACTGAGAACTTTTTGTTTTAAGTTGCAACTTTTTGAGTGATCTTCATATGTTTCTATTGTCGTTTCTCTTCTGTATTTGAGTTTGGTTGAAGGGGGAAGTAAAAGTTATTCCGTTTCTGTGGGTTTTCAGTGTTTTGGTGGGGGTGGCTGGTGGTAACACTAGTAACAAAGTAACACTACTTTGTGTTACTTTGATTTACACTATTGGGGTTTTCTGTGTGTTTTTCTTTTTGGGTTGTCTCTTATGTTAATTGGGCGATTGTTTGGGGTCGGTTTGATGAGGGAAGTGGTTTCGATGGGTGGGGGGAGTGAGGGAACAATAGGTGGGAGACTTTTTGGCGCCGGAGGCGAGGGACACCAGGTTGCGATTTTGATCAACAAGCGGGTGCAATTTCAGGTAGGTCGTATGGTGTTGGACGGTGGGGTCCGTTATGCCTTGGTTAGCGGTAAGCTGGAGGGGAGGAAGGTAGTCTTGGTTAATGTGTATGTGCCAAATTGATTGATGTGGAATTTATAAAGAGGTTGCTGGGGTAGATACCTGAACTGGACTCGCACAAGCTGGTTATGGGAGGGGATTTTAATACAGTCATCGACGTCCTGGACGGGTCGTATTCAAAAACAGGGAGGGTGCCAGCAATGGCAAAGGAACTAATAGGGTTCATGGAGCAGGGGTCGACCCATGGAGGTTTAGGCAGCCGACGGGGAAGGAGTTTTCTTTTTATTCGCATGTTCACAAGGTTTATTCCAGGATAGACTTTTTCATTTTGAGCAGGGATTTACTGGCAGGGGTGGTGGACATGGGGTATTAGGCCATCGCTATTTCGGATCATGCCCCACACTGGGTGGAACTGCAGGTTAGGGAGGAGAGCTTCCAGCGCCCGCAATGGAGGTTAGAGGTGGGGTTGTTGGCGGACAAGGCGGTGTGCGAGAGGCTAAGGAAGTGCATGCAGAATTACGTGCTGGTTAATGACACGGGGGAAGTCTCGGCAGCGGTGGTGAGACGGGAGCTGATTTCGATCCGAGCTGATAGGGACAGGACGGATAGGGCAGAAACGGACTGACTGGTTAAGGAGATCTTACAGATAGACAGGAGGTATGCGGTGACTCCGGGTGAAGCTCTTAAGGGAACGTCGGAGGCTGCAGGCTGAGCTCGGGGCGTTGTCCACAGGCAAGGCAGTGGTGCAGTTTAGAAAGGCGAGGGGCGCGTTTTACAAACATGGGAAGAAGGCCAGCAGAATGCTTGCACAGCAGCTTAGGAAGAGGGAGGCGGCCAGAGAAATAGAAAGGGTGGTGGATGGGGATGGGAATTTGGTAGGGGACTCGGCAGGGTTAAACGGGGCATTCAGGGACTTTTACAGCAGACTGTCTCGCGGAACCCCCGCGGGGCCAGAGGGGATGAGACGCTTTTTGGACGGACTGACCTTCCCAAGGGTGGGCAAGGAGCTTGTGGATGGGCTGGGGGCCCCGATGTGGGCCGAAAAAATAATCGAGGGCTTGAAGGCAATGCAGTCGGGTAAAGCCCCGGGGCTGGATGGGTACCCGGTGCAGTTCTATAAAAAGTTCTTGGGGATTTTAGGGCCGTTGCTGGTCAAAGTTTTCAATGAGGCGAGGGACAGAGGGGTGCTGCCCCCGACGATGTCACAGGCCACTATTTTGTTGATATTGAAGCAGGACAAGAACCCGGAGCTACTCGGGTCATATAGGCCAATCTCTCTGCTTGTGCCAAGTTGATGGCCAAAATTATGGCCTCCAGGATTGAAGATTGAGTACTGGATGTGATTATGGAGGATCAAACCGGGTTTGTCAAGGGCAGGCATTTGGTGGCCAATATAAGAAGGCTGCTCAATGTGATCCTGATGCCCTCGGAGAGTAGGGAGCTTGAGGTAGTTGTGGCAATGGATGCGGAAAAGGGGTTTGATCGGGTGGAATGGGACTATCTATGAGAGGTGCTGTGACGATTTGGGATCGGTAAGGGCTTTATCGACGGTCAGGCTGCTGTACCAGGCCCCGGAGGCTAGTGTAAGGACGAATAGGACGACCTTGGACTATTTTAGACCGTACCGGGGGACAAGACAGGGTTGCTCCCTCTCCCCACTGTTGTTTGTGTTAGCTCTCGAGCCGCTGGCAATTGTTCTGAGAGCTTCAAGGGGCTGGAAGGTGCGGTGGGGTGGGGTTTGGGGGGGTGGAACATAGAGTCTCGCTGTACGTGGACGACCTGCTCTTGTACGTATCAGATCCAGGGGCGAAATTATGGTGATTTGGGGGGGATTTGGCCCATTTTCGGGGTATAAACTGAATATGACAAGGAATGAGATGTTTGTAGTCCAGGCAAGGGGTAGGGAGGGTCGGCCGAGGGAGTTACCGTTTAGGTTAGTAGGGGACAATTTCAGGTACTTAGGGATACAAGTGGCGCGTGACTGGGGCTGGTTACACAAGTTGAACTTGTCCCGGTTGGTTGAACAGATGAAGGACAAGTTCCGGAGATGGGATGTGCTCCCGCTGTCGTTAGCTGGGACAGTGTAGACGGTCAAAATGACGGTGCTACTGCGATTTCTGTTCGTATATCAGTGTCTCCCAATTTTCATCCCTTGGTCCTTTTTTAAGAGGGTTAATAAAATCATCCTGGGCTTTGTGTGGGCAGGTATGTCCCCACGAGTGAAGAAGGTGATGCTTGAGCGGAATCTGGGAGAAGGGGCTTGCCCTGCCAAATTTTAGTAATTATTACTGGGTGGCTAACATAGCCATGATAAGGAAGTGGGTGGTGGGGGCGGGGTCAGTTTGGGAGCGGATGGAGGCAGCTTCATGTAGGGGCACCAGTCTGGGGGCGTTGATAACGGCACCTCTGCCGTTCCCGCCGGCGAGATACTCCACCAGCCCCGTAGTGGTGGCGGCCTTGAGGATCTGGGGTCAGTGGAGGAGGTACGCTGGAGTAGTGGGAGCATCGGTCTGGTCCCCAATATGTGACAATCACCGGTTTGCCCCGGGGAGCTTGGATGGGGTGTTCCGCGTATGGCGAAGGGTGGGAACTGAGAAGATAGGGGACTTGTTTTTAGAGGGGAGCTTCCCTAGCTTGACGGTGCTGGAGGAGAAGTTTTGGTTAGTCAAGGGGGAACAAATTTAGATATTTACAGGTGCGGGACTTTCTGCGTAGGCAGGTATCATCCTTCCCACTCCTGCCACTAAGGGGGATCCTGGACAGGGTAGTGTCTAGGGGATGGGTGGGAGAGGGGTGCCACTTAAGGGGGATCCTGGACAGGGTAGTGTCTCGGGGATGGGTGGGAGAGGGGTGCATCTCGGACATCTAAAAAGAACTCATGGGAGCGGAGGAGACGCAGACCGAGGAGCTTAAGCGGGAGGAGGAGCATGGTAGTGAGATGGAGGATGGCTTCTGGGCGGACGCGTTGAGCAAAGTCAATTCGACCGCAACATGCGCCAGACTCAGCTTGATCCAATTCAAGGTGGTCCACTGGGCCCACATGACACAGGCCCGGATGAGTAGATTCTTTGGGGTGGAGGACAGGTGTGTAAAATATGCGGGAGAACCAGCGAACCATGTTCACATGTTCCAGGCGTGCCCAAAACTTAGGGGATATTGGCAGGGATTTGCGGATGTCATGTCCAGAGTATTGAAAACAAGGGTGGCAATGAGTCCAGAGGTGGCGATTTTTGGGGTGTCGGAAGACACGGGAGTCCAGGAGGAGAAAGAGGCAGATGTTCTGGCCTTTGCTTCCCTGGTAGCCCGGAGACGGATACTGCTAGCTTGGAGGGACTCAAAGCCCGTGAAGTCGGAGACCTGGAAAAGATTAAGTTCGCCTTGAGAGGATCATTGCTAGGGTTTGCCCGGACGTGGCAACCATTCATTGACTTCTTCACGGAGAATTAATCGTCAGCGAGGAGGAGGGGGGGTTAGGGTAGAGTAGAATAGGGGGTCAATTAGGCGGTTCTTGGCGGGATGGGAGTTGGCAATTGCACTGTGTCTATTGTTCTTTGTACATTGTTCTTATACTGTTGCTGTTTGTAATGCCAAAAATACCTCATTAAAATTGTTTATTAAAAAAAAAAGTTATCTCCGTGTCTGTGATCTTACCTTCGAATTCAGGCAAGAATTCTTTTTTTAAAAAATATTTTTTATTAAGGTTTTTTAACAACACAATTTTTTCCCCTTACAAACAATTAACCGCCGCCCCCCCCCTCCCCCGGAACAAAATAACGCAAAATCTCCCTGAGCAAGATATATACATGGCAAGATGGTATATTTACATAGCTTTATACACTGGCTCTTGGCCGCACGTACCGTTTCTCCCCACCCTCCATGCCATCTCCCGCTCGTCCATCCCCTCAAACAATCTCTCGTGTCCCCCCCCCCCGCCCCCCAGGGTTGCTGCTGCTGCTGACCGACCTTCTTCTAACCCTCCACAAGATATTCTAGGAACGGTTGCCACCGCCTGTAAAATCCCTGTGCAGACCCTCTCAAAGCAAACTTCATTCTCTCTAATTTTATGAACCCCGCCATGTCGTTAATCCAGGCCTCCAGGCTAGGGGGCTTCGCCTCCTTCCACAATAGCAAGACCCTTCGCCGGGCTACTAGGGACGCAAAGGCCAGAATTCCGGCCTCTTTCGCCTCCTGCACTCCCGGCTCATCCACTACTCCAAATATTGCTAGTCCCCAGCTTGGTTTGACCCGGACATTCACCACCTGGGATATTACTCCCTGGCACACGAGGAGGAGGTATTAACCCTACCCAGGGCATCAGCCCATAGCCCTTCCTCAATCTCCTCCCCCAGCTCCTCCCATTTACCTTTCAATTCTTCTACTAGGGCTTCCCCCTCTTTCATCTCTTGGTATATTTCCGACACCTTGCCCTCCCCGCCCCATACCCCCGAGATCACCCTATCTTGAACTTCTTGTGCCGGGAGCAACGGAAATTCCCTCACCTGTCGCCTCACAAAAGCCCTCACCTGCATATATCTAAATGCATTTCCTGGGGGTAACTCAAACTTCTCCTCTAGTGCCCCTAGGCTCGCAAATGTCCCGTCAATGAACAGGTCCCGCATTCTTCTTATCCCCGCCCGCTTTGGAACCCCCCCGTCCATCTTCCGCGGGACAAACCGGTGGTTACCCCTGATCGGGGACCACACCGATGCTCCCATTGCACCCCTGTGCCTTCTCCACTGGCCCCAGATCCTTAGTGTTGCCGCCACCACCGGGCTTGTGGTGTATTTTGTCGGCGAGAGCGGCAGCGGTGCCGTTACCAACGCCCCCAGGCTCGTTCCTTTACAGGACGCCATCTCCATCCTCTTCCATGCCGCCCCCTCTCCCTCCATGACCCACTTGTGGATCATCGCCACGTTTGTTGCCCAGTAGTAACTCCCTAGGTTTGGCAAAGCCAACCCTCCTCGGTCCCTGTTGCATTCCAAGAACCCTCTCCTAACCCTCGGGGTCTTATTTGCCCACACAAACCCCATAATACTCCTACCTACTCTCTTGAAAAAGCCCTTGGTGATCACGATGGGGAGGCACTGAAACACAAACAAAAACCTCGGAAGGACCACCATTTTGACCGACTGCACCCTACCCGCCAGCGAGAGCGGGAGCATGTCCCATCTTTTAAAATCCTCCTCCATTTGCTCCACCACCCTCGTCAAATTCAGTTTATGTAGGGCTCCCCAACTTCTGGCTATCTGGATCCCCAGATACCGAAAACTCCTCTCCGCCCTCCTCAGCGGTAGGTCACCTATCCCTCTTTCTTGGTCCCCTGCCTGTAATACAAAAAGCTCACACTTCTCTACATTAAGCTTGTAGCCCGAGAACTCTCCAAACTCCTTCAGAGTCTGCATGACCTCCACCATCCCCTCCATTGGATCCGCCACGTATAGCAGCAGGTCATCCGCATATAGCGATACCCGATGCTCCTCTCCCCCGCGGACTATCCCCCTCCATTTCTTAGACTCCCTAAGTGATATGGCCAAGGGTTCGATCGCCAATGCAAACAACAGGGGGGGACAGGGGGCACCCCTGCCTCGTCCCTCGGTACAGCCAAAAGTACTCCGACCTCTGCCGGTTCGTCACTACACTCGCCACCGGGGCGCTGTAAAGGAGCTTAACCCATCTAATAAACCCTCCCCCGAACCCAAACCTGCGCAATACCTCCCAGAGGTACTCCCACTCTACTCGGTCAAAGGCTTTTTCCGCGTCCATAGCTGCCATTATCTCCGTCTCTCCCTCCTCCGATGTCATCATTATCACGTTTAAGAGCCGCCGCACATTGGTATTTAACTGCCTGCCCTTTACGAATCCCGTTTGGTCCTCGTGAATCACCCCCGGGACACAGTCCTCAATCCTAGTGGCCAGTACCTTCGCCAATAGCTTAGCACCACATTGAGGAGCGAAATCGGCCTGTACGATCCACATTGTAGTGGATCCTTGTCTCGCTTTAGAATCAAGGAGATTGTCACCTCCGACATTGTCTGGGGCAGGGTTCCCTCCTCTCTTGCCTCGTTGAAGGTCCTCACCAGTAGCGGGGCCAGCAGGTCCACATATTTTCTATAGAACTCCACCGGGAACCCGTCCGGCCCCGGGGCCTTCCCCGCCTCCATGCTCCCCAAACCCTTACTCAACTCCTCCAACCCAATTGGTGCCCCCAAACCAACCGCCTCCTGCTCCTCCACCCTCGGGAACCCCAGCTGGTCCAGGAATCGCCTCATTCCCCCCTTCCCCCCCTGGGGGCTGGGATCTGTACAGCTCTTCATAGAAGGCCTTGAATACCTTATTTATTTTCGTTGCACTTCGAACCGTGGCTCCCCTTCCATCTTTGATTCCCCCTATTTCCCTCGCTGCCATCCTCTTACGGAGCTGGTGCGCCAGCATCCGACTAGCCTTTTCCCCGTACTCGTAGGTCGCCCCTTGCGCCTTCCTCCACTGTGCCTCCGCCTTGCCCGTGGTCAGCAGGTCAAACTCCGTCTGGAGCCGTCGCCTTTCCCCAAGTAATCTTTCCTCTGGGGCCTCTGCGTATCTCCTGTCCACGCGCAAGATCTCCCCCACTAACCTCTCCCTTTCCATTCCCTCTGTCTTCTCCCTATGAGCCCTGATGGAGATCAGCTCTCCCCTGATCACCGCCTTCAACACCTCCCATACCACCCCCACTCGCACCTCCCCGTTGTCGTTGGCCTCCAAGTACCTTTCAATACACCCCCTCACCTTCCCACACACCACCTCATCAGCCAGCAGTCCCACATCCAGCCGCCACAGCGGGCGTTGGCCCCTCTCCTCTCCCAGCTCCAGTTCCACCCAGTGCGGGGCATGGTCCGAAACGGCTATGGCCGAATACTCCGTCCCCTCCACTCTCGGGATGAGCGCCCTGCCCAGAACAAAGAACTCTATCCAGGAGTAAGCCTTATGTACGTGGGAGAAAAAAGAAAATTCCCTGGCCTGCGGTCTTGCAAACCTCCATGGGTCCACTCCCCCCCCCCCCCCCCCATCTGATCCATAAAACCCCTGAGCACCTTGGCCGCTGCCGGCCTCCTTCCCGTCCTTGATCTGGAGCGGTCCAGTGCTGGGTCCAGCACCGTATTGAAGTCCCCTCCCATTATCAGTCCTCCTACCTCCAGGTCCAGAATGCGCCCCAACATGCGCTTCATAAATCCAGCATCATCCCAGTTCGGGGCGTATACATTTACCACCACCCATGTCCCTTGCAACCTACCACTCACCATCACATATCTCCCTCCATTATCCGCTACAATAGCCTTGGCCTCAAATGACACCCGCTTTCCCACCAATATTGCCACCCCTCTATTTTTCGCGTCCAATCCCGAGTGAAATACCTGTCCTACCCATCTCTTTCTTAACCTGACCTGGTCCGCCACCTTCAGGTGTGTCTCTTGGAGCATTGCCACGTCTGCCTTCAGCCCTTCAAGTGCGCGAACACTCGAGCCCGCTTCACCAGCCCATTCAGGCCCCTCACGTTCCACGTTATCAGCCGGATTGGAGGGACTCTCACCCTCCCCCCCCCCCCCCCCCCCCCCCCCCCCCGCCGACTAGCCATCTCCTTTTCTGGGCCAGTCCCTTGTCCGCGTCTCCCTCACTCTCCAGTCCCCCAGCCGGGGGACCCCCGTCCCAGCCACCTCTTCTGTGTCCCGTTCTCTTTCGGCCAGTGCAGCAGCAACCCTTTTCCCCCCTCCCTCCTCTTCCCCCCCCCCCCTTCGCCCCCGCTAGATCCCCGTCTAGCTTTTTTGCTCCCCCCATATCCCTCCCGTAAGTCAGCTGACACCTGCTGACCCCGGCTTCCCCCGCCATCCCTTTGACCCCCCCGTGTGGGAATCTCCCAATCAATGTACATTCCTTTGTTCCCCTTCCCGCCTTTCTTGCCGCGCACGGGAAAGAAAACCCCGCGCTTTCCAAAGCCTGCCCCGCCCCCCATGGCGCAGCTCCTGTCGTGGTCTTGTCCCTCTCCCCCAGCCCATATAGCATTTCCTGCGTGTGGTTGACCCCCTATGTACAACAATCATCGTACTTCAACCCTCAAACACCCCCCTCCCATACAAACCCTCAATTAGAGTCCAATTTTTCAGGTAGTATAAAGGTCCACGCCTCTTCGGGCGTTTCGAAGTAGTGGTGTTGGCCATTATGTGTAACCCACAGTCGCGCTGGCTGCAACATTCCAAATTTCACTCCTTTCCGATGCAGCACCGCTTTGGCCCGGTTGAAACCCGCTCTCCGCTTAGCGACCTCCGCGCTCCAGTCCAGGTATATTCTGATCTCCGCATTGTCCCACTTGCTGCTCCGTTCCTTCTTGGGCCATTTCAGGGCCCTCTCTCTGTACGTAAACCGGTGAAATGTCACCACCATCGCCCTTGGCGGCTCATTTGCCTTGGGCTTCCTCGCTAGCACTCGGTGCGCCCCATCCAGCTCCAGCAATCCCGGGGGGGCCTCCGCACCCATCAGCGTCCCAATCATTGTGCCTGCATATGCCGCGGCATCGGCCCCCTCCACTCCTTCTGGGAGACGCAGGATCCTCAAATTGTTTCTCCTTGGTCTGTTCTCCAGGTCTTCGAGTCTTCCCGCCCTATCTTTTGCAGCGCCTCGTGCCGCTCCACTCTCTCCGCCAGGCCCACGAGCTCGTCGTCGTTCTCACTCACTTTTTCCTGGATCTCCTGGATCTTCACCTCTTGGGCTTTCTGGGTTGCTCCAAGTCTTTCAATCATTGCCAGCATAGGCGCCACCATCTCCTTGCGCAGCTCCTCGAAGCAGCACTTGATGAACTCTTGCATCTCCTCTTTGTCCGTGGGCGCCGCCATTTTTCTTTTTCTTTTCTTTCTTCTCCTGCTGCTCCAGGGCTGCTTTTTTCGCCGTTTCGCTGCGGGTCCGATCCATGCAGGTTTGTAGGGGACCTTTCTCCTTCCTTCCCCACGGGTTGGTTTTTTAAAAAGCGCCGTTGGGGATCCGTTAGCGGGCCCAAAAGTCCGTCTTCGCGGGAGCTGCCGAATCGTGCGGCTTAGCTCCGCATCGCTGCAACCCGGAAGTCTCAGGCAAGAATTCATAAGAAGCATGTGTTGGAATGTATGATGGCGGGTGAAGAAACGATTGTTAAAGGACAGTGTGTAATGTATGCAGATGACAATCTTGGATGACTAGCTTTTTCCAATTTCGGTGAAATATGAACATGATTTCAGCTTGATTATGTTGCACTCGACCATGATGGTGATTAAGCAGTTGGATAACACAATGACATCAGAGGTGTAGATGTCATTGGAATATTGGATACATGTAAATGATGAGCCCATGTCTGCAAATGTTATTGCTGAGAGAAGTGTGCATAGGAGGAAAACGAGGCCAATAGTGGAACCTTGGAGCAGTGGGCAGGAGCACGACCCATTACAGTTGAAGCAATGGTTTTTCTGGGACAAGTAAGAATGGAACTAGGTCAGGGCAGTACCCTGGAAAGAAAGATTATGCAGGAAATGACGATTGCCCCTGCTGAGGACCACAGTGGGGTCGAGGAAGGACAGTGTACTGCAATAAATATCACAAGATACATTGTTGGTAACTTTCACTAGGACAGTCTTAGCAGTGTGAGCAGATTGGAAAATGAATTTAAAGCATTTTAAATTATTTTGAAAGAAGAATTAATAACAAAACCATTTGTGGATTGAAAAGAAGGAGGAAGGTTGGAGATGGAGTAATGGAAAGAATTATGGTAGTTTTTTTTATAGAGTCGAGGGTAATGATGGGAGACAGGACGGTTGGGGGATCTGAGCCATAGGGATCCATTGACATTAGCCAACTTTGAGCTGAAGAGGGATGGTTGCGTGATAACTTGAAAATGCAGGTACACCTAATGAAAGAGAGGAGATTGGTGAAGCTCTGATGGAAAAGTTGTCATATGGAGGTGAAACTGTAGAGGAGAGGACCGAGAAGGAAAAGACAGACTGACGGATGTTCTTGATCTTTAAAACAAACACATCCAAGAGATTCTCACACTTTGTGAAGGTGGAGAAAGAAGCCTGGAATAATCATTTTCATCAGTAATTGAAGAGTTGGATAAAGTGTGGTAGGCATGATATTACTTTTGGTAATAAGCACCTGATCTGTTGATGTACAGAGAATAGTTATGTGTGTTATTGCTGGACCAAAATCCTTGAACTACCTATTGAACCCCACCGGAAATATGTTCCCCACGTGGACTGTAGTGGTTCAAGAAGGTTAACCACAACCTTCCCAAAAGAAACTAGGGATGGCCATGTTGGGCTTGACATCGGCCGTATCGTGAAAGTGATTTTTTAAAAAGGTAATTTTCTATATTCTGCTTGACTTTCTTTTATATTACCAGAATTGTCATGTACCACTTTTTAAGTCTCATTTTAGCTTTTAATTACTTGTTCACTGGGTATGGGCATTGTTGGCTAGGCCAGCATTTATTTCTCATTCCTAATTGTCCTTGTGAAAATGGTAGTGAGCTGTCTTCTTGAACTGCTGGCGTAGGTGCACCACAGTACTATTCAGGAGTTCCAGGATTTTGACCCAGCAACAGTAAAGGAGTGATGAGGTCACTGTCCGTGTGGAGTTTGCACATTCTCCACGTGTCTGCGTGGATCTCGCCCCGACAACCTGTTGCTCGTTTTAGCCTTAGTTTACTTTATTCTTATTCTGTCACCTTTGCTCATGAGTCGCCAGGTATCTTTCTGATACCGCCACGTGGTTCAAGTCCAAGTAATGATTAATAATGTAGCACACCACTTAGTAAGAGTTAAATCAACGCTCATTTATTATATACAGCAATAAATACTTACACAATAATCCTACTTCTAGACTACTACCTACCACTAAAGGCCAATACTTAACTTTGGAAAAGGCCCACGAGGTCAGGGAAACGAATGGTCTTTCGAATTGGTTCTGAGCCTGCGGGATTCAAAGGCTGGTACAAGCCGATAGTCAGGAGCGCCTATCTGGTAACGATCGTTGGAGTAACACTTACGGTTTTCTTTGTCGAAGGATCTCGAAGGTTGCGAGCAGGAAGAGAAGGGTCGAGTTGAACTAGGACCCTATTCTTATTGTCCCCAGGGGCTTCCCGCCTCTCGGGGCGGACCTCGTACCTGGTTCCAAGTGATTGGACTTGGTCTCAATCACTTGGTTCAATATGCTCCAATAATGGGGCGATTCCTTGATCGGGGGGTGGTCGTCTACCTTCATTTGTGTCAGCCCCTGCTGGCGCCGAAAGATCTGGGTCGGCTTTCAATTGCTAATTTGTAGCAATTGTTCCTGGGGATGGCGGATTAGAATGCAGATGGCTGGGTTGTTGTGATGTTGATGGCTGCAGGTATCGGTCTGGGCTGACTTCTCCAGAGCCGAATACACTGTTTTACCTGCAGCTGTCCATTTGAGTCCTGTTGGCTGATTTTCCCATCAGCCCCTTCCGTTTGCCATTTTAGATCAGGGTTTGACCATTCTAATCGGGAATCAGCCATTTTAGGTGGCTACATTCTCTCCTTGTGATCCTAACGCGAAGCGTGAAGGATCACATAAATTTTGTTCTTTCCATTCCCTGACCGGAGGGGGGGCACCTCCTACATGGCCTCTGCTCTGACCTTAGCTATGCACAAAAAATTTTACCTAACAATTCTAAGGGCACTATGTCAGACAGGGACATGCATTACAAAATAACAAACTTGGAACCTCTAATTTATCCCTATTACACTATACTCGTTAAACATTGCAGTATCCTATCTTCCTAAAACATACAACAAAAAATCACAACATTTCATATACTCTTTCCTAGCTTGGCAGTCAAGCTCAGGATCATACATTTTTTTGTTCATGAAAAGTTTTGTACATTTCTTTATTTACAACAATAAACGCAAGTGAATGCAGTTTATTATTTTATTATGGATCGCGGGGGTCGGGGGTCTGGTCGTTACTGAATATAGGGGATCTGATCCGATATACCGGGGTTCGAGCGTGGTACGCTCTCCTTCTCCATTTACGTAGGCGTATAGTCTGCACTACACAGCAGAGTATCGCCAACGTTAACAGTGCTTCGATCACGTAGGACAGGGAGTACCAGGTTATGAACCTGGCACACCAGGAAGATACAGTGTCGCTGGTGACTGGGCTCTGGGTACTGCGGGGCAGTGAAACATTAACGGCAGGGAGGTTTGAAGTAATGGGGTTCACGTTCCCGCGCAACCAAATGTCCACAAAAATAATGTTGAGCACGATGAAAGGGGTCCTCATGGCTGTCCTCTTTCCTTTTCTTTCTGTGTGTTCTCTTGTATTTTCTCCGGTCCTGGAGCTTCTGGAGTTCTGTAAAAACAAGCATAGTATCTGTAACTACCTCTGTTCAATATCCGGTATGCTAGTGTGTCTGTCCTTTGGGGCCAATTATTCCCTTATAATTGGTCACTATGTGTGACTCCCTCATTTTTTTTTTTCAAAAACAAATTTTAGGACACGGCACACTTCCCAATGACTGACCAGTGGTGATTTACCATCCAAATGTTCCAGGATGTAAAAAGCAGATGGCAGCAACCTAAAGGTCGCCGAAACAAATAAAAACTTTTTGAAATGAAAAATGTCAAATGAGGTGCGTATGGGCCGCGTATGAGCAACCGACAGGAACGGGCAAAAATGTAGTCATTGTGGTGGGGCTGCCATAGTGATTCTATCCTTGAATCAGAACAGCAGTTACGATCGGGCGTCTGATACCCGAACCAGTATCAGCTGAAGTGTCTGCAGACAAGCTAGTTCCGTTGAACAAGCGTGTGGTCTGTTGACCAGGTATCTGCAGATAAGTTGGTACCGCTGAACAAGCGGCTGGAAAAAATTCTCCTGTCGGACGAACAACACAAAACAAACGTACGAACAACATAAAACATCCTGCAGGTTCCATCAGGAAGGACAACACTTCTCCCAAGCGTTTCCTTTGAACATCATGTGGACACCTCAGTTCTCTGTTGCGAACAGGGTCGCAAAGGGGTTGGCGGCTTGGGAGTCAGACTCGAGGTCGTCCCCTTCTCCCGGGTGCCAAACTCTGGAGTGGATTCGGGCTGAAAGGGCTGCTTGGTGTGAGCTGGGGTTGCTCTCGTCGTTGCGGACGAGTCTGTAGGAGTTGTCGCGGTGCCAATGAGTTGTGTCGAGTTGTGTGGGGACAAAGTCGGGGTCGTCCATGTGGTTCAGTGGTGGGATTTATTTAGAAAAGTGATCAGGAAGGGATCACTAGGATCATAATCGGAGTCGCTGGGTGTGGGTCCGGTTGCATGGGGATAGTAGGGAGGCGTGCTGTGGCCATTGTCAGAGTCACAGTCGCTGTCTCTGCTGCTGCAGTCTGTGGATGTTCCGGGGTGGAGTGTATATTTTGGGGGTGGAGTCGAGGTCGAGTCCGTGGCTGGGCTGGACGTGGTGGGGGTTGGTCGGGTTACGTTGGCTGTGGGCGGGGTGTGGTCTGTTGCGTCAAGCATGACGTGGTGGCCGTGGTTTGACTGTGTTCCATAAGCCTTTAACTGGTTTATATGAAACCACGCAGTCTTACCATTTGGGTATTTTATTTTGTATACTGATGGGCTTACTTTATCCGCAATGGAGTACGGACCCGAGTATTTTGGAGACAGGAATGTGCTGGGGTTATATACAGACAACATCACTTGCTGTCCTATATCATACTCCGTTGCATTCACTGCCTTATCGAAACAGGCCTTGCTCTGTTTCTTTTTGGTGCCCAATTTAACTGCAGCTGCTAACTGAGCCGTTTTTACATTTGCAACTAATTGCTCCACGGCTTTCTCGTGGGTGAGGGCCGTTACTTCAGGGCTGGTCAGGTCTAAACCTAACAAGTATTCTGTCCCTTTCATGGGGCGTCCGGTCATAAGAGTGTGTGGGGTGTAACCTGTGGAGGTGGAAACAGTGTTACGCAAAAACATCAGCGCAAAAGGGAGGACTGAGTCCCAAGTGGTGTTGTTCTGCTGGACCATTTTTCTGAGGGTGGTTTTTAGGGTCCGATTCATGCGCTCCACTATACCACTCGACTGTGGGTGGTACGCGATGTGGAATTTTTGGGTGATGCCAAATATCGTGATGACGTTCTGCATGACGTGTCCCGTAAAGTGAGAACCTTGGTCCAATTCAATACTGTGGGGGAGTCCCCATCTTGTAAAGATGTGGTGGGTTAGGATCTTGGCTGTGGTTTTCGTGGTGTTGGTGCGGGCTGGAAATGCTTCCACCCACTTTGTAAAAGTGTCTATGACCACCAGAACATATTTATAGCCATTCCTTCAAGGGGGCAATGGACCTATAAAATCAACCTGGAGGTTAGTCCCGGGGCCGTTAACGGGTCGGGTGTGGCTGAGTTGGGCCTTTTTGGCATATCTATTGGGGTTTTTCTGTGCACAGTTAAGGCAATTCTCAATGTAATGGCTTACTTCTTCCTTGAGATTTGGCCACCAATAAAGCTGTTTGAGGTGGGCCGTAGTGGGATCGATTCCCTGGTGTCCATGACCATCATGGAATAAACAGATCAATTGGTTCCTATCCTGCTCAGGAACTACATAAAGGGTGTCCTTTAACACCACACCGTCATGTGTGGTTAGTGTATTTCTGAACCTCTCGTAGGAGGCTGGAAACTTCCCTTTACAATCTCAGTGAGATTGCTGTCCTGCTTCTGGGCCTCTACTAGATCCTCGATCCTAGTCTGTGTGACCTGAACTGCACTCACTGGCGCACTCACTGGCGCGCTTTCGGGGGTTTCCAAAAATACCCATGCCTGGATCCTGCCTTAGCCAGTACGTCGGCTTTTCCATTTCCAGGGGGGAGGAACGATGGTGGCTGCGAACTTTTATGATGCCAAAAGTCCTGTTCTGGGCTTTTTGTAAAATATGGTGGAGTAATGGGGCTGAGGGGAGGGGTTTCCCATCCGCGGAAACAAATCCTCTTGCTTCCCACAGGGGCAGAAATTCTGTAAGGCTGTTACAGACATAGAGGCTGTCCGAGTATATGTCTGCTGGGCTGGGGAAGGAATCTGGGTGCTCAACTATGTACGCGATGGCCGCAAGCTCTGCTGCCTGCGCGCCTAAGTGTCTGGGTAGTTTCAATGCTAATTCCTCGAGGGCACGTCCCTGCGCGTCCTCAACATAGATCCCGCAACCTGTTATGCATTGCCCATCTAAGACTGTGGAAGATCCATCCACATAAATCTTAATGGGTTCACACGTGTCCGTGTGCGGGGGGCTCTGAGATGGATTGCCTATTTTTCTGGGGGGTGTTTTTGCTATAAAGGGGCCTGTGTTATGGATAGGAGAGATGATCTCACATTCATGGGGTGTTCCGGGGTACTGCAAATTGTCCGCTAAGTATGTGTGTGTCTTAGTCCGTTTTACTGTGATGTCCAGTCCCTGCAAGAGAAGGGTCCATCTAGCTGCGTGTATTTGGCTGATGGTACCGTCCTTGAGTCGTCCGTCCAGTAAATGTTGGGTGGGGGTGTGTTCGGGTCAGAATGGTGATGGGGTTCAGTCCGGTAATGTATGAAAAGTACTGGACTGCCCAGAAAACTGCGAGCAGGTGCCTCTCACAGGCTGAAAATCCCTGCTCCACAGCATCTAAAAGTCGGGAAGCATAAGCTACGGGGCTTAACTGGTCGTGCCGTTCCTGCAGGAGCACGGCTGAAAGGGTGCGGTCTGTGGTCGCTACCTCTATTGCGTAAGGGGAAAGCGGGTCTGGAACTTGTAGTGCGGGGGTGGCTATGAGCGCCTGTTTTAATGATTCCACAGCATCCGTATGCTGCGGAAGCCACTCCCAGGGGGCTCCTTTCTTTAGGAGGTCTGAGAGGGGCGCTGCCTTGCTGGCGAAACCGTCAATGTGGTTTCGGCAGTTGCCAACCAGTCCTAAAAACGACCGGAGGGCTGAAATGTTCTGGGGAAGGGGCAATTTAGTGATCGAGTCAATTCTTTTATGCTCGATCTCGCGTTTACCGTGCGTGATAATGGTTCCCAAATATACCACTTTTTCTTCCAAAATCTGGGCCTTTTTGGGGTTAACTTTACAACCAATGGAATGTAACAATTCCAGGAGTTCGGACAGAAGCTCAATGTGCTCTTCCTTAGTGTCTGTCTGCAGTAATAGATCATCTACATACTGTACCAGACATTCGGGGCG
The DNA here is from genome assembly GCF_047496885.1 of Scyliorhinus torazame. Lineage (NCBI taxonomy): Eukaryota > Metazoa > Chordata > Chondrichthyes > Carcharhiniformes > Scyliorhinidae > Scyliorhinus > Scyliorhinus torazame. Next base: position 212,005,671 of record NC_092714.1, read on the forward strand.
AGAACATTTTGCTAGTCCATTTGCCAGCCGTCGGTGGAAAATGGACGGGGAGTTGTGGAAGCCTTGTGGAAGGCATGTCCACGTGTACTGCTGTGCTTTAAAAGTGAAGGCAAATTTGTACTGGCACGCCTTTGCCAATGTAATGGACCAGAATCCATTACTGATCTCCAAAACCATGAAATAGCGGGAGTTGAGTCCCTGCTTGAGCATGGTCTCGGGACTTGTTGCTACGGTGGGGGCTGCTGCGGGGGTGACTTTATTGAGCTCCCGATAATCAATGGTCAGGCGCCATGATCCGTCGGGCTTTCTTACTGGCCAAATCGGAGCATTATTAGTAGAGGCTACTGATCTTAGTACGCCCTATTCCATTAAGCTCTCTATAACTTTTAGGATTTCTCCCTCTGCTTCTAGGGGGAATCCGTACTGTTTTTGGAGTCTAGGGTCAGGTCCTGTTACTTGTACGGAGTCAGTCATCCGTCCACAGTCGTGCTTGTGGGTCGCGTATGCTGCCCTGTTCTTTTGCAGGACTGCCCTAACCTGCTTGTCCGTGCTAAGCGTGGTCGGGTTGAACCAAAATTCGCCTACTGCACTAATTTTGTTCATGTAGTCCCCTATGTTGAGCGTTGCGGGGGCTCTAGCGGATTTCACCATCTTCCAGACACACTAGTTGACTGGATCGAAGGATAGGTGGTGGGAATTCATAAAATCAATCCCCAGGATGTGTTCTGCTGTGTGGGGCAGGTCTACTAAAACTACGGGGTGTTTTGTGGTTATGGTTCCGATTTGGATGGGTACAGGGGCTGTGATGTGTCCCTGCTGTGAGTGGCCTGTAAAGCCGCTGAGGGTGATAGTGGCTGTAGTGGGCCACGTGTCCTTTTGAAAAAGGGTGGAGGAATTTATGGTGGTGCAGGACCCTCCTGTGTCCCAAAGAAACTCGATCGGCTGTCCCCGAATTTTCGCTGCGACTACGGGTCGTCCGGACCTATCCCAAAGGGTGTCGCAGACCCAACTGGGGGAGCCCGTACACCGTCAGTCCGTTCCGGTCAAGTCCGTCTGATCCGAACGGGCGCTAACGCTATGGATGGGCTCTGCCTTTTTCTTAATCAGAGTGCCTGTCTGTTGGGCTCTCGGTGGCTTTTTAGGGGCATTGCACTCTTTCGCGAAATGTCCCAACTGTCCTCAGTTCTAACATTCTTGTGATTTGGGTGGGGGGGCTGTTCTTTCCCTCATTTACCCAGGCGGGGTTGTGATGGGTTGGTTTTACTGCCTGCATGTCTGCGGCGGCTTGCTTTTCCTCGGTGGTTTTAGTGGTGGGTTTATTCTGAACAGACTGCTCCCAAACGCGGGACAATCTTTTAACCACCCACTTCTCATTCTGGGCCTCCTCTGAGGGATCATAACTAGTACAGGCATTTTGTCCTGCATCTGTGGCATGGGAGATAAGGGTGCGGGTCCATTTGGCCATGTTGTCTGGGGACAAATGGGCACGGTCTACGTCTCCAAAAACGGCTGCGAAGTGAATCCACAGGCGTCCTGCGAACGCTGTGGGGTTGTGGGGTGTTCAGACTTCTTCTGCCTACACTTATTCAGGCCATCTACGGGGTCACCCCGGTTATACCCGATCGCATCCAGGATCGCGGTATGCATTTCTGCAAGGGTGCCTCCTCCTACGTTCTGTGGGTCGGGAAGGGCTGCTGCTACCGATGGATCCAAACTTAGAACCATGAACTTTACATGCTCTCTCTCATCCAGGCCGTACATAGTCGCCTGATGTTTGACGGTGGCAAAGAAATGGTGGGGGTCTGCGGCGGGGAGGAACGGTGTGATTTTTGCACACGCGTCCCGTAATTGGGTCACGGTGAGGGGGGTGGAATATAGGAATTCCGCCTCGTCTGATGTGGCTGTGCGGTGGGTTGTTACAGGGTTCATTGGAGCCTGAGCTACCTGCTGTGTGGGGGGGTGGAGGTGCTTTTCTCCTTTGGGGCTTTCCCTGCGCACATGTTCCCTGAACATATCTCTGCGATGTTTCCTGTAATTCTTCCCAATCAGGGCCGTCTTCCTGGTCTAACTTTTCCCCAAAGGTTTCTTGAAATCCCTTCTGGACAGAAAGCAGTGATTGCAGGTCTGCAATTTGCTTCTGGCAGTTTGCATGGTCTATGGTGCTCTGTCTTTGTTCTGTGGTTGCAGCGTGGAGCGCTCTCAAGGCTGCCTTGAGATCACTACATTGTTTCTGTAGCGTCTCCACCTGCTTCTCTGTTTCTTTCCTTACCAGGACTGCACGCTGCGTGTCCTGATAGGCCTTTTCATACTGGGACTGGAAACTACTCAAATGCGCCAGACAACACTGGTGACCCCGTTTGGCGTCAGCCACCTCTTCGTTCTTTGCTGCTAATTTCCTCCTTAATTCCAAATTTTCTTTCTCAATCTCGCATACATCGACTTTACTCATCCGATGTATGCCCTCTAATTCTTTGCGGAGAGTCTTGACGACCTCCTCTGTGCCTCGCAATTGTGCCAAACAGGACACGATTGCCATCGGCTTGCGAGCTTTTGCTAAGCTCTTTTTATGGATCTCATTCATGTTCTCACACCAAGTATGCCCTATACTTCCGGGACCTGATTCTTCATTATCGCAGAAATCATTCCACATGGGCCATCCTTTGCCCTTGAGATATTTCCGAATGTCCTCTTCCCAAATGGGACACTGTCCCACTCTACTGCTGCCGGCTGCGACCGCAAATTCCTCGGGGTTCATGAGGTGTTGCATTGCCTGCATGGCCATCTTTCCTATCCGCTTGCTTAGTTTAAATTTGGAACAGGGGGCTAAGGCGGTGTCGTGGATGCGGGTACGACTTGCGCTAATTTCCGAAAATAGACTTCCGACAGTTTTGACGCAACAAAATCTATCAGTTTTACCTTATAGCCCTGTTAGTTACGCATGCATACACACACTTCTGAATTATGAATTATTAATCAGAACTGCTTGAACACTTGTGGTTTTCTGTTTCCAATTGGATTCTAATTCAAATTTCTTGGGTTCTCCCGGAGTGGTTTTCCACTTCTAGATCGGGTCCCGTCAGGATGTCGCCAAAATGTTGCTCGTTTTAGCCTTAGTTTACTTTATTCTTATTCTGTCACCTTTGCTCATGAGTCGCCAGGTATCTTTCTGATACCGCCACGTGGTTCAAGTTCAAGTGATGATTAATAATGCAACACACCGCTTAGTAAGAGTTAAATCAACGCTCATTTATTATATACAGCAATAAATATTTACACAATAATCCTACTTCTAGACTACTACCTACCATTAAAGGCCAATACTTAACTTTGGAAATGGCCCACCAGGTCAGGGAAACGAATGGTCTTTCGAATTGGTTCTGAGCCTGCGGGATTCAAAGGCTGGTACAAGTCGATAGTCAGGAGCGCCTATCTGGTAGCGATCGCTGGAGTAACACTTACGGTTTTCTTTGTCGAAGGATCTCGAAGGTTGCGAGCAGGAAGAGAAGGGTCGAGTTGAACTAGGACCCTATTCTTATAGTCCCCAGGGGCTTCCCGCCGCTCGGGGCGGACCTCGTACCTGGTTCCAAGTGATTGGACTTGGTCCCAATCACTTGGTTCGATATGCTCCAATAATGGGGCGATTCCTTGATCGGGGGGTGGTCGTCTCCCTTCCTTTGTGTCAGCCCCTGCTGGCGCCGAAAGGTCTGGGTCAGCTTTCAATTGCTAATTTGTAGCAATTGTTCCCGGGGATGGCTGATTAGAATGCAGATGGCTGGGCTGTTGTGATGTTGATGGCTGCAGGTATCGGTCTGTGCTGACTTCCCCAGAGCCGAATACACTGTTTTACCTGCAGCTGTCCATTTGAGTCCTGTTGGCTGATTTTCCCATCAGCCTCTTCCGTTTGCCATTTTAGATCGGGGTTTGACCATTCTAATCGGGAATCAGCCATTTTAGGTGGCTACAAACCCAAAGACGTGTAGGGTAGGTGGATCGGCCACTCTTTTGAGGCCACCAACAAAATAGAAGAAAGGAAACAAACTTGGGGAGAAAGCAAAAATGGGCCGCTCCTGTTAGGGAGATCAACGGCAACTTAAAAACATCAAATAAGAGTTCATTTAAAGGAGTCAATAAAGCACCCCAACTCATGCAGTGCCCACCGGGCACGGAAGGCCTTGATGGTGCCTGTGGACACCGCATGCTCCCTTTCTAGGGACACATGGCTGTGAATGAAGCCGCGGAAGAGGGGCAGTCATAGGTGGATTCTCTCTATCTTCAGAGAGTTGTGAACACCGCCCAGTCCATCACACGAACCTGCCTCCCATCCATTGACTCCATTTACACCTCCCGCTGCCTGGGGATTGGATTGGATTGGATTTGTTTATTGTCATGTGTACCGAGGTACAGTGAAAAGTATTTTTCTGCGAGCAGCTCAACAGATCATTAAATACATGAAAAGGAAATAAAAGAAAGCGGGCAGCATAATCAAAGATCCCTCCCACCCGGCTTAGTTACTCTTCCAACTTCTTCCATCGGGCAGTAGATACAGAAGTCTGAGAACACGCACGAACAGACTCAAAAACAGCTTCTTCCCCGGTATTACCAGACTCCTAAATGTTCCTCTTATGGACTGACCTCATTAACACTACACCCTGTATGCTTCATCCGATGCCGATGCTTATGTAGTTACATTGTATACCTTGTGTTGCCCTATTATGTATTTTCTTTTATTCCCTTTTCTTCCCATGTACTTAATGGTCTGTCGAGCTGCTCGCAGAAAAATACTTTTCACTGTACCTCGGTACACGTGACAATAAACAAATCCAATCCAATCCGATTGGCCATGCTAAATTGGGGGGGGGGGAATTAATTAGATGCCTACTTTTTTTTAAAGTAAAGGAGTGGTGATATAGTTCCAACACAGGATATTGTGTGGCTTGAAGACAATCTTGCTGGTAGTAATGTCGCCATGCATCTACTGCCCTTGTCTTTCTAGGTGGTAGAGGTCGCAGGTTTGGAAGGTTCTGTCGGAGGAACCTGCAGTGCATCTTGTGGATGGTTCACACAGCTGCCATGTGCATTGGTGATGGAGGGAATAAATGTTTACCGTGGTGGATGCAATGTCAAGCAAGTGGACTGCTTTGTGCTGCACGCATCCAGGCAAGTGGAGAGTATCCCATCACGCTCCTGACTTGTGTAGATGATGGAGAGGCTTTGGGGAGGTCAGATATGAATCACTCCCTGCTGAATTCCCAGCCTCTGACCTGCTCTTGTAGCCACAAAAAATACTTTAATATGCCATTTTATCCAGTTTGCACTCTAAGCAATCTTGAGTTTCAATATTTCCTGTTGTCCTTATCTCACAATTTTTCCAATTATCTGGGCTTAGTTGGTTTTCATTGAAATAGTTATTTGTCTAGTCAAGTACAGTATGTATATCTTGGACTATATGTTCTTCAGATACATTCAGTTGCAATACCTGAGTGTAATCTTGCAGCGAAGATTCAGTGAATTAGCGGAGTGGGGAGCCCCGGAAAAGAGCAGCACGACGCGCGCGCACTACGGCGCCGTACCCGCGGAGGAGGTCGTCGGGGGGAGTGCGCGCGCGCGCACACACGCAAAACGGCCGTGCTCGCGATGGGCGGCACAAGTTGCACCGCGCCGCGCACAAATGATGCTGAGGCTACGGGGGCGCGCGGAGACGTCGCCGCCCCCGCGGACTGTTCCCGCGTTTAGTGACGTCACGACCGGAGGAGGTCAGCAGCGACCGGTAGCGACACAAGATGGCGACCACCGGGAGTAAGAGTGAGTGGAGGGCAGAGGGTGCGGGCGCCGTTCCTCTTCAATCTCTTCCCCCTCCCCGCTTTACGGGGGCGTCCATCGGGAAGCTGCTGGGCCCGGTTAAGCGGGAGGGGAAGCCTCCTGGGTCCTAATGCGGTGTCTTGGCTGACTCGAGGGGATGGGATGTGAAGAGGGTGCGGGCTGGTTGGGAAGGAGCTGCTGTTTGTTTTGGGGGAGACCTCGAGTGCTTTGGGTTTACATTGAGGAAACTGGGATCCATCAACGGCCCCCATCAGACGGCCTACCGGATTAGTGGGCGGGAGGGGGAGAAAGAGGAAGCGCCTTTTAATCTGAAATAAAACCTTTGTTTTTTTTCTCGGATATAAAACGCCAATCTAGTTGTGTCCGCCTTGTTCAGCTCGCTAAGGGGCAGGTTGTGGTGTTGCTGCTACTCTCGCCTGTCTGCCCGGTGCCTCTTCTGGGTGAGGCTGCACCGCTTTCACTCTTTTGTGGGTTTTTTGTCCGCACAAAACGTAACCCACGCAGGCCAGCGTCGTCCTTGTGGAGGAGCTTTCTCCGCCCCCCACTTTTCTCTTCCCAAACCGAAGCCTTGCCTTTTTATCACTATAAACTTCTCTTTAGGTATTCCCAATTTATTTGGGACGTGTGATGGCAATTTCCCTCCCTCAAAGTCATTTTATCTTATCCAGGCACAAGCTATTTTCTTTTACTTCCAGCTGCTGTGAAACTACAAGTGGGTCGCCCGTTCCACAACATTTATTAGAACTGTTGTGGAGAACCTTTTGCCTTGAGTGTCAAATTGCTATCTTGTGTATCACATTTAAGTCCACCATTTGAAATTTATTTTAAATGTCAGTTTGATTTGGGGCCGCTGGAAGGACGAGGATTTAAAGTTCAATCATGCATTTGTAAAATACACGGGGAGGTTTTCTGGTGTACTCGTGTGGGAGGGTCCAATTTGCAATCTCCATCCAGAACCTTATCGGAAATTTGCAGTTCAATTTATAATTGTCTTCTGGATTTTTATTTTCCGTAGGAGGGACTATGAAAACAGGATAAAAAAGGATGAAGTCGGTTAGTAATGAGTATAGTTTCCCAAAGAACAAAGAAAAGTACAGCACAGGAACAGGCTCTTCGGCCCTCCAAGCCCGTGCCGACCATGCTGCCCGACTAAACTACAATCTTCTACACTTCCTGGGTCCGTATCCCTCTATTCCCATCCTATTCATGTATTTGTCAAAATGCCCCTTAAATGTCACTATCGTCCCTGCTTCCACCACCTCCTCTGGCAGCGAGTTCCAGGCACCCACTACCCTCTGTAAAAAAACTTGCCTCGTACATCTACTCTAAACTTTGCCCCTTGCACCTTAAACCTATGACCTCTAATAATTGACCCCTCTACCCTGGGGAAAAGCATCTGACTATCCACTCTGTCTATCCCCTCATAATTTTGTAGACCTCTATCAGGTCGCCCCTCAATCTCTGTCGTTCTAGTGCGAACAAACTGAGTTTATTCAACCGCTTCTCATAGCTAATGCCCTCCATACCAGGCAACATCCTGGTAAATTTCTTCTGCTATCTTGCCAAGTGAAGCAATGGACGCGATACGAGTACTTGCCTTAGTTTCCATACAAGATTGTGATTGTGAGAATGAGAAGGTATGAGAGAAGAAAATAAAACAATTGGATAAGAAATTGGTGCAATTCCGAGTGGAAGAAGGTATTGGGCCCTGATGGCATGCATCCTGGAACACTGAGGAAATGGTAGCAACTTCAACCTCAGTATTTCAGACATTTTGTGCCAAAGGACTGCAGAGTCACTAACATAACACTCCTGTTCAAGAAGGGAGGAAAGTCTTAACAGTGTAACTAGCTATAAACCAATTATCTTGACATCAGGGATGAATGAATTTCTAGATGGCAGAATCCGAGATATAATGAATTGCTCAAGGCAGCATGATAGCACAGTGGTTAGCACTGCAACCTCACGGCGCCAAGGTCCCAGTTCCATCCCGGCTCTGGGTCATTGTCCGTGTGGTGTTTGCACGTTCTCCCTGTGTTTGCATGGGTTCTGCCCCCACAACACAAAGATGTGTGGGGTAGGTGGATTAGCCACGCTAAATTGCCTCTGAATTGGGTACTCTAAATTTATTATTTTAAAAAAAATTTACGTAGTGTCTCTACCATGATGCCAGTCTCTTATCACCAACTACTTGTCAATACGGTCATGGGTATATTGTCACGGTGGATTGGCCACGCTAAATTGCCCCTTAATTGGAAAAAATTAATTGGGTAATCTTAAATTTAAAAAAAAAATAATGAATTGCTCATTTTTTTTAAAATGTGAAAATAGTTAATTGTTTTGATAAAAGAAATACAGTAGGTGTGAATTTTCAGAAAGTGCTTAAGGTTCTTTCAATTTAATAGTTTTAACCACATCTCAAGTACTATGCAGTTATGGTCTCCTTATTTAAGGAAGGATGTAAGTGTGTTGAAGGAAGGATGTAAGTGTGTTGGAGGCAGTTCAGAAGGTATGAGAGAAGAAAATAAAACAATTGGTTTATGATTGGATTGGATTTGTTTATTGTCACGTGTATTGAGGTACAGTGAAAAGTATTTTTCTGCGAGCAGCTCAACAGATCATTAAGTACATGGGAAGAAAAGGGAATAAATGAAAATACATAATAGGGCAACACAACATATACAATGTAACTACATAAACACTGGCATTGGATGAAGCATACAGGGTGTAGTGTTAATGAGGTCAGTCCATAAGAGGGTCATTTAGGAGTCTGGTGACTGGGGAAGAAGCTGTTTTTGAGTGTTCGTGCGTGTTCTTCTGTATCTCCTGCCCGATGGAAGAAGTTGGAAGAGTAACTAAGCTGGGTGGGAGGGATCTTTGATTATGCTGCCCGCTTTTCCCAGGCAGCGGGAGGTGTAGATGGAGTCAATGGATGGGAGGCAGGTTCGTGTGATGAACTGGGCGGTGTTCACGACTCTCTGAAGTTTCTTGCGGTCCTGGGCCGAGCAGTTGCCATATCAGGCTGTGATGCAGCCCGATAGGATGCTTTCTATGGTGCATCTGTAAAAGTTGCTAAGTGTTAATGTGGACATGCCGAATTTCCTTAGTTTCCTGGAATGATAACCTGGAATGAGCACCTTGTCTTAAGAGGGTAGGCTGGGCTTGTTGTCACTGGAATTTAGAAGAGTGAGGGGTGACTTGATTGTAGTGTATGAGATCCTGAATGATCTTGACAAGGTGGACTTGGAAAGGACGTTTTCTCTTATGGCGGAGTCCAGAATTAGGCGGCACTGCTTTAAAATTAGGGGTCACCCTTATAGTATAGAGATTAGGAGAATGTGTTTCTGAGGTTGTGCGACTTTGGAACTCTGTCAGTGGAAGCAGGATCACTGAATATTTTTACAGAAAGGATAGATAGATTCTTATTCCTCAAGGAAATTGAGGTTATTGGAGTTATATGGGAATGTGCAACTTGAACCACAAACTGATCAACCATGATTTTATTGAATAGCAGAGCAGGTTCGAGGGGCCGAATAGCTTCTATTCTTACTTAATATGTTTTTTTGTATGTTTGCAAGACTTACCTAGGAATCTATTTCATAAAAATGGAAATACATGATAAAAGGAATGTGGAAGCATGGATAGTAAGCTAATCAGAGGATAGAAAATGATGCTGATGAATAAAACGTTTCGGCGATTAGATTGTAAATGGTGGTGTCTCGCTGGGGTCAATATTAAGTCCTTCATTAGCTTACCCAGAGAAGACTAAGCAGCTTTGGGTGAAAGTCGGTTTAGCAAAGAGATATCAGTTGAAATTCAATGTTGGGTCAAAGAATAGGAGGAGCAATTGAGTATCAACTTATAAAACTTGTAAAAGAGTAGACACTTGATTTAGGCACTCAAATTTTTAAAGCGGGAGAAAGAATTTAAAATGGGGTAAAAAGCTTTTGTTGAACCTGTGCAAAACATTACTTAGGCTGCAGTTAAAATATTGCATCTAGTTTAGGATGCTGTCTTTCAGAAAGGATGCCAAGAGAGGATAAAGAGGCAGTCTTAAGATGAATATCCAAGATGAGTCACTTTAGTTAGCAGTGATAGGAGGGGTGGAAAATTTAAAATAATTTGAAGAAGGGACAGAAGATTAGATTAATGGATTTTTTTTTAGCTGGTATAGGTGCGGTGACCTGCATGGCCACTTCCTGTGCTATAAAATTTTATTGCATTTACTTTCTTTATCTTTGTGGTTCTCCCTCAATTTCTTTCTTTGAAAATGAGACATCCCACGTTTTTCAAGCCTTACACCTCAGTACTCTAATTGTGAGCGATCCGTTTTGTATCACTGCTGGCCTCCCTTCTGGACTACGTTAATTCTCATACTGTAGAATTAAGGAGGAACGATACTGAAAATCAAAATGTGCTGAAAAGCACAGGTTTGCCATTATCTGCTATGGAAAATGTGCTAATGTTTCCACTGTGGAATTTATTTTGTTTTCTTCATGTAACTGCTAATGGGTCTGCCGTACATTCTCACAACTTCTGTCTTTATTACGTGATGTTGAAGGTGTGGTGTGACCGGACCAGATTAGAACTTCCTGCTTAAACTTTACAGTTTGGTTGACTAATTCAGCGTACTATTTATTTTGTCGGTTTAGTTGCTGAGTCTACTAAAAATTCCAGATCTCTTTCAGCTTCATCTTTTTGATGTTTTGCCCCCAGTCAAGTAATTCTGTTGATTATTTTGTATTCCTATATACAATACTTTGCAACTATAATCTTTGTTTTGTCATTGCCCTATCTGTCCATTTGTATACCCACTTATAGGGACTCTAGTATATCACTATCTCAAGGCAGCTGGAGTGAAAAAAGCGAGTGGAGTTGTCTCCTTCAGTAATTTAGAAAAAGCCCTGGGCTGTTTTATGTTTCACACGCCCCACCTTGATGTGAACAGGCCTCAAGTTCAGATATAATAATTGTACAGGCCATTCTGCCCAGGTAATCCATGCTGGCATTTATGTTCCACACGAGCATCTAACTCCTCAGGATCACCTTCTATTTCTTTCTCCCTCTTAATAATCTAGCCTTCTCTTCAATGTTGAAATATTTATCTCGACCACTCCTTGTGATAGTGAGCTTGATGTTCTCACCACTCTGTTAAAGAAACTTCTTCTGAATTCTTGATTTGATCTCTTGCAAGTATCTTACATTGACTGCTTTTGCACTTCTCTACAAGTGAAAATTGTATCTACTTATTAAATCATTTCATAATTATAAAGACGTCTATTTGAAAGGGCAGCATAGTGGCGCAGTGGTTAGCACTGCTGTATCACAGCACCAAGGTCCCAGGTTCGATCCCGGCTCTTGGTCACTGTCCGTGTGGAGTTTGCACATTCTCTCCGTTTTTGCATGGGTTTCGCCCCCACAACCCAAAGATGTGCAGGGTGGATTGGCCAAGCTAAATTGCCCCTTAATAGGAAAAAATGAATTGGCTACTCTAAATTTGTAAAAATTAATTAATTAAAAAGAGACCTAATTTGATCACCCCTCCATGATCTTTTCACAAAAGGAGGGGCTAGCTTGCTTTTCCTGATGTGCATTGCCTGTTTGCACCTTCTCCAGTGTCTATTATATGGGACCAGATTTGTACCTTGTGATATCACCAGAGCTCAAAGCAACTTTGGCATTACTTTACTTTTCATTTCTAGTCTAGAAATAAGCCCAAATCAATACTTTGTCTTTTTAATGGCCTCATTGTGTCACTGATTTTAGTGATTTTTGAATTGCATGCTGAAATTCCCTTGTTCCTATACACTGCTAAGATTCTAAGTTACCAAGTACTATGTGGCTTCATTTTTACTACCAGAATGTTTTATTCATGTTTTAAAATTCAGTTAATCCATTTGTCAATTATCTGCCCATTCTGTAAGTTTATGAATGTCATCTTGTAATCTGTTGCCTTTCTCCTCCGTATTGATTATAACTGCCACACCTTATCCCAAATTTGGTGTCATCCAAACATTTAAAACTTGTTTCTGATTCCAAACTCAAAATATTAATATAAATTGTGAATGACAGTGGTCCCACCATGTATCTTTGTCGGACTCCATCTTCCACGTGTGTGACTCTGACTAGCTATCCTTTACCGAATTCTGCATTTACCTTGATGTTAGCTAGCTATTAATTCTGCTACTTGTCCCCTGACTCCGCATGCTCTGACTTTATTTATTCATCGATTATCTGGCACCTTACAAGAAAACCTTTTTAAATTCTACTGCATTACTCTTGTCCACTCTGTCACCTCCTTAAAGACGTTTACTTAATTTTTGGTTTCTGGATGTTTTCCTATTCTTTTACTTTGTAGGGATTCCATTATTTTTTCGACTACCATTGTTCAGTTGATTGGTCTACAATTCTCTGGACATGTTCTATCTCCCTTCTTGAATGTAAATATTATCTTAGCTGTCTGCCAGCTCTCTGACACTGTCTTTCTCGAATGAATTATTGAATATGTGTATTAGTGACTCCCATCTTTTCCCTAGATTCTTTTAAAATGCATGGATGCAATCCATCCAAACCAGAGGTTTTTGTATTTAATTAGTTGGTTTGATATTTCTCTATTTTGAATGCAGCTATATTATTTCTAATATCTGGTAGCATGCCCACCTAACCTGTGTCCCTGTTTAAAAACTGAAGCAAAATAATTAATATTTCTTCCATCTTGCTACTGCTGTGATTTTTGTCGTGGAACGTCCATCCCTTAGTGGCTCTATTCCCATCCTAACTTACTTTCTTCTAAATTTATGTACCTGTAAAATATTTAACTGTTTTGGTTTATGTACTTTTATAATTTTAATTTCTTGGTTCCTTTTTGATTTCCAAACTTTTTTGACTTCTCTCCTAATTATCCTTACCATGCTCTCCACTGCATATACTTAGTGCATATCTCAATTTTCCCTCGTCTTTATTCATCCTTGATTCAGTTTAGTTTGTTTTTGTCTTTTAGTGGAAAAATCTTTTTTTTATAGATTTAGAGTACCAAATTCTTTTTTTCCCAATTAACGGGCAATTTAGCCTGGTCAATTACCCTGCACATCTTTGGATTGTGGGGGTGAGACCCACGCAGACATGGGGAGATGCACAATGACCAGGGGCCGGGATCGAACCCTGGGCCTCGGTGCCATGAGGCAGCAGTGTTAGCCTTTGTGCCACTGTGTTGCCCCGTGGAATATATTTTTTCTTTGATTTTGTTGAACGCTTTTACATTTTTTCCTATTATTGTCCCAGTTCATTATTGCTAATAATGTCACCCATTTTATTTTTCAATGTTCGATCGATTTTCCCCCCTATCACTTCCCCAAATTGACTTTTGTCCAATCTGTTACACTGGTCCCTGTTATAATGTGTCCTTCTTAATTATATTAAACTATTATATGATGGTCATTGTCACAAGGGTTTTCCCCTTTTACTTCTCTGATCCCACTCTGCTTCATTCCAGTTGGGAATCTTCCCTCGTCAAGCATTTTAATAATGGGTTAGAAAGGAGTCCTGTACACATTATAGGAAATACATTCCCTTATCCTTTTTATTTGACTCTTCTGGCTAAATAATTTTGAGGTTTGTGGGCAGCACGGTAGCATTGTGGATAGCACAATTGCTTCACAGCTCCAGGGTCCCAGGTTCGATTCCCGGCTTGGGTCACTGTCTGTGTGGAGTCTGCACAGAGTCTGCACATTCTCCCCATGTGTGCGTGGGTTTCCTCCCATAGCCCAAAGATGTGCGGGTTAGGTGGATTGGCCATGCTAAATTGCCCATAGTGTCCAAAATTTCCCTTAGTGTTGGGTGGGGTTACTGGGTTATGAGGATAGGGTGGAGGTGTGGACCTTGGGTAGGGTGCTCTTTCCAACAGCCGGTGCAGACTCGATGGGCCGAATGACGACCTTACTGCACTGTAAATTCTATGATCTAAATCTCCCATTATTATTCTACATTTTATCACTCATTTCCCTCAGTTGTTTGCATATTTCTTCCTCCATCTTATCCCGATTAGTGTGATTAATCCTTTTTTATCTCTATCTACATGGATTCTATTTCTGTCCTACTGATAGTTGTACCACTTTTTTTCAACTGCTATTATTGGTCTCTAATCAACCCAGCTAGTTCTGAAAGACGTGCTGTTAGGTAATTTGGACATTCTGAATTCCCCCTCCGTGTACCCGAACAGGGGCCGGAATGTGGCGACTAGGGGCTTTCAAAGTAACTTCATTGTGATGTTAATGTAAGCCTACTTGTGACAATAAAGATTATTATTAAAGTTCACCTCCCTGTTTTCCCTCTATTTTTTCTAAATATGCTATACTCTGCAATGTTTAATGCCCAGCCCTGATTTTTCTTTCGCCATGCCTTGGTCATCTTTGCTATGTCTAGTTCCTCACAACACATTAGAACATAGAACATACAGTGCTGAAGGAGGCCATTCAGCCCATCGAGTCTGCACTGACCCACTTAAGCCCTCACTTCCACCCTATCCCCGTAACCCAATAGCCCCTCCTAACCTTTTTTGGACACTAAGGGCAATTTAGCATGGTCAATCCACCTAACCTGCACATCTTTGGACTGTGGGAGGAAACCGGAGCACCCGGAGGAAACCCACGCAGACACTGGGAGAACGTGCAGACTCCACGCAGTGACCTGGCAGGAAATCAAACCTGGGACCCTGGTGCTGTGAAGCCACAGTGCTATCCACTTGTGCTGCCCAAACATTATTGCCTTCAGTTCCTCTGCTGCAGGCACTGTATGCATTGTACAGACAGTTTAGCCAATTTTTAATAGTAATCTCTCTCTCTATTTTTAACCGTGAGTTCCATAACTCTATTAATTCCCTGGCCACCTAGTCCTCTGAGTTTAGTCAGTCTGTGCTGTCCTAGATTGTTCAGTTTATATTTAGGCTCGTTTCATTTCTTGTAAACCCCACGTCTCTTTTTTTTTGGTTTTAAACCTTCAGCTCTTTCCTATTTACTTTTAGGACACTGATCTCATTCTCAAAAATCAAGTTTGATGCTCCAATACATTACTGAGGCAGTGCTGCACTGTCAGACTTTCAGATACGATATTTAAACTGATGCCCTGTTTGTCCCTTGATGTGGACATGAGATCCCATGACATTATTTCAAAGAAGAGCATGGGAGTTATTGAAGATGTTTTGGCCAATATTTATCCTTCAATCAACATCGCAGAACAAAGCAGATCAGGTCATTGTCATATTGCAGCCCGTTTATATGCCATTTTGCATGTGTTTCAGACAATAATCCAGAAATTATTACCTGCTTAATTAAGCACCTATCTCCAGATACTCCGAAGGGTTCCCTGTTCCTACCCATATTGCTCATTCCAACATGGACTACCATAGCTTCTGGATTTTCCTTCTCCCCTTTCAAATTCACCTCCAGCTGCCTTGCAATATCCCTCTAACCTGGCACTGTGGTGATTACACACATCATCGCGACTTGTTCATCTAATCCCCTCCCCTACTTATCGCACCCCATATTCTTACCACATTTCTGTTCTGCTCCCTCACTGCCTCCCCTACCCTGGAAAGATTTTCTGGACCACGTGACTGAGCCTGCATTGTGGCTTTCCTTTTGTAGTCTTCCTGCAATTCCACATAATGACAAGTACTTGTTGGATTGGACCAATGTCTGTGGGGCTTCCTTTTTAACCGCTCTCTCCCAAATCTACCTGGCTTCCTGACATCACCGTTCTGTATAAGGCTATGATCTCTCAATGATGCTGAGCCAGTGACCAAAGGCAGACACATTTCTGGCAGATGTGGTCTTGCTGTCCTGACACTCCTAACCTGTTTTATGTGTTTCTTAAAATTAGGTAGCCTGTTTTTGTTTGTTAAAATTAGGTCGATTACTTTTTTTAAACCTGAAAAATCACACGCTGGCTCTGTACTCTCATCAGCTGAACATGACTTTTGCAGATTTTCCCTCTGCTGTTGCTCTTGTCTGCTTCTGTTTAAAGTGTATACATTTTTCCTCTTTGATTTGTGTTTTGGATAATATCTAGGTGCTCTGAGAAAACTGGATGAAATAAAATGAAATTGCAAAGGGTTTATATGCTTTAATAAAAATACTTAAATTGCTAGATATTTGTCAGAGTTTGTAGGTTACAGAACCAAAAGATGCAAGTCAGCCATGATCTGACCGAATGGTGGAACAAACTTGAGGTTGCATGTCCTACTCTTGTTTCTGTATTTTAATGAAAGGAAAAATAGCTTGCGAAGTGTTATAAGACAGATGATATCAGCCGAACTGCTTGATTCTGTTTTAACTTTGTAACATACTCCCTGGTTGTTGTTCTGCCTGATGAGTTAAAATTAGCTCCTCGGGGTCCTGAACTAGGAGTTTTGGCAACAGTAAGGAAAGCGTTAGAAATGTTTGCAAAGAGCATGCTGTATATACATTACAGTATGTATTCCAGTTCCAAGTTGCAGAGTAGCTAAATTTATATGGCCAGCTGAGGGAGAGCTTGGTTCTAGATCCCAACAACGCTGCTACAATGCTCCATGTTCCTACACTGTAAGTGGCTAGATCTTATGGTGCAGTATGCTATTTCACTGGTTGCATTTAAAATACTGAATACTATTTGTAATGCGAGTCGTGACTCATTTGAAATGCACCAACCAGCCTGTGAGTAAAAAGGCCCTGGTTTCAAACTCCTCTGCAGACGAGTTCATAACAAGATACTTCTGTGCAGGAGTGAGGGAGTTCTGCTATTTGAGGTATGGTTTTTCAACTGGAGCTCTGCCTGCCCCAAAAGATCATAGCCAATGTTTATTCCTCAAGCAACACCAAAAAAGGCACATCCTCTGGTCATTTACCTCATTGCTATTTGTGGGCCACTGTTGTGCAAATATTGTCCACCACATTTCCCTCCATGATTACCACATTACAACAGAGATAACATCCCATTAGGTATTAAGTACTAAAATGTTTTAATAGCTAGTAGATTTCTCAGCAGTTGAGCAATGATAAGACCTGGAACAAGTCCAACCCACTGGCAGATAGTGTCAGTAGACACTCCAGAACAAGGACAAACTCAGATCATGGAAGCTTAAAAAGAGGCCATTTTGAGGTCTGCAAGGATGTGTTTGCAGAAGATTTGTGAAACATTTTTTTAAACATTCTTTTGTCCTTGAATATCAATGTATAACAAAAGAAAAATGTTTTTGTAGCAGTTCTTTAAAAATGTTTTACTGACAGCAGAAAGTGTACGACTAAATGGTAGCGTTCTAACTGGGATTCCCTCTGTGGCAGGACTCTTGCTTCTCATTGGTGTACTTGCTTTTTTTGTTGTGAAATGATAACTGATTTAGTAAGACCTAAAATGTTTTTTTAAAAAGCAGTCTATCTTTAAACAAGAATTTGATGCATGGTTTTATATTGTGATGTGATGCGACCATCAGTTCACTGAGAGACACGTTGAGAAGTAAATCGTGGTTTTAATTAGCTTACAACTGAGCCTGCCTGTGACCGGTACAACAATGAATGCGGCCCTGCACGTCAGCTGCCTTTATACTTCCTGTAAGGGGTGGAGCCATGGGCGAGCCCGTACATGCCCCGACATAGCCCCCTGTGGGTGAAGCCGTACAATGGCCGATAGGTGGAGCCCACAGGGTTAAACACACAACGTAACACGATACAGCAGTAACATGATATCACAATGCACTGGTGAATTAACAGTTGTTCCATTCACCCCCTGTTTAAAAAGTGAAGTCCGGCGGGGGTGACGGGTTCACCGATTCAGTCGATCTGGTGCCCGGATCGTACGTTGCGACTGCCAAAGCACTGGTGTTGCAGCCGTTTCGGGTGGCAGTTGAGCTGGGCCCGGAGCAGGCACAGGCGTGGTCTCCTGTAAGCGGCTCTTCCGGAGCTTCATTCCTGTGGACCGGTGCGGCGGGTGGGAGGGAGCGCGAGAACCATATCGGGGTTGGGGCGCTGAACATGGGAGGTTGGATAGGAGTAGGGGTGCTGAACATGGACGGTTGGACGAGACCTAGTGTGGGGGATGCAGTAGCGGTCGTGGTGTCGGAGCCTGCGGGCGCCAGGTCCCGGAGGGAGACGGTATCCTGCCGGCCATCGGGGTGTCTGATATACGCATAGTGTGGGTTGGAGTGCAGGAGCTGGACCCTCTCTACCAGGGGGTCGGTCTTATGGCTCCGAACATGTTTTCGGAGGAGGACTGGACCCGGTGTCATCAGCCAGGGCGGAAGCGAGGCCCCTGAGGTAGCTCCCCTAGGGAAAACAAACAAGCGGTCATGAGGGGTCTGGTTTGTGGCCGTGCAAAGGAGGGACCTAATAGAGTGGAGCGCATCGGGGAGGGCTTCCTGCCAGTGAGAAACCAAGAGATTCCTGGACCACAGGGTCAGTAGGACGGTCTTCCAGACCGTCGCGTTCTCCCTCGCCACCTGCCCGTTTCCCCTGGGGTTATAGCTGGTAGTCCTGCTCGAGGCGATGCCTTTACTGAGCAGGTACTGACGCAGTTCGTCGCTCATGAACGACGAGCCCCTGTCGCTGTGGACGTAGCTGGGGAAACCGAACAGGGTGAAGACACTATACAGGGCTCTGATGACTGTGGGAGTGGTCATATCGGGGCAGGGAATGGCGAACGGAAAACGGGAGAACTCGTCTATGATGTTTAGGAAGTACGTGTTGCGATTATTGGAGGGGTGGGGCCCTTTGAAATCGATACCAAGGCATTCAAAGGGCCGGGACGCCTTTACCAGGTGGGCCTTATCTGGTCGATCGAAGTGCGGTTTACACTCCGCACAGATTTGGCAGTCTCTGGTTACAGCTTTGACCTCCTCGATGGAGTAGGGCAGGTTGCGGGCCTTGATGTAATGGGCGAGCCGGGTGACAGAGGTCATTGTGGATAGCACGTAATCGGTCATCTGGCGCATGTGCTGCGGGACAGGGCATCTGGGGGCTCGTTGAGCTTCCCAGGACGATATACTATATCGTAGTTATAGGTGGAGCGTTCGATCCTCCACCTCAAGATCTTGTCATTCTTGATCTTGCCCCGCTGAGCATTGTCAAACATAAAGGCAACCGATCGTTGGTCGGTGATGAGGGTAAACCTCCTACCAGCGAGGTAGTGCCGTACGGCTTCCACGATGGCTTGGGCTTCTTTTTCGACGGAGGAATGTCGAATTTCCGAGGTAGTGAGGGTGCGGGAAAAGAACGCTACCGGTCTGCCTGCTTGGTTGAGAGTTGCGGCGAGAGCGACCTCTGAGGCATCACTCTCCACCTGGAAGGGGGCGGACTCGTCCACCGCCCGCATTGCAGCTTTGAAGGCCTGGTGAGCCTCGGCTGCCAATGGAAAAATGGTGGCCTTAAATAGTGGGCGAGCTTTGTCCGTTTACTGGGGGACCCACTGTGCGTAATAGGAGAAAAATCCAAGGCACCTCTTCAGGGCCTTGGGGCAGTGAGGGAGAGTGAATTGGAGGAGGGGGCGCATACGGTCAGGGTCGGGCCCTAGGACCCTGTTTTCTACGACGTAGCCGAGGATGGCTAGCCTGGTTGTGCGGAAAACGCATTTCTCCTTGTAGGTGAGGTTGAGTTTTTGGGCGGTTTGGAGAAATCGGTGGAGGTTGGCGTCGTGGTCCTGCTGATCATGGCCGCAGATGGTTACATTGTCCAAGTACGGAAACGTGGCCCGCAGCCCGTACTGGTCCACCATTCGGTCCATTGCTCGTTGGAACACCAAAACCCCGTTTGTGACGCCAAAGGGGACCCAGAGGAAATGGAAAAGGCGGCCATCTGCCTCAAACGCCGTGTAGTGGCGGTCCTCCGGGCGGATTGGGAGCTGGTGATATGCAGACTTCAGATCTACCGTAGAGAACACGTAGTGCGCGATCTGATTTACCATGTCTGCAATCCGGGGAAGGGGGTACGCATCGAGTTGCGTAAAGCGGTTAATGGTCTGGCTGTAATCAACCACCATCCGGAGCTTTCCCCCAGTCTTGACGACCACCACCTGAGCTCTCCAGGGGCTATAGCTGGCTTCTATGACCCCTTCCCGCAAGAGACGCTGGACCTCAGACCTAATGAACGTCCTGTCCTGCATACTATACCGCCTGCTTCTGGTGGCTATTGGCTTACAATCGGTGGTGAGGTTCGCAAAGAGGGCGGCGGGGGGTCGATTTTTGGGTTGCGAGGCTGCATATGGTGAGCGGGGGCAGGGCCCCCCCCGAATTTAAGAGTTAGGCTCCTGAGGTTTCACTGAAAATCGAGTCCTAAGAGGAGAGGAGCGCAGAGGTCTGGGAGCACATAGTTTAAAATTAGCGTACTCAGCGCCCTGGATCGCTAGGTTTGCAGTAGTGCACCCTTGGGTTTGCACCGAGTGCGACCCAGAGGCGAGGGAGATAGTTTGTTGCGTCGGGAATATTGGGAGCGAACAACGTCTTACCGTGTCCGGGTGATTGAAGCTCTCTGTGCTTCCGGAGTCGAAAAGGCAAGGTGTCTTGTACCCGTTTACCCGGACCGCCATCATGGAGCTCCGGAGGTGCTTCGGTCGCGACTGGTCCAGGGTGACCGCGCTGAGCTGGGGGTAGCCGACGGCGTGATCGGTGGTGCTGGGGCGGCCCCGCGATGGGTGCTGTCCATGTCGTTCGTACATCTCGGGCGGTGTAGTAGATGGCGACCAAGATGGCAGCCCCCGTTGGTCAAGCGTGGCGGGCGGTGAGGACGATGGCGGCCCTCATAGATCGCACGTGGCCGACCGCGTGGGGGAGGATGGCCAAGATGGCGGCCCCCATGAGTCGCACGTGTTGTGCGGAGGCGGAGTCGGCAGACACGCTGCCACTTTGCGGGGTCTGTGGATCGGGTCTGTGTGTTCGAGTTCTTAGACCTGGCCAGGCAGACCTTGGCGAAGTGTCCTTGTCGCCCGCAGTTACTACAGTTCGCATTGCGGGCCGGGCAGGGGTGTTGGGACTGGCTGCAAAAATAGCAGGGCAGCCCCCCATGATGGACGGGCGGCTGCGAGGCACAAGCCTGGGGTAGTCTCTGGTCGGGGGCCCACGAGGGTGTCGGGTGGTCGGCGGGGAACGCAGTAAGGCTCTGAAACGCGACCTCCAGAGAGGTAGCTAGTGTTACCGTGTCCTCCAGGTCCTGGGCCCCTTTTTCGAGCAGGCGCCGTCTTACATAGTTCGATTGGACCTCCGCCACGCAAACGTCTCGGATAGGGAGCTCCATATGCTGAGGGGCCGTAACGGCCTGGTAGTTACAGTTGCGCGCGAGGGCTTTGAGGTCACGTAGGTAGTCATCTAGCGATTCCCCGGGGCGCTGGCGGCGAGTGGTGAAGATGTGTCGTGCGTAGACCTTGTTCACGGGCCGTACACGGGCGTTCGAGTAGTGCGAGGGCCTCTGTATAGGACGCGACGCCGTCGAGCTGGACAGAAATACGATGGCTCACCCGTACGTGGAGAAGACTCCGTTTCTGTTCGTCCGTGACGGATGACGTAGACGACGCGGCGAGATAGGCCTTGAAGCATCGAAGCCAGTGCTAAAAGAATTCTCTCGCCTCCGCGGCCTGTGGATCGAGTTCCAGTCTATCAGGTTTGAGGGCTGATTCCATAGTAGTATTTTAAGCTGATTAAATTGATGCGACCATCAATTCACTGAGAGACGCGTTGAGAAGTAAATCGTGGTTTTAATCAGCTTACAACTGAGCCTGCCTGTGACCGGTACAACAAAGAATGCGGCCCCGCAGGTCAGCTGCCTTTATGCTTCCTGTAAGGGGTGGAGCCATGGGCGGAGCTCGTACATGCCCCGACATATCCCCCTGAGGGTGAAGCCGTACAATGGCCCATAGGTGGAGCCCACAGGGTTAAACACATAACGCAACACGATACAGCAGTAACATGATATCACATTGCACTGGTGAATTAACAGTAGTTCCATTCACCACATGATGCAAAAGTTTTTGCATCATCAGCTAGTGCAAAATATATCCATCGTCTGTTGACACCCCTGTTTGTCAGCGACTTTATAATTTTTTATCTTTTCCTATTTTCTGTTTTAGGGCTTGATCAGCCCAGGACTTGAAATTCAATTTTATTTGTCCCAGTGTCTTAAGATGCACGCAAGGAACTCTCACTTAGTTGACCGTCATTAAATCGTACTATTTTAAAGTATTTATTGTTAACTAGTTAGGTGTTGTGATTGACATTTTTGACATGTTAACAATCATGTAACCATAAATGCATTAACATTTAATCACCGACAGTGAATTATTTAATGTTGAAAAATGCTAAAGTTGGATTTTTGAAAGTGGTCTCTGAGACTAAAACCTAAATTGAAGGGTTTGTTCACACAACTTGTGGTTACCATTCAGATGAAAACAGTGCTGCTCAAAAATAAACTCTTGCATCCAATGAGAATCTTAACAGAAGAGCTCTCTGCACCCCCTCCCCTCTCCATTATTTAGTGACTAGTCTTTTTTTGACTGAATGGTGAATCCCACCATAAAGGAGTCTAATCCTGCTCTCACTTGACATGTCCACACATACATACCTCAATACTGACCAATGGATAGTAGTCAGGAATAGAAACTCTGAATGCTGCTGGATTTTCTCCATCACCACTCCCACCCCCATACCTCTTGGAACGTACAAATATGAGACTAGAGAGCACATCAAATTTAGTAACACCTTTGTTGAGTCAGCTATCTCACTACTGACTAAGGAATCAAATGAAGGAGCAAACAAACTACGCTTCAGTTTCACATTCCCCTTATTTACCAGGCCATTAAGAGCTGGTTGATTGGTTCCTAAACTGGTTAGTGCTGTTTTATATCTTGATGTGGTGGGCATTTGCATCATCCTTGCCCTGAGCCATGTAGTCAGTGTAACTCAGAAATTTAATATGTGAGAAAAATTACCTTTTAATAAGGTTCCTGAGCTTTCCCTCAGTGTTTCACACTCGTGCTGAGAAGCACCAAGTCTTGTATTGCAGAGTGGTTTCATTAACCCACCAAGGAAAAATGGATAGCATGCATACTAGAGCTAGGGTGGTGCAATGAGAGGGAGTAATCATTGTTCTCAAAATAATGCTGCAACACAGACCTGAATATATATAACACCTTTCACATCATAGAAATTACCAAAAGCTTTCAATGAGAGTTGCCGAGCAAAGTTTGGCAGCAAGGCACACCAGGAGATATTAAAGCAGATGATTAGTAGCTTGGCTAAAGTGATAGGCTTGAGGAGCATCTTAAAGGAGGAAGGAGAAGCTGAGAGGTTTAGGAAGGGATTCCAGAGGGGCATAAGGTCCTGGCAGCTGAAATCATGTGCACCGGTAGGTGGAGCAATTAAAACCTGATTTGCTTTAAAGGCCAGAGGAGCTCAAATATTTAGGAGAATTGTGGGACTGGAGGAGATTAGATATAGGGAGGGGCAAGTCCATGGAAAGATTAAAAAACATGAATGAAAATATTAAATAGTTACAAAACAAGAGGCTGTTCGGCCTGTCATGACCATGCTGACTCTCTGAAGGGAGTAGTCAGCGATATTGAACAATGTTTTAACCACCTTTTAAATTCCACATGCTCCAGTTCAGAGTTTTACCACACTGCTTACCCCAAATAGTTCAGTTCCGGGTTTAACCAAAATACTTCAAATCTAAAATGGTTACAATGCAGAAGGAAGCCATTCAGCAGTTATGTCTGCTGGCATTTCTCTGCTTTAAATTTCATCTGCCATGTGTCTGCCTACTCCACCAGCCTGCCTATGACCTCTTGGAGTCTAACGCTGTTCTCCTCACAGTTCACAATACTTCCAAGCTTTGTGGCATTTGCAAAGTTTGTTATTGCCCTGCACTCCCAAGTACAGGTCATTCATATCAATCAAGAAAAAGCAGTGGACCTAATACCGATTCCTGGGAAACCCCACTATAAAATTTCCTCCAGTTCAAATAAACAGTTCACCCACTACTCTGTTTCCTGTTGCTCAGCCAACTTTGTATCCATGCTGCCACTTTACCTTTTAATTTTGGGCTTTAACTTTATTGTATAATGTGGTAAAATGGCTTTTCAGAATCCAACCACATCACATCCCTGCATTATCCTCATCAACCCTCTCTTACCTCATCAAATAACTTAAGGTGGTTAAACACAATTTGCCATTAACAAATCCATACCGGCTTTACTTAATGAATCCACACTTGTCCAAGTGATAGCTAATTTTGTACCAGATTATAATTTCTAAAAGCTTTCACACCACTGAGGTTGGCGTGACTGGCCTGCAGTTGCTGGGGTTACTGGGTTTATCCTTATACCCTTTTATTATTGAACCAGGTTAGTATTTGCAATTTCTCAGTCCTTTGGCACCACCCCTATGGAGTGGAAGGTTACGGCTGTTATCTCTGCAATTTCCACCCTTATTTTCCTCAGCAACTTTGAATGCATCTGATCAACTTTAAGTACAGTCAGACTTTCTTAACACCATTTTTTTTTAATGAGAGGTGATGTCATTGAAACTTATATGATTCTGCAAGTTCTTGACTGAGGGGTTGCTGAGAGATGATTTCCCTGGATGAAAAGTCTAGAAGTAGGGGGCATTGCCTCAGAATAAGAGGCTGTCATTTAAGACTCATAAGGAGGAATTTCTTCGCTCAATTGTGAAACTTTGAAATTCTCTACCTCCTGTGGATGCGCGGGTGTCGAGGCAGAGTTGCCCTACTGGAATCTTATGTTATGAGTTAGCAGTAGAGGTTTGGATGTCCTCAAGTTTGTAGGGTAGATCATGGAAGGCTGGCCACGGGTGTGTTGGGAGTAGTCATGTCGAGAGGTAACAAGGGCACTGATGAGTATTTGAGAGAGACAAGTGGAATGAGGCAGGTGGTTCTAGTGATGGTGCAGCTATGTAGTTGAGAGCTCATCTTGGGGTAAAATGTTAATATCAAGATTGCGAACTGTCTAATTCCACCTCCAGGGAGAGGTGAAGACAGTGGCTAGAGAATGCTGTTTGTTGTGAGAATGGAGGTTGTGTTGGGTGTCATCAACTTGTATGTGACAACCAATGCTGTGTTTTCAGATGATGTTGCTGAGGGACACCATCTCGACAAATGGGAAGGGGCCAAGGAACAGATCCTTGGGGGACAATAGAGGTAACAGAGTTGGAAGAGAAGCCATTGTAGGCAATTGCCTGTTTATAATTAGATAGATATAAATAATATCTGAGGGAAGTCCCAACCAGCTGAATGATGGTGGAGAGACTTTGGAGCAGAACGTTTCCCCTTGTTGTTGTCACATGGAATATCATTTGTGACTTCCATAAGAAGTGGGCAGCACGGTAGCACAGTGGTTGGCACTGTGGCTTCACAGCACCGGGGTCCCAGGTTAGATTCCCAGCTTGGGTCACTGTCATAGAACATACAGTGCAGAAGGAGGCAATTCGGCCCATCGAGTCTGCACCGACCCATTTAAGCCCTCACGTCCACCCTATCCCCGTAACCCAATAACCCCTCCTAACCTTTTTTTTGGGTCACTAAGGGCAATTTATCATGGCCAGTCCACCTAACCTGTTCGTCTTTGGACTGTCGGAGGAAACCGGAGCACCCGGAGGAAACCCATGCAGACACGGGGAGAACGTGCAGACTCCGCACGGACAGTGACCCAGCAGGGAATCAAACCTGGGACCCTGGTGCTATGAAGCCACAGTGCTAATCACTTGTGCTACCGTGCTGCCCATTGTCTGTGCGGAGTCAGCACATTCTCCCCGTGTCTGCGTGGGTTTCCTCCGGGACCTCCGGTTTCCTCCCACAAGTCTCGATAGACATGCTTGTTAGGTAATTTGGACATTCTGAATTCTCCCTCTGTGTAGCCGAACAGGCGCCGGAATGTGGTGATGAGGGGCCTTTCACAGTAACTTCATTGTTGTGTTAATGTATGCCAATTTGTGACAATAAATTTTTTAAAAAATAAGAACCATTGTGTTACAGCATGGAAACCTTATTGGTGAGATTAAAAAGTGGTGTTCAAGGAAGGTGGGCATGGATTTTCAAGGCGTAAACATAGTCAAGGGTCTAGGAGAGGAAAGAGAGGTTGGAGATGGGTGTTAATTTGCAAAAATGGAGGGTCGTGTGTTTTTTCTTAGGAGAACATAATCTGAAAGGGAACCACTAACCATAGCAGGTAACCTGGGAACCAGAGGAGAAGCTGGTTGCTAGTGGCTTTGCAGGAACAGGGTTGAGGGACCAGGAGGTAGGAATCATAGACAATAGGTGCTCAACACAAACTAAATTTCAATGCAATTTCAGGGTGGGGAAACCTTAAAGGAAGTTTGGTTCTATGTGCTGGAGGAAAGGAGCGAAGTGAAGGCAGCTGATTGGATGGTCTTAATATTAATGACTAAAGTTCATGAACTGCTTGCTGGAAGTGAGGCAGAGGAGATGGGGAGAGTGGGTTTTAAGAAGGTGGTTTGCAGTTTGCAATCGAGAAATTAAATGGGGAGGTTATCTTTGCATTCCAGGGTGATGCTGCAATAATGAGCAGTTTGGGCAGATGAGGACCTAATAGTGCTTTACATGGTCCAGCCAGATTTGGTAGTGAATGGCTAAATCAGGTCCACCATATACATCAAGCCTGTGTTCCGCAGACTTAAGGGACCAGTGATGAGGGCTGTACAGGGCAGGGTGAAAGAGAATAATAAGGGCAGCACGGTGATGCAGTGGATAGCACTGCTGCCTCACAACGCCGAGGTCCCAGGTTCGATCCCGGCTCTGAGTCACTGTCCGTGTGGAGTTTGCACATTCTCCCCGTGTTTGCTTGGGTTTCGTCCCCACAACCCAAAGATGTGCAGGGTGGGTGGATTGACCTCGCTAAATTGCCCCTTAATTGGGAAAAAATGAATTGGACACTCTAAATTTATATTTTTAAAAAAGAGAGAATAATGATTTATTTTTTGTTTAGAGGATTTTGGTTTGGTTCAACTCTTCAGATATTTTAATAAAGTTTTCAAAAACAATTATTTGTATTTTTTTTTGCCTTTGTTAGCTATATTACAGGGATAAGAACGATGTGGCCAAGAACAAATCTCATTAAAACTGTTGTAAGGCCATAATACTAGCAGTAGCGATGTTAACTTGCTGCTAAAAGATGGAATCGATGCCTTTGGCAAATCTGTATTTAGGTCATTTTAAATTAATTCCTCTGTTCAAACATTGTTGAATGCAGTGGCAAATATAACCTAATTGCATGTTTCCTCTTGACACATTAGAGAAGTTCTGATTTTTTTTGGTGTGGATCAGCACACATTAACCAAGGTGGTGTTCGTATGCTGTTTTAATTGTCAAGAATCCCCATTTATAGGCAGAGATCATTCACACATGAATTCCAATGGAGTTGATGCAGGATTGAAGAAAAGAAAAAACTTTCATTGATTTCACCTTCTGGGTCAGAAGAACACAAAACGATATGATGAATCGTTTGAAATTGTTTGGACAGTTGTGATGGCCATCTTGTATGCAGCAACCTAAATCAAGAACAATGAGATGAATGACCAGTTAATCTATTTTCAATGCCCTTCATTGAGTTAAAAATGTTAACAAAAATACCAAGAGATCTCTCTTTGAATACCGTCAAACATCCATTGAACACAGTCAGCTTAGGGGCTTTGTTTAATATCTCATCCATAAGTTAGCATTATCTAAATACATTTGTGTCAGCCTAGATCAATGCTTTTGAGCTGGAGTCTGGACTGGAACGGTGTAGCATAATTGTAGACTGTCTTAAATGATTTTCTGGGGGGGTGGGGGTGCTGGTGTTGGCAGAATTGAGATTAAAACTGTCAAACAATTACTTTCTTTAATATAAAGCTGGACAAATGTTTGCTCATGCTTTTAACTATCTAATTTGGAGGGACGATCTGGATATTGTATTTACATTTATTAACCAACCTTTTGTTCCAAGATTATCTCAGTTTTTCAAAGTGAGATTGAGCTCACGTTTTATTCTCTCAATCTTTGATTCTTGGTGCCAGTTGTGGATGAATGAAGGTTGTGATGCAGATGTAGGATTAGTGAGTCTTGTGAAAATCTGCAGATTAATTAAAATTAATGTCTTTCACTCACTAGCCAAATAATAACACACACTAGGCATATCTACTTGTTGAATACTCATGCTCAAATCATAGCAAACCTCTCCAGCAATGGTGTCAGGTTCATTTAAATCACTGGGACACTCTAGGTTGACAAGAGTTTGGAAACTCTTCCTACGGAAGTTGTGGAAACAGCTAACTAGTCCATGGAAGTGGAGTAGCTATGGTTAGTACTCCTTTTTTGTGACAGTATCTGAGGAAAATTTGACAATTTACCTTGTAAAGAAGTTATGATGAACTTTTATAAAATACTGGATTGGCCTCTACTGATGTACTGTGTCCAATTCTGGGCACCACACTTTAGGAAGGAGGTGAAGGCTTTGGAGAGGATTCAGGAAAGATTTGCAAGAATGGTTCCAGGGATGAGGGACTTCAGTTACTTGGATAGATTGGAGAAGTTGGTTCTTCTACTTGTAGAAAAGAAGTTAAGAGGAGACTTGATGTGTTCAAGAATTTTGTCTGGGGAAGAGTAGATAGGGAGAAGCTGTTTACTTTAGGGAGAAGCTGTTACCTTTGGCAGAGGGGTCAAGAACCGGAAGACACATTTAAGTTGATTGACAAAGAACCAAAGACAACATACAAAAACACTTCTTATGCAGCGAGTCTGAAATGCACTGTCTGGGAGAGTGGTCAAATCACATTCAATTGTGATTTTCAAAAGGAAATCTGATCAAACCTTGAAGATTGTAGCGTTACACGGAAAGGGCAGGGATTGAGACTAGCTAAGTTGCTTTTACAGTGAGTTGGTGCCGACCCTACAGGTCGAATGATTCTTATTCACAAAAGCATGGCAGTAAATGGCCGACTGCCTGATCATTCTCATGATAAGGATACTGGTGTTTTGTGAAATCTGGAAGAAAACAAGGTCCATCAGACATTCCTGAGGCAGAATTCTGGCGGGGTCTTTTCTTTCACTAGGCGTATTCATGATGCCTTGTGCATTATGCACAGTTATATAAACTTAAGTCTTCCAGCAGGTTTTCAAAGTGAAGGTGACTATTGTTTGAATTGGCTGCGGTTTCATCCATCAACATGTGGCTGAGAATTAAGTTGTTTACCTTTGACACAAATGGGGAATGTAATCTTTTTCAAGTTTTGCATCATGCTGACAATGCACCCAGTGTTGCTATGACAACAGGAAGTTGATTTCAAAGTTCTGACAAATGATTGCAGTTGACCACTGGGCAACAGGAACTGAAAACGTGTATTCCAAAATGTTTTTATGTTTGAAAACTGGTATTCTTCAGCTGCTTCAGATCCCCAAATTAGCAGCTTTATCTCAGGGACCTGCCAAAATCATGTAAATTAACCTGATCCCCGAAACTCTCAATGAGAGGGGCCTAGTCAGGCCTTGCAAAGAACATTATGCTAACTTCAAGATGAGGTTTAGAAAGGATTCGAGGGAAAAGATTTTCAAGGGTGGTGGGTGTCTGGAACTCATTGCTTTGAAGGACGGTAGAGGCAGAAACCTTCATAACCTCATTTGAAATAGTCTTCCTGATCTAGCAATACTGGGTGTTAGGTACATGATTGTATTCCTGGCCAGAAAACACTGCACATAGAACATACATAGAACAGCACAACACAGAACAGGCCCTTCCGTCCTCGATGTTGTGTCGAGCCTTGTTCGAAACCAAGATCAAGCTATCCCATTCCCTGCCATTCTGGTGTGCTCTATGTGCCTATCCAATAACCGCTTCAAAGTTCCTAAAGTGTCCGACTCCACTATCACAGCAGGCAGTCCATTCCACACCTTAACCACTCTGAGTAAAGAACCTACCTCGGACATCTCTCCTATATCTCCTACCCTGAACCTTATAGTTATGCCGCCTTGTAACAGCTACATCCACCCGAGGAAATAGACTCTGAACGTCCACTCTATCTATCCCCCTCATCATCATATAAACCTCTATTAAGTCACCTCTCATCCTCCTCCGCTCCAAAGAGCAAAGCCCTCATAAGACCTGTCCTCCAAACCAGGCAGCATCCTGGTAAATCTCCTTTGCACCCTTTCCAATGCTTCCACAACCTTCCTATAATGAGGTGACCAGAACTGTACACAATACTCCAAATGTGGTCTCATCAGGGTCATGGACAGTTGCAGCATTACCCCACGGCTCTTAAACTCAAGCCCCCTGTTAATAAAAGCTAACACACTATAGGCCTTCTTCACGGCTCTGTCCACTTGAGTGGCAACCTTCAGAGATCTATGGACATGAACCCCAAGATCTCTGTTCCTCCACATTCCTCAGAACCCTGCCGTTGACCCTGTAATCTGCATGCAAATTTTTCCTACCAAAATGAATCACCTCGCACTTATCAGGGTTAAACTCCATCTGCCATTTTTCAGCCCAGCTCTGCATCCTATCAGTGTCTCTTTGCAGCTGACAACAGCCCTCCACCTCATCCACTACTCCACCAATCTTGGTGTCATCAGCAAATTTACTGACCCACCCTTCAGCCCCCTCCTCCAAGTTATTGATAAAAATCACAAATCGCAGAGGACCCAGCACTGATCCCTGTGGTACACCGCTGGTAACTGGTCTCCAGCCTGAAAATTTTCCATCCACCACCACTCTGTCTTCTATGTGATAGCCAGTTACTTATCCAATTGGCCAAATTTGCCTCTATCCCACACCTCCTTACTTTCTTCATGAGCCGACCATGGGAACCTTATCAAACGCCTTACTAAAATTCATGTATATGACATCAACTGCTCTACCTTCATCTACACACCTAGTAACCTCCTCAAAGAATTCAATCAAATTTGTGAGGCAAGACTTAACCTTCACGAATCTGTGTTGACTATCCTGGATTAAGCTGCATCTTTCCAAATGGTTATAAATCCTATCCTTCAGGTCCTTTTCCATTAACTTACTGACCACTGAAGTAAGACTAACCGGCCTATAATTACCAGGGTCATTCCTATTCCCTTTCTTAAACAGAGGAACAACATTCGCCACTCTCCAGTTCTCTGGCACTATCCCCGTGGACAATGAGGACCCAAAGATCAAAGCCGAAGACTGCAGTCTCATCCCTTGCCTCCCAAAGAATCCTAGGATATATCCCATCTGGCCCAAGGGACATGTCGACCGTAAGGTTTTTCAAAATTGCTAATACATCCTTCCTCGGAACATCTACCTCCTCTAGCCTACCCGCCTGTATCACACTCATCCTCAAAAACATGGCCCCTCTCCTTGGTGAACACTGAAGAAAAGTATTCATTCAACGCCTCTCCTATCTCTTCTGACTCAATGCACAAGTTCCCACTAATGTCCTTGCCGGCCCTAACCTCACCCTGGTCATTCTTTTATTTCTCACATAAGAGTAAAAAGCCTTGGGGGTTTTCCTTGATCCGACCCGCCAAGGACGTCTTGACATCACTCCCATCACTATGACCCAGTAAATATGTCCACCCATATTTGAGCAGGAGCACTCAGTTGTGTTGCCAACATTGACGCAAATGTTGAAAAAGATTACCATTCTCCATTTATGTTAAAGGATATGCACTTGGTGCTGTAATCTACAAGGCCATGTACGCGCTGTGACTGGGCTGGGCGACTGCTTTGTCAGCTGGTGCGGACACGGCCTCCTTTGCTGTAAATTTCTGTGATTCACACTCTAGATTACTGTCAAAGCATACTTGCAGCTTATCAGCGGGTAGTTCCAATAGGCATGCCCATGACCACTTGAGGCATTTGTCTTCCAAATGCAATAAATGACGGTTCTGGTAAAGTAAGTTATGTAAAGGTAAAATACTGCAAAGGCTGGGAATCGGAGATAAAGATTGACTGAAAATACTTAATCTGGCAGTATCTGGGCAGCACAGTGGCTAGCACTTCTGCATCGCAGCGCCAGGGACCTGGGTTCGATTCCGTCCTTGGGTGAATGTCTGTGCAAAGTTTGCACATTCTCCCCGTGTCTGCTTGGGTTTCCTCTGGGTGCTCCTGTTTCCTCCCAAAGATATGCACGTTAGGTGGATTTGCCATGGTCAATATGTGAGGTTGCAGAGATAGGGTGGGGGAGTGGGCCTAGGTAGGGTGCTTTTTCAGAGAATCACTGCAGATTCAATGGGTCAAATGGCCACCTTCTGCACTGTAGTGATTCTATGGATCTCTGGAGGGAGAGAGAAGCCAAGTTAATGTTTCAGGTTAAGAAAATTATAATGGACTGTTATTGAAACATGAAAATTATAAATAGGTAGAATTTATGTTCATTTTTGCACTTTATTTTTCTCTATTTTCCAAAGAGCCTAATGTATTCACAATGCTATTGATTCGCAAGAAGAGCAGTTCTACAGTATTCACGTTGCTACTCTGTCCTTAGTGAGGCAGTACGACATGAAATTAGGGACCTCATCAACCAGTTGCACTCCTGTCTTTTGATAATATGTTGTTACCAGACACTTCCGCGAACAGATAATCATGCCATGGCCTATACTCAAAAACTTTACAAAAGCACCATCTAAGAAGGGCCTCTCTAGTCCTCTAACACCCTTTTGCATGCTGGGAAATGGAATTCCAGTGAATTGCCATTTCTATTCACTGACCTCATTTCACAAATTGATGTGACTCAAACCTTTATACTTATTTTTCCTGCAAGTTAAGGTATGACGGTGTTGATAACAATCTGCTTGCTTCTGTGTTTCAAAGTTTTAAACCATCATACACAAAAATGCAAGCCTCCTCTGCAAAATTAGGCTGGATTTATTTTTTGTTCTTCACTCCAACGTGGTCTGAAGAGCTACCAACAGTTGTCTTTTGATAACTGGCTTACCTACCACAGTCTGCTGTCCTGATACTGGCCTCTGCCTCGGCTACCTTTTCCTCAAGGTTTGCTGCATCTGTCACCTGTGGCCCCTGTGCTTTCTCTTTTTAAAAAAAAAAAAAAGTTTATTCAAAATTTTCACAGAATTTTTAACAAACCCCCCCCCCCCCCAACAACAAAAAGAAAGAAACACAAACACAAGTCAGAAATTATACAAAATTTATACATTGGATTTCCCCCATATACAGTAACCCCCCCCCCCCCCCCCATATGACATTCAAAGGTACCCATAGGGAAGCCCCCCCCACCCACCCGAATTCCCCCCCCCCCCCCCACCCCCCCCCCCCCACCCTTGGGGGGGGGGGGGCTTCACGTCCTTCCATAATAGCAAGATCCTCCGCCGGGCTACCAGGGATGCAAAGGCCAGGATACCGGCCTCTTTCGCCTCCTGCATTCCCGGCTCGTCCGTTAACCCAAATAGTGCCAACCCCCAACCCGGCTTGACCTGGACTTTCACCACCTTGGACATAGCCCTCGCGAAACCCCTCCAAAACCCATCCAGTGCCGGGCACGACCAGAACATGTGGACGTGATTCGCCGGGCTTCCCGAGCACCTCCCACATCTGTCCTCCACCCCAAAGAACCTACTCAACCTCGCCCCTGTCATATGCGCTCTGTGAGTAACCTTGAATTGTATTAGGCTGAGCCTGGCGCAAGAGGAGGAAGAATTAACCCTACTCGGGGCATCAGCCCACAGACCCTCTTCTATCTCCTCCCCAAGCTCCTCCTCCCACTTGCCCTTTAACTCCTCTACCGAGGCCTCCTCTTCTTTCAGCTCCTGGTAGATCGCCAAAACCCTGCCTTCTCCAACCCATACACCCGAAATCACCCTGTCCTGAGTCCCCTGTGCCGGGAGCAGCGGGAATTCCCTCACCTGCTGCCTCACAAACGCCCGCACTTGCATATACCTGAAAGCATTTTCGGGGGTAACCCAAACTTCTCCTCCAGCGCCCCTAGGCTCTCAAACATCCCATCCCATTCTTCTAATCCCTGCCCGATGCCAGCTCCGAAACCCCCCACCCATCCTTCCCGGGACGAACCAATGGTTCTCCCGAATCGGGGACCAAACTGAGGCTCCCACCTCGCCCCTGTGTCGTCTCCACTGCCCCCAGATCTTCAACGTCGCCGCCACCATCGGACTCGTGGTGTACCTTGTCGGTGAGAGCGGCAGCGGTGCCGTCGCCAGCGCCCTCAGCCTCGTGCCCACACAGGACGCCATCTCA
Source organism: Scyliorhinus torazame (assembly GCF_047496885.1). Classification (NCBI taxonomy): domain Eukaryota; kingdom Metazoa; phylum Chordata; class Chondrichthyes; order Carcharhiniformes; family Scyliorhinidae; genus Scyliorhinus; species Scyliorhinus torazame. The sequence goes on from NC_092714.1 coordinate 212,039,694, forward strand.
AACCTCTTCCACGCCGCACCCTCTCCCTCCATTACCCACTTAACGGCTCATCGCCACATTGGCAGACCAATAATAGCCGCACAAATTTGGCAGCGCCAGCCCTCCCCTGTCCCTACTTCGCTCCAGAAACACACTCTTTACCCTCGGGGTCTTATTTGCCCACACGAAACCCATAATGCTCCTACCTACCCGTTTGAAAAAGGCCTTGGGAATCATAATGGGAAGGCACTGGAACACAAAGAGAAACCTCGGGAGGACCATCATTTTAACCGACTGCACCCTGCCCGCTAGCGAGAGTGGCAGCACATCCCATCTTTTGAAATCCTCCTCCATCTGCTCCACCAACCGCGTCAAATTGAGCTTGTGCAGGGCCCCCCAACTCCCAGCCACTTGGATCCCCAAGTACCGAAAGCTCCTTTCCGCCCTCTTCAACGGTAGGTCGTCTATCCCCTTTCCCTGGTCCCCTGGATGCACCACAAAGAGCTCACTTTTCCCTACATTGAGCTTATACCCCGAGAAGTCCCCAAACTCCCTTAGCATCCGCATGACCTCCGCCATCCCCTCCACTGGATCTGCCACATACAGCAACAGGTCGTCCGCATACAGCGACACCCGATGTTCCTCTGCCCCTCGGACCAGTCGCCTCCATTTCCTGGACACCCTTAGTGCCATGGTCAGAGGCTCATTTGCCAATGCAAACAACAAGGGGGACAGGGGGCACCCCTGCCCCGTCCCTCGGTACAGCCGAAAGTACTCCGACCTCCGCCGATTCGTAGCCACACTCGCCACCGGGGCTCTGTATAGCAACCTGACCCAGCTGATGAACCCCTCCCCGAACCCAAACCTCTGCAGCACTTCCCAAAGATTCTCCCTCCACTGAGGGCATCATGATCACATTGAGGAGCCTCCGCACATTAGTGTTTAGCTGCCTGCCCTTTACAAATCGCGTCTGGTCCTCATGAATCACCCCCGAGACACAGTCCTCAATTCTCGTAGCCAGCACTTTTGCCAGCAACTTAGCATCCACATTGAGGAGCGAGATCGGTCTATACGACCCACATTGCAGTGGGTCCTTGTCCCGCTTCAGGATCAGAGAGATCAGCGCCCCGGACATTGTTGGGGGCAAGGTCCCCCCCTCCCTTGCCTTATTGAAAGTCCTCACTAACAACGAGCCTAGCAGGTCCACGTATTTCCTGTAAAACTCAATCGGGAACCCATCTGGCCCCGGGGCCTTCCCTGCCTTCATGCTCCCCAATCCTTTAACCAGCTTCTCCAGCCCAATTGGCGCCCCTAAACCAGCCACCTCCTGCTCCTCCACCCTTGGGAACCTCAGCTGATCCAAAAATCGTCGCATCCCCCCCGCTGGGGGCTCAGATCTGTACAGATCCCCATAGAAGTCCCTAAATACCTCGTTTATTCTCATCGCACTCCGCACCGTATTCCTCCCGCTATCCTTAACTCCAGCTATCTCCCTCGCTGCCTCCCTCTTACGAAGCTGATGTGCCAGCATTCGACTCGCCTTCTCCCCATACTCGTACGTCGCCCCCTGCGCTTTCCTCCACTGTGCCTCTGCTTTCCCTGTGGTCAACAGGTCGAACTCCGTCTGGAGGTTACGCCGTTCCCTGAGTAGTCCCTTCTCGGGGGCCTCTGCATATCTCCTGTCCACCCTTAAGATCTCCCCCACCAACCTCTCCCTCTCCCTGCCCTCTCTCTTCTCCCTGTGGGCCCTGATCGAGATGAACTCTCCCCTGACCACTGCCTTCAGCGCCTCCCAGACTACCCCCTCCTGCACCTCCCCGTTGTCGTTGGCCTCCAAATATCTTTCAATGCACCCCCGCCCGCACACCTCCTCATCCGCCAATAATCCCACATCAAGACGCCACAGGTCTCTCTCCTCTCCTAACTCCAGCTCCACCCAGTGCGGGGTGTGGTCTGAGATGGCTATGGCCGAATACTCCGTTCCCTCCACTTTCTGGATTAGCGCCCTACTCAAAATAAAGAAATCTATCTGGGAGTAGGCTCTATGGACGTGGGAAAAGAATGAAAATTCCCTGGCCAGGGGCCTGACAAACCTCCATGGATCCACCCCCCCCCCCACCCCCCAATCTGGTCCGTCCGGAATCCGACCCAGCATGCGTTTCATAAATCCGGCATCATCCCAGTTCGGGGCATATACGTTTATCAGTACCACCTGCACCCCCTGCAACCTACCACTCACCATCACATATCGACCTCCATTATCCACTACAATATTCATTGCCTCAAACGACACCCGCTTCCCCACCAGTATTGCAACCCCTCTGTTCTTCGCATCCAGCCCTGAATGGAATACCTGTCCTATCCATCCCTTTCTCAGCCCAACCTGATCTGCCAACTTCAAATGTATCTCCTGGAGCATAACCACGTCTGTCTTCAGTCCCTTTAAGTGCGCGAATACCCGGGCCCTCTTGACCGGCCCGTTCAGGCCCCTCACATTCCAAGTTATCAGCCGGATCCCCCCTGCCGACTAGCCATCTCCTTTTCTAGGCCAGCCACGTGCCCACGCCTCCCGCACCCCCCAGTCCCCCAGACGGCGGACCCCTGCCCCGACCACCTCTCCTACTTCCAGCTCCCCTTTGGCCAATGCAGCAGCACCCCTATACCCCCCTCTTTCTCTCCCCCCCCCCCTTCCCCCTGCTAGATCCACATCTAGCCCTTTTGCTCCCCCCCCCCCCCATATAACACTCCCGTAAGTCAGCTGACCCCGGCCTCTCCCACCATTCCATCGACCCCCCCCCCGTGTGAGAATCCCCCCTCCCCCTCCCTGGCAGTCAGTGTGCGCTCCTCTCCAGCACTGCCTATCCTCCCCCGGCCCCCACCCCCGTCCTTCCCTAATGTAGGAAAAAGCCCGTGCTTTCCTGAGCCAGCCCCGCCCCCTCTGTCGCAGCTCCTTTTGCAGCCTTACCCCCATCCCCGGGCCTCCACTCCCCCTCTTCCTTCGTGGGGGCATGCCCCTCCAACACCGACGCCCATACTCCCACAGTCTCCCCATCATATCCCTTCACCCATCCCCACCCAGCACCCAAACCAAAGGAACATTCCTTAAACGTAATAAACACCATATACACAGTAAACATCCCCCCACAGCAAACCCTCAATTTGAGTCCAACATTTCAGTCCATATAAAGCTCCATGCCTCATCAGGCGTTTCGAAATAGTGGTGCCGATCCTGGAATGTGACCCACAATCGCGGTGGCTGCAGCATACCGAACTTCACCCCCTTCCGATGGAGCACCGCCTTAGCCCGATTGAAACCAGCTCTCTTCTTAGCCACCTCTGCACTCCAGTCCTGGTACATTCGGATCTCCGTGTTCTCCCACCTGCTGCTCCGCTCTTTCTTGGCCCATCTCAGGACACTCTGTCCATAAAGCGGTGAAACCTCACCACTACAGCCCTTGGCGGCTCGTTGGTCTTGGGTCTCCTTGCTAGGACCCGGTGAGCCCCATCTAGATCCCGTGCCCATCAGCGAATTGAGCATCGTGCTCACATATGCCCCAGCATCGGGCCCCTCCACTCCTTCGGGGAGACCCAGAATCCGATGATTCTTCCTCCTCAACCTATTCTCCAGGTCCTCAAATCTTTCCACCCACCTCTTGTGCAGCGCCTCGTGCGCTTCCACCTTCACCGCCAGGCCCAAGATCTCGTCCTCGTTCTCCGAGGCTTTTTGCCGCACCTCCCGGATCGCCGCCCCTTGGGCCTTCTGGGTCTCCACAAGCTTCTCAATCGCCGCCTTCATTGGCGCCAGCATTTCGGTTTTCAGCTCCTCAAAGCAGCGTTTAAGAAACTCCTGCTGCTCCTGCGACCACTGCGCCCATGCTGCTTGGTCTCCACCCGCCACCATCTTGTTTTTCCTCCCTCTCACTTTTCGCTGCTCCAAGATCACTTTTTTACACCGCTCCACTCCTGGTCCAATCCATATAATGTCGGGGGGACCTTGCTGTCACCTTCCCACACTGGAAGCCGTCGAACAATTGCCGTTGGGGCCCCACTAGAGAGCCCAAAAGTCCGTTCCCGGCGGGAGCTGCCGAACGTGCGACCTACCTAGGCATGGCCGCAACCGGAAGTCCCCCTGTGCTTTCTCGATCAGTATAACTGCTGTGAAGTTGAAATGCTGATTAGCTTCAACTTTGGCTCTTTTAAACTTATCTCGCCGGAGGACGATAAAGGCCTATTGACATCTTCCCCCTTTTCAGTGTTCTGACACTATTGCTTTTTCCATTTTGCTATGCCTCTTTCCTGGTGCGGTGCATTTTCCGGTGCCGGTGCCTCGTTCTCGGTGCCAGTGCCTCGTTCTCGGTGCCGGTGCCTCGTTCTCGGTGCCGGTGCCTTGTTCTCGGTGCGCGCTCTCGTTCTAGGTGCGCGCTCTCGTTCTCGGTGCGCGCTCTCTCGTTCTCGGTGCGCGCGCCCTCGTTCTCGGTGCGCGCGCCCTCGTGCTCGGTGCGCGCGCCCTCGTGCTCGGTGCGCGCGCCCTCGTGCTCGGTGCGCGCGCCCTCGTGCTCGGTGCGCGCGCCCTCGTGCTCGGTGCGCGCGCCCTCGTGCTCGGTGCGCGCGCCCTCGTGCTCGGTGCGCGCGCCCTCGTGCTCGGTGCGCGCGCCCTCGTGCTCGGTGCGCGCGCCCTCGTGCTCGGTGCGCGCGCCCTCGTGCTCGGTGCGCGCGCCCTCGTGCTCGGTGCGCGCGCCCTCGTGCTCGGTGCGCGCGCCCTCGTGCTCGGTGCGCGCGCCCTCGTGCTCGGTGCGCGCGCCCTCGTGCTCGGTGCGCGCGCCCTCGTGCTCGGTGCGCGCGCCCTCGTGCTCGGTGCGCGCGCCCTCGTGCTCGGTGCGCGCGCCCTCGTGCTCGGTGCGCGCGCCCTCGTGCTCGGTGCGCGCGCCCTCGTTCTCTAAAACTGAGCATGCTGCCTACTAATTTGTAGAAAGTTTTTTTTAAGTTTTAAGTTTAGTGCAATATAAAACAAAAATATGTTTTACTTTTCAGGCTGTAAAGGATAATGCACTTGTGAGATATCTCTTTTTCAGTAATAACCTGTATTTTGCAATAAGATTAATTGTTGAGGTCTCAGGACTCACTGGTGTGGAGTAAATTGGACATCAACTTCTGGCATGTGCACAGTTAAATGGAAATTTGGATGTTGTAATTGAATTTGACCTGATCCTCCACAAGGTGCGGTGCACCACCTCCCCTAGAGGCTGGATATTAAAATACTGAAGGTCATGAAGTTGGGAACGTGTTGACAATGGGTCAGAGAAAATTAGGTTTGTCTGTTCCAGTGTAAGTGAATTATTGCAGGTTAGGTCTTGATTACCACCAATCTCTCTCATATTTAAATCAGTATGGAGGCTCATTTCTAATTAGGTTTTAATTTTAATTACTTTTGAAAATATTATTTTTAAAACTACATTTTCTTTCTGTCTCCAGTCTCATCCACCTTTCTTTCCCCCTCTTTTTCTTTTCTGTAAATATTTTAGCATTGGATTAAATATTCCAAATTCCTGATTTAGACTCTGCACGTCTAAGGAAGACTACTTAAATTTGGTTGAAAATTCACACTTGCTTGTCCTGTAACATGGGTCCTGGATCTCTTGTAGATAGGACCATGCTAAAGTGGCTTTCTAATTGTTAGAAATTGCCTTGCAAAGCAGACTCAAAGTCCATGAGTGATAATAATAACAGTAAGCATACTGGATGGTGAGTATTGTTTGTCTCCACTGCTTGCAAAATCCTTTTGAGGCAGCATTGCAATGCGCACGCTTTACTGATATTGTCCAGATGCAACCATGGTTGGCTGAAAAATATATCTGTGATACCTACCTACATACTTTTACTTGCACGATTCTTGCACTTGCAAATTTTTCTTAAATTGTTTGTATTCTGCTTTCTCTCAAAGGACAACATTGGAGCACTATTTAAAGAGGGCAGGTATGGTTCCCTAGACAGTTATGAAAAGGGCAAAAATAATCTATAGAAACCAAGCTTCATGTTAATACAAACTGGTATTTTGACACCAATTTTTTTTTTTTTTTTTTGCAAGTTTTCTTACCTTACTCTAATATCACTAAATGGTTTTAACATTTCTTATTAAGTTAATCAACAAATGTCTCCATCTCCGAGATGCTGTCACATTTGGCAAATTGTGCGCCAACATATGAGGGTTTCGACATTGGTCTAAACAAATAAATTAGATTAATAATAAATTACATTTAGAACATTGTGACAATGTATTCAATGAACTTGATCTCTGGCCACTAAAAGTGCAGACCAGTTTAAAGGCTCCTATAATTGATGGAATATAGATTAACATTTTTTGTTTTAGGAGAAAATTTATGGTGTGGGATGCCAATGCTAATTAACATTAATTTCCCATAAATTAGCCTCAAAGTGAATTGTTCTAAGTTTACTTTAGGTTTGGGAGTCCTCATTCAGATAACTAATTCCAAACCTTGTATGAGCCTATTGTGATTCTTTTGATACTGATGTATATTCTATTCCAGGAGACAAACTGGAGAATAACTCTATTTTTAAAATAAAAGCACAACTTAAACAGTGCAATGGAATTTGTAGTTCAAGTCTAAAAATCAACAGATCCTGGTGTTAAGTTGTTGTTTCTAGATATTATAATCCGATAACTCTCTTGTTACATGAGCTTTAACATTGCTGCATTTTTTCCATTCAATATTAAGTCCCCGACACGTTTGATACTTCAGTGTTGGCTCCTTTTTGATTTCCTAACTCTGCCACATTGTGTTCCATCTTCTCTCTTTCCTCTTGCACTACAATATTTGAATGTGTGTTTATGATAAAGATGTCAACTTCTCTACAAGTAGGGTTGCTTTTATACATTGAGCATCCCTGTAAATAACAGAGGTCCTGTCTCCAGTTCCCCTAAAGACCCATTGAATTCATCCAGTGAGTAATTTATAGACAGGAAGGTGCCAGCTTTGATCCTTGTTTTGTGCTAAAGTAGTTAATCTCAGCCAACATAGCAGCTGAGTCAAGTTCCTTTGAACATTATTAAGATAGGGAGCAGTGAATTGGTCAAGTTCTCATTCTTAATCATTATGCTACTACTGCTATTGGAAGTGCATGGATTTACATGTCTGGTAAGGACAGTATTGAACACTGTTGTGATGTCACATGGTTGATCTGCCTGCAAACAGTAGTGACAATTTGCATATGTATAGTTGCTATTAGAACAAAGAACAATACAGCACAGGAACAGGCCCTTCGGCCCTCCAAGTCTGTACGGGTCATGATACCAGCATTTGCCAAAACCCTCAGCACTTCTTTGTGCCGTATCCCTCTATACCCGTCTTATCCATGTGTTTGTCAAGATGACTTTTGAACCCTGTTAATGTATCTGCTGCCACAACCTCCCCTGGCAACGCATTCCAAGCACTCACCACCCTCTGCGTAAAAAACCTGCCTCGCACATCTTCTCTAAACTTTGTCCCACGGACCTTAAACCTATGCCCCCTGGTGACTGACCCCTCCACCCTGGGAATCCATCCTGCCCATCCACTCTATCCATGCCCCTCATAAGTGAGAGGTACTGGAGGTATGACCCTGCAAACTACCTGTCTTTACGTCACTTGAATGCATTGGTAACTGACAAAATATATAAACTGAAATTCTATATAAGGCTACAGTTTTAAAGTTTATATATAGATAAATTTGACTCATCTAAAATCATACAAACCCACGCTCAAAGATACTTGAGGTTTATTTGAATGGATTAAATGATCGGCTGAAATAAAGAACAATTACATTTGATAAGGTGGATCAAATGTTACACTGCAGTATCAAAGTTAAGAAAAGCTTTAAATTGCAAGCTTTAATGATAAATGAATTGAATATTTCTACAGCTTTTTGATTTACGTAGTGCACACTTGCCAGCCAAACTAATATTCATCATTCTACTAATCTGAAATAGCTGTTCATTTCTTTGGCAGTGTTGTGCACATATTCCTGAAGGATGTTATACTAGCTTATTGAAGAGAATGATACATTTTTTGAAATCAGAATTTATAAACAAGTGAGTAATAGGTTAATATTTTTGATGGGCGAGTCTCTAAACTTTGCTGAAAGAAAAATTGAAGATTGATTTTTTTTAAAATGCCAAGAATATCATTTATTTTAGTTGCAGCAGGCAGTGCAGGGTCACCTACTGAAGACTTTCCAAACAACTGATTGTTGCCAAAAGTGCAAGCGGAGAAGATTATTTTGAAAGCTGTTTTGCTGGTGAAGAAGGGGAAAATAGTGCTTAAAAACTAAGTATTTTCTATTAAATAAAAGTTGAGTATAGAATTTTATTTTCAATAAAGTTTTATGATAGCTGCTTTCAATTTAAGCATGAAAATATTCAAATATATACCTTGACAGACTTGATACATTCTAATTATTAAATATTGGAAGAGATTAGCAAAATACATGGATGCATGACCTTGCCACTTTGCTTTGAGCACATTCCAACTAAAATGTGGGCTATCACAATTCCATTTCTGAACCCCTTGCTAGCTGACATTGTAAATGTATTCCTATGCTCAGATACTGCCTTTATTATTCAAAACTGGAATTATCGCTCCTTCAAAACATCCATCCTTGGTCCCCTATGTCCATGAAAGCTTCCAATCTTTCCTACGCTTCCAAAGTCCTGGACTGTGGTGTCACTTCCAAATCAGTGACCCGCTGTTCTGCAACTCCACAATTGGTCCAGTCAAATTCTCTCTCCCACAACTGCAATGAAATGATTCTGATCAAAATCACTAATTATATTCTCTGTGACTGTGGTAAGGTACATTAATCAGAAACTGCTTAATAATTTGTTACTTTAAAAATAAAATCAATCATCACTTTTAAATCTACGGTGGATTAAACAAAGTTGCATCATTCGATAAGTGCTAATAGAATGCATACATACAAGTCTGAAGGCAGAAGAAACGTTTACATATCTGTTTCATGATTCTGTTGTACTTTTAAGCTGAAAAATGCACTCTTAACTATTTCTGCCATTGCCTTAATTTCAGTGAAAATATTGTACTTTGCCAAAAGTATGAAGTTACTCCCTGTAGATTCAATGATAAGATAAATACAGGAAATTAACTACTATTTTTAGAAAAGCAGACTTGAACTGCATTTTCATTTGGTTTTGAACTGTTTTTCCATTAATGAGTTGCATAGCACTACAGCATGGAAATCTCACTGTAATAAAGTTCTGCATCTTCAGATTCTTGCTGCTCTTGTTTTCGAATGAGTTCAGTACTTGAATCATATATTCCAGTCTATATCTGTACAGTTTCTGGCCTACCTGAAGATAGGAAAATTAGTTGACCAGTCTGACCAGAGTCTGTCTGACTACAGTTTAACTAAAGTCAATTAGGAGACAATGGCATTGTTTCAGTGTTCAAAACTAAATTGACACTTTAATTATATTGGGTAAAATATTTTTTGTCAAAATTCAAGTGCAATTTAAAGGCAGACTTGTAGGGATCAAACCCGTATTAACACTATTTTTTGCATCCTTCTGTGACAGTGAATTTGACAAAAAAAACATTATGGTGTAAGTGGCCAGTATTAACCCCTCCAGTCAGCATCACAAAAACAGATTATCTGGCCAATATCACATTACTGTTTGTGGGAGTTTACTGTGCACAAATTGGCTGCCATGTTTCCTACAGTACAACAGTGACTACACTTCAAAAAGTACCTACTTGGCAGTAAAGCACTTTGAGACATCCAGTGGTTGTGAAAGGAGCTATATAAATGTGAGTCTTAAATACAAGCAGTGCAGGGAAAGCTGTAGGGTGCCTCCTCCATTCAACGTTTAATATTTTAACACTGCACATGAATTCCTGGCCAATAATTCAGATTTAGACAGGTTGAGGATAATAAAATGTGGCCATTAAAGCAGACATCGAAATGTCAAACTTTTCCTCTAGGCCTTCTGATTTGTTATGAAGTCAATTCATGTTAATTGAAGTTACTAGCTGTTGTAATTCACCAATACTTAAGGACACATTATATAAATAGGAAACATTTGCAGGCTAGTCTATGGTGACAGCCTTCTAAACTAAAAGAGAAAGACTTGAGCAATTTTTGTAAATGTTGGGTTTGTCTTGCTGACTTTAATTCCCTCCTTTCTCAACCAGAGCTGCCTCAGATTGCTGAAGCACGTCTTTGTATGTAACACCTCCATGTGGTTAGTAACAACATGCTGTACATTTCTGTTGTATGGAGATCCAACTGACTCACTTTTAAAGCATTGTAATTCAATCCTGTGGGAATTAATTTGGTATACCTGCAGTTGAAGTGGTTTAAGTTCAACAAATGACAAAACATAAAAGTGTTGTAATTGTTTACCTTATTATTTGTTGCAGCTGTAACAGTTCCACGCAATTTCCGTCTTTTGGAAGAGCTAGAAGATGGCCAGAAGGGGGCAAGTGATGGGACAGTAAGTTGGGGACTTGAAGATGATGAAGATATGACACTTTCAAGGTGGACAGGGATGATTATTGGACCTGCAAGAGTAAGTATGGCATATTTTAAAAAAAGTAAAATCATAGTTATAGTGATATTAATCTAGTGTTTACTTACCCAGGATTCAAGTGGTTTTGGATTAGTGTAATATTTTCACAATTTTAGATGAGTTTTGTGGAGTGTAGAAAAAAGCATAGTTTTGATTATAGGCCAGATCCTATTGGAACAGGAGTAGCTCTTTCAGTCCCTCAAGCCTGCTTTGCCATTCAATTAGAATATGGTTGACCTGTACTTCAACTCTATTTTTTCATTCATGGGATTTGGGTATTTGTATTTGTTGCTCATCCTGAATTGCCCTTGAGAAGGTGATTGTGAGCCACCAGCTTGAACCAATGCAGTCCGTGTGGTGAAGACACTCCTATGGTGCTGTTGGGGAATGGGTTCCAGAATTTTGACCCAGTGATTTCAGAGGGGTAGTGATATATTTTCAAGTCAGGGTGATGTGTGATTTGGAGATGATGGTATTCTGATGTGCCTGCTGCTCTTATTCTTCTATACGATAGATGATGTGGGTTTTGTAGGTGCAGTCTAAGTAGCCTTGACAAGTTACTGCAATGCATCTTGTAGATGGTACACATGATGTTTATGATGTTTAATGTAGTGGATGGGTCGCCAATCAAAACAGGCTGTTTTGTCCTGCATGTTAAGCTTTTTGAATACTGCTGGAACTACACTTTGCCAGGCTAACAGAGTGTTCTATCACACTCATGTCTTGTAGATAGTGGACAGGCTTTGATGAGTTGAAAGTGAGTCAATTGCCCCAGCACACCCAGCTTCTGGCCTGCTGTTGTAGCTAGTGTTTATATGGCTGGTCCATTTAATTTTCTGGTCTATGGTGGGCCGCAGCATGTTGAAGGTGGAGGATTTGGCACTATCAATGCCATTTCATGCAAAGGGATGGTCGTTGGACTCTCGTGTTAGAGATGGACATTGTTTGGGCTTAGGCGTGAATGTAACTTGCCACTTGTAAGTGCAAGCTTGGACTTTGTCCGGGTCTTGCTGCTTGCAGGCCCGGTTTAGTTCATTATTTGAGGAGATACAAATGAAACTGAACAATCTACAATCACCAGCGAACATCCCCACTTTAAAAAAAAAAATTTAAAGGGCCCAATTCTTTTTACCCAATTAAGGGGCAATTTAGCATGGCCAATCCAACTAGCCTGCACATCTTTAAGTTGTGGGGGTGAAACCCACGCAGGCACGTTGAATGTGCAAACTCCACATGGACAGTGACCCGGGGCCGTGATCGCACCCAGGTCCTCGGCGCCGTGAGACAGCGGTGCTGATCACCGTGCCGCCCAAACATCCCCACTTCTGACCTTATGTCAGAGGCAAGGTCATGGATGAAGCTGTTGCAGATGGGATATTACTTGCAATGTCCTGGAGCTGAGACGATTTGCCTCCAAGAACAACAATCATTTTCTTCGTGCTAGCAATGGCTCCAGACCAATGTCCCCTTTTAACTAATTTGTTGTGCATAGTTTGTTCATTTGAATGCATGGTATGCATGTGTGGTATCTTAAACCGAACAATTTGTGAGTGGCATTTGGTACGTTCTATATGCAGCCTACATAGGAACAATGCTCTAAACAGTGGAAATTCCTCCTCCGGGTGCTCTGGTTTCCTCCCACAAGTCCCAAAAGACATGCTGTTAGGTAACTTGGACATTTTGATTTCTCGCTCAGTGTACCCGAACAGGCAGCGGAGTGTGGCGATCAGGGTACCCGAACAGGCGGCGGAGTGTGGCGACTAGGGGATTTTCACAGTAACTTCATTGCAGTGTTAATGTAAGCCGACTTGTGACAATAATAGAAGATTATTATTATGGCACTGTTACTTAGCTGATTGAGAATTAACTAAGAGCTGATTGAGAATTAACTGATGGGGCATAATTGGTCAAGTTGAATTTTCCCTGCTTTTTGTGGGAGCAGGGCATGCCTGAGAAATTTTCCATATTGTCAAAAAGATGCTAATGTTGTAGCTGTGCTGGAACGGCTTGGAGAGAAGCATGGTTAGTTTTCAATCCCAAGTCACTGCACATAGGATATTGTCAGGACTCATAGGCTTTGTTGTATTCAGTGCGCCCAGTTGTTTCTTGATATCACTTGGAGTTAATCAAATTGGCTGAAGATTGTTTTTGATGATGATGGGTGCTTAGGAGAGAGTAAAATAGGAGAAATGAAGGGTTCTGCGATCACGGGTCCTGTTGCCAAGAAATGTGCAAATCTATGACCCAGAATTGGATCCAAAGATGCAAGCATTGCATAACTATTGTAAACGTTTCCTACAAAGATATGTGCAATTCGCTAAATATTTTAACTCCGAGACATGAGCAGTCGCTGATGTATGTTGGCCATGACTCTAATTTATCTGTAGCATGTTCTGTAATCAAAGATACAGTTGCCATCCCTGTTGTTTGTGAGAATAAACATTTTTTTAAAAATTGATAACCAAATTGGCACTTGGCTATAAATGATTGCAAATGTTTAAGTCTTGTGCACTCTGCTGTTCTTTAAGTCTGCTCCTACTAGCTGATTAATTGTCCACCAACAATCACAACTTGATGATGTGGCAGGATTACAAAGCTTTAATCTGATTCATTGATTGTTGGATCGCTTGGCCCTGTCAATAACTCCTTGTTGTTGCTTCACCTGGTTGGCATCTCATTTTTAGGTATGCCTGGAAAATGAGGACTTGTTAGCAAATAAGGTAGCATTATGGCTGTGTTACTGGACTAGAAACCCAGAGGCCCCAGATAAAATCCTACCACAGCAATTTTGGAATTAAATGCAGATAATTAAATATACCTGGAATAAAAAGCTAGCATCAATATATATATATATATATATATAAAAATTAAAAAAATAGCTGCTGCGTCCACAGTTCAGCATGCACAAGTCCCTTGTTTTTGCTTCATCTGGTTGGCATCTCATTTTTAGGTATGCTTGATGCTGCTTCCAGCATGTTCTACATTTAAGGATTGATTCCCGCGGTTGGTGGTAATGATAGAGTGATACAATAACATAAATAGGAACAGGAGTAGACCCTGGAATCTACTCTTGCCACCCTGTATGATCCTAGCTGATCTTTGATCTCCATAGCTGAGGAAGGATGTTCTTGTTATAGAGGGAGTACAGCGAAGATTTACCAGACTGATTCCTGGGTTGGGAGGATGGATGAATGAGGAGAGATTGCGTCGGTTAGGATTGTATTTGCTGGAGTTCAGAACAATGAGGGTGAGGTGGAGGGGTAGAGTCTCATAGAAACCTCTAAAATTCTAACAGGACTAGCTAGTCAGGGTCGATGCAAGAAGAATGTTCCCGATGGTGGGGGTGTCCAGAACCAGAGTTCACAGTCTTGAGGATATGTGGTGGACCATTTAGGACAGAGATGAAGAGAAATTTCTTCACCTAGAGACTGGTAAGCCTGTGGAATTCATTACCACAGGAAGTGGTTGAGACCAAAACATACAATGTTTTCAAGAAGCAGTTAGATATAGCACTTGGGGCGAAAGGAATCAGAGGATATGGGAGGGGAGAGGCAGGATTAGGCTAATGAGTTGGATGATCAGGCCATAATGAATAGCGGAGCAGGCTCGAAGGACCGAATGGCCTCCTTCTGCTCCTAATTTATCTCTATCCAACTCTTTGGGGTAGACAATTCAAAAGATTCACAACCCAGTGAGTGAAGAAATTTCCCTTTATCTCGGTCCTAATTGATCTCAGTTCTGAGACTGCTCCTGTGTCCTTGGTTCCACAGCCAGGGGAATAAAAACTTGCGAAATCCTGTCAAGCCTCTTCAGAATCCTGAATATGCAATGTGATCACCTCTCATTATTCTAAACCCTAGCAACCTTCATTGCAAAAATCGATCTAGTGGACAGTTAATTGTAATTTCTTTTGAAATGGAGACCAAAACTGTAATAGTACTCTGAATGAAGTCTCATCAAAGCCAAAGAATTTGTACCCAAATCTTCTTACAACAAAGGCCAGCAAGCAACTTGTCTTCCTTTTTAAAAAAATTTAGAGAACTCAAATTTTTTTTTTTTCCAATTAAGGGGCAATTTAGTGTGGCCAATCCATCTAACCTGCACATTTTTCGGTTGTGGGGGTGAAACCCACGCAGACATAGGGAGAATGTGCAAACTCCACACAGACGGTGACCCAGGGCCGGGATTCGAACCCGGGTCCTCAGCGCCGCAGTCCCACTGCTATCCACTGCGCCACATGCCACCCTGCAATGTGTCTTCCTAATTACTCGCTGTACCTGCTGTGTTCCTTGTACCAGCACACACTAGTCTCTCTGACATCAACATTTAAAAGTTTGAGGGCAGCACGGTGGCGCAAGTGCCTCACAGTTGCCTCACGGCGCCGAGGTCCCAGGTTCGATCCTGGCTCTGGGTCACTGTCCGTGAGGAGCTTGCACGGGTGTTTGCGTGGGTTTTGCCCCCACAACCCAAAGATGTGCAGGGTAGGTGGATTGGCCACGCACTTTAGCCCCTTAATTAGAAAAGATTAATTGTGTACACTAAACTTATAAAAAGAATTTTTTTTTAAAAGCATTTAAAAGTTTGATAACGTTTAAATGTTCAATTTTTAAAATTTTACTACCGTAATGAATAACTTCACACTTGCCACCGGTGTACTGATATCATGGTTGTTTTGTTGTAATTCACCGACTGACCACTAGGAGTCTCCATTAGTATACAAGTGAATTTTAGCGTCACACAACCTCGTACTGACGAGGGAGCTGGGAGAGAGGTTGCTTGTGGATGTTCATATTGTTATTCGCCTGTTTTGTATATATTTGACCCACGGTTGATGTTAATAAATTGTTTATAGCTTTAGCTACAAGTGTTCTTGTATTATTATTCATCCATTCAATAAGAACATTACATGGTACCAGGATTGGATGGTATAAAACATTGCCACGAGGTCCATAGAGATTTGAAGATTTTGCAGACTGCACGGATTAACCAACTGGAGTTGTTGAAGCCACCAATGAGTCTCAGATTTCATGGTAATGTGGACAGCAATGGCGTGTATTTAAACAACAATTTAATCTGTTTCTTACTGTAGTCAATTTAGGAGATCAATCGGGACTGGTTTAGCTAAACAGCTGGCTTGTAATGCAGAACAAGGCAGCAGCGCGGGTTCAATTCCTGTAGCGGCCTCACCGAACAGGTGCCGGAATGTGGCGCCAAGGGGCTTTTCACAGTAACCTCTTTGAAGCCTACTTGTGACAATAAGCGATTATAATCATATTATTATTAAATTTGTGTACGACAGCGATGCTCCGAACAGCGGCAGGGCCCAAAGCAATTGCGGTGTTTAATACGTGTAAATTTGTAAATGATGAAGATCGTAGAAATTTTAACAAAGCAATTTGAAGATTTGATGAACATTGCACCCCAGAAAGAGCAACATCTATGAATGCTATGTGTTTAGATCATGTTTACAGAAGAACCCAAAGATCATTTCATCACGGATTTAAAGTTAAAAGTTAGGGCAGCATGGTAGCATTATGGATAGCACAATTGCTTCACAGCTCCAGGGTCCCAGGTTCGATTCCGGCTTGGGTCACTGTCTGTGCGGAGTCTGCACATCCTCCCCGTGTGTGCGTGGGTTTCCTCCGGGTGCTCCGGTTTCCTCCCACAGTCCAAAGATGTGCAGGTTAGGTGGATTGGCCATGATAAATTGCCCTTAGTGTCCAAAGTTGCCCTTGGTTGGGTGGGGTTACTGGGTTATGGGGATAGGGTGGAGGTGTTGACCTTGTGTGCTCTTTCCAAGAGCTGGTGCAGACTCGATGGGCCTCCTTCTGCACTGTATATTCTATGAAAAGCCAAAACCTGTAATTTTTCTGCTGTGATGTCTTCCATGATTCAGAATCAGATTGTGTTTGGTGTGAATGAGGGGACGGTTGCTGGGGAAATAGGAACTGTCTTTGGAACAAACAGTTAAGATTTGTCAGGCTCACGAGCTAGCAGCACAGCATTCTAAAATGTTTCTCCGTAATGGCGACGTTGTCTTGGAGGAAAGTACTCCGGTTGCCACCCTTTTTCCAAAAAGGCGGGAAACGTCTGAAAAAAGGTGGGAAAATTCCTGCAACTCCTCGAACACCAACAAGCAGGTTAAATATCAGGATGACGTATTTCTGTTTTAAGGAAGTGTCCAGCGTTTGGCAAGTTTATTCCAGATGCAAAGGAAAAAAAGCACTTTGCTCAGAATTATTACTCTTAAGCTCAACCCCAGATCAGTCAGCACAGTGGAAGACAGTCTCCAGTGATGTTGGAGTAATAACAGAGAAGAAGAATTTTGAGGAGACATCAAAAAATTCTCCAGCACTTAAAAAAAAAAAATGCAAACTGAAAACTCCATTTAAAATAAATGCGGTTGATGAGGACAAATGGCTGCTACCACTTGAAGTGAATGGTACAGTGGTTGAACTGAAGTTAGACACTAGCGTCAAAACCAATTTAATTAGCATGACTGACTTAAAAATTCAGCCGATTAGAAGAAATCACAAAATATCTCTTGAGAGATTATAATGGTTTAAGCATTAAATGTTATGGTGCTTGTGACCCGAGTGGTAGTGAAGAACACATTTTTTTCTGTCCCATTCATTGTTAGGTAATCAGCCCTGTGAAGAATTAGGTCCAGTGCATCCACAAAGGATTTGATCAACACCGCAATGATTCTGAGAACGAACATTATCAGCAAATTCAGTGAAGTATTCACAGGTTTTGGTGCACTACCATTAACCTATAAGATACAACTCAAAGAAGATGCAAAACCTGTGATCCATGCACCAAGAAGAGTACCTGCACCTCTTCGGGATCGTCTCAAAAAGGAGCTACACAGATAGACAAAATTAAAAGTAATTAGAAAGTTATAAGAACCTACCGAATGGGATAACTAATAATAATCACTTATTGTCACAGGTAGGCTTCAATGACGTTAGTGTGAAAAGTCCCTAGTGGCAACATTCCGGCGCCTGTTCGGGGAGGCCAGTACGGTCATTGAACCCGTGCTGCTGACCTTGTTCTGCATTACAAGCCAGCTGTTTAGCCCACTGTGTTAAACCAGCCCCTATGGTACCAGTCCCAAATCCTATGGTATGTGTAAAGAAAAAGAATGGCTATATTCGTATAGACATGGATCCCAAAGATCTTAACGTAAAAGTGTACATATTGTAAAACAATTATTACAAAAAGCAATGGACAGCCAATCTGATCCATATCTCGCGAAATCATGTTACAAAGCGTTACCATTGTCACATGGTAGATCGTCAGCAGAGTTTTTCATGAATAGAAGGTTGCGTACCACACTTCCATACTTGGTAAAGAAGGAGCATGCAGGAAATGCAACACATTAAAGCAAAACAAAAGCAGTTCTATGATTGTGTCTGGAACTTTACCACTTCTGAGTAATGATGACTTTGTGAGAATAGAAGATTCAGGCAATTGGTCGAGAAAAGCCATTGTACTTGGAAGAAGTAGCACCTCATTCCTACAATGTACAGACAGAGGATGGGTTGGTCTTGAGAAGAAATTGTCGCATACTCGAAAACCAGAGAAGACTTTCACAACAACGTGATGGATCTTGACTCTGCGTCAGAATCAACGTCCGCTTAAGTGTCAGATAGTTCCAACAGTTTCTGAGCACGAAAATGTCATGGAGAACATTGAATCTACAAAGATACCATGTAAATATATGGATGATAATGTATTAATGTATTCCTTCAAAGGAAAAGGGGATGTAGTAATATCATGGTTGTGTTGCAATTCACCGATTGACTCCTAGGAGTCTCATTGGCATACAAGTGAATGTTCGAGTCAGGTGACCTCAGACTGACTAGGGAGCTGAGAGAGAGATTACTTGTGCACGTTCATACTGTTCATCTGTTATTTTGTATATATTTGACCCACAGTTTTTTTAGAAATATTTTTATTCAAATTTTTACATATTACATACAACAGAAAAAAGAAAAACAAAGAACACATAAATAAACATCTTACAACTACATCACGAATTCCCCCAATATACAAACCCCCCATTAAGCAATAATAAACACAGTAGAAAACACAAAGTACACTCGCCCCCCCCCCCCCCCATCTCTCTTCCCCCCGCCCCTCCCCCTGGGTTGCTGCTGCTGACCACTTCCTAACGCCCCGCTAGAAAGTCTAGGAACGGTTGCCACCCCCTGAAGAATCCTTGCACAGACCCTCTCAAGGCAAATTTTACCCCCTCCAATTTAATGAACACTGCCATGTCGCTGATCCAGGCTTCCACGCTTGGGGGCCTCGCATCGTTCCACTGTAACAGAATCCTCCGTCGGGCTACCAGGGACGCAAAGGCCAGAATACCGGCCTCTTTCGCCTCCAGCACTCCCGGCTCGTGCTAACCCCCAGCTCGGCTTAACCTGGGTGTTCACCACCTTAGACATCGTCCTCGCCATACCCATCCAGCGCCGGGCACGCCCAGAACATATGGGTATGATTTGCTGGGCTCCCCGAGCACCTCCCACACCTGTCTTCCACCCCACAGAACCTGCTCAGCCTCGCCCCTGTCATATGCGTTCTGTGAAGAACCTTAAATTGTATCAGGCTAAGCCTGGCGCAAGAGCAGGAAGAATTAACCCTACCCAGGGCATCCGCCCACGTACCCTCGTCCCCAAGCTCCTCCTCCCATTTACCCTTTAGCCCCACCACCGAGGTCTCCTCCTCCTCCATCTCCTGGTAGATCGCCGAGACCCTGCCCTCTCCAACCCACACCCCCGAGAGCACCCTATCCTGGATCCTGACTGCTGGAAGCAGCGGGAACCCCCTCACCTGCTGTCATACAAACACCCTTACCTGCATGTACCTGAAGGCATTTCTGGGGGGGAAGCCCAAACTTTTCCTCCAGCGCCCCAAGGCTCGCAAACGTCCCATCTAAAAACAGGTCCCCCATCCTTCTAATTCCTGGCCTGTGCCAGCTCAGGAACCCTCCATCCATTCTCCCCGGGACGAACCAATGGTTCTCTCGGATCGGGGACCAAACCGAAGCCTCTACCTCACCCCTGTGGTGCCTCCACTGCCCCCAAATTTTCAAAGTGGCCGCCACCACCGGACTCGTGGTGTACCTAGTCGGCGGGAGCGGCAGCGGTGCTGTCACCAGTGCTCCCAGACTCGTGCCCACACAGGACGCCATCTCCAGCCTCTTCCACGCCGCCCCCTCCTCCTCCATTACCCACTTGCGTATCATCGCCACATTGGCAGCCCAGTAATACCCACATAGATTATGTAACGCTAACCCTCCTCTGTCCACACTCCGCTCCACCCTTCTCACCCTCGGGGTCTTTTTCGCCCACACGAATCCCATGATGCTCCTACTGACCCGCTTAAAAAAGGCCTTGGGGATCAGGAATGGGAGGCACTGAAATATAAAAAGGAACCTCGGGAGCACCGTCATCTTCACCGACTGTACCCTATCCGCCAAGGAGAGTGGCAGCATATCCCACCTTTTAAACTCCTCCTCCATCTGCTCCACCAGCCTCGTCAAGTTGAGCTTGTGTAGGGCCCCCCAGCTCCTGGCCACCTGGATCCCCAGATACCGAAAACTCCTTTCCGCCCTCTTCAGTGGAAGCCCGTCTATCCCCCTTCCTTGGTCCCCTGGGTGTACCACGAAGAGCTCACTCTTCCCCACGTTGAGCTTATACCCGGAAAAGTCCCCAAACTCCCTGAGGATCCGCATCACCTCCGGCATCCCCCACACTGGGTCCGCCACATACAGTAACAGGTCATCGGCATACAACGAAACCCGGTGTCCCGTTTCTTTCCCCCCCCCCAGACTCCCTTAGAGCCATAGCCAAAGGCTCAATTGCCAATGCAAATAGCAAGGGGGATAGGGGGCACCCCTGCCTCGTCCCCCAGTACAGCTGAAAGTATTCCGACCTCCTCCGATTTGTGGCCGCACTCCCCACCGGGGCTTCGTAAAGTAGCCTAACCCAACTAATGAACCCCTCCCCGAACCCAGCCCTCCTCAACTTCCCAGAGGTACCCCCACTCCACCCTATCGGAGTCCTTCTCCGCGTCCAACGCCGCCACTATCACTGCCTCCCCCTCCACTGTCGGCATCATGATTACGTTAAGGAGCCTCCGCACATTGGCATTCAGCTGCCTTCCCTTAACAAAACCCGTCTGGTCCTCGTGAATCACCCCCGGGACACAGTCCTCAATTCTGGTAGCCAACACCTTCGCTAACAGCTTCGCGTCCACGTTGAGGAGAGAGATTGGCCTATACGGCCCACACTGTAATGGGTCCTTGCCCTGCTTCGCGATCAGCGCCCTGGACATCGTCGGAGGTAGCCCCCCCCTCGCCTCATTGAAAGTCCTCACTAATGGCCCAGCAGGTCCATGTACTTCCGGTAAAATTCCACCGGGAACCCATCTGGCCCCGGTGCCTTCCCCGCCTGCATACTCCCCAGCCCCTTAGTCAGCTCCTCCAGCCCTACCGGTGCCTCAAGCCCAGCCACCTGCTCCTCCTCCACCCTCGGGACCCTCAGTCGATCCAAAAATCGACGCATCCCCCCCCCCCATCTCCATCGGGGGTTCAGACCTATACAGCCCCTCATAAAAGTCTCTAAATACCCCATTTATTCCCACCGCACTCCACACCGTGTTCCCCCCTTTATACCTAACTCCCCCAATCTCCCTCGCTGCCTCCCGCTTCTGAAGCTGGTGTGCCAACATCCGGCTAGCCTTCTCCCCGTACTCATACACCGCCCTTGCACTTTCCTCCACTGCACCTTTGCCTTCTTGGTGGTCAACAGGCCGAACTCAGCCTGGAGGCTTTGTCGCTCCTTGAGCAGTCCCTCCTCGGGGACCTCTGCATACCTCCTATCCACCCTTAAAATCTCCCCCACCAATCTCTCCCTCTCTCTCCTCTCCTTCTCCTTGTGGGCCCTAGTGGAGATTAGCTCTTCCCTAATCACCGCCTTCAGCGCCTCTCAGACCATCCCCACCTGCACCTCCCCATTATTGTTAGCCTTTAGATAGCTTTCATACACCCCCGGATCCGCCCGCTCACCACCTCATCCGCCAGCAAGCCCACATCCAGGCGCCACAACGGGCGCTGGTCCCTCTCCTCCCCTAGCTCCAGCTCCACCCAATGCGGGGCATGGTCTGAGATGGCTGTGGCCGAATACTCCGTGCCCTCCGCTCTCTGAATTAGTGCACCGCTTATAACGAAGAAGTCTATCCGGGAGTAGGCTTTATGGACGTGGGGAAAAAAGAAAATTCCCTGGCCCCCGGTCTGACAAACCTCCATGGGTCCACTCCTCCCATCTGGTCCATAAACCCCCTCAGCACCTTGGCCGCTGCCGGCCTCGTACCCGTCCTGGACCTGGAGCGGTCCAATGCTGGATCCAGTACCGTGTTGAAGTCCCCTCCCCCATTATCAAGCTCCCTGCCTCCAGGTCCGGAATCCAGCCCAACATGCGCCGCATAAATCCGGCATCGTCCCAATTCGGGTCATATACATTTACTAATACCACCTGCAGCTTACCACTCACCATCACATACCTACCTCCATTGTCTGCCACGATGTTCAGCGCCTCAAACGACACCCGCTTCCCCACCAAAAATCGCCACCCATCGATTCTTTGCATCCAACCCCAAGTGGAAAACCTGCCCTACCCACCTCTTTCTCAGCCTAACCTGATCTGCCACCCTCAAATGCGTCTCCTGGAGCATAACCACATCTGCCTTCAGTCCCTTCAGGTGCGTGAACACACGGGCCCTCTTGACCGGCCCGTTCAGGCCTCTCACATTCCAAGTTATCAGCTGGATCAGGGGACTTCCCGGCCCCCACCCCCGCCGATTAGCCATCCCCTTTTCTAGGCCAGCCACGTGCCCGCGCCTCCTGCACTCTCCATTCCCCCCAGCGGCAGACCCCCGCCCTGACTATCTCTCCGAGCTCCAGCTCACCTTTGGCCAATGCAGCAGCAACCCAGTTCTCTTCTTCCCCCCCCCAAAGCTAGGTCCACCCCTAGCTGCGTTGCTCCCCCCATAGCACACTCGTAAGTCAGCTGACTCCTGCTGACTCCTGCTGACTCCAGCCACTCCATTGACCCCCCCAGTGTGGTAGTCTCTCTTTCCCCCCCCCCCCCCTCCTGTCCATCAGCGGGCGCTCCTCTCAGCAGGCCCCCCCCCCCCCCCCCCCCCGGTCCTGCCCCCTTCCTCCCCTGGCGCGGGAAAAAGCCCGCGCTTTCCGTCTGACCGGCCCCGCCCTCTCTGGCGCATCTCCCTTTTGCGGCCTAATCCCACCTCCCCCACTTCGCGCCTCCTGTCTCCCCTCCCCCCAATGGGGCCCCGTCCTTCCAACCACTGACGCCCACTCTCTCAAACCCCCCCTTCGAACCAATTCACCCTTCCCCACCCAGCACCCAAGGAAACAATACAGAACAGAACATCCCCCAAAGCACAGTAACCACAGTAGCCCCCCGCGACCTCCCCTCACAACCAACCCTCAGTCCGTGTCCAACTTTTTGGCCTGAATAAAGGTCCACACCTCCTCCGGCGTCTCAAAGTAATGGTGCCGGTCCTTAAACGTGACCCACAGTCGCGCCAGTTGCAGCATCCCGAATTTCACCGATGCAGAACCACCTTAGCCCGATTGTACCCGGCCCTCTTCTTGGCCACCTCCGCGCTCCAGTCCTGGTATATACGGACCTCTGCATTCTCCCACCTGCTGCTCCGCTCCTTTTTTGCCCATCTTAGGACACACTCCCTGTCCACCAAGCGGTGGAACCGCACCAGTACCGCCCACGGCGGCTCGTTAGACTTGGGCCTCCTTGCCAGGACTCGGTGGGCCCAATCCAGCTCCAGGGGCCTCGGGAAGGCACCCGCGCCCATCAACGTGTTCAGCATCGTGACCACATATGCTCCAGCATCCGACCCCTCCGGGAGACCCAGAATCCGCAGATTCTTCCTCCTCGACCGATTCTCCATGTCCTCAAACTTCTCCTGCTATTTCTTATGCAGCACCTCGTACGCCTCCACCTTCACCACCAGGCCCAATATCTCGTCCTCATTCTCCGAGGCCTTCTGCCACACCTTCCGGATCGCCGCCCCTTGGGCCTTCTAGGTCTCGACCAGCTTGTCGATCGAAGCCTTCATCGGCCCCAGCAGCTCTGCTTTCAATTCCGTGAAGCAGTGCTTGAGAAACTCCTGCTGCTCTTGCGCCCACGCTGCCTGGTCTCCACCAGCCGCCATCTTGGCTTTCCTCCCTTGCACTTTTCGCTGCACCAGAATTACTTTTGTCACTGCTCCACTCCTGGTCCAATCCATACAGTGCCGGGGAAATCGTACTGTCACCTTCCCACACTGGGAACCGTCGAACAAATGCCGCTGGGGCCCCTCAAAAGAGCCCAAAAGTCCGTTTCTGGCGGGAGCTGCCGAACGTGTGACTTAGCTCAGCATAGTCGCAACCGGAAGTCATCATATTTGACTCACAGTTAATGTTAATAGATCGTTTATAGCTTTAGCTACAAGTGTTCTTGTAATATAAATCAGGCCATCCGACAAGAACATTACACCCGGGGGCAGCACAGTGGCAGAGTGGTTACCACTGCTGCTTCTCAGTGCCGAGGATCCAGGTTCGATCCTGGCCCTAGGTCTGTGTGGAGTTCGCATTTTTATGTTCCTGACCAGTTTTGTATCTCTATTTTTTTCCCTAATTATCTTTTTGTTTTCATTTTGGTTTCTCAAACACTCTGAACCTCGTGCTTTACTACTCTTTGCAATATAAGCCTCTTCTTTTAATCTGAATACTATCTTTAATTTCCCTAGTACCTTAGGTGGCGGCGTATAAGACAACTCAATTTTCTTGGCCCTAAAATCATGCTTTTGCTTATGTTTGGTGTGATTAACCTACCTTTTCAGCCATGGTGGGCTATACTCATTTGTAGCTTGCCTCTTTTTTTCACCCCACAAATGGGATGTTTTACTTACCAGTACCTTATAACTGGGTTCAAGGGATCAAGCAGGCAATACAACTGTGTTGCAAAGATGTGGGGCAGTTTGAGATGCCCACACAAAGCAGACCCCCACATGATGAATGAGAAAGATGGCAAACATGCATAGCCTGCCGATGGTTCACTTTTACACTCCGCCCCTGTTTTGGAGGGATTTTCCGAGGCTTCAAAAATCAACTTATGAACTGACATCTACGGAATCATTCATGCTGAATTTTGTTTTCAATGGAATGTATTCTTGTTAAACGTTTTAAATTGTTTCATGTTTTGCACTGTTTTATTTATGTGGACCATGAGGTTACAGATTGTTGTATACAGTTCTGCTGCTGATGGCCCAAGGTGCCTCATGGACGTCCAGTTTTAAACAGCTAGATCTGTTTGGAGTCTGTCCTATTTACACAGTTGCAGGGCCATACAACATGATGGAGCGTGTCCTCGGTATTAGTATTTCAAAGCCCCTGAGACAGGTGGTGAAGAAGAGGTCAAGTAGAGTTTTTTTTGCTTCTGTTTGTTGTTTCACCACCCGATAGTTATGTTCTTCAGAATTCTACCATTTGAGTCAATCATGTTACTACCGAGCCAATCTTGTTGATGGACATTGAAGCCCTCCACCCAGAGTATATGCTATGCCTTTGCCACTGTCATTACTGCTTCCAAGTGGTATTCCACGTGGAAGAATACCGATTCATTACCTGCAGGAAGGTTGGTTGGTGGTAATCAGCAGGATGTTTCCCTGCCAAATGCTTGTCCTGCTGCCATGTGTCTTTATGGAATCCAGGGTCAATATTTAGGATTCATATGGCTATGCCTTTTGATCAGCGTTCAAAATACATGGGGTCAGCGGATAAATTTGTCCTGGAAACCTTGCCAATAGCCGCTGAAAAATAAATGATAGGTGGGGGGAAAAAAATCAAGAATTGTCACCCCTGTTTATTTTGATTGGAGGAACAGCGAGCACATTAGACAAACTATTAGCAGCTGCACCTGCCTCACACACATTGCTGCTCCAACTCCTCCAATCACAGGTCCCTTCCTATGTTCCCTTTAGGGTGCACACATGCGTGGCTGTGCAGCTATGGGCCGCACCAACAGGAAGCTCAAGTGAGATGGGGTGGGGCTAAGCATTAAATCACATGCAAAAGCTGGAGAGATAGCGCAGGAAAAAAATGCAGCTGTGATTGGAGGTGGTTAGAGTATGGAAAGAGAGAATCTATTTGGAAGAGAAGCAAGTGTGTGGAAAAAGTGTAACTTTGATTGGAGAAGCATAAATGTGGAACGGAAGGAGAAGCAGATGTGTCTTGAAATGACAGGACAAGGTCTCCGAACGCAATAATAGACTGAACTTCAGATGGTGACAGCGCTCCAGATTCACGCCTCGAGGGTTGTGGGACTGGGGAAGAGACCCAGGGAAAATACCCCAGTAGTCAACCGGTAGTTAGCCTTTGAGGAGAACAGAGGGAATGTTTGAATCAAATGAAAGTGATGGGACCTGTAATTCAGGAGTGATGAGATTTAGCCTAGTTCTGTTTCTATACCAATCCAAAATAGGGGTTTTGGTTGGCTTATCTCCTCTCTGCAAGAAGCACCGCAGTGGCCACAGTCAGATAATTCGGCCCAGAGCATTGGGGCTCTGTTGATCTGCTTTTGTTGTGCAACCTTCTTCATAGTTAACTGGTTTTGGGAAGTTCAGCTAAAAATGTCTTTTTGCAAGAACAAATAGTATATCCAAAAAGAGTACTAACTTCAAGCCCTGTGTAATGAAATCAATGGAATGGATAAAGTCCGGAAGATGCGTTTATGTTTATGCATTGTTCCAGCTCTCTCAGGCATTGCAGGACAGACCAAATGGTTGTCAGAAAACACAATCTATTTGTTCACTTGTTGCTATTTATGCCCGACAACCAAAGACAATGAGCTTCATCAACTAAAAGTTGTTAAATTGAATAAGACATTTTCTCTTATTATGCTTTTATTGTGTTTTTCTTTATGGAGGTGGGGTGTTGGTAAGTAAATGTCCACCGCAGATTAGACTGTCCATAGGCATTAAAGAGAATGAAGAAACAATTAATGAAAATGGTTCTTGGCATGAACAGGTTAGAGAAGCAGGGGGCTGATCTCCTTAGACAATTTTTGATACTAGCCCCCAGATGTTAGCAGAAGAAATTTGCACGGTTAACTGGACTGGATGTGCCATTGTTGTGTCTGGATTGATACCTGGTGCTTCATCTGGTTTTATTTTTGGCTTTTGTAGCAGTCTGATAAAGCTGAGTAGTTTGGTAGATCATTTCAGGGAATGAAATGAAATGAAAATCGCTTATTGTCACAAGTAGGCTTCAAATGAAGTTAATGTGAAAAGCCCCTAGTCGCCACATTCTGGCGCCTGTTCGGGGAGGCTGTTACGGGAATCGAACCGTGCTGCTGGCCTGCCTTAGTCTGCTTTCAAAGCCAGCGATTTAGCCCTGTGCTAAACAGCCCCAGGCCGAGCAGCTAAGAGTGAGCCACACTGCTATAGGCCATATATCAGTTGCATATAGGTGAGATCAGGTAAGGATGGTGGATTTTCTTCCCTAAATAAAGGATGGGTTTTTGCAATAATCCAATAGTTTTCCAGCCATCATTACTGATAGTAGCTTCTTATCCCAAATTCACTTAACTGAATTTAAATCTGCCAGGTGGGATTTGACCTCATCTCCCCAAGTTGTATGTTTAGATCTCTGGATTACTAGTCTAGTGACACAGCAACTATATTACAGCAATCTTACACCTGTAGGTAATTCATGCTAAATAAGTCGACAGCAAAATTGTTAAGTTGTAGCAAAGTGGAAAGATCTATTTGGCCATAAAGTATGACCTCATAAAACTGGGCAATAATTAACACAGACTATGTGAAATTTTTTTTAGCACAGCCTAGCATGCTGTAGTTCCCAAATTCGATATTAGGCAACAGAGTCGGGCACCGGAACGTGCAAATAAAACTGGGCTGGGTTCGTCTTGTAGGCTTCTCAAACTGCTAACGTTTCTTTGGACCTCTGTAATCTGTTGAGGTTTCCTGTAGTTCTCAAATTTCAGGTAGAAGCAATCCCTTTGGATCTTTCTTCTCTCTGCTTCAGCAAGCATTCTAAACCATTTAATTAGGCCTCTCATTTACAAACTATGTGAGCCAATTGACCAATTACCAGGTCACGTAATTGATATTAATCTACAAAATTCCTAAGTAAAATAATACTTACACATCCTTATCAGTATTGTACTTGTTTTTACCTAGCTCGGTACTGCAGTTTCGTGCTGTTACAAGCATTTAAGTTAAGGTAACAAAGGTTTGCTTAGAATCTAAACTATGGTACTTGAGTTTTAAAGCTGCAGAATTTGAGTACGTGGTTTAATTTATTCACAATGCGATTCTAAAACATGATTTTCTCATACATAATTACTTTTTGTTCCAAACCCTTGATGCTCTCACCTAACACACATTTAGAATTGCAGTCATGGAGTTTTCAATTGACACACCATGTAGAGCCTTTGGGGAACGTGTTGCTGCTGTTTGTTTAAAATAAAGTGCTTCCTGGTTTTAAGTGGCTTAGCTCTAATTAGATAGGTTGGATACAGATCAAATGTCATATGACTTAATCATTTTAAGACCTCGATTAGATCACCCGTCAACTTTCTAAACTTGAGGAATACTAGCCAAGTTTATGTCTTCATAATTTGCTGTATAATCCCTGATACTTCATGCATCCAAACTGTCCTTTCCAAGGTGAATATATTTCCTGAGATTTGGGTCTCCAAAACTGAATTCAGTGCTCCAGAACTAGGCTGCGCACAACAGAAGCATAATTTCCTCGCTTTTAAATTTAAACTCCTTTGACATAATGGACAGCAATTCTATTCGCCTTTTTGATTAACTTGTATATACGTACATGAGATTTCAGTGGTTTTTGTACTGGATACATAATTCACAATGCTCAGACGAATTATCAAATTCATTCCTAGAAATCCAGGAATAAAAAGAGAAAAGTACCAGCAATACTGAGCAGGTCAGGCAGCATCTATGGAGAGAGAAACATAATATTTTAGGTGGTGACCTTTCATCAGAACAACAGATTGGATGAGAGATCATTGGCATGAAACTTTAACCATGTTTCTCTTTCCACAGATGCTGTGTGATCTGAGTATTCTCTTTTCTTTTATAAATTTAGAGTGCACAATTATTTGTTTTCAATTAAGGGGCAACTTAGGGCTGGTTTAGCTCAGTGGGCTAGATAGCTGGTTTGTGATGCAGAACAAGGCCAGCAGCGTGGGTTCAATTCCTGTACCAGCTTGCCCGAGCAGGCGCCGGAATGTGGCGACTAGGGGCTTTTCACAGTAACTTTATACTTGTGACAATAAAAGATTATTATTATTATTATTAACGTGGCCAATCCCCTACCCTGCACATCTTTTTGTGTTGTGGTGATGAGACCCATGCAGACACGGGAAGAATGTGCAAACTCCACACTGAAAGTGACTCGGGGCCTGGATCGAACATGGATCTTCGGCGCCGTGATCAAATCACCACCAGTCAACTCTCTAAAGCGGAGAGCAGCCTCTGGTCCTCTGGGAAGTTGGCTGCAAGTATGATTCTGTATGAATATATCAAACTATCGATTAGTTTTATTAGGTCATGCTTTATGGCTAAATAGATCTTTCCACTTTGCTACAACGTGACAGTCTTGCTGTCGATTTAATTATCATGAATTACCTACAGGCATAAGTTTGCTGTGTCACTAGACTAGTAATCCAGAGATCCAAACATACAACTCGGGGAGATGAGGGCAAATCCCACCTGGCAGAATTAAATTCAGTTAAGTGAACACAAGCTTGAGGAATAGCACCTCATCTTCTGATTAGACACTTTGCACCCTTCTCAAATACACTTGTTCAACAATTTCAGCCTACGAACACATTCCCCAATTTTGGTTCTGTTTTTTTTCCATATGCCAGTTTCAATCTTGTTTTTCATGTTTTTGCCTTTAGACAGAACTTTTCATTATTCTGGCATTTGCACTTAATTTGGACAAATACTTTGTCTTTTCAGTACAACCATTGCCACTCCCATGACATTTTGTTCCAGGACATCTTTGTCATTTAACCTCTCCAGCCCTCTACCGTATCCCAGACTTTCCCTTCTGTTCATCTCTCCTACCCGACTTTTCAATGGCATTATCTGATCATATTTCTACCCTACTTTAGTTCGAAAGAAGTCATATTCGACTCAAAGCTTTAACCTCTGTTTCTCTCTACAGATGCTGCCAGACGTGCTAAGTATTCCAGAAATTTCCGGGGGGTTTTCAGATTTCCTTTATCCACAGTATTTAGCTTTTAAGTATTTGAGGGCATTTGCTTTATTCAACAATAATGCTGAACCGTTCAACTTTTTCTTTTACAGACAATATATGAAAACCGAATATACAGCCTTAAAATAGACTGTGGTCCTAGATATCCAGAGGCAGCTCCACATGTTAGATTTGTAACAAAAATAAATATGAATGGAGTAAATAGTTCCAATGGAACGGTAAGTTTATATTTGTCACCATAGATAGCTGTGCTTGTTTTTCAATAGCCACATTACTTCAATTGTTTTTGATTTTGGTGTCCAAAACTGAACTTATTTCTACCACAGTAGTGGAGTGAATGCTCTCTGGTAGATTTCTTTGGAGGATTTGACTCGTCATATGATTTAATTTTCATTGAGACATCATTAAATTTTGAAGCAAAAGAAAACTATCCTAAAAGTAAGTACTGTGCTCCCCCTCTGGCTCAGTCAGTTGCAGAATAATAGATGGCACAAAGGTTGTATGTTTTATTCTTGATCTGTGCCCCTGTAGCTTTTCTCCGTCGGAGCCAATGTTCTCGGGTAGTAAAACAGATGTCAACAGTATGGGTTAGGAAGAGGAAAATTAATCAAGGTTTTGAATTCTGTTTGCTAGTGAGTCTTACACTCCTAAATGAAGCTTGGTTATGTTTTTGTAACAGTATTACGACACAGAAGACCACCATTTTGGGCACACCGAGTCCATGCCTGCTGATGCACCCAGGTTTAGCGTAATCCATTCAACCCCTTGAGTCTGTTCTGACAGTCAATGAGGTCATGGCTGACCTGCACCCTAAACTCCGTTTACTCATTTTTGATCCATATTGCTTGATGCTCTTACCTAATGAAAAAATCTATCAATTTGAATATTGACCCTTAAGCTGCACCCTGTTTGGAGAAGAGAATTCCAGATTGCTGCTGCTGCTCTTGAATGGTCTGACTCCAATTTTATGTTTGAATAGAGACTGAAAGCAGCCTGATGCCAATGCAGCTTCGCCCCAAAATGAAATCAGTTCTTTGAGAAAAAATGCAAAACATTTGGTAGCAAGTTTTACTCCAAAGAGTATGTGGCAGGCATATTTAGTTTTTAACATCTTGTCGCTGCAAGCAATGCTTTATCTTGTTTTACATATTAGTGATTGTCCTTTTACTTACTGTCTGTTTAATGCTGTTGCACTACACGGCACAGTGGTTAACTCTGCTGCCTCACAGCGCCAGAGACCTGGGTTTGATTCTGACCTTGGGTGCATGAGCAGAGTTTGCACATTCTCCCTGAGTCTGCATGGGTTACTTTCCCCTCTCAGTCCAAATGATATGCAGGTTAGATGGATTGGCCATGCTAAATTGCCCCTTAGTGTCCAACTGTTTAGCTGGGTTACAGGGATAGGGTGCAGGTATGGGCCTAGGTAGGGTGCTCTTTCAGAGGATTGGTGCAGACTCGATGAGTCAAATGGCCTCCTGCACTGTCAATATTCTATGAAACCTAGTTGAATGGGTACAAGATAAGTGGTCATATGGTAACTGCTTGGAGTTCTCCTTTGGAGTGGTTAGAGATTTGGGTTCATTTTTGAAATTCACCTAACTTATCAGGTTTAGACTATACCACAAGGTGGAGCAATTCTTAATAATGGAACACTAACTGAAAGGAGACTGATGTCCTCCCCTTGCAGGCTGCAAACATGTCTTATGCATACAAAATATTTTAATTTATCAGTGTGCTCCAAGCACTTTATTTAATTTTCTGTCTTTTTTATTTTGAGGCTTAGTTTCACATGTAACTTCCACCATTTACGTGACGTTATACGTCCATTGTACCTGAATAAATGGAGATATTTTAAGCTCATATACATTTTTACGTAGTACCTTTTAAATAATTATTCCCTGGTGCATAATATGAATGTCAATGTCAAATATTGGTTCTCTGATCCTTGCTCGTAGTAAGTAGGATCAAGTGTATATGTTTATTTGCAGATTACGTAGAAACATTGATGTGGGAATGACTTGCCCTGATCCATTTTTCTAACTGTTTGTGTTTAAATCAACAGTGAACAAAAATAGTCCAGCAGATATTAGTAATTTGTATTTGCATTTTTCTCCAGGTGGATCCAAAAAGCATATCAGTCCTAGCTAAATGGCAGAATTCATATAGTATCAAAGCTGTTCTGACGGAACTTCGGCGCCAAATGATGTGTAAAGAAAACGGAAAACTCGCTCAGCCCCCAGAAGGACAAAGTTACAGCAATTAATCTGGAATTGTACCTCCACTATTCAAGCTTACTTCATTCTCCACTGTAGTATTTTTTTTCTAGGCGCATCTTGTAGATCTCAAAGTACTGGAAAAAAAAATTCCCATTTAAAAAGCAATTAATCTTAATACTGTAAATGTAAGCCAATACTAATTGTTTTTGTTGGACAAAGTTGTATGATAACACAAATAATCTTGCGCGTAACCACTGTCTACACAGTAGAATCTTTGTCGTCAGGAATTATCTATTGAAATTAGTACTGTTGAGACCAATGTGGCACATTTAGCTAAAGCTGTGAATATGCACATCACACAGACACTTGCTGCAGGTTTGGCCTTTAAATTATTGTCCCTTCGCAATAGTATTAAAGCTCAGGGCTATTTATTAGAGTCTAAACACAAAGGTTGGAACGATCAGTGCAGTATTGTTTTCTGGTCGTCATCTGCCAATGGGATTTATCTTGCTTTCAGAGCCAATCTTTCCTTTGTGCTGTCTCTAGTAAATGCTGAACACGGCTGATGTATTTTGGACCACTAACCTTAGTTTGCTGTAATGTGGATGCAAGCTACGTGTATAACTATTTGGTGTGTCCAGGACTTTTTTGACATTCGTGTTTGTACAAAGCCACATTTTAAAGCAGCGGGTATCACCACAACTCTTAAACAACCATTGTTTCCATTAAAAGCCTATTTTGTTGAAAAAAATGTTTAAGATATTAGATGTATGGATATAACAGTCTCGGAAATTAAAGAATTTAACATAACTTAATGGTATTCTATTAATATCCTTTTATTGTGTCAGCCTGATTATGAAATGTTAAAATTGTGCATTGTGGTTTATACATGGATTATATTTAAGCTAAATTATAAGTACGATAGCTTTGACCTAATCTAAAGTACATGTAAAATGCAAGTCGGAAAAACATTCTCAAGACAAATTTGTGATATGTACTTTTACTTTAGAGAACTGAATACTAATAACTTGTACTGCACTTGAGACAATTGTAGTAGAAATAAGGCATTTTAAATATTTTTCGGATATGTCCGGCCTGTTTCGTATCTGTTAAGTTTATCTATGTAGCTCAGAATTATTTAAATTAGAATATTCCTGTGGAACAAGACACTACAGTGAGTTAGACAAGAGTTAGACAATTTTTTGTGTCTCTGGGGCTTCAGCAATCCAACTGATAGGCCAAAACCCTGCTACAATGGTTCAATGTAAAATAATTGTGAAATCACAATCTGTTTCTCAATGGGCATGAGTCCACAGCCTGAGTTGCTTTTGTTTAGGTACTAATTGGCAATCTTGCTTTTTTTTAAAAAAAGTTCGCAGGGTAGAGATTGCAAATGTCGCAATAATTCCTGAGAATACTCCTAAAATTGGATTACAGCATTTTGTTTTAGTTTTCTTGGGTACAGCACACATTAATCCTTGCATTTCCTATGATGCCAATTGAATTTTCTGTGGCCCAATATCTCGGTAAATGAAAAATTGTAAATGATTCCTTACTGTGTATTCCAGCTACTGAAATGTATTGTGCTGCCAAAACTTTATAAATGAAAAGTGATGTTTGCTCCTATCAGGCAGAGACTTGGGCTTTGGGCGAGCTACTAATTTTATTTGTACAAAGCAGATGAATGAGCAATAAAAAGTGACGTTAAATCTAAATTTACCTATTTCAGTAATAGCTGCAACTCTATTTCTAATCATAGACACAGATATTAAAATGTAAACCTGATAAGCTGTACAATATTTATATGTCCTGTTTCTGCTAATCAGCTACAAAACTGAAACTAGGGATTTATCGGCTGTTCATGCCGGCAGGAAATTCCGGGGTTTCCCGACAGCGAGGGATGCTGTCAACAGAAAACCCCGCCCTAGATGTAAACTGACTTTCAGTTGAAACAGGCTTACCATAGAAATAAAATTACCGTTTGAAGTATGTAGCAATACAAGATAACACATGGCTATAAACACTGAAAATGATAAAATATGTAATGGCCCCTTGGTTGATTAACCAATTAACATTATATACAGCTCTTGTGTGGACTACAGCAACGTGTATCAGCAAACTTGTTTAGCCTTTTTAACCCTGGGTATTATGTCCTTGCAGTTCAATCTGCCGTATTTGCTGCTACCATCGGATGGTAAATAGTGGAAACATGTTCTAATAAAGAACTGACAATGCAGCTGCATGCTCCTTACCCTGCCTGAATGCTGTATGAGCTGACCCAGTCAACCCAGGCGGTGCTATATTTGTTCTTTAAATAACTGCATTTTTAATTTCTTTTAATTTGAAAATCTACACGTGAATTCTGTTATGTAGTTTCCACCCACATTATCTTGTTATTAGTCATAAAACATGAAATACAAAAAACTAAAGTCAAAATCATTTCATTCTATTTTTTAATTTAAGAAAGTGGAAGATTTTTAAAAATAATTTACAGTATTGCTGATGAGTGAAGTTTCCATGTCTTTTAAAATTAGGATGGAATGTGTGAAAGTAAGGAGGGAATGGGAATTGTTTCAATACCTTTGAAAAGCCAACATGGACACCCGTAACCCTGTTTTAATCCTAGTCCAATGTTTGGCAGACGTTGGTTAGCACAAGATTAAGATTGCGACAATTGTCTAGTGCTTCAGGATAATTTTCTTCATAGTTACATAGTTCTGTATTCTTGCTGTTTTATGAATACATAATTTCACCTAATCAGCCATTGTGACACTGGAATTTGCATAATACAGGCATGCTGCCAAAGTTTAACAGCAGAGTCTGAGGCATCAGGTATGCTGAACAGGAAGTGTGTGTATGCACTATTTTTAATACATTAACTTGTAGGTATCTTGTTAAGTTGGAGCATATGCTACTTTATAACAAGGGTGTTACATTATGTAACTCAGGTTGTACTTTTATCGGAACTATTGGTGACAGAAAAGTCAGATTGTATTATTATTACATTCTGGAGTTTTATTTGTCATTCCATTTTATTGTATCAGACAAGAAGGGCACGTTTCCCCAAAAATTTTCTAAGTTAATTGGCATTTTTTTCAGGGAGTTTTCAGCCAGTGAGTTCCCCACTGCTATTCAGTGACACTTAGCCACTTTTTTGGGCCATGGGGATTTTCTCACCAGTTTAGCCCACATTTAGAATTTCTTTTACCACTGGGGACCTGAACTTTGAGATCAGGCTGCCATTTTGAAAGGGTACCCTGGTGAGCTTGTGGATCCCCCACAAGCTCACCGCAACCGTGAACAATGTCACCTCCCCCACACATGGACAGTACTGGATACCCCTCTATGGGGTTCCCCCCCCCTTCCAGGACCCCAACCCATCACCCCACCAACCTCCCCCGGGAGGCCGAAGAATCGAGGAAGGCCAGTGGATCCCACGCAGGTAGGTCGTAAAGTAGGTTTACGACCTCGGTCCTGCCCATTTGGGTTCCGATTCCGACATCTCGCGGGACTTTGGAGAATCTTGCAAGACGCGGAGGCTGTCGGGAGGCTCTCGAAGTTTCTCCTGGCATTCTCCGGCTGCGTCGTGCTCCCCCTTGAGCGCAACACGACTGGAGAATCGCGCCCGAGATGTTGAAAGGAAAGGAGTCCTGTCGTTTGGCAGCACTGGAAAGAGTAAAATAAGAGTAGCAAGTAATAGGATTCTGTTCTTACAGCTACGACTCCCTTTGTTTATACCTCTTATCTTAACATTAGCACATGGCTGCTTTAATACAAATAAGATCAATTTTTTTAATGGTTCATACATTGTTTAAAACTTACCAAGAAACAGATTATTTTCAACAAAGACTCATCGGGTGACTGATAACTAAATATATGCTTCTCTATAATTTCCAATAGTAATGTTCCTTTGCATGCCACGTGTCTTTAATTTAATGCTTTACATGTAGTCAGTACACTTGTCAGCATGAGTAATGGATGTCATTTCTGATGAGTGCAAGCTCAATGAATGGCTATGAAGCTAATTGCCAGCGAGAAGTGATTGGAAACTTAGTACACAATTTAAAGGTTTGTTATGCTTTACATAAAGTAACCGCGTTATAGTTGGTGCATTACTTGCTGTTGGGTGCGGTTAGATCTTCTTTTGTCGAAACATTTTTCGAAGCACTTCTAGACAGCAATCACAGTGTTCAGCATATGAATTATGGACAGATACGTGGGAATGCCAGAAGTGATCTGTCTGCTTTCTATGGAGTCTACCATGGTGAAATTTCATCATCTCCCGCCTAATTTCCAGATAAGATCTAGCAGGGGCTCAATTCTGTTTATTGTCAGGTATAACTTTCGAACGCATTCTTACAAGCCACTGCAGGTGACATTTGGTGATGTGGTCCATTTTTAGCCCACCAATTCAAAAAGTAACTGGAAATCTTGTTTGCTGGGAACAAATCATCGCAACACAAGAAGGTGACGGATTTTCCAAACCGGCTGGATTTAATTGGCATACAAATTACCATCAGCGCCCTGAGCAACAGGGTCAGAATATTGCATTTAGCATACCATATACTGTTGTCAACCGTAATTTGTGTTGAGTCACCACACAATTATTTAAAGGAGTATGAAGAGTATATGACTGCAATGCGACCAAGAATACCTACTGTATCCTTGACTAATGATATTGATGTGAAACTCCCCAGGATGCTGAACAGATACAGTGGACCTCCTACCTCCACCCAAAGTCTAGTGGATCATATAATTAGTTTTTAAACAGTCATTTTGATGTTTGAATGGGATAAGAGGTAATAATGCCCTATAATTCTAACAGGATGTCCAATTAGTTGTTGCTGCATATTGTACCATTCAAAGAAAAACGCGTTGCCCATTCAGGAAAGGGCAAATTCGCCTAGTTATTTTACATACAACTAGTAACTGGTTTGAATTAACAAAGCATTTGGGTGAGGTTAGGCCCATCGTACTTTTGACTGCAGAGCATTTAACTTTTCAAACCACAAATGGAGAAATCTGAAAAAATTGGGTAGCATACCTTTTCTGTAAAATCTTCAATGAACACTAATAGTCTTGATACTAAATTTGATAACCATTGTTTCAGACCAAGAAATAAAAGCTGTATATGACTGAATTTTTTCCAAGATCATTATCAGCTTTCCTTGTGTAGAATGCAATATTTTCCTAGTATGCTTTGGATATTTTACTGGAATGGATTTTAAAAACGCACACAAAGATATGAAGCATAAATCTCTAATTGTGAGTTATTAAAATATTTAATCAGCTATATACATGATTTGATTGGTATTTTAAATTCTGGAAATGTAAAGCAACCATTTTGGAACTGGAAAAAAAAATGATAGCTTGGTATTTGTGGATCACAGATTAAGTCAACATTTGCATTGATTTCCATCAGCAACTTGCATTTATATAAGAACTAGAAGCAGGAGTAGGCCATCTGGCCCCTCGAGCCTGCTCCACCATTCAATGAGATCATGGCTGATCTTTTGTGGACTCAGCTCAAAAGACCTTTTGCACCTTTCATGTGGTAAAGTGCACTGAGGCACTTCACAAGAAAAATTAGTAAGAATTTTACACCTTGCCATGGAAAGTGATATAAGGAAAGCTTGGTCAAAGGTGTTGGTTTTTAAGAACTGTCATAAAAAAGGAGAGAGAAGTGGAAAAGTGAATTCCAAAGCATACAGCCAAGGCCACCAAATGCACGGCTGCCAATAGTGAAGTGATTAAAACCGGGTATAGGGAAGATGCCAGAATTGGAGGAGCACACACATCTCAAAGGCTGAGGCTGGAGGAAGTTGAGCGAAGGATGAGAATGGAAGGATTTGAAAACAAGAATGGGAATTTTAAAGTTGAGGTGTTGCCAGACCAGGAGCCAATGCGGGACAGCAAGTCCGGGGGTGATGAGTGAATCGGAGTTTATTCCAAATTCAAGTTTCAAACTAGCATTTTTATTGTTCTAATGTGTTTATTCACAATAAGACAACTGAATGAGGAGTAGCTTGTTTAAAAAATAGTCCCACAAAATGTATTTTATGCCTGAATGCAAACAATTAATTTACAGTAAAATGCATGATAAATCTTTGTACCATGAGTTCACACAGACCTAGACACCACAAATATGTCAACAACTTTTTAAAATATATTTGCTTTGCTGCTGGTGTTGCTTCTGTTAACATGCGTTGCTAACCTGGAATTATAATTGTTTCAAATATTTTGTTTGGAATTGATTGTAGCTTGCTTGTTTAACTATCCATATAATCCAGCTCACTTCAAATATAATTTAAATGACTTGAAATAAAATTAGTCTATCTTCAGTATAATAAGTTTCCAATGTGTATCCACAAAGTGAAAAGTGTGCCTGACAATGGGTTACAACCCCCCATAGAAATTGTTAATCTTCAGCTTCATTTTCGAGACACAACAGGTACATCAACGACGAGGATGGAATTCGAACTCACGCGTACAAAGCACAATGGAATAGCAGTCCATCACCTTAACCACTCGGCCACCTTCATTTTAATTCCCCATGACTTTGTTCTTTTCCACCAATGTCTGAGCTTCTACCTGCATCCCTGTGCAGTGAACCATAGAGACTTTTTAGTTTCTAGCTTCTATTGTAAAATCTTAGGTGTAGGTCTGGTTAAGGCATTCATCGTCTTAGGTAGGAGGAGGCAATACAGCCCCTCAAGCCTGCTCTGCCATTCAATACGATCATGGCTGATCTTCTCTCATCCTCAACCACTTTCCTGTCCATTCTCCATAACCCTTCAATCCATCACTAAGTAAAAATCTATCCTCAAATTTACTCAATATCCCAGCATCCACTGTACTCTGGGGTAGTGAATTCCAGAGATTCACAGCCCTTTGATAGAATTAATTTCTGTTTTAAATCTACCCCTTAAGCTAAAACTGACCTCTCATTCTAGATTGCCCCACAAGAGGAAGCATCACTCTATGTGTACTTTGTCAATACCTTTTATCGTCTTATATACCTCAATTAGAGATCTCATTCTTCTAAACTTGAGAGAGTATAGGCCTAAACTGCTCAATCTCTCTTCATAAGACAAACCCTTCATCTCTGCAATCAATCTAATGAACCACCTTTGAGCTGCCTCTAATGCATTACATCCCCCCTCATAAAGGTTCCCAAACTATATAATACTCCAGTGCGGTCTCGCCTATGCCTTGTACAGTTGCAGCAACACTTCCCTACTATTATACTCTTCCTTTAGCTATAGGGGAGGTGGTGTTGTCACTGACCTAGTAAACTAGAGACCCAGAGTAATGCTCTGGGGACCCAGGTTCAAATCCCACCATGGCAGATGGTGAAATTTCAAAATCTGGACTTAACAGTCTGATGAAATGATTGTTGTAAAAACCCATCTAGTTCATTAATGTCCTTTAGGGAGGGAAATCTGCTGTCCTTACCTGGTCTGGCCTACATGTGACTCCAGACCCACAGCAATGTGGTTGACTCTTAACTGCCCCCTCAAGGGCAATTAGGGATGGACAATAAATGCTGGCACATCCTGCGACCACCATGTCCCATGAATGAATAAAAAAAAGTCTCCCATGTTTCTACGCAAAGATCTGTACAACAGTAAACTGACCCTACATACGTGTCATGTCTTTCTTATGTGTGCGTGGTACTGTACTCCGTGTCATGTCAAATACTTATGTGTCAAACCCTTATATTACACCTCCCCCATGTTTTCATCCAACATATTTACAAGTTATCCCAGTTTATCCCATGTATTTACATCATCACGATTACGCCATCTCCTCCTCTGAGTTCAGAGGTTAAAGAGGCCTTGTTCTCGCCACTGTTGGAGGAGTCATAGGCTCTGTTGTAGGTAAACTTTGTTGAACTGGTGGTTGTTCAGGCATTTGAGAGTCTTTTTCCATTCTTTGGCATTTGTCACTCTTTGTCGATTCCCCAATTGTCATGATAGATAATGGTTGATTTATCCCAATCTACAGGGCGGATGAACTTTGGGATCATCCGTGTAGTGTGTTTTTTCTCTTCTTCCTTTGTGTGGCTCACCTTGACACACACTGGGATGCCCTTGCTGTTGTGAGGGTGTGACTTAGTAGTAAGCTCACCTTTAAGTTTGACTGATGCGCTGTCATAAATGGACGGCTGCTATTCGGTTCCAGCATTGTTTGTGGCACTGTCATTCTGGCTGCAGACTGTAGCATCTGCTCTGATGTTTCAGATTTTATCTCTCCAACTGGCATTCGAGCCAATTGGGGCTATTCTCTTGTTGGTTCCTCTCTTGACTGGTCATTATGCAATGTGTTGTGGTAACCATCTGAGTGGTTTGTTGGTCTGACCAATGAGGCTTCTGGCACGTGAAATAAAAGTAGACAAACCTGCTCTTAAGGCAATTCAGAGCTGAGTCCCTGTCAAGAGAATCTTTCTTGTTTGAGCTCTGAGGAACATGTAATTCTGTGAAATTTATGACAGTGATTGTCTTGACATCTTCTATCATTTTGAGGAGATTCAGGGTGACACAGGCAGCTTTGCTGAGGAGATAAAAGATTGTTACGAAGGCATACATCAGCTCAGAGATTTGTTTGTTGCCAAATCTTAATGGTTCCAGAATCATGCCTGTGACTAATTCGGATTCCCTTCAAGTGCCCTTAAAGTGGCATGTCTGTTGTTTGTAACCAGAGATCACTCGGCCATGGTTTGTCTGATGGACTGTCACACTGGCTCCTTTTGTGAGATGGTCATTAACCAAGATGCATTTTAGAACAAAAATCCAGTATCTTTGATCACACCCAGGAAGCATGGTAGTGTGCTCTCTTGGTGTGCTGTCTTGACCTCATGAATCTTCATGAGATCCTTGTGCATTTTGATATTTTGGCTTTGCCCAGCTTTCCAAAGTGTCCAATCCAGTTATATTAGAAGCATTGGGCTGAAATTGTCAGACATTGATCACATCTGCTTTGTTCCACATGGCATGGTTTTTTGGTTAGCGTATTGCTTCCTTTGGCCTGGAATGTCCCTGTTTCTGTTTCATTAGCAGGGCAGTGGGGTTCACATTGTACCACAGTTTGCTTTTCCCTTTAACATTGATCTGTGCTGCGAATGAATTTCAGGCTGCTTGACGATCTGATGGCTTTATCAAGGGTTAGATCTTCTTTCGCTTGTAACATGTCTGAGAGTGCATCGTCCATCACTCCTACAACGATTCGGCCCCTGATTAACTCAGATTTCAGGTCACTGTAATCATAGCCTTCAACCATTCTGTACAACTCATTAATTATGGAGTCAGCAGGTTCTCCTGGTTTCTGGACACATTTATTAAATTTAGCCTTTTCAAGAATTCTGTTCCTCCTGAGGGTAAAATTAATGTTGAATGATTTTGAAACTTATCAAATTTTGCAGGTGATTAATTAATTCCTTGTCTAGCTATTATACCGTTGGTTATTGGGCCTACTGAATAAAACAGTGTATTTTTATCCAAACCCGAAGTAATCGGGTATCTAGGGAATGTCTTTCTCCAAAGTCCCAAATTTTGTGATTGTTCTGGGCATGGGATAAGTCCAAATTGCTCAGAAGAGTTGAGTTCTGATCCATGGTTAAAATATTTAAATTGCAGATTCAGCTTTAAGAGGGAGCTGAAATTCCAAGATGATGCTGCCATATACTCTTTCACGGAGGGTTTTCTGTGCTTACCAGTTTTGTTGAGCTCCCGCAGTAATTGTGTTCGCAATCTCAGTGCTAACAATAGCTGCCTGGGGTCTTGCTCGTTTTCGAGCAATGTTCTTGGGTCTTGAAATCGTTGAATCCTGGCTTTTATTAGGTTTTGTAAGTTGCCGACTCAGTCGCGATTATTTATTATTTTGTGTTTTGTTCAGAGCAACCTCAGAGTGAGTGTTTAGCTGCCAAATCAGGCACCAGTTTTCTCTGACCACGTGCTTCAGGACAATCTGGGTGGCACGGTGGCACAGTGGTTAGCACTGTTGCTTCACAGCTGCAGGTTCGATTCCCAGCTTGGATCACTGTCTGTGCGGAGTCTGCACGTTCTCCTTGTGTCTGCGTGGGTTTCCTCCGGGTGCTCCGGTTTCCTCTCAAGTCCCGAAAGACGTGCTGTTAGGTAAATTGGACATTGAGTTCTCCCTCCGTGTACCTGAACAGGCGCCGGAATGTGGCGACTAGGGACTTTTCACAGTAACTTCATTGCAGTGTTAATGTAAGCCTCCTTGTGGCAATAATAATATTATTATGTGTTGTCCAGGAATTTTACATATTTGGCTCATCCTGCTAGGTCTGATGACACTGCACATTCTGACTATTGTAGCTGGATTTCCACAGGATTCATTGGTGTCTTCTGCTGCATTTAGGAATTGAATTACTGTCGCTGGATCAATGTTCTGGAATTCCCTCCCTAACATCATTACAGGTGTACCTACACCTCGGATACTGCAGCGGTTCAAGAAGTCAGCTCACAGCCACCTTAAGAGCAACCAGGAACGGGCAATAATGGCCAGCGACACCCATTTCCCATAAAAATCTATTTTAAAAAGTACGATTGTGTGGCAACTTGTTATTTGATGCCTAATAATAACTTCCGACATCCATGTATTCCCCTCCACTCATTGGATTTCTTGAGAAAGATAGTTCTAGGAAGCTGAACATGAAACTTAAAAAGAAATATTCAACCAAAGGCAGAGAGACGAGTCAAGTGGAATTCCATTTTGTGTTATGTTCTTGATAAGATCTGAGAGGAGAATGTTTAGAAATATAACAGCAGTTGCTTGATTCAACTTATTAAACTAACCAGCAACAATGGGGCAAATAAATAAAATGTCTGACACCCTGCAACGTATTTTATAAACCTTAAAGCACTGCTTAGCTGTCTTGCACTGAAGCGAGATTAGGTATAAGCTGACTGTTTTAAGTATTAACTACAGACAGAAGGGGGCACTGCTGCCTTTGTACTGTCTCTGGAATGAATAGGAAAATAAATTAGTCAAGAACATAAACCCTTCTGATGATGGAGATGGACCAAGTTGTAATTGCTGTTGTTACCGGTGGCAGTCAGTATGTTAGTACGATAAATATAAAAGGTGACAGCAATATGACTGAAGAGATGGTTTACAGACCATCAAGAAATAAATTTATGAAATTTGAAAATTTATGCTTTTATGAAAATTGCAAAATTTTGAGGCTTATAATAACAATTAAAAATGAGTTTTCAAGACACCTATTGCATTAGAAAGTTCACCTCGAATACAAGTAAAATAGTAAGAAGTCTTACAACACCAGGTTAAAGTCCAACAGGTTTGTTTCAAATCACTAGCTTTCGGAGCACTGCTCCTTCCTCAGAATTCACCCGAGGAAGGAGCAGTGCTCCGAAAGCTAGTGATTTGAAACAAACCTGTTGGACTTTAACCTGGTGTTGTAAGACCTCTTACTGTGCTCACCCCAGTTCAACGCCGGTATCTCCACATCACAAGTAAAATAGTGATGGCCTTAAAACCTTGCAAGAGAAAAGCGATGCATATGATTTATGTTTTAAGACTTAGAAGGATTTGAAGAAAGTCTTTAAAATGATTTGCGATGATGTATTGTATATTCCATTGAGAAGGAAAGACCCTAGGAGAAGGATGCATCATCTGTGGCTAACTAAGGATGTTGAAGGTGATGTCAAATTGAAAGAGAAAGTGTACAATGCTGTGAAGACTAGAGGTAGATGAGGGAATAGATTTTAGAAACTAGCAAAGAACAGCGAGCAAGAAAGAGGGATTAATTAGAGAATGAGAGCAGGCTAGGTAGAAATATAAAAACATAGTAAGAGTTTCTACAAGTATTTAAAAAGGAAAAAAGTAACTAAAGTGAGTATTGATCCCTTAGTGGGTGAGATTAGCTAATTACTAATAGGAAACAAGGGGTGGGATTCTTCGGCCACGCCCACCCACTGACCAAAAATTTCTGCCTGAGATCAATGGACTTTGACATGGTCCCCGGTCCCCCCTGTCCGTGGCGATCAAGCGGCCAGCGAGGCTGAAGAATACAGCCCGAGGAAACGGCGCATGTGTTGAACGGGTTATTTGTGTCTGTCTTCACTGTAGAAGACACAAAAACATCTGAAGAATATTTGAAAATCAAGAGGTAAAAGGGAGGGAGTAACTTAAAACAATCATAATCACCAGGGAAAAGAAGCTGGGAAAATTAATAGAATTAAAGGCTGACAAATCCCCTGCACCTCGTGGCTTGCAT
This sequence comes from Scyliorhinus torazame, assembly GCF_047496885.1. Classification (NCBI taxonomy): domain Eukaryota; kingdom Metazoa; phylum Chordata; class Chondrichthyes; order Carcharhiniformes; family Scyliorhinidae; genus Scyliorhinus; species Scyliorhinus torazame. Next base: position 212,084,084 of record NC_092714.1, read on the forward strand.
ACTCGGGTCTTAAAAGAAGTGACTACAGAGATAATAGGCAGGATGTGTCATGCCCACTATGGCTTGTTTTGCCCTCCATTGGCTGGTGGTGAGATCTTATGGCCCTGCCGCTGTCAACAGGATATTTCCCATTATATGCACATGCGCAAACACACACACAAAACCCAACCCTCACCCACAAAACTCCTGCATTGGTGGGACTAGGAGATCCCACTGGCGGAAATGGCTGGAAAATTCCGGCCAATTGATGCATTGCCTGTGCTCTTACAAAATTCTGGAAAGGTGCCAGCTTATTTTAAATTCATCATTCAAGAAAGGAGTAGATGAAAAACAGGAAACTAGGCCAGTTAGCTAAACATGTTAAAAGGGAAAGTGCTGCAATCCATTATTAAGGAAGTAATAGCAGGGCATTTAGAAAATCATAATATTAATATTTATTATTGTCACAAGTAGGCTTACATTAAAACTGCAATGAAGTTACTGTGAAAATCCCCTAGTCACCACGCTCCAGCGCCTGTTTGGGTACACTGAGGGAGAATTCAGAATGTCCAATTGACCGAACAACACGTCTTTCAGGACTTGTAGGAGGAAACCGGAACACCCGGAGGAAACCCACGTAGACACGGGGAGAACGTGCAGCCTTCGCACAATCTGACTGAGTCAACATGATTTTGTGAAAGAGAAATTGTGTTTGACTAATTTATTAGAGTTTTTCGAGGAAGCAACAAACAAGGCAGCACGGTGGCACAGTGGTTAGCACTGCTGCATCACAGCGCCAGGGACCCGGGTTCATATTCCCCGTGTCTGCGTGGGTTTCCTCCATGTGCTCGGGTTTCCTCCCACAGTCCAAAAATGTGCAGGTTAGGTGTATTGGCCATGCAAAATTGCCCCTTAGTGTCCAAAGATGTGCAGGTTAGGTGCGGTTACTGGGTAGGGTGCAGAAGATACGTTGGAAGTATTCAGGGAAGGTCCCCTTAACTAATTGCTGGGATGAGGAAAGGTTGAGCAGGTTGCACCCATTCCCAACGGAATGAGACGTCGATCTGAGCATATAAGATCCTAAGGGGACTTGGCAGGGTGATATTTCCCCTTATGGGAGAGTCTAAAACGAGGGGACACTGACTAAAAATTAAGTGATTGAGGTGAGGAGAGTTTTTTTCTCTGAAGATCATTAGTCTGTGGATTTATTTTCCCAAGGAAGCAGTGGAGGCTGAGCCATTGTATATATTCACGGCTGAGTTAGATAGATTTTTGATCGACAAGGGAGTCAAATGTGATGGAGGGGCAGACAGAAAAGTGGAGTTGAGGCCAAAATCAGATCAGCCTAGATCTTATCAAATAGTAAGCTTGAGGGACCAAATGGCTTACTCCTGTTCCTAAGTCTTGCATTCTTGTGTTTAATTAATACTGATTAAATTGGACTAGATCCAGGGTGTTAAATATGAAAGGAAAACTTCATCGGGTGCTTCTCTGTACTTCAATGTCACTGAATGATATAGCTGAGTAAAAATAAGGGGTCACCATTTAAAATGAAGATGAGGTGAGCTTGCACATTCTCCCCGTGTCTGCATGGGTCTCAGCCCCACAAGGGCAGCATGGTAGCATTGTGGATAGCACAGTTGCTTCACAGCTCCAGGGTCCCAGGTTCGATTCCGGCTTGGATCACTGTCTGCGGAGTCTGCACATCCTCCCCGTGTGTGTGTGGGTTTCCTCCGGGTGCTCCGGTTTCCTCCCACAGTCCAAAGATGTGCAGGTTAGGTGGATTGGCCATGCTCAATTGCCCTTAGTGTCCAGGGTTGCCCTTGGTGTTGGGTGGGGTTACTGGGTTGTGGGGATGGGGTGGAGGTGTTGACCTTGGGTGGGGTGCACTTTCCAAGTGCCGGTGCAGACTCGATGGGCCGAATGGCCTCCTTCTGCACTGTAAATTCTATGTGCAGGGTAGGTGGATTGGCCATGCTAAATTGCCCCTTAATTGGAAAACATTTCTTTTTTTTTTAAATAATTTTTATTAAGGTTTTCATAAAATATCAATAACGAAATGAAAAAGGAACCCAACAGGGTTAAGTACAAAACACAGTCTAGAAAAGCAACCCTCCATACCCCCCTCCCTCCATACATAAATAATAAATTAACATTAACACCCCAACTTAACACAACCGGTATATACACCCCCTCAGACCCTCCAGTGTAAATAACAAAAACAAAAATAAAGTAAACCCCACCCCACCCCCCCGAGTTGCTGCTGCCATTGACCAATGTCTACCGTTCTGCCAGGAAGTCTAAGAACGGTTGCCACCGCCTGAAGAACCCTTGTACCGACCCTCTCAAGGCGAATTTCACCCTCTCCAACTTAATAAACCCCGCCATATCGTTGATCCAGGAGTCCACGCTTGGGGGCCTCGCATCCTTCCACTGAAGAAGAATACTTCGCCGGGCTACCAGGGCCGCAAAGGCCAGAATACCGGCCTCTTTCACGTCCTGCACTCCCGGCTTCCCTGCGACCCAAATATTGCGAGCCCCCAGCCCGGTTTGACCCTGGATCCTACCACCCTCGACACCGTCCTCGCTACGCCCTTCCAAAATTCCTCCAGCGCAGGGCACGCCCAGAACATATGGGTGTGATTTGCTGGGCTCCCTGAGCACCTAACACACCTGTCCTCACCCCCAAAAAACCAGCTCATCCTTGTCCTGGTTATGTGTGCCCTGTGCAGCACCTTAAACTGTATGAGGCTGAGCCTCGCGCACGATGAGGAAGAGTTCACCCTCCCTAGGGCATCTGCCCACGTCCCTTCCTCAATCTCCTCTCCCAACTCCTCCTCCCACTTACCTTTCACCTCCACCACCGAGGCCTCCTCCTCCTCCTGCATCACCTGGTAAATTTCTGAGATCTTCCCCACTCCCACCCACCCCCCCCGAGAGCATCCTGTCCTGTACTGTGTGTGGTAGCAGCCGCGGGAATTCCACCACCTGCCGCTTGGCAAACGCCCTTACCTGTAAAGTACCTGAAGGTGTTCCCCGGGGGGAGCCCGTACTTCTCCTCCAGCTCACCCAGGCTCGCGAACTTCCCGTCCACAAACAGGTCCCCCAACCTTCGTATCCCTGCCCTGTGCCACCCAGAGAACCCTCCATCTGTTCTCCCTGGGACGAACCGGTGGTTCCCCCGTATTGGGGTCCACACCAAGGCCCCAACTTCCCCCCTGTGCCGCCTCCACTGCCCCCAGATTTTGAGGGCAGCCGCCACCACCGGGCTCATGGTATACCTCCTTGGAGGGAACGGCAGCGGCACCATTGCCAGCGCCCCCAGCCTCGTACCCACACAAGACGCCGTCTCCAGCCCCTTCCATGCAGCCCCTCCCCCTCCATCACCCACTTGCGCACCATCGTCGCATTGGCGGCCCAGAGTACCCACAGAAGTTGGGCAGCGCCAGCCCCCCACTATCTCTACTCCGCTCCAGGAACACCCTTCTCACCTTCGGAGTCCCTCGCGCCCACACAAACCCCATTATACTCCTGTTGACCCGCCTAAAGAAGGCCTTTGGGATAAACACGGGGAGGCACTGGAACAGGAACAAAAACCTTGGGAGCACTGTCATTTTGACTGACTGCACCCTACCCGCCAAGGACAGCGGCAACGCGTCCCACCTCTTGAACTCTTCCTCCATTTGCTCCACCAGCTTTGTGAAATTAAGCCTATGCAGGGCCCCCCAGCTCCTGGCCACCTGGAGCTCCAAATACCTGAAGCTCCTCTCCGCCCTTTTTAGTGGGAGCTCGCCAATCCCCCTCTCCTGGTCCCCTGGGTGAACCACAAACAGCTCGCTCTTCCCCATGTTGAGCTCGTACCCCGAGAAATCCCCGAATACCCTAAGGATCCTCGTTACCTCCGGCATTCCCCCCACCGGGTCCGCCACATATAGCAGCAAGTCGTCCGCATAGAGCGACACCCTATGCTCCTCCCCACCCCACACCAACCCCCTCCAGTTCCTCAACTCCCTCAATGCCATAGCCAGGGGTTCAATCGCCAGTGCGAAGAGCAGGGGGGACAGGGGACAGGGGACACCCCTGCCTCGTCCCTCGGTGCAATCGAAAGTACTCGGACCTCCTCCTATTTGTGGCCACACTTGCCATCGGGACCTCATACAACAGCCTAATCCACCTGACAAACCCCTCCCCAAACCTGAACCTCTTCAGCACCTCCCACTGGTACCCCCACTCTACCCTATCGAAGGCTTTCTCAGCGTCGATCGCCACCACTATCTCCGCCTCCCCCTCCCTCGCCGGCACCATGATAACGTTCAAAAGCCTCCGCACATTCGCGTTCAATTGCCTCCCCTTCACGAACCCCGTCTGGTCTTCATGGATGATCTGCGGCACACAATCCTCAATCCTCATGGCTAAGACCTTCGCCAGCACCTTGGCATCTACGTTGAGCAACGAAATCGGTCTGTAAGACCCACACTGCAGGGGATCCTTGTCCCGCTTCAGGATCAAGGAGATCAGTGCCCAGGACATCGTCGGGGGCAAAACTCCCCCTCCCTTGCCTCATTGAAGGTCCTGACTAGCAACAGGCCCAACAGGTCCATATATTTTTTATAGAATTCGACCGGGAAACTATCCGGCCCCGGTGTCTTCCCCGCCTGCATGCTTCCTATCCCTTTGGTTAGCTCCTCCAGCCCAATCGGGGCCCCCAATCCCGCCACCAGTCCCTCCTCCACCTTTGGAAACCTCAATTGGTCCAGGAAGCGACCCATCCCTCCCTCCTCCCGTGGGGGCTTGGACCGGTACAATTCCTCATAAAAGTCCCTGAAGACCCCATTGATGCCAACCCCACTCCGCACCACACTCCCTCCCCTGTCCTTAACTCCCTGATCTCCCTAGCTGCGTCCCGCCTCTGAAGCTGATGCGGCAGCATCCGGCTTGCCTTTTCCCCATACTCGTAAATCGCACCCTGGGCCTTCCTCCACTGCATCTCCGCCTTCTTGGTGGTCACCAAGTCGAATTTGGCCTGGAGGCTGCGCCTCTTTCCCAACAATCCTTCCTCGGGCACCTCCGCATACCTCCTGTCTACCCTCACCATCTCCCCCACCAGCCTCTCCCTCTCCCCCCGCTCCCTCCTCTCCTTCTGGGCCCTAATGGAGATCAGCTCTCCCCTAACCACCGCCTTCAGCGCCTCTCATACCATCCCCATTCGGACCTCCCCGTTATCGTTGGCCTCCAGGTACCTCTCTATACTTCCTCGGACCCGCTCGCCCACCTCCTCGTCTGCCAATAGCCCCACATCCAAGTGCCACAATGGCTGCTGGTCCCTCTCCTCCACCAGCTCTAAGTCCACCCATTGCGGGGCGTGGTCCAAAATGGCTAGCGCCGAATACAGCCCGTAACAGCCTCCCCGAACAGGCGCCGGAATGTGGCGACTAGGGGCTTTTCACAGTAACTTCATTTGAAGCCTACTTGTGACAATAAGCGATTTTCATTTAATTTCACTCAGTATCCTCTACTCTCGTTATCAGCGCCCTGCTCAAAATAAAAAAGTCGATTCGGGAATAAGCCTTACGGACATGTGAGAAGAATGAAAATTCCCTAGCCCCCGGCCTTGCAAATCTCCAAGGGTCCACCCCTCCCATCTGGTCCATAAACCCCCTCCCATCTGGTCCATAAACCCCCTCAGCATTCTAGCCGCCGCCGGCTTCTTACCCGTCCTAGACCGGGAGCGATCCAGTGCCGGATCCAGCACCGAGTTAAAGTCTCCCCCCATTATTAGGCCCCCCACTTCCAAGTCTGGGATCCGACCCAACATACGCCGCATAAAACCCGCATCGTCCCAATTCGGGGCATACACATTGACCAGTACCACCCTCTCTCCCTGCAGCTTACCACTTATCATTACGTACCTATCGCCATTGTCTGCCACAATGCTCGACGCCTCCACCTTTACCGCCAGGCCTAAGATCTCGTCCTCGTTGTCGGAGATCTTTTGTCGGGCCTCGCGGATCGCCACCCCCTGGGCCGTCTGTGTCTCCAGCAGCTTATCAATAGAAGCCTTCATCGGCTCAAGCAGGTCCGCTTTAATCTCCCTGAAGCAGCGCTGGATGCCCTCCTGTTGCTCCTGCGCCCACTGCCTCCACGCTGCCTGGTCTCCGCCCGCCGCCATTTTGTTCTTCTTCCCTCGCACCTTCTTCAGGTCCACCACCACCTTTTTAGTCGCCCCGCTCCTGGTAAAAGCCATATACTATCGGGGAATTGTTGTAATCTCCTTCCCACACCGGGAAACATCGAAAAAGTTCCATTGGGGGCCCTGAAAAGAGCCCAAAAGTCCGTTTTTGCGGGAGCCGCCGAATGTGCGACTTAGCTCCGCATAGCCGCAACCGGAATTCCCTGGAAAACATTTCTAATTGGGTACTCTAAATTTATTTTTAAAAATAAAATGTTTTATTTTTATGTTTTCTCTCAGGATCGCGAGTCTTTGGAACTCTCTTCCTGAAAATGCAATGGAGGAAGAGTGTTTAAAAATATTTTTAAGGCAGAGGTGGATAGATTCTTGGTAAGCAAGGGGGGTGATAGGTTATTGGGGGGTACGCAGGATACAGATTTGAGGTTACTGTCAGATCAGTCATGATCTTATTAAATGACAAAGCAGGCTCGAGGGTCCAAATGGCCTACTCCTGCTTGTGTTCGTAATAATTTCAAATACTTTCAATTAGTTCTTAACCTGGCAGTACTATGTCTGTAGGAGAAATAATAAACATAAAAAACATGGATTTTTTTTCAATATTTTGCTGTACTAGGAAAGCACGATCCAGTGCTAAATTATAAGTTCAAACTGAACTACTAGAATTTGTGTGTTTGCATTTTCAGCCATGAAATTACATTTAAACAGTTGATGTATTCCTGCTCCTTTGTTCCCTGCTTCCATCCACCCACTTGTGCCTTTTTCATAAAAAATCTTCTTGTTGTCACAATTTGTGGTTATATTATTAAGTCAAAATCCAACATTGAAACCACCTATGTAAACATTGTTAATAGAAATCTTGTAAGGAGTTGCAGAAAGGAATGTTGTTGCAGCCTCTGGCCAGTAGGTGGTTCTGCGACGTGAGTTTCTGAAATTTCGCTCCCTAATCGATTGTCATCTTGTACATAAAACACCTTTTATTCATCAACTGACTATGGGCAATACCACAGAGAAATTACTGGTACATATAAAATTCTCAGGCTCAGAGATTATATAAATATGTGTTCTGAGCAAACCGGAACCAAACTAACATTTTTTTATGTTGAAATAAGTCACTGGGTAATTTAAGCTTATTTATGCCTGGCAATTAGTGGAATATGTGCACCACATACAGTAATAGGCACTTCCTGACCAATGTTCCCTCTGTTTCATCGCTCAGTGGTATGCTGTTGTTAATTCTAGACTTTCTGATACGATGAATGGCTAAAAGTAGTTAAATATTGCTTAAGTCCATATTATCTATGCAAAAGGTTGCAGCCATTTCTTTTTTTAAAAACCTCTCTTGCCTGTTATCACATTGCAAAGGGCAAATGTGTCCTGAGACTACATCTCCAGGAGAGGTAGCTGATTAAACATTTTTCATAATTTAGTGTACTTCAAAATAAATGAAACATTCTCTCCTGAGTACTTCTGATTTAAGTACATAACCTTGCTCATAGCTGCCTCAGGACTCTTTCAGAAAGTTGAAACTCTGTAACTAATTGGACAGAACAGTCATTTACAAGATGGCTAAGGGCCTGCTACTTAACAAACTTTGCATTTTAGAGTGATCTTAGGACTGGCTGTAAAACTAGGAATTTTATTGTCTTCAATTGGTGTAAGTTTTTGCAATGATATATTTTTACATTATATATTTTTTCCGGTAGAGTAAAGACAGTTTTATGGCAAAAGATACAGATAGTCACTGCACTATTGGTTTGACAGATAGACAGGCACAGTAATCCATGTAATCCTCTTCAGGTTTTATAGACCTTAAAAAGGCTTAATGAAGAACTTAACTAACAATGATGGCTGTTTGAGGAAAAAAACTCCTGAGCACCAGATTAAGTGAAATTTATTATGTTTTTTCAGGTTGTTTGCCAGATGTTCCTTGGATGCTTTTTTCAGGTTGTTTGATCAACACCAAGACAGGTTTATTTAAAGATTTTTTTAAAAAATGAGTGTATGTACAGTCTTGTCAGCATTAATTTTTCAATTTTAAGCTTTGGCTATCCCTTCAAAATACACTACAATCATTGGCAACTTTGTTATTTTTCTTTGTAAAACAGGAGATCATTGATGTTTTCTGTAGCACGCTTCCATATCCTGCGTGGGCCAGTGTTGGGTTGCCACCTGCTATTGCAGTGTATGACTGGTCCTCCCCCTCATTTCTCTGGCGCCAGAGCAGTGTGGTCCCTGCAATGTGATTATTTGTGTTAGCAGATAATTGAGCCCAGCAGACACATGTGCCAAAGCTGCCTGTACCTCGTAATGCTCTTCAACAAAAGCTACTTTTATGGCTCCCTCCTCTCCATTTCTTTCCAAATTGTGCTCACATTTTGTGTGAGGAGATTATTTTTGTCTGTTGCCATGAGAGACTGTAGTGTTTATATAGTCTTTAAGGGGATACCAGATTAATTCAGTTATTTCAATAGACTTCTGACATTTTTACATCGAGTTTACACTTCCTGTTTAGTTCTGATTATGTGGAAATTAAGTTGATGTAGATTCTACCACATTGCTTTGTGGAAAGAATTATTGCCAGGTAAAGACCTGAAAGTATTTTAGAGTGAAGCCAATGTACATAAATCTAAGGGGAGAAAATTACAGCTTTCACTTAATATTGCTTCAGTAATTTTATACGATGGGCCCACATTTAAAACCATTACAAGCTCACTATGAGACACAAAAAGTTAAATTGAAAAAACATTTAGCATAGAAAAAAAAATAAGTTGTGAGACTAAGAAAGGCTCAATCTATTGTTTTTATTTTTATAGGTTGGTCCAAGCCTTATTCGATTGGTCTCCAGAAATATCCTTAGTTGCCCAATTCTTTTTAAATTATCCTCCGTTAACCCACAGAATGCCGTTGCTCTTTGTTTTCGGTTTCCAATTTTGCACCCTCTTTTCTCCCCAAATGATTTTTTTTTCTGTTGTATAGTTCTATGGTTGCTGATTGCTGTCTCATCCTGGACCAAGAAAACCTATATTTACATTGCACTTTTGTGGTAACAAAGCATCCTGATGCGTTTGACCGGAGCATTATAAAACATAGTGTGACACTGAGCCACATTAGGTCTAATGACCAAAAGTTTGATCAAAGAGGTCGATTTTGAGGAAAGCAGGGCAGGGAGATGGAGAGCTTCTGGATGGGTATTCCAAAGATTACGGCAATTGAAGGCACAGCGGCATTGAAGGAGCAATTAAAATTGGGGATAGAATTAAAATGAAAAATGAAATGAAATGAAATCGCTTATTGTCACAAGTAGGCTTCAAATGAAGTTACTGTGAAAAGCCCCTAGTCGCCACATTCCGGCACCTGTTCGGGGAGGCAGGTACAGGAATTGAACCGTGCTGCTGGCCTGCCTTGGTCTGCTTTAAAAGCCAGCGATTTAGCCCAGTGTGCTAAACCAGCCTAAAGAGTGCAGATACCTCACAGGGTTGTGAGGCTGTAGGGAGATACAGAGATAGAGTGCGGAGGGATTTGAAAACAAGGATGAGAGTACTGCATCCAAATGTCCAATATTTATTATTTATGAATGTGCCATGATTGGTCGATTAATGAGGGCATCATAGCCAAGTCGGATTATGATCTGACCTTGTGCCCTACACCCCACCCCTAGCCATAGGTTGCAGTTTTGAAGAGAATCATAAGGTTTCTCGTTCTAGCTCGAGGGTGTCGAAGTAAACGGTAGCATCCTTGCTGCTACCCTAGCTAAAGCCTAACTCAGCACAGCTTTGAACTTGCTTGGTCTAAAAAACTTAGCAACTCAATGGCAGGACCATTAACAAAAAGCTTATTTCTGTTTATGTCCACTCCATTTACCCCAGCATATTTTAAATGACCTGAATGGAAGAACAAGTTTAGAAAAGTGCATTTTCCTCACAAATTATTGAATATTTGTTTTTTGACCCTTCATTAAGCATGTAAGTTCTCTGTTTCTTCTTCAAGTTTCAAGCAGGAATGTCATGAAGTTAGTGAAGATTAAGAGAAGTAAATAAGATAACAAATTCTTCTTCATAATTTTGTTTATTTTAAATGCTGCAGAAAATAATAGTGAGTTAATGTTACCTTTAAAATAATACGACAGTTTCTTACAATTCACCGACCTATTGCAACTGATGTGTGCTGATGGTCCGCAGCTAGATAATGTACTATGCTTCCATCTCTATTCCAAGACACTTTCCTTCAGCTGTGCAGGTGTAAGAATTGATTTTCCACACTATGTCTTGTAAGTGGCTCCATGCCTGTGCTTTGACTTTTGGTCTGAAGCCATTCTGGCTCAGCAATTGCAATAAAATCACGGTTTGTAAAGGACACCCCAGTGACTACAAAGTGACAATGAAGAATTCTTAGACTCTAGTCAAGCATGCTTTAATGCCTTAGGTCACTATCATGCTGCTTGCCCATTCAACTCAGCTGGAATATAGTTTTACTCATTCTATCTGTCTTTCATAACCATTGTATTTTTTCTCATCAGTAGTCAATTTTGCAACATCCTGATAATGATGTCAGAAATATTTGGGACGTATTCGTGTTTGGCATTGTATTTTACTTAATTCTGTAGTTTCATTTTTTAAAATGCATGCACATAGACTTTAATTCCACTGAAAAGCGATTTGTATTTTGAAACAATAAATTGTGTTGTGCTAATGGTCAGATTAGTACAAGTTGGCAATGGCTTGAAAGTGACTAAATTACTGAGTTTCTTCCTTGTTATATGTGGTATCACAAGCTAATGAAAAGATGGACAGCTAAATAAAAATAATTATTTCAAAGGAAAAAACAAAGTTATTTTAATGGTTTGCTAATTGAAGAGGCAATATTTATTATAATTTAATAATGATTTAGATAGACATTCTTATATTTAATTTTGTTACAATTCAGTATTAAGGTTGCATCATAACTCAGGATGAAAGGTAAAAGCATTGCTCCTTCATATTGTCAATGTTGTCAATTTCAAAGAAGGCAAGTGACAGTATTAAAACCAAGCGTCCATCCAAATCTCCATTACTTAGTTTGTGCACTCTCAGAGTATCAAAGCGTTTTTCTTTCAAAGGAATAGTAGCAAATCCATGGATATTGAGGAATTATTGTGTGATGTCCCTATTGTGCGGTATAAAGGTACTGAATACCTTTGTCCTTAATGGTTTTCATTATGGTTTTAAACCTAATTTCACCCTCATGCTCCCCCTCCTGTATAATTGGCATTTCTGATTTTTAAGTCACTTTGCCCTGATGGCTCACCAGGTAAGTACATCATGGCATGGCTCTTAGCATTAAAGGAACAAAATCCAAGCCTTAGGGCTGATGTTTCTGTACTGTTGGCCGGGTGTATGACCCAGAAATACACGGCTCGCTGCCTCCTGCCCCTGATTTAGATAGCCGTGGAATAATACCATATTCAGCCAACTAACGGCTGCCCAGTGTCCTGTCAGCCCAAGGACACTTCCTGAGGGCGGGCTGCTCACCTGAAGGGTAATGGAGGGTGGGATGTCGAGGCCCTATCCTGGTAGGCTGTGACCCGAAAGGAGGTCATGGCCATTCATTTAAAGGGGTCCCTGGCATGGGACTGGTCACATGCCCAGAGATTGAGAGCACCCTTGAGCAAATAATAATTTATTGCTGTTGACGAACATTTTGACTCATATAGGTGAGTTCCTTGGGGTGATCAGAAAGGACTTGAATGTAGTGCAGGAAGCACTGCAATGACC